>NC_090695.1:16015007-17373342 GCF_013368605.1 Nyctibius grandis
TTTAAATATATTTCCATCTCTACTGGAATTGTGAGGCCTTTTGCCAAATAAATTCTAATATAGTCAATGAAGACACTCGTGTCTAACTGTCCTCACCTTTCTAGTACATTTATTTGTGTCTCCCTTGAGCTCAGAGGCAGAAATGAGGCTCCTGCCCCCACATTGTCAGGCTGATTCACATGGGTGGAGCCTGAAGTGTCCTTCTCTGTCTCTACATGAGGAAGGAGAGAAAAACCCATGTTCACGGGGGACTCAGCCTGTGTAAATCACAGAGCATGGCTCAAAAGTCCACCTTTCAGTGTGTACTCTGTCATCTATCTGACTCCCCGGGTTTTTATAACATACTAAAAACTCCAGTATTTAGGCAGCTAATGGTGGAAAGCCACTAATGCAAACTATTGCTAATGAGACACAGTGAGAATTAAGTTTAATTAAGCTACACTGATTCTGGCTGCAGTACAGAATTTCTGGGTCAACCTTATTGCCAGGCCTCAGGATTTCACTGACACACTCACAATATTTCACTTAGGCACTAACTTCTGAAATCAGTGTTAGAGAAGGATCTTGGCTTTCGCATACAGAGATATTTTAATTTTCTCAGTTGTAGACAGAAGTTTAAAGCCACAAGCTCTTAAAGTCTGAAATACCAAAGATGAACAGAAGAAACAAAAGTGTATTCTGTTAAAATCTAATTGTTGGTGCCCCATTTAACAATTGAGGCTCATTGGTCATTGGCTGAAAGCAACATCAAAACTAAATATAAACTTAAGCAACCTTTTTTTATGCTGTGCTATATACAACATATAATCCACACCTGGTGATGTGGCCTTCATTTAAAGGCAGAGTGGACTCCAAACATTTATCAGCATATCAGACTGACTTCATGGAGAAAGGAAAAAAGAAGAAAAAAAAAAAAAGAGTGATCTTTTTACACAGGGATACTGTGACGGATGCCCCCACTCTGTGTGCGTGAGCAGCATTTTGATTCAGGCATCACCGACAAGAAGGCCTGACTGAAATCAGCCTTGCTGTCCAAATCTTGAGAACTGTGCTAGACCATATCTTCTCAGGAAACAAGGATTCTAAGCCGTGTCTTATCAGAGGCTAACAATACCAGTCTGAGCTGGGACTAGACAAAACTAAAGCTGCTACAGCTGCACAACTGCACACACACCAAAGGGGCCTTGGTTACAAGTCAATCACTTTATGCTATAGATAGCTGTAGCCCCCCAAGCCCATTGAGCTCTCTGTAAAACAGTGGGCTACATAGTGGTGATGTCCCCTTTTCAGAGAAGACTCTCAAGGTTACTCCTCAAGGTTGAGAGACCCCTTATCTGGTGTATGATGTCTATAACGAGGTAAGTGACATTTTACACTAGGCCTAAAACTATATTGTATGCCAGTGACATTTATATATCAGCTATAGATTAATTATTAGCAGTAGTAGTGTTTGGCTGCCATCTAATCACTATCTAAATTATTGTTTAAATCCTCATTTAAATCATTGTTAAATCACTGTTTAATTACCTTTCAATTACTACTTAATCATTTTTTGATTATCATTCAGTCATCAATTAATTATAATTGGATAATCATTTAACCATTAATAAAAATCTCTTAGTTAACCCCACAATGACGACTTCTCTTAATAATTCATCTGTGACAGATACCAAAAGGAAATGAGTCTCCTGCCCTTCTGACTTACTGAACTGGCAAGCAACTTAAGGAGAAAATGACAGAACTTTAGGTAAAAAACATAAATCCAAGCTCCAGGTGCTGCAAAAATGCGGAACCTTATTAATGCTCTACTGGACAAATATTAGATTCGTATCATTTGGCTAAATAAAGTATCAGGTTAAACATTCAAGCTAAATAAAAACCAGGAGGTAAATTTGAACATAGCCCTGAATTCCTCAGCTCATTCCTGCTGCAACTGAGGTACTCTTCTAATAATTTATTACTTCATGGGTTACTTTCTTCTTCCTTCCTTGTTACTTCACCAGTCCTATTTTCCTTCTTTATATTACAGGCTTGAACATAACCTCTTTAAGACACTACAGTGTTTATTGATTAAGCAATAGGTTTTTAAGGAACAGATAAATAATCTGAAGACACTAATGTCAGTAACATCATTATATCTTTTTTCACATTACTATACACAGTAATATAGAATACTGTATACAATAACCTTTTTTATCACTCTTTAATTTGATGATTGTTTTACTTTTCTGAAGTAACCCCTCTTTGAGGCATAAGGCAGTACTGCCATCTACTTCCAGTTGCTGCCTCCAGACTCCTCCAGTCACCTCCTCTTACCGCTGGCTTGGACTATTTGGCCTCTGTTCATATAGTTTTCAGAATAGTACCACTTGCTGTTTCAGTTATGGATTGCAGTTTCATCATCATTTTTTTCTGGAATATTCAGGGTAAATAGAATACCTATGCTATTTAGGTTTATTCTGGCAAATATTTGTGCACTGAGTAGCATGTGATCTGCCCTGTTACTCACACTATTTTTTTGAAACAAATGTAAGATCTACTAAAACTTTCCTTTTTAGAATTAATTTGTAGTTTCAGGTATTTCAGACAGTTTCTATTTTACATAGCATGCGCACAAACACACGAGAAACTCAGAATCTGTGTTTAGAAAATTTGTCTCACGGAGTAACTCCAGCAGTTGAAGTAACTCCAGCTTGCCATCCCATTCAGCTTTGGTGATAAACTAGAGCAGCATGAAGGGCCAAACATGGCACAGCCGGGACCTCAACAAGTGTCCCAAGGGTTGTAGCCCAAACATTTACATTGCAGAACAAATATGCAGAAATAGTTAACTTGCTGTTAAGGTTCACCAGCTCCAGAAATTGTAGAGAATGCACTTGATGGCAATCAACCTGGACAGATTATACTAGGAAACATACAGAACAGAGCCGATTCATGTGCCGATGCTCTAGCCTGGGCTGCACGGAAGCATTTTTGGGATTAGAGAATAAATTTGACACAATAAGTTTAACATTAAATATACAGATCTGGTCTTAGCCCCAAAACATATAACTTCAGACTGTGAGGCATCACAGAGTGTGAGTGGAGGAGTGCCCATTACACACATTGACTGTTGTTCTCTTGAGAATGAGAGTGGAGAGTTTGTCTGAGTTCTCCTGAATGGGGTTGTGGTCTCCTGTCTTCAGCTGCTCATTGTAATGGATGAGAGACAGGAATAGGAAGGTTTTTGAAGCAAACTCCAATTTACACACACACACACACAAGTACCTTTAGGAAGGGAGTTAAACACAAAACCCGTGGAAACAGAAGGGAGTCAAATCATGGGACAGAGTCCTATATCACAAACTCTGGAACAGCAGGAAAGAGACTTCAAGGCTCTAAAGCCTTATTGTGTGGATCTGCTTTGAGGAAAGCCTGTACCATGGGCCAGGGAAATGGGGAGTCTCACCACATACCAGAAGAGGAGAGCTACACCACACTGAATGGCAAGAGAGATAACAAGCTCAGAACTGTTGAAATTGCAGTAGGGAGAGAACTTGTTTCTGAGGTACAATTGACTCAAACAATGTAGGAATCTATGGATTAAAGTTGGCATTATGAGCTGACACACAAGCAAGCCAGAAGTCTGTGGGAAAAGAGATAATGTACTCCTTATAGACAGCAATGCTAATTAGGTAAGAAATTGTGCTCTGAACTACTCACATACTGTTAGTGGACTTCAAAGCAATCTCAGAAAGAAAGCTCTGAAATCATCCAGCAGAACCTATAATGGGAAGAATAACTGCATAAGGTCCATATCAGAGCAATGAGAATAAACTCTACAACCTCTTAAACAAATGGAAGCGACTGGAAATCTCTGCTACCTTGCAACCCAGGAAGAGCAGTGCTTTGCTAATTCAGAATGTTAGGGTGGTCATATGCCTTCAAAACAAAAAAAACACCACATTAGAAGGTCTTCTAGATGTATTCAGTTGATATACATCTAATATTAGGTGTGCATCTACTTTAATTTGCTGCTCATAACATGTTGAGTCTTAGAAACCGCTAACAGCTGATAGAAGCAGTTACAGAATAAGGCCCCAGATGGCTCCAATAAAGTACAAAGTCAATACTGGTTGTGAAATGTTCTAAATGGCAAAGTTAATCTTAGCATCCATGTCAAGTAGGAGGTCCTTTTTCTTTACAGAGACACCCTTGAAAATATGAGCCAATACAAATCAGTGTAGATTGACAGTTCAATTAACATTTGTCACTTTTTTTTCCCCCCTGAAATTTGTGGGTTATAAGACCTGCCTTTGTGAGGCTGCGAAACTCCTAACAGTTCCTCCTTTATCTGAGGGAAAATGGAAGGCTGGGAGAGACAAAAAGAAGAGCTGAGGAGCAGAACACCAGACTAACTGGTGTTTGTAATGGAACTGAAGTGTCCGGGAAGACATTAATGATGTTGAGGCCAATGTGCCTCCTCTCATTTAGCATCCTGCAGGTGAGCAACACCTTTCCCTTCCTCTGATATAAAGGTGAAAGTTTCATTCTGAGAGAAGAAATGTAGACTGGGAGCAAAGGTGGCTACTCTGTAGTCCTTCTCCCACTCCTTTCTAGCAATTCACTATCCCTCCTCCATTGCCAGAAGGACAGAAAGCACAATGAAATTTAGGAATGCTCAGAAGAGACATTGAGGGATTGCAGAGGGCAGAGAAAAAGAATGGGAAGAAAAAGGAATTGACAGTGCACACATGATTATGTAAGAGGTGAGCAGACCAGGAGTGTGTGAATGGCAGAGAAAGACCACAAGAGAAGAAAAGGACACTTTTCAGAAAGAAGAATAAGGACAAGAAGTAATGATCTGTCTTATAAAAACATCCATTAGCTGGATCCCTCCATCAGCACAAGACAGTTGTGAGGTAATAATAACACCATCTATAGTTGACATTTCCACTGTGTTTGAGAGCTTGATGGAGAATGGAATGAGATGCAGTCATGGGATTTCTCCACTGTCTATTCATTGCTTGCTACAGTTTCCAAGCATTCATTAATGTAAAACAGATACTCATGAAAAAATCTGCATACACTCATAGTACAGACACTTACTTGTTCCAAAAGTCACGTTGAAAGTACTTTGTTTTTGGTTGTTCACTATGCATTTGTGTTCTCTTGGCTTACAAACAATGAGAAAAAATGTTATGTGTCATTGACAAACAATTATTTCTCGGAAATATCTGACAATAAATAAGTGAACAAGTAATTGGAGCCTTTCAGTTTTAAAGTATTCTTTTAACTGTTGTGTTCTTACAGATACATTACTGAGAGTCAGTATGTGGCACTCTTACAAATACTTAACTGAGCGCACAGATGATGAGACTTTTGAGTATGTCCGCCCCAGCTCCACATGGTGTCACCTGAGCTCACTCTGTGTGGGCACAGAGCTGTGCTAATGTGTGCGCAGTGTTTCTGATATTCAACTGGCTTCTTCAGAGATCAGAAAAGAATTTAAGGTTTATAGGACCAAAATATGAGAACCAGAGGAACATAATTCTTTAGTCTGCTGCTTGAGGACAAGAGAAGACAATATTTCTAGCTCCTTGTCCAACCACCATATGAAGCATCTATGAACAAAATGTGTTTCTAAGCCTTGAGACAGAGATCACAGCCTGAGTTTTTCTTCATCCAGGTCAGTGACTCATCACTGAGCTTCAGAATCATGTTTCTTCCTGTTCTCGCTTTCTGGTTTGGCACATCTCTTCTTCACAGTTGTATATCTTCAGCAGAGCAGCTGAAAGATGTCTATTCTTTTCCCTGCTCCCTGTTCCCACCAGAGTAATAACAGTGAGGTGATAGGAGCTCTCTGATGGGACATGGAAGGTGTCATTTTGAGTCTTCTCAGGTATATCTGGGTTGAGCCCTGTCATCTCTAGGTTATTGTATAACAGGTACCTGACATCAGCATGTTGTAGTTTGCTTTGTTTTCTCTTGGTTTTGTTTGTTTGTTTGTTTGTTTGTTTTTAATAGGGACTTCTGATCCACTTTTTCATAAAGATCACTGAGCTATTCCTCCCAGCCAGACTAAAGTGCTTTTTTGCAGCCATGGCTAAGTGTTCAAAGCTATGAACAGGAAAGGACTGAAGACCTAATAGTTTTCAGGTGCTTCCCACTCAGGAACTCTCTGTATCTCCTTGATCAGCATGCTGACCACAGGCAAAAATTATTATGGTGGACATGCGTTTGGGAGCATGTACCTCGTCTCACCCCTGAAAGTTGAGACAACTAACCTAGGGTTCCAGATTTTCCTCACAAAATCAAAAAGTTTTGGAGGACAATATGTAAATCTGCTGTAATTGCACCAGTTTTCTTGGATCTAGCCCTCACTGTACTTAACAATCATGCATATTCAGCACATGGTATATAGAGATATTCAATAACATGGAACTCAGAAAACCTGCATTTCGTTCCATGTTCTTTACATGTATGCTGTTTAGTCTTCAAAAACTCACTGTTTGTGTCATTGCGGTTTCCCCTCCTTCCCTTCACCAGTATTATAGATTCTAAAAGGTTTGAGGTAGATTTATTTTTTAGTATTATGTTTTTATGGTGGCAAACACGCTATGCCTTGATTCCCACTGGAGACTGTAATGCTAATAGTATCTCTGGTGATGTTCAAGGCAACTAGAACCACAGCTTTTAAAGAAGGGACAATTAATATTGCCTTAGTACCTTTCTGTATCCATTGTGAATGTACTGAGGCATACCCTGAGGGCCACTCTGGCCCTGTTCATGTCAGAGATGCACAGAAGCCGTTAAGCTTTTATTCAGCCAGATGCACAGAAAACTGAGTAGCAGCTGGCTCTAAGACGTGCTGAAGAGATGCTCGTGGCCAGAGTATCACTGTGCTCCAGTGGAGCACACATCATGTGGTAGTCCTGTAAAAGGGGCCATGCATTTTCACATCAGCTCTTAGAACCCCAACATATAGCAGCTTGAAGGATGGTCTTAAAGTCATAAACCACTCCCAATGGGTACACTGAACAGAGATTCTTCACGAACATATGCATATAGCAATATCTGCCAGTTCCTCAGCTTTTTGAAAGTTTTTTTATATCTCCTTTTAAATGGATACAAAAATGTGTATTTCAATAAGTTATAGGTCATATATAGTCAACATTTAGGCATTACTTCACCAGGAAAATGACACTCGGCACATTCACATCACGGTTCAGTTCACCTTTGCAACATAATCAATAGCTATCAATCAAAAGTAATTTTAAGTTAAGTTGTAGGACTGACACTGGTATTCAGTGTTTATAAAATTAGGTCCCAAAAACGCAACTCTCAGACACATCCCCTATACTTTTTTTGCCATGGCTCAGCCGCAGGTATCAGGAACTGAGGATATTTTTGTTTCTTAATGAATTTAATTTATAAACAGGAAATTAATAATCATAGCAATTAGTTTGCCTCTTTCTGCTTCAGTTTGTCCGCATATCCCTGCATTACCTAAGCAAGTGTATAGTGTCTCAGATATTCAGCATTTCATACCCAACAAAAGCTTGTCATGGTTTTAAGTTAGCTTCACAAGTTTAATATTGTATCAGCACACTCTTTTGTCTATGAATGTAATAGCTCTATTACTGACATATTGGCGGGGGCAGGGAAAAAAGCTTCTCTGTGAAAGCCTGTAATTAATCAGTTAAAGATCTAGTTGCGAAGTCATAATTTATTGAAGATTGCACAGAGGATATTGAAATGGTAGTATTAGTGAGTTGGTAGATTTACACTGATTATATGTGTTCTATTCACAAGCACTAGACACATTCTGTCCGTGTAAGTTTCTGAATATAATTGCATCAAGATGTTTATTTAGCAATCCAAAATTTTCTTAAGAATAATGTGGGGTAGTGGGATTATTAGAAAATGTAAATATTTACAGTACATGGAAAAACATGCTCATTCTGTGTTGGAAGTTTTCTAAGAATCTTGTTGATGTTAGCAGATTAATTGCACTTGATTGAAATTTTTTAAAAGGACGGAACAAACCTAAAAAAAGGAAGTAAAGTACAAATTAACTATACTCACTCTTTAGGATTCTGCTACTGAAGTAAATCTGCTGTTCTATCAGTTTGACTCTTAATTATATATGATTCTACTCCCACTAACTAGCCACAAGATATTCCTTCTATGAAAAAGACTATAGTTTATGTATGACTCCACTTAATTCCACTTCACTTCTCGTCCTCTCCTCATTTCTTTTCCATTTTGTTTCTATTTCATTAGAACATGAATTGGAAGACGTTAAAGGATTCATAAAATTAGACTTCATTTTTAATATATATTTAAGCCTCAGAATTCAATTTTCGACAGTATTTTGACTGTAAGTAATTTACAGTGCTCATTTTCTTTTCTATAAAAGCACTTTTGTTAATTGGTTTAAACAAATTGGGTTTGTCTTAGGTACAATTTTATGAAGTTTATATAAATTTTGTTTTTTGTAACTGGACATAGATTAGAGAGATATTTCCAACTTCTGATGAAAAGTATTCTAATGACTGTGATATACTCAATCTTGTTACTTTCCGGAAAAAAATAATATCCTCCTCTGTAGGGTACATATTAGACAGAAAAAATGTTTAAGCATGTGGGTTTTTTCTCATATGAAAATTGCACTGACCTGAACAAAATAGCACCTTTGACTAAGGTTTCTGCCACAGAACTCTGTACTTAAACTTTTATAATAGAGGTCCTGATTTAAGTGAATCAAACTACATATACCTGTAGCCTGACAGGCATCAATGTCATTGATCACCTGAGTATGTATTTGTATGTTTAGGACCCAAAATGCATGTTTCTGCAGTTCTGGACTGTCATACTTGACTATTCCGGATAATCCGATTGATCTAAGCTGTGTTCATGTACATTCAATCATTCATTTTTCTTCCATTGAACTATATTGAATAGGAGTAACTCATAGGAAGATAACAGGAAATGAAGCTGAAACACGTTCATAAAAAGGAAGCAAGTTGCAAGAACATTTGCCTAATATCTGTTTGAAGTACATGGCTGTGTTTCTTTTTGAGGTCTTAAATTTATAGAAGACTCCAGATGCAAAATGAGTTTAGATGCAGCCAGCCTATATAAACCAAAACACTTCTTCCAAAAAAAGGAAAGACATGAACTAACAGTTCAAGCTGGTGACTTTCAGAAAGTCCTTCCTCTTCCATAAGAGTTCTTAACATTAGAAGCAAGATTTTACCCAAATCAACTCAAATTAGTCCTCTGTGATGATGACAGTATGTGAGAAATATTGTAAATGAATGGAAGGTGACAGAGGTTCAGGAAGCCACATACTTTATGTGCCTACCTTCAAACCTATGTGTCAGGCGATTCATGACAGTGGACTGACTTGAGTCCTTGAAAATAGGCAAATGCTTAATCACTTCATAAACAGAGCTCTTAAGCCCATAAGGAGTCCACTTTCGTGATGAATGACCTCAGAGTCAAAGGTCATTTATGTGTACCGTAAAGTACATAAGGAAGAAAATACTATCCAAAATTTTGTGGGTTTTTCGCTTTATAGCTGCTTGCTAGTAGGTAGGAGAATCTGTAAGATTTGCAGATCAAGTTGGATCACAGATGAAAATGTATGTAAAAATATTTGGGTTTATGTCTGCTTAAGTATTAGAGCTGATGCCCCAGTATAAGATGTAGATACAGCATTACTTTGATTCTTAAGGCTAAGAAATACATCAGGATGTTGCACTACAAATCAACAACAAGCCTCCCACTGACAATATTGGCAATAGAATTACACCCTTTTTCACTTAAGGACAGTTCACTGTATCTGTAAAATGGGTATAATGATTATTGCCTACCTCGTCATGTTGTTTGTTTAAAAACTTTTGACTGAGTCGTGCAGATTCCCCCTGCACACAGAAATCCACAATTCTCATCCTGTTATTAAGGACTGAGTACCTGAGGTAATGACAGTGTTGAGTCTTTGAGACCCTGAGAAATCAACAAATGAGCATAGTATTATCACTATCATTAAAGCAAATAATTACAACCTTGTTACAAAGTACATTCTAAAATCATTTACAGTTGTGCTTCTAAACAGGTACGTCATGCATCTGGCACCCCTTATTTTTGTGTTAACATGTTAGCCATCTGCTCAACTTTTGAGCCATGGATGCTATAACTGTTCACGTCAGTGAAGCACCACTAGGAAACACTGCCAACTATCTAACAGAGATTTGAGGGAGAAAAAGAACTATTCTGCTCACCTATTCTGACCGTCTGTCATAATTCCTGCAATAAAGCTGGTTTTTCCTTTCTACCACATAAGCAAATGTCGTCAAACCCAATAGTTTCAGTATCGACAGAGTAATATTTATAGTGCAGTCTACATAAAGAGACAGGAGGCCTGAAACAAATAAGGCTGACCCTAATTATCTTTGAAAATCCAAGTGTGGCAAAATATACACACATCATAAAAACATTCTTATCTTGTCACACAGAGGTAGAAGATGGTTCACTGCAACATGTGGTGCCAGTATTAGGGTTTCTAATGTCACACAGCAAATCAATTTCCAAATTAAAAAAAAAAAAAAAGTAATTTCAGGTTTTAAAAAATCTGATAAGAGTTCTCCATCTGCCATGTGCCACAGCTGACAGCTGCTTCCTTTTGCACAGCTAAAATCAACCTGACCTTAGCCAGTCAGCCTGCGTAGGGTATACGGGCATTGTTGAACATATTAGTGGAAAAGTATTAAGGCTTGGCAGAATTTTCTGTTCTTTGCCTTCTGTCTTTTGCTCTGATTAATATCTGTCCCTTTCTATACTGCTCCTGTCTGTCTCATATTTCTTCTCTGTGGTAGATGCCTTTTAAGAGTAGCTTGATTCAGATGTAGTTGACCTTTTATGGAGCAGTGCTGACTCACATCAAGTTTTTATAGGCCTGCTAGTTTCTGCACATACACGGAGCAGGGGTCCTCTTTGACCTACGGGAGTTACAGAGAGAGAGAGAGATTTTTTGAGAGGGAGATTTGGTGGGGGCGAAGGGATACTTTCTTATGCTTTCTTAAAAACAAAACAAACAAGCAAACCAAAAAAAAGCATTTTCTTTTTTAGGAGAAAGAAATCCTATGCAAATCCAAGAGTGGTAAATAACTAAACAATTACAATATTACAATGAATATAAACATAAGCATGTTTTGTCAAATGTATTAAGACTGATTGTAGCCCTAACAGAAAAATATTTTTGTGAGAGAGAATGGAAAACTTTTGCAGTTGAGTGCCAAATCCTCATCATTGGTGGCAGCATCTGATTTGTCACAGCCTCAGCATCAAACACAAACACACGCAGAGCATCTCCAGGAAAGAAGGTCTCTTCTTTCTACTTTCCTGCCCTGCCTCCATCTTCCCTCTCTTCATTCCTCATTCTGCCATGCTCTTTCTTTTATACTCTTATCACCATCAGTTTCTTTCCTTCTTTCTTATTTTCTCAGTTTCCTATGGCGCTGCGTTCAATTTCTTAAACATTTCTCTCACCTCTGCCCCTCTGTAGTTCTACTTATTTCTCCATTCATTTTTGCTTATGCTTCTCCTACCCCTACTGCCATATTCATCCTTTTTTGTCTTTTCCCTAGTCCTCATTCTCTTTACTGTAGTCACTCCTCACACTCACATTTTGTCCTACCACATGGCACAAATGCGTATGGTCTTCAGATCAGATCACATCTAGCCGCTTTCTAAGGCCCCCCATTCATTTTGGTGCTCTTGACAACAGTGGGAATGACATGGCCTCTTTACTGATTGAACTTGCAGTGCTGCCCAGAGTACGTGTCATGAAGTATGGTCCTGGGCCTAGAATGCATTTACTGGCCTGCCTCCTCCAAAGAGATTTTTTTCTCTTTCCAACCTTTCATGAAACCAAGTGGACTAGTGCATAGCAGGCAATCCACAGGCAAACTGGAAAATCATTGTGAAGACATCGAATTTCCTCTGATCTGCAGTTCAGATACATGATATGTGCAAATAGGAAGTTGAGACCATTTAAAAATTCCTGAGCTGCAAAACTTACATGTGGCAGTGAAACTGTTAAAGTATAGACCGTACTTGCAGGGTCTTCACATGCTGAGTTCACCCTGTACATGTTTGTTTACAGAGGAAAACAGAAGCTGTGTGCAACAGAGTTGGAAAAGTCACAATATGTGGATGCAAATAACCATACAGGCAGAAATACACATCCTGTAAAGAAAGACTGATGACAGGCAGCTCAGGCTCTTGCTACACTTACTCATGATACATTTCTTTTCATGAGCTGGGACTGATTGCAGGATTCTGAGCAATACAAAGGAAATCACAAGTAACTTAAATAATGATTACACACTCCAGATGAATGTTACAAATGTGTAACACATGTAATGGTGGTATCTGTTGCATTAATACTCAGATTGTCTTTCTATCTATATACGTATATAACCCAATAGCACTGTATTGTATGATATACCTTTCATCTTCGTAAGTAATGGATGGCACATGTCCCACTAGCAGGGAAAAAATGCTAAGCCGTAAGTATGTTGTGCGTGCTTGTTCTTAATGTAAGATTTATGATTTATTGATGGCTTTTATTTGCCCCTGTTCAAAACAGAGACCACTGAACAGTGGACAATATATAAAAATTCCACCCCTCTTTCTTTTGCTTTCATGCATGAGAAATAATGGTACAAAGGGTCACGGTCCATCTCTAATTCATCCCTCAAACATGCTGATTGCACTACTTGCACTCAGGATTCTCCTATTTTGTATGTAGCCACTTTAACAAGTTTGTGTCTGCAGTTTTGAAACTTGCAGGGTTGGCATTATGCAAATCTGGTGAAGAGTTTTTTGGGTTTTGTTTTTTTATTTTTTCCGGTTGTAATGAGGTAGCCTCTCCTCAGAACAAGTATAATAAACTGTGTACATTGCAGGGATATTCATGTGAGCACACCGAACTTGCAGTATTTATGTACACTAACTGTTCCCTGTTTAGGTTTCATCTGCTTTTTGGGTCTCTCTACTGTTTCTCTGGTCGTTAATGTCACAAGATTTGTTTTCAGGATCTAAGCCATAATAGCTAATTTAACAGGGCATCATTTAGTGTTTACACATATCTACTCTCTTCGGCTAATTAACTCGACCTGTCTAACCTCCATGCAGATACCTCTGTGTGTTTGTTTTCAAGATGCATATAATTTCTCTTCTTCAGGTTGCAGCTGTCAATTTTATTGTGTTGTTTTGGGAAGCAGTAAGTGTACCTTATAAAGACCAAAGATGAGTGGTATATCTTCTGCTAGGTTAAAGCGGATCACTGACCATCAGACAAGTAATCCACTACGAATCATTAAAATTAATTTCTTCTTGTTGCCATATTCCTTCATTTATTTGGCGTTATTTCCCCTTCGCTGCTGTTGTTGGGTCTTGGGAGTTTTTTGCATTGCTTGAAACCCTGTCGTGAAGGTCAGTAAGGTGCGGGAGAGGAGAGCAAGACTCTCGGAAGGACAACCCAGCAGTGCCTTCCGGACAGCGATATTCAGAGTTGGTGAGACATTAAGGAAGTCGCTGTGAGCAGGGACAGGGCCGGGTGGCAGTAACGGATGCCCAGTTGCCTCTGAGGAAAGGCGCCTTTGCTCAGCCGGCGAGAGCCCTTCGTGCGGCAGCTGGTGCCGCCCGCACCGTGGGGCTTCGTAGCTCTCACCGGCTCCTTCAGCCCTCGCCTCGGCCCCGGGGCGGGCGGCCCGCGCAGCCGGGCGCCCCCGCGGAGCAGCGCGGAGCGGGCAGCACAGCCCCGCCGGCCGGGGAGCGGAGCGGAGACGGCCGCTCGCTGCCGCCCAGCGAGGCGCCGAGGGCCCCGGCAGACGCCGGCTGCGGGGGTACCCCGTGCCCTCCGGCCTGGGCGAGGTGGGCAGGGAGCGGGCAGCCCTCTCCTGCCCCGCAGCCTTCCGCAGCGACCGCGGGCTCCGGCAGCACCGGCCCCCCACGCCCGCCTCGGCTGCTGCTCGGGCTGTCGCAACTGTTGTTGATGATGAGGATGTTATTAATTATTCAGGTGGGGGGGGTTGTTTTTTTTTTTCTTTCCCAAGTCACTCTCCAGAGATGGGGGTCTGGGCTCTTTTTCTGAAGAAGCGACCGTTGTAGGAGCACCGAGACGGGACGCTGCTTGAGGTTATTTCGTTGAGGCAAATTTCCAGTGGGAAAGAGCCTGTTTAGGAGGGGGTAGGAGTAGGGTGTCCCCCACGCACACTCATAGCAAGACAGACTAGTGGGGGACAAACTTTTCCCGCTGCTCCACATCCCCTCTCTCCCGGCAGTTTTTCCCCCGACGTGGGCCGGGCACCCTTTGGGGCCGGAGCGGGGCCGGGCTCGGCTCGCTGCCTCCCCCCACGGACCCCACGGCCCGCAGGGAGAACGAAAGGGCCCGATACCCCCGCGACGGGACCCCCGCCAGAGCCGGGACTGGAAAGAGGGCCCTAAACCCTTCTCGCTACCCAGAGATTTCTGTTCACCTCGGAGACAAAATCGCCGCTGTATTTCCTGTCCTCGAACACTTCCTGACACGGGGAAGATAACAAAGGGGAAAGTTTAAAGCAATAAATATCCCCGACCCGCCTCCCCGCCCCGTGTGCGCCAGCGCCTGCCGCTGCTGAGGCCAGGTGGCACTTGGCTGAGGAGAAATTGGGATTTCCAGTCCTGTTCCGAACCGCTCGGCGCGACCCGCACTCTGCCACCTTCTTAACATCTTTTGGGGATTTTCTCCTCCATGGAATTTTTCAGTGTTTGTTTTCCCGCAACTGCCAAACACTTTTATTCCCTGCCTGTACTCCTCGTTACAGTGTGCCTGTCTCTGACCGGATTAAAGCGGGGCCGGTGCCGCTGGCCAGTCCTGTGACAGAGTTAGTGCAGTCCGAGAAGGCTCCAGGAAGGAAGGGATGGCTTTTTTTTTTTTTTTTTTTTGGTAGAGCGATTTGATAAGCCAAATTGTATTATTAAAATCACGAAGGTTTCCAGGGCGCGCAGAAGCCCACTGACAGGTTTTCTTGTGTTTTGATAGATTTAGTGCAGTTACGGTACACTTCTCTCTCACGTGCAGTAGCTAAGACTTGAAGATTAAAGATCGCACACCTCTAGATGAGTCAAAGCCTACACTCCGGAGCAGCTAATACATTTCGTGATTGATTTCCCCGCTGTGTTGTTTCCAGTTTCAGCCTTGTGCCAGACCCCTTTCCCCTCTCGGCACATTGCAAGGGCTCAGCCCTGGTCTCCTCGGCGCATCGCGCAAGGCAGAGAGAGGAAATCTGAACCTCTGCGAGCTCATACCCAAACTCTTCTTGCAAAGCGTCTTTCTGGTCCAAAGCTCCTCAAGAAAGAAAAGTTTTAAGCCGGAGCTGACCGAAGAAGCCTTTCTGCGTGCCCGAGTGGCGAGGCTGCGCTGAGCCACCACGGTGCAAGGGGACACAAATAGCCCTCCAGACCGCAGTCGGGGTCGCTGGGGGGGGGGGACCTCGCTGCCTGCCGCGGCCAGGTCCCCGGGTCTGAGCCCCAAGACGGTGACCGCTGCGGGCCCCGGAGGGAAGGATAGGGAACCCCCCGCTGCCGGGTTCGCGCCCGGGGCTCGGCCGCCCCAGCCCGGTGCTGCCCCAGCTCGGGCCTGCAAGGGCGTCTCACCCAGCCCCTAATGGTGCCTCCCTTCCGAAACCAGCAATACCTCTTTAATCATTTCCCAAAGCTGACTTTTTTCTCCCCATTTTTTCCCCGTTGGGAAGCCGTCCTAGTTTTCGCCACTAAGCAAACTCAGGACTGCATTTAAGTTGTTCTTTATGGGATGGAAAGGGTTAATATCCGCTGTCCGTTTGGGGTTTGCTTTGGTTTTGTTTTTTTTTCCCCTTCCCTTCCCTCGAATGAATATAATCTCATTTGAGCCCCTCAACGTGATGAAAGCTATTGATTGCTGTGTAGAGCCACCGACTTTTATCAGGCTACCCCAGTCCCCTTCCCAAAAGCAAATAAATAAGAAAAGGGAAAAAAAGGAAAAAAGTAAAATTAACATATATTTTCGAAAGTGTCTCAAATACGTACAATCCCGTTTTATGTCTTCCCATTCACGTGTGTATTGATACTGTAAAAGACAAATCCTTCAGCACGGTTTTCCTCTAAATACCTTATTCATTGAAACAGGCAGTTCCACTCATTATTCCACTCCCTTAAACCCGATTCTGATGCTGGCTAAATATAGACCTTCGCCTTCCTGGGAAAGCGAATCGAATACACAGTAAGCAAAACGGTAGGTGGGGGGAGGAGGAGTAGGGTGGGAAACAGGTACACAGGACGGGGAAAAAACCTTCGATCAAAACCTTCCTTTTCTTCCCACTCCTGGTTTGTTGGGGTGGAGACAGGTTTCTCGCTTATTGCACATTATTTGCAAAGATCAAGCCTCAAACGCAATCACCTCTCCCAGAAGCAGTAGTTAAAACGCCAAAAGTTAGGGGATGGTGGTTAATAGAATTAAAACCAGATTGAATTATTTTTAAAAAAAGGTGTAATGGTGAAAAATAAGATACGTTGTTTCAGAGTTGGGAGGCGGTGTATTGTAATCAGGCCAAATTTTTAAAAGAAATACAAACTTCCATGAGGGAAAATGCCTTGACCGCATTACGGAAAAACACCGTTTCAGCCTCTCATGGCGCGGATTTTCTTTTTCTCAGTCAACGGGACGACTCTTTTTTTTGGTTGTTTTTAATTACTCGGATCTTTTGCCAGCTCGCAGCCCTCGAGGTCACCCGGGGGCGCGGAGAAGGGTCTCGGCATGCCCCGTACGGGGGGAGAGAAGGTGATACTTGCAGGCGAAAGGTACAATAGGTCCGAAACGCGCCCACCGCGCGGGGCGGTGGCCGCTCGCCCCTCGGCCAGCAGAGGTCGCCGTGCCTGCCGCCGCGCTGCCTGCGCGCTGCCTGCGCGCCCCGGCGCGGGGAGAGGCCGGCTGGGGACCGTGCCACCGGGCGGGGGACGGTCCCCCGCGGAGGGCCATGCCCCGCCGCCGCGCACTCCAAACACCGCAAATGCGCACGGGGGCTCCGCGGGGGACGAGGCCACGCCGAGTGGCGGGGGCTGCGTGGTGCGCACCCGGCCGCTGCGGACCGCGGAGAGCACGGGGAGGAGCGGGGCACGGTGGTGCTCCCCCGGCCCGGGCGAGCGGCACGCAGGGACGACACCGCAGTCCGAGGCGATTTAAGAGAAACTGGCTATTTCTAAAGGTTTTGCCCCAAACACGTGCCGCGCTGTCCGAAGCTGTCAGCATCAGCAGTAATTCCTGATAACTGCTTTTTAGTTTACTCAGATAACACACTAAATTATAACGTATACGTACACCTAGTCTCTTATATATATATATGCATGTACACAAACATCTCCACATATATGTTTATCGCCAGTTTCTTCGGTGAGAAGTGATCACCTAGCACAGTTGCATTTCTCACAGTTTATTTAAACGTCGAATATGTAAAATAACTCTGTGTGTTTGTGTTTACAACCGTATCTTTACCTCCTGACACTATCTTGAGATCATTTCAGGACAGCTTAGTTATCTCTACAAGTGGCAACTTTGGGTCCCACTTCTTGTTTGAAATAAAGCTGGAGGGTGTGTTTGCTCCCTCAGCTTCGGAAAGGAAAACATCTTGCAAACTAAGTTAGGACTCCGAGGAGGTCCGTTGTTTAGCAGCTGTCTCATCAGCAAATGCGAGTTTCAGAACTTTTTCTTGGCTGTTTCATTGCAACCAGATTTCCCCGCAGGAAGATATTCCCCGGTGGTTTTTTTTGCCTCTCTTTCACCCAAACTCGGTTGCCTTTTAAAAAAAATAGGACTTCGAAAAAAATATATTTTCCTCATGAGTAGTGATTGGAGAGCACTTAAATACTACGTTGATGAGGGCGGTGTAACAGCCCATATGGAACAGAACACAAAAATCTAAACAAATTCAAAGAGGACGTTTAAGATGGGGGGGACGAGATTCAGGAGAATTTGGGGTGGACACGCTCGGGAGTGGGTACGGTTTCGCGCGCAGACTAATGGAAAGGCACCGTGTAGCCTAAGCAGAGCCTGCCCTTTGAAAAACACACACAAAGAACTCCGTGCCCACAGGAAAGTTGCATTTTGCCTGGTTTGGGACGCTTGCAGATAACAGCCCGCGGGAGCGCGCAGCGCCGCGGGGGCCGGTGCCGGCGGGGCGGGCTGCGGGGCGCCCTGCGCTGGTGCGCAGATGAGGGAGCGGGCACTGCATCGCACCGCGCCCAGCCGCGGCCCTCCTCAGGTCCGGGCTTCCCACACCACCTCCAGGGAGCAGCGCCGCAGAGCCGCGCAAACGGCGGAGTCCGCGTCTTCTCTCTCTTTTCTTTTTTTTTTTTTTTAATAAGAATTTTAAGGATTGTCCACGGGGACAGGCAGAAATTCTTCACTTTTCTCCGCGAATCTCCATTCCCAGCCAACCTACCAAACCGTCTAAACACGGGATGCGTTTCTACTTACAGAAGGGGGAGGGGGGGCGTTGGGGAGAGAGAAAGGAAAAGGATCTAAAAGGGATAGGAAAATATAAATAGAATGAACGGAGTGTTGAAAGACAATTTAAGGTAAATATTTGTACCTTCTTCGATCTTGTGTTTAACAGAAATACACGAAGCTTTTATCCGCGATTTTAAGAGAGAAGGCTGGAGGACACACATACAGGCTATGCCCAGCCAGCCTGCCCGCCCTCCTCCCCGCTCAGGGCAGCCGCCCCTGGGCAAACCGGAGCGGTGGCTCCTGCCTAGGACAGATAAACCCTCGGAAAGGAAATAGCTGGATTAACACCACCACCACCACCACCGCCCCCCCCCCCCCCAAAAAAAATACATATATATACACACATAGAAATGGTAAATAAGGGATGGCAAGCCCGAGAGGAGGTAGGGGTGGAGGAGCCCGAGCGGGGCCGGGAAGGAAAATGAAAGGTGTGACGGGAGATAAGCGGCAGGGATAGAGGAGAGCGACAAGAAGAAAGTATAAAGGGAAATACAAATGAGGAGCGAGGAAAAGTTGCCTCCGAGAGCCCGAGCCGGGGCCGCCGCGCCTCCAGACGCTGAAATATGATAATCAGAACAGCTGCGCCGCGCCGCCCGCAGCCAATGGGCGCCGCGCAGGCGTGACGTCCCCGCGCATGACGTCAGGCCAATGGCGAGCGGGCTGAGTTGGAGCAGAGAAGTTTGAGTAAGAGATAAGGGCGAAGCGAGTGCCCGAGACGCCAGCGCCCAGTCCGGCACCGCCGCGCCGCCGCACCGCACTGCGCCGTTCCCGCACCGCTCCCGCACCGCTCCCGCACCGCTCCCGCACCGCTCCCGCACCGCACCGCACCGCTCCCGCACCGCACCGCACCGCAGCGCGCGGCCGGACCCTGCCGCGCCCCCGGCGCCGCGCCGCGCCCCGCACCGCGCCGCACCGCGCGCCCCCTGCTCTCTCCGCAGCCCTGACAGTGTCTCCCACGCCGGTGGTGTTTCGTTTTGCCTTTTTTTTTTTTTTAATTTCGAGTCTCTAGTTGGGTCTTTTTTGCATTTGTTATCAGTACTTCTACTTTTTTTTTTTTCTTTTTCTTTTTTTTTTTTTTAGCGACAGCTCTCAAACCTGCTTTGGGGTCTTAAAACGAAACCGTACACCATTTCACTGTGGACATTACACCCTCTTACAGATATGGGAGACATGGGAGACCCACCAAAAAGTAAGGCGGAATTTTTACCGTTGTTGGAATAAATGTGCTGTCTATTGTAATCGTCTCAGGCAGGCGAACTGCTAAAGAGCTGAACTTCATTTGAATGGTAGAGAAGGTGCCTTTGTTGCCATGCCTGCATGCTTGCTGTGTTTTAACCTCGTAGCCTTGTATGTTAGTAGCCTGGGGTCCTGTTCTCTTTTAAAGTTTGGGGAGCAGGCAGGATTTTAGTGGGATCTTCAACCACAGAGCCTTAAATTCTCCTCGTGCTAGACTGCGGTGAGGCTGTCTGACTACCCAGCACCTAGTCTATCTGGGGGAATTAGTATTAGACTTGCAAAAGAGAGCAAGTGACAACCGTAATGATGCTTGTTCTTGCTAGCAGCCTCGAGTCCCCTCTTCTATGGCAAGGGGCTGAATGAGAAGCGCACCTAGCCACGCGTTCATCATTTCCAGTCAGAGCCTCTTAAAAAATGAAATCAAACACATAGGTACTCTCCCCGTAAGGAAAGGAACCCAAGCAAGCAAACAATAAAATAAAAATAAATCAACGAGGGAGTTTGGAGATTTGATTCCGTGCAAAGCTTGCGAAATGAGGACCTTCACCCCGAAGACTGTTCACATCTGCATTTTAACATATGTTCTGCCTCCTTTATAAACGAGGCAAGGTTTTGATGGCACACTTCAATTACCATCCAAAAGTGTAATACTCTTCAAAAAAACCCCAACAACAACACTCCCAGAGTACGCCCTATAAAGGAACGACACTAAAAGTGTGTTTATCTCTGTAGGAGAGTAAACGGTTAGTCAATCATGTATTTATTTTCATTTCAGAAAAACGCCTGATTTCCCTATGTGTTGGTTGCGGCAATCAAATTCACGATCAGTATATTCTGAGGGTTTCTCCGGATTTGGAATGGCATGCGGCGTGTTTGAAGTGTGCAGAGTGTAATCAGTATTTGGACGAGACCTGTACGTGCTTTGTTAGGGATGGCAAAACCTACTGTAAAAGAGATTATATCAGGTACGCCATTTACGTTGTTTAATTCTTCGGTGAGATTTCTTTTTTGTTGTTGTTTTTTTTTTAACTTCATAAATCTGACAGAGGCGGGAAGACGTAAAATTATGAGAAATATGGTGAAAAGACGATTGGTATGTTTTTAAGTGATTTCCGCATAGATAGATAAGAGAGGAAAAAAGTTAGGGTAGTCAAGTTTTTTATTCCATAGATTCAAATGCAAATTTCTGTATAAATAAAACCACGTTCGGGAACTGTGGGTCCTCTTGAGGACTTTGGCAATGCACCCTGTGATTGTAACAAAGTAAGAAATCGTAGGTAATGGAGAATATTTTCAATAGTGTAGATATTACGAGCAATACGGAACTGATCGGGTTTTAACACAACCTGAGAAAAGCATCTGTGTTTTTGCAAAGGCATAATGGCATTCGTAAGAAAGGCCCTTCAAGCATGTATGCTGTAAGAATAAATACACGGGGGGAAAAAATACGCTATTTAAACTAGGCCTATCAAAAAAAAAAAAAAAAAGCAAAATAAAAACAAACCCGAAGTTTTCTTCAGAATAAATGATCCTTTTATGGGGAGGTTAAAACCTAGACCAAAATGTTTCTTCGCTAAAATAACTGACATTTAATCTTTTTAAATATTAACCCCTTTGGTGATATCTGACTGCCTTTTCTTTCTTATCTTATCTGTACTGATGAATTAGACAGAGCAGATCAAATTGCCCATCATCTGTTCGCGAACAATTGGGTATATTTAGATAATGGAACCGCTTCCTTCCTCACATTAAAATCTGGTAACTGATAAAATGTGAGAGTTGCCAATCCTGACACGATAGAGAAACCAAAGCAGGAATTTCGAGTGTGTTTATTATTTGTGCTCCTGGGTCATGCTGATCCATTTCAGTATCATCTACTGGGTTTGCCAAACCAGAACTTTGTATGACACTGAGGTATGGACAGTATTTTTTTTTATAGAAAGTTTTTTTGGAGCAATACCTACCTAGCTACCAAAGAAATCTCTTCTATTTTCTTTGTAATTCTGAATTTAAATAAAGCACTTGAGTCTTTCCTTCTTCAGTGCACAACTCATATGCCGATCATGCCTGCAAGACATGTTGTGAGATTTTTCTCAAAGTTTTACCACGGCGAAAAAGAGCCCCCATTTTTTTTTCTTTCTTTACTTTTAAATGCACTTTGGAGCTATGCTTTTAAATGTTGTCATTTCACTAATTTCAAATGAAAGGAAAACGTTTGGACTGAGATGTGCTCACTTATCTCCTGCAACAACTCAGCGGGCGAAATCTAAAAAAAAAAATGCAGCTCTTTTAAGTTAATACGGAATACATTTCATTTGCTACAACTTTAAAAGTAAGATGTACGTTATCTGCCAGTCGACTTTGAATTAGACCGTGATCCAATCTATAATTGTCAGACGTGGGCAACCCCCTCAACTTCTGTACCTATTAATGCATACACTTTGCGATCGCTCTGTTCTTTTGCCGTTCATCTGTTTGTTTGTTTTTCAAAACATTATAATTCGGAAATACATAGCTCATCATATAGGATGAGTACACCTCTATAGCCATAGCAGCTAAAGATGTGTATAAACAAACAGCTATACCCACAAGCATACATCGCAGACTGTATTTCTAAGGAAGCGTACTGGTGAGGAGATGTGGGGGGATGAATATTAGCTCGGTTTTATGAACAGCTTTTACAGTTCTGTGGACCGTGTGCGTGCATATGTGCGTGTATCCGTACATTTGCGGAAAGATGTTAATTTTACTTAATACCAGGGAGGCTGGCTAAGGAGCACCCGGTGGGAGCAGAGAGACTGTGCAGCTCTAGACACCCAAGTTGGAGCATTTTCTCATATTCATTTACTGGTTGGTGAACTGTCTCTCTCTGCTCCACGGGAGACGAGGAACCCGCCACCCACTCCAGCGTGTAACCCCAGAAACCCATTATTTGCCGTGTGGGGCTATCAGCGAGAAGTTGCCTGTTCAGTGGTGCCGGAGGGCTTGAGCCCCGGCTCAAGGTGGGAGCGCCAGCAGGAGGGGCAGGGAGGCTGAGGTAGGGACAGGCTGCAGAGCCAAAGCACCCAACATGCCTTTTAGTAGGGGGCGAGGAGGGAGAGTTACACTACTGTTTATGTGACCGTGTATACATATAAGGGGGTGTGTGTGTATGCCTATATTGTTGTATAAAATGAACCTGGGGAGAGAGGACAAGGGGAAGAGCCGCGGCCCCTGGAAGAGCCGCCCCTGGCGCGTCCCGGAGGCTAAACTGCCGGCAGTCCGGGCACGTATTTAACCGGCAGAAGCCCTGGGCGTGTTCCTCGCAAAAATAACACCATTTGGCGAGGCCGGTACGTTTGTGTGTGGGGAGTGGATGGCAGCTTCGCCAGCCTCGCCTTTCCCTTTTGTAGCCGGGAGGTCCTGTTCAGCCCCGGGCCAGGCTAGGTCAGGTCCTCCCCCCGCGCCGTGAGGAAGGAGGGAGAGGGCAGGGACGGCCCCTCGCCTGGTGCGGCTCCGGCTCTAGAGCAGGAGGGAAAGGTCGACACCTCCTCGGGAAGGAAGGGGGTCGCTTTTTTGTTTCCCCCCCCCTGTTTCACCTTGCATCTCTGCCGCCTCTTCCCTCCCCGCTCTCCTTGCCCACCGGTGTGTCCCGGTCCCCAACGCCTTTTACGGCGTGGGGGCCAGAACATTGGCAGCAAACGAATCCGTTTTATTCCTTTCCTCTTCTGGCTTCTGTATTTTCAAGGCTTGTTTAACTAGCGGGCTACGCGGGGCCACGGGGCTGCCCAGGAGCGGGATTGAAAACCTCTCTCTCTTTTTCCTTTGCCTTTCTTCCCCCCACCCTCCCTTCCCTGGCCTCCCTTTCCCCCTCCCTTGCTCTCCCTCCTTCACTCCCTTCTCCTTCTTTCTGGGCTGGGCCCTGCTCAGGTTATACGGCATCAAGTGCGCCAAGTGCAGCATCGGCTTCAGCAAGAATGACTTCGTGATGCGCGCCCGCTCCAAGGTGTACCACATCGAGTGTTTCCGCTGCGTGGCCTGCAGCCGCCAGCTCATCCCCGGCGATGAATTCGCGCTGCGGGAGGACGGCCTCTTCTGCCGGGCGGACCACGACGTGGTGGAGAGGGCCAGCCTGGGCGCCGGGGACCCCCTCAGCCCCCTGCACCCCGCCCGGCCGCTGCAGATGGCAGGTACCGCCCGCACTCGGCGCCGCGGAAGCCCGCGGGGTTTGGCGCTGCCCGGCCCGGCGCCTGGCGCAGGGACGGGGGTGGGGGGGGCGGCGCCCATTTGCAGGGGGCTCCGCGCCCCCGCGGAAAGGCGGCCCAGAGCGTACGCGCCCGCGGAGTCCGGCGGCAGCCACGCGCCCCACGCCCGGGGCTGCCGCGGGTCTGGCTGCTGCCAGAAACGAACGCGTATGCGGTACGCGTGGGGCGGAGACACCTGCGCGGGGGGCCGCACCCCCCCAGCCCGCAACCCTCCTGCTCTCACCGCGCAGCGGGTGCGGGGGTTGTCCCCCTCCCCCGAGCCCGGGACAGCCGGGAGCTTCAGTCGGAGGGGGACGAGCCGCTGCAGGGAGCAGGTCTGGGGCAAAGCACAGACGCTTCTGCCTCCGGAGCGTGTGGAAAAGCAGTTCTAAGCATCGGTGGAGGCGGAGGCCGAAAAGAGAGAGACTTCATAACTACAGGCGAGCACTTAGGCTGTAATTTAAAACTGTCAACAAGCTAATCTTCGGTAATTGCCTTTTAAAGTGACTCTGCCTTCTTGAAACGTTTTATGTGATTTGATGAGAATTTCATCTTAAAACTCAGCATTGTGTAACTTCAGGGTCGCCCCACCTTACAACTTTGCTTACACTTTCAGTTCTCGACGGGTACATCAGATGCTCAGAGACGCTTAGCTTCAGGAGGCGGCACGTCTCTGAAGCATATTAGGCTGGACAGCACGAGGTTGGCCGGCGTTACTGCTGTGCGAGTAACCGTAACTCAAAAGGTTATTTACAAACACAGCTATGTTTAAGCGGCTCGTTTCCCGTTTCTGAGATACTTTTAGGTGACATATCTATATATAGGGAGAAATAATCCCGTAGCTGATCATGGCAGAATTTTAGAGAGATTGTGCGTGGTCCCTACAGTGTGTATGTGCATGTCTCCAAAAGGCATATTGTTTCGGCAGGTACAATACTGCTCAGATTTGAAGCCTTCGTATTTTTTTCTTCGCATTTGCTGATTTATTGTTATAATCACAAAGGTCAGAACCCGACTGTACAAAAGCGAGCACTTCTGCATATAACTAACCAGACTTCTAGAAAAAAAAAAAAGTAGTTATTTTATTTTATTTTTCCTTTGACTGGGTCAAATTACATCTAGATAGCTACAGCTGCACGATAGACAGAAGAATAGCAGAATCACACGAATGCTTTTAGCTCTTGATGTGACGCTACCCGTAGATTTGCATTTCTTGGCGGTTTCCACGAGTTGCTGGGTTTGCTCCCCTTTTAAAGAATTGGCGAAACACTCATTTTTTTTGAGTATTCATCAGAAGTCGACATAAAGTCACCTAGCACTTCCACTTTCTAAGATAGACCACCGTCTTCCGAGCTCTGGGATACGGGGTTCCCACAGGATTTTCCTCCACGGTCATCGCGCAGCGGATTTGGCTTGTTTTGCTTTGGTTTGGAAGCATCAAACCGCCGGTAGATGTTGCACGTTATCGCAGCCTCTGGCTAAACTGAGCTAGATTCAGTATACAAGAAGCAGTCCCAAATTATGATTAATTTAGGACGTATTCTTTCACTAATTTTCGGGCCAAAAATCTGGTTTGGTGGTTTGTCAGGAAATAAATACATAAAAGGCTCCCCCTCCTTTCCTAACGCACGCACACCTTAGCGAACTCGCCCTCCCCTGTCAAATATCGTAGAGGTTCAAGCTTCTGTCAGTAACGGGTTTAGGGGGGGTGGTTTGTTTTTGCAAATTAATTATCTGTGGAATCAGAAATGTCAGCCCTGTCACTCCACCAGTGCATAAAGCAGAGGAGGCTGCAGGAGTTCCGATAGATCTGACTGCTTGAATGGCCTTTGAAAGAGGGTTCATCACTACCCCCTCTGCCTCCCCCTGTCCCACCAGCTTAGATTCATAGACTCTGCAGACTCCCTGCTTCCTACTCATGGGGACACTGTTCCTCCCTTCCCCTTCCCTTACAGCAGAACCTATCTCTGCCAGACAGCCAGCTCTGCGACCCCACGTCCACAAGCAGCCCGAGAAGACCACCCGAGTCCGGACTGTCCTTAATGAAAAACAGCTTCACACCTTGAGGACCTGCTACGCTGCCAACCCCAGACCTGACGCCCTCATGAAAGAGCAGCTGGTAGAAATGACTGGCCTCAGCCCGAGGGTCATCAGGGTTTGGTTTCAAAACAAGCGCTGCAAGGACAAAAAAAGGAGCATTATGATGAAGCAACTTCAGCAGCAGCAACCCAATGACAAAACTGTAAGTGGCTTCAGCCTCTGACCGTGCGCTGCCTTCCTCCCAGGGAGAAACGTCTGGGCTGTGTCCAGCCCGGCCGGCCTCTGGGGTCGGTTTGACGCTTTTGATTTTCTGGGAGCTCCCTTAAAACAAAGAAAGTGATACCGTTTAACTATTACCCGCTTGTTTCTGCTGTCAGTGCAATTAGAACAGACCACAGCGAGAAGCCGATATAGGCTGCTCAGGCGAACACATGTCTTTTTGTGGGGCTAAGGATACGCAGTGGATTAAAGTAATTTCTCTGCTGCGTGAATTGCGACCTGCAGAGTTTATGGGAAGTAATAAGCCCAGCCTTGTGTAATATTTATATTGGAAATGCAACGGACTCCTTGAGGGGAAAATTATGTTTTCCCCCTCCTCAATGTTTTTAAACAGGCGTAAGCCCACAAGTAAAACCGACATGTAAAAGGGAAATTTGATGTCTTTTCTTAGTACTTTATATAGTACAATGTGTATGTGTGTGTTTGTCAGTGCACTCACTGTATAAAAAGACAAATGCAGTGCAAAGTTTTTGGAATGACCATCGTGTTTACAGGTTACTTAGAACATATATAGTTCTCGCACAGAAATATATTGAGTTTTTGTCTGCAGGCATATGCATGTGTGATGCAAAGAGGTGGAAAACGCTGGGTTCAGCAGAGCAAACTGGCTGTCTCCATTTTAAGCCAACTTTTTTTTTTTTTTTTTCCCGTTGTTGTTAGCCCACTCGAAGAAGAGTCTGTTATTCTCCCTGTGTATATTGACTGACCTGAGAATGACTATTAATTCATAAGGCTGCCTAGTTAAGTGGAATTTAAGGAGTTTCGTTTTACCCTCTTGGAATGCAATAAAACACGGTGTTATTAACTCGCCTGAACAATCTGTTCGTCGAGGCTTGGAGTTGTTTAGTACAACAGTGCCTGCACCACAGGGCGTACTGGGAGGGCTGGGGTTTCCTTTTTTTTTTTTTTTTTTTTTTTTTGTGGAAAGAGCACGTTACTGATGTACCCCAGGTTTGCCGTGCAGTGGATATACGATCCAGTTAAGGTCACGCAGAACAAAACCAGCCTGGATGCGACAGAGAAAGGCAGCGTGATTAACCGTTTCTTGTACCGAGCCGTGCATCGGCAGCCAAGATACGGAGCGCTCGTGTTTAACAAAGCTTGGGGCGGAGGGGGTATGCCTTGGGAGAAATAGGGGGATTAAAGGGAAAGAAAGTAAACTTCCACCGTGATAAATGCAGCGAGTAGAAATAGTCTGACCTAGAGTAGAATAGAGTAAGACATTCACAGCAGATTAACAAAGCAAATACAAGCGACTGTATAGATAAGATAGAAAGCAGTTTATTGACTCAGCGCTTATATACAATAAAGTTAACCAAGCTCATTAACATCTTTTGCTGGGCTGTTTACAGAATATCCAAGGGATGACAGGAACTCCGATGGTGGCTGCTAGTCCGGAGAGACATGACGGTGGCTTACAGGCGAACCCGGTGGAGGTGCAGAGTTACCAGCCGCCCTGGAAAGTACTGAGTGACTTCGCATTGCAGAGTGACATAGACCAACCTGCTTTTCAGCAACTAGTAAGTGTCGGTTCCCAGCCGGAGGAGGCTAGCCTGTACGCGGGGCAGAGCAACGGAGGTTTCTCTAAATGTGCCGGGTGCCTTCAGAGAGATGACAAACCCAGACTAGCGGGTTTTCCTGAAATGGCAAGGTAGGCATGATGGCACTCTGTCAATGCGGCGAACTCAACTGATTTAAGAGGGCCTGCTGCAAACCCTACCTTAGTGCACAGCAGAGCTCTTCCCGAGGTGAGTTGCGCAGGAGCCAGATGAGGCCCGACCCAGGTCTGAGACTAAGTAAGCTCACACACCCCTGCAAACTGAAAGCATCTCTATCCGGAGAACTAAAACACCCTTCACGTGTCATTTAATTGTATGCACATTTATGACAGCAGTTTCTAAAATTCGCCCCTCCCCCCTTCGGGCCAATTTTGCCTTTACGCAGTAGGGTGAGTTTTGCAATGTCAGCTTGTGCCCTTGTTTTGTCACACAAACATGAACAGCTTAATTAAATTTTTGAAGTCCTTTTATTAAGCATGTACCTCTAGATAGACTTAATGTATCTATACATATACATACAAATACATACATATATATAGATTACATTAAAAGTTGTGCTTTGGAAAGGGAATTGTTAGTACGTGTTCACATGAAAAATTCAAACAATATAATAAACTGCATTAAGCCAAAAGGAAACAGAGCTTTTAGAATAAATTCTGTTCTTAACTCACTTCCTTATGCCTATGTCATTTGGCAGCTTATATTGGGACCATATAATTTACAAAATTTAGGCCAAACAAGGTGAATTAAGGACAGAAGTTAAGCCTTAACTCAATTTCCTGGCCTAAATGAGTTAAAACCAGATCTTTAAAATAATGAAGTATGTTGTGTATGGTTTTCAAGTGATTCAAAATAGCACTTAATTAAGAAAAATTAACATATAGACCCTTTTTTTTTTTTTTTTTTTTATCTGTTGGGCATTTTCTCGACACAAAGTGATGGAAGATGAAGGCTTGTAGCCACGTCTAGAATGGTTTTCAGACCTTTAGTTTAGCATCACTCTGTCTTGTAGGATTGCTTTTCTTTTGCCCAGTGGCAGGCTGCAGCATGCTTCCCTGCCCTGGCACGCTGTGCTCACTCGGGAAGTTGGCGCACAGCAGCAGGGCTGTTTGCACCATCTTGCTCTAGAGCAACCACCGGTTTTCCTGCTTTAATCAAGCTGTCAAACAGACACAAAAAAAATTGATCTCCCTCGGCTGCCTTACTTATTGTGCCTTAACAGAACAGGAGACTTTAAAAACCTTTGATGCAGTGAGTTTTTGTATGGAGTAGTTCTAAAAAAAAAGCAGAATGGAAGATGGATAGGCCATATACACACATGCATATGGGTAGGCAGATCATTAGATAGACAGATGAATATCGATATATCTCGGACATAATGTCTGATACTGAAAAGAGTTAAAATAAAGAATTGTGGATGGAACAGACAGTTCATCGACCGTTCAAGGCAGTCTCTAATCTGGAAAGGGTCTTAATCACAGGATCGGCCAGCTAAATAGGTGCCAAAGAAATGCCTTTGAATTAGCAAAGCTCCACCCTTCAAATCATGCCTTTTCCCAACGCTGCTCCTAAATTAACGGGAGCTGCGAGGCACATTAGGAGGGAGAAGTGTGACCTTTTTTATCAAACTAGCTCTCGTTAAAAAGAGATAGCATCCGCTTCAAATCACAAATGAAAGAGGATGGCTTATTTCAAATGCCTTGTGTTCCTGGATGCTCCTTCCAGATTTATTTTAGTATGTGCACGAAAGGAGAAAAAAGTAACCTTGTAGTTTCTTGTCAAAAAAACACATGCATGCTTAAATAATTGACGAGAACATTCTGCTGGGATTGCCACTCTTGCAAGGCAGGGAAGAAGGCCTCGTTAATAAGTTTGTTTGTTTATTTGCTTGATTTTTTAGTTTGGTGGTTTTTTTAAGTTTTTTTTAAACCCGTTTTTTTTTTTTACTGCGATTTGGCCGGCGGCCTGAAGAAGGATCCTGTGAAGTCAATGGGGAAGCTAAACAAAGCAACAAACAGTGACATAGCCTCCCGTGGAGATGTATCAGGCCGTTCGGCTGCATGCCTGTGTATTTATTTTTGCGTTCTTCCTTGCCTTTGCCTGCTACATTTCTTTGATTGTTACAGTTGTAACAACACTTCTTTTTCTTACTTTTCTTCCTCTTTTTTTTTTTTTTATTTTTTTTTATTTTTGGCAGGTTAATTTTTCAGAAGGAGGACCCGGTTCCAATTCTACTGGAAGTGAAGTAGCATCAATGTCCTCTCAGCTGCCAGATACGCCCAACAGCATGGTAGCCAGTCCTATTGAGGCATGAGGAACATTCATTCAGATTTCTGTTGTTGTTTCTGCCCTTACCCTCAGCCCTGTTGGAGAGAGTGGGAAAGTGATCGCGTTGGGACTCCGAAATTTAGTGGGAAAAAGTGTTTAACAACCGTGTCATGAACCTAGCAAGGAACCACTCAATGAAATGAACGGAGTCATGTTTGAAAAGACAAGGTGATATGGTAGCAACACTGTGAAGACAATCATGGGATCTTACTAAAATAAATACTTAAAAAAAAAAAACCACCCACCACGCTATTCAATGATCAGAGGAGGATCGAAAAGACGTTTTCAAAACGTAAAGGATTTGTATTCGTGGATCTCAAAAAGAAAAAGTGGAAAAAATTATCTTTTCATTTGACTGCACATCTTAGGGAGAAACCAAGGTAGAGGGACGTTCTATCCAGTCCCTCCCAATCTGAATGGTGCTGTTTCTATATTGGGGATCGCCTTGCCAAACGGAGCTCCATTAGGCTTTCCATCATCAGGAAAGAGACGATTTAGCCCTGCATTGTTGAAAGATTCATTGCAGAAAAGTGGAGCTGCATTGGTTTGCAATGTTGTTTTTAGTTGACTCTTAACAAGGGGTTGTTTCCTGGGTCTCTTCTAGCATGTACTGTAGCGGGGTTTTGGTTTTCTTTGGTTGAGATCCATCCTCTATCAAGTCTGATGCGATTAAAAATAAGTTTTTGAATTCCTCTTTAAAAAACAATTTATAAAAGCATTGCAACAAGGTATACCTCTATTTTGCCACAAAGCGTCTCGGGATTGTGTTTGAAATGTGTCTGTCCAAGAACTTTCCCCTCCCCCGAAGATGTGTATAGTCATTGGTTAAAACGACTGTTTTTTTTTTTTCTCTCTCTCTCTCTCTCAATAAAGAGAAAAAAAGAAAAAAAAGTAAAAGTAAAAACAAAAAGAAAAACAAAAATAAAAACAAAAAAAGAAAAAGAAACAGAAAAAGAAAAAGAAAAAGAAAAAGAAAAAGAAAAAGAAAAAGAAAAAGAAAAAAAATCCCACCCTTTTTGTTTGCTCTTGCATTGCAAAATTATAAAGTAATTTATTATTTATTATCGGAAGACTTGCCACTTTTCATGTCATTTGACTATTTTTTTGTTTGCTGAACTAAAAGAAAAAAAAGAAAAAAAAAGAAAGAAAAAAAAAAAGGTTGTACCGTGGTCTTTGAATTATATGTCTGATTCTATGTGGTTTTTGTCTTTTTTTTTTCTTAAATATTACGTGAAATAAAGCGCCATATGTAGAATTATTATATCTTCAGGACTATTTCACTAAATAAGCGTTTGGAATAGAGAAAATAATAATATTAATATTAAATAATGAACAAAGTTCCCTCTTTTAAATAAAGACAAGATAGCAGCTAAAATACCTGAAATAAAATATTGCATGCAAAGCAGGTCGTTACTGAATAAAAGGAATGTGATATTTTATTGCAAGTATTAACGACCAGCTTGTAAATTTCCGTTTCAACAACTGTATCAGGGCTAGTTGTATGCCTTAGCTTTCAAACGATAAAGTTAGAAACTCTCTTGTTCCTCCCCCATCCCTTGACCTTAAAAGTGATATTACTCTAGGCATGATCTGACATAACGTTAAGACATCTAAAGAACTGGGAGCTCAGGCTTTTTCCTGAGCTCTATTATTTTTAAAAAAATATTAAAAAGGAAGTGCTGTATACCAAAGCCTCGTTGTTGAGATTGTTGAAGTGACCTGTACTCTAAGTATAAGCTCCTGATAAAAGGGACGCTTTTTGCTTAACAAGTCAAGTATGACCATTATTTATCAGTGTCTGCTGTCAAAAAATATAAAATGCTGCAGGAGGAATACATTGTGGGGATATTGCTGTGAAATTGCACGAATAGTGTTCCTTATTTTCTGTCGACTTCCCTCTCTTCACTCCCTCTTTTCTTCCTTTTTTAATTCGTGGGGGAGAGGGTGGTGAAAGCTAGAAACGTGGGCTATTTCTTGGGGAAAAGTAGAAAGGAGAAGAAAAAAAACATAGGAAAGGGTTGTTTTTGCTCCAATCCAAGTGCTCCCTAGTGCTCCCGGCCAGCACTAGACAAAGGCTTGATTTAAAAAACTCTTAACAACTGGAATATATAGAGATTTTTAGTCTGACAAAGACAAGTTGGTTTGCATGACAGTTACTCCAAACCCTAATGTTTTCTTAACATAACCTTCTTTTTCCTCCCTCCTCACCATCTCAGCCCACCCTGAGCAACCTCAGCTAGAGAGACAAACCATTTCGACAGTACAGAGAACATAAAAAAATGTTAAAAGTCTAATACAAGGATTTCAGTCATCCTGATTAGAAACTGGATTCATTTTGTATGCTCAAGTGTAATACATTTTTGAGTACTTGATAAATATTTAAATAAATATGAAATCTACCTTAAACTGTGTGATCAGTAACCTTTGTGTTTTCATGCAGGATCAGAGCTTGGTACGACGCTTCGGGGGGGCGGGAGGGAGAAAGGGTGTCATTTCTGGCCGGTGGTCTAACGTGTAAGTTGTCTGAGTCACTCTTATTGTGGGGGGGGAGGGGGGACGGGAAGGCGGGGAGTGAGGAGTTTGGAGACCGCGTCTCTGACTCGGGGGGTCTTTAACTGGCGCTGAAAACCTGTAAGGTCAGGCCAACACGAGGGTCTTTGCGTTCGCCTTTTACCGCCTGGCAGCTAACGCGTAGGTGGGAAGGGTGGCCATTCCGCAGGGAGAGGCGTAGGGTTACGCCGGGTCGAGACTGACCCCGCGGAAGAGCAACCTGCACGCCGGGGCGTTGCTGAGTCCCCCCCCAAACCCCCGAAGGGCAGAACTGTCAGGCCGGTGGTGGTCTGTCGTCTCCGAGGGTCACGCAGAAGGGAAAGGCGAATTTTGGCTGTCGCTCCTTGCGAGGCGGGAAGGGCCCCCCAGCCCTGCGCGGTCCCGGCGCGCCCTCCCGGAGGCTGGGGCTGCCGCCCAGATAAGCGGCCCGCCGGGAGGAAGGGGTTTGCGTTTGGGCTGCCAACGGAGCGTCTTGCTCCTCGAAACACAGAGGGCAGCGTGTTTTCGGTGGGCTGCAGCCGCTCTCCGACTCCCCGGTTCTGCATCAGGCTGCGGGCGGGAGCCTGCACCCACACGCACAGCCGGGCTCCTGCCTGAACCCCCACGGAGGGCCTGAGCCCCCCCCGAGTCTTACGAGGGGAGGGGGGTGGGGGTGGGGTTGTGGTCGCTTCTGCTGCGGCCACTCGGGGGTCTCCGCGTACCCCCGGCCGCAACCACCCCACTCCGTCCCTCCCCTCTGCGCAGACCTGCTGCCCCGGGGTCACCCCGGAGCCTCCTCCCTCGAAACTTAAACAAAACTTGTTTTATTTTAAGATTTTTGATTTGGCGGGGCGGAGGAGGTTCTTTTATGGGCTTTGGTTCCCTTTTCCATTTCATATATTTGTGGCATATTTATTTTCTTCCCCAAACCTTTGAGTATTATCCGCCGTGGAGCGAATAGAGACAAACTTTCGAGCGGTCCCTCCTAGTGCCTTCAGGAGAACACCCTTCCTGAATTCGGGCAGCAGGGTTTCTGCAAGAGAGAGAAAACATCCTCTTTATGAAATGCATGTCCTTACTGTGCTCTGTGCAGGTTCCTGCTCTGGGTTCCTCTTTCCGATACGGGGGAGGCAGCAATTAGCAGTCCCAGGTTAGTTGGTTTTCTTCTTGCTGCAGCCTCTCTTAATAATGTCAAATAAGGTCTGTTAAACTCTGTTGTAATTTCTCTGAGAATTTTGTTTGCACACACAGAGACCAATATTCAAACTCTTCTCATTTCAATGTTTGTACCAGGTTAATTAACTCTCAGCATCACCAGCTAACGCAGCAGTGAGACGCAGAAGCCGGGGACGTGAATTCCAGCGTTGAGATAGTCGAACATCTCAACAGTAAGTGCGTGCCTTTATATACATGTGAATACATACATATCTTAACAAATCCACCTTGGGTCACCCAAAAATGGGCAGCGGGGAAGGAATGAGGGCCCCCAGTGCTGTGTCGGCCCGAGGGCAGTTGCAGCCCCAGCGCAGCTCCCGGGATGGACCCGGAGCGGGTTCAGGCTCCGCGGTGCCGGACGGGTTTCGCGGGCTCCGATCCGGCCTCGCCCTCTCTGCACGCCCGAAACGCCGGCAGCGTTTTGCGGTGCGATGTGCCGCTGCTGGGCGCTTTGCGTGCTTCAGCGAGCTGTAAGTAGTTAATAAAGGGGCTGGAAAGAGATCCTGTTTACTGATTGTTCCTGATTGTTGTTTTCTTGATAACAGAGCAAGCCACTGAATGACTGTTTGAGCTCAGGCGCCACAAACATAAACTTAACAGCTCCCAGCGTGCCGGCCCTGCTGGAAGATCACTCCTCACCTCCCGGGACTTGTGAAGTGCGGGCGAAGAAGGCAGCTCCCAAGGAGGCAGGCACCGGAGCGGGGCGGGGGGGGAGGCCTGCCTGTACGACCGAGCTTTCCATATCTGCCGTCATTAGCCAGGGGAAAAGGATGTAAAATTAATCGGTGCCTTTCCCCGAGCCTCCTGCCCGTGCCGGAGGTCGGGGCAGGCTCTGCGAGCCGCTCTTCGCAGCATCCCAGCCGAGCGATGCGGCTTGTACGCCAGGCTGTTGTGTCGTTTGAATTTCTCTGAATTTTCTCGCCGCGGCCAAGCGCCACCAAGCAAGTGCCCTGGGCTTGTCCGGGGCCGGGGAGGGAGGGCGGCGGAGCCAGGCAGGGCCCGCACCCCCCGCCGGGCCTGGTCTCCCGGGACCGGCAGCACCGTGGCCGCAACCCGGCCGGGCGGCCCGGCCGCTCTGCGGCTGCAGCTGGATTCATTACCTGCAGCTCCGGCTTTCTCCCGGGGTGTGTGCCAGGGGAAGAGAAGGAAAGAGGAAGTCTGCAAAACAGGATTTTTGCAGGAGTGTCTTTTTGCCTTTTTTGTTTGTTTATTTGTTTTGTTTTCTTTTCTCCTGGCGGACAAAACAGGGCAAGGTGTGTTTGTGGAAGTGAGAGAGGGCAGAAAAGTTTTCCAGAAATAAGTGACACGGACCAAAGCAGAGCTCGGCTCCTATCTCCGGGCAGACCTCGGGCGGCAATGGAGAGAGGAAAATAGGGTGTTACTGTGACTTTTCTGTAGGAGGGCTGTTCAGGTCGGTAGATCTCCACGGCTAATCCAAACAACCCGTTTGACTTGTGAGGTCCGGAGTCTAGACAGAGCTGGTGGCTCGGCGGCTCCTTATCTGGTTTTGGAATCAGCCAAAAGAGACTTTTCTTAATGTCCACAGCAGCACTGGGATCTGCCGGGGCCGGGGAGCCACCGCACCTCGCAGACAGGACAACAAATATACCCACCACCTGGAGGCTTTACAGCCAGCTTTGTTGTTCCCGGGCCGCCGCGGCTGCGGCCCTGCCTCCCCCTCGCCCCCGGCCGCCGGGCAGGGGTGACCGGCGGGCTGCTTAGTGGCACGTACCGCTTGCCACCGCGGCTGCCCCTGTTGCCCCCCGGGCACCGAAGGGCCACCTCCACGGCAGGATGTAGCAGTGGGCACAGGAGCCCCGCTGGGGTCAGGGGTGCTGTTTTTCCCCACCCCCCTGTGTGTGTGGTTGTCGCTACCGGTATTTATTTTTTTCCCAGTTAAAGTTTTGCAGAGAATGGGAAAAAGACCCAAACTCACTCTTGTTCACCAACACTAAGGAATGATCGAAGTAAATCAATTAAGAGAGAGGAAGTCAGTTTAGATACAAGATCTGCGGGAGTAGAAAATTGCCTTCTGTATTAGTTCCTTGATGCTGGGTTTGTGGATATTGCAAGCTGTAAAGCTTGTTTGAGGCGGTTGGGATCAATAAAAGCATTTAACTCAATAGCAAGCAGCATTTTGAAAGTAAGGAGAAAGAGGAATCTTTTGGTTGGATGTCACTCTATTTATTAATTTGGTTTCTTGAACTTTCAAACTTTCCTGGCACGTCGGGCGGGTGGGTGGTGGGTTTCCACGTTTCTGAGCAGCGCATGAGCCCGTCCACCATCTCTGCTGTCCCTCTACTGTAATGCAAAACGGTTTGCTGTGAATCTGTGCGATTCCTCTCCAAACTCTGGGCTGTTTCTCAGTGCGGTTTTGTTAAGGGCCATGATATCCCATTTGGGAAGAAAGCAAGCTAATTGCTGTGACTATGATGCACTGATATGCTATTTGCAGCGGATACTGTAATTGAGTCTGCTAATGTGGAATTATGAAATTTGCCAGTGGGTAGGACTCTTTCTCTGTGCAGTTTAGAAGGTTTGTGGATAAGTGCTCTTCTCTAGATTTAGTAGTTGTAAATTTCCTCTTGTACAGAGCAAATTATATTGCAAGGTTTTTGTAATAATTTTCCATCAAACACATTTAAACCATTTTAAACTCACAATAACTCCGAGAATTCAGGATCAAGAGAGCAACATTTCCTAGAAAAGGAATCTTAACCATGATCCTGGTACTCCTCTTTTTTTTTTTTTTTTTTTTTTTTTCTCATGGGTAAAACTTCATGTTTATTTTTAACTGTCACAAATACAAGGTGTTGTTTGAAAAGTGTTAAACTTAGCAGGTATATAGAGATAATACTGACGTGTCACTGTGCATGATAAAGTAAAATATAGTGGGAATTAACATGAAAAGTTTATGAAGGTTTTAACTACAGCCCATAAATTAACCTTTTTTACAAAGATACGATGATATGTAGAAGATCTTACAATATGTATGACACTTAAAAAATATTCCAGTATTTGGAACCCAAACATTTTTCCCCAGCTTGAAGACACAAGCTGAGGTCCTAGTCCTTGAAGAGCTTACTGAAAGTAATCTGAAGTAATTAATATTAGACCACTCTAGTGAATCACGAATTGCAGGAGCAAAATTTCTAGTTTGCACAGGGCCTTCTGAGAAGGTAGTGAAAGATTTGCTGCTTACCTTTAGTGAAGCAGGAATGCATAGCTTTGAAGGCTCAAGTCCAATTCTCACTGAAGTTGGCAGCAAAAATCCTCTAGACGTGGGTATAAAATCAGTGCTGTGATTTTGTAGGTAAAAAAGTAATTTCCTTTCCACCGGCCTCATTTTTTTCCGTATTTGACCTTAAATGACTGCATAATTTTCTATTATAAGAGAAAAAACCTCTTAAGCTACCAGTGCATCACTAAAAGCATCTTGCTTGGTGTGGTAATGAGAAACAGGAGCCAATAGCTCATCTGAATGTACAGAATATTATGAAACAAAACAGTCACTCCCTGTCTCACTTATTGCCTCCTAAGGGAAATTTCATATGTTGTGAATTCTGGGGTAGGAGACTATGTACAAGTTACTTACATTATATTTTACAGGAGAGAACTCTTACCGGAACTTAACAGAATAAGCCCCACACCAGCTCTGAAGTTCTAATTTACATGTATTTCACCTTCACGATATGAAGAAAGGAAGGTTTTGCAGGATTTGGCCCTACCAGTGTGACTCAAATTCAAACTCGTTCTCAGCTGGGCAATTGCCCAGTGGCTGTTGCAGAATGATCCCAAATTTCAGACGCAGCACAAGATTTGAGATGTGTCAAAGATGCAGGGTTTTCTTTAGTGAAAATTAATTGATAGTAAATGTTGGGTTTTTTTTTTTTTTTCTTACTTTACTCAGATTCTTTTTCTGCAGCAAGAATTTAATGATTTTAGCACTTGAAAGGCTAGAGCCATAAGTAACCTTATGCAGGGTTGGGCCTTTTCCGCTGAAAACCCTGAGTAGTTAGTATAATTAAGTCAGGGTGAGCAGAATTGAGCACTTAGTGGCCAGAGACCTCCAATTGTTGTATCACTTTAAATGAAAGTGTTTTAGCCCAGCATTCATTCCAGATCTTACTGGTTAGTGTAAACTGGGGAAACAACTGGCTCCTGGAGCAGTATATCCAAGACATTAGACGTGTCTTCTTCAACACTTTTTAAAATGCTAGGTTATTAAATCTCTGTTCTTGTGGTTCAGTGTTTTTCTTCTAATGAATTAGTTTTCAAGGCATCTTTGCCTGTCATTCTGGAAGCATGGCTGTTTTATGCCCTGATCTTATTTTTTTTTCTGAGTGAAGCCCCAATAGGCTTTAAGAGAGTCCTGTGTCCTCAGTTCAGTTGAGCCCATGCCGTTTCAAAGTCAGTGATCTCTGTCATTTATATAGTGGCAAAGGCAAGAACGTTCAGAATTTTGCAATGACCACCACATGTCACATTTCTTTGTGGTAACAATACTGTTATGAGGTACTTCAGAACAGAAGAACTGGTCATTAAAGTAGTCCTGGAAGTGAAATTTCACCATTTGGGATCTTGGTTCCACAGTATGTTGGCTCTTCAAAACTGAGTACATTAGGGAAATGTGTTTGCAGTTTTAATTTAACTTACTAAATCATCATCACAGGAAAAAATGCCTAGAAGATTAAGAAAGGCAGATACTACTTCTTACAACTATCAAATCAAAATTATTCTTTGTCAGTTTGCCATTTTTTCTGGTGAATATTTTGTTTATAAAAAGACTTTTCTTTATGATATCATTAGGTCGCTCAAGCAGGGATTCATTTGAGGGTGCTTATGGCTGTTCCATGGTTGTACAGTGCTTAATACAATGGGCCATGCTCCTCACAGGCCCTTAAAGCAATGCTGTAGCCAACATGGTCAAGAGAAGTATATAAAAAGTAAATAAAAGAACACGGTGATGTTAATATAACTGTACAATAATAACAGGCTAATATAGACTTAAAGCCTGTGTCTTACAGATGCTAAATAATTTTTCAACACTGCGCTTATTCCTGTTTCTATGGCAAAATTGTTGCAAACTTCCACACGAGAATTTGGTCTCTTCATTCAGTAAGTGCCTCAAAGAAAAAATGGGAATTAAGAATGAAATAGCATGACAAGTGGCAGCATTGCAATCAGCAGTATGAGTTTTATGCTGCAAGGACTGAGTCTGGATGGAAAAAAACCTGAAAACTGTAAGTCTTGTACCACAGGATCAAATGTTTGGCTAACTATTACAGTCAGTAAAATAATATATTCAACCTTTAGAGTTTCATCTGCCTTCAACTATTTAGCAAGATAACTCTATACCTTATATTTCAGAAAGTACTTTTAGTTTTGAAATACATTTGGATATACTGCTGCACCAAAGGCAGTCATTAGAGCAGCTGTTGATCAAGCAGGAACGCAAAAACGTAACCAGTTAATGATCAACTAAGTATGGTGAGTTATTTGCTCCAATTCTTAATCATGTCTTTTAGTCAGGTGGTGTTAATCTGAGTTGCCCTTTAATTAATGATTGTTTTATACTTCATTTTTTTTAATATTGTAAGACATTTCTTATTTGGGGATACAAGTGAATAGAATCGGGGGGGTACAGACTTTTGTGAATGTGGGGTCTAAAAGGAACAAATAATTAGTGCTTCCAATTAGGTCAGTGAAACTCCCAGGGGCAGTAGGGTGGTAAACGCATCTGTGAGGGCATCGTGAAAAAGGGAGGATGGAGGCTGTTCATGTCTATCTGTGACATGACACAGACCCTGTGACACCCTGATAATGCCTTTTGTAATTGAAGCCCTGTTTCATGGTTCAGCCTAGCTCTGTGTGGGCTAGTGAAGGGGCTCACATCTAGTGAGAGGCAGCAGAGCTGCTCTGGAAAAGGACGGTTTTCCACCACTTCGGTAGAGGCTAGGGAGTCCTTGGTGGGGACGGTTAGACAGCTAATCTCTTCCTAGGAGGGACACTGAAAAACGTTGTGGCAGAATAGTTCTCAAAGCATAGAGCTGCCTCAGATTCACATCTGCATGGGAGGAGGTACTGGCCACAGAGAGAGCTGATCTCTCGATGATGGGTAGAGATCAGTCGTCTCTGATTGTGCCTTTGTTACAGCTGAAATGAAACATTGGTAGCTGATCTGCAGAGATTACAGGGGACACACGGGCTTGTGTTTCAGTCCAGGTTTTCTCCCTCTCTACAAAAGCTCCTCCAGAGCGGTTGCAGGGAGGCCAGGGCTGGAAGCTGAAACTTTCCTGTTCTCAGGATTGCGGCTGCCTGCCCTTGCCCTAATGCATCACTGCTCTTCCTCCCCCTGCACTGCTCAGGCCGTGACCTGGAAGTCTCCAGATGTGGGAGAGCCAGGCTCTGGCCAGCTTCTAGCCCCGGGTTCCCACACTCCTCGGCCCTGCCTCCAGAATGGGCTGTTCTCGCTCTAGCGGTGCAGCCCTGGCTACGTGCAGGATGCTGCAGCCGGCTTGGGCGAGGCTTCACCTGGGCCCCTTCCATCTCGTCAGCTGGCACTGGATCCGCGCATGTGCTTTGAGACCGGATGTAGGCCTTCGTCCAAAAAGCTGGGACGTGAGACTTAGCACATGGCACTCACTGTGTAAAGCCTGTGGTGGGAAAGGGCCAGTGGGCCTCTGCCAGGTGTCTCACACGAGCATGGGGCTGGTGAGGAGGTGCAGCCGGGGGTCATAACGCTCCTCTGCCACATGCTGCCTGGAGAAGAGCTGGCACTAGTGCAGAGCTGCACGCTTGGCATGCCTGAGAGCCTGCGCCACAGACAAAGCTTGAGAGACAGCGAGGGCTGCCTGTGCTCGGGGCAAGCTTTGGTGGGGCGGAGTGTGTGCTGCAACTTTTGGACACCTGGCTCAGTTATGGGGTGCAGGCTGTGGAGAGACATCTCGCACCGTGGTGGGTGGATGGGGAGTGCTGAGTGCTTCTGAATGGGGTTCATAGGAAAAAGGCTGCTGCTTATTGAGCAGAGGGAAACATCGCAGATACTGCCCTTCTTCAGGTCATAGGCCCCAGTGATATTAGAAGTCATCTCTCTCCTCTCAGAATTTACAGCCCAGGCCCTTTCTTAATAGCAGGAACTTAGGTCCTTTCTTTTTTTTTTCTTTCTTTTTTTTTTTTTTTCATTTGAGGGGTGCAGGGTACCATTTTTAGCTTTCAGAAGATGCCTGGAGCAGTAGCTCCCCCTACTCTAAAAGTGATCAGTGGCTACAGCGTTTATTTAGGATGTGACAGACCTGGTTTCAGATTCCCTCATCCCTAATCTTGGACTGTAGATTCTGTGTGTATAGGGCTGGGGTGGCTGGGTGGGTGGGGGTTATGGGGGTGTGTGTGGTGAGGTGTTTCCATTCTGCCCACTGCAGCTGTTCTACAGCACAGGGAAGACTGGAGAGAGGAAAAGAGAGCATGAGGGTTAAAACCTGTGTCATGGGAAGCAGGATTGAGTCCATTTGGAGGACGGGACTTGTCTGAAGTGTGTGGCCTGTCAGGAAGAGGCAGGCCTGGGCATATGTGCAGGCAGAGCTGTCGGTGTTTGAGAAACTCCAGCATAGAAAACTGAGGCCTCTGCAGAGGTCAGACACCTCTGGGACTGGTCATCAGCTGAGCAAAGTTTTGAGGATCCCAGTATCAGGCCTAAGTGCTTAAATTGCACCCAAGCCTCAGGCTGGGCACCTCAGCCCCTTTTTGGAAGGCCATCGTGTGGAGGGCGTTTGCAGTGTGCTGACAACTCCTGCCAGAAGGGGCCCAGAGCCTCCATGGGAGGAAAGATCTGGCCAGCTTCCATCTTCCTAGCAGTGTCAGAGCAGCAAGGCGGGGGTCGCGCTAGGGAAAACGGGGACCCTCGATCTCTGCCTCATTTAACTCACTCACTGCTGTCAAATGCCTTGCCCAGTGTGTGGGTGAGACTGAGAAACGGCTGAGAGCTTGCTGGCCACAGCTCAGTCTGCATAAGGCTTAAGGCAATGCTGCTGGCTGGAGGAAGTTGCCAGCAGCTAGGGCAGAGCTCGTACCTGCCCTCCTCAGATGGGGGGGGTCTGCCGGCTGCCAAGCTGGAAGCGTTACTGAGGCTTTGGCAACTGCTAGGTGATCCCATCTCAGCAGGTGGAAGGCAAGTTTCTCCACAACACTCCCCCATCATTTTCTGCTGACACATTCATTATTATTACTTTTGAATGAAGACCTTGCTCTTGTGATCTGTGCCCCGGCACCAGGTTCTTGCGATGGTCTCTGTTACAGCAAACATATCAATTTGAGCTATGACTCGATCAGAGTGCCACCTCTGCTCACTAAGCAACATATCTTGCTGGGAACACAAGACTAGTGTTCCCAGAGCAATGCTAGCCACTAGTTGGTCTTCAGGTGGAGTTTTAAAATACAATTTTGACCTGCAGAGTGTATATAGTCTGTCTATATGAGACCATGGACATCTATCTGCACAATCTGTTCACAGCTGCAACCTGCACTTGTTGGTGCTAAGTCAGAGCAGCCACAATATGAAAATGGAAATGAACCACCTGCCAGCAAATTTCTCCAAGTCTCTGCTTCTGAGCTTGTTCTCTGGTCTTGCCTCTTGTCAATGCAGCCAGAATACACTGACCGGCAGGACACGACCACATTTTTTGGAGGGTGAGGAAGAAGAGATTGCAGAGGAAGAGGCATATATTTGAGAAAGGTTGGCATGGATAAGATTTTGAGCCCATCTTTGGGAAGTTATTTTTCTACATTAGAGGTGAATCTTTCTTTATAGGATTTAAAAAAAATATTATATTTGTATCTGTAATAGCTGTAATCTCAGATTTTCCCTTCAAAGACTGAGTGACCGTTGTGTTTGTTCCTAGAGTACTAGTAGACATGGTCTCCTCTTCTTGATCTCGTCAGAAACTCCGTGTCATACTTATATCAGGGATACCATTGTTTTATTGAGAGGTTCCCAAACTGTTGTACTCCCTAAGCAACTGTTCAGTGCAGTGTGTGAACAACTGAGTAGTTCCCATACAAGAACTTCATAGAATCACAGAATCATAGAATCATAGAATGTTAGGGGTTGGACGGGACCTCTGGAGATCATCGAGTCCAACCCCCCTGCCAGAGCAGGACCAATCTAGGGCAGGTAACACAGGAACGCATCCAGATGGGTTTTGAAAGTCTCCAGAGAAGGAGACTCCACAACCTCTCTGGGGAGCCCATTCCAGTGCTCTGTAACCCTTACGGTAAAGAAGTTCTTCCTCATGTTGAGGTTGAACTTCCTGTGCTCTAGCTTGCATCCATTGCCCCTTGTCCTATTGCAGGGCACAAGAGAAAAGAGGTTGCACCTTTTCTCTTGACACCCAGCCCCCTCTTAAAAGGTACTCTGAGGTACTCTTACTTCTTCAAATTAAGTTTGGTAATCCTTGCTTTATTCAGTTCTTTAGAGTGAGTCAAATACCAGCAGCTTTAGACAAGTAAACTTGTCTAAAAGCACACTGGAAGTATAATTTGGGTAATAATTGCAATTTGTAATGCAACTGACTCCACGAATATCAGGAGAAATCTCTTGGCAATGAAGGGCTGTATCAGCGAGTGCAAAAGAATCTCACCACAGTTTTGAATGGCAACTGTTACTTGGATCATTTAAAATGATAATTTAAAAATTGATGGAAAGTAGTGGTGGGGAGTGCGTGGCCAATACAAAGATTCAGGTGCACATGGAAAGAAATGCTTTATTTTCACTGGTATTCATTCAAAACTAAAGCAACAAAAACAAGGACTGGGATGGCCAGAACAGGAGAGCAACGTTGTGGGTTCTTCTGGAATAATGAGATTTTAAGGATTATCAGTTCATTCTGGTAATATTTTTTGTCAGCATGTAATAGATAGGCTACAAAATAGTTCAGTGCCATCTAAAACAGAGTTTTAGATGCAAATAAGGAAACCACAGCAGTTTTCCTTCCTCTTCTCGCTGTACCTTGATTAGGTACACTGCTCTGTCCTGATACACAACATACACAGCGTGGGCTCATGGAGATGTGACACAGCTCTACAAGGGCAGATTTTGTCTTTTGTACCACACCCACAACACAGAGAGGTTGGGGCATGGTTTGAAGATCTGATCCAGGAAGTTTAAAAATACCATATGTCTAATGACTAAGCTAACCCTCCCCAAAGACATTTTGAAAGAATTTATCCTACACTTAATCACCGAAACATTCTTTCTGCTTGCCCCTAGCAAGATTCAAGGTCGTAAAGAAAAAGTTAGGGATTTTCCCACAGGAAGGCTGTCTGTTTGAGGTTAGGAGATTTTACCCGGTATAGCATTATATAGCAGAATACCCAAGTATGAGGCATTGTATACTTTTTTAAGGATTGAATAAAACCTACCCAAGCTGCAAGGCTGTTATGGGCTTAATTATGTTATTCTTGCTCTTTAATATTAAATAAATTTGTAGTCGTTTCTTCTTTCGGCTAGCTTGTGTGCTCTCATTTGAAAACAATGTTTGCTTTTTAAAAAGTATTTACAGTGTTTCTATCATTTGTCAGTGTTCTGACACTATTAATTCTTTGTTAAGATGTGTTAGACTGCAAGTTTACTCAAACTTGCAGACTAACATGATGTATTTTAAATAAAACTACACAAACATATATACTCTAGTTTCTCTATGTCTGAGGATCTACCAGAGATGGATGGTGACTTACTACTCTGACTTTCATACTGCTCAGTTCCACTGGTTTGAATACAATTTGATGGATATAAATCAGAATTTGACCTTGAAGTATTCCTTAGCTGTGTGATGCAGTCATATTTGTAAGAGCGTATAACATAAAACAAATGTCCATGGAGACTTTTATTTCATTAAGCAAACCAGAAAACCTGTTTCCCTCCAAAGCAACATTTCTCTGCCTCTGTCTGGAGCAGGCAGCAATCATGCTTCAGCTCCATACAGCAGCAGTAGCAGCAGCGCAATAAATCCCACATCTGGTGAGTCCCCGTACAGGTAGGGAAACAGTAAGAAAGTCACTGAAAGAGAGCAGCCACAGACTGGCATGACCAGTTACCATCACACTTCACACATCTTCAGCAAACTGCCACCTTATGTGTGGGCAGTGAGGCCTGACATAAGCTATTGCTCTTAGCAAGAGTGATAGAGCACTGACTCGCCACCATTCCTGTTCCACTTTGGATGATCAGTTATAAACATGATTTTACAGAATGCCTCACTGGAAATGGGACACACTGGATGTTCCCAAGGAAGAGATGACTGAGCACAAGAACTTGTGCTGCACTGAAATCCCTTACAAAACTGAAAATAGCATTTATGTTTTTTGTCATTGGAAAAACCTGCAAAAGTAGAGTATGTTTGCATTCTTAGTAGATATGAAGGTTCTGTTCCTATATTTCTCTATGCTGAAGTTTTAGTAAAAAAATTACTTTGCATTAATAGTATTTTTTCTTTAAAAGAAAATAATACTGTACTACAGTATTGTGTGTAAAATAAACAGTAAAGTATGAAAGGTCTGTTCTAAAGCCCCAGAATATTTTTAGAGGGAAACTACATTTCCTTCAGTAAAGGCTATAGTTCCTAAAATATTCTTATAAAAGACAATGAGAGCTCTTCCACCATAAAATGATGGGCTCATATTATAATATAAGTCAAAGATAAAGAATAAAAAGCCTATTTATCACTTGAGCTACTCCAGTTTATCAGGCAGCAGGTATAAAAACAAATAATATGTAGCATTTTTTCAGGCAACATAGAATTAATAACTATGCTGTCCTCACTGTCACATGATGTTGTGGGTACTGAGAGGTAAATAGATTCCAAAAGGAACAAAACCAGTTCATGCAGACAAATTTTGGCCTCTAGAAGGATCTGTCAGGGATGGGTCACTCTGTATGTGTCTTGTTTTCTTATGCTTTTCCCAGAGACAGGATAGAAGGAACTTGTCTGATGTGGTGCTGTAGTCCGTAACATGGTCTGGACTTAGTCTTATCTCCCTGAATGGCATGGAATTTCAACCTGCATGCTTCACTGTCAGGATGATTGAGTCCTTGCTATTTTCTAAGCTTCAGCCTCTTTATTAAAATAAAGTTTTGACTCATTTGTACGGAAGTGATGGTCAGTACTGGGACCAGTACTATTCAATATATTCATTAATGACTTGGATGAGGGAATAGAGTGCACTGTCAGCAAGTTCGCTGTTGACACAAAACTGGGAGGAGTGGCTGACACACCAGCAGGCTGTGCTGCCATTCAGAGAGACCTAGACATGCTGGAGAGTTGGGCGGGGAGAAATTTAATGAAATATAACAAGGGCAAGTGTAGAGTCCTGCATCTGGGCAAGAACAACCCCATGTATGAGTACAAGTTGGGGACAGACCTGTTGGAAAGCAGCGTAGGGGAAAGGGATGATCATGACCCAGCAATGTGCCCTTGTGGCCAAGAAGGCCAATGGCATCCTGGGGTGTATTAGAAGGGGTGTGGTTAGTAGGTCAAGAGAGGTTCTCCTCCTCCTCTACTCTGCCCTGGTGAGGCTGCATCTGGAATATTGCGTCCAGTTCTGGGCCCCTCAGTTCAAGAAGGACAGGGAACTGCTAGAGAGAGTCCAGCGCAGAGCCACGAAGATGATTAAGGGAGTGGAACATCTCCCTTCTGAGGAGAGGCTGAGGGAGCTGGGTCTCTTTAGCTTGGAGGAGACTGAGGAGTGACCTTATTAACGTTTATGAATATGTAAAGGGTGAGTGTCATGACGATGGAAGCAGGCTCTTCTCAGTGACATCCATTGACAGGACAAGGGGCAATGGGTGCAAGCTGGAACACAGGAGGTTCCACATAAATATGAGGAAAAACTTCTTTACAGTGAGGGTAACTGAACACTGGAACAGGCTGCCCAGAGAGGTTGTGGAGTCTCCTTCTCTGGAGACATTCAAAACCCGCCTGGACGTGTTCCTGTGTGATCCGGTCTAGGTAATCCTGCTCCGGCAGGGGGATTGGACTAGATGATCTTTCGAGGTCCTTTCCAATCCCTAACATTCTGTGATTCTGTGATTCTGTGATACTTGACATCATCCTTTTGTCTTTCATTGAATGTGACGGTTTTTGATATTTCCTTGAAATTCTCCTCCCTGAAAGACTGGGATCTGCCTTTTTTCCAGCCCTTATCATTACAGTTTATTTGTTCCGAATAAGATATACAAGTGTTAACAGATTAAACATTCTGTTTGAAATTAAATTTGATATTTTAGTGTAGTAAAATATGTCTAAATCCTTTCAAATGAGTGATAGTATTGTAACATTATTATTCAAATATTTCCTTAGGTATGTATATATATACGATCTACCATTCTCATTCAATTATCCCTGAGATTTTAATTTGGACTCTCCAAGTCAAAAAAAATTTAGGGGTCAAAATTTGCTATAACCTCTCCTTTCCCAAACTCTGGACAACTTTGCTACTCTTATTTATAGCAGTTCATAAAAACAGCAGGTAACATTATTTTGTTGATTTTTCCTTTTGATTTTTATTTCCAAACCAATGGTACTGCATTTTCTAAAAACACTTCTTGTATGGTCAGTTACTTTTTGTTCATATCATGTAATATATTAACAGTTCCATGCAGCTTTTTTAAACTACAAATCTTTGTCTACCTTGTATGTGTTTTTCAAGTCCTACATTACATATTAGTGACTCTGCTCTTTGTATGTACAGAATGTACCCTCAGTGAAGGTCATTCCTAAGGAAACTACATTTCAAAAACCATGATAAGGGCAACACCTCCTTCTTATCATTCAGGATTTTGTCCAAATGTATGAATTTAAGTATGAACTGAATGGGCAAGAGTTTGGATGGTTTTTGTCACCAAAACAAATTAACTGGACTCCTCCAAGTCAAGCAAATGACTGGATCAAAAGTAATTCAGAGAAGACTGAAACCCAGGATGTGGGATCTGATCTCTTCACCATCATGGTATGTATAACACTACCTCTAGCCTGGAATTTTTCTGCACTAACTACAATACGCTCTCACGCACTGCAGCAATAAAACACTAGGACAAGAGACAATTTCAAATGAAAACTGTGTTTTCCCTCCTATTCCCACTGGAGAAAAAAAGAAAATATATTGAATTATGACATTTAGAACTCAACTAGTAAAATCTTTACAAGAGGCCACTATCACTAGAAACCACTCAGACTCTTTACAGATACCCTAAGAACAATTCTGTGGCATATATGTGAGTTCTTATTTTTTACTGAACTTGGCCTTTTGAATAGATCCCTTTTTAATAGCTGTCACAGTTACCAGGATAATGGCATTTTCTCCTCATCCTGGTTTACTCCTGCTGGAGGTGGATGTGGTCTCAGTCTACATAAAGAAGCTGAGCAGAGGTGCAATATCTGCCCCTTATTATGGAGTCCCAGTGAGTAACAGGAGCCATCCAAGTACACATTGAAGAACAGAACTACTCCAAAGTATGAATCTATCTCAAATATTAACAGGTGGTAGAAATGCTATCTCCATAAACCCTTTTCTTTCTTCGTCATTGCTCAATGTTTTACTTTTCAAGTGCTCTCACTATCAGACTCCTTCATTAACCTGGAGTTAATGCCTTTTCTTGTCCTCTGCCAAGAAGAATAATGCACCATGCTAATGAAAAGACATCTTAGGCAGTTTTCCAGAGTAATTCTTTGGATGAAATTACACATTTCTTAGCAATTTGTGGAGAATGCCAGGACATGGTATAAATAAAATTGATTTCAAAGAAAAGTACAAGGAAAACATCTGTCTCTTTTTTGGTTTTAAATCTATCAAGGCATTGGTGGTTCTTATACATTATGAGGGTCACTGACATCTGTTTATCCAGTATTTCCCAAAAAAACCTGAGTGCATCTCTGTGTCTACCTATGGTATAATATCAATAACTCCAGCTATGCACAATCAAGCCCCAAGTGAATAAAGCTGTGAGAAGAGTAAGTAAAAGTATATCACAGGGACCGCACTTTATTAATCAGTAATACTTATGATTCTCAGTCAGTGCTGCAAATTTTTGTTCACCCACTGCCCTGTGCAGTTTTGTTTGTTTGTTTTTTTTTTGACAAGGTTGTAAAACAGCACTAGTTTTTTTTGTTAGCACTGGGGCCAATGGTCTTCAATATCTTCATTAATGATTGGGACGCAGGACTTGAAGGACTACTATCCAAGTTTGCCGATGACACAAAATTGGGAGGAGCTGTTGACACTCCTGAGGCAGAGAGGCCCTGCAGAGAGACCTAGATAATTTAGAAAGGTGGGCGATCACCAGCCGCATGAAGTTCAACAAGGGAAAGTGCTGGATTTTGCACCTGGGACATGGCAACCCTGGATGTACATACAGACTGGGGAACAAGAAGCTGGAGAGCAGGCCCGCAGAAAGGGATGTGGGGGTTCTGGTCGACCGCAAGTTGAAGACGAGCCAACAGTGTGCTCTGGCAGCCAAGAGGGCCAACTGTGTCCTGGGGTGCATCAAGCATAGTATTGCTAGCCGGTCGAGGGAGGTGATTGTCCCGCTCTACTCTGCACTAGTGTGGCCTCACCTTAAGTACTGTATGCAGTTTTGGGTGCCACAGTATAAAAAGGATATGAAGATACTGGAGAGAGTCCAGAGAACCACAAAGATGATGAAGGGTTTAGAGGGGAAGCCGTACAAGGAGCAGCTGAAGTCACTAGGTCTGTTCAGCTTGGAGAAGAGAAGACTGAGGGGAGACCTCATTGCAGTCTACAACGTCCTCACAAGGGGAAGTGGAGGAGCAGGTGTTGACCTCTTCACCCTGGTGACCAGTGACAGAACTCAAGGGAATGGCAGGAAGATATGCCAGGGGAGGTTTAGGTTGGAGATTAGGAAAAGGTTCTTCACCCAGAGGGTGGTGGAGCACTGGAACAGGCTCCCCAGGGAAGTAGTCATGGCGCCAAGCCTGACAACATTCAAGAAGCAGCTGGACAAAGCCCTCAGACACATGGTGTGAATTCTGGGGTTGTCCTATGCTGGGACAGGAGTTGGACTTGATGATCCTTGTGGGTCCCTTCCAACTCAGGGCATTCTATGATTCTATGAATTACAATGGTAAATGGCAGTCAGGTATGGTAAATTTTAGTGACAGCTGTGTGAAGCTGGGTTGAGTACTATTTGGACGACATTTACAAAATTATTTTCTCAATGATTTTTCTCTGCCTTTTAATGAATACATTATTCGTGAATGCAATACTTGGTTCCCCTAGAGAGATGATGATTTAGTATTCCAATAGAGAGATGATGAGTTAGTATTCCCCTAGAGAGATGATGAGTTAATATTCCTCTTCCATACTTCTTGTGTTATTTTTCTTATCAAATAGGTTGGTTATTCAGTATTAATTTTCTACTGTTACTTAGTGTGTTCTACCTTTTTTGTATGAAAATCAGAATCTGAATTCATCATATGCTGTAGAGAAAGGATATGACGCTTTCTCTGTATGCTACTTGAGAAGCAGTTTCAGACAGCTTCAGCAAATGCTAGTGAGATTCAGGAGTGTCTAGCACCAACGTGTCACAGACTGGCAGGGAGGCAGCTTAGGCCTTCTCGTTTTCCTTAAGTAGCTACATGGTTCCTCTCATGTTCTGCAAAATACAGTGAAGAGGCTGTCTTCTTTTTTGCATAAATAATTTGTCCTACACTTAATGATGTAAGTTAGTCTGCACTGGGCAACTTGTAGGTCCCTCTTAATAGATACTAACTCACTCCAACATAAAGCTAGGACCCTTCTCTTGTCATCTCCTAAGATCCCAGTTTTAACTGGTCTCCCTTAACTCCTCTCCTGGATGGTTTTGATAAGATATGCAACTTTCAGATGGCTAATGTATATTGGGAGATGGAGCTTGTCTCTGGAGACTCATGGAAATTATAGAACCACAGTATTACCTGAAGCAATTGCTTTCTGGCTTCTAACTGTTTAAGAATATGGTCCAAGTATGGCTTGAATATAGCTTACCCTAATAACTTCAGGACATGTCATTGATGTATCTTTATTCCTGGCTTTGGATTCCATTCTCACCTTCCCAAGATGTAGCACTAGGCTGAAGATGCAAAAGCAGTCATTTCTCAAAAGGTGGCAGTGAAATCAAGTTGATTAAAGAGCTACTGGAACATTTATCAGGAAAAAAAATGTAATGGGAATAATTTCTGTAGTGTATGATAGCTTTAATAAAAGTTTACATGGGTTACCTGCATTTACATATTTCATTTAGAGCAAATCCCTACTTTATTGCCAGACTAATTCCCCTTCCCCTTTCCCTTCCCCTTCTCTTTGTGATTTCAATGACACTGATCTGCAGCATGGCCATGAGTGAGGTTGCAGTGTGCGCTCTCTCTGGGGGCTGGGGGGCTCCTGGCAGCACAGCTAAAGCTCCCTACTCTTGGGTGACAGGCAGCTGCACTGCTCATCCCATGATTCATTCTGTCAGCGTTGCTCATATGGTCACGTAACGCGGACAATACACTGAGAGCCTCTGCCTGTGATGGTGTCTTTCAGATCATTTGAGCTGATTCTAGACAGAAGATAGATAGGACAGAAGTGTTCCAGTCAGCTGTTTGCTTTTCTACCAATATTTCCCCCCTTCCTTTCCACGTGACTGTACCTCAGCCACTCATGATACAATTTATTAGCACTCTGGCAAATTGCTGGTGTGAATTAATATTGTTGAACTTACATGCTTGTACAGACATTGATGAAATTTACTGCAAAGTTTGTCTGGTCTATTCCAAATGAGGGATACATATTGTGAGGCATGTTAAAATCTCCTTTACTTACAGACAACTTTTTCTTAAAAAAATCTTCATTACAGTTTCATTACACTTGTTAGCTTATATGAACAGAGAAACGCACAGATAAATAAAAAAATTATCTAAGACAAAAAAAAGTGAGACATTGACTTTTAAAGCTGCAAGAATTAAAATAGGGATATAAAGTATCTCTGAACACAGCCTGACATTGCAGGTGCTGTAGTGATGGAGGTGAGACAAATGCTTCAACAAGCAGAGAAATTGTAAGCTCTTTTAGAAGAGAATCTCACCTTCGAGGATCTCACCTTCACCTTTCAGTGTCTCTTACCGCACCTTTGCTATATTTTGTAGCAGTTGCAAGAGGGTGAAAGTGAATGCAGCATGGAAGAAAGGTTTACTTCTGAATGTGGTGCAGTAGATCACAGTCCTATTTAAAGCTCTGTTTCTTACCATCCACAGTAAAGTGGCTGTTTAAAAACAAGATGCTCATGGTTAGTTTACGCTTGTATTTTTTCACATCTGCTCCATGTCACAAAGGCACTCTACCCTGGTTACACCTGAGTATCCCCATTGAAATCACTGTGACAGTCACATGTGTGTAATTGAGAGTAGAATTTCGCCCCCTGTGTTGAAGTTACTCCTTTGAAAACTGTTCCACCTCCTTTGGCTTAATCCTGCCCCATTAGGGGAATGTAATCCCACTCTTCTATAAGTGTAACTTGACTCGAGTTGCAGCCTGATAACTGGGCTGGGGGGGCAACCCAGAGGCAGTGTAGCTTAAATTCAAAGCCTCATTATACGTCTCTCCTGTGGAAATTACATGAACTGTTGAGTCAGATAAAGAGCATATTCTCATTTTTCTTTCACATATCCCTTTCATGCTTTTGCAAATCCAGCAGAGGGACTGACCATCAACACACTATACTCATTTTCTTTCTCATGTACTTTAAATGTTTTTTTGATTTTAGAAAGTAAGTGTAATTTTAGGAAAAAGATAAGATCTTCAAAAGAACAAGAATACCAAAGAAAAACTGAATCATTCAAAAGTCATTAAAAGGTTGTAAGGGACCTCTGGAGATCATCTGGTCCAACCTTCTGTTGAAAGCAGAGCTTTAGATCAGGTTTTCCAGGGCCCTGTTAAGCCAAGTCTTCAATACTTCTGGCAAGGGAGTTTCCACCACTTCTTTGGGCAGCCTATTCCAATATTTAATTGTTCTCACAATGAGGAATATTTTTCTTATATCCAGAGAGAATTTCTCCTGAAGCAACTTGTTTCAGTTGTCTTGTCACCATGCTCTTGTAAAGAGACTACCTCCATCTTCTCTATAAATATACTTAAGGTATTGGTGCAGTGTGATTAGGTTCACCCTGAAGCTTCTGTCCTCTAGGTCGAACAAATTCAATTGCATCAACATTTCTTCCTGTGTCAAGTTCTTCAGTTCTGTAACCATCTTTGTGGCCCTCCACTGGACTCTTTCCATTTTTCAATGTCTCTCCTGCACTTGGGGGTGAGAGCTGGGCATTTTTCTAGGTATGGCCTAACAAGTGCCAAGTGGAGTGTAATAATCATGTTCCTTGATCTCGTGATTCTCCTGCTGAAGCACTGCAGAATGCCACTGGCCTTCACTGCTGCCAAGCCCACAGTGGCTCTGGGGCAGCTTTCTGTCTCCCAGCTACTAGATGTACTAAATTTCCAGTCCTCTTCCCTCTGTTTTTACAAAAATATGAATATAAGCTATGTTAGATGTATCAACCATGACATCAGATTTTAATTCAGTTGGGATTTACACCTAATTAAGTGTTTGAATCTGGAGGAGAAAATGAATTCATTTTGTTCAACCTTGCTTAAACTAACATTATTGAAAAAGATAAATAAAAAGAATGTTTAAATAACTTGTAAGGGATTTAATTTTAATGTGATTTAGATGCTTTAGTCATTTTAGCACTGAAGGATGACCAGAATTACCACAGTACGAGTGAATATGAGTTCAAACTGGCTGCTTCAGGCTATGAAAACATAATGAAAACTGCATGACGGCTGGTGGGTTTTCTTATGCACCTGCTTTTTTGCAACTGAACATTCAGTCTCTGCATTTATTTTTTGTATACAGATTGTTTACAAGCAAAAAATTGGATAGAATATATAAAGAAAAATGCACTTGGGCTGAGGACTGGAAAATTTTTTTAAAGTGGCAGTGACCCTATAATTAGGGTTGAATACACCAATGAATAGGTATCAGCATATGCATAAGATCACAAAAAATTTTAAATATTTCCTCATCATGAAAGTGCGTAATGAAGAACAGGAGCTGTGTGGTTCAGAGGCAGGGACTCAGATCTCACTCCACTTTCCTTCCACTTGCTTTCCCAGTTGACCCCTTATAAAGAACCATTTTGTTGGTGAATCAGAGGTGGTTGGGCATGATGCCAGTTATTTCATTTGTTTCTCTTCCATTTGCTACAGAAATTGCCCTTACCTGCTGTGGCCCACCGAGCTGTTTAGGCTCAGCTGAGAAATTTTGACCTTTTTTTCTTCTTTTTTCTTTTACTAAATCCAGCTGAATCAATTTCTAATTAGGCGAGAATGGAGAATCAGGGAACCTTGGTTGTACTTTTTTCTGCCGAAGTCTAAGGTAAATTAAAGAAAAAAAAATATATTTGTGAGAAAAGTTAACCGACTAAAGATCCCTTTTAGAAAAAGTATGCCAAGATTATTTGCTTGTTCCACTTTTGCACTGTAGAAGATGTTTTTCTAAGATTTTAATTTTATTAGATTAAGTGATTAATTTCATTCCTGCCTTTTTTTTTTTTGAAAAAAGTGTTTACTTCCTTACACAAATCACCATAAAGAACTTGTGTAAAGATGAGATTATGACAGGTTATCTCAGTAAAGAAAGTAAAGAAACTTCTGTATTTGAATAAATTTGGAGGTATTTTTTCCTTTGGTTTCTTTGGTTCCTCTGTTGGTTTTTTTTTTTTTCCTGAAAAAGGACTCCCTGTCTATCTTATCTTATCTTATCTTATCTTATCTTATCTTATCTTATCTTATCTTATCTTATCTTACTATTTTTTTTTAAGGAGAAATTTATTTCTCTGGGATATTTGTTCAAGGTGTTGCATTTAACCCTTGCACAAGGCCAAAGCCAGGTAGGTGTTGTGATGATCCTTTGCTCACAAAGGAATTTCACTCGACGCTTCAGTGACTGTATGAAGGACAGTACCTCAGTGGTGGCACAGATAGAGTCTGCGAAATGATCTGAGCCCTGGACTGGACACTCTGTATTTTGTACTAGATTCACTCTGACTCAGTTATGCCACTGGAACTCTTTTTAGTCTTCCTGCAGAATATGCTAACTTTATCTTGAAGACTGGCATGTTTGCCATTACTTGATTACCAAAGGACTATCAGCCAAAATGTAATATTTTGTCAATTAAAAATGCTGTCAGATAAGACAATAAAATGCAGCACTTAAGTGAATGGAAGTTTTAGCAACTTCAGGGCTGGAGTTGCACTAATCTTACAGTGATGTCTTGCAAGATTCAAAGTTTTTTCTTAAACCTCCAGCTGCTTCATACGATTTCCCTGGAGTATTTATCATTCAGTCAGTCAGTTGAGCAAATAGTCTTAAAAGCTTTCAGTTTCTAATACTTAGGGCTGTAGAAAAAACCTAAACAAAACAACATGTGATATGGACATTGCCTAATGATTTAGAAACCAGAAAGTGAACATAAAGAAACTAACTGCATTCACTGAAAAAAAGCTGGTGATTTTTAATGGTAAGTCAAGACTTGAGACATTTAGACTAGTGCTTTCTGAAGGTTTGGAGTTGGATGAAGTTAAACATTAATTGTACCCTGGAATAAACTTCAGATAAATGCACTCCAGAACTTGATATTTTGCCTATCTGAGTTCTTGAGTAATGTCAACTTATACAGAACACCCTACTTGTTCTGTTGTGAGCAGGTTGTATCAGTGTTCTCTCCTGTATACCTACCCACATGCATGTTGTTCCCTTCCTCTTTGCTTTGTTCTTCACAAAAATCCCATTAGCAAATACAGTGTGCAGTTAAAAAAAAGCATATCTTCAAAAAAATTATACTAATTTTTTTTTTCAAATGTAACAGAGCTGACAGACCTCCTTGCATGTTTCTTTGTGCAAGTAATGACATTGTTAAAGACTTCAGCTTTATGAATCTTATGTATTCCAGTGAAAATCCCAGGACCAGAAAGAACAGAGGAAAGAGTAGCTGTATATAATTTTAAAAGTCCAATGAGGTTGTGAAGCATCATAGGAGAGATGACAATAAAGAACTCTGCCACAGGCTCTCAAAAAATACTAATTTTTTTTTTTGAAAAGTCAAACAGCCTTCTCGCTTCTGATTGTTTTACTGTGTTGGCAGGTAGGAGACAGTCCTTAGAGCATTCATTGTCTCCTACTGTTCACATGGATGTTCTGAACAGTAGGAAACTCACTAATTTCCAATGCACGCTTTATGGTAAAAAGAGGATTTTGCTCCATTTTTGTATTCTCACTCCTATAATTTCATTTCATATGATTTGAAAAATGCTTAAACAAATGTTGGCAAAAGGATGTTAGTTTTTGTAGTGCAGAAAAAAAGAAAGCAGTTTAGATGGAAATCATTGTCCTCTTCGGCTCACTTCCTTACTATTATGAAACATGGAATTGGAAAAAAATTTTCAGTGATGATGGAACGCAAAATAACCAAAGGAGACAGGAGGTGTGTGCGCAATATCAGCATGCCTGATGCTTCGACTCACTAAATTAACAGCTATATTATGTATGAATTACCAGCACAGCAAGTGAAATGAACTGCCTATTACTGTCTCATGATGTCTGAATTTTAAAACAGGGAAGGTTGGGCTTATTTAGAAGAAAATGTCAGATTCGACACTGAATGGTTATTCCTTGGTTATGGTAGAAATCCAGGGCTCTACAGCTGCCATGCTGCTTAGGACAATACCCACATGGCAAAATAACTACTCAGTTTTTATTGTACAAGAGCAACATTTTGGTTGGGCTCTGACCTCTTATGTGGATGTAGTGCCCCTAGCCTGTGACTAAAAGCATATCTGTTTTGTGATAATAGTGAGGAATACCTGTATTTGGTTATGTGATAGACATAACTCCAGCCATTTGACAGAAGAAGAATATGTAAACCATTTGGAACAAAACCAACAGAGGGTGGACATCCAGGACATGTTGTGAAAGAAGACTCCAAGGGGACAACCACAGTCTGGATAAACTGTTTGGATTCAGCCTACAAGTCAGAAGTTCACCACTTTGATATTATAATTTGATATGCAGTTTTCTTTTTAAAATCAGTAAATTCAAGTACAATTTATTTCTTTTTTTTTTTTAAAAAAAAAGAAAGAGAAAATATCTTTTGGGGCCTTTAAATATTTCTTTTCCTATCCTTTCTTTCTTTTCCTTCCATGATTTTATGAGTTTCCTTTTAAAAAAAAATCCATGCAAAAATTTTTAGTTCTTCAACCCAGAATTTACTCCCAGGCCAGTCTAGGCACAAAATGAACAGTCATTCAACAATTATGGTGACACTGAAGTGTAATGGTTGTGCCTCATGTCTAGTAAAAACATCCTCAAGACTAGTAAAGGTCACATCTCTGAGCCACCGTTTCAGGCTATCTTTGGACTCAGGTAGGCATCACTTCCCACAAAGTCTGGATTGCCTCTGCAGTCAAAAGGGCTAGAAGTCATTAAACTTTAGTGAGTCTGAAAGTTGGAAAAGCCACAGAAATACGTGATGTGGGTCAGCTGTAGCACATGCATATTACATTCTTGCTTAAGAGTTTACAGAGGTCTTTGTTTCATATATGAATACAAAAAACTTAGAAGATTGCAGTACTCTGGAGGGATCAATACTGATGTGGAAGATGATAGTGAATTCAGATGGCTGAGATTTCCATTTGTACTGAAGTCTCCTGGAACCCAGAGTAACACCTCTCTTTCTTTTTTTTTATGATACTTTCGCAATTTCTAGTGGAAGTAGGAAGCAATTAGGTTGGCTTTAAAAGAATATAAACACACAATTAGTGGTGTGCATACAGCTACAATAGGAACTTAAAACTTCTGAGATTAATGAAAACGCTTCTAAACCTGAAGTAATTTTCATCAAGCTGATCTCATTCAAACTAAGTTAAACAATTCTCAAAACAAAGTTCATTGCTGGATATGGCCATGGTTTGAGAACAAAACTAGAAGACTGAGGGGAGATAGATATGTGCAATGAATGCTGGTTGATAATAATGATTCTAGTTATTAGAAGAAGCTGGTATGCTGTTTTCTATCTTGGAGATAACTGTAGCTGTAGAGACTGAGAAGAAAGGTCCCCCATGCCCATCATCAGTCTTGTGGCAGGATGGAGACATGTCTTGGTTCATATTTTATTAAACACTATGCCACTTTGCTTGTATGTAATAGACACATAATAAGTTATAACAATCAAACTATTTCTCAGCAAACTGGTCTGGATCACTCTGTTTTAACAGAAAATAAAAGGAAAACCATAAAAAGCTATCGCTACTGAAAAACTCAGGAGCCCTCTCTAAATAAAGATACTTGTATCCACAGGCAGGAACATATACAAGTAACACTGGAAGAGCCCAGTGATCAGATCTTCTTAATCATAGAAAAAAGCAAAGGAAAAATAAAAAGAAATCTGACCCATATCCCTGAGAGCTGCCTGCATAAGGACTTGCAGCGGCATAGGACTGTAATGACTCCAGCCTCATACCCTCCCTTGTTCTGTTATAGATAGAATCATAGAAAGAGCAAAACTTTCTTGTTCCCCCAAACACTTCTAACTGTAAAACTACCTTTTCCATCTAGGCAATCCTCTAAAGATATGACAAATGTAGATCACAGAATCACAGAATCACAGAATCACAGAATCACAGAATGTTTGGGATTGGAAGGGACCTCGAAAGATCATTTAGTCCAATCCCCCTGCCGGAGCAGGATTGCCTAGATCATATCACACAGGAACGCATCCAGGCGGGTTTTGAAGGTCTCCAGAGAAGGAGACTCCACAGCCTCTCTGGGCAGCCTGTTCCAGTGTTTGGTCACCCTCACCGTAAAGAAGTTTTTCCTCATATTTATGTGGAACCTCCTGTGTTCCAGCTTGCACCCATTGCCCCTTGTCCTGTCAAGGGATGTCACTGAGAAGAGCCTGGCTCCATCCTCATGACACTAGATATTGAAGAGGGACTCAGATGTAAAATTTTGGAGAGTCAAAATCTCATCCTACCGTAGCATACTATAACACTGTATATACCAGTCCAAACTAGCTCCCAATTGAAGTGTAAATGCAGATTTTCAGGCACAAAGTTTCTGTGTTGTCTGTTAAGCTTTCTTCTAGGGACCCCCAGATGCTTGAGCTCAATACAGAAAGGAAGAGGCTTACCAGGTACCCAGCACAAGGGAAACATTGGCAGTGATTCATTGGTAAATTAAGAAACATCCAGGAAACAGCAGAAAGTAATTGTAAAATATGTATATATAGATTGCAAACAAATGAACAGCCTGTCCTGAAACAAATAATCTAAAAGCTCCTACCCGTAGGCTCTGTTTCTTAAAACTAAATTCCTCTCTCATGTGAAATTCCTGTTTGCAGCCTTTTATTTTTATACAGTCAGCTGATAAGCCATTGTGAAAGGCTGTGTACGTACTGCACTTATTGCCTTGTCCTGATGTCTGCTTGCACTGGTCAGAATTGGCTGGGGAATAGAGTGATGAAGAGGAAGAGGCAGACCTTGATTCATCACTTTGAATAGCCTACAGAGGCCATGCAAGAAATATAAGTAACGAGAATTGGCTAATGCGTGGGAGACAGCTTAAAAGGGCTAAAAACAAGACTTAACAAAAAAGGGAAGACATAATAAATTTTGTATGAAAAACAAGGTTCTTAGCATCATTATTGTATTTTTATGCTTTTTGATAAGTTTATTCCAAGGCAAGGCTGAATAGGGTAAGGGTTTTGTCAGGCATGTTTCCTTCCTGGAGCCTGGAGGATTCCATGTTCAGCACTCATCAAATTGATGAGTAGCTTCTGATGAAACCTTGGTTCAGCAAATCAAGGTTTCAAACTTGAAAAATAATAATGAAGAGCTTGGGTGGTTCCATTTCTGTTCAATACAGCATGTGAACACCTCTCTATGTTTATGGTTAGAGATGAGGTGAGCCCTGTGGTCTGGCAGCCCCCCACAAATCAACTCTCCCTTTCCCAGGCATTGCTTGGGATACAGGCATCACTGTCAGAAAACACTAGAGTTTCTCTACCTTCTGCAGGACAATACTATGAGAACCAATGTTTCCCACAGTTCTGGGTCGTCTGCCCCAGGCCAGGTGGGAAGCTGCTTGGTGGGGAAGCCATTGCTGACATTCCCATGGTCATCTTGGGAATGGTGACCTCTCCCTAAGTGGGTCTCAGCTTTACTATCCTCACCCTGATCCTGTGTAAAGCAGAGTCATTACAAGTCTGAATGCGCAAAAAGAAGAACCATTAATATTCTGGCTGTTAAGAAAATGGATGAAGATATGCAGTCTTTCATAACACAGGTTTCTTATTTAGTTTCACAGAAGATAATTATGTTTTTACAACCCATTTACTGTACGCAGAGAACAAAAAAAACCCCCAAAGATCTTTAGAACACCCAAGAGGCAACCATTAGTTTGATGGGGGAATCTGGTCATTTGGATTTTGTCTTGTCTTGTTAAGCTTCAAAAAAGGATGACCATATACATTACTAAAGACATGTTAGAAGTACTTGACTTTCAAAAATGTTGGGTTTGTGGTAGCTCCTTGTGCTACACTGCTGGGGCTGCTAATACTGGTGATTCATTTATACAGATTTTTCAAAAGAAAAAGTCTCTGTGCAACAGACATTTATGGATTTTATGTCCAGTGGAGTATGGGATTGCGTTAAGAATCTCTACCTTACATATACAGTAAAAATGGGAATGTTTGTATTTTATTTGGAATAAACATATTTTAAAAGTATTTTACTTTAAAACTAAATAAATTTCACATTCTGTAAATTAAAAAATGCTATTTTGCCTCCCCAAAGATTCTGGTGTCACCTCTGTTAGTATGTTCATATTTCTGTCAAGTATGATTTTATTGGCTGAACTGAGGCATTAAAGTACGATGCACTAGAGCTGGTCTAGGGGTGTATTCAGAGAGAGAAGTTGCATGTTTTTGCTTGAAATCTGGCTGCTTCTTTCCTGTTCTTGTGTACATTTGATGTTTGATGCCTTTGGCTTAATTCGTAGCCAGCCACTTCAGAGATGAAGGAGGCTGTGGGGATTAGTCATGAAGGACTTGCAATCCCAACATGTTTTAAGAGAAGGACTTTTGGAAGGCTAGTGGAAGACATGTGGGTGGGGAGCAAACTGTGGTGCCTTCAAATTGATCCTGCTGGGTGCTGGTTTAAAAAGAGGTTTGACTCATTTTCTAGTTAATGACCTTTACAGAAAACTAAGAGCAACCACAGCCAATTTTACTGGTGGTTGTTAGACAAAGGGCACACAAGGAAAACCACTGACTCCCGGACAGTAATACAAAGCTGGTAGACTCCACGTAGAGGTAGATAAACGGCAGACAGAGGCGGAGTTTACAGGAGAATCTGTAAGGTGTGTCTCCAGGGGAGTCCCTGCTGGATTTCCTCCAGCTGTCCCGGCTGGAACGCCTCTCCGCACTGTGTCCATCAGCCACCAGATGTCTCTGCACTATGTTGGGTAGGGAAGGTTCTTTGGCTGGTGAACAAAGGAGACAAGGCTGGAACTCAAGTTCATGTCTGTAGGTTTTCACCCAAGCTGCTTTAGTTTTATTTAAACCACTTGCTCTTCCATAAAAGCTTACATTGTATGAATCTCCTTGTGATAATAGTGGGTTACAGATAAGGAAGCAAGGATAGGCCAAAAGACTTCTCAAAGCCCAAATAGCATTGACATTATTAAAACTAATTTCTATGCCTTTTTCACTGTACGTCTTTGTTCAGGACTTTCCTTGTGTTGATCACAGTTTAACATACCAATATTATGGTAAGAGAATTTTTATCTGACTGTGCACTGTATGTTTAAAATGTATTATTAAATAGATGAAATATATTTAATATAAAAAATCACCAGCAGGTACTTGAAATCCTTGTATTTCAAAACTCACAAGTTACTATAAAATTTGTTTCAATTACTTTTACATATATTACTTATAATTTTGGTTTTGAAACATCAATTTTTATTTTCTTCTTTGTTGGTGCAAAGCCTGCACTGTAGAAGGGATGCAAATTGGCAACAAGTCTAAATACCAGTGGGAATACATTGTCTGGGTTAGATGTGTATTCTTAAATACTACCTTAAAAGCTCTGTATAATGCTTATTACAATGATCTTGAAAATATCAATCAGAAAAGGAGCTAATAATTACTAAGTCTGTAACAGAACATGAACTAATTAGACTTAACTGCAGAGTTTGTGTGTATGTTTGTATAATTGATGAAAACACTTTTCAGTGACCTGCCTGGCATGAAGAAAAGCTGCTTGTTTCTGTTAATAAGCTCCTTAATGGAATACAGAAAGAAAGAGAAAAATAAAAAGTAAAAAAGACAAATTAGTTTTTTATATTTTGGAATCTATGCCTAGCATTGATTTTTTTTATGGACAGAACACTTTCTGATGCATGCAGCTGTCCTGGAATATAAGACTGTTCCTCTCACATCAGTCAGGATTAAGACAAAATCATTTTTGAATGGGTGATTATGAATTATCCCCAAAAAACTATATTTTCTGTACAGTGTTTTCCACTGTTACGCAGAAAAATATATGTAGTTCTCAAGCTAGGTTATACTTTTTGCCTCACATTTCATTAGAAATACTTCCAGTTTTGATGGTAAAATTATGGTGTCAATCACATCAGTGCTTTACCTTACTCTTGGATTGTGTATCTGGTGACTCACAAAAAACTTGCCTATTGTTAGAAATGTGGAAAGGAAGGGTGATCCACCTTGTTCTCTGCTGTGTACGCTCTGCAAGACGAAAAGAAGGAAAACACAGCAAGGCTTAAATTTTGTTTCTGCAGGCAGCAGATATGACTCCAACTCTGAACGTGCACAAAGAACAGATGTGCACAATAAGAAGGTGTCGCTTTTGCATCATTTCCTTTCACAGAATCACAGAATCACAGAATCAATCAGGTTGGAAGAGACCTCTGGGATCATCGAGTCCAACCGTTGCCCTTACACCACCCTGTCAACTAGACCATGGCACTAAGTGCCATGTCCAGTCTTTTCTTAAACACATCCAGAGATGGTGACTCCACCACCTCCCTGGGCAGCCCATTCCAATGTCTAATAACCCTTTCTGTAAAGAAATTCTTCCTAATGTCCAACCTGAACCTCCCCTGGCGAAGCTTGAGGCTATGTCCTCTTGTCCTATCGCTAGTTGCCCGGGAGAAGAGGCCGACTCCCACTTCACTACAACCTCCCTTCAGGTAGTTGTAGACTGCAATAAGGCACCCCTGAGCCTCCTCTTCTCCAGGCTAAACAACCCCAGCTCCCTCAGCTGTTCCTCATAGGTCAGACCCTCCAGACCCTTCACGAGCTTAGTCGCCCTCCTCTGGACTCGCTCCAACACCTCAACATCTTTCTTGAAGTGTGGGACCCAGAACTGGATACAGTACTCAAGGTGCAGCCCACCAGTGTCGAGTACAGAGGGATGATCACTTCCCTAGACAGGCTGGCTACACTATTCCTAATAGAGGCCAGGATGCCATTGGCCTTCTTGGCCACCTGGGCACACAGCTGGCTCATGTTTAGCCAGCTGTCGATCAGCACCCCCAGGTCTCTTTCCTCCGGGCCGCTCTCTAACCACTCTTCCACCAGCCTGTAGCGCTGCATGGGGTTGTTGTGGCCGAAGTAGTAAGACCCGGCACTTGTTCTTGTTGAACCTCATGCCGTTGGTCTCGGCCCATCTATCTAACCTGTCCAGATCCCTCTGTAGGGCCTTCCTACCCTCCAACAGATCGACACTCCCACCCAGCTTGGTGTCATCTGCAAATTTACTGAGGGTGCACTCAATCCCTACATCTAGATCATCTATAAAGATATTGAACAGCACCGGCCCCAGAACTGAGCCCTGGGGAACACCGCTAGTGACCAGCCAGTTGGACTTTGCCCCATTCACCACCACTCTCTGGGCTTGGCCATCCAGCCAGTTTTTAACTCATGTAAGAATCCACCCATCCAAGCCCCGGGCAGCCAGTTTGTCTAGGAGGATGCTGTAGGAGACAGTGTCGAATGCCTTACTGAAGTCTAGATAGATTACATCCACAGCCCTGCCCTCATCTACTAAGCGGGTCATTTGGTCATAGAAGGAGACCAGGTTGGTCGAGCAGGACCTGCCTTTCATGAATCCATGTTGGCTGGCCCCGATGCCCCGATTGTCCTGCATGTGCTGTGTAATGGCACTCAGGATGATCTGTTCCATCACCTTGCCTGGCACCGAGGTCAGGCTGACAGGCCTATAGTTCCCCGGATCACCCTTCTGGCCCTTCTTGTAGATGGGCGTTACATTTGCTAATTTCCAATCAGCTGGAACTTCTCCAGTTAACCAGGACTGCCGGTAGATAATCGAGAGTGGTTTGGCAAGTTCCTTTACCAGTTCCTTCATTACTCTGGGGTGAATCCCATCCGGGCCCATAGCCTTGTGGGTGTCCAACTGGTACAGCAGGTCACTAACCGTCTCCTCCTGGATTACGGGAGGTTCACACAGCCCCTGTCCCTAACTTCAGGCTCTGGGGGCCGAGTCTCCTGAGGACAACCGGTCGTGACATTAAAGACCGAGGCAAAGAAGGCATTGAGCACCTTTGCCTTCTCCTCATCCCCTGACACTACACTACCCTCCTCATTCAGGAAGTGGTGGAGGCTCTCCTTGACCCTCCTTTTGCTGTTGATGTATTTGTAAAAGCTTTTTTTGTTATTTTTGACTGTAGCAGCCAAATCAAGCTCTAATTGAGCTTTGGCCCTTCTAATCTTCTCCCTACACGACCTGGCCACGTCCCTATAGACCTCCCAAGTTACTCGACCCTTCTTCCAGAGCAAATAGGCTCTCTTTTTTTCCTTAAGTTCTAGCCTAAATTCTCTGTTTAACCAGGCCGGTCTTTTTCCCCAACGGCTTGTTTTCCTACACACCGGGACATCCTGCTCCTGAATATTTAGCAATTTCCTTGCTGTTCAGAAGAGCAAATATTCCTAAAGAGCTGTTCAGTTCTGAGCAGCTCTTTAGGAATATTTAAAGACCTGTTGGTAGGAGAATATCCTGGATCCTCCGTGCCCTCTGGTTGTTTTGGACGCAATATTAAAAGCGACAATCGGTAAACATCCTGTAACATGAAAAGAGCGACATGAATTCTTTTTGGCTCATTTTCTGACATCATGCTAGGAGACGGTGCCAAGCGTGCAGGTGATGAGTAAGTCCTTGTAAGTTAAGTTTGCTTAAATTTGCTCAGACTCTCCTTCACTTTTCTAGGCCTAGAGGGCCAAAGACACAGGTGAATTTTAAATGAGGGGATATAAATAACAAACTGGCAGTTGGCAGCGAGCCCTGGTTGTGCATGTTGGTTAGAGAATATGCAGAGAATATGCAGAGCTGAGATGTTGTAGAGAAGGTTCAAAATGATGCAGGGGCCACAACCTAGATGAGCTCAGATTTCTGAAGATACCTGCACGGTATCTGCATAAATGATATCCAGTTTCGAGTTTATGGTTATCTGAACATAGTTTATACACAGAGGTTCCAGCTTCTGTCCTAAATACAGTTTCAGCCTCAGATATTGCTCCACACTGTGTAAGCTGAGGCTTGAGATTACTTAAAAGTAATGATTAGCACCAAGACTGAGTAAACAACATGACAAATTAACATGGCATGTAAAAATTATCCCATTGTCATTGTTTTGTGCAGGCAAATTAAACACATGGTAATCAAACCAGCTTTGATCTGATAATATCTTGTGTATCAGCAGTGCAAGCAGTGCTGTCTCTCTGTCTTTATTGTAAAAGAATATAGGCCAAAAGTAAGAGAAACAAAACAAATCTGTCACAGCAGTGAAAGCAGTGCTGTCTCTCTGTCTTTGTTGTAAAAGAATATAGGCCAAAAGTAAGAGAAACAAAACAAATCTGTCACTGTTTTTCTGCTGGGTATGTGCCAGGCATTACCAGTCACAGAGCAACATAGTTAGATTAAGCTCACAATTCCTCCATTTTAGTTGAGATTGGATCGTAATGTCTCAGACAGGTAAAGTAACTTATGCCAATGTTTCAAAGTAGAAGCCACAAGTAAGATGCTCAAATCTCATTTAGATGTCTAAGTAAACATGATCTGATTGCAAGTATTCAGAAAAAGTGCTTAGTGAGGTCAATTTACAGGTTCAGCATCTTTGAAGGTAATGAAATGAAGTTTGAAGGTAAGTTTTCCTAGATAGCTATAACTGAACACTTTAAGCTTGGCTAATTTTAGTTTTTATACTGTTAAAAAGTTTTAAAATATTAAACTGAATTTTGTGAGCCACAGGTGGATTCTTATAAGGCACTATAGATTTATTTGGGAAAAACAGCTGAAGAAAAGGGGAGAGCATAGAAGTAATGTCTTTTAGTAGTATATATCCTAAATATTATTTACTATAGGTATATCATCACTAAGTGAAATACAATTTATATTTAGCTGAAGAATTCTATTTATGGGCAACATACGTACTATGATATTTAAAAAATATTTTGCAGCTGATACTCTAAAGACCTTTAGGAAATGGGTGCAATTGTGTTAACGTTATTACTTTAAGATCATTCTAAGCCACTCTTGTCCTGCTGGAAAATTAACTTTTCTCTGACAAGGTTTTTGAGACTGGTTCAAATCAGCTTGAAAAGTTTTCACAGGACATGGTGTTTTGTAGTGTGTTCTCTGTTCAAAACACATACAGAAAGAAAATGTCTTCCTATACTATGTAACAATGCCAGGAACAGTCAGTTGAGATAAAAATGAAACAAAACAACATGGACATAGGTACGTTTACTGTAACTTTTATTGCACTTGGTGCAGTAAATCAAACCTGTAGGTCTTGTATATGCTCCCCAAAATATTAACTAGTTCTATGTTACGGGAATATGCAAAAATTACACCTGTGAGCAACTGGAGGTAGCCTCTCGTTAACATGTTTTCAAGTAGTGGTTGGCTTATACCATAAAATCAGAGTATTTACATGTATTATAATTTTCTTTTTCCTGTCTGGTATAGCTACAGAAATTCTCATTATCCATATAAATGTCTAATCCTCTGTGGCTTCTACTCAGATATTTATTTTAATAATGTTTTGCAGAAATATTTTCTTTGAATTTGTTCTGATTTACTTAACTCCCTCACTTTATATGCTTACTGATCATTGTCTAGATCATTTGCTATTAATCTATTTGTGACAAAAAATACGTTGTCATTTCTCCTTGTTTGTACTGTCTGTGTTGTCATGCACAAATTATCTGTTCCCTCTCCTAATTCAACAGTCCTAATCTCTGAACATTTCTTCTTATAGCTGAACATTTCCCCATTTTACTTTTTGTTAAAAAATCTGGGAGTCATTCCACTGAATTTTAGGCTCCTGACTGAGGCTTTTGATTAGGATCCACCTAACTGTAGACTCCTGTAATGTCAAGCGAAGATCTTTGGAGGTACAATTTTGCATACACTGACTATAAAGACAGCATAGGGTGAAAAGGCTCCTAATCTGAGTGTCTCAAATAAACATATAAATTTATGGATATAGTCTTGAAGGGTGAGAAAATCCCCTTTTTCATAACTCATCAATTATCAGCAATGCTTGATAACCTGTTGCTCTAATGTAAGTGTTGCTCTGCTAGTAACCAGTGCTGAGCTTTGAGCAGAGGTGTGGAGCTCTTTGTAGAGAGACCTAACTATGACAAGCAGAAACTCTAGTGCTCACTTTGACGTCTAAGGAAACACATCACCCAATTTTGATGGACTACACACATGTTAAAATTTTGGGAAAAACTACTCAGCATACAGGACCTTTAGATTGTTAACTTATTTAGATTTTAGTTCCTCCTGAGCTTCTTTAAAATGCTCAGTAACTTTTGTTGGGATGAGTTGTACATCTGCAAACAGCTCTGGCTAATTCACCATCTCTTTCATGATATTAAATGGACCCTGCTTGAACAAGTTACATTTTGCATCTTAATTGTAAAATGACATGAATAGAGTTTCCATTAAAACTTAATGCCAATTATTTCTGTCTGATTTAACCTGGAATCTTTATTGACACTGGTGGTCTGTTCTTGGTTTTATTTCTTTTGGTGTTAGTATTACAATGTCAATAATTTGCTCAGTACTGGTCAGGGCAAGTTTTTAAAATGAAGGCATAAATACTACTTACAACACCTACTTTCTTATTAAGCCTGCAGCAATTCCAGCCAGGGAAAATAAATTATGCCAGCTGAGGATCTAGCCCTTAAATGTTAAATATCTGATGAATACAAAAAGGGATACAGGAACTTTTACTGGAAAAGCAGTTCAAGAAGCAGGCATTACATCTACATGCTCTTTTTGGTCTGTTTGCATTTTGTTTTAAGTGCATAACCCCCTTGGGAGGTAACCCAGTATTTTTTTGGTTTTAGGGAGGCCAGAATTTTCAAGCTGAATACAAAAATTTAAATATTCAAATCCACATACAAGCATTTGAAGAAAGATTTTACACTTCAAGGGCACTCAGAATTTTTAGTGAAACGACATGCAGTTCTTAAGAGTTTGGGGAAAATACTCATTATGCATTTATGCACCTCTCTAGATATTCTGCTGCCTAGTCAAAGGTTTCAAAGACAATTCTAAATTAAAACCTTGCCATTTGATGAAAAGATTTTCATTTTTGATGAGTGATGAAAATTTTTTAGTGTCTGCTTGCTATTTTGATTTTGTTCTTTATTTCACACTCCTTTGTGCTTCCACTTGCTTTACACATACTTGGCATCTAAATTTTAATTATATCTATTCATTTAACCTGTCTCTTTAAACACTTTTCAATCAGCATATACTTCCTCTAGAAGAATATTGTGTTCAGATTCTTTTTAATCAATTTTATTGCCAAATCCTGTTTGCCTTACTCATGCAAGTATTCCTGCAGAAATCAATTGGACTACTTGTACGAGAAAAGTAAGCAGTTCTTGCCTTTATTTGGTAAAGCCACAGACTGGAACAAAAGCAGTACTGTACCTGCTACGGGCAGCCAGAAACAATGACAAGCTCCTTGATAAGATTAGATGTAATTTTAAATGCAACTGGGACAAAGAATCCCTCCCACCAGCGCCAACTCCTAAATCTCTACAGTAAATCCACTGCAGCAAAGCAGTTGAAGAATTACTGACAAGAGCCAGACTGCCCAGTAAGCACCACCTAACAGACGTAGAAACGTGATCCACATCATTTTTAAGCTTGGCAGACATTTTGTGCTTCTTTAAAAAAGAAAAAAGAAAAAGCAACCTTTTAAACCAGGCACACATAAACCTTATACATTCCTGGTTTTACTGTTACAGGAAGATCTTAAATTTGAATCGTCCTTATAGATACACACTGGAAATACTTCTGTGAACCATCTACTTGTGGCTGATGATTGTTTCAAAACAAACATATGTTCTGCATTGTCATTGCATGCGAGCAAATTGTTTTAACTTTAAAACAAAAAGTCTCTTTCCAGTCTCAAGCTAATCACCTACATTTCACTCGCAAAACTTATACCAGCAAAGCTGACAACTGTGTCTGCAACTATGAAATGGGTACAGGGCTACATGCAACACAGATTCCCTGGCTGACTTCCTATTTGTTCTTTGAAGTAATGTATTTGATTAATTCTGTCTTTAACAACCAAGAGAAATCTCCAACGTAGTGTCTACTTATATCTTTATTTACAGTCCTGAGATAAGCACTATGCAAATCCATACGTACTGAGAGCTGATGTGATTTTCTTTTCAGCATAAAGTCTTTATTCCTTTTTTTTTCCACTTTTGCCCATTTAAACATACTGTTTTCTATATGGGGAAATGTCTTTAAATTGTAACTTTAAGCATAATAACATGTTTAGATAACAATTCAGCAGCTTGCTGCAGAGCCCATTGAAGTCAGTGGAATAATACCCATAGGCTTTGGATCAAACCCAGATGGAGGATAAGAGAGCTAGATTAGGGAGTTCAAACAGCATGGGCAGTGTTTCTGAATATCTGACAAAGGTGACTAAGCAGAGCAAGACAGGGTGTTATACAAAGTGTCACCAATATCCTGCTCCAGAATCTAAACTTTTTGTTAAAGCAGAAATAGTACATTTTTGCCATATTCCCTGTAGAATATGAAGAAGTGTTTTCTGCAGCTAGCCTGGGACAATACTCTTGGCAGCCTGCACTGTACGTCCTGGGGAGTAAATGGTGAAACATTAAAAATGAACTATCATGTTTATTAACTGCCTCAGTGCTGCTTAGCTGGTGACCATGGCATGGAAGGCACCAGCTTCCATCCTCTACCACCTTCTGAGAGTAGGTGTCCAAGGCCATAGAGGACAATGGCTGGTTTTACGGACTTCAAGTCAGGAAGTGCTGTATCTTTATGTCAGTGGAAGTGGTTTACCAGAATTTCATAACAATTTTCAGGCCTTGGATTTGTCTGGAAGTATGTTATCCTTGACCAAGAAGACTTTGTCCTTGGCTATCACATACTTTGCCCTAGACTTTGTGATCTGTGCTGTTCTGAGAAGCACAAGAGCCCTACTAGATAGATGGTCTTGGCACACATCTGTGACACATTTGACTCAGGCACAAATGTGTGATGTGACTCTGTTCTCAGTTAACCTGGACCTCACTTCTCCACCTGAATAACGGAGATAACACCAATCCTGCCCTATCTCAGAGATGTAGTGTGAGGATAAAAACCATTAGTGATTGCTAAGTGCTAAGATATAATCGCAATGAGGGCCATGTAAGTGCTTCCACAGATAGCAGGTCTTGAAAGTGTTCAAGGCAAATATGACTCCATTTCGGTTGTAACTAATTTTGTTTCTTTTCATTTTATGAAACTTAAGAAATTCACATCCATTTAGAACAGTGGAGAGTAAATATGTTAGAAGAGAGATTAATAAAAACCATTCAGCTATATTAAATAATACAGTTTGTAAAGAACTTCATAAAACTTAGTATTTTTATCTTCTACAAAAAAAGGAAACCGAGCAACAGAGACATTAAGTGGCATGAGCGAGGTCAAAGAATTAGCTGCTAACAGGCTGGAACATATAGATGGGGCTGAAATACAGCCCAGAACTCATCTTTTCCTTTTTCATTTTAAGAAAGCATAGCAATTTTATCTGGGTCATGACATAGGAGCTTCCCAGTTCTCACATTTGAAACAGAGAGCGATTCTTTTCTAAGATTTGTTTTTCATCATAGCATCCAATAACATGAATAAGTTTTTGATGTGTAAAGCATAATTTAAAAGCTGAAAGCAGCATGAAAATCTGATTTTATTGATTTATGTTTCTAGGCCTGGAAATTTTACTGTCAGTATGCAAGGGGGAATTAAGATATATAAATATTCAATACTTGGCTTTTCTACCTTTATTAGGGTTCTGACAGAGGAAAGTCTGCCTTCTGTGCTCTGAATTTTTCATTCTGGTAGCATCTGCCTTTTGTCATTGACTGTCCATGGAACAGACCTTTGTCTCCAAAAAAATGACAGCTCACTATTATAAAACTTGCAGGAGCTTTGTGTAGTGAGACAGAGGCTTTGTAGCCCTGTCTAGGTTGCCTTCAGTAGCTGCACTTGCAATCGCAGAGACTTAGCTCCCGCAGAATGAGAGCTGCTTGGTTCCAGACTGGAGGAAAAGCGAGAAACTACCTGTAAATAACAAGGTTGAGTGCCTTCTGTGGGGTGAAGTGACAGTATGCACTAAAGGACCAAACTACTAAAATGACAGTATGGATGTAGCCTGTCTACCTCAGTGACATCAATTTTTGTTACTCAGGTTTAACCAAATTTATAGGAATATTGAAGATTTTTCAGCTTTGGATGCCCAATGTCAGATGTGAAATAGCGAGCTGTTTTCAGAGGAAGGGTGCTCAGCACGTGCTGATAGCACATGCCTTTTTGTGGTAACAAAACCCAAAGACACCTATGACCATGAGTCACTCTGAAAGCATGAACTTAGATCCCTTTCCCCCTGGAGATACGTGAACCCTTATTTGTGATAAATCTATATTTTGCACGCAGGCAATCTAGACTGCAGCAGTTACCAAGAGTTAAAACAGGGAGCAAAACTTAAAAGTGCCAATGGCTTAAAAAAGTCACGCATTTCTGAGACATGCCTCGTCCTCCCGTATCATTCTCCGACAGGGTTATCAGAGGAACTTTCTGCATTCAAAAGAGCTACGCTTCACAGCTCAGCTAAAGTGACCACAGCACGGTGTGAGGTGACATGTTGCTCCCTTGCTTTTTTTTTTTTTTCCTTTTCCCTTTAAGCCTCCCTGGACCGATTTGAGTTGCCTGTCATCGGCTGGGAGCCAGGCTCTGCCAGGCGCGGGTGCCGGGGATGTGTCGGTGAAGGGGACGCTGCGGCAGCCCCCCAGGCCTGTCGGCCGCTGGGGTGTGAAGGCGAATGCTGAAAGCCCCCAGCGCCAGTGCTGCCACGGGCGTCAGCCAGGGAGAGGAGGGCGGCCCTGCTGGGAACGAATCCTGGTGCTGAAAGGGTGCACTTCAACCTTTCAGTTTGTACACAAGCCTCCCTGTAACGGCATTATCTGGCAGTTGGCCTTCTTAGGCCTAATTTTCAATCCACAAGTAGGAGTTAGGTCATTGAGGATATCCTCACCATTAGAGTTATTCAGTTTGCATAAAGGCTCTACTTAGCACTTGAGGAAGGAGTGATGATTTTCAGAGTGTTGATTTGATCCCCAGCCGCTGCTGTGTGTGCAGCAAGGCAGCGTGGCACCGGCTGCTGAAGGTTTGCTTGCGATCAACAAAAGGCAAGGTCCGTCTAGAAATGTCCATGACTGCAGGCAAAATCACGAAAATTCCATAGACAGGGATATGACACCTGCCTCGCAGCCTAGGATTGTGTTCAGCCTGAAGATACAAAGAGTGCAGAGAGCATCTTGTCATGATCACTGAAGTCATTAGTTATAAACGTGGGGGAAAAAAACAAATGTAGACATTAGTTAAAATAAACTTGAAGAATTAAATGTATCACATAAAGTTTGTCATGTGTATTTATAAAGTACAGTTACGTTTGAAATCATAAATGCTCCTTGCACTTTAAAGATCCTAATTTAGTTGGTTTTAGGGGAGCTGTAGTTGGTAAAAGTGATCAGGGACAGTTATTAGAGCTCTAACAAACTTGGTAATAATGCTCAAGCTGAAAGCATAGAAGCATTAGATTTATCTCACTTGGATCCCCTTTCATGTCGAAGTTACAGCTCAGTTCAGATAGCCTAAATGTACAAAAATATCTTTTTTTTTTTTAACCTCAGATATGCTTTAATTTTTGAAGGTATCAATATGAGAACAGGAGAAACATTTGAATTTTGTTTGCAGTTAGATTTGTGATTTTCAGGCTTGCTCAAAAATAAAGGAGATGTAATTCCACCTGGAAAAATTCACTGTTGCAGAATACCATAGAAGTTTTACTTACTCCGGGAGATCCAGTCTTGAACACTGAAAGAGAACTGCTTCACATCTTAATGTTAGCAGAAAAGGGCCCAAAACAAAATATAATTTATGATCACTCAACAGCAGAGAATACTTTTATCCCAGATTCAGATCTACATGTTGTACCTGTTATCTTTCACAGTAATCAAACAAGCTATACCCCACACTAAACCACGGTACTTATCAGTTGTGAAGAAATTCAGCTCTGTTCCAGGTTCAGCTCAGGCTTATTGCTTATGGCTAATAGGCAGCCTACTGCTAAAATTGTGTTTTTACCTGCCAGTGAATATCTAACTGCTATGACATCAAGCACTGCTACCCTTAAAAGGACACCTTTTGCTTAGCTAAAAATAGATGTGGTTTTGTTCCACCACATTTGTAAATTCCTGCTGTTGACTGAAATGACTGGCATTGAAGAAACAGCACGGACCTTGCCCACTTTTCTATGTATTATTAGGCTATTATAAATCAAGATGAGCTTGAATTCTTGAATTACTGGTCTTCACAGAAATGTGCTAAGAATGTGAAGAAAGCGCTCAGTGCTGGAAGTCCTACAGATTCTTTTTTTATTTCATGGTTTTTTCTTCACTCAGAAGATGAGCAACTTCAGCATAGGCAAAAAAAGGCAAATCCCATCAGGTTCTAATAGAGAAGGACATATTTTCAAATCAAAACACAAAAGCTGTTATTTCTGTGTATTTGTGTAAGTAAGAACTATTATGTTTAGTTTCTTCAATACAGGTCTGGAAGTCAATTCGGTTCATTCATTTGAGAACAGGAATTCCATCTAAAATATTTTTTTTAGTAAGAACACTCTGAACAACCAACCATTTGTAAGCAAAGGAGGGACTGCGCTGTCGCTGAATTCTGTAGCCTGAAGCAGAGGAACTACAAGTTGGTACTAATAATGGATGACAGTTTTGAGTCTTTCTGAGATGTTCTCCCCTTCTCCAGCTATCTAGGAAGTCCACAATATCTACCAATGTATTGAAGGGATATGCCAGGAATACTGCATTTGCATGCACTGCTTTCAATGATGATATTTTTAATACAGAAAAAAAAATCAGGAAAACGTATTGATTTTTAACTATTCTCGTTTGGATAAAGTAAATTCTTCCATTGAAATACTAAAAATCAGTCTCTGTTTTTGATTCTTTAGAATTTCTTCATTGGTCACCAGAGATTCTCTAACCATGTAACCAGGAACAGTATATAACCCAGAGAAACTGTAAACCTGCTGCCTTGCAAACATGATTAGCCTTGAAATTCTTTCTTTCTTTTCTCTTTTATTACCTGAATCTACTTTAAGATGTACATATCTACAGTCTATAGAAAATTTAAGGCTGTTGAAGTATTTTACACATTCATTAACAGTAACAAAAATAATTATATTTTGTCCTCAGCCACACATTTTTCACTCAAGCAAGCAAAACTGCAAAGAGTGTGTAGGTGTTTTGTTACTGCTCTTTACTAATTCACCTGTGTGGTTAGCTAAATAACTACATTTGATCAGATTCAATCTACAGCAGATTTGTTACCAGCATAATTTAGAAGTTACTCATGGAACATGTACCACAAAGTCCTATTTATAGAGATATTGTGTTTTGTGGGATGATACCCGTTCTGTTAACAGCTGGTGTCAACAAGAAATTTTGTACTGACTTCTCCCCTCCACCCACCCTCCAGCGAGGTGTCTCTATATTTTCATGGATGGGAGGGATGAAGGAGACAGAGTTCCACTCTGAGTCTTTTGACTCAGACCACTATCTTATTTCTGACTGCTGGATGACTTTTGTATGTTTACTGTTAGTAGGCAGAGACTGTGTGATCCCTGTTCATGCTGCCCAGATAAGGGGATGGAGCATGATCAGAAGGATAAAGGATTTGATCTTGTTAGATTCAGAGGGCTTTCTAAAAGGTGCTTGGTGGTCTTTGAGAAATGTGTGCACCTTGCACTTAACAGAATTTCTTGAATTACAGTGTTACCATTATATGTGGTCAAGTGACAACAACAATAGCAACAACAACAATAATAATAATAATAATAATATTTGGCAGAGGGAAAGTCAGGAATGATTTCAGTGTTTCAGGACTGCCATTTCAAGAGCACTCAGAGAAAACCGAAAGGTCTGTGAGGACTTCTGAACATGCTGTGTTTAGTGTTCACTATGATGTTTGTTCTGAAATTGTTCAGATGAATTTGTTAAAACATTTTTTCCTGTGTTTTTGGAGAGGATGCAATTTCTTTTTCTCATGTCCTCAAGAAGACTAAAAATTGGTCTTATCTGACCTTGAAATATTGCAAATTTAACTGTCAGGACCTTCTGATGTGCAGCCTGTTGGAGGCTCTACATTTAGTTAAAAAGTCATGGTGGTTGCTGATTAAATACTGCAAAATGCAAATGCTTCAGTTTATTGTTATTCTGTAAGGACCTAATGAAATCTTGTTTGAATTAGTGGTAAGTCCCCAAGTGATTTCATTCAAAAGGTCTTACTATACAGACCTTACTATACACAAATTTTCTATTCTACTTTCACAGTCATCATCTGCACAGTTTGGCAATTACATCAGAATAATGCAATCAATTTATTTCCACTGAAACATAGCCCAGAGGTTTGTAACAGCCACAGTAAGCAAAACTGCTTCTTCCTCTGAAGTCCATTCAAAATCATTGTTAAATCAAGAGTTTTGATAAAATAACTGCTTTGCGTTAGAATTGTCACTTGAATTCCGTTCAACTTGTTGAGACACCATAACAAATAATACTTTCACCAGTACTTACTTTACTTTTACAAATTCATGGAAAAATATCATTATGGAAATGCATATACTACCTGATGTATTTTTCACAACAGTGAGGGACTCCAAGGGGATCTAGGATTAAAATTTTCCTGGCACCCAGTCCTATGCATAGGCTACAAGACAAGTGATTGTAAAACTGTTTTGGTTCCTGACTGCAATGCTGTTGTTGATGTGTTTCTAATGCTTGGGAATAATATATATAATTCAACAGAAACTCTTTTCTTGGAAAACAATTCTTGTTTCTCCAGGCTGTCATCATCTATACAGCCTTTAATAGAAGTTGACATCATGTGCCATTTACGTGTCAGACTGGTTAGCAAAATCTTTTGATACATAGACTTATTTGTCGGGTAGCAGATTCCTCATATTCCTTTTCACCTTTAAACTGTTATATCCTTCTTTGGTCAACAATATCTGAAAACACTGCTTCAGCATGAATCTTGTCACATGAAGTTGGCATTTTCCTCTTCTTCATTTTTTTATCAAGCAATTTACTTTTAAATATCTGTCATGTTCAGCTTGTTACTGCTGCTCTACTTCACCAGGGGAAAAAAAATTCACTAGATGCGTGTAATTCGTAAAACAAGGTAGTAACTGGCTCTGGGTTTTTAGGAGGAAATCAACTGCGATGACTGGTTTGTCTTAAAAAATAAACATTTGAAATGTTTTTTACTATGAAAATGATTGTTGGTCATGGCATATTTTTAATTCTTTGCTCATTCATTTTTACAGTGCTAATAAAATAAAGCCATTGTGAATAAGAACTTGTGAATAAGAACTATGTTAATATCTTCAAGCATGGTCAGCCCTATATGCTCATGTTAGAGACCAAAATAACATGTAAAAGATTAATTTCTGAATGTAAAAGGTTCAGATTGTTCAATCACAATAGATCACACAAGCACTGCAGTCCTAGGGCCTTATCCTGAATACCCAGAACGTGGACTTGATTTTGCGTAGGTGGATACTCCCTGTGATTCTCTCACTGTGATGATGTAGCATGTGTGGTACCGGACAGAGTTAGCACGGAGGAAAAGGAGTTCGAGTCTGAGAAATTGACGTTTTGCTGCTTTGGGTCTTGGTTTTGTAAAGTTACGACTGTACAGACATCCTGCCCAGAGAGGAATGAAGTAGTGAGACCATCTTATTTCTAGTACTAACATCAGTCTGTATTTTCCTTGGCATCTCTATTTGGAGACAAAAATACTATGTATAATTCTGAAATTCTAACCTGTGCTGCTACCTGCATGTATTTTATCAACCATAAATGTATTTTTAATGGTTATCTCTTGCCTGGAACAACACGAAGTAATTTCATCTTGCTGTATATGAATTTTTATGTCTGTTAATTTTTTTTTTTCCAAGAGTACATCACTGCTGTAATTTTTGCCTTGGGTTTTCTCCTTTGGCTGGATTGGAAATTTTTATTTGGAACATACTAACTAGCAGAAAAACTAAGAATAATGAAGATTTTTGAATTTTGAGTTAATTAGATGATCAACAAATCACCAGATACTCAGATACCAAGTTGGTCACACAAAAGTTAATAGCTTTTTGTATTTTATGATGAAAAAACCAAGATTTACTTACTCATCAAGACATAATACATATAGAAAAGAAAAATGCTTTGTCAATAAAGCACAAATAAATACATATCTGTGACAACTCCACTGATGTGAAGCAACTTCCATCTGCTAAGCCAGAAACAGCTAAGTAAAAACTCGGCTGAGGTTCGAGAGAATATTTGTAAAGTTTCTTCATTTTTTCTGTACTATTGTTCTCAACAAGAGTCATTTCACTGACATAAAAGACTGGCTGGTAAAGGGTTACTAAATCAGAGGAGTTCAGAGACAGATTAGGGTTTCCCAGAGGCACATATCTCTAGCAGTAAGTGTGGAAGCCAACTCGGAAGAAACACGTTTGAAGTGGCAGAACTAATCACGCACAAGCAATTTGCGATTTTCTCTCTCTCAGCCTAGATAAAGCAGAGCATTATGACATTGGCTGCACGGAACAAGGTCAATTTACTGTGAAAAGGCAGCTATAGACTCCAACTTCAAATAAACTTTCATCCTGCATGATGAAAAAGAGGATTTACCCTATTGCTTATACCACAGAACAGGCAAACCCAAATGAACAGTTCAATTAGGACATGCTAATTTGCATACTTTATTTTCATCACTGACTCTCAGATTGTTTTAGCTATTCATAATGTAATTATATCTCAAGGTATTTCTCTTGACGTAACAAGAAGGGAGCTGCCTAATTGCTGATAGGCTTGACCTCAACTGAAGCTGTGGGCTGTTCTGAAAGTAAAAGGATTAAAGTGCAAAATTTCACATGGTTACTTCAAAAGAGGTTGGTTTTTTTTTAATGTTTCAGATTTTTAAAATATCACTAGAAGCAAACTAGCAAAGACACCATGTGAAACAGTTCATGTATCTATTCTTTAATTTTCACTATTTCTCTATTGTGACCTGAAATTTTCATATGCTAAGATCAGGTGTCTGTGTGAGTGATGCTGCTGCATGCTGAAGCCTCAAAGATGCATCACTTGAACAAGGTGTGATTTGTTCCCTGTGCCCTCCTTGCTTCAAGTCAGTGAGTAATATCTTTCAGTAGGAATAAGGATACGAGATATTTTCTGTAGTGCATTAACTCAAATCTGCTTCCTAGGGCAAGGAGAAGCAAAGCCAAAAATTCCAGTCATTTCCCATTTTCCTTACCAATGGCTAGCCCATAGGTGTAGTTTCTTCTTCTCATCTCCTTCTTAACCCAAAAATGCACTTCTTAAACAGTCTTCTATTTCCTCTGTGTTACAGTGTTAATATCAATCATACCTTATTTCCTAACATATAGAGAATAGATGCTCACCCCAATAAAAATATAACCTTACCTATAACACCTATTCTGTTAGAGAGACTGTCCAGTTATGTTGAATAATTTTGGGAGTAGTTATTTTCAGAGAATGGTCAAAGAAGTACTTTCGGTGATGAGCTCTGTGACTAAGCACAAACTATCCTCTAGGCAACGTAAGAAACACAGTCAAACCCTCACTTACCTATTGCTGGCAGATAGCCAAAGCAGATCATTCTTGGGAAAAATTAAACAAGGCTTCACTTTAATTAGTTGCTCAGGGATTCAGCCAGCTGGGATGTTCACGTTTTAGTGCATTTATGTTTATTTGTTGAATCCAAAAGGCTTCCTCTTTCCTCCCTTGCCCTTCTGCAGTAGTTTATATTTATATTGATGGCAATAATCAGGATATGGATATTTTTATATGCATTCTGAAATCATAGTTGGAAAGTAAATGAAGATATGATTGAATGCCATTGCTGCTATAGTTCATGTTAAAAAATGCACAACCAGTCCAAGGGCAGAGAGGCTCAGTGAATTAAAGCATTAATCTATTAGTCTTCCTGTGCCAGACTCCAGGACTCCAGATTGAGTTCTGGTGAGCAATGGACCTCCATAGGGCTGACGTTTGCTCCTGGAAAGGAGTAGAAAACAGTCCATTAACCGTCGCATTGGTATAAAATCAGCTACTGAATTCAGGAGCTGCTGGCAAGCTGGATTCAGCAGAATAGATATGTGAATTTGAACGGGTCTGTCCTTTCACTGCTGATATTGCTTCAGTGAGCAGTACCATTAATATAGTTGGTACTTCACAGGAGAAAAAAGTAAATCATCCCTTTTAGTTCAAATGACTTTTAATCAAAGGATAAACTCACTGCTCACAGTATTTCTGCACAAGTTAACAGAAATTACATACCTTTCAGTGTGAAGATTTCCAACTGGTGTTAGGTCTTCCAAACCAACAGGCTTGGGGGAAAAGGGATGTGAGACATTAAGAGACTTATCAGAGGGAAAAGATGCAACTGCCTTGGTCTCCAGTTAGTGTAGTTCCTATGGAATAAGCCTCCAGCCTTGATCCCAACCCTGAACCAGAGGAGCCTTGCACTGGCTTACTTTAGATTCTACACAGGAAAGGACCTAAGAAAGCTTGGCCACTGCTGCTCCATGAGAAAACCTGGCAAATTCACAGCCCTTGCCAAAAGCCTCTTGGCAAGGACTGGGAATTGAAGTGGGAATGTGCTATGAAGGGCTTCCACCAACATTTCATGCTCACTGCGCACAGACTCACGGGCACAGGAGCTTCCACACACAAAGAACAGAAGAATATTAGGTCCTGACTGAAAAGCCTGCCAGGCTACTAGGATTTCTAGGGATGCTGAGAAAATTTTGACTTGCACTGTAAAAGTTTACAGGAAAAAACAAATCTGCATGAAACATACCTAACATTTCAGAAAAACAAAAGAATTGCAGTTTAAAAAAAAGTGTAGCATCATAGACATGTCCTGGCTTAAGGTGGGTTTAAGACTGGGATTTCTTCAGGACTAAGCCTCCCTTTCGACTGCTTTCAAGCATTTTAAATTAACTTAAAACACATAAATGTTCCCTTTCAGGGGCTTAGTGGAGAGCTTTTGCAGCTGTATAGAAATGAGAGGCTACTTTAGATTTGTTGCAGGTTTCTTCAGTTGTTATATTAAGTGCTCTCTTCACGCCATGCTCAGGGAGTGCTTTGCCCAGAGCACACTGCGGGATTCAGTTGAGATGAGCATGCCTCTTCTTTACTAAGAATTAAAGCTATACTTATTTTTTCATTTTTTCATTATTTCGAACTGGAAGAATCTTGCTTGGAAACTGAGGAACTGCTAGGCAGATCCGACTTTTCACCTTAGGGTACTGACTGCTGGCTCACATCCATTTCTTAACCATAAAGTATTGCTTTGTTCCATTTCTGGAAATGCAACAAGATATGTCTAGCTTTCCTTTTGAAATGGATAATTTGTGACAGATTTCTCATACATCCAAGCTGTCAAGAGCACTTGTTTGTCCCAGAAACTCCTGTACTATGTGGAAGCCATATTAAGTTTCTGATAAGTATGTTTGGTACATTCCAAATGTCACTATTCTTGTCGTAAAACAGATACCACATGATAAATGGGCAGATATACAGACAGACTTACATGGACTCCTGTATTTTAGGTACAAAATGAGACTAATGCAATGTTCTAAAATGAAAATGCATATAAAAGGATCAGAGTCATTAGCTTTAGCTTATAGTGTTAACTGGTCACTGAGGTCGTTGTACCAACTTTCAAAGAATACAACCTTACAGATTTAAGAAACTTATTGCCAAGTCACCCTTTTCATACATCTGAGAGAGAAAATGACCAGCTTCGGATAATATGATGAGGTTTCTTTTTACAGATTTTCTTGTAAAATGTTATCATTGACTTTAGATAAATAGGCAAAATAAAGACAATGTTGCTCACTTATCTAAAACACATCAGGCTAAATCCTTCGGTTTGTACCCTTTGCTCAAGTTTTACACCTTTAGTCACAAGTAGTTCCATTGTCAAAGAAAAAGGTGTTAATAAACTGGAATACAGGCATGATCTCATCCTACTATTCTGGCAAACTCACACTTCATTTCTGAGTGAGGGTTACAGAAGGATAGGTTGTGCAGGAAAGATAAAACTGCTCATTTTTACTTTCTGTTATATTCTCAAAGATTTAGGGATACCATTGAAATAGCAGACTGGAATGTGAATATGAATTATGTGAATGAAACAAATTCATCTTTTTTGTTCACAGCAGTTTTGCACAGGATCCTAATTGTAATAGTCATGTGAAGGCATTCAGGGAATAACAATGTATCTTTTGACATTTTGCATCTAAAAAGTGTTCTGCCCTAATTTATCAGGATTAATTTTCTAAAACCAATGCATACTAGGTCTGTATAGAAACTTGCACTGGCTTAACGGAAGATTATTTTATTTTAATACAATTCCATACACTGACATACTGACTTAAACCTGATGTTTCCCAGTTTTGACTGCGTCCTTAGTTTTAGGTGTCTGACTTTGACAGCAGATCAATATTAGAGGGCTAAAATTTTTACTGCCCCAGGTGTTGATCTTCGTCCTTTAATAACATAGTCAGCAGAAAGCAATATGGACCTACACGTCAGCACCATAGCTTGTTTATCTGTCATATTTGTGCAAAACCAATGTCATTATTCCTCTGAATTCCTACCAAGCAAACACAAGCAGAGAACAAAGCAGGAAGCTGTGAGGTAGTAGTAACACCTTCAGGCTGCTCCATCTGGACTCAGCAAGGTTTCTCTGTCAAACCCTGAAGAGGTCTTCATTCAATTTTCTCTTAAAAGTACACTCATTGAACAAGTAATCAGTTTAATAAATATTTCTTTGTGTTGTGACTGACACGTGGGACTGGTTGGTGGTTACCAGCTATCTGCCCTAGGTCATGGATGCATAGGGAGCTGGTTGGCTCACACATGGCTATCACAGGTTACAGCACAGTACTTAAGGTAAATTTCTGATAATTCAAATGTCAGCAATTCAGACAGTGATTGGCTCACCTGCCATGGGGTAGAGTGGAGGCAGACACCTGGGGAAGCCACCCCAAGCTGAACCATCTTTGTGTGGCCCTCACATAGTGTAAAGACAATATCTAGGTTTGTTTCGTGCAGGCCTGCGCATGGATACTTGTCCATCAGAAAAAACCTCAATTAAACTAAGGTTAATTATGCAGTTTGACAGAATACAAACTAGTATTCTTCATCTTAGTGAATATTCACATAGGTTTTAAATAACACCACTCGCTTCAGTTTATGCTTTTTGCTGTTTCATTTCCAGTTTGTGCGCAGCCTTGATTAAAAGAGTTTGAATGTTTGTATTGTTTATATACTTCTTCTTCTTCTTCTTCTTAAGTTTTACTTAGTCTCAATATCAAAACCTTACACATGAACACACTTTTACCTCCTGGATAAAAATCTGTTCAGAGTCAAGCAGACTCCAAAACTTTTCCTTGACTATTAGACTACTTTGGATATTAGACTGGAAAATGGGTGCAGAAGTGTTGATAACAATCTTGCTTTAGTGGCGTTAGCGGCATACCCAGCCAACTATATTATGGCCTGTAGTCCCAGTAGTTGGAGGGGGGTGGGGGCACGTTACTTGTAGAATAAAGCAGTATAGACATACTTCAATTTAAACAACTTAGTATCCTTTATTGTTTTGTTGCCCTCGACTACGTGAATCTGATCTCAATACTCAAGGTTTAGGTTTTACCACCAAAGATATCTGAAATACAGCATCAGTTGACACAGAAATCAAAACTCTTCAGGACTCACAAAGAAGAGTTTGTAATTGCTGCCTGCTGCTAATCCTATCAGCTCATATTAGTGAAACATGCTATAGTACTGCAGGGAAGTTGTTAGGATCTGGTTGCAGGACTCAGCCTTTAGGAGAGGATTCAGGCTAAGCTTAGGTTATACATCGCCACCCATGAGTCAAAGTACATCTGTTCTACTGAGTGACAGGCCTCTGAGGGGGAACAATGTGCATGAAAAAGAACATGCCTCTTTCACTGCAGTGCTATTGTTACTTTGGTTTAACTTCTTAACCTCCTTCCTATTAAAGCTTCATTCAGTCATAAAAAGATACCTGTAGCTCTTTATTGAATCTCTGTTCTCAAAAAATGCACGAAATAATACTTTATTCCAGGTGATATGTTTACAACAGAATGCATTCTTTTTCTTTGCTAGATTTTGCTTTATTAGTTTCTTTTATTTAAATTTAATTTAGGCTTGTTCTGAAAGAAAGTCAGTGACAGATGGAAATAAAATTAGTCTTCTAACTTAATCACACTACAAACGACGTTAATTAGAATTTGCTAACACCTCCAACAGTTACAAATCATATCAGTTTGCAGATGTCTCAAAGAAGCATGCTTAATCTTTCAGTCACTTTGTGATTTAAAAATTTTCTTTCTTATTTTTTCTGTTTGGACCTAATAATAAAAATATTTACTCATCTGGGTCCTGAACTAGACATAGTCTTAACCTGAGCCATGAAAGTATTGGCTTAAGTAGAATTAATCCTTTTTCAAAAAGCTCAAATATTTGCTATTTGGGGATATATGAAAAGTTCATGCATTTGCTAACCAACACAGTTCTGTGGCTGTGGGCATGGTCATGAGGGTAATGAGCTCTCATCTGAGCTGAGCTTTGTTGGGTAAAGCCACAATTTTCTTTCTATGGCTCATGTTTTAGGAGATATTTTTATATATTTTAATAATGTAGATATTTTTATTTTTTTGTTCTTACAGCATGTAATCCTTACAGCATGTAATGGATGGGGTTTCTTCCTATCTTACAGCCCTTGTTGCTTTTCACACTGCCACTGAACAGCTACTAAATGACCTTAAGTCCAAGACAAAATATTTGGGGCAATGTAACTATGTCAGATTAAAATTTCTCTTCTTTTTATTAATTTCTTCCTCAGCCTATGCTTTATCCAGTAGAATTCTTACTGTGTTACATCAAAAGAAGGGTCCAGTCCTGCAGTGAGCTGCTGTTCAGTCACTGTCTACTTTTGGGTTGAGGGATTCTGTGATTCTAACACAGACTGCATAGGCTGCATGGGAAGAGACCTCAGGGCTTGTGCTTGTAGGATTTTGGAAGGAGATAAACCACATCCTGAACTCATTAATTTGCTTTTCCATTGTCAAGGAAAAATGTCTTTTTTGTCCTTTTCTTTTTCTTGTAAATTGTGTAATCCCACTTTGAATGGTATGAAACCTGTTGCAGGGTTTCACAGGAATAAGCATCTTACTTGGAAGATAAACAACTGTGCATGTTTTGAAGTATGTGTGCCTGTCTTTTTAAAAATAAAACCTTTCCACTAGAGAAGTTTTATTTTAAGTTTACCTAATTTATAGCCCCTTTTCCCTTCAGTGAAGGAACACTGAGACTGAGGTTTGGCATTTTTAATTTCACTGAGTGATCATGAAAATGGTATTTGCGAGCAGTAACTAGAGCCGGATAGAGTGCTGGCAAAGATTAACTGAACTTCTTAAAACACTTCTAAGGCACCTTGGCCATGACCTGTGACACCCAAATGAATGCAGAGCTGAGACTGAAGATAGTGAAAATTCTAAGGTAGTTTTCACAACAAGCACTACTTGTGGCCTACTTAAAACAGGAATTTAGATTTTAAAGCCTGAACTACAGTTATTTCCTGGTCTTCCTTTTCAGATTTAAACAGTATGACATGCAGTGTAAATTTGAATTAATTTACTGTTAATGTTACTGAAAGTTATCTCACTGTAATATAAAAGGAATCTAGAAAAAAATGCTTTTCTCCAAAATATCTTTCAAGCCATAGGTAGTAAAAACTCAAAATTGTAAAAGATTATGTATGTGCTTAAATTTAGGTATGCAAACAGCATCACTACAATCAATGGATCTAATCACACGCTTAAAAGTAAACATGTGCACAAATCTCTACAGGGTCATGACCCAGTTCTGTATTCCTCTAGTTCACAAGAGGCCAACCTCCTTGACCTTGCAAGCCAAAATCCTCTTGTCATTGAGAGCTGCAAGATGCATAGCTCACCCTTCCGAGAGCTGGTGTGTACATACCCCCACCCAGCTCCTTTGATGGCTGGACAAACAGTGTCTGTGAGTGAAAATGGTCTTTTACTAAACTGCACATCAGTGCAGCTTGAACATCTGCATGTTCAAGACAGTAAGCATCAGACAGGACACCCTTTGCCAGCTCAAATGTACTCTCATTCATCTAATATTTAAGCAACTCCTACCTGCTAGTCAGTCTTGAAGGAAGTGAGGAGCTTGGTAATTGCACAGGTCTAGATGAGGCTGAGCAGCTGCTTAATCCTCCACAAAGTGCCTCTGGCCCATATTTGGGACAGACCCTGAGTTTTACCATATCATCACTGTAATTCTCTCTATGTTCCTTTGTTAGATGGGAGCAAAGGATTTTTAATAAAAAAAGAAACAGACCTTCATAACTTAAATAGTCTTACTAAGGCAAGTGAACTATCCATTGTCCTAAAATAAGCATAATTTATTTACTTTCTACCTTATGTACTTAATTATTTTGTTTGGTGGAAGCTTATATACTTCCAGAGTGAGAGTTTCGGTTCTTTCAGACCACATGGTTATTTTGACACTTAAAAGTTATTTCTTATTGTTGTACTGACAGAAGTCCAGTGACAGAGAAAAGAACAGATACTAAAAAGGCAGCCCTCCTGCCCCCTTTCTTTTTGATAACATGACTTTGTGCTGGAAGATAAAGCAAGGTTTACTTATATTGGTGTCCTGGTTTGGACTAGAACAGAACCAATTTTCCTTTCAGTGATTTTTCCTTTCAGTTAAGTTTCTTCTAAGTAACTGCACTTTCTGAAGCTGACTACACGTTTTTCAGACAGTGTCTGCTCCTAGAATTGATAACGCTTGAAGGTTATATTTATTACTAAGGTAACAGTAGGAACGGTATGCAGAAAGGCTCTTGCTTATACTTATTCCTGTAAAACCAAGGTCACTGCTAAGTTCCTTATGGTCTGCAAGAGAAAGGGCATAAAGAGTTGCACATGCGGGGAGGAGAGGACAGGGCAGGTGACCCAAAATTGACCAATGAGGTATTCCATCCCATACACTTCATTCTCAGTATAAAGCTGAGGGATCTTGAGGGTCTCACTCTCTTTTATGGCCAGTGTCCCAAGAGGACTGTCCGTTTTTCTCCTGCCCTCCATCCCAGTCCATGCATTCTTGAATCCAGTTCCCATTTGCCACTGAGTCCAGTCTGGGACTTCCCGGAGCCTGACCTGCAGTGTCAGTGGTGAAGTGATCGTCATCAGGGGAGCTCAGTCTTGGTTTTGTATATATTTAATTATTTCTATTGTTATTATTATTATACTCTGTTGTATTGTTATTGTTTATTAAAACTGTTTTAACTTTCCAACCCATAAGTCTCTCTCCCTTTTCTCTTTTCCTTCCCCTTCTGGGGCAAGGAAAGGGTTAACAGAGAGCATCTGTCATCTGTTTAATAGCCAGCCCAGCTTTAAATCTTGACAATTAGGCACATTAATGTGTCCAGGAGTAACACCTTTAGACTGTAAGCATTTTTGCTGAACAAGATGTTAAGTCCAAGTGCCAGACTAGAATATATATACGTGTGTGAACACTCAAAGTGGAATTATGTTAAAAGTAAGAGCACTATACCATGGCAGGACATCAGATAAAGCAGCTGGGTGCTTTTTTTAGTTGTTTTTCTTACTTAGTTTAACAGTGACAAAGAAGTAAGTAGTGGTTAATAAACAGAACCATACACACAAATAAAAGAATGAATTGTAATTGTATTCATATATGCATACACACTTACATATGTATTGGAAACAAAATATTTATAATATTTGAGCATAAATGTCATATAAATGTTTTCAACCAGAAATACAGTAGTCCGCTCCATTTTACATCTTTCTTAAAACAGCAATAAAATGATATCAGCAGAGTCCTGCATTGAGGCAGATACACACCAGGTATCACTTCCATGTCTTCCACGCACAGTTTGCATTTCTGCAGCATACATTTTATTTGAACAGCCAGTGAACAGAGTAAAGACAGTATAAGAGAAAAAGGATGAAAAACCAGACTGAATAGTTAAAAGCCAGGGAAAAAATTCTTCAGAAGTATGCAATTAAAATATGCAGACCAGATTCTACTGGTTTATATTGATGTAGATCTAGAGTATGGAAAAACAGTGGTATTACTTTGGATTTGCTCGCGCAGCTTAGAAGCGAATCTGGCCTGTAAAATTTAACAAGCTGCATTTTGCAACAGATGGCAGTGTGTATTTCCATAGTCAAGTACTTCATGGTTTATAAATAGCATATATATTGTAAATGTAGTGCAAATATGGTATTTCATGTTTTTACTACTACCTCTGTTATGTTATCTGTTATAACATTAAAGTCACTTAAGTATCCATCTTTAAGTGTGCACCTTTTTTACAGGTCTTTTTTTATTTACTTCTATGGTAGAGCTCATTCAAGATACAATGAAATAACTGGTAAAGGCTGTGCTGGAGGAGAGACCAGCAGCGAAGGGTAACCCACTTTGGATACAGTCTCGCTTTATGAGTAATGTCTGCAGCCTCTCAATCCAGAGAGTATGCAGTTTTTCAGAATCAAGAGAGAAAAGTGAAAGGTCTGTGACAGTCAGGCTGTCCCGACTCTCTGCACCGCAGCTAGCAATTTTACACTGAACAGTACAAAACACCTTTCAGACCGCAATGCCCTGCAGCCCCACCTGGACCTGTCGCTGAGAGCGAGGAGCTGTGCTCTTCCCACTGCTACCCAGTCACTGGTAGGTTGTATTCAAGGCTTTGTGTTTAATCCATAAGTGCCTTCATCAAGTTGGTCAGAGGTGCCTCTCAGAGGTGCTCCCTGCAACCACCTGGGCAGCTTTCCACAGCCCAGGCTGGCACTTGCCTCATTTCCTCTGCTCCCCACAGCTACTGATGCCAAGAGCAAAACGAAGAGGAAGAAGAAAATGAGCTCAAGGAAGAGGTAGAAAGGAAGGAAATTGAGAAGAGGGTGGGAAGAAAAGGAAATGTGAAGAGAGGAAGAGAATGGAAACTCATTATTATTAATAATAATATAATACTGCTTATATAATTAATATAATTAATAATAGCAACAATAACACTAGTCCTGACTCTATTGTGAGAAATGGGATGAAACTCAGACAAAAGGGCTCCTGTCATTCCATCATTGCTTGAGAAGCTATGCTGATGGGTATCTGAAACAGAGCAACAAAGACAATGTTTACTTATACCTGCATTGTTTTGCATTTGAATTCTTTAAAACTACTCTACAAAATTATTAGTTACTTAGCTTCACAGTAGACTTTCTAATTGACAGCCTCTACTATGAAAAATATCTTTGTAATAATTAACTTTTCTCTTGCTATTTTTGCATATTCCAAGTAAAAACATAAATTGTATGTAAATAAATAGATACAAGTAATAAGATTCTTTTATGCTGACCCCAGACCCTAATCACTGTGGAAACATCTGCACATATAAATTCTCATACAAAATCCACATCTGAATTCCGTGGGTCTTTTTCCTCCAAAGTCTGAGTAGAAAAATCATATGATTTGACCCTACAAGAGAGGATAATGTTGTCTGACCACATCTTAAATAAAGCTCCTTATTTAAAGGGCCACATTAGCAATTGCAAGCAGTTAAACATGTAAATGGTTTTAGAGTCTCATCTCTTCTTTTCTAATTTTACACTATAATCACTAGGTTTTTGATGCTTTAATTAAGTGAAATACAGCTCCACACATAGTGTTGGTCTAGTGTAGTCTCGCCCAAATATAGCCCTACAAGCAGCTAGTATGGATATACCACCATCATCTCAGCCTCCTATTGCTCAGACATAAACAGTAAAGATGCAGTACAAATAACTCTGGTTTCAGATATTTTTATACTTGCTTAGATAGTTAATATGACTTTCTATTTCAGAATCAGCTGGAATAACATTTTGTGCATTTATTTGGGTTTGTTTTTTTAAGCATAAATCATACAAACAGCAGAATATCAAAAAGCCAAACACAAGCTGTATAACAAGTTCTTCCAATTTTATAATCAGTCTCCTTATATCAGGAAGCACTCATTTCTGCTGAAACCAGAGACTGAAGAACTTAGTCTCCATAGCTTTAGACAAAAACTCCTGCACAGGGTGTGGGACTCAGAAGGCAGAGCAAACAAAACAAAACAAAACAAAACAGATGGCAACAACACATTTCCTTTTTTTCTTTTCCTTAATCTTGTCTTTGTGGCCTGAACAGAAGTTTTAAGTTCTTCGGGAGAGCGACAGTGGCAAATGTAAGAAAACCTGACCAATCTCAACTTCTTCAGCTTCTTTTAACCAGGCAGCTGGTTCTTTACTGCAATGTTAAAACCACGATTGAGAGACAGATGAAAAGTCATTCCTCAGACCTCGGTGATTCTGTAGTGAAAATTTGTCCATGCAATAAGCACATCACTGCAGTCAGAGAGCAGTTCTTGTGTTGCATTTCCAGTGTTTCCAACTCATACATTTATTTCCAGTCATAAAGTAATCAGTATTCTTTTAAAAAGGTCCCACAATTAGCACAGAGCATTGGAATCTGCTCTGTCATCTCTGTCACTTACTGCTGGGAAGAAAAATAAGAAAATTAAAAGAGAATGTCCTTCAGAGGCTCAGAAATAAGAAGGTAAATGCAAAAAATTATTTAAAAATGTCAAAGAAAAGAATAAGAAAACAAAACCAAACCAAAAAATCAGTGATTTTTAGAAGATTTTCATGAGCAGGAGGAGAGGCTCACGGTTCTTCTCAGAAGGGCTAGCAGGGCAACATACACTTTTCTCAGCAGACACGAACTGGAGAGCCTAACGTGACTGCTACTATAATAATCAAAGCTCTCATACACTCATATCAGTAAAAAATACATACAAGATGATTTATTAATAGGAAAAACTGCTATTAAAGAATACTTAGTAAAAATAAGTACTTGCTTAAATTATTGTATCACACCTTAAAACTTAAAAGCACCTGACTTAGCACTCCTGGTATGATTTTCTTGTTATATTTTTTAATAGTTTCTATTTTTGATTGTACACAGCTTTGACAGGGCAGTCAAGTTATAGAAACTATTCTGAAATTCAGATCATATTTGCAAACAGTTCTAGTGAAAGAGAGGAAATAAAGGAAAAGGCTTCAGAAAATACCCAATATGAAATGTTTTGAAAAACAGGGTTTTTTTTCAAATGGACATTTTTAAGGCAAAACGGCCAACGCTAGTTAAAACAGGTAATGCAGAAAGTTAAAAAAAGTAATCAAATAGAAGATTTTGTTTTGAAACAACAAAGCAGTTTGTTTAACCACAGGCTCTTTTTCGTTTGTTTTGCTTTGGTTCTTTCTTCCATTTAACACCAATTTGGGCTGAACTGAAAACATTTTGCTTTTCCTGATTGGGCAAGCTGCCTGAGAAAACAGTTATTCCTTTAATTACTGTTTTCTTAGGGCTATAATCTTCCTGATGACAACACAAAACACTTAGTGCCAGTCTTCGCTGTGGAATGATCATGAATTGATATCTCCCAAGGTACCAGAATCAGGACTGGACCCAGGAGAGGGATTCCTGCAGCAGCAGGGAGACCTGCCTGAGTTACCATACCCTGTTGATTGTCAGGAAACATTGCCTTGGAGGTGGCACCATGGTTGTGGGGAATGCTGCTTCCTGACCTATTTGTATGTCAGAATAGCACTACTTTTTTATGCCTGGAGCTCCTGGCTTGGTTAAGAGTCAGCTTGCACTTGTATGTGCAGTCTTCTTGGATCTAGCTCACGTGTCTCTTCAGTGCATGTTATAGATACATTTTTACGGCTTACCTTGGAATATTAGCTTCTAGACATTTACCTTGTGTCTTCTTTGGAGGAAGTTAGTTAATTGGATTTGGTGTCCTGAAGTTGAATTCCAATTTAATTTAACCTGCAGGAGGTCACTCTTAGAGAGAGCAGGACAGTTTGCTTTGCACATGTGTTAGCAGATTGTTCAAAGGCTCTGCCAGGGTCTGTGCTCACCTTAGGCTCTTGATTTATGTGAGAGCTAGAAAATCTCCTGCAAACTCTTCCATCTTTGGTTAGGTTTTAACTGACAGTAGTTAGTCACAGAATTCAGAGCATATCCTATTCTTCTCTTAAACAATCCCAAAGGTGTTAAAAGCTGTTGGTATCAGTCTGTTGCCACTAGAATCAACCCTAAATTTTCAAGCTATATCTTCATTGTGTACAGCTGTGTTAGCTGGCTCCAAATGCACGTGATATGCAAAAGAGATGATGTCAGAGCATGGATGTGTCAACATGGTGCTCTGCTTAAATAGTTAAGCCAACTTCACCATCAGGCCTGAACAGTAGCATTGCTGCAGACAGTAATAATGCCACTGCACACACTAGCCTTATGCAACTAACGTTTTCAGTAGCAAAGCTTGTTGCATGTGGGTAGCTTGCAGTTTTGCCATTCCATGTACTACGCTACCCTACACACCCATTACCTGCCTGTTGCCACACCTGAATGGGTTGAGAGGAGGCTGAGATACAGGCTTGTTCCTGTGCCTGGGGCTACATCGTCACAAATGTGTCTGGTCTTCTCTCTTTAGAGAAGACCTACCCAGTAAATGAGTCTTATCTCATTACCTCCACGTTTGTTGGCCTCTGCCTTTCCTCAGAAAAGGAAAACAAGAAGCTTCTTTCTGACAAATGTTCTATAATTAGAGTGCTTATCATTAATATTAAAGCACATTAGGGTTGAGGAACATTCATCATATATACACATACATGCAGAACTTCTAAACAGAAAAGTAGGTCAATGGTCACTTTGCTAAAATTCTCCCAAATGAGTGAGAATCAAGCATTTAGCTTCAGGCGAGGCTTCTGAAATGTCATAATTTGGTTGTAGTTTGATGCCTGGCGCTGCGTCTCCTTGGACTGGGTAGTCTGTTGCTGGCTGGAGCGTTGGGGGCAGACTCACAGTGCTGCACACAGCCACGACACTTTGCAGAAGGAAAGCAGCTGCCCCCAGGGAGCCCCAGCAAACACCTGCACGCACAGCCACACGCACTTGTGTGCAGCCAGAGCTAAGAAATAAAGGCCAGTTTGTGCCTTCTATTCTCCCTTGTAGGTGTGTGAGTTAGAATACGTAAGGAATTACAGGAACTACTTAAAAATGCTCATTTAGCAAATAGGAACTTAAAATGAAATCTGAATATATCAATAACAAAGTTGAATGCACATGTGAATATAAACTGTATATCTGCAGACAGATACATTAAACACGTGAAAGAAAATGAGAAAATTCACGTACAGTTTACAGCTGTTCCAGGTGCCCAGCACTCAGCTGTGGTTTTAAAAATAAAAAGAGGCAAAATAGCTATGGTTTAATAATAAAAAATTGACATTGAAATTTTTTTTTTTTCTTTGTCAGAACAAGTGATTTATAACCAAGAGAATGATCAAACATTTATTATATGAGAGTATAGCATACCAGGAAATACTTTATATTAATACTGAGAGATTTTTAGTATTTTATACATTTAAATGGAATAATATATAAAACTTTTAGAATGGAAGATTACATATTTTTTAAGAAGTGTGAATCTGATAACTGAATAAGATAATAATCTGATGCTAGGTACAAGGACATTTTTCCTTACAGCAGCTAAGAGAAGAGGAAGAGAATGAGAGAGAGCAACACTATTGATTTTCTAATATTTTTTTTTTTTTAAAACACAAAGCTCCTACTGACTTCCTATAGGAGCTTAATACAGAGATGACGATATTGAACAAACAGCCTTGCCATGATGAAGGGTAACCAATCCTCCAGGTCAATGGGGTTACATACCAATATTTTCTCATGCTCCTGACCCAGAAGCCGTCACACCCTGGAATGCTAAGAAACAGATGAAATCCCAGAGTAGTTCTTAAATGTAAAGTAACAACATCTTGTTCTGTCATTACATTATAGACAGTCCTTGGCTAGACTGCTCAGTCCCATACAATGGGGCAGTGATTGGTACGGAAACTCTTGCTGACCCCCATCCTCTTGCTGGGAGGTTTCAGCTCACCCAGCCTTTCCAGTGCCAGTCCAGCCTCAGTGGGATGTACTCTGACATGTAGAGGAGCATGTGGATTGTTTAAGAGCCATGCATAACTCAGAGCCAAAAGCTGACCACCTTCTCCACCACCATTTTCTGTAAGCTTAACAATTAACAGTAAAGGAACAGAGGTATCTCCTACACAGGCAATACCAAGCTGAGTCCACATTATGTGCAACTCTTACCCCTGTTTCACCATGCACTCTGGGCATTCCTGAAGCACAGCAAAGAGCAGAGTTGTTCTTGCTGTGAATTATTGATCTGTTTAACCTCTTGAAATGTTTTTTTGGGGAGGGAGGGAATTTTCTGTCAGAAAATACTCTTTAGTTTTACATTTTAATAATTTTCAACATTTCTTAGGGTTATTTCTTTTGCTGAGCTTTTCAATTTCATTTCTTGTTAGCGCTATTTTGATGTTAAGTTCTCTTATAAAACATTTTTTGTGTACATGGTATATCAAGATTGTATTCAGAAATGACAATTTTCCAAAGTATTGTCACTGGGAATCCTTTTTGTGATGGTCCAGACAAATTCAATGTAATTTTTCTTGCATAAAAAGAAGTGCAAAAATTTGGGCATTCTGCCAATTTAATAACTGCTGTCACTGGTGTACTGACCATAGGGAAACTGTCCAAGCATGTAGGGAAAGAGAACAATTTGCTGGTAATTACTGGTAGAAGTAAGGAACAAAGGTTGCTGAAAACAGTGTTTATGATCAAGTCAGGAACTGACTGTGACTTTTACAGCTGATTCTGCCAAGTCAAACTGGTCTGTGCCTCAGTCTGGTCTTGTATTTGAGGTAAATTAATTTATCTCCAGAAATCAGAGTGTTAAAAATAAAAAAAATCTTTATCAATGCAGGTATGCTTCCAAGTTGGTGTTATTTCAGCTTATAAGAACATGGTGGTTGATCCTTACATTACTATCTGTATCTGATGCAAGAAATCTATGTTTTTCCATATATATCAAAGGCTGTCATAAGAAATAAAGTTATGGAACAAAAATGTGTTTCAAAAGGTGTATATAAAATGCTAAGTCCCCCCTGGAAGACAAATCAAGAATAAAAAATAAAAAGACTATTATGCAAAAGGAATTGGAATTAAATACAGCCACACACAGTTAGAAAGGATTTGGAAGTTTTCATGGGACTTGCTGGAAAATATACATCGCTTCTATGAGAAGATTTGGTTTACTAGTAAAAGTCTGAGTAAAGTTTCAGGATTTAAGAGAATACCAATAAAGTGAAGACTGACATTAACCAGACCATGTTATAAATACCACACAAAGAGACCAAACAAGCCTACTACTGAGAGACATTCTTGACGTTCTGCTTCACTGCTAGCCTGTAACAATAGGAAGAAACCTGTTGTCTCTGTTAGAATTAGTTCAGTTAAATAAACTGGTTGAAATGCTATTGTTTAGGTCTGACAGCCGCTGCTTACTGTGGTTCCTGTTTATGCATGATCAGCTGATGCAGCTTAGAGTCTGCTGCAGTGTGCCTGTAGCAAACATGCATTTTAAACTGTGCCCTTTGGCATATATGAGTCACTTTGTGTTGCTTTGCATAAATTCCTCCTCTTTTTGTTCTCATCAAGTGTTAAGCATAGCTCAGGATGCTATGCAATACAAATTGCTTCTTTAAGGGGGGCATTTTCAGAAATTCACTTCTATGAAGGTGAATTGGCTTATACCTGCAATTTAATTGCGTGTAACACTGGGAGCAATTACACTCTACATATTTGACTGCAAATGTAAACCTGAGTTCAGATTGTAGCATAAAATCTATATTAAAAAAATTAAAATAAATTCTTTTCTCACTGTCATTAGGAAGGCATGTATTTTCTGAACGACAGGCATAAAGGTATAGGAGCAAAATGGTTTAAGAATATATTATTTTTACAAGGAGACTGAATTTTACCCTCATGAAGACTGTATCTATTGTTAATAAGTGTGCATTTTTTTAATGAACAAGACAGGTTACATTCTGAAAGCTCTCTCCTCCAGGCATTGAAGAATGCAGGCATGTACAACTGCTTCAGTCGACAGCTGGTTTGTCTTTTACTGCCACAGTGGTGGACGTTCAAGGTTGGGGCATAACACAGCTAACGTTAAATATGTTCGCTATACCACTTAGGTGACGCCATTCAGACTTTTCAGAACTGTGACCTATTATATTTTACTAATACAAATTTTGTTCTTGCTGGTAATCGTGAGATAATAATTCACTAAACAACTAGAAGAGAGCTCAGCTCAGGCTCCACATAGACATAAGTCAGAAACAGATTATAGGGCAAGAGGCAGAGAAAATTAAATTTTAACCCCCTCCCCTCACACATAAACTCAAAAGACTCTCCAAAACAAACAAACATATCCTCAGCTGAGAGGAAGGACAGAAATTGGTACCGAAAACTGGATTGGAAGGTTGGTTTCATGGGGACTTCAGTGAACCGAAAGCAAACTTCATATTATCAGCTGACTCTCACTGAAAGCATGATCTTCTAATTCAATGCAGAAAAAGCTTCTGCTGAATTCAACAGGGCTGGACCCTTTAAAGTTCCTGGAGAGTTCACAATTCATATCAAATGAGTAACTGAATAACTCAAAATTAATACCAGCACTTAGACTGTTCTCTCTAGTATTAAAGAAAGAAAATGTGAGTCCCAATTCATAGAGATCCTTATTTCTTCCAAATTGTGCTAAGAAATGGAAATCTGTCTTCTTAACTCTAACATGTATTTATGAGTTTAGTAGCAGAGAATTGCAATAAATGTCATATGCAGAATGTATTTGTAGCTCATTTCTATGCTTATAGTAAATTTGGGGCACAAGAATCAGGATTTAAACACTGGTAGCTTTTATGAATAGAGACAGCTGAATCAGGTTCTAAACTCTAAAAACTGACACAAAATAAAAGAGGCTTTTAGGTAAGTTTTCAGACTAGTGCAGATAAGATTCATAAACTGGGGAAGTGTATAAGTTATCTGGTAGAATATCATATGTCAATGTTTCCTTCTTAGATTAACAAAAATAACCTTTGTGGTGCCACAAGTCCTTTGCGATTTCTTTAGTCATAACAGTCACTGATAAACAAAAATGATATATCAAGCAATATTATTTTTGGAGATGGGGGGAATTGAAAATGAATGCCAGATTTGGTGCTTTGGAATCTGAAAGTAAGAAAGAATATATAGGGGTTTGTTTGTTTGGTTGGTTTTTTTTTTTTTAAATTCAGAGATAAACTGTAGTAGTCTTCTACTGCCAATTAGGTGTTCCATTTAACATTAAATTTACATCAATGTACTGTTCAGTAACACTAGATATTCGGAACAAATTTTTGAGTGTGATTAGAGTATTAACATCCTGAACATTACATTTAGTTGAATTTAAATTCATTAAAATAAAATTAAAAGGGCAGACAGTTGGAATATCAAATAGCTTGATTCTGTTTATTTGCATTCTTCTCTAAGTACTGAGTAAGATGACTTCATGCCTCTGAGGAGTTTTCAAATGAGAATGTTTACACACATAAAGAGGAATACAAAATATAAGTAGAAATCAGAATACTCCTTAGAACTATATTACACCACCATACATTATTAGAAACAAGAGATCTCAAAAAAGTTTACAAAAGAGGCTAGCTTATTAAATCAGCTAAGGCATAGTAAGGCACAGGAAGGGGGTTCACCGAGTGTTCTCGTGTAAATAAGGTGTACCTGCAGGATGTAATATAGCTTGCTTTATTCCATCCCAGTACCAAAGCACACAAAGCACTACTGCCTTGCTTCCAGACTGAAGTGAGTTTGGCCAGAATAAGGCCAAGTTCTTACCGTGATAAACCTCATGAGCTTAGAGCAAGGAGGTTTTGACCTATGTTTAATTAAAGCTGCATTACAGTGCTTAGACATCTGCTACATTTGTACATTGTGGGTCAAGTGCTCAGCTTGAGCTTCTCTTCTGAGATCTGTATGGCCACTGTTGAGCCTTTCCCCTCCCTCCCCCCCATTATTTTTTATAGCTAAGCCACTACTTCTATGTCCAATGACACTTTCTCCAATCAGGGAAAGGGGTACGATCCAGTCCTTCATTTCTAGCATTTTGAGATATGCAGAAGAATGTTTACAGAGAAACCTCCTGAAAACCCTCAAGACATTTAATGAACTGCACTGTGCAAGCTGTAATGGGGATGGATGCTAACTTCATCTTTAAGTCTGACTCTTAGAACAGCAAAATTGGTATCTAAGCATTGCAGTTAGCTGCATCACCTTATTGTCTTTAACTGAACATTTGCAAACAGTGGTTTTCCTATATTTACATAATTCTTTGCTATTTCTAACTTTTATTTTCTATCATACATTTTGGGACTTTCCTTCATTGCCCCCCCATCCGAAACAACCTTATGCAACAAATTCAACCCTCTTTATATGAGCCTTTAGTTTCAATCAATAAGACTAACCGCATGACAAAAGATTTAGACACTCACTACCTTAACAAATAGTTATGACAGTTTAAGATTGCCCTTGTCCCTCCACCATCCACAAAAGGGATGGCCAAGGGCTCACCACCACCCCAGCAAGGGAGGAAGCATAAGCCTCTTAACCTTAGACGGCTCTTTGGAGCCAGTTAATTGTCAGAGGGTACAGGTGTGACAGAGCTCAAGGGTTTTTACTGACTGGGTCCAAAATTACCTTCTTGTCACTTACATTGTCTCATGTTGAGTCTCTGTCAGTAACGGTGGCTATTTTGTGATATCAGTCCTTCTATAAAAGAAATGTATATGTATATGTATATGTATATGTATATGTATATGTATATGTATATGTATATGTATATGATAGGGACTAAATGACATTGTGTGAACACGTTTTTTTAGGAAAACAAGAGGTCACTTATCATCAAGTCCTTAGTTTTTTTGTTTGTTGTCCTACTACCAGTTTAGACCTGGTTAGTCTCTTCCAAAAATTTGATGAAAGCTAAACTTTTTTTGGAAATATGTCAGTGAAACTAGTTTTCCACTTTCTAGCCATTGTTAGCACATATATGAATTTCAACTGATCAGGCAATGCATTTTGATGCTTGTGTTCTTATTGCCCCTTGAAAAAAAGAGAAAGATAGATTTCCATTCCCATCCCCATTCCCATTCCAGACAATGCTTTATCTAGGGTAAGGTATCCTTCAAAATACCAAACAATGAAGGAACGCCTATGCACGTAAATAACTGTATTCTACAAGCAATTTCATCTGTAAGGATTTGGGTCAGAACTTTGACCTAATCTACAGGAGGATTAAACTCTACACCATGACAGAATGGCTAGGGATGCTCTTCAGCAGGTTTTTTCCCATGATTTTAGGAAAGTGATGAATTCTGGCTCAGTGAAGACAAAATCCAAAAATTTCATAGTGTCAAGGTTTATATTCTAGAAGGATGCAAAAGCAAAGATATATAACCTAATCTGTTTGCTGAACAGCAAGGGTATTTATTTCAAAGTAAATAGCTTCTGCAAAATATTATTTATATAGTTCTTGCAAATTGGTTTGAAGTGTTGTTTAGACAATCTTATTATGTATAAAGATAAAAACTTCCATCAAGAAATTATGCAAAAGAAAATGGACACACCAGCTGGATAAATCTATCATACATCGGCAAAAGGCAACAAGCACTTTTAATTAGCTGAGTGAATGTAGTTTGCTGAATGTTGAAAGCACAGACTCACTCATATTAAAATGTGCCTAATTTTCTGTGAAAAAGTCCCATCTGAACAGCCCTGACTACAGTCAATCATACTAAAAGCCACTGATGCTTAATTTGATTTACCAATATAAAATGCAAATGAGGTGATTAAGTGAAGTGGCAGACATAGTAGGGCCTCTTTCAAACCATCAAGTTAAATGCAAGCAGACAGCAAACTGCCTGTGCAAAGAAAATTTTAGCATATTCGTTTGATTAGTACTACAAAAATTTAATTAGGTTGGCTAATTACTTGACAAATTGCTCTACACTAGAGAAAAGGCAGGGCATGTTTTATTCCTGCAAAAACCCTGTGTGTATTTTAGCCCAAATGCTATCTGCCAATTTGCAAAAGCATTATTAAATGAATGAAGGATGGTACAACAGTCTCCAACAATGGCAAATTGTATAATGCATAGAATTAGACAAGGCACACATCACTATATCCATACGTCCATGATCCCTCATGTCTAAAAATATTTAACACAATATTTCTAGGAAAATACTGTCAAAACAGATTATTACAAGGCTGTCAGTTCTTCATAAGAAGCAATATATAGAAAATACTCATTAGTGGAAAACACAGCTCATCCAAAGCAGAGCCTCTTCACCCAAATGAACTCTATCAAACATGGTAACAGGGAGGCACTTTATCTGTGCCTTGCTAAAACAAAATAACATACACTGTTCAGTTAAGGGTTGTATCTCCATGTCTATTTATTTCTAAGCAATGCCAAGAACATTAGTTATCTGGGAAAGGAAAAAAGACAAACTTGGATGAATTTCCCAATTTACAGTTTTATTGGTGTAAATAGGCCACATAAGAAGAACATCAGGATTTTTGTGTAGAAGAACACGTTTCTCTTCTTGTTTGTCTGTTTGCATTCACATGCCATGAAAGCTGCCAGTTTTTATTTGGGAGACTGCATTTGCTTTTGCTGGCATTCAATGCAACTAATCAGCCTCTACTGACTCAAACATCGTGATAATATAAATAGATACCCACTTTATCTACTCAAGTGGAAAAAATAAGTATCATATTATATAAACATAATGCATTTCAATTGGCAATAAGATACTGCATTTAACTCAGGCTAAAACAATATCTTAGGAAACCAAGAGACATGTGAGATCTTGTTTAACAATCATCATATGTGTGCATGCAGGCATAAAATATTATTTCTTGCAATTAGCAATTCTCAACTTCTGTTCTACCATGCCAATATATTTTTAAAAGTACAGCTTTAGTGAGATGTCAAAAACCTTAAATCAAATATAATTTCATGTTACCTGAGCATAATTATTACTGTGTGTGATCAGGTTTGTTTCTAATATATTGTTTGTTAAACCAAATTTCAGTTTCTTAGCACTTTGAATAATTGCTAAGATCACAGTAAATAAGAGGCTACACAGGTTTTCTGATGATTTTTAGAGGAAAGTAGCCAAACCTGGTATTTCAGTCTTTGTTTATGTTCTGATACTTCAACATTTCTGATTTTCAGAGGATGATGTTCATTACTGCACTTACACCGCTTATGAAAAAAATGAAAACATCTAAAATCCTTTTGCACTTTAAAAAATCTTGTTTATACTGAAATAGTTCAGGAAGAAGATAATAATAGTTGTTTGATTTCAAAACCAGCCAGATGAGGATAGACACAAATGCAGTCAGCTGCACTGCTATAGTCCTCTCCCACAGAAGCGTAGGAAAGGCAATGCATGGGACTAGGCTCAGAAAGAGAGCTCCAGCATCAAAGCAACTAGCTCTGACATGTCCTATCATTCAGTAGAGTCATCCATATTGAGTTAGATGTTAATATTACCTGCACATTGAGTGAAAGATGCCACAAATTAACTATTTAAGACTAAGATTCTTAAAAATAATAAATAAAAAGGGGAAAAAAGAGGCTTAACTTCAATCCTGTTCTGTCATATCCACTGTGAGTATGAAAAACTCTTCAGCAAAGCAATTTTTGTGTGAGATGTTTCAATAAACTGGAATCTTGTCATGAAGACTAGACTGAAAAATCATGATTTTTGGAGGAAAATTATCTAACCAGCTGTTGAAAACAGAGATTTTAATTACTCTCTTCTTTTGGCCTTGAGCAAGTTATGACCACTACACATGCATGGAGGTGGGAAAGGGCAACATCTTAAGACTAAGTAAAATAGAAGAACTGTGGTTTCTCAGTGAGCTCTGACCTGATACTAATGTGGTAAGGGACGTGAGGAAAACAAATTACCTACTTGTTTTTTCCTCCATGCTTTGTGAGAAGCAAGGAGTAATTGTGTTTAGAAACATTTCAAATAGCTATGCAGGGAAGAATAACTGCATGGGGAATAACTATATATGTATAACTATAGATAAAATAACTAGATAGGGAAGCCAGTGGGGTACAGAAAAACTTTATTAGAACATATGCTGGAGGCTATAGCTCTTCCCAAAGCCAGTATAGACCACAGTATATTAAGGAACTTATCAATATAGCATATCAATTCTCAATCTTTTTTGAGAAATTTTTCATCATAATTTAGGACTCTCTCCCCACAGATGCACGTAGTCACAGTCTCCAGTCAGCCCCAATCCTCTAAATTTCAAACTCTTACCTTTCAACTTCTGTAAAGTGCAACAATTTGTCCTCCCAACCCCTTCCTACACCCCAAAGTCCCTGGTCTCTCTAACTGTCCTGATGACTTTTTGACCCAGCCATGTACACTGAATCAATGTAAATGAAGTATCTTTCTGTACAGGAGCTTCTATGAGAAAACTGGGAGAGGGGGCAGAAAAATAACAGGAATGGCACTTGTATCGGAGAACAGAGATTAAAAAGGATTTGTGGGGCCTGGTATCACCTCTAAGGATACATGCACCAGCCTGCACGACCTGTGCAGTGCCCTTGAGATGCCCTGGATGGAGCCACCAAAGAGACGGCAGCCCCTGGAGCTGGCAGCAGAGGCAGCAGAGGCAGGACCGTGTATGAAGAAAGCTTTCATTTCTGTCTTTTTACTTTGGGCTTTGCTAGCTGGGGATATGCTCAGAACAGTGCTTATCCTAAAATGACAAATGTGCCAGTACAAAATGAAACTCAGGCAAGTAGAGAGTTTCATGTCTACTTGACTTACTTCTCATTGCCACCTTTCTCTGTGTGAAACAGGGGAACAAACAAGCAAGAATATAAGAAGCCTGAAAGTTTGAAAAGACATTTACTGTAGTAGAACAGAACATAAAAGATAACAGGCAGTTTTTCTATTCTGAAAAGAAAAACACTTCTTAAACAAAGTCACAGACATAGGAATCCAATTATTACTTAGATGAGACAATTAGAAGCTGGACCTTGCTCAAGACAAAATAGCTTTTCATTTTTGTTACTATTTGATTTTGTAAAGCAATATTTGAGACAAATAGCAATTGTTAAGGAGATGCACAGCCCTGGAACTGAAATTAATGAGCTTAACAAAGCTTTGGTTCACATGCAAATGACATAGTTGGTACATGAATTTATGCCTTACAGCTTTTTTAAAACACTATCAATTTATCAAAGGACTATCTTTTAAAAATTTTTTACATCACTAGATTATTTACAACTTATCCCTTGTCACAAGAAAAAGCTGCTAGACTTGCTTTGGGCCTGTTCTTGGTTTCACATAGTCACTTAACTTTTTTTTTACACATTTTGTGTTTTATATTCTCTCCTCAGTGTTGGCTCCTTGTCTTGGAGACAAGACACTGGACTCAGCTGTTACACCATTCCATTCTTGTGTGTACAGCAGGCCGATAAGACTTAGGTAAAAAGATTGAAAAAACCCCACTTTGTTTCTTGTAGGTCCTGATCTGTTAAGTATATGTTACTTTAGCTTTGGTGGAATGTCACTGTTACACTATGCACAGTTAAGATATATCTCCTAAAATTGGATTTTTGTTATAGGTTTCTGGAATCAAATTTTGGGTGGCTACATGACATTGAACAGGGTCCTTATCTTTTCAAAGAAAAAATTCTTAGTTTCATTTATTTTCATTAAGACTCACCCAAATTAGCATTTTATTCATCTCACTGTGTATTATTCTAAATAAAAGGTGATATCTGAGAAAGTAAAGTGTACTAGTATAATAATTGTTATTAAATGAGTACAGTTCCTCTATCTCAACTCACTTTTTCAGTCTCTTCCGTTTGTGCTCTTTTTTGACAATTGTGGCTTTCATACTATTTTTTCCTTACTGACTTATATATTTACATATAAATAATAGTGTTTAATCCTGAAAAGCAGTTTCAGCAGGGTGAATGCACAGCAGCAAAATCTAGTTCTAGACACACTTGTTTTATCTCTCTAAAAGAGTTAAAACATTTGGAAAAGGCCGTGCTAACAAAGGGCCACCTGTACTGAGAATCTGAAGGGAAACAGTGAAGTTTAATGCTATCATCATAAATAGCATACCCTAATCAGTCTCTCCTTTCACCTGAATTTGAAAATCCTTCTTCCCTAGAAGTACTTGTTAAAGACAATTATGCAAGAGCAAAACCACACAGTGCTACTGCTGAAAATTACCAATAGATTCTGAAGTGTTTCAAACAAGGATATATTAGATTGCCTATGTACTTGTAAATTATAATAACAGAGGACAGCGGGCTGATGAGAATAAACAAAAAGCTTCCTGAGCAATGCACCTAATAAAACACAATCATAAGTTAATTTTTCAAAGATGGTCTGCAGTCTATGCTTATGCCTGAGAAAATTCCCACTTTCTTTTATTTCTCAATATTCCCTGAAATATTAGTTACAGACTAGTGTAAAATATTCAGAGTTTTTCTTGATAATAGAAGGGTTTCGTTTCAACTCCTGAATACATTTTAGCTGTTTGGATGAATATTTATGATGTTGGAGTGACCATTTGTCCACCTTGTAACAACAAAGAATTCTACTTTACATGTGAACAAAAGTGAATTCTATTCCATGAAACGCTCTGTTTTACGTTTTGTACGCTGCAATAGCAAGCAGAAGCATGTGAACAAGTTCTGAACATTAAATTATTAGCCACAGATCTGAATAACTTTGATGAGTACAATATATTTATTCTTGGTTCAAGTTAATATAACTGAAAACAAAACTTTGGCTTAATAAAACTATATTTTTAACTACAGGGTTGATATTGTATAACTTGGGTATGTAATTTCAATGTGTGTGAAGCAGATGATGCAGCAAACACAGATGACTTGTTTTCCCTTGTAGGAATTGATTGAGTCCTTGGAAACTTTGCATGTACTTGTCTATGATAAGCGTAATCTTTGTACATACTATGTATTTACTACTAATTATTAGTAGTAATTAGAAAGTGTTACTAATACTTTCATTAAAACCTTGCTTCTCTCTAAACCAAGACAAAGTTTCTGGAATGAACATGCCACACCACAACCACATGTGTCAGTAAGGGTATGCAATTTAGTTCTCCATGACAGACTCATTTCAAAGTACTGATGATTCTGCATGCCTGATTATTAAGGTTATTTTGCCCAACTTGGCCTTCTCAGTCTGATTGCGTTTTAACCATCTACAAGTCTACCATGGAAAAGAAAGCTTTTTTTTCTTTTCTATTCTTAATTACAACATTCTGTCTTAGAGGACACACAGGATAACCTTTTTTTAAATTTATGACTGAATTCAAGACCAATTTTTTAAGAAAGGAATGTTGATGTCTTAAAAGCAATGCAGATATTCAGGTCCAGCACTGGATCACTAGCAATCCCTGCAGTTTGGCTACAAACCATGGGGATGGCCAAGCTCTGTAGGTGCCTGAGGCTTCCAGAATCCACAAAATTCTGCTTCTGCACATATCCAAATATCTGAGTTACGACAGCGCTGAGCAGCCAATAGAAAGAGCTAAAGTGATATTTATGTACTTGAAATCCTGAATAATTTACTGGAAAATTAGAGTGCCAAGTTACTGTGAGACACAAGAGTGCTGCTTTGTGTTTTGAACAAACACACCATATGTGTGATGTGTGTAAGGTACTGAAGTGCATGAAAGACAATAAGTGATAAAAGTATTATTTGAAAAACTGTTGAGCTTGTCTTAAAGAAGGTACGTGCATGTGTGTGCGTGTGTGTGTATATGTGTTTCCTGCCAAAAAAAGAAGTTGATGGATTCAAAATGTAACAATTTTGTACATTAGTGTGATGTGTGCTAGTTTTTTTCTTAAAGATGCTCAGAAGATTGAGGAACTGTTAAATTTCCTTTCATCTATTAGAAGATGATGGGTGCAAGACCGTAAAACAGGAATGTAGTGAGGCAAACTGAAAATAAAAATAGTTTTTGTGCGAGCACAGTTTAGTCACTGACAGAGTTAAACCAAAGACATGGTCAGGAGACAATGGTGAGGATCAGAAGAGTCATCTGTCTGTAAAACTGAGCAGGGAATTCTGGTAGAATAAGGAAAATAATAACATTCTTGGACCATTCAGTGTGTTTCTTTGCTTCCTTGCACAGCTTCTACTCTTTTCTTCCTTCCACTTCTTTTCCCTGACTTAACGATCAGCTTAAACAGAGAAGTGGTACGATGTACAGAGGACAGCAGAGAGGTCCATATCCTGAATGTTGTACTGCCTGCTGGTGATAGCAGTGTCTTGGGAAGTAGGAAGCTGTATAGGGTTGTTGTGAAAAGGTGATGGCAGCAGGGGCTCAGGGCTGGCCTCTGTGGGAAGAGGTCTGGGCTGTCCCACGCCAGACAGAGACAGTTCCAGCTGGCTCCAAAGGACCTACCACAGGGAACGAAGAAGTGAAGTTGAACCTGTGAAGAGGGGTGGGAGTTGGGGGGAAGGTTTTTTTTAAATTTTTGCCTTTGTTTCGCACCATCCAGATCTATTTTAACTGGCAATAAATTAATTTTACCCCAGTTGACTCTGTTTTGTCCATGATGGTAATCGCTAAGTGATCCCCCTGACTTTACCTCAGCCCATGAGCTTCTTAATCTTATTTTCTCCCCTGCCCTGCTGAGGAGGAGGGACAGTGAGAGTGCAGCTGAGTGGATGTTTCACCATGAGCCAAGGTTAACCCGCCACAGAGGTACAAGTGTAAACCTACTGAGGCTGATGGGGACCTGGAAACACATATCACTGCTCCTGGTTGAATACAAGACTGTAACATGGAAAGTAAACTATAGCGTATTTAACTGAAGCCATTAAATTGAGTTTAGCAAAAGGTCTGAACATTATGCTTTTGGTTGGATTTGGTCAACTCAGCACACAAATACTCTGTAGCAAATCTTAAACACTGCAAAAAATATGTGTATCTGTGAAGATAAACTCATAATTTACTGAAATTTAGGCTTCTGTATTCCACTTACATGGCACCTAAATGGTGTACTAAATGTCTGCCTTCCAACACTGACAGTCCCAACTACCCTGAAAGTGTTGATTAAAAGAGTGCTGTGCTGAGGCAAGCAGGGTAGAGGGTGTGCAGGAAGGGCTGCAGCTCCTTGGTGGTCTCAGGCACACTGACCCCACTGCTGAGCCTCCTGTAGGCTGTTGCTCTGGCTGTTGTCCTCCCCTGCCCTCTCCCTCCTGCACTGCTCGTATGATAGCTCTGCTGCCTTTACTGTGGAGTCTGTTGTACAGGTGACTGGCATTAAGCAGTGAAACGATTTGTTATGTGTTTTATATTTCTCAAGCTAAATCCCTAATCTGTCTTTCTCAGGAATGGACTGGAAGTAACGTAGTGTCTGAACTACCTTGTGATGTCGTGCTGTAAGAAAACTGGGCAAGTGCCAGACGTTTTACTGTTCATCCCATGCCTTGTTTTCTTGGGGGAAAAAGCCAGTGACTGTTCCCTGAAGACCTGATGCATCTGACACAATAAAAAAAGTCTTTCCTATCTTTCCCTCCCAGTGAAAGATCACTTCATGTTAAGTGATGCCTTTCTATTAAAAATACTAATTGATACAAACTATGTTATGTAATTAATCCAGAAAATTGAAAAATAATGTCCTGAGGGCTTTTTTTAGTTGAAAAGAAACAGCTGAGATAGCTGGAGAAGAGGCAAAAAAGGTTAGTCTTATCCAGCTATTTAAGTGATTCTGATTAGTGACTGCAGGGCTCTGCCAATTACATTATAGTTTGAAATTTAATAGAAGAAAATCTATCTGAAGTGACTTTTCTATTGTAACTACACACATTGTGTAAAGATGCAGTAAAGCTTTGTTCACTTCATCTCTGTACTCTAAGCCAAAGTATTTTATCCATAATACTGACATTCAGTGTGGGTGGTGTAATTCTACACAAGACTATTTGAAGACCCCAAAGGTACAAATGGCACCTTTGACATGGTAGTCTTGTAATTTCTGAACTACTAATGAATGACTGAACCTACTTCAAAGATGCTATTTATGTATTAGAGCACTGAGGGTGATTTCATGTGTAGCTGGCTGAAAAGTGTTTTGGCTCTGAAATGATTATGGGACTTCCCAAAAGATACTGGGCTGACAGCTACTGAAGTGAGCAGAAATGAAGTTCCACCTAACTATTCATCATCAAGAAAAGACTGAAAGCATCTGTCTAACCAAACGTAACTTAGTAATGATTTTAGCAGTCAGTGTTTATTCTTGTGATTATGGTCACTCTTGTTATGCTTTCATCAGGAAAAGAAGCCATTTTAAGTAGGAAATTCATAGCTACTTGCAGTTGCATATGGACCCGGATATGGCTCCTAGTGTGGAGGGAGAACGCAAAAGATCTTATTCTGGTAAAAAGATAAAAGGGTTGTTTTTTTTCTGAGCTGCAGTGACGAAGATATTACCAGAGAGAACAGGAGTCAGCACCACTTTGCCTGGAGCAGCAGGGATCTCTGGCCAGACATACACTTTTGAAGGAGACACGACATATGTCCACACATCACATGTGGACATGTGTTTCTGCAAGTACAAAAGTACTGGTTCAGTTGCAGCTGTTGGGTGTTTAACACTTCAGAAAAACAGGCAACTTATTTTGCTGCACAACGGAGACTTTTAAAAACTAATGTTGTCACTCATTTATTCATTTACCCATTCTTGAGCCTGATTAGAGTGATCAAGTACACAAGGCTTTTACACAACAATATAAAGTAAATTCGGAAACATGATCTGGACCCCTTATGAAACTATTTCCTTCTGAAAGGCAGACTCCTGTGTTAGACTATGCTCTCTGTGGTATAATGGATGCGGCACTGCCACATTGAATTACAACAGCTGGATGAAATGGAACAAATTTCATATGGGAGAGATAGTCTACCCAAAAGTCAAACCTGGGGAAATAGGATCATAGAATAATAGAATCGTTTTGGTTGGAAAAGACCTTTAAGATCATCAAGTCCATCCATTAACCTAACACTACCAAGTCCACCACTAAACCATATCCCTAAGCACCATATCTACACCTCTTTTAAATACCTCTAGGGATGGTCACATAACCACTTCCCTGGGCAGCTTGTTCCAATGTTTGATAAACCTTTCAGTGAAGAGATTTTTCCTGATATCCAATCTAAATCTCCCCTGGTACAACTTGAGGCTATTTCCTCTCGTCCTGTCACTTGTTACCTGGGAGAAGAGACTAACACCTGCTTCACTACAACCTCCTTTCAGGTAGTTATAGAAAGTGATTAGGTCTCCCCTCAGCCTCCTTTTCTCCAAGCTAAACAACCCCAGTTCCCTTAGCCTAACTCTAGATGAGTTAAGTTGCTCTTGAGTTGGCTGTCTCTTTCCATTGACTCCAAAGGACTTACACTCTTGTAATAAGGCATGCAAAATTAGTTGGGATAAACCCACTTCATTATCCCATTAATTTATCTGCTTTTGTTCAGTTCTCTAACTCAGGAAAAGAATAAATGCTTCCATACCTGTTACCTTCTTTTAAAGACATACAACTCATCCTGGTTTAGAGGATTCATACTCTAAGGAGTTCAAAATTTCCAGTACAGAAAGTTTGTGATTTCATTGTTTTCTTTCATAATGCCAAGAATTAGAATGACCTTTATAATATTTAAATTCCCATAGGTCTGTTTAGATAATTTTCTAAAAACTGTTTGACCAAATATTTAGATGGTGTGACAGACTGGCTTTTATTGGCAATACTTTCAAAGTGTCTCTGCATTTTTAAAGAGCTTTATTAAAATATGTCTTCATCCAAACCCTCCTATTTAAAAAAAAATATAGCTGAATTAGTTTCTTTTTTCTCCTGACAATTATTTTTCTGGGGGTGCCATAGGGCTGAGGAGCAGTATTTGCTTTGTTGAGGTAATCCTAATAGGTGAATTTATTTGGCCGTGAAGGTTCTTTTTAGAGAGCTTTGAAAGCATAAGCATAGGAAAGAATGCTTGAAAGAGCCTGAAATTTGTTTTACATCTTTAGAACAAAGAAACAAATGAAAATGTGACTATTGTCTTTATCTTCACTGTTATTGTATGTGGTATCCTTCTATAATCTTTTCTTGTAATGATACTTAATAGCTGCCTTCGAGATATTAATGGAAATTGTCACAGGCAAGGGAGATATTACTGCATCTAATGAATCAAAGTAAGACTAAAAGGAAAAAAGAACAATAAGTAAAATCTGAACAAATAAAAAAATTTAGCGTATTTCTGAAATTTAACCCTATACAGGGCTAATTGTCATAAAATCAAAATAAGTGAGTGCAGTTACTGTTCAGCATACTAGTGCATTCTTCATGAAAGCTTAAAGAGCAGTTACAGTATATAGATTTTGGACGTAAGAATTTAGTGTATCATCTGATTTATCAGCCATTAGCACATCAATATAACAATACTACTATAAACCAATGTCCAATATTTTTATAAACTATACCAAGTGAATTCCTGCTGACTGAAGGTTATGCATGCTTCAAATCAGTTATAACTAGGAAGCTAAATAAAAGCAATATTTTATAAGGGAAAAATATAATTTTGATAAAAAATACAACTCTCCAGATGTCAAAATACAAACATGGCCATAACATTTAAACATATTTCTCACTATCTATCCACTCATCTAAAGTCTGGAAACATGACTAATATATTTCAGGCATTTGTCCTGGCCAGTTAAACACAAGAAGTATGTGAAAGGAGACTGTAAAATATAAATGAATGACTTATTAAATACATTAGCATTTTTGAACAAATTTTCAACTATGTTCATCTTTTGGAACATTCAGTGAAAAACAGAATATACCATCCAAATAGAAGCTATGGCAAACAGTTTGCCCGATACTTGTGGTTTGTCTGAAGCAGAAAACCAGAAATTTTTAAAACATTAACTTTTAGTTTTAATTAGAATGTATTTTATTTAAACTACATTTTTAAAGCAGATCTAAATAATTTTAGTTAAAAAATAAATAAATGAAAATTGCATTGAGTCTGCTTGAAGCCCTAAACTTGCTTCAATTGACTTGAATAATTTCGATAAATGAAAAAATATATTTAATATATTGAATAGCAAATCTTTTGTCATAGTTTGAAGAAAGTAAAGTCACTGAACTGGTAGAAGCTTATGGTTAATTCATGAGAAAAATTTGTTGAAATGATAAATCTGTTTCTGGAAACAATAGCCATTTCTGCAGATAAATATATTTAAAAAAAATTCTGTAATTCAGTGTTTGCAATTAAATAGTTCAGAAATACATGGGAGGTCAGAAAAAATAAAAAACCCCACAAACTAAGGAAAGCTGTTTTTTTTTTTTTTTTTTAACCTGTGAAGTGGTTATAGAACAATGAAGTCTGCTACATCTAGAACTTGAAATTACATCGGTTAGAAAAAATATGTTGAACTTCACTAAAGCTGATTCTTTTGTTTTATACACGAACAGAAAAAACATGTTTACAAAACCAAGCTTCTTATGTACATAATGTGTATGTAATGTAGTTTTATACAATTAAAAATCATAAAATTGATATTTGTGTATTTCAATTGAATTTTAATTTTCATCCAACAAGAATTTTACAATATCAGAAGTTAAAAATCATTACTTAGCTACTACAAAAGAAAATTATCTTGTGTGTTTCTGATGATAAAAGTGAACTTACTGAATTTTATTTATGGAATTTGTTGGCTCTTCAAATGCACGTACCTAGACATAATATATCAATCTAAAGTTAAAGAAATACCAAACGTGGTGTGAAGGATATAATTATGAGACTTATTAGCTGCTAGCATCAAGAAATAGAAATACAAATCCCAAGAACAAAGGATCTAATATGTAATAAGCAGCTATCTACACGTGCTGCAGATATATTTATACATTTGCACATCAGCAACTTTTGGAGGTAGATAAGAATGCAGTTTGTTAGGCATGATAAGGAAGAATAAAAGTTTAAGAAAATAAATCAAATTAAGAAAGAGGAAACCAACATAATGTGTTTCTAGATTCCCTGATTATTTATTCAAAATATTATTATTAAAATGATTGGCTAAAATCACCTTGATTTAAATATGCACTCAGCAATGCAGCTACTGGAATACTTCTAATGACTACAGCTGGAGGTGATCAAGGATTGAAATGAATAAAATAGCGATGTACTTTCTTTTACATGGTATCCACTTGCTGGTATGTTCTCAGGGAAAAGCACAGATTTTGGCCATATGTATGCAGTGCTCTTAGATAAACTGTCCCATAAGTTGCTGTACTTAAGTCTGAGATTTCTATGAGAACTCTTAGGGGACATGCATGAAGTGTGATCAGGAAAAGTTTAGGGAGTATTTATTATATCTAACATATTCATACACAGGTTTGGGTGACAAATCAAAAACTGCTTATAAACCAAAATCTGGAAAAAAAAAAAAAGATCCTAGGCAATAACACTTTTTGTGACAACTCTAAATTTTTCAGTTTTTCCTGACCTTGAGTCAAGATATTCTCTGCAATTTTTTCCCATATAATATTTTAAAGTCAGTAAATTTTGTAAAACAAAGATACCTCAAGCCAACACTCAGAAAATTACTAAGCCATACTAGTAAACACGCATTATAATTCGTACTTGAAATTTGCAGCAGGCTAACACTCTCTGTGTAAAGATTGCCAACACTCAGAAAATTACTAAGCCATACTAGTAAACAAGCATTATAATTCGTACTTGAAATTTGCAGCAGGCTAACACTCTCTGTGTAAAGATTGTTAACCGAGCAGTCTTGAAACCAGTGTTCCATTTAAATGACCTGTACTATCGCAGAAGAAAGAAAAATACACATCTTCTGGGGCTTTGAGGGGAGGTATTTGCTGACTCTAAAATAAGTTACAGAACATTCCCTTCATTTTCAGGCTGTTAATGCTTATCCATGGCTTAAGTAAGAATACTTACTTTTTCTCTTCAATTGTGCACATTACAAACAGAGATTAGTGGCCTTTCACTTCAGAGCTGTCAGAGTTAAAGTGACATGAAGCTATTAACATTCTGTTGTAAGTGACCAGAAGCTCCCTCTGGGTTTTTCATCAGAAGACCACTAAAACCCTTAGTTTGCACTGTTTTCGTGAAGATCACCCATTCCCTTTTCACTTGGATTGGACACTGGCACTGAGTATCTTCAAACTATTTGTGCTCCTTTGCAGTTGCCAGATATTTTACACTTCAAAACGTCGGATTATCCCTACAGACTATTCCATGATATTCCATGTGGAAGACTTTGAATCCAATTACCAGAAGGCAGAAATCAGATCTATGAGATGACCAGTTATATAAGAAGATGAGTTTTAGCCATACGACGTTCCTGTTGGATTTATATTTCACCACCTCAATAGTACAGCAAAAATATCTTGCAGGTACACATCTCTAAATGCCAAACAAAATTCAAACATTAAGAAGAAAGATGAACAGGAATCTGGAGAGAGATTAAGCAAGAAAATACATGTGTTTATTCTTTTATATCTTATTACTTTTTACCTTCTCACTACTACATGGTCTTATACCTGTTATTACGATCCCTGAAAAAATGAAGACATCTTTCATTTACTATGTTTTTCAGGACAGCCTTCAGAATCTGTGACAACTGCCTCAGTATATCTTAAAATGCATAAAATTTAACCTGTCTCAAAATTTACCCATTTTATAGCAAGCACAAACCGCTACTCACATGTTATGAAGAACTAGAAATAGAGCAAACAGCCTCTGAGATATCTGGAATGGAAAAGATTTTCTGCTGTGGAAACTCTGACTGGAAGCATTTTCACTGTCATCGAGATGTGAGGTGAAACTTTTGGCTGATGAATACATTGGAAGTGTTCATATCAACTTTAGGCAGCACTTCACCAAATTTTACGAGTTGGATATTAAATACCAGTACCTTGGATATAAACCTGAGGGATCCTATCCATATACTCATCCTACTCTACTCTTTTTCTTCCTGTCTTTTACTTCTTACTTCACTCAGTTCTTTCCTTCTTTGAATAAGATTTCTCCTTCTTTCCTTAAAATTGTGTAACAAGTGCTTCAATGTTGCTATGTTTTTTTGTAACAGCTCTCGTAAACACTGCTAAAGTCACCTCATGTTACTACGATGTTTTCACTTGCAGTAGAGCTGAAGTTTGTGCTTTTAAAAGGCTTAAAAATGTCAAAGAAACAGTAACTTCATGTATTGGCTTGTAGGTAATGTTACAATGAGGACACAGTAACATCTGCAATGGCAGTCCTAGTGAGAAAATGCTGCTGGTTTTTGTTTTTAGTAGTTGTGTTTTTTTTTTATTATTTGACTATTAAAAACTAAATGGCACTATTCACCTTGCTGAAGCAGCATTTCACAGCATTCCTCCATTCAGGAAATTATGGTTTTGGTCACTTGCAGGTACCAGATCTTAGTGACCTTGAGCTATCGATCAGAATCTTAATTTTCCAATGTTTTCTGATGCTGGAGATACCAGTAACCAGCTTACTACTTTAAACCTGCCTTTAAAAAAATAGACAAAGTATGAAGATACCTTCATAAAGTACAAACAAACACATAGTCGGAGGTTTGTCTCTAAAACTGAAAACTCTGAATGCAAAGAACTTGACAATTATCTGCAGAAATAATACTGATAATTTTCCATGATTACATGGCACTTTTTTTTGAAGAGCTGGAAAACTTAATTCTACAGGGATAGACAAATCTCGTCTAGCTAGTTAATTAACATAAACTTCTAAGAAGCTCTTATCACACTTACTTTAAAAATGAGGAGAGATGGAGAAGAAAGCTCAACAGAAAACAGATTAAAACTCAACCCTTAACATCAATAGACCACACTGATGAATGGATTTGGATGTTTCAAAGTAGTATCTTGACATATTTGTAAAATTAAAAAATTTATTGGTAGCCAAAACAGGATTGTGAAGAAGCAAAACCAGCAACTCCCTTGCTAAGGAATATGCAAAACATTTCATTTAAAATGAAAGAGGTCCAAGCTTTTTATATACCCAGAAACTACTTTTATAATTTAGAACTATCTCTATAGAATCATAGAATCGTTTTGTTGGAAAGGACCTTTAGATAGTTCCGCTCACATTGGGATAAAGTTTTAAGACTATGTTAAATTATTTCAAATATATTTTAAACTTCAAAACCTTTTGAATAAAAAGAAAGTCATATACCTGGAAGTTAAAAACCCATGTCCCACAAACCTCTTGAGTTGGTTTAACTGAATCAGAAGAGATATCCAGGTACAGCAGAGTATGATTCACATGAAACCTTGAGTCAGAAACAGAATGATATTCACTCCTTGTAAAAGTGTAGGGAAAGAAAGAAAAAAAAAAACCCTCTCTGTAAATTATCATCTCTGATCACATTAAAATAAAATTAAAGAGGAAAGCATGCAGCATGTTGCAGAGTACGAAGCATTACCTGAGACCTGTGCTTCCCCCTGCACAGCCTCATTCTGCACAGAGTGAAATCAGTAACAAGGGTTCTTACTGACTTGAGTGGATTCAAGATTGAGTTTATTGGCACTGTGCCCAACAGGCATCATTGAAACTGTAAGAGCAAGGCCAGAGACTCCAGTGGGAACCCATGCACTGACTGAAGCATGTCCTTAAGCAGATATCTGAGTCCCATAAAGTCAACATATTTAAATATGTACTTTAAGCTGAGAACATGCTTTGTTGAATTTTGGCCTTTGGCAATTATTCGAGACATCAAGTTTTACTTACTTTATGACTAAGCTGCTGAAACATTTTGAAAAAAAAATATATATTAATGTCAGGGGTCATTTTTATTGATGTTTTTACATGAAAAAAAGAATTTGTAAAAGTATTATTAGTTCATGAAATGACAAGGGCATGCTTTGTTTCATCTTACTACAGATTCGTTCTTGTCAATCCTGGAAACAATGTTGTATAAAGTCAATTCAAAATATCCAAAAAAAAAAAGAAAACAAGCTTCATAGAAGTGAATTGGCCTTGCTCATAAAGCTATAGTCCTAGAGATTGCTGTTCTGGAATAGAGGAAGAGCATCCCCAGGGACACTTGCAGAAACCTGGAAAGCTAAGGACTTTGTTTTGCAGAAATTGGAGAAAAAAAGGTTTCTGTAAATATGGTTAGTGTAACTATGAAAAAATTTCAGGAAATTTGTCACTTTATCATTGTCCTAAAGATAACTGGATTTGCTGGATGTTCAGGACCTTAGAAAACCAGAGTACTTATGAAGATGAGTTGTAGTGATTCAAGAACTTCTTTTTAAACACATGTTTTAGAAGGATTTATACAAAGAGATTTATAGAGACATATAGATAACTGTAGATGTAGATATATACTGATTTGTAGCAATATACATACTGACTTTTATTTTAAGTATAATTTAGAACGAGATAACAGTCCTTACTTTGGTTTACTGGTTGAATTGTTCATTCTCGATGTATAAACTAGTAGATTTGTATGTTTAGTCTCTTCACAATCACTTGCAAACTGATCTTCAGTTCCATTAATGTGTTGTTAACTGTAAAGATTGAATAATGTCTATTTTGCTAATTTTTTTTTAATTAAAGAACAATTTAATTAAACTTAATTATTAAATGACCATCACTATTAAGTAAAAAATTAATCTCTATCAGTTTGTTGAGATGTATAAATATAGATATAAATAATCAGTTGTTCTTATTTTTGAAATTATTTTAAAAGCACTTTCCAAAACTTCCCTGGCTTCATAAAGTACGAATTTCCTTAATTTGCAGAAAATTACTTCTAGTCATTCTTTTTTTAAAAACACATGCATTTTAAGAATATTCTAGGGAATTTCTAGAAACATAACTTGATTGTTAGCATGAAAGTGAGAGCATATTTTTTTCCTTTGTTTCAGAGTGGTCGTTCTTTACTAAGCAATGCTGTTTATTGTCCCCAAGAAGGGACATAATGATTTGCTTAAAGCAGAGCATACACTAATCCCTTTTCCTACAATATCCTTAAGTAATTTACAAGTGCTTATTTCAAACTGAGGAGTTTGACAGTGCCCCTAGTGAATCTTGATATACATGTCTTACAATTCATACACAAATGATAAGGCATGAAATATTCATTAGGAATACTCTAAATTATGTACCAAACAACGAGGGTACTGTCATTGTCACACTTTTCATCTGGTAACTATCCCAGTGGGCACAATGAATTAACTTATATCTCACAAAGAGTTTCCCAACACATTTCAATTATTTATCTTATGGCTAAAATCCTCTGTGAGCGCATGCATGTTTTTGTTTTTTCAGGTTTTTCTGAAACACACCCACATCTTCAACGCTGCAGTAAAATAGATAGAACATTTAAAGAAAGGCATTAGCTTGTATTTTACTTTAGTTAAGTATATCTCAAAGCAGTTTCTGTGTTTAGACTGTGTTGAGGAGATGTGGTCACAGCATAAACAGATTAGACTTCAAGAGGAGACAGTTAAGGGTTTTTAAAAACTACAGAAGATTTCCCCATTAATTTAAACTGAAGCACATAAGCAAGAGAATACAGGAAAATGGATCTGTACCACATTTAGAACAGGCAGGCATCATATAATGACAAGAATCAACAGGTCTATTGTGTGATGAGATGAATGGTGTCATTTGTAACTTCTTAAAAGGCCGATGAGGAACACATGGTAATTGCTTGACACATGATGCCGAATGACACTTATCACTTAAAATAAGTAGCTAGAAATCTCAGACATAATAGATCTGTTTGGAAAGTGCACAGCACGATGTTAACTTCTTACAAATATTTAACATGTTCTGACATGTCACATTCCATTATTCAATAATATGTATTAATATGATCTTGTTTTTTTTAAAGTAAATTTAATAGAAACTTAAATTCTTCTACCCGCACTTTTCAGTGCCTTGAGCTACCTTTCAAGTAGAGGTGGTTTGCAGTTAAATTACTGGGGCACTGAAGGTCCTGTACAATGGAAGAGAGAAGGGCTAAGCTGTGTAGATGCAGTGAGAAGCAGCTTTTCTAATGTATGTTTCTGTTAACCCAATGCTATGGTTATACACAAATAATGTGTAGGTAAAGACAGGAGGCAAGGTTTGAACCCACCTGGGCTGACGACAATGCTAAGGAGAGAAGCGCAGACTATGACACTACGGCACTAGCAAGAAAATTCTGTTCTCACTTTCTGGTTTACCAGAGGTTTCAGGGGAAATGCTGGCTTAAGCAGTCCCCCATCCACTCTTGTTGGGCACCACCACCACTGCTCTGCAGCTGCTTGTCCCCTCAGCTGGCTGATACAACTGTGAGGACACTGTAGACTAACCACATCAATTTTTTTTAAAAAAATGCTTATTTCAAGTGAAGGAAGAGGGCATGTCGAACCAGGAGCATCTTCCCAATGCAGCTCCTAGAAGAGAAGTTTGGGCATCACAGTTGAGGTGAAGCAGAACGGGGCAGACAGAGGCAGCAAAGTGGGAGGTGGGTTTCACTGCCAAACTTGCATGAAGACTGCATGCAGAGTGTATGTAATTGTCTGATTTTTACCCAAAGTCACTACTTCTTGCTAGGCAACAGGAGCATCACTCTGAAAGAGCACAAGCTTCTAGATTTTATATATCCACAGGTGTTAGTGATAAATTTTGACAACTTTGGAGAAAACCACTCTTTGCAAATATTGAAAGTGATGAAAAATTAATACTCCTTACATAATTTCTTCTATAATTCCAACAGCACGGCAGGGTAGGATTCCTTTGATATATGAAAAATCCTTCCGTGTAAAAAAACCCTTAATTGTTGTGTTTTTAAGAATGTGGTTCTTACTTCTCCTTTTGTGATTATGCTACAAGGAGAACAAAAAGTCTATATTTTATACTGTTATTTATTTTATTGTAACTACAAGTGCTCAAAACTTTGAATTAATATAAAAAACTGAACCATTTCATTGTATTGCTGTTGCTAACTCTTGAGATAGCTTTAAAAGCACTAGTCACAAATAAAACACTCTCGAACAGGGTGCTGCAGAAACGTGTAACAAAAATGATATTAACAAAGAAACTACAAAACAGTCTATAGAAACTCTAGTTAGCATAATTATATTTTAAAAAGCTAAAAATTAATTAATAGCAATATATCTGTGTGATTGTTAACCTTTTTTGATTTGCAGATTCTTGAACACTTCCATCTCCTTAAAGAAAATCACATATGCAAACTTCTTTTTTTAGTCACCTTTTGTGGACAGTTTAAAGTAATACATTGGCAGAGAAAAAAGTTGAAACCTTTTGAGTTTAGCAATACTGGCATTTTCTTTTCAAACAATTTTAATAGTGAACAAAATACATGTTTATCAGCACAAGACACACACTCCTGACCTTTCTGCAAATAGAGGAGAGATAATACACAACTTGTTTCTAAGATACAGTTAGAACAATAAAACTGTTTTTAATAACAAACAGTTCAGAGTTACAGACTTTCTCTTTTACATGCTACTTTTACTCTTGCTCTTTATCCTCACTAGGAAGATGAGATCCCTTAGGGTAAGGGATATATAAAAGGTTTTTTTGTCTCTTTCTGTCTCCCCCTTTTAAAAACTAATTACTCCCTCTCATAGCATCCTGGGTGAAGCACCTTGTCATTGTGTGCTTAGTAGAAAGCAGGGGGAAAACCCAACAACTATCAATACATGCTATTAAATTTCGTGTGGACTAGAAGGTTCTCTTTTGTGTAACACTTTACTGCCTAACAGGTGTTATGGCTATTGACCAGTTTGACTAAATTATAAATCTATTCTCTAGAATAGTAAAACCTGCAAAAATAAAAGTGTAATGCTGCTGGCATGTGTTTCTCTCAGGTAAAACAATGAGAAGAATAAAATTTTGTGTTTTTATTCTTAAAAGGAAAGAGATACTTATTTAACATTAGATGGGGTTTGTGGGTGAGTGCATATAAATTTATTTATAGATCCTCTGCTATAAACTATATTTGCTCTCAGCAGCAGATGACAAAGAATTCAGACTTCTGGGCTCTGTAACCTTTTCTGTCACTGATTTCTTACAAAACTGTGTGGAAGTGAACAGGTTGAGATCTAAGGTGTTTAAATCAGTATTTAGTCTGGTGGACAGTGCTTTTGTCCTGTGTCAGAGGTCACATTGGTCTACAGAGCTCACTTGTAGCTCCTGGAGGAGCCCTAAACAGCAGACATGTGAGCAGCTTCTGGCTGTCCTTGCTTTATTTTGGTGATGGAGTCAGCTTAGACAGTCCCTGTCGTCATTCATTTCAGGTCCCATCTTGCCCATCATTTCAGCAGGAAAAATATTTGCATATTTGCACAGCAGATCAGCAGACTGGTCCAGTTTTTGATTTTGGTTTCTGTCTCTCTATCTTCCCAGTGGCCTTCTTCACAAACACAGCTGCAGCCACCGCCACTCAGAAGTACAGTAAGCCATAGGGCTTGGGATAACTGCTGAATGGTTAAAGTACTTAAGTGCTAAATTTCTTTCTTTATGGAAAGTGCCATATCACCAGCTCCTAAAATAATTCTTCTCCCTCTCCTTTGTCAGGGGGGTGCTTTCCAGCCCATTGGGGGATATAAACCTAGAGACAGCAAGTAATGTATTTATTTTGAATACAGTAATTTCGTTCCCTCAAAATCCATTTCTACATAAGCACGTTTCGGAAATTAAAACTATTTTATTTTATTTTATTTTATTTTATTTTATTTTATTTTATTTTACTTTATTTTTTATTTTAATTTATTTATTTTATTTTTTAATTTAATTTCATTTCTTTTTATTTATTTTATTTTGTTTTGTTTCATTTTATCTTTGGGACAATAATGTTTAAGAATGATGAAAATAGCTACAATCAAAAGTTCATGGAAGAAAGATCAGCTGCTTTCACACATCCTTGGGCCCAGTCTTGCACTTATTACTTGAATGAAATTCCCCATCATGTAGGATGAAACTCTCTAATGTAAACAAAGTTAACTTGTCTGACATTTTTTCAGACAAAATGTCTGGCTTCTCAAAATCAACCAATTTCAGTTCTTAAGCAAAACAACTGCTTCCTTCACCTGATTTCAAGAGGAACTTTGCCAGAAAAGCCTGCAAAAGTGGGCCCATTGTGTCTACCCGCCCTTGAATGATTGCTGCTTAGTAGTTTCTCTTAAGAAAACTGTGCATAATCGAAGTTAGACAATGGGAAAAACAATGAATATGAATGACTCTGGAATTTCCGAGCTCCTTTGTTATGCTGCCACATATGTACACAAGAAAGGAGCTATATATGGGACCATGTGAGGTGATCAAAACATTAACCAGACATTGTAACTGTTTTTCAATATTCTCAGCCCCGAGTGTGTGTTTGAAAGAAATGTGCTACTTGGAGCACAGCCATTTTTTTAGTGTGTGCGGCCTGTATCTTTGCTTACTCATGGTGGTGGTGGTGACAGAAGTGCTGATGCCGGTCCCAGAAGCAGCGCTAGAAATACCTCCCTCTCCCTTCCTTGCATTCAAAGCTAATCCAGAGCCTTGTGAAAGAAAGATGTGTAATTTTATAGCAGCTTGTCCAGAAACTAGCAGTGAAATGCACAACTTTATGGTTGGCTTTCCTAAAAAGTACACTTCAAATGAAAATTAAGTCATAAATATTTGAGGGTCAGGTTGCGATACCCTTCCTTGCCATGACAGATGGCGGAGCCAAGGTCCCACGCGGCCTCCTGCTGCGGGGCATGGCAGCACGTGGGCTTCCCTGGAACCCCCACCAGCCTCCTCCCTGCTGCGGGGCGGCGGGGGGTGTCCAGCCCTAAAGTGTTACAGTCCCTGGCAGCGAGGCTTTGGGGTGCCTTGTTGTTCTTGAGCCATCTGAGCATGCCACGTAACAGGCTGTAAAATCTCCCTGCCTTGCTGTGCTGCAGACCTCCCTCCTCCTGGGTGCTGCATGCACCTTCGCATTTTTAGCCCATGTAAGGCCTAGTATCTGGCTCTGTCGAGGGACTGCATATTTCACTGCTTCCATTGAGACACTCAGCATTATCCACATATCTTAAACTCCCCGTTCCTATTAGCCATCTTATTTACAGGGTGATATTGGTTTCCAGCTGTTTCGTGAAGTATAATGCACTATAAAGCTCAGTTATATTTTTGTGTGTGTGTGCCTGCCCGCCTATGTATACACACAAATCAAAGTAATAAACTCATATCTGGTAAAGATATGAGATTATTTTATATCCATTAACTGAATCTGAAATACCTTTAAAAATAAAAGAAGTTTTGCTGCAAGGGAAATTACTAAGTGGGAAATTATTGAAGGTATACTACGCAGTGTACTTTGTGATATCTGAATCAGGGTTTGTTATTAGGAGTGCTATTTGTTAGGCAGTCTTTGTAAACATGGTATGCTTTAGCTGCTGACCTGCTAATTAGTAGGTCATGTGTCTAGTTCCTGGTCAGCGCGGTTTTCTTTCAGGTGATCTGTATAAAATAGCTGTCTGTGAGATCTAACAAGATCAGAGCACATTGCAAAATGACCTTAAGTAAGAAAAGACTTTATCCCCATGCTATATGGCTGCTTGGAGGTATTGTTTTTAAAAATATGGTTAAATAAATCATTGAATGATGCTACTACTACTAATGATAATGATAATGACAATCTAATGACCAGATTACTGTGTGCTCTCAGTCACAGTCTCCTCATTTATAGAGATTTTTTTTGGCATAATTTGGCAAAAATTAGGAGATAAGTCCAATAAGAGTTTTTCATTCTAGGATCTCATCAAAACCACGTCTTACTGAAGTCTGAAGTACTGCCTGACAACAGTCTCTACATGTAATGCAAATCTCCCTACACAGGTGAGAGAGAGAGTAATGAACTTTTCAGACTGAAGTAACAATATCATTTGTGAAATGTGTATTTAGTTAATCAAAAATGAAGCTCCCTGTCACTGCAGTTACAACAATGAAGTACAATGTAAGCAGAATATACTTGGTAAAACAGTGAAGATGTCTTTTTCTTCAAATTATATGTATTTTGGTCAATATATTTATTTTTGTAATGAAGCATTGGTTACAATCTCCATTGTATAAAATTCTCTGTAATCATTATTTTACATGTGTGATAGAAACAGAGCTATTAAACCCAAGGACTGATGACTACTGGCACATCTGACTACATAGCCAGGTGCCAGCAAGCAGAAAACCCACAAACAAATTTGTATTCCTTTCCACCTGGCTCCATATTGAAAGGACTATGGAAAAGTATGGTTGTGAGGAAAGCTAGTCATTTTCACGACCTTCAGTGACACAATATCTAAGAACTTCTCAGTGTGCTGTTATGCCCTATAGCATTCTTATGATATGAAGTTTTTGGAGGAACAACTGTTCATTTTGAGATATACTGAGACTGGTGCATACAAAAGCAGACACTTTTCAGTAGCTTTTCAATCATGGCAGAGGCCTGTGCCAGGTGTGCAGGCTCTCTGCTCAGCACACAGAACTGCAGCATCTAAGGACCGTGACAACCTTGCCTATCTTCCTTTTCTTACTCACTCACAAACTCACATCTCAGATCATGTTCCATGGCCCCTTCTTGGAGTTTGGTGCAAAGACTTTCCTTTTAACACTGCAAGTGTACCTGAGGCAGAGAGAAACTATCAGTGAGAAGATGAAATAGGGACTAGGGTTGAAAAGTCAAGCCTTTCTTTAAAAAGACAGCCGGAAAAGGACAGAGGGTCACACAGTCTTTATGTTTTAGTAAGATACTGAAACTTAAAATATTAGCTTAAGCAACTGAAATAAACTTTTCAGTCAAATTATTCAGATACATTGACATTTATTGTAATTTGACAAGTTGCTACTGAGTATAGGTGTTATCCAAAATTTACTTTCATTTAGATCCTAATCTTACTTTTCTTGTCTGTCTCTATCAATAAGCCAGGTATGCATCAAAGTGCCATGCTGATATCGGAAGGAAAACATACGATTTTTTTATGAACATTGTTCAGGATTTCCCTCCAAGAATCTTGTAGACCATATGTTGTAAAATTATTTTATAAAGCTATTTGAGGAGTGACCTACATATCAAGCCAAGTACAGTTCTAAGAGCTTTCACCTAATCCCTAACACAGACAGAGAAGCTGGCATTTTACAACAGTTACTACATGGTATTGTTGGCAGCAGTCCTACAAGCAGCACATATTAGACTAATTACCATTAAACTATATTAGTTTCTGTTGATTTCCTGGCTAAAAGCTCAGAAGATCTTACCTTTTTCCGTGTGATGTGCTTGCCAGGTTTTACAGAATTCTCAGGACTTCGTAAGTAAGATAACACCTTGTGCAAAGTCATTTCAATACAGCAATTGTTTTATCGCAGAAATGATCCTCAACCTGGCTCTGATCTAAGAAACATTTGTGAATGCCACTTTGCCCTTGCCCACCTGTTTTATGTTACTCCTCCTCCCCTTATCTACCTTTTCCACACAACAAGACAATCCAAAGTGTGGGCCATTTAAGTGTCACCAGGTCTGCAAGGCTTGAAAAGCTCTGCCAGTTAACATAAAACAAAATCACTGTTGGTTCCATGGAATCACATTTCTCCACTGCAAAGAAAGTCGAGAGGAGAGGAAAGGTAGCTTTAGAGTGAAGGTTTGAATAAGGACACTTTGTGAATGTGAATGGAAACTCTACATTAACAGGCTGTGTCTGTTCTCCTTGAAAGAAATTGTATGAGAGAAGATTGGATTAAGTAGTTTTTATTTTATTTCAATGCGCTTGTGCACTTTTACAAAGATCAACTTACTTAGCCATGTAATAAACTCTTGTTTTACAATAGTACTAGTGCATATAATACCATTGTAGGTATCTGCAAAGCACAGAATCAGAGCAGGGAAAAAAAACATTTGTTTCTTTGCTGAATGAAGAATATATCATTACCTTCGTTCACTATGTCAGACACAACTTGAACCTTTGCAAGTCAGTCAGAGCAATGCCCAAGTGCCAGTTAATCAGCTTTGAGCAGTTTGCACCTATTCAGATCACTTTCTAACTCTTTGCAATTTATCATTTGATAGGTTGGTGTTTATTCTTCCTATTCTGCCATTCTTGAAGCAAACGTGACAAAAATCCTGAAACTTTCTTATAGCAGAAAATATTTTCAGTCTACCTAATCCATAACAAAATCTGCCTTTTAGCAATTGAACACCTCTTCATTACAGGCATTTGTGATTTTACACAGCTGTAATTTGCAGAAACAAGTATAAATTCTTAAAAAAAGATGAAAATCATCTGCATTGTTATTAAGTTACAGAAAAATTATGTCTTTTAAAGAATTCATTTAATCTTTCTCCAAATTTGAAGACCTTTCATAAGGCTTTTACTATTTGATAGTTTTCCTGTCTGCCTTGTATTTCTGGCTCAACCTAAACTGGTTCTAGAGGAAACAGGCTATTCACTCAAAGTTATTACATTAAGTTACAAAATAATTTTACCAATGTGACACATTGGTTATAGAGTTTAGTGAAAGAAGGTAGCTAAGAAACAGCATAAATGAGAGTACTATAAAGAGGTTAGTGAAATAAGAGGTTATTACAAGGAAAGAAAATAATTCTGGGTAAATATGAATGTCTAAAGAAAAAGAGCATGAAGCCCCTGTAATACAAGGGGAAATGGTTAGCAACTTGCTACACAAGTTAGACACACACAACTCTATTGGACCAGATGGGATCCATCTAAGGGTGTTGAGGGAGGTGGCAGAAGCACTCACCAAACCACTTTCCATCATTTATCAGCCGTTCTGGCTAACTGGTGAGGTCCCAATTGACTAGAGGTTAGTAAATGTGACACCCGTCTACAAGACGGGCCGGAAGGAAGATCCAGGGAACTACAGGCCTGTCAGTCTGACCTCAGTGCCAGGGAAGGTTATGGGACAGATCATCTTGAGTGCCATCATGTGACATGTACAGGATGACCAGAAGCTCAGGCCCAGTCAGTGTGGATTTATGAAAAGCAGGTCCTGCTTGACTCACCTCATCTCATTCGATGACTAGGTGACCCACTCAGCAGATGAGGGAAAGGCTGTGGATATTGTCTACCTGGACTTCAGTAACGCCTTTGACACCCTTTTCCACAGCGTTCTCCTGGAGAAACTGGCTGCTCATGGCTTGGATGGGCATACTCTTCGCTGGATAAAAACTGACCAGATGGCTGGACCCAAAGAGCTGTGGTGAATGGAGATAAATCCAGTTGGTGGCTGCTCACAAGTGGTGTTCCCCAGGGCTCAGTGTTGGGGCCAGTTCTTTTTAATATCTTTGTCAATGATCTGGACGAGGGGATTGAGTGCACCCTTAGTAAGTTTTCAGATGACACCAAGTTGGGCGGGAGTGTTGATCTGCTTGAGGGTAGGCAGGATTTACAGGGGGATCTGGACAGGTTGGATCGATTGGCAGAGGCCAACTGTATGAGGCCCAACAGGGCTAAGTGTTAGGTCCTGAACTTGGGGCACAACAACCACATGCAAAGCTATAGGCTTGGAGAAGACTGGCTGGAAAGCTGCCTGGCGGAAAGGGACCTGGGGGTGCTCATCGACAGCCAGCTGAATATGAGCTGACAGTGTGCCCAGGTGACCAAGGCGGCCAACAGCATCCTGGTTTGTATCAGAAATAGTGTTGCCAGCAGGACTAGGGAAGTGATCGTCCCCCTGTACTTGGCACTGGTGAGGCTGCACCTCGAATACTGTGTTCAGTTTTGGGCCCCTCCCTACAAGAATGTTGTTGAGGTGCTGGAGCAAGTCCAAAGAAGGGCAATGAAGCTGGTGAAGGTTTTGGAGAACAAGTCTTATGAGGAGCGGCTGAGGGAACTGGGGTTGTTTAGCTGAAGAAAAGGAGGCTCAGGGGAGACCTTATCACTCTCTCCAACTACCTGAACTGAGGTTGTAGTGAGGTGGGAGTCAGTCTCTTTTCCCGAGTAACAAATGACAGGAGAAGAGGAAACAGCCTCAAGTTGCACCAGGGGAGGTTTAGATTGGATATTAGGTAAAATCTATTGACTGAAAGGGTTGTCAAACATCGGAACAGGCTGCCCAGGGAAGTGGTTATGTGACCATCCCTGGAGGTATTTAACAGACAGAGATGTGGCGCTTAAGGACATGGTTTAGTGGTAGACTTCACAGTGTTACATTAACGGTTGGACTTGATGATCTCAAATGTCTTTTCCAACCAACATGATTCTATGATTCTATCATGAAGTTGCAGTAAGTCTTATACATGTCCTGTTTTAGAAGGATAAATGAGCTTTTCTATGTTACATAGCCTTTGTTCTGGCCTTTTTTTTTCCCTAAGAATAAACTTCTTTCCTGTGGAATCAGAAATATCTACAAAATTTTAAACCTTTCTAGGGAACACCAAATTAAGTCTAATATTGTTTAATATTTGCCTTTAACAGAATAGAAAACTTAAATTAAACTGAGTTTCATTGAAAGTGTTCTGATCCATCCAAAGGAATGTTATCATACAAGAAGTTCCTCATATAGTTATCATACAAGAATTGCTGAATCAAATAAGAATGTGAGAAATTCCAGGAAGAAATTTAAAAGGCTGTTGTGATAAGCAGAACTTTGTTAATGTGAGCAGGAAAAGGAGAGAAAAGGAGGAAAAAGCTTGTGTTTTACAGCAAACAACTTTAAATGGAGTTCATTTCGTTTTCCAGTAAACTGGAGTTTCTATAGGGAAAAAGAAAATACTGATACTGCATGGAAATACTTTACTTGAATCATGGGGAAAAAGAGTTTATAGGATAAAATAAGGTTATTCATGACAAATTTGTAGAGAAAGACATGATTACATGTTATGAGAAGAGTGATTCTCACTTTGAGGTGCTCTAGAAACATAAAGAACCATATAATCTTATGAACAATCTGTTTGTAAGATTATTCCAGCATAATATTGGATATTTTGAGAAATTCACATACTATGGAGAAGTACAGATACTGGGTTTTCTGGTTTAAGATGGATAAAATGCTTGCTAACTGGGAAGAAACAGAATTTCTATGTTTACTTCCAGGAAGATGCAGCACAGGAAAAGTGGGCACATGTGTTTCCCCATTTTTCTGGGCATCTGCTGTGGCTCTGTCACTTCACTCTCAACCTGAAAAATACGGTCCAAAGGACCACTGCATGCAAGCCAGTCACAAAAACATGGATTGATTTCACAGAACTCAGTTTAGTTGCTAACAGCTAATAAATTTCAATGAATGCTGCGACAGTAGGTTAAATCTATGGTCGTTCATATACTACATTTGAATTTTGAAAATTTCCAATGTTTTCCAATAAATGCAAATTACTAAATTTTAAATTATTAATAATAATAATTTATAAATGCATGCATCTAAAATGATATAAAATACATATGAGAATATTTTAAGGATATGTTAGATTTATGAGAAGGAAAAAGTCATTAGTGAATCAGAATCTTTTAATGTGTTTGATACCATAAGAGAAGAAAAGAGAAGCGGGGAGAATAGGAGGGGGCATCCACAATGTCTCTGGGCAACCTGTTCCAATGTCTCACCATCTTCACAGGAAAGAATTTCTTCCTAATATCTAATCTAAATCTACCCTCTTTCAGTTCAAAACCGTTACCCCTCGTCCTATCACTACTTGCCCTTGTAAAAAGTCCCTCTCCAGCTTTCCTGTAGGCCCCCTTCAGATACTGGAAGGCTGCTAGAAGGTCTCCCTGGAGCCTTCTCTTCTCCAGGCTGAACAATCCCAGCTCTCTCAGCCTGTCGTCATAGCAGAGGTGTTCCAGCCCTCCGATCATCTTCATGGCCCTCCTCCGGACTCACTCCACCAGGTCATGTCCTCCTTATGTTGGGGGCCCCAGAGCTGGACACAGTACTTCAGGTGGGAGTGAGGGAGAGAATTCTCGAGGGGGAGAATCACCTCCCTCAGCCTGCCAGCCACGCTTCTCTTGATGCAGCCCAGGATATGGTTGGCTTTCTGGGATGCAAGCGCACGTTGCCAGCTCATGTCGAGAATCTCATCAACCATCACCCCCAAGTCCTTCTTCTCAGGGCTGCTCTCAATCCATTCTCTGCCCAGCCTGTATTTGTGCTTGGGATTGCTCCGATCCATGTGCAGTTGTCCTCGTTGCTGTAAGCAGCAAACTTAAGACAGTAAAAGACATCAGAAGTCACTGTCTTGTTCCAAGAAATGGAGAACAGGGCATTCTGGCACAGTCTATGGTAAACATTGCGGCTGAAAAGAAAAACAAAACAAGAGCCAAGGTATGCTTGGTACTGTGAGAAAACCTGTATAATACATATATAGTGTACTGCAGAAACTTCTGAAGAACATGCTGTAGTTTTTCAGAAGTTGTTCTTGCAATGATGGCAAGGCCATGGACTTGCTTGGGTGCCGTGCTTCCGGACAAGATATGCTTTAATTCATATATCCAATTCAGTGGATTTTTAATTCATGTAACGGAGTTTTTGTTACTCTGGCTTATGAATAAGACTATGTTAGGTGCGGCAATTTAGTTAGTTAGTGTGATATGAATTAACCATACTCTTACATAAACAGATCATATCACTAAAAAGTTAGTCTTCCAGAAATGATCCAATGCTGAAGTCAGTGGGTGAAATCCTAGCTCTCCTGAGTCAATGGCTTTATTTATTGCATCGCCCACTATCTACAAGAAGAATGTATTAACTTTGTTATTATTGCCTAAAGAATACCTCTTGCAGATTATTGTATACAAACAACGTGATACTATCTCTTACAACTACTAAAACAATCTGTTTCTGTATTAAAAAAAAAAGCTGATGTGCCTTGCTTAGATATTCTGGGCTAAACAAACTGTCAGATTTAGTGACAGAAAGGAACTTTTCCTCATGGCAGATTTTTACTTGACCTTCTCAACATGAAGTTAGTATGGTTTGAAGTTTAGCATGAGATTTATTTCACTCCTTTTTAACATGAAGTGTGACCTACTTCCTAGAATCATCTGCATATTTCTGTTAAGACATTCTTTGCTATAACAAGAACCCAAGACATTGGCAATACATTTTGCCACCCCTGTTCTCGCAATGCATCATTTGTATCACTTTCGAACTCTTGTTCTGTTGATCTTATTTCCTATTTTAGGGTGCGGGGAAGAGTTTTCAGGGATGTGTTGTGAACAATTTTACCCTGAGCATCTATTAATCTCAAGGTTGGATTTACTGTGGAGGTTTCTATTTGATGGTTGATATTGTATGTTTCAAAATTATGTTAGATCCGTTCTCATATATATGCATGCCAAAGAGAAGTGTGTCCTATCACTATTGAAAGCTAAACCAATAAATTGAATGAATGTGCATATAATGATCTGATGGTAGAAGAAAAAATGTATTTTAAAGGAGAAATTCAGAAGAAAGCTTTATTTCCTGTGGGAGTTATTCTTGAAATATGGGATGTTTAAAAAGCATCCTATATCTTCAGAAACATTTATTGTTGCCATTCTTTTGCACTAACTGTTCTATGTTTTTCTTGGTTCTTCCAGTTAGAACTATGTGTGTAACTAGCAGAGCAATACCATCCTCCATCTTCTAATTTTTCAGCAGTGTCCTGTAATTTAAATCAATTCCAAAATAATACTTTTTCAAGTAATTTCATCATGAAGGACAGTGAATGACTGCAGCTGACCTACCAGTTTGTAGCTTGTTCAGGTGGCAGTCAGCATCCGTGGAGCCTGGACAGACTCTCTTAGGAACATGAAGTTGCAAAGACAAAAGTCTTTTTTTAAACCTATGTCTGCTGGTTTTCATGATGTCAGTAGAAAGTCTATGAAGTAGGTGACTGCAGCAGTTAAGAGTATTCAGCTCTGCTTCACGTGTGATCATCAAACAGCTTGCTCAGACCCTAACATTTACTGGATTGTTTACCGATTTGGCACATATGCAGTAGGAGTTTTGCCTGAATATGTGCTTCAGGATTAGCCCTAATGTTAAGAATCTACATAATGAACCGTCACAAAGAAATGCTGGATTTGTGAGCCTTGCACAGCTGTACTTTGCATCAGCCAAACAATAAAACAGTCCCTGTTGCCTGGTATTTATATGCTGAATGATGTATGCCTGCCAATTATTGGGCTTGCAAAAACATATGAGTGATGTGGTCATAAGAGTCTGCTGCAACTGGTGTTTAGTGGAGCAGTCTCATGAAAGAAAAAGCTCACCATCCCTCATATATGCATTGATAATATTTTGTCCTTGGATCAAACTGATCTAGGAGCATGTGATTGTTTATTTCCAGTTTTTAGCATGTTATTTTATACTCCCAAGTCTCTAGCTTTGTCTGTTTTAAGGAAAATAAAGCTTAAAAAACCTAGAAATTTCAAAACTCTATTCTTTGTTACTGATTTCTGGATCAAAGCATCCAGAAGTCCAGAGGAGGTTTGACTAGTCAGATTTTTAGAAATGCACCCAAGTTTATGGCATGGGAATGTGGAATACCTGGGAAGCAGGGGCAGGACTTTTACCTTTCATTTCAATTCCAATTTCCCCAAAAGCCTTGTGGCACCTGCTGTAAAAGAGCTGTTTTATTGATGAAGAGAAGTGTAAACCCTGTAATTCTGTATTGCATTTAGTGCAATGCAGTTTGCTGAGTGACTTTCACCACCGAATATAAAAATACTTGCCCAATTGTCTTTCCAGAGGGTAGCAAAAAAGATTGCAAGTTCACGTACTGTTTTTTTGTCCTGTTTGATTTCATTAAAATGCAGAGGTAAGCTCCTGTACTCAGCTGGTTTCTGGACGGTCAAGGAAGCCTTGCCTTAGAAAAACGTAAAATGTTTCACAAATTGACATTAAACATGAAAAAAAAATGCACCTTCATGCAGTTATTGCTAGTTTTCTGTTATTGCTTGTTTCTCCATTGTACAGGTGCTTCACTGTGCACAGCTGGTTTTCAGGCCCTGCCAAGAGCAGTTGCAGAAAATAAAAATATTTGCCACTTTTGCTTTAACAACAACACCAACAATAACAAGAGCTTTTATTTCTTTGTACTCTATGTACATGAAAGTAACAGGTCCATACTGCCTCCATCACAGGAATCTGGCACAGGGAAACTTCTGTCGGCTAGCAGCCAAGCATTTTGTGTAGACTACTACTACCGGTAACAGTTTTCATTGGCAGAGGATTTGTCTCTAGCTCAATCCAAAACTAGAAGCAGATTTAAGTGATTTTTTCATGTCTGCCACTTTCTTCCTTATCTTGTGTCCGTTATTCCTATCCTGAGACTCCCAGCTCTTCTCAGTTAAGCGGATACGTCAACATAGAAAACTAACTCCTTCCATTTGCAGCAGCTCAGCTCTGGCTAATGCTACATTACTTTTATTACTACTTCAAATAGAAAGCAGCCCTAGGTTGTAATAGTTTCCTGCTCTTGTAGCTATTGAAAAGAGATTTGGCTGAGCATCCTGTCTAATTTGGACATGAACATCACTTGTTCAGATCAGCTCGGCCGAACATCAAGCTTTCTGATCTGCACAAGAATAGGTGAGGGACAACCAAAGAAACAAATACTTTTTTTTAGAAAAAGGTCTTCACACCATCTTGGTTCATTTTTAAGAATGCAAAGAAACAGTCTGTTGTATTATTATGAGACTGCTTTCTCCCTCTAGTGTCAAACTTGAGACCTAGGCCCATGTCTTCCAATGCCTCTACCCTATGAAATCGTCAGAACTGTGTCGATGCTTAGCACAAAGCTTGCAATACAAGGAAACTCCTTTTAATTCTAAAAGTAGATCTCTCCTTCCTCTCCAAAATGCACAATGAGTACAGTTGTACAAGGTGTTTATACACACTGGGATAAACTCAACAAGACGTTTATCCCACCTGTAACTTTTTTGGGGGGATTATTTCTTCCCCTGAAGCTGCATGATAATTCAAATTAAGTATAAATGAAAGTCTAGAGACTCAGAAACATTGTGGAGAATTGAGAAATGCACAGTTGTGAAAATGAATGTCAAATAGTTCCGTGCCAGTGAAGGATAACAAAACTCAGAAATCTATCTAAGCTTGTGTGTGTGCATTTTAGCCTTGGTTACTGAAGTCTGGGAGATTTATATTGCTAATTTTTCTGAAGCAGGGTCTTCATACCAAACCACCTTCTCACACAGACTTCAGGATAGGAAGTAAATTCTTCTGAGATATGCACTTTTTTTTGAAAGTAAAAGAAAGAAAAAATACGTCTCTCCTCACTCACCACAGACAAGACATCTTCAACAGATGTCAACTTTAGCCCTACATCACATCTCTCAGCAATTTGCTGGCCATATTTTTATATCCACTGCTTTTCCCAGCAACTTGTTCTTTGGGCAAAGGGCAGAGGCACATCTCTGAGGCATCAGCTCTTGACATCAGTGGATGTCTGCAGTACCAAAAGAAGCCAAGCTGGAGAAGTACAAATCTGGGTAACTATTCCTTTTGAGTAATATGCTTAATTGTTTATCCTCCCCTAAGCTAGGAATTTCAGCTTCAAGTTTCCATTTCCCATGGATTTGCTTCCCCATTCTTTGTGACAATGAGACATTACAGGATATGTGGAAGGTTGAGTTCTTTTACTCCCCCCTCTCAGTTTTTTCCCCATCTCAATTATCTTGTCGAATATAATTATGTATTAGGTATCTTTATGTCATCTTACAGACATTGTTAACTCTTATCATCCCTTATGATACAGTGGTAAATCTTTGCAAATCACTGAGGATCACACACGTACTTTGGCAATATAACTTAAAGCAGCCCATTCTTAGTAATTTAGAGTATATACTAGCATCCAAAACACAAATGAGTGATCTAACAGAGAAGATACATACATATATATACTCCTGTTTCCAAGGTCACTGGCAGAGAAACCCACCTAATTAACCGTAATCATATAGAAATTAAACATTAAATAGATATTTTACTATAAATAGTTAAATACATATTTTACTATAACTTTGTGTATGTGAGATAATACAACCCATTAATATCCTTATAGAATATGAGAAATTTTAAATCTAAAGCTTCCTGTTTCTGAATGATGAAATACAGACCCAGGATTTTGTTATATGGAATTTGTTAATCCAGTTTCAAAAATGAACCTTACTTTAAAATGAGTTTATACAGTAATTTATTCCTTGAATAACATAATCATTTTACAGGATTTACTCATTGCCTATAATAATGTATTTCTTCCTATCAAAAATCCACACATATTTTAAATACCTATATATCTTAAATACATAGATATCTTAACTTGAAAACAATGGAATTGTCTCAGCTTTTTAGGAAATGTTCGGAAATTAAAGACTAACATAACTGTTTTGTGTCCACAGAACCCAAACAATGCTAAACTCAGACTGAATTTACAGACTCTGGACTGTAAAAAAATGTCATGAAAGATTTTCCCTACTGCAGAACATAGATGGCTAAGAAAATAAATGATTTTTTATCTTCAAATTGGAAAGGTTAATTAGGAATGAATATTCAAAATGGATTATTTTTTTCTTTCACAACTCAAAAAAATACTGCTAGTGAGTAGTGACAGTGCTTTGCAACATAACTGAGTCAAGAAAGCTGAAATAACTTTCTCTATTTCAAATTTCTTATACATGGCTATGAGGTAACAGTTAGAGTTACTTGAAATTCAGAAATTCCACCTCAAGAGAAACTTGACATTTAACTTTTTCTTTTACGTCCTAGGAAGAAAAATTTGAAATTTTCCACAAGAGGGAAAATTTCTAATGACGTTATTTGGACATAGCAACATATTTTGATCTAGAAAATATGCCAGACATTAAAAAAATTGAAAGATTTCATTAAAAATTGTGGCAACAATTAAAAATGCTAAATTTCCTGTTGCCATGTCGTGTAAGGGGTTTGGACATCTGATTTCAGTTCTCTCTGCTGGATCACGTCCTCAGGGATGGCTGTATCTCCCATAACGTACTCATATGACCAGGCTATTTTGCACCTGAAATTATGGAATAGAAGAATGTGTTCTGTGACATTTTTTTTCTACCACTGTGTGGGTAAAGAAAAACATGTTTTTCACTACTTATTAATTAGTTGTGGGTTCTGTGTTTTACTGGAGGACAAGTAACTACAGAAGATTGGCCACAATCTAAAAAACGTCATACTATTTTAAAGTGCATAGGATTACAATTCAGGCTTTTAGAAATTCATTCACAAAATTTGACATGATATAATTAATGTGGTTGGGTCTTTTGGCTTAATGTCTTATTCAGTAAAAACTTACATGACTATATTTAACAACAGTGTAAATTAGGAAACAACATTTCCTTTACAGCAAGCACTGTAAATCTATCATAAAATAAAATTCCCTGTATACTACCCTTGACTTCAACATTAACTTGAGGAAGTGACTCACAATTAACTCAGATCTCACTGGCTGCTTTTTCTTACTGTCCCAGAACAGATGCCCCAGTCAAACTGATTTCTTTGGAGTATTTGTATCTTATAAGCAGGGAATAATTCAAATTTCATTTAGCTAGAATAAGGCCAAGAATGAGTTTCTGTCCCAGTTGCAAGGATAGCCACTTTGGATATGGGAAAATATCTGGGTCATGCTCCAGAGATTCCTCCAACTTAGGTGAAACTCTGAATAAAATAATAATAATAAAAAAAAATTATAATAATAATAAAGTAATCAGAGTGAAGTCCAAAACATGAGCTTCTTTCCCTATATTCCTGATAGGTGCCCTGTTCACCTGCTTTGTTTTCTCTTCCTGACTTAACAAATCTTACTGAGAAAAAGCACATGTTTAACAAGAGATGAAAAAACCACTCTAATGTCATTGTGGTCTCTTCCACAGCTATTTCCAGAATCATATGACAACTCAGATTGGATTTGGGGCTGGAAGGGAGATCAGAAGGTCTCTAGACCAGCATCCTTCTCAAAGCAGGGGCAGCTAGTGGGTCAGACCATATTACTCAGGGCTTTATCTCCATTCAGTATGGCCTTTTTAGTCCAATCATCCAGCCAGCATTTTGTCCATCTGGTTGCCACCCAGACTATACATCTTAACTTGGATACAAAAGTACTGTGGGAGAGGTATGAGAAAAAAGGGAAATATTATGGATCTCTCATGCCCTGGGTAAGTTCTCCAATCACAAACTTTTGGATTCGTAGTTGGAGTTGGGGAAAAAGGCAAGAACTGACAGTATAATTTCTTCCTTTTACTATATTTCCAAGTGGTAGTAGCATGAATTGCCCAAAACAGCTCTGGAAACATTTTCTGGACTTTGATCCCTCCAGCAGGTTTTGAGGAAGGAGCGTGTAACTCCTACGCCTTGGCTGTGTTTCATATGTGCCAGGCTCTGCCCTGCTCTGTTTTGTCAGGTCTGAGGGATCCCTGGGTGTGCACAGAGACACATATGTCAGTGTCTGAGAAACTAGTGTCAAAATGATGGTCAGTGACATCCTGGAGTGCCTTTGGATTTGTCAGTGTTTAAGGCGCTCATTTTAGGTAGTAAAGTTAGATTCATATAACAAGTTTCTACCTGTGTTCCATTTTTGGCACCAAACTGTGAGGAGAGGGGTTGCTCTTTGTCAATCGAACACCATTTTAGAACCCAAAGAGACTACAGCTAAAAAGAGAAAGTAATCAGAAGGCTGTCTACAGAATTAAGACTGGGATTTTCAGACCATTTTAGTGGATGTGTTTTAATGGAAATTTTGTAGCTAAATGCTTGTCAAGATGTTTAAGTTTGGGCATTGATATTTCAAATAATCAGGCCTGGAGCTGTAACCAAACTCAGCTATATACAATATTATCTCTTTGTTGAAGTGTTGCAGCACAAAAAGGAAAGTACACTCTCCTGGAGGGAGAATTAGGCTATAGTCCTGTCTTCTCGTAAAGGAGCAGCTTCCTACTGGGAAGGTTACATTTAAGGAAATTCTGTTATGCAGCTGACCATTTACAGCCATTTAGTATGAATTTTCCATATGAAAATCTCAAAATTGTTGATTAATTGCGCTCTAGTTCATACTGATTGTGCATACATTTATTTTACAAAAGCTCTTAAAATGTTCAACAAAGAAACTGTGCTTTGGCTTTAAAGCTTGAAAGACAGTAAAAAAAGAAAAGTGAAAGGCTTTCCTTTTCTTCATCTTACACATAATGACACATATAAATACATATTACATTGGTTTATGCGTACACTAGAGTTTATAAAAGAGGTCATTTGCATACTAAGCCTCATTAATTATTGAAATCCAACATAATAAATATGCTACCTTGATAGTACTCTTATGTCATAGAATCATAGAATGGTTTGGAACAGAAGGACTGTCATGTCCATAATAGAAAGCCCATCAGAATATAACGTATAATAGGCTGCGTACTCAGCTGGCAACTCTAATGCTTTACAGCAGCTGACAATCCAAGCTAATAGTCAACATATGTGAAGTCCTTAATGCACAGAAAATCAATAGCAAAATTTTCCATGGTTAGGTGACTTCCTGATCTGAAGGCTGATACCACTAGAGAAAGAAATCTTCCTTCCCTTCCCTCCTGATTTGCTAATACATTCAAACTCTATTGAAACAAATAAATTTATTTCGTTTGGTCCCTGGATCAGACTATATGTAGCTATTTTTCAGCTAATCCTTGAGAATTTAATTATGAAATAACGTGAATAATTTTTTCTGTTTGTTTAGGAGTTATTTGATTTGACTTTGCACTGTTTACATTTACTCACTGCCAGCCTTAATCACAAATTTCTGCTGTTTGTTTCTATTAGTGTAATCTCCAATATAAGAGAATAATATATTCATTATTGTACTCCTTCAATGTTGAATCTAATAAAATAGTGATAATATCTATACTATTTATACTAGACACAGGAGTCTCAGAAAAGCAATCAATACTCTCTTGGGCTGTGTAAAGTTAAGCAAAATGGTGTAACTGCATAGAGGATTTCAGATCTGCCTCAAAGTCCCTATAAGACTCTGTGTAAATCACATATATAGTTTTGACATCTCAGTTATGAGTTACTTGTTTTTCAACAACTCTTTGCTTGTTTTAATTCCAAGGACTGCTCACCTTTATGAATGAACATATTCTAATACTACTGTGATTTCAGTCATTGGCAAACAAACCGTTTCTGTAACACTGTCTTCACTTTCCACAGTTTTTTGGTCTCAAATAATTTCTTAATATTTCTAGATCTTTCTGTTTTACTAAGGGTTTAGAAACGTCCAAAACCTGCTTTTTTTCAGAAGAATGCAACCAGAACATTTTGCATTTTCCCATGAAGCAAAATCTTGGGAAAAATGTTTTGAGAGTGACTGATGATACATTTTATTGCTACAAAGTCAAAATGCCTGGTTTTAATATTTTTTGGTAAAATACTGGATATTTTTAATGTTAATAACTTATAGCATGTAACAGCCATTTCACTTCACGCCTTCTCTTAAAACTAGCCCCCCCCTCCCTTGACAATTGATTCAAAAAACTGTTAAAAGAATTTCATTCCTAAAATGTCACAGAATCACAGAATCACAGAATCAATCAGGTTGGAAGAGACCTCAGGGATCATCGAGTCCAACCGTTGCCCTGACACCACCCTGTCAACTAGACCATGGCACTAAGTGCCATGTCCAGTCTTTTCTTAAACACATCCAGAGATGGTGACTCCACCACCTCCCTGGGCAGCCCATTCCAATGTCTAATAACCCTTTCTGAAAAGAAATTCTTCCTGATGTCCAATCTGAACCTCCCCTGGCGAAGCTTGAGGCTGTGTCCTCTTGTCCTATTGTTAGTTGCCTGGGAGAAGAGGCCAATTCCCGCTTCACTACAACCTCCCTTCAGGTAGTTGTAGACTGCAATAAGGTCACCTCTGAGCCTCCTCTTCTCCAGGTTAAACAATCCCAGCTCCCTCAGCCGTTCCTCGTAGGTCAGACCCTCCAGACCCTTCACCAGCTTGGTCGCCCTCCTCTTGACTCTCTCCAACACCTCAACATCTTTCTTGAAGTGCGGGGCCCAGAACTGAATACAGGATTCAAGATGCGGCCTCACCAGTGCCGAGCAGAGAGGGACGATCACTTCCCTAGACTGGCTGGCTACACTATTCCTAATAGAGGCCAAGATGCCATTGGCCTTTTTTCATCACAGTGGGTAGTAGTTGCTTTCTAATTTTTCTCTTAGTTTCTCAGAATGTACAAGGGAAACTGTCTCAATTTTGTGCAATGTTTCTGTTTCTATGGCACTGTATTTTCAAAGGAAGAATGATCCAGCCAGTGTTGCTCTGAGTGGCTGTGCATGCAGGGTGCAACTCTTGGCTTTGGGCTGGTCCTCTTTGTTTCAACTATCTGGAATTCTGTTTGGGGTGAAAGCCAAGAGAGATTGGCATTCTTGGCTTTTTCAGGCTTGCCTGCTATCAGTAGAACAGAATGCCACTTGAAAGGTTGAGCTTGGTTATGGATGATCTTTTTGAAACCACAAAAAGTTTTTTCTCAATAATACTTAGCTATGTGATAAAGTAAGAGGCATGTCTCAAAATCTAGGAAAATTTTGATTTATTGTCAAATAAAAGCAGAATCTATGATAGGCATTACAAAGGCTGAAAGAAGAGCTACTTTGATGGGTTAAAAGAAATGTTTGGTTTTGGATGGAAGTGGAATTTCATTCAATTGAAAAAGAAGCAAAGTTTAGTGTCTTGCAATTCTAATTATTTTGGTTTTATATATACAGCAATTGTGAGAAAGAATGCATTGTACACTGATGACATTTGCTAGGAAACAGAGTTTGAAAGAAAAAAGATTATTTTCAGATGGACCTTTTCAAATTTAATAAACTTAAAGGATTATGAGCTACTCTAAGTGGTGGATTAAATAAATTACAAAAAAAAGTTGGGCACTTAAAGTCTGAAGGGGAATATACCTTTCTAAGTTATGCTGTCTGGTTTAGAAACATTGAATAAGGTTATTAAAATTCTTTGGAAGAAAGTTTAAGAGCAGTTAAAAACACAAATTGCATTCTGAGATATATAAAATACTTTATTTTGGCAGCTATCTAGTAACACCTGCTATACTTAGAGCTGTAGAACAGTTTCCATTAAAACTCCCTGTTTTCTCATCACTTTCCTAAAAATGCAACCTTTGGAGTTGAATCCTTGATCCTGTCTAAAAGATTTTTTTTCAGTATCCACCATTCTTTATGGATGCCAACCTTTTCCCCATTCCCTAAATGCCTAGAGTAGACTAAGATTGTGACAGTTTACGGAAGGGTTACAATTATTTTCATTGAATATAGCCCTAGGAAAAGAAAGGGAAAAATGGCATTAATGAATTATCTTCTACTCTTCCTCACCAGAATTCTGCAATGTTTTATAATTCACCATTCTGATGTTTTATTATTACCATTGTTTTCTGTACCTCTTTTCATGGAAAACCTTCTTAAAATGTTGTTATTAAAAATGGACAAGGTACTACAGAAGATGATTTGGCATCACTAAGAATAACTAACCACCTCTTACTTTAATGATTGTGCTAAGAATACATAAAATTATTTTTTTTTAAAGTGGTATCACAGTATAGGCCAGCATGGGGCTTTTGATCTGCTATGGCCTTGAGCTCCTTTTTGCAGATAGAAGAGAATAATTTCTTCTCTGTTTTTGTGTATGTATTTAACTTTCCAACTGTAGCATCTTGCCTTTGTCTTATCTTGTGTATTTTTAAAATTTCTCCACTCAGCTGAGATTTTCTGAATTCTGATATTGTCCATTAAACTGCCTCTCTCTCTCTCTCTCTGTTCTTTTATTCCACCTTTTAAATTGTTAATGAAAGTAATGATTAGACTCAGCTATTTGGCCATGCAGACCTCAACACGGCCTCTTGTGGACCATTATTTTGACAGGTTTCTTCTCTGTTCTTTGAAATCAAATCTGACATCCTGGAAGATAGTAATTAATAACACTGGAATAGTGCTGGTTAGTTGTTTACAAATTCCACAGTAAACTTTATTTGACCTTACTGACTGATTATACCTAGAGGAAACACTCTTTTTCTTTTTTTTTTTCCTTTCGTCTTTTCCTACTACTCCTTCATGTAAAGTGCACTCAGGTCACATTAGACGTTAAATATATAACATACTTTAGCCATATCTATTTAATCTGATGTTTATTAACAGATATACAGCTGGAGTCAAAGTATCTCATTTAGACACTTTCTCCAGAAAGTATCATGTGAGATATAAATGCATCTAAATTTCCTTCATAATCTTCTTTCACCTTTGTGTTTCTACGGTCTTTTCTCCCTGCCATTTTTGTTCTTTATCACTTGCAATCCCTTTTACTTCTCAATCATTCTGGTTTTATAAACATTTTCTGTGAACCATTCCCTAATGATTACTCTGGCTCTATGTTTTAGTTCCCATGATTGTGACTACACCATTTTGATTTTTAGATTCTGTTGATACAATCACAGTAATTTTTTTATCAGGGTTCTTATCCCCCTTGTATGAGAAAACAATTTCCTTCTAGCTAATTTTTACTATAGATTCTTTCAATAAGATTCAGTGTTTTAAACCCCGATTTCCATGAGACCTTGCCTATTGATTAACTATATTTGCTCAAGTTAAATTTTTTATTCTATTGCTTTTACCTTTTTTTTTTTTTGAGTTGTGAACTTTATTATTTACTTTCAACCAAATTGCCATCTGCTTTTAAATCCTCATTCAGGTCCTGCCTATTGGCTAAAACTGATTTTAAAGTAGCTATTCATAAAACCTTGGAAAAATGTTGCATACGTTCTCTCATTGCCTGTATGAGGACTAATATAGTGCAAGTGTGATGAAGTTTGGTGTGTCCAGTTCTGAGCTCCTCAGCACAGGAGAGACCTGGACAAACCAGAGAGAGGCCAGCAAAGGGACACAAACGTGACTGATGGACTGGAGCACCTTTCCTAAGAGGAAAGGCTGAGTGAGCTGGGACTGTTCAGACTGAAGAGGAGGAGGGTCAAGGCAGAGCTCACCAAAGTATAAACACCTGAAGGGAGGACACAAAGAAGATGGAGCCAGGCTCTTTTCAGTGGTGTCCAGTGACAGGACAAGAGGCAATGGGCACAGACTGAAACACATGAGGTTCCCTCTGAACATCAGGAAACACTTTTTTCTTGTGAGGGTGACTGAGCATGGGAACAGGTTGCCCAGAGAGGTTGTGGAGTCTCCATCCATGAGGATATTCAAAAGCCATCTGGACATAGTCCTGGGCAACTGGCTCTAGGTGACTCTACTTGAACAGAGTGGCTGGACCAGATGACTTCCAGATATCCGTTCCAACCTCAACCATTTTCGGTTTAAAAAGCTCTATTTTAAAAGCAGAATTTGAACACTGGAAATATTTCTTAGGATCATACATAAGCAATGAGGCTAAAACAAAATACTGTACAGGTTTTCATTTACTGAGGATTGTCAGTGCTGCACAGTAAATGATCTCATGACTCAAGCAAAAATTAGAATGTGATAATGAAACTAAGGACTGCACTATAATGCATATATACTAAGAGGTTAACCAAAGGTTTCACAGACAGAAAATTCTGGCATTTCCTTTTTCTCAGTAATTGGCATTGCTACATTAAATTTTTTTTAAGCTATATTTAGTATGTAGCAGAATTTATATTGAAAGAAAAGGTTAACAAGGGGACATCAAAGCCTTTAGGACAGGAGAAAAGGAAATTAAAGGGCAACAAAGATAAGGCATAGAAGAGTCAGAAAGTAAAGCCTTTGGGAATAACTTCTTTGCACAAGGACCCATTAATGCATGTAACAAATTTCCAAGGTCAACAACAGAAGTTGGCACAAACAGTTTTCATAAAGAAGCGGGGCAAGGACTTCCAGGGAGACAATGCTGTCATTTTTACTAGAAATGGCAAAGGACAGATCAGGATATTTTCTCCCATTTAATAGTCCTGTTCACACCACATTCTTCTTTCTTTAACCTGCTGCTCTATAAATGGGTCTTTTCCAACAGTAATAAAAATCAATACAAAGCCCATTTAAAATGCAGAATAGTGAAGATTAATGAATATTTAGATATAGTATTTTATACAGTAAAGAGAGCTGTCCTATATACAGGCATAGCAATTTTTTGTGAGGCCAGGTTGCTCTTCATATCTCTGTTAAACAGGTGGGGATGAATTCCATCTCTCTCTTTTCTCTAATTACCGTGAGACAGAAGATTTTAGTATGTGTTCACTACTACTGCAAAGATACAGGCCACTAAAGGTAGGTGATTTTCTTCCTTCTGGGATCAGGGTTTACTCAGATTATTTTTTATTCAGGATATTGTTATTGATTATTGTTATTACAGTGTTATGATGGAGCTAAGTTGTAGTTGCAATTGAAGCACTGTTGAGTATGCCCTTGTAAAACACACAGTCAGAGACAATCTCTTTCCCCAAAAGCTTGTAGTCTAAATAAAAGAGAAAAAGGGTGAAGTGACTTGCTCAAATTTATACATCCACAAACTGGAAACAGGATTTTCTCCACTGGAGAAATCAAGATTTTTGTTGAGAATTTGTCACTTTTAGGCCAGAGAATAAAATACTACACTATCCTACTGCTGAGTTCAGTGTCAGAGATTTTGTCATTTTTTAACACAATTTTCCTCAAAGAACAAGTGGTATTGGTCAAAATCTTTGCTGCTCTGAGCTTTAAAATACCTCAGGAATAGAAAAAAAGGCTGGAGGACAAATTATTTAAATCAGGAAGGACTTAACTACGTGCAGTGGTGGGGAACATGAGCCACATTCAAAGTGAGTATATTCTTCCCTGGATGTGTAGGTGTAAATCCCTCGTGTATATTAAAAACGATCACTTACAAAATGATTTTAGATATATTAATGGACTTACTTCCAATCTATTTCTGCTTGTCAGATGTGTCACCTCACATCCTGAGAGTACAAGAATGGCAACACTCTCTGCTTTTGACAAGTGAACTAAAATGGAAATCAAGGTATTTCTATACAGGTTTTTCAAAGGAATTTACCATTTTAACTGGAACAGGGATAGGACCTTTCTGATATTCAGAAAGGTCCCTGCCGAGCAGGAGACTATTCGTAATCATAGACAAAGACGCAAAGTTTCTGATAAGGTCAAAAGCACTAAGTTATGCTTTAATCAGTGTTGATTTTTCTTTTGGTGATAAAAACTTTTTGTTAGTTTTCTCAAAAGACTATAATGAAAAAATGTAATTGTGTACAATCTTATACACAGCAAAAATCTTTTCCTCTAATCGCCATTCTGTCCTGTCCTTATTTGCCTGGTTAAAATACTGTAATTAATTTTCCTGAAAGTCCACTTTATTCCTTTTTCCACTTTTCCTGCTATTAAAACTGGTAGAAAGATGTGGTTGTAATTTGGAGCTGTACCTAGCACTGCAATGGCTGTTGCATTAGCCAGTGAAAGATTTACTTTTGCCTGACTCAAAGTAGTAACCAAAGCACCCAAGGAGAGGGCCTGGTAGCCAAATAGGATTTCCTTATTTAGTGACCATAATGCTGTTGCCTAGCATCTCCCTGGGCTACTGTTTTTTAAACTTTTTTGCTGCTATTGTACTTCTGTAGATGTTTTGAATAGTGTATCATCCAGTTGTTGATATTAGTCTTTGCTTATGGACATTTGTGTTCACTCTCTCTATATACAAATGATGTGAGATATTCTTCCTTTGAAACAGATGCATAACTCTCATGTCTCTAATGCATTGTACTGCAGTTGACTAGTACAGACTTTTATACTTTGTCAACAAAAGATTTATAATCCATGAACAAAGTTGTGCATGGAACAGTACTCCAGAATGTGTTGAAAATGTGTATGTATGCTGCATGAATCTGCTTTTAATCAGATTTTCATGTTAATATCTAATTTTATGATATTGTTTCACATTAGTTAGAGTAACTGTGCATAATCATAAAGGTAATACATAAGGCATGCCATTGTTTTAGGCAATTTACATATACACAGTAAGAGACAGCTTGTGCTCAAAAAACCTAGATTTAGGCAAAACGCAAACACCCAGGAATATGTATTCCTACTTGCAAAATCTATGCAAAGGAATTTTTGTTTGTTTATTTTTTCAAATCATGCTTACTGGCCTAAGCTTTACTAGACTGATGCCTGGCATGAGATCATATAACTATACTGTAATACAGTCAATAACTGAACTTTTATCTCCTATACAGCAGGCAACTGCTATGACAAGATTTTCCGACTTCAGAGGAGTGAGAGGATTATGCATAGTAAAGAGGAAAACACAATCCCTTCCTCTGCTTTATATGTCCAAAAGGCAAATTATAACAAATCACATCAGTGCATGGAATGCAATATTAATATAATGACTTATTATTTTGTGAACTTTCAAAATGAATAAATAACACTGATTTTGAAAATAGTACACCACAATAGTGGTGGCTGCAGAATGCACTTGAAGAGATTTAAGGTTAAAACCAAGAAGTCCAAAGAGCTTGCAACTGTAACAGTCCAGCAAAACAAAAGTCACAACAAACGTAGATTTTAGAATCAAGAAAGAGATCCCTCTTTTTGAGAAAAAAGATCTGCAGCAGCAGAAGTATGGATTAATTCTACAAAGTTCCAGTCTACACACAAGGCCCAGTTCCCAGCAGGTATTACTAAGCACACACCCATTCATTTCATGGGTTCAATAACTTCAATTAGGCTGTCTTAATGTGACCCAGGATTTCAACTTAAGATTTCTTACATCTGGAAGCTTCCTGATACAGAAAATTCAAATAACTGAAAAAGTAAAAAAGTAAATATAATTGTTGCATTTTATATAAAAAAAATTTGTTAACATTCCTTAAGTTATATGAATCACATATTCAGTTACACTCAGTTACCATACATATAGTATGTACTTACTGAGTTGGAGATAAAAGCTATACTCATCATGACTTTTGCTCAAACAAAGAGTTAGAAGCTCTATGATTACTTTTTTTTTTTTAGGAGATTTGTGCAGTATTTCTAGCAATAACTTTTTTTGTTGTTGTTGTGAAGAATACATACATTTTAAAGATATTGACCCTTTGAAACACAATATGTTTAACAAATGTGAATAATTTGCATTTTTGGCAATTACTTATTTTACAAATTAGAGCACATGTTTCTGTAAGAAGGTACTTGTCAATTTATAGATGAATTAGTTACTCTGCTACTGGACCATACAGAAAATATCCACCAGAGTCCAACCGTTTGAGTTTAAAATTTAGATACCCCAGATCTCCACAGACTATGTATATTCAAGAGTGATTTCTAATAGAAACTAACTGAAAAGATTAATGACTTTAGTGTGTTATCCAAAACATACGTGTTTGGTGGAGGAAACGAAGTAAATAAATGATTTGCTGGTTTTGTTAAATCCTAGCCAGGCTGCTCTGCCTTTTTAGTATGTCATTAATTCACCGTACATGCAGCAACCTGAACTGCCAACTTAGCATAAATTAGTGAAGAACATACTAGTTAATTCTCATAAAAACTACAATTTTCTTTCATAACCATTAACATTCATACATATCCAAAAGCTTTATTGATTTAACTAAATTTTCTCACACAGTCTAATTTCTTGGAAATGAATTTATGGAATTGAAATCAATCATCTGTCCTTTTTTCAAATACCATAGTTATAGCTCAGGGACGCAACAACCACTGGCACATACAGTTGTTTCTACATATTGGTTAGCTAAATAATGCACTACTTTCATTTTTAATGGGCTAAGGAATTAAGTAAACAAAGTTAAAACTTTGAAAGGAATTTGTGTTCATGAGCAAAGGTTTAGTTTCATTCCCTCTTTGTTAATATTATTTAGAAATTACTGTGATGGCTGATCAGCACCATTTGTATTTCATGATAATATATGGATCTGAATAAACGTGATTGTAACTTTGTTTCCAAGTTATCCCTTGTAATGATTAACACAGCAATACCTGTCATCATAAAGTGTCTGTAGCTAAGCATTATCTTTCTGATGAGCAGCCAGGAGTCAAGACAAATGGGATGAATCTGGATGGAGAAGGTCCCAAATACCTTCAGATAGGATGTTCTGGCACTTCTCAAGTGCAGAAACAAGAATCAGAAAATAAAGGTCAATGGAGAAGCCTTAGGAAAAAGCTGTTCCTTGACTTTCTAGATGACAACCTGGAGAGCATTTCAATTTAACACTTCAACTAATTTTTTCTTTCCTTTTTTATTTTCTTGTTAAACATAGTGTCTAAGTTTGGATTTGGTCAGTCTTAGAACATAACAATCTTCTGAGCCATGGACTTTTGTTTGATAGAAATGGGGAGCCAGAAAATTCACATGCAGCCATAATTCCAAAAGAAATGACCCTGGTTTTACTCTAGTTTAAATTCACTGCCTACATGTAGCTATATACTGCCTCCAAACTGCAGCAGCTTTTTTACTGGTGCCTATAGGTGATATACAGGAGAATCAAATAGCATGCAGGACACAAGTCTCCAGAGATCCACTGACCTTATCTCATTTAAATTCTTTTTTCCTCCTCTAAAAGTGTAAGTGTGGTCTGTAAGTCACTTTTCAAAGATAAGCATGTGTGAATCTGACAGTATAATTTTGCCCCTAATAAACAGAATTTACGTGTAAGCTGTTTCAGAAGCCGTGATAAACGAGATAATTGGACATTATTCCATATTGTAACATAGATGGCTAAAATTATACCATTTAAGACACTTAAGAGGATCTGTTTGACTTCTTAAAAATATACTTTTACAATAATGAAATTCAAAGTATATACTTTTCTTCAATGACATAGTTATTTTGAGAAATCCATCAATTATCATTCTAAATGTGTCTTTGTAAACCAGTTTATATTGGCAAGAATACTGATATATAATTCAAAGCTTAATACAAATACTTGTAATGATATTGGGAATTCTCATGTAAAACATAACATTATTCTTTGTTTACCTACATTTTTATGTTGTATGTATAAAAATCAATGTTCAATCATGTAATATTCAATATATTGCATATTTATTATTTTGACAATATTCGGGGGAAAGGCATAAATGGAACATAAAATATTAATACAATCATTTGCAGAGGCCTGTGAAATCTGACGTGTGTAAGTAGTCCAGTAAAATGTGCATTTATTAATAAAAGCACAGAAACCACTGTATTATAAGTCAGGATTAAGAAATATTCCCATTTTCGCTATACTTCTACTTTCCTGGTATTTTAAAAGCCTGATGATCTAAGAGCACACACATTTACTTATCTTTCAAAGACATAATCACACTGTCATCCATTTCAGTACCACAAAAGATGGATAGCATAACAAGGACTTAAAATGGGTTCATTAATTATCAAAAAGATAAGTGTTTCATCAGGTATATACAGCAGATAATATTTATCTTTTCTCATAGAGAAAAAAGATTAAAGTAATTCTTACACACATACTGGAAAAGAAAAAGGCTGTACCACTGAAAGTTTCATAAAGTGACACTAGATAATACACTCTGCCACTAAAGACAACCTTACACAAACACAACCACAGATGCCTTCCATCACATTCAACTTTGGCAGCTAAATACCAGAATGAAACCATATATTCCAACTTTAACTATTTCATAAACTTCCTTTTGTGCCTTAGCAATTACACAGACACACACAGAGACTGCTTTTCAAAAGTTAGTGTTTCTGCTGCAGTATTTGATGACTACTTGATAGCTATAGAGTAAATAATTTCATTAACTGTATAACACAGTGATACATGAAAACAAATACCATGACTGTGACAATCTCTGAAAGGATATATCAAGTTCATCTAGGTATTACTAGTGAAACTGCTATGTGAATTAAAGAAATTCCTATAACCCTACCAGAAACAAAACTCAGACAAAATAAAACAAAACTTGGGTTGTTCTGACTTGTATTTATCAAAGATCTGGTCCAAAACAAGATCAATAAGAAACTAAAAACCTCCTGAGAAATAACTGATTAAAAATGTACTGTCATGAACTGGAGAATGCATATTACATTTTTTATTCTTTTTTTTCGAAACCAGTATTTCATCTTAAACTTTTCCACTCAACAATGTTCCAAAAGTTGAGACTCTGCATCTGCAATTATCACTAAATGAGAAAAATCAATAAATAAGAGAAATAATTTCTAAGCTATAATTCCCCAAAGACTATGCTTTATGTTTGTAAAGATGTTCTTTCGTAGGCCATATTACCCTTTGTTTTTACTGGAAATAGGTTTGGGAGAAACAGCTCGTTGTCTAGATATAAAAAGATCAACATCCTTTGGGGTATAGAATTTATATACAAGTAGCATCCATTTTACTAAACATTTTTAGTCTGCTATAGATGCACGTTTTAAAAGTTGTACCTGTCACAACCTTCTTTTCAATTAGAAATTTGCATCAAAAATAGAAACATTATTCTTAAAAATGTCCCAAGCCAAAAACTCAAAACAACACCTCTCTCCTTCCAATTACAACAACAAATCTGGAGTGAGGAAGAAAAAGCAGTGCTTAGAAATAATACCATATATGGCTTTCATATTTGGACTCCATCAAAAACAGTGAAATCAGTGGAGACTCCCATTAGCTTTATTGAACACTGGATCATATTCTTAATATCCATCAGTAAATCAGTTTACTTAGAATATTGCATATAATTTACTACACATTGCAGAACTAAATTGTTACTTAATTTTCCTTAAGGTAAAATTGAAACTGAAAAAGACAGTTGATTTATATATTACTCAAAATACATGCCCTTTTTGAATATTTGTTGTGATCTGTCCCCTCATGTATGATTTACAGCTCTAACAGTTGCAGAAATCATTTTAGTCAAGAAAACACTTTGAAAAATTTACTTGTAATAAACATAAATAAAAACCACATGTATTGTAGTTTGGCAGATTCAGTGATTCTGAGTAATGTGCCCTCCTATACATTTAACAAGGTAATGCTCCAGGAGATCAGAACACAGAAAAATACCTTGTTAGCAAGGTATCTAAGAGCATTTCATTAGCTCAGGTGAAAATACAAGCTATTAGAATACTGAAAGGAGAGCTATTAAGAAGTTGTATCAATTTTGTATGTTGCTCTATTTAGCAGCACTTTTTCTGTAGAATTACAGTTTGCTTTTCATCATCATTATGGATTCATCCAAATGCCTTATGGACACTGATAAAGAGATCTATTGAATCTTAATGGTAAAAGTGTTAGGAACAGTATTGAAACTATCACAGGTCAGTAGTTTTTGGCATCAGAGACTTCTTGAAAACATTGTCCCGACAGTTTACATTTCCACAGTTTCAAAATAATGTTTTAATGGCACATAAACTCTTAAGATGTTCTAAACATATTAAGGAAAGGAAACACAGTTTAGTTTAGGTCTATTCTTCCCAAAGCTGAAGAAGTGAGTTTATTTCAAGTTAAAATGGCAAGGCCATTCCTACTGAACCTTTAAAGATATATATAACAATAAATAAAACACATCCAAAGAGCACAAGGTTATTTAAGTTTAAATGCTAATATTATTCCCATTAAAGTATTAAGTAATTGAACATAAGAAGAACTACAAACGCATCACTGTTTAATTCCTGAGCAACTAAAAGAAATACTTAAATTAAAGTCTGTATACATTCATTCAAATATGTGAAGTGCACAGAATAAGGAGTTCAAAATATAAAAATCCAATATTGACTAAACCCTAGTCACAAAAATATTACGGGAATTTGAACAGCTGAAGAATGTACTGGTCTGATCATGATGTGGAGAATATTTTCACTGATTTTTTTCATGATAATTTGGTACTTTCTAGTGAATTTATTTTAAGTATAGATAATTGGTTTTTTTTTTGTTTAACTAAGGTTATATTCAAATCAGATGCAAAAACTGAAACGAAGATTTTAAACGGAAATATTATTGTGTTTAAAATGACACATCTTTTTTATACCACATACATAAACACTATATTCAGACAATATAACATTTCAATACTGCAAACGCTTAATGAATCTGATGGTGCTATTTTGGGAAAATGCCAATGATATTCTTACATACTGAATGCATCCCTGCAATCCAAATAGAAAAAAACACATAAAAATCAGAAGTGGATTCAGCAAGCATATACTATGAAGAAGTTAGCTCAGGGATTGCAGAGTGAATGACAGCCTATTTTCTGCAGCTAACTCAAGATTAGAATTGGCACCTACCCTTATGCTAATGAACACCTAATTAGAGACACCTCCTATTCAATAAACTGCTCTCTTATCATCAGTTAGATTACCTGACAAGCCCTTTCACTCCAGTTCTGGCCCACCAAGAATCTTCATTCTTTTTCTCATCTTCTTTTCTGCAAGAGAACTGATCCCGCTTAATCCCTGGAATAATGTAGCTTCTCTTGTGGAAGAGCTGGTTTCCCTCTTCCCCTTTTTACATCAAGCTAATGGAGCCAGTAGGTATTCTATTGATCTTTCTCTATGTGGTTTCCTCAAGGATTTGACAGACTTCCTTACAGGTTAAACATCCAGGCTTTCTGAAGTGGCTATAAAGCTTTGGTTTTGATTTTTCAAACTTTTTTCTCAAATCCTTGCTCATCCATAATCTTTAAAAGCTCAGCTGATGCCATGCAGAGTACAGGCTTATTTCTTTGCTGAACTAATCTAGACACTGTCTAGTGTTGAGTACAGTTGTCTGATTCAAATCTTCTGTTACAAAGCAGATGACATCTAGCTAGATGTCATGAGAAGAGACTAACAATGACAATTCACTTATCCCTTAGAAAGAATCAATTCTCCCACAATGCATCTGTCAGAGAACTCTCACTCAGTAAAAGCAATTTTTCTAGCTGTCTGACACTGTAATTGCTCTTAAATTTTCAATGAACGTTTTACAAGAACTCCCCTGAACCATGATGAAAAACTTAACTTTTTCTAAAAATGAGAGGCTGACAGGATGAAAGAGGTCTTTCTCTTTAAAGCTTTGCTTGCTTGAGTAGGAATTCTTTCATATCATCAACAAGCTGTTGAATAGAGGATAGATTACTTTCCATTTATTTCATCAATCAGATTAAAGGCTCTCCTTCACAATGCCCTTTAAACAAGAGCTGTTTATGATGTCCTCCCAGGTTCTACTTTAATGTAGTATTAAATCACCCTGAGCAGAAAGGCAGGCAAAGCATATAAATATGATGAATATCTGACAACATTTAAGCATTGCATACATTCAGGTCATTTTCCTATTTCTTGTCACTCTGCAAAAAATGTGAAATCCCTCCATCCTCCCAAGCAGTTTTTAATGATAATGTGTCATTTTGATTTGCCCATCCTCAAAAAGAAAAAAAGAGAAAAGTTGATTTATTAAAAGAGATATATAGTTACATGACAATTCTATATCTATGCTCTTCTGACAGAGAGGTATGCATGGCACCAGCACACAGAACTGCATGTCCACACATTTCTTTAATTAAGATTTAGTCTGAAAGATGTATTCACTTGTAGGTGCAGCTCTGTTCTGTTTTTAGAAAAAAAAATGAACAACTTCTTTCATTTTGTACACAGTGGAACAGTTTTATTAGTATGAAGAATATGTACAAGCTGCAGCTGATTGTTCAAGAAAAATCAATATGACTTTTGGTGTTATTATTGACTACCACATTAAAGGCACCATTCCTTATTACCCGGATAATTCCTCAACTCAATAATACTAAGCATAGTAAAACATATAATTTTCCCTGGTTTACTGTGGAATTATGAAACACAATAATGAATTCTGAAATCTTTACATATCTTGATACATTTTAATAAAGTATTTAGACATTCTAAATGCCAGTTATTTGTGTTGGAAATGGGGAATACTAATACAATCAATAAACATATACCGTTAAATAAACTCCATACAGTCAATGCATAAATAGCAAGACCATACCGAGACTAAATTTACATGTTTGTGACAATCCTAGATTATATTTTTGGCTGCTTTTTTTTTTGAATATCAGCCCCACAACAATTCTAAAAGCAGATACATGAGCCATTACTAATATACATACGATATGTAATAATGAAATATACATATATTAATACCCATAGAATCATATAATGGTTTGTATTGGAAGGGACTTTTTAAGATCATCTAGTCCAATCCCCTCACCACAGGCAGGGACATAGTTTTATGTACAAAGTCAAAACTTAAATGAATATGATTGATTTATTATATAGCTAAAATTTTTGTATTTTTTTCCTTCTAAAACATCTTCTTGTGAAGCGTTCAGTATGCAGGATGAGAGTAACTATTAGTATATTTGCTAATGTGGTAAATATATGCTTATATATAAGGAGGCCTTCTGACTCTGTACTTTCTATACATTATGGGGTTGGAGATGCTAGCAGGAAATGCCCCAACAAAGCAGAGTTCATTCCTGTTTATGGAAACTCTAAATTTCTCGACAAAAAGGGATTGTAGTTCCCTTTCTCATTCCCTTTATGGGATGCTGCAATTAAAATAAGAGTGTATAAACTTCTTCTCTCCAAAACCACACTTTTATAATATTTTTAACAAAACCTGCCTTTAATATTTGGACTTCTTTCACAAACACAAGATTTCTCTGTCTCATAGGCACTGATGCTTTCCTTTCAATTTTACCTTATGTGCCCAAGTACATTACACACACAAACTCCTCCTGAACTTGTCAGCACAAACATTTCCATATTCCTCCTTTCTCCCCTGATTACACCCTCCCCATGACTGTTTGTTACGTTAGTATTTTCTCTGCTTTTTCTCTTTTCACACTAAAATTGCAAGAACTGCCAAGTATTTTGTGGTCCCATTGAACTCAATGGGAAATCTATTTGTGTATGTAAGGGCTCTTAAATTACTGGAGGAAATCTGTAAGTTGATTCACCATCACTTTGCAGAGATACTTCCACACATCTAGTGTAAAAATTCATCTGTTTATACAGATGCTAAATTGAAAAGTAAGACTTTTTTTTTTTGGTTAAAAAAAAAGGTTTTGGACAGTTTTGTACTCTGAATTGTCCTTAATAACCATAACATACTGATTGCGTATCAGAGTAGTATCTGCTGAGTGCAAATGTCAAGGAAAAAAAATATTAAAAGTTCTATCAGTTCTGAACTATCAAACACATTGTGTATAAAAAATTGCTAATTTTGACAAAATAGCATTAGGAAGTATTTCTTGGAGTAAAGAAAGCATTTCTTGGAGTAAAGAAAGTATTTCTTGAACTGAAGAAAGTATTTCTCATCACAACCAACGTGACAAGGAAGAATGACGGATGCCAGGTGGAATTTCAATTTTTCTAGTGGCTATTTGTCTAACTTCAGAAAGGATAAATGATCAAGTAGAAACTAGAATTGCAGTTTTGTAGGTGCCCTTGGTATAAGATAACATTGTAGGTGGATCTCTTTCTTCTAATTTTAAATAAAAAAGGAGGAATTATTAGTTTCCTGAGAAGGAATGCTTCTTGCATTTCTATGAGTTTTGCAGGATGAGAAGAATATTTTCTTCCTAGATCTGTTGACTAAAATCCTTAAAGAACTATGCTCTTTCATTTAAAAAATGCTTCCATTTAAAAAAAAAGATTGGCTCCTGCTTCTCTTATAACATAATTTAGACAGCTATTAGGAAAAATAGAACTTAAATAGTTTACAAGAAACTATACAAGCTGCATTCCAGTAAACATGTTTGCATTCATTTCTTAACAAGTTTATTCTAGTATCTTTAGATATGCTTAAAAGCCCAAGACATTCTCTTGTGTTACAGTTTAGATGAGAGTAATTTGCCTTATATCCTAAAGAGAGAGTTATAATCTCCATTTTTTTACCTACTCTAATACATTTGGAGAAAATATACAATATGGACAATCCTTTTCTGGGTGTCAATGCTATTTCCAATATGTACCACAGAAAGGGAAAATCCTGGGCATAAATCACCTTTTCTGCCCAGAAGCCTGTTCTCCTTCATAAAAGAAAAGCAAACCCAGTAATTCTATCACTGCCAGTCGACTTTCTAAAGACTTCTCTACAAGAAGTGCTATGGTTCTGCAAACATTCTCACTCTCTGCTTGTTTTAGAAAAAGAAAGTGCATTCATTTCCACTGTGGCACGCCCAGCTAATAAACCTGCTTCTGCTCTCCCTGAAATTAGAAGGGTGATGTCAATGGGAGCAAAGTTCAAGGAAGGGTCTATGGAGTTACCAATCTTTAAGAACACAGGAACACTAATGTCCTCCATTATCTTTGGTGGGAAAACTCAGAGACTTGAATATTGAACTAGGACCTGAAAATTATATATTTTATATATAAGACATACTAAGTAATCTCACAGTATGAACGTGCAAGTAGGAGGAGATGATGGCTGTTATTACTGATATTCTTTCAAAATATTTCAGATCCAGACATTTTACAGGTAAGAAAATTATGATCAAATGAAACAATTTGTAATTTAGAAAATGTTGTTATGCTGGATTCAGCATCATTTTCCTTCTAATAGAAATACTTGCAATAAACTTGAACCACAAAAAAAGTCAATTTAAAAATGCAGCAAGAAATAACTGCTTGCTTAAAGGGTATAAAAGAGTGACAGGGAGAATGTGATCAAAGTGCTGAAGCTATTTATATGCTGATTTTGAGAAGGATGCTGTTGGCATGGGACTTTCCACCCCAAAAATCTGAAAAGAACAGAAAATAACGCAAAAGGTGAACAATGAAGAAGATTCATGGAGATTTAAGCCATGTGGAAATGATGAGCTATTAATCCAAGCAAGATTTTCTTAAACTGGAGAAGTGCAATAAACATCTGACCCTTTAAATATTTGTCTGAACTCCAAACTTCTGGGGATTCCCTCATCATTTAAGTTTTATAACTTTATTATTAACACTTTGCTGAAACAGAAACATTAGCCAGGCTCATCTTGCTGAGAAGGAATACTGTAGCAAGCAATTATGATACCTTAGCCGTTAAAATACAAGGCTGTACTTCACCAGAGTTAATTGGCTTTACATCTGGCACATCAACTGGTTTTATGGAAGTTGAATAGTGCCTTTGTCTTCACCTTAATACTATGGCATACACAGAAAATTCTTTCTTTAGGTCATCCATTAAATCAATCAAAATGGAAACAGGGAATTATTTGAGCTATTGGAACTCTATATTAGCAAACTGCTTTAGAGACTCAAACAACAAAAGCCTACTTATGAGCTATAGGCTAGGGAAAATGTCAGGAAGAGAAAATGTTTGTGAATAAAGAAAAAATACGTGATATTTTTCAATCATATCTGTATAGGCACTGTAAGATTTGAGGAACCGGAACTGCTTATGCCATGTTCTACTTTAATTTCAGGATTATAACTGTTTTCCCAGCAATTCTACAATGATGCAGAAAAAATTTCCATTCACATCATATAATTTGCATCTCATTAGTTGAACTCATAAATAATTTTTCTCTGCTATTCCCATAATTGTATTTAGTTCTATTGCCAGAGAATAAAAATAACCATCACTAAGGAGAAAATATCAGATGAGAACGAAAAACTGTACAGCATTATGCACGTAGAAGCTATTCCTAGTGTTTTAGTGACATGTGCTGTCTTAGAAGAATTGTTTTCCTTTATCCATGTCCTTAAATTAGACAGATTTAAAACACTGTGTTTATACAATTTATATTTCAAATTTTCTTATAATTTTCAATTTGGATAAATCCAAATATTTTAAAACTTTGAGTTAGATTCTTTGAAAAGATTTTGATTTTGATAATGAAGTCCCTTACTTTAGAATTCCAGTGCATATTTTCAAAACATTATTTTTGGTGTATTTTTCTGTGCTTTCTATTATTGCATGTTTTTCCTAGCACATCAGTTGTAATTATGAATGTCCAAAGGGTGCTTAAGCTGATCCTGAAATAGGTGTCTAAGGCAGATGGGATGAATCCACTGTCTTTTGAGGGAGCCTGTTGACTCTATAGGACTGGATACCTTTAGAAACCTTATATTACAAGGTAAGAAATCTACCCAAAGTGTACACTGAAAGCTACATTAAAACATTTCAAATGTTACTTTGGTATATCATGAAATGTCACTGGAACTCATGCAAAGCATGTCAATGAAGTAATGCCAAAAATATAAAAAGTGAAAGGAATTACACTAAAGATGAATGTTCAGGATTTTGACAGTAAGGCTTAGGAACCAAAATTGTACAGGTAAATTACTCTGCCATACCCTCACAGTTTTCTCAGTCTTTTAAAGGACTCATGCATCCAATTTTTTTTCAGATCAGTTGGCTATTTTCTGATTACACATCTCTCCAAGTTGGACATCCACCAAATTTAGAGCCAAAAAGTGTTCATGGGAAAATTTGCACTTGGAGAGGCTCTAGGAGAAGATATTTGCGAGTGGTTTAACCAACTGCTTGCATGAGTCTTCACTCCCTTCTCACTGCTCCTTCCCTACCTGAAAACAGGACTGGCACAAGCAAGAATTGAAAATATTTGCACACTAGTAATTTTACATCAGGACTTTTTTTTTTTGTCTTTTCTTGTGGAACCAGAATAGGAAATTACTTGATAAAATTTCATTGCTGCCTGTAATCTAGAAAGGTTTAACCTCTAGAAGCTATGAAGTTAAATCCCCTATTTTAAGCATTTCCCTACCAAGACAGAGTATGGGTTCATCCATTTCAAGGCATGTTGATGTAAACTTATATCAGGTTACCAACACAAACAGCTGCACAAATCTGAATGGCATGAAAGTTGTCTCATCAGAGTGGAATGAAAAAATAAATATATCTCACATGATTTTTCCCCCAAAAATGTATTTTCTGAGTTAAATTTCAGTGAAATGTAATACACTGTAAACACCAACTTAAACTAAGCAGCATGTCCTACCTCCTCTTACCTTTTTCTCTTCCCCCCCTCAACAAAAAAAAAGAAAAAAGAAAAAAGAGAAGATTCCAACAAAGTGACAAAATCCTGTTATTGCAGCACTTTTTCAAGATCACTTCTAAAAACTATCTGTAGTAGTTTTCTCGAGTACATTGCTTTGCAGTAAGTAAACTCGCAGACATCAGACTGTGGCAATCACATGCACATTTAAAAAATGTTTAGTAGGAGTTACCTGAAGGAACACAAGTGTTTCTTTTAAACTTAGAACAGAGAAAAACAATAAGCAGATGAGCTGTCAGGGACACATGTCCTCATGTTCTTGAAAACTTGGCCTTGACTCTCAACTACATTAGCTAATGTAGTTATAGGAAGAGGCCATGTCTTTATTTGCGTACTTTTTTTTTAAATGGTAAGATCATCACAGCTATAACCACTTTAATATTAAATCCATTTCTTGTAGGCACTCTTACAGAAGTAGTTGTTACCCAGCTACTGGATAGAAGAAAAGACTATAAAGATCATGCAGACAAGGCACTTAGTAGTTAAATGTTATGTAGAGGTAAAAATAGGCAAACAGGCAAGTGAAGTTTTGAGACTGGAATAAATAATAAATCAAAAGGTAAGATCAATTTCAAGCAAGCGGAAAGCACACTTCTATTCAAGTTACTATTTAAAAGTGGGAATAAAATATTCTTAAATTTGTATGTTTTAGAAGTGAGGAGAGAGATTCTAGTTAAAATTATCCAACTCATAGATCAAGAATATACTACACTTATTTTCAAGGGTTACTCAAAAATTTTCCCTGAGAAGGCCAAAGGGAAGTATGTTTGATTTTTTAAGATATGAATGAGGGCCCAGACTTGATTGTAGGGACAGCAGAACAAAGTATACCTTAAAAATGTGAAAAAAATGTATAGTAAGATTTAAAGGACTGGATGAGTGGAGTGAAGAAGGGGGAGAAGCTGAAGGTGTGTTTTCAGCGAGGGTCTTGAGTATTAGGAAGAGTAAGAGAAGAAAGATTGCTGGTAAAGATGGGGAATTTAGGAGCATCAGGGAAGACGATTAATGGAAAGTGGATGCTGATAGAGAAAATCTTCCAATCTGGTATGTTTTGGTTATAGGTTCAGGATTAAATCAAATCCCCAGGACTGAATTCTCCCTAGTTCAGAGTCATAAAATAAGACTGTATTGTTCACTTGGCTGTGTTTTGTGCCTCGTGCTATACAACACAGGTTCACACAGGCATTTAATGTGGCAAACTTCCTACTATTGAACGGATATGAGACATTACCAGTTCCCTTGAATGTTCTGATCTTTTCCTGTCATACATTATGAATGGTGGTTTTTAGGTTTTATAATAACACTTGTATTTATTATTGGTTGCAAGGAAATGCTTTGCAACATGTGGTGGTAGTAGGAGAGACAAATGTCTATTCTGTGGACTCTGCTGACCAAAACTGCTATCAACAAGTTGCCCACTATTACAGGAGATGGATATGTTCCTGTATGAAATAAAACCATATTCAATATAAGCCAGCAGTGGGAGACCTCACAATGGGGCAAATGAGCAATCTTAAAGGAAGGGAAAAGGCAGATATAGTGGTATCCGTTTACTGATGCACCAACCACCACCACATATCATGAGAGTGGAAAAAAGGGTGACAGACTCTGAAGAAACATCTGTGGGAGAAGGAGTTCCTGAACAAGAAGGCATGGAAGAAGTCTATGAGGTGAGATGCATAAAGAGAACTTGGAAACAAAAACTGAAGAAACTAAACCGAGACTCGTATAAAAGGACTATGAAGAACACCCATGGAGAAATTAAGAAGGGAGAAGATGGAATGGCTGCCCTAAGTCTGAGACCTCCTAATTAGGATATTTAATTTAAGTGTGGATTACTAGAAGATTAAAAGTTAGAAACTTCATTAGACTAGGAGTCAGGAGAAAGGACCATGAACCAAAAGCTAGAAACTGGGCAAGAGGAGAGCTGGAGTAGATAATAGTTTGTTTGTCATTAATCCTGAGTCTGAATATTCTCACCTGTCGAAGAAAATTCACCAAAAGAAACATTTGAAGAAGTGTAAGAACTGTAACAAAGCGATCAAACTAGGATAAAGTGAATCAGCAAGAAGCATATAATGGGGTGAAGAGGGTATTTGCCATAGGTATTCAAATACTACGTCTTTGGTGACAAAACTGATAACTTAAGGTGAATACAGCACTATAAAGAAATCTCAGTATTACAGAAAAGTGGAGGTTTTATCACAGCGTCAGTTCATGTTATTTTTCGGGTATGGGAAATTTAGGGATTTGCGAATTGTTTTTTTACTTTTTGTAAAGAAATGTGCTTTGTCTTGTAGTCCTCCAAGATAAAATGGATTTTATACATAAAAAAAAGAAATTATGTCTTTTTCAGAGCCACAATTTATGACCATGTAATACTGGTAAGTTATTTCACATTAACTGCTTTTTAAAACAATCTACTTGTTTTGAAGTAATACATTTTGAGTAGCTGTGAAGATACTGAGAATCCAGTGCTTCTTTTTTTCAACTGTTGTTAGTAATATAACAATTTTGGTGGTCTGTGTCTAACTATTCCCATATGGAAGACAGAGTGAAATTATAATATGATAGAGTATTTCATAGTACTGTCTCACTAACAAAATATCTAGCCAATACCTTTCAGAAGCAAGTTTTACATTTTATAAGAGTGTAATAACATTTTCAAGCAGCATACAGCTGCTGTTGTCTAGTGGCCATAGATAGTAATCACATCTTTGAGCATATCATTCAACATTGCCCATTACGGATTTTTGAAGTGGTATAAGCTCTCAGACAAAAGGAAATACTAAGTATTTGGTAAGGAAGATATGGAAAGAGTTGTACAGCTTTTTATTTTAGTGATCACTGAACGAAATTCTTGGTATTTTGGAAAGACCTTGAAGGTACTTTGGATCTTCAATCTGTTGCATCAGTGTGCCATATCATTATTTAAATATCTTTCTAGTTAAATGTATAGATGTGAATGTATTGAGAAAAAAATGGGACTGGGCTGGAAGACAGAAAAAGAGAGCCCCCAAAATTCAGAAATATGTAGAAAAGATGTTTTATTTAGAAATCAGAAGGGAGATATCTCAGTGTTGATACATGAATTATTATATTGTTAAATTGTTATATGAACGCCAATTCGTGTTTGTAATTTAGCTACATAACAACCAATTAAATTCTGCCTTTGAGATCTTGGCTTTTCTCAGATGTATTTCATCCTTAGGACACCAGATGTACCTTTAAGGATTCGGGGACACAATTTTGTAAAGTCAGCAGAAGGCACTCATGATACAGCAAGGACAAACTTAGGTGGATGTGAGTGGAATAATCATTTACAGTACGAAACAAGGATCAGAAAAGCCAGCACTATACCATGGGTGAAAAAATCAACAATTTAAAAGAGGTGATATCCTGAAAACTACTCAGGTCCATCCCCAAAAGACAGGCAAAATCCGCAAATGTACACCATATACTTTTTTTTTTTCTTTTGTTTTGAATGTTACAGACTGTATTACAACACATTTTTGTAGATCACTTGACTGGGCACCTGAGCAAATTTTTGCTGTCTCTTTCATGATTACCTGCACTATGTATTATGTAGGTGCCATTTTGTGTCACAGCAAAGATAACCTAACAACTCACTACTGACAAGTGACATGGCCTCAGTTTGCTTCCCCATCCACAGGCTCTCTTCTCTCATGTTGGCCTTAGCTGTCATGCAACTAAAGGACAAATGGATTTTGATGGCTGACCCAACAGAAAACTATTCTTTCTAAAAAAAAAAAAAAAAGTTTTGTGTTAGATCAGTCAGCTGAATCAACTCACCTGATATCCACACAGATACCAGACCAGACAGAAGGAAAACAACAGGAATGTGCAGCCAAAAGCAAGGGGAAAGGTACTATCCCACTGTGGAAGCAGCTTGTTAGATCAGTGTAAAAAATGTATGTTGAAGGACAAACTGGTTTAGAATAATCTGTTCTAGGAAAAAAAAAGGTAGAAAAAGTCATACAGAACAAAAATCTATAAGCAGGTATTTTGACACTGTAATTTAGGCTAAAACTCAGAGAAATCTTTTGGCATAACTAACATTTTGCTCATTTTAGTGGTACCTTTAGGCATTTCTAGGTAGAAACAGAGCTATGAGAATTTACGCTAAAACAACTTCACCATATACCTGCAGGTAGATTCATATATTTAGGTTTAGTATAGTTCAATTACAAGTCTCATTTATTACCCACCAAGATGTGAAACCACAAGGTGAGGTTAAAGTAACATCAAGGGTATCTTCATCACTTCAATATCATTGCCTTAAAAAGCACTGACCAGGAGAAGCAGATGACCTCATTTCAGAATTATTACAGTACAGAGAACTCAGTTTCAACATTATAATTCATTTTCCTACAGAATATTTCAAATTTATGATCAGTTTCCTGACACATAATAGCTAATCGTTAAGGATAGCCACTTTAACATAATATGAATACGCATTTCTCCATAGGTAATACAACAGATCCTGCATTAGCATTATTGACTATGGTGCATTTAACTTCTTCACTAATACTTAATGGAAGGTTAATGTATAAGTCAGAAGATTAAATGGCTTTTACTTAAAACAAGTATATTGATTAAAATAACTTAGTGTGGTTTTTAAAGATGATGATATAAAAGTAGTCACACTTTTAAATATTTTATTAAATATTATGAGCAAAATGTGGGCTTAACTGACCAAAATTACTGGAAGTTATTGTACTTTGAGCTAATTATTGCTCATAGTTAACAAATGAATATTTTATACTGAAAGGTAACAAATCATTCCTGCTAAATTCAGCACTCAAAATTAGCTTCATTCCGTCAGTCTAGGAATTGCCCTGCTATTGTGAGCAAAGTCCTTCACATGCCACCTTCTCTTTCTTGTGTATGACACTACTGAAGAACAGAGTAACCTTCCAAATACAGATCACCTGTTCATTGCCAATGAAGTGCACTTCTATTTCCTTTTCATGTGTTAATATTGTCATTCAAATATATGTATTAAATTTTATGCACTTGGTATCTCAAATTCTAACCTATAGCCACAAAGATGGGGCTAGGAAAATTATCTTGTAGATGTTTTTGATTTAAATTCAGGATTCTGCATGTGTACAACACTTAGGAGCTGATCTCACATTTGCATGAAATAAGATGCTTGGGGCCATTTGTCTGTTCAGTTACTTTAGTTTCAGCTCAGTTAAAAGCTTGTGCTGAGAATTTTTCATGTAATGAAAAAAAACACAGGGCTTTTCCTGGGGGCTCTTGCTTCCTACTCTCCTGAGTCTTTTCACTGTTGTGGAGTTGTTTTTGTCAAAGGAAAAGGAGTAGTTTGGGTTGGAAATACTACAACGATTCTAAAGGACTCAGATAGGCAAACACTTTGGGTATTAATGGCAGTGTTCCCTGATGGCACTGGTGATTATTGTATGCTGCTGAGGTACAAATCTTAGTCCAAAAAGAGATGAGCCTGGTAAAGAATGTTTTGCTTATGCAGGCTTTGGTGAACTGAAACAGCTCTAATCTTGGGTGGACGCTGAGTATGGACTGGTCGTGTTCGACTGCTGCTGCAATTCTGTTTGCAGAGAGACACTTCACCTGCAAGCCATCTTTATTTACATCTTTCAGAAACAAAGTTGATCTGTCCTGACTTTTGCTTGAACTAGATTTTCAAACTGACCTAGATAGTAGTAGTAAGAGCACACGATGTAACAAAAAGCTCTAATCATAACTGGGTTCTTCAAACATCCCTTTGCTCACTGAGAAAAGAACAAAGATTGCATGTAAAGTTTCATGGCTCTAGTAGAAGATATTTTTTATTCTCTGCCTTTTAAAATTTCACACATGCTTCTTTAAATGCAGTCCATATTTACTAAAACTCAAGAACATGGAATAATTTCTGTAGCAGAAAATAGCTAAGATGAGATAGCGTTGCACTAGAAAAGGGATGACCACAGAGAGATAAGATAGTCTAAAAAAGTATGAGTGACACTGGGAAGACAGTAAGAATGAGGCTTCTCACTGTATCTCCCTAGGCAAGAATTAGCAGGTATCAAATACAGGTATCACATGCAACTATGACAGTGTGTGTGCAAAGAAAGGAAATGTTTCTTCATGCAACATAGTTTAGCTGTAAAACACCTTGCAACAGAAGGCTGCAGGTGCTATCAGTGTACATGGATTGAAAAATTGACTGGACAAATGCAAGGTAGTAAAATCCTTTATGGGATATTAAATTCAAAACTCTGCTTCTGGATCAGAAAGCCCCAAGCAAGAATCTGGAGGAACATTCTGGAGAAACATCCTTGTATATGGCAAAGTCAGTCCAGAAGTCCTATGACTAAGCAGTTTTAAACAGATGGCTGAAAGGAGATAGTTAGGAGCAATTAGTATCGTATCTCTGCCTAGTCATAGAAAACATGAGAAAAACCTGGAAAAAATAATTGTCTCAAAGTTTCCCTTGTCCTTTCTGTTTCTCTCCCAGGCCCAAGTGCATTTTTCTCTTTTTCTTTTATGTCTCAAGGAAAAAACCTTCATTGACAGTCTGCGTGTTCCAAAATCCTTCCACATCACAGTCCTTTCACTCCAACATTATTTGAGCCCTGAGCTGGACAGCCCCTCCACTGTACTAGTCATTTTGAATTCCTGTTTTGAAGTCTCTGCAGGATTGAGCAAGTAGCATCCTCACTACAGCGATGGCGTCAAGACTTTCTGTGTTTAATTGTTATTACATTCTTTATTGATTAAACTTTGAACCAGCAAAAGGTGATGCCACTTTATATGAAAACAAGTCTAAAGAGAGTTGCTATAAAAAGGGCTGAAAGTACAAATAATGTCTGATTGAGTGTTTGTGAACTGTTTCAGTTTAAATTAAATTATAGTAGGTTTGTAATGAAAGCTTGGGTTTCAAAAGGGCAAACCTTAATGAATTGAGGGAACTCATTAGTAAAGTTGCCGGCTACGCTGAGCTTTGAGAACTCAGTATGGAGGGGGTAAGTATTTTAAAGGAATCTGTCAAGTCAGAGGTAGTGTCATAAGTTTACAGGGCAGGAAATGTAAGATTTGGTATAAAGGTGCAGGGGTGGAAGAGAAGGGTAAGAGGAGATTAGTCTGATCTCAATAGTATGCTAGGCTTTAGCTTTTAAAGAATTGAATAAAAAGATGTTGAGACAAAATAATCGAAAATGTAACACAGGTTTGCTAAAGGCAGATCATGATGGACTAATCTGATATCCCTTTTTGATAATGATTTCTTTTCTACATAAGGGAAATATAAACTAGATTTACTGAAGTATTTGACATGGTGCCACATAGGAAATTACTACTTCAGCTAGAGAATGCAGGGATTAAGATGAGAATTGTTAAGGTGGATAAAGAACTGTAAAGGACAACAAAAGCTTACTGAAGAGGAACTGTTGGGTTCTGTGGAGGTTATTTGGGGAGTTCAAGGATAAATCTTGGGACTGATCTGTTTATTTCTATTAATGACATTAAAAGAAAAAGGAAAAAAAGAAAAAGAATTTTCCAAAAATGAGCGTGAGTAAAATTTACTGATTAGCAAAACTGAGTTATCAAAGCAAAAGGTGTATGTAGATATCATCTGTGAATAACCGAGTGATCTTGAGGCACTGAAGTATTGGAAATGGGATGAAATATTGCAAAATGGAAGTTCATTGATTTTGGAATTAGTAACAATCGCCTGTTATATGCAAGGATAACATCAGCTGAAAAGAAGTGAGACAGTTATAGACCTGGAGATTTTGATTGTTCATAGGATGACTGGGCTATTAAGACGATTAGAAGGAGTTAGACTGCTATCAAAAGAGGCTAAAGGAGTATTTTCTTTACTCCTTACTACCAAGGAGGAAAAAAAAACATGTAGGAATTTACTACTCAGAGGAAATTATAATTTCTTTCAAACTGATTCAAAAGTATTTTCTTCTAACAAGCCAAACGAAGGCTGAAGAACATATATGAACTCTTTAGTGTTAAAAGGTTAAACAACAGAAACCCCCCACATTTATGATAGATCTTAAAACAACTGTGTAGAAACAATATCTGTTATGAGAGGCAACTGGACTCAGTGACCCAGAAAGTCTTTCCAGTCCTGTGTTTACAAACTAGAAGCAAGAACACAAGCAGTCTTGTAGGGTAAAGTGTCTGTATACATCCAGATAAAAACTACAATAATATTTACTATATGATGCTTTAGGTTCAAACTAGTGTTCTATATTCTATTTTATTTTTTTTAGTTAAGCCAACACTGACTGGGCTGATAATATAAGTACTGAGCACAACTTTTAAAGAAAAATTATGGTCCTATATCTCCTGTACATAAGAAAGTGAATATGCTTTTTACCAGGTATTGTTAAAGGGCAGAATTTTCAAAGACAGGGGAAACAATGTGAATCAGTAGTACCAACCTGTTTGAAAGGTCTGCTGTAGCCCCTGGGATTAGAAACAGGGTGAATGTTTTGAGTCCAGTACAGGGTGTCTTTCACAACTGGGGAGGAAAAAATCAAGAGGGTAATTTGGTGCTCCAGTGAACTGAACATCTCCCTCCATCTGCTGCAAACATAACTTTCTTCTAAGATAAAACAAACATGAGAAAGAAAAAGAGAGAGTTTTGTTTTGTTGAGGGCACTGCTTTCCCCTGATGAAGTAAAGACACAGGCCTGAGACCAACTGGCACAGTCTTCCTGAGAAAAAGGTATAGCCACCCTGTGCGTTGGTCCACCCCAGAACGTGAGGCCGAGGGTGCTGCAGCAAAGCCAGTCTGTGCGCTGCATGTCCCATCTTGTGTGCGACCAGGCAGCATCTGTGAGAACAGGCAAATTACCAGGGCTGCCAGGCTGACTAAACTGCCCTGAATCCCTCTGGGACCACTTGAGAGCGACCTGAGCCACTGAACTGTCTGTGACTGTAGTTATAACAGTTATAAACAATAATCATTAATACTTTCCTAACGACAACCTAATCACTTGAAATATTCCTAAAATATGCAAGTTCCTTTAGCTTACAATAGATTTTAACTAAATGATAAATGTTACTAATCTGTTGAAATGTCTTTTTCAGTTAAGGGTGACTGAAAATATAAAATCTGGAGATTAAGACTTTCTCAAATCTGACTAGTATTAATTCACAGATAAGCAAACCAGTTTACTTAAAATAAATGTTGGGAAAATTGAGTCTATCATAAGGCCAGATGTTGTAATTTCAGGATGCTTAGTGTTTTTACACTCCAAATTTTTTACACAATGCAAGAGTTGCCTGGTTTAGAAGAAAGCCTGGATCCCACCTGAAAGGAGATTCTTAGCACTACTATGTGTGCACGGGAAGCACTTATTGCCTCATGCTCCAGTCTTCACAGTATTTGTCTAGATTTTAAAGGACTTGGAGGAAAACATGTTATCCAGAGTCTAAGCTGGTATCCTGGGTAAATCAGTATAATACTTTATACCACCTAAGAATCAGTCTCAAAGTATGAAAATAAATATACTTAAAAAAGTATGACTTGGATTTTCATACCAAGTGCATTTTATGAATTTAAATGAATGAATATTATGAATTCAATTGAATTAATTTAATTTTATGAAATTTTATGTATTTAAAATTAATTAAATTATTAAAGAGAGGTCTGAAGACCTCTTTCCAGCTACTCAGAATCTCCACAGCTCTGTTTCTAAATTGTATTTGAAAGAGAACTTCACTTTTTATGCTGGAATGTCTGTTATTTTTAAGATCTCACCATCACCTCAGTGACAAAATTTCAGTGAAACTCAGATTCTTCCTAACTTCAGCACATACAGATAATGACCCACTTTCCCTTTAAACAAGTCATGTTTGATGTCCCAGTATTTAAGCATGGAAGCAAATCTTGGGAGAAGCCCATGCTGCATGCTACATCTGAAGTGAAGGACCATGCTGTCTGCTAGTGCATTCCTGAAAACCCAGCTAGAAGACTTTCAATGTCACATGGCTTTGAAAAATCTGACAGCAATTCAGGGTGTTGGACAGCGAGAATTCAGCTTTTTGCTCATTTGTGAACACAACCATCATTACACCTAACATAAGAATCCGTATGCCTCCTTGAGAAGACAGGTAGCTGTTCTAAAGTAATTATAGAGCAGAGCAGAGGTAATGCACGTGGCATCCCATAAGAGAAATACACACAAGTGTCTCAGTGCCTGGCCCTAATGATGAAAGTACAAATATCAAAGCTGGACATTCATACTTGTCATGCAGTTCATGAGAAGAGAATAACAGTTAAAAATTGTAATTTCATAAAAGTCAGTGTGGAAAGGGAGGTGGTTTTGTATTAGAAAAGTGCCAACCAAAGGGAGTCCGTAAAACACATTCCTCTCAATAGCTTAGGTATCTAAGTTAAGGATCATAGAATCTTAGAATAGTTTTGGTTGGAAAAGACCTTTAAGAACATCAAGTCCAACCATTAACCTAGCACTGCCAAGTCCACCACTAAACATGTCCCTAAGTACCACATCTACATGTCTTTTAAATATCTCCAGGGGTAGTGACTCCACCACTTCCCTGGGCAGCCTGTTCCAATGCTTGACAACCCTTTCAGCGAAGCATTTCCCTAATACAGTTACCATCCGACCCCAGCCATCATAGCTTACTTGTTAATACATTTATTTCCTCACAGAGTGATGATTTACATTCAAGTTCCTCAGCCTGGTTAGACCCAAATCTCTTGTCTTCCACCAACATGCAGGGTAGAGTAGGAGGGCACAACTTGAACCCTTCACCTCTTCCTACTACAGATGTAATGCAGCTGAAAAAGGGTTATGAAACAATTAGGTGGCAAAAAAATAGCAGAAGAAAAAAAAAGAAGAGTTGAACTGCAAAAAAACTCAGTCAAGAGGAGAGATTAAACTTTCTGTAGGATTATTTCATTATTTTAAAGACTAAAATATCTAAAACTGGAGAACAGACTCAGCCTGATGTTTTATTTGCAGGTTTGGAGCTACCTGCTGCATTCAGCCCCCAACTCCTAACCCTATTTATGCAAAGGCTTTGGTTTGTTATGACAAGCTATGACGAGTGCCGAGGTGGCAGGAATAAGACTGAGAAACTGCCTATAAAGTTACAGGTTAACCCTGAACTAACCCCCTGTTAAGCCTGAAACACAGCTTAAAAATAATTTGTTTTTATTGCTCTCTAAGCATATTGGCTGGGTCATATTAATCAGGGCATGTAGTGCTTTCTGGTTTTAGTTGTGGTTATTTTAAATAAGAAATAGATGTAAAAATTGGCACAGTTCTGTGCATGCCCAAAGCAGAACTGAAAATATTTAAGAAACACTGAAGAGGGTTTTAATGTTTATCTGTAAGATTGTCAATGAGTTTCTAAGATGAGAGGACGAACTGCATTTTTTTTCTAATATTAGAAGACAGAAACGAGAAAACTTCCTCATATCCTGGTTTTAGATACAGGTAATTATGATCTACCTACATTCTTATTTCTTTTCGTCCCTAGATACATACTTGCAACACGCTAAATAAATATTTCTTTATAAAAAAAGAAGTTTTTGTAAGAATGTGCACCTGTTAAGAGTTAGTTTTCTATGGGAAAGAAGTCTGAAACTGTTACCAAAACCAGAAAATCATGCTTAATTAGAAGAAGTTTATTTACACTGACCCCTGGAAATATTTGAATAAAAAAAATAATTTTTATCCATTTCAGAATGAGTAGTAGTAAGCAATAAAGATATCAGTAAAATAAATAGTGAAAGAATTCAAATACAAGAAAATGCAATTCAGTTTGCAATTTTGAAAATTTTCAGGAAAAAATAAAGAACCTCAGGTTTCAGACAGTTAATTGATGCTGAAATCCCATGTATTGATAATATAAACAATCATAATGACTACATTGATCATCAACTTAAGTCTAATGAAATTTTAAATTTCACCTTGTCCTCGTGTAAGCCCCCTTGGACAAAGACGGAGAGTCCTATGTGCTTAGTATATAGCACAAAAGGAGTCTGATCATACTTGAATGAGAGTGTTTCATTGACTTGAATAGGAGCAAGATTGCTCCATCAATCTAGATTTTCTTTCTTCTCCTTCTTCTTTTGTTTCAGATTGGTAACTCTGGCTTGAGCTGTCAGTCAAAAACATTGCTAGATGAGACTCAGTGCCACATTCGTATTTTGAATGACATTAAGGATTTATATTATACATATATTTATGTTTCACTTACAGTTTAACAGCAATAGACCTTTAGCACCTGAGTGCTGAACAAAGCTGATTGCTTCCTGGTATTAGGAGTTCAACTTTGACTCACATTTTTTACATAGAGAATGAACGTTTTTTAAACTTACTTTTATCCTTACTATATTCTGTGAAAGGCTTACAAAGCTTTTGTTTACATGGCTAATTCAGGGAAAAATTAGTACTGCTTACCTATTGTTTTGACTTACTGCATTAATTGTTCTTGATTATGATAATTAACACTAATCAGCTACCTGTTCCTGCAAAGTATATGATCTTTTAGGTGTTTTTCACAATGTTTTCATCCAGCAAGAAAAATTAGAGCTCAGTCTAGACAAAAGTGCAACTCTGAAGGCTTTAACTGAACAACCTCAGTGAGATGTCTTTGGTTTGGATTCCATTCAATTTAATCCTAACTTAGAACTTAAAAGCTTCTCCATGTTATTGATCTTGGACCGCCTAGAATTATGTAAAATTCTTCAAGTCAGTATAGTTTCATTGTATTACTTAAGCATTATGCCCTGAATATTTCTTTGTATTTGCAAAAAAAACCCCTTTTGTCAATCTACCATTTTTCTTCTCTCTGAACTGTGCTCTTGGTGAGGTGAACTGATCTCTGCATGATCAGTAATAACTAAATCCAGGGACAGTCTGTACTAGCATGTTTTCTAATAAATCAGAGATCTATTAGGCAGGCTGAGTTAAGGCATAGTTCTCCATTTATTTCTCTCAAAAGGTTTTGTACAGGAGGTGATGTAACAGTTTTCAGTCTAACTTGTAAATACCTTTATTTAAGGCTCTCCAAGCAATAACACATCTAATTAGGTAAGTACTAAATAATTATTTAAACTATTGACTATTGCAATATTCCAGTAGACTGCAAATTCAACCCTACCAGGCTATGTGATGACCTTACGAATTATCAGACTAAACACAGGGCTGAAGATGTGCCATTTTTCAGCTTGAGTTTCACAAGTGTTATGAGCATATAATCTAATATTTTTTTCTGACTTTAAAATCTACAGTTGTACAAATTGCTTTCAACACAAACTATCTTTGGTTTTCTGAAGAAATACAGAATTGTATAGAAAGGTATGTCACTTACTTTTCTTGCACAACATACAGGATATTCACCATGGTTTTTAAAATATGCATTGAATGCATTAGGTATTATTAGTTGTGGCTTTTGAATATGGTGGTCTTCTAAGCTGTTCCCTTAAGCAGTATCAGTATGTCCAAAACCTTACAGGCAATGTAATTTTAGCCTTGCTTTCACTGACATCTCTCGCCTTTCTTTTGTTCACTTCAGACTTCTGATTCATCTGTGCTCTCATTTTGAAATTCTCACTGTGGCATTTAATGTGATCACTGACTCTTTCCCACCACCCTGCTCCTTTTATTCTCATTTTCGTTCTCATTCAGTCTTTCAGAACTGCTATATTATACTCTAAATTACAATTTATAATTATGATACTTTTTTTAAGCTTCTAACTACACTTCTTGTTTTTTTCCCTTTTGGTACTCTTCAGCACCTAAAATTATTTCTCAATATATTTGTTTTTTCCTTTTTTTTGAACATCAGATCTATTGAACTGAGGTTTCTTCCTTTTCATTCAAGCATGTTATTTTGTTCTCACTCAAGATAACCAGGAATTTACATATTTCTTTTTGTAACTAATTAAGACATTTATTTCTTTTATTAATACAGTGTTTTCATTGTTTTGGGCAATAATTTGAATGAAATTAACTATGTGCACCTAAAATGCATCATGACAGTGAAGGAAGAGTATAAAAATGAGAATTAGGTAAATCACCTCTTCATACTACTAAGCTTTGCAAAGGTTGGTGTAGTTTGATACGATATAAAACACTGTAATTTGCGTATGATCCTTTGAATACTCTGTTTTTCCTCTCCTATCTGACAGGGACTGTGTGCTTTTTCTGGCTCTTCAATTTTGCACCCTTTTCTGAGTTTCAGAAGGAAGACTGGAGGAACTTCAACATCATTCCAGTCTATCTTAACATCAAAATACAGTTGTTAAAACTTAATTCTGAGAAACAGGAGACGGGAAACTGTAGGTCTTGTAGGAAGCTGAGGAAGTCACTAGATTAGGTCACTGCTTCCTGGATTAATATTTTTACTTAATTAGATTATTATATACCCGTTCTCCCATTTATGCAGTGGTGCACTAAGGAAAATTTTATCTATCAGTACTATTGCTACCACACAATTTGTCTAGTTATTAGTCCAGCAAGTACAACACTTCCTGAAGATCCTCCCTCAGACTTTTGTGGAAATATCTCTCACGTGCTTCTGTTACTTCATTTTCTTATTCCTACGCTTCAAGACAACACCCTGCAAGATCAGAGCCAGCAGAATGATACAGCAAGTAGTAACCTACCAGATGACTGAGGGTCACACACTGCTATCTGTGCTGTGTCCCTCAAAACATATAGCATCAAGGTGTGTTAATTTTGTAACTGACTAATGTTATACCTACCCAGCTACGTCTGTATTAATAAATAAAGCAGACCCATTCTTCACCCTCAGGCTGTATGGTATGGCATAAATCACATCCACCTACAGAAATCCTCCTCTAGCTAAGTACGTCATGCTAAAGTGGGTGCCAACTATTAGCTTCCTTTAGTTTGTTCATGTGGATATAAATGTTGCAAAACTCTGGCGAGTAGAGAAACTAAGACAGCGAAGTTGCAATGCAACTGAGTTGCAGGGAAGTAGGATGCTCAAATACTTTTCCCAGGAAGGATCAATGATAAGAAGATTTTGAAAATAAACACCTGAAGGGAAGAAGAAGCTGCAAACACCCTCCACTGATGTTGCCTCCTACCTTTTGTTGTGACACTTTTTAATGTGTGTATATACTGGCTATATGGCTTGCAATTTCCATCCCAGAGCCTGGGACTTCAGAACCTATATTGTAGAGAAAGCAGAGCCTGGGATCAGAGCTATCTGTGAGTACTAACTTTTCACTAAAACACGGTTCTCTCACTAAAAGGAGAAGAAATTGGCAAGAAAGACACACAAGACTGTTCCAGGTCTATGTAATTACTAGATATTTCTCACTGTGCAACAATTTACTAAAAGGTGTTTAGACAGGCTTTACAGCCAAATTATGCTGGAAAAAAGTGTAGCAGTTGCACTTGATGATTTATTTATAACTTTTCATATTGTTTTCATGCTCTAACTTTGCAATTGTATCAACAAACAGCTAAGACCTCATCTTTACTAATCCATGCTATTGTTCCCAAACACATATAAAAATGTGCCGCTCAGTATTTATTGCAGGAATTGTAATTATACTACTGAAGGACAGCTTTTAGATTTTTCATACTATACTCACTTTTCTCTAGTTGTCTCTAGTTGTCTATTGTTGTTAGCAAATACTTATGAGTAGTTGATAACTTGGTAGCTGTTTCCATTACTTTATGCTCCACAGTCCATGAAGTATAAAACTCAATATTTGTAGAAAGCCAGCTTATCTAACTATAATTCTAAGTGAATATTCTGAAAGATAGCTCCATCATTTCTTAGCTGTTCACGTGTACTTCATCATTAAAAAGAGATCCAAGAGTTATCAATCCCAGCCATTTTGGCTGTCACCCCTCCAGGGTAATTCAGACTGGCAGATGAATGCCTCTGCCCACACGAGTCATCTAAAACTACAACTTTTTGCTGCCTCTTTCCAGGTCTGGTCCCAACCCAGTTCACTGAATGGTCCACCTGGATTTCCCCCAGGAGAACTTTGCCCTTCTCGATGCCACTTCCCTGAACCTGTTTTATAGGTGACCAGGTGTGCATGGATGTGGAGCCCTGCTCTTGCTACCAGAAGTAACGTTCTTCTCGAGAGCTCCTGCTTTGCCTCACCCATACCTTACTTTTTGTCCTTGTGGGGCTTTAGGCTATGGTCTCTGCAGCGTCCCTCCTGTTGACCTCTCGTTCGTTACCTCTGATCACCTCTCGATGCACTGAATCCTGTTCAGCTCTTATCACAGTTCCTAATTTGCACTGCCACAACTATCAGTGCTCACCTGTCACAGGGGAGGCTGCTGCCTGGACCTGGCCCAAGGCATTCCCTGCAGACCATGACCTGCATAAAAGCATCCACCTTCAGGGGCTGTACAGTATCAGAAACAACTGCACCAGTCAGGAGAGGACATGCCACAAGACCTCACCTCCACTTCACATCGGGGCATCTCCCTTCCACTAGCAGCACCTCTGGGACCACTATGAACCCCTACATAACAGCTGCTGCTTTAGCTGCCTTGCTTCTTTTTGCACACCCTTCTTGAAGTGCCCTGATTGTGATGCTCTTTAACTACCAGATAAATAGGAAACCTGAAGTCAGCCTGCTCCACCCTTCCATGAAGTTTCCCACTTTGCAAGGAACCTCACACACTGTTTTGTAATCTCCCCAATAGTGCTTGTTTACCTTGAATTGCTGGGTATGCTGTGCAGTGCTTTCCCAAAGAGTGACCCCGGGAAGGGAACAAAGGATATCCAGCAGTTCTCATGAAGGCTGGGAAGGCAATGGAGTGCTTCAATGGTGAAACTAGGTTAAGAAAAAAATCAGTAAGGAAGGACATTTTAAGTGAGATCTGAAGCCTGAGAAATGCTGAACGGGGAAGATTATGTAAAGCAAATGAGATTGGAGAGAAGAGGCAGTGTTAAAATAGAGAAAAAACTGGAGGACAGATTGTTTGGAGCAGGTAAAACAGAAGGTGAAATGAAAAAGAAAATGGACAGGGAAAAAAAAAATCTGTGTCCGCTACAGATTACTCTTTCAGAGATTGAAATAAAGTCAACACGCTTGAATCTAATCTTTATTCAGCTCTCTGGAAATAGAAATCTGCCTGAGAAAGTAATTCCTTAGGCCTTAGCTTAGCATTAGTACAATGGAAATAATAGCCTTTCACCTGACAAATTAAGCCAGTAAAGTTTGTGATACACTTAAACTGATGACTGTTGGAGAAAGTCTGAGTTAGTAGGTTTGTCTTCAATGCAGGGGATGAATTGTGCACTGGAAAAGCACAAGATGTCACATACAACAATAAGAAGAAATTAAAATTTCCATCTTTTGTAAAAATTAGGCATTAGGTCCAGGGAAGAAAAAAAATACAGTTTGAGCTCACCAGTTGAAAACTGTATCTTAATGCAGATGCACAAACCTGGACCAAGGGAAGGCAATATAAACATTTTTTGAATGGTTAATAACACCCTGTTAGCAGATACCTTTCGTACATAGTAAAAACGTATCATCAAAGAACTAGTGTATTTTTCTGAGAGCTTCTGCTTTCCAGTATTCTGCACAAGTTAATCACTGTCTAAATCTGTTTCTCATCCTTCTCGACAGCAAAATACCTATTGCAGGTGTATAAATAAAATGTCTGCCTCTCCATTTCCCTTCAGTTTATCATACCGCTCTCACTTTCCACATTCTCCCATTTTCTTTCAGCCTTTTTCACAACTATCCTATCTGTTATCTGGAGTTGTCATGTCTCTGATGGCACGGCAAAGTGAAACAGTACAGTCACCAGAACCTAACGTGGGCTTATTACTTTCTATCAGCAATTTCAGCTCCTGTTTCAATCCCTCCATCTTTTTCTTAAGCAAAGAGATCTGCTTGCGGCTTAACTACAGGCCTCCTGTTCTTGGTTCATAAATCTAAATGTCACTGGGTTGCTTGGTTTCTTTATTATCTACTTTAATCCTGGTTGATGCTTCTTGACTTGTTGGAACCTGTTAATGTCAAGCCACTCCACGACATCTCTCTCTGTGACATTCCTCAGGAATTCCGTCTTTATTCCTTCCTGGCTTTTCTCTCCCGTGAAGGTGGTTCAGTTGCAACTTTAGATAATAAACATTCATATGCTTGCAGTTTTTTGGTTTGATTCTTTCAGAGGAAAAGGGTCCTGCACTGTTGATGATTCTTATCCGTCTTACCGTACTTAAAAATACAGAGAGATTTAAGGAAAATTCATTAGATTTTCTTTCCAGCTGAAAATACATAACTCATATTTTGCAATTCTGCACTAACCTGGTTATGGAAGGGAAAATTCATGCTATGGTGATGCCCTTCTTTTTACCCCATTAAAAGATTTGATGTTTTTCTAGACAACATACTTTTAATTTACACAAAACTTTTCAATCTCTACCCCTTTTCTGTTACGCCTGTACAATGTGACTAGAGCACACACCATATAATACAATCAGTAATGATATTAACACTACTGGCATGTTGGGGGCTGGGTTCATGTTTATGGTTAAACTCTGATGTTAGTTGATGAAAATAGTGCAGGAAACAAAAGCTCATGCATTATTATCAGCTTAGCTTGCATAGACTTTATACAACTTGTTTAAAACATACATTTAACATATTGAAAAGTGATGGTAAATCCAGTTTTTAAACCTAATTCTGAAATCCACGTTATGCATGAATAATTACTGTTTAACAAAATTATAGGTGCTAGGATAAATGGAAACCAATCCTTCACTCCAAACAACAGAAGAGACCTAAGAGATAACACAAAGAGATACCATATGAGAATACATCCACTGAATAACCACTTAATTTGCAAGAGTTCAAAGGACATTCAATCCCAACAGAATGACATCAAAAAGGATTGTAAAAATATCTTGTCAAGCAGCATTGTTGTGCTGTCTAGCTTTTTAATCGTAGCATAATGTTAATGCTATTAGAGTTTCTATGAAGACACTCAGAGGTCAAGGATGCAAGCGGGGAAAAAAAAGAAAAAGGGAAAAGAAGAAAAGATTATATGTGCTAATTATATTTTCTGGAGCTTAGCATGATGGTGTGACCTATATTTATGCATTTTGGTCTGATGATATTATTTTAAAACTATTCTTTCAATATTAACTGGTTCTAGAGTAGGGTATAAAGTCTGTTATTGAAGATCTGGGGAAAGTATGGGATCTTTACACTGGTGAAAGCTATTCCCCTCCATTTCGTCTAACTGGAAAATCTTCCATTTTCAGTTTATCCAAATTTCCATTTAAATTCTTCCATACACAAGATGAAGCAAACTTCATAGTTATGGGGGTACATGTGTACAACAGACCTTGTTCAGTAAAACTCATTTCACACCCATATAAATCTGCAACAGCATATGCTGAGAAGCACATGGTTAATTTCCATTCTTCATCTAACAATCATAGATATCAAATTGGTTGCCTTGTTGTCAAATATATAGTAATATCTATATGCTATTTTCCCTTAGTTTTACACATCTACACTTGACTTTATTCAGGTAAGGATGCCATTGAAAACACTGCTACTTAATGCAAGAATTTTGTGGCTTTTGTGCTGCCAGTGGGGGAAGGGAAATTCCCAGTTATTCTTGGTTATATTTTACATTGTTACTCATATTTGTACAAGTTTCTAATACACTGCAACTTTGCCATTAAATATTGCCTCTGGCCTACATTTAGCACGGCCTATTTAGATTTCAATTGAAGAAGAAGACACCTTCTTTTTGCATTATGTGATCAAAATTTTGAAGCTCTCTAATTTTCTTGCTGCTCATAGAAACAAAGCACCCAAGTTCACCGAGAAAGCCCTTTCTACAAGCTATAAATATTTGCTATTTGTAAAACCTCAATAAGGGTTTAGTTATTAAAAAACAAAAGGAAGAAAATTACTAATAATGATTGGTTTGAGCTAATGAGATGTTTTTATGCAAATAGATGAACCTTAAATATGACCTGGAAACAAAAGACTGCTTAACAGTTATTATTAAGCTATACATTAGGAGATCAATTAAAGAGAATTTCTTTCTAATGATCAAGCTGTACAAGAGTTGCTATGGAAACCTGGAAAGAGAGAGATTCAGCATGCAAAATAGCTACAGAAAAAAAATATTTGTAAACAAATATAGTAGAATGTGTATAATCACTTAAGTAATAAAAGGCTGATTTGATTTTTTTCCACCCCAATATATCTGGAAAAAGGGCACTTTTCCATATGAATGTACGAGTTTAGTCCATATTTGGCTGCCATGAAGCAAGGCAATGCCAAGATAATCTTTATGTAATCAGCGACAGTTCCCTAAATTACAATATAGGATAGAAAGACAGGATTGCTTTAAAGGTCTCAAAGAATTGTACAGTCATGTCATTACAAATTGCTGTCAAAGACAAAACACATTTGTGGCAAAAAAAAGTTCAAATACAGATGGTTAAAAGCAACGTTAATTCTTTCCTCATACCTTAAAATAAAGTGGCACTTATATCGGAAGAATCTTAAAAATACTCAGATTTTCTTGTGTAAAGGCTGTTGGCTGCTTCATATTTTTTCATTCTGGTTTTTTTGCATCTATATCTTGAACAATTCCTGAACATCCATAACATTCAAATGAAAATACCGTTAAATAGCATTTTAGGTTAAAAATTTATTTTCTGTCACTGAGTATGTCTTTACAGCACATATTGCAGAAGGAACAAATACACACAATCAAGTTTTCCAGTATACAGAGAATATCTTGCCCACATATACACACAGAAACGTTCAAAGCAGGGTTGGTAACTGGATCTCCTGTAAAGATCTAGGAACCTTTTTGTACCAAACAACTGATATAACAGACTAGACGCACTCTCTCTACTTGTTCTCCCATTTGCACGTTATCCATGGCTGCAATGGTTCTGCTCCTTTGGCAGGGAAAAAGCACCAGAAAGTATCAGATCTGGCAGAGGGGAATCTGCAGCCAGATCTTCTGATCCACATTAAGCACAAAGAGACCCTGAGCCCAGAGGAAACCAGTCCCAGAAACACACCTAACATCACAACTCAGGTCTACATGCTATGGTGTGACCTCTTTTCTGGGATATTTCAATATTACTCAACCTGCAATCTCTGTAACTGTATGTCAATTAACATTGATGATACAATCCGAGCATGTGAGCAGACTCCTGAAGTTACACATTCAAGTGATTTTTTCAGTTGTGCCTGTCAAGACTTTTGACAGTCTTGAAAGCAAATAAAGATCACCAAAATCACAATTTTCAGTGAACAACTGGCACTTATAAACAGGAAAAGGAAATTGTTACTTATAGGTTTGTAGAAACCAAACCAGCAAGGGACTGCGGGTTCATCAAGTCCTGTTTTCTCTGGCAAGTTCTCCCGTTTCTATATTTAACAACTTTCACCTCAAGCTGTTGTGGGCAACACATTAATGTGTATGTTTCTGAAGGAGGCATATGAATGAGCCCATTTGCCAATGAATTTGAAAGACTCTTTCAACGTGGAACATGAAAAAAGTGAATTAAACAAGTAACATAAAAACAACACAGGAAAACTATTATGAAAAATGAATTAAAACATTGTCATCAGTAACACAGAGGTGGATGGGAGGATATCTGATTGTCTTTTTCAGGGGTCAGTTTTAATCAATACAGCTTGTTTTTTTATTCAGGACTCACTCTATGTTATAATCCTGCTACAGTCAGGTACGATGGGACTACCAAAATTACCAAATTCTACACATACCAAGCTCAATGATTAATTTCAGTGGAAACTGGCTGATGCTAATAAGTACTTTCAAAAAATCCTCTTCTACGCTTTTCCCTGTGTCTTACTTCATGTACGACATCAGTTAATAATACTTTCCTGCCTTGTAAACGTTATGTGAGGCTTGTTTATGCCATTTTTTTCAAATGCCTTCTAGACTAAAATCTGTTTAAAGTGTTTGCTTCATATGCACACTAGTATACTTCTTGTTTCAAATGATTTATAATCCAGAAATACTCCTCTCATGTTTTTTGAAAGTGTGACTGTAGAGATGTATCTCTGAATAGAAGACAGATATACTTCAGGGAAACAACACAAAAACAGAAAAAAAAAAAGGAATATTTAGCCAACATGAAGCAATACACAGTTATCAGGAAGAAAAGAATATTCTTTCTGAAAGAAAATCTTTCAGGCTTCCACTTTGTGGGAAGGTCGTTTTGGTTAGCTTCAGTGAGATAATAAAGAAATCCAATTAGCTCTATATAGAAGTGACAAATCTGTTCTCATCAAAGAACATATCACAACCAAACAAAATGCTATTAAATTACACCTATTGAAAAGAGTTGTATTCTGCTAATAAGAGCAGACCTAGAAGAATTCAGCTAGAAAGTAACTAAAAAGAAAATAAATTCCAACGACTTATCAGATCAGTCCAAGTTCCTGATAATAACTTGTGGCTCACTAAAAGTAAAAGATGTTAATCAGTATAGAGTTGTAAACTCTGACTGATTTGTAAAATGTGCTACTGAGCTCTTAGATTCATGCACTTAAACTTCGCAAAAATCAGTGAAATCTGATGTGAATGCAGTAATCCTTCACAACGGGAGCACAGCCCCCACCTCACTCCTAAGAGATTTCTTCAGACAGAAGAAGGTAATAAATTCATCTTGCAGAGCAGCCTAGTGCCAGTTAACTTTTGGGATCAATGAAAGAATCAAGTTCCAAAGTCAAGGGCTCTGAGCAAATACACCCCAGAATTTATTTTATTTTTCAACAAGCTCTGAAATGAATTAATATGTACTCATTTGCTGAACAAACTTCATGAGTTATTTGTACATAAGTCTTATGAATATTCCATGTTCACATGAAATTAGTGCAGTCCAATATCCATATCCATATGTTACAAGCAAAAGTCGTGGCTGTAAGGATGTCATAAGCAGTTTTTGTGGTATATCTACAGTCTCAAACCTTGCTACAAATTCTTACGTAGGACAAATTATCTTCAAAATAAACTTGTTTTTTAACAACAGTCTTTCAGAATTTCATTGTCTTATCTTCAGTTAGTTACTTGATTTCAATGCATATTGAAACCCCGGAGTTCAATTCTGGTAAGCTTCGGTAAGTGTTCAGGGAAGAAGACAAATATGACAAGATCATAGATTTGAACAAACAAACTAATTTTTGAGGCAATATTAACTGCAAAACTGTATTATTTAGGGATGAATTTACTCCATCTTGTAACAGTACTTGCTCTCTTGCTTTTAAAATTAGAATTTCTTCTTTTTCTTTTAAGTCATCTGACCACTACTGTACGGAAATAGGCATTTCTGCTAATTACTTCACTGTGAAAAAAATTATAGAGAAAATCAAGATGAATGAGGCACTGTGCTTTGCACAAATCAGACAGACAAGCTGTCAGTGCTGCCTAACCCATCCTTAGAACAATTCCTTTTCCCCAAGGAATTTGTCAGGAAAATGGAGGTTCTTGTCATTTCTCTGCTTGCAATTTGGGACTTTCCTTTCACACCTAGTTTATTTCTAGGATCTTTTGACACTATTCTTGCAATTAAGTGACAAATTAATTTTTTTTTCTTATTCCGATCTTTAAGCTAGCATCTATGCTTTTGTGGTGCTATACATATGGGTTAAGGTATGGCTAGCAAGTGTGTTTGCCGTTATTTTGTTCGGTCTCTGAAGCACATTTGTCCTGTAGACAAGCCAAGCAGGTAGCTCTGCATCAGTGCCTCAAGTGACTGGGCAAATTATCAGTGCTTGAAGAGCCCTGGGAGACTCATCAGTGCTGGAGTGCCCTTGAGAGTGTGCAGGAGCGCACAGGGCAGTGGCATGGGAGCTTGGTGCTTATGGGTTCTTCAAACAGACCCACTCCTCCAACATTTTCTGCACAGGCAGCTTTATGCTAGTGGATGCTTGAAGCGGTGCAGTTTGTGAAGTATATTAGAACCTCACGCTCACTGGGCCCATTTTATACTGAAGAGCTATGTTATTAATTGAATGTATTTCTCAACAAGAAAGATTTGGTTAATACATAATGAGATCTCACCAACAAATGTCTGAGCTTGCTCAGATATATTTACATCTGAAGTATGGGGAAAAATATGAAAAATTGTGCAACTATGATTAGTAATCATAATTTATTTTGTTCATGCTCTTTAAAGACTTTTTTTTCAAATAACCTTAAATTTCATCAAGCAGCAGCCCACATTTCCTCAGCTGTACTCATTAGAGATATGGAAAAATTTGTAGACATTTTTAAAGAGAGGTCAGTAACAGAATTACAAGAAAAGGAGTTTCATGATGTATTGAAGAAGCGTGTGAGTGTAGGAAAGCAAATTTAACGAGTGATGCAGCGTCTGTTAGCATATGTTAGTAAATTCTAGATGAAAGTTACATTAGCTTCTAAGATCTGTTACATACAGACATACACACATGTGTGTACACGTGAGAGATAAGTGATGTACAAGATTATGGGTTTACTGATCACAGACACAAATATTGAAAGCTATCAAGTGTTAAAACAGAACTCAGTCTTAAAATGAAAGAATTTTATTTCCATGTAACTAAATTGAGTAATATATACATTGCAGATTACATAAGAGCTGAGCCTGGCACAGCCTTATCAAGAGCATTTACAAAAACATTCAAAATTAACAATGTAACCCTTGTTTTTACACTAATTCAAAACCAGTAGAGACTGTATGCCATGCTTGTTCAAGATAAAAGAGAAATATGGACACCTGGGTAATTTATGTAAAGAGTTCAACCTTAGAGCGTGACAAAGAAATTATCCACAGTTGGAAGGAGAAAATACAAAGGCAGAACTTGGGAAAAAAAAAAACACCAAAAAATCAGAACTATGTGTAATGCAACACTCAGTCTTGCTTAAGAATTGTCTGTATGGAAACATTTGGAAAATATTAGTCTGAATTAAGAAAATAAGTGAAATCACATTAAAATTAATTAGTTGAACTGAAATAAGTGTGCACACACCTAAGGTGGTGGTAGTTCAGTTAGGTTACTTCACCCCCAAAGGGAAGTAAACTAAATCAAACTGAAGCCATGAAGGGTTCAGTCACCATATGTCAGCAGTCTGTGCACATACATGGCAAATACAAGGTCATCTCAGGGCTTAAGTAAGAACCACAGGCTAAATTAACCACATAAAAAGTTATTGTGGATCATCAATAAATTATGTGTGCGTCTATGGCATATAATTCTCAGCAAAAATGTTCAGAGGGATTCAGTGTTTTCTAACTAACCCAGCTGTGACATTTGTGAATCTTTTTGAGAGGGTTACCATAAAAAGATACTAGTCAAGAGCAAGCTATTTACATTCACTTCACCAAAAAACATTAGACTATGCAGAATTTACAAACGGATGAAGAATAGAATAATATCATTTGTTCTGTTAGAGTGTGGACCAAATTCAGACGGATTACTCAGGCTACACTTTTCTTATAGTTTCAGTGCAACCTCCCTCTATTCCCCACCAAAAACAATGCCATGTCCTAGCACCTAAAGTTCATTAGAACGAATGAAGGTAGGACCCAGTGGAACACCCATCTTCCATAGAGTTACCTGGAAAACACTGGTTTTCATGGAAATCCAGTGCCTTCTGCACAGCACGACTCAGACATGCTGTACAGAGGAGCACGGCAGCCTTTTGGGGACACAAAGTCCTGTTTCTTACTGAGTGCACAGTGGGTAACACACTTGGTCTCTCTCCTTCCCAAGAACAGACTCCTACCTGGGAAGGATGTGAAGGCTGCAGAGCCTCCCTCCTTACTCAATGATCGAAACCCTGGACTAAAGACTCACCACTCGTTTCCCCTTGTCCTGCCTCTGCCTTTAGTTCTGAGCTACACAGGGCCTCACATTCAGCAGGAGTCCATATGTGGTGAATGTGCCTTGTTTAACAGGCTTTATGTGTGCTATGAATATACTTAGTGTACATTATATTATATTTCTATATTACATATTGGATTTTTTTGTATTCAGCTTGAGTGCCCTACAAACTGGAGGAGAAAAAATGGAGGGTCTGGCAGTTGGACAGAGGTAGTTACGATCTATACTATTTGATAGCAGTAGTTTGGAACTGCAGAATGAGCACATCAGCTTGCTGGTTTTAGGTAGATCAGTACTGAAACAGACAACAGTTACTTTTAAATCATCAGAATTTAAATTCTTTTTCTTCCTTTTCTAACGTAACAGTTCACACCTCTGAGCCACAAAATGAAACTGCAGACTCAGGAAGATAGCAGTGTTATGTGGCTCAAGTGAGAAAGGTTTAATTAGCAACAATAGGACCTAACGCAGCTGAAAGCACAGGCTCTTCTACACAACTCTGCTGCAAGCAGTTGAATGTTTCTTTAACTCATGCCTGCTGCTAACCATCACCTGGAGCCATTATTGCAATCAGATGTCTCGGGACACACGTCAGCCATGCTTCAGCTCCCCAGCCAAGATCTTTTCCATTGGTGATAGTAATTGTGGATGTAGCAAGATTCATTATTACCTTCCCATGCAATGAGGACTCTTGTGCCATACAAAAATGACTGCACTGACTTTTCAGACCAGTGTTCAAAGGCCTCAGGTCAAAGATAACGAATGATCATATGGCATATCAGAATTACTTTTTTTAATTTAGAAGAGCATTCTGTAAAATAAAAATATTTCTTCAAATAGCAACTATGCATTTCTGAAAAGACACAAGTCTTCCTAGTCTCAGATGTCAATAAAGTTTTCTAAGCTATTGAATGTTCTTATACATATGGAAAAAAAAAAAGATTAGATGTGCAATTTTAAGTCATGCGAATCAACCATTTAGGGACTAAACACTATGGAGTGAGAAGGATCCTGTAAAGACATAGGCAAGAAGATCCTCAGGAGAGAAGACGCTCTAGGGGGACTTATCCTGCTGAGTGTGGGACTCAAGCTCACAACACTCCTCCAGCACCTCTGGAAATTCTGTCCTGTAAAGCAGGCAGCTCACAATATTATCTGTACTATTTTTCATTTGTAGGAATCATTGCTTCACTACTCACACAAAACCCCCTCCAGAATAATAACTCAGACTGCTGAAATCCAACAGGGAAGTGGGCAGGAAGAGGCCGGGGTGGTAACTGGGGCTCACTGGGAAGCACATCAACCCGCCATCCACTGCATGCCAGGAAGGACCCCACTGTACTCACTGCACACCTAACATTTCTGTTATTAAAATCTTTATTAAGTACTCAGTGGCTTCAGAGCTGTGTGTATGTATAACTGTAGAAGATTTAATGTACATAGTGTTTTTAATCAAAGATCGCCACAGATTTTCCAGATATTAAAAGCTGCCCCAAAGTCCCTAGAGCTCCACAGACGCCTGGAGCATGCAGGAATAAGCAATGATAGTCTGGAATGTCCCCAGACCACCTTTGGCATCATTCTTCTTCTGGGGATGTGACCTTCATGTTGAAGATTTCTAAACCTGTATTTTGGTTTCAGAGATGATGGAGCGGATAGCAGAACTCATTGCTTTCTCTTTCTAATCTCATAGCCGTATGAGGAAAGGCCAAAATCCTGTCTCAATTAATTCAGACTTAATGTTTTGTAAAACAGGTAAATAATAGCTCAGTGAACAGATTAGAAAATTGGGACACAGATAAGCACATATGATGTCAATGGCCAAGGTTCAGTCAAATGTACTAAACAATATGGTTTCAAATTCAATATTCTGCCCCAGATTTTATCAAAAACAAGGCTTATCTGCAGCCTCAGACTCGACTGAAGTACTTGTTTAGTTCACCTTTTGATTAAAGTGGAAAATGACAAGGTCAGAAAACGTTTCAACCAACTTGACTGTGTATGTGTTTTTACTTAACTGTTGTACTGGAGACTATTTTATACTGAAAGCCACCCATTCACGCTAAATCTGATAATAACAATAATGTTTTCTTTGCCAATCACTGCATTTTCTTACAAATTTTCTGTGACAGGGACATGTTTACAGCACCACCTGCAGCACTAGAAGGCTAAAAAACTCTTGTCTAAATCAGGTAAATTATTGTATCTGCCTAACCTTTTGTATCTATGCACCTACTCAACACGTGCAAACAGCTTCAAAGTGTACAAGCATGTTTCAAACCCATTATCATGTTTTGAAAATCCTCTCACCATACCAGATTTCTACTTGTGAACAAACATACTGGGCCAGTGCATTTCAGTATAATGGACCACATGTCCTCTTGCAGAAGTCAAGATCAGGCCTCCCATTACTTATGACATTTAAACTATTTTTAAGAAATTCTTTGCAAGCCTGCAATGTATGGATCACTTACATTGCAGAGATTAAAGGGATATGGTTTTCTTTCACGGAAAAAAGAATAATGTATGGCAAATGAGACTAGAATTCTTGTTTAATATATTAATTCTGACCTCTTTATTTTATTTTATTTTATATAATATGAAGCAGAACAAATGTAAATTTAATTTTCAAATTATGAAGTTTTGAAAGTAAACATTCTGATTTTACACAAACTTTTCAAAAGTTATATAAATATGCCTTGACTTACTTGCATGATTTGCTACTGTTTCTTTAAGACTGCATTTTGTGCAGGCAGTCTGAGGATCATAGGAAAAGAATAATGAATATCTTAATAAAGCAGAATAATTTTCAAAATATTTCAATTTAAATACATCTATCAGAAGATTCAAAAAAAAAATACTTAAACTATGTGACATATAATCCAAGATAAAGACCTGCATTATACATAATATTGAGCAACTAAACTGTACCATTAATTCACATTTTATCCAAATTAAAAAAACCCCACAATTCAGATTTTGAGTAATGAGGGCACCAAAAACTGTTTCAATGAAATCAAATCATTGAAAAAAGTTGAAAAAAAAATTAAACATTTACTATTATCTGTTCAAGATAATCCAAGAGCTAATAAAAATGACTCTATATGCTCACATATTCATTATATTTTATGTATACTGGTTCTACTCTGCAGATTTATCAACAGTTTCAGAAAATTACTCTCAATCTTTCTACCAGTGAATGTTCAAATAAAAATAACCGCACTACCAAGAAGAGAAGTGTGTGTTGCTCCTGTGGTCTGAATGAGGAACTGTGACTCATTTAAGAAAGAGGCTCCTGCATCAGTAAGCTCTACTGCATTTCCAACAGGTTTAGAAGGACCACCCAGTGACCCTGTTGCCATGCAGCTGTAGGTTTTACTGGCTATGATATGTTCAGATGCCATGGTGTTTCCAGAGCACAGCCTGCTTCCTGATACATTCACTTGTGGCGTGGCTTGGGATGTCACAAACTAGGAGAAAAATTTAGAAAACTGAACTGAAAGCTAGCAAATTAAATGTGCCAAGAAGTACTTGCAAGTACTGAAACTTGATCACTTATCTAATTCAACTATTAAAATTATCCCCAGTTTGGGATTGTCTATGTTAGTCTTTTAGTGTAGATGGGGAGCAAACTTTTGAAGCAACTCTTCCAGCTGTTCCCATTGACTGTGCCCTGGTTTGTATTGCAGAGACATCTCAGGGCATGCAAACTGGACTCTCTTTTGGCAAAAGATGATCCCCAGAAGTGAACCTCATGCTCTCTAATCCCTGACTGGCATTCAAGGTCATGGGACGAGACCAGAACAAGTCTGCAGCAATGCGGAGGTGTGCTGGAAGTGAGGATGTGGGACACTCAGCATGATCCATCGCACCCCCTGGATCTGCCTAATGAACTGCATGACCCCCTAACAGAGACAGTGACTTTTGATCGAGAAAAGCTATCATTCTCCCCAAAAATTTCCAGTTCTGGGCCAGGAGTTAGGCTATGCACTGCTTCTGTTAGGTTGCTTACATGTGCCCGGTGTGTTTTACAGCAGTCTTAATTATACCACTCCTCTGTGCCAAATATACCCTAAGGGACAGAACAGTCTCAAGCATTTTTAAGGTACTGAAACTGAAGTGGCTTCAGGGTAATGCATGGGATGAGGTCCTGTTGGAGTCAACCCCTAGTACAGGGGCAATCCCTGCACAGCATCACTGTTAAAGCTCTCCATTACTTGAAAATAGTGCAGGGTAAAGTCCTTCAAAAAAGACTAATTTTTGAAAAAGGGAAAGAAAATTAAATCAAGTTACCACAATCTGACAAATTTTTAGGAATGTAAACAAAACCGAATTTTACCATTCCCAAGGTGACACCTCAGGATTTGCTGCTGTTGTTACAAAAAAAAAACCCCAAAACCAAAACCAAAACAAAACCAGAAAGGAGATAGGCTGAGGGATCAGAAGCCACCATGCCCTCTGTCAGCACAGAGTTGCATTTCCAAGGAATGCACACAGAGAAGGCAGGCAGAGACACATGAGCAAGGCATAGAGCTGCCACAGCCTTTTTACAGTACACAGTTATCTTTTGCCCATGTCCTTGAAAAAAGCACAGAAACCTCCGTTGCTGAGAACTACATCCAGCTCAGAACTCATACCCAGTCCACTGCAACTTTCCATATTGATCGACAGCCAGAGAGAATGTAAACTGATGTATGAATCTACCTGGAAATTTATGAAAATATAATTAAATAAATCATAAGGTTTCTGAGCATTCTATTTTAGCTCTGCTTTGATATATCATCATAGAATCATATAATAGTTTGGGTTAGAAAGAACTTTAAAGGTCATCTAGTCCAATCCTCCCTGCAATGAGCAGGGACATCTTCAACTATATCAGGCTGCTCAGAGCCCCAACCAGCCTGACATTGAATATTTCCATGGATGGGGCATCTACCATGTCTCTGGGCCACTGTTCCAGTCACAATCACCACTTAGGGACTAAATAGTATTTCATTTTTTGTTTTTCACTGTCTGTTTATGGTCATTGATGATAAATTAGACTTTTTTTCCCAAGTGGTAGTCCTTCTTCTTTTTAAGTCTCCCTAATTCTGTGTTTGGCTTCCTTCATTTGCCCTCTCCAGAGTATGTTGGTCCCTGAATCCTCAATTTTATAGGTCTTATCTCATGACAGGACATTTACAACTCCAGGACAGCAATTAAGTTTTTGTATCCATGTGTATGATGCCTGGGAATTCAATTACTATTATGGATGATAAAAACTACAAATATAAGCTGAATATTCACAAACATAACTACTTTGTTGTGCAATAACATCTGACCTTTAAATATCAGTGTACAGCAAAAACCCAAAGCAATATGTCACAATAGGGCATAAAATATACCTCTCAATAGTATTCTCACAGAAAGCAACAGAAAAGGTTTACTTCTAGGGTAAACAGGCTGAATGATTCAGCTGTAGAATTCTACAAAGGGAAAGACTTCCAAAAAGCAGTGTTAATTGAGGAGAAGCCCGATATTTTGACACAGCAAATGGTAGGGATGGAGGAGAAACAGGTCAGAAGCCAAACATAAATTATGAGAGGGGCCATAAACATGAACCAGATTTCACAAATAGAAAGGGGAAAAGGTTTGAAGAGCCTTTAATGTTAACAATAACATTTTGAAGTTGATTCTCAGCTTCAGAGGTAGCCAAAGCAGTTGCCTGAGTAAAGGGTAATATGAGAGTAGCAGAAACAGTAATAAATTAAAGAAGAGGCAGAATTTTGAACAGATTGCAAGCAGAAGGCCAAAGGAATATGAATACTACAAGAAATTCATTACTGTTCGAAATAACTGCAGTCTGATACAGAACCTTGACTGAAAAATTCTAAACAAGTATAAAAATAAAACATAAATAGGATAGTTATTATTCACTCCATAGCTGCACAGAGCATGCCTGCGCCTTTTTCATCACTCAGATTGAGATATTTTGACAATGATTTTTAACTAAGTTCTCATTGCACTTGTCAGTGATCAGCCAGTGGGAGCAGCCTCGTTTTTCATCAATGGAAAGAACAGAAGGATTTGGGAATGAAGGTACAGGGAAAATGTGATGCTTTGTGTATATATGGTTCAAATGCCCACGTTTCAAGAACTTTTAGATATCATTTATTGCACACACATTTCTAAACTGTTTTTCTTCATGCTGTAGAGGGAAAGAATGATTAAAAAGGGTTAAAGAAGCCTGAAGAGATTATATATGCCATCTCCTTTTCCCTTAAATAGGCTCATTTTACACCAGTGTACTCAGATGATGGAGACCCCACAGCCTCCCCTGTCTATCCCCATGCTTCATTATTCTTGGTATTTAAAAGCTTCCCTTCTCATCCAACATTCTTTCTTACTGAAATGTAAACCTATTACTCTTTGTGCTATATGTTACAGACATGGCAAACAGATTATTCCCTTCTTTTTCACAATGGCGTTTGCATACTTGAAGACTGTTATCATGCTTCCTTTCCGCCTTCCATTCTCTAGATTAAACAACCCCAATCCTTAAGCATGCAAGCAAGCACTGTTTACTTCAATGGAATTACCAGATAGGGACTCTCCCATGCTTTGAATTAAACCTTATTCATTGGTTGAAACAAAGCCCAGTCGAGCACGCCACAATCAGCAGGAAAAGAAATCAGCTTGGCAAAGCTCGTGAGGGGACAACTTGCCTCTTCAGTTCAATGTCAGTTGCGAGATTATGAGAGCAGGCCAAAAATGACAACACCTTAAAAACAGCTATACAGTACAGTTAGCCCCATCCCCAAGCAGGGGCATAAGTGAATGGTAGAAGACAGCCCAAAGGGTCAGATGCACTGGAAGATGAGAAGTTTGGGATGCCACTCATCAAGGCATGAGCACTTGGGAGCGGGGAAGGAAGGGTCTGTCTATGGCTCTGCCTCTGTCCATCTCTTTCACAGGGGTTGCAATGCACTATTCTTCACCACTTCGTGAGTCATCCCTTACTCTTCCCTCTTCACCACCTCCAGTTTCACTTAACCAAGTAGACTTTGACCATAAATGAGACTGGGAGAAGTGAAATCTTGATATACAATCTGAATATCTCAAAAAAAAGCTGCGTCCCTTCCAGTAACTCATTCCCTGTTCTCAGTGCCTGGGGTTCTGTATTTGCTCTTGGTTTAGGAGGTCAGAATACCAAGAAACTGGGCTCATTCTCGACCTCTGCAAGAAAACAGCAAATTGGTCAGTTCTGTCTCATAACAGTCATTTTTACAGCAAGGTCAAAGGCTGCCAACTAAAAAAGAAAAAAAAAAGGACCCTACACAAATTTATCAGAATAGCAATAATAGTAGTAAAAATGTTAACCTGTCCTAATTGAATTTGGTGCATTGACGTTTTTAGTGCAGTAAAACCCCATGTACTGGAAAGTTTTCAAGTCTTGTTTGACTGCACAGAAATATCCCATAAAAATGAGTGAAAACATGATTTCAAAAGCATAAACTTTAAGTTCAATGTATTCCAGAACATTGGTGACCCTAATTGTAACAGTCTTCCTAAAATAGGTTTTCCACATTATCTCTAGTATGCAGTGAACATACTTGTGAAACAGACGATGATCTTATGTTCTAATAGAACCATCTTTCTTAAGCACATCGTAGCTTTCATTTTTTACAATAAACAGTAGTTCTAAACAATAACACTTATGTGAAATACAGTGTTTGCAAGGGCCTTGGGAGCTGCATCTTGGGAACAGAAACTAGTACAGCAGCATCTCCTGTCAATCCTGCATGTATTGTTAGTGCTACAACAATAATCTCTTCTCAACCCTGCATAATATTTATGCAGAGCTTAAAACTATGAGGATTTCTGTGCTATAATTCAAGCTCAGAGTGAATTATACGATTTGACATGAAAACACCTGAAAAGTGTGGTCTACCATGGTAATGCTGACACAACCTTAACTCTAGTGGCACTGCCAGGTATCATTTGATTACAGTATCTCCTGCTTATAACACTGCCATGGTAATTAAAGCATGTCAGAACTACAAAACAAGTGTAGTAAAGACACATTTTGTGACACAAACATTAACACGATTTTTAAAACGTGATCTGCTATGGTATTAAAAATGGAAAATTGTGTTCCAAGTCATAATGATTTAGTGCTGAATTACAGAAATAGTTGAAATGCCTAAATACGATGGCAGTTGGTACTATTCTTAAGTATTACACATGCACAGAAGTGCTATGACAAATACATTTAAACATCTTTAATGCTGCAAAACCTGGAAAGACAATTAACAGCAATAAAATTTGTAGTGAATTTGGATAAATTTTAGACAATTAGCCTTCTAAATGTAATTTCTGGCCAAGAAATCCATAGGGACACATGACTTATCCACATTTATTACTCAGAGCAAAGTAATTCCTGTCATGGCTGAACATCAAGGGATTTATCATCATAAATTCAGATCAGCTAATGGACTGAGTAGTCCTTTACTCCCAAGAACAAATTCCTAGGTAAAAGATATGAAATATAAATTGACCACAGCAAAAGGAGTGCATAGCAATATTATACATAGTAGATGTATAGTTATTATATGCAATAAATAGATACATGCATTCATTGTATATTAGTAACATATTGGGAAAATAGATGTACTCATGGGCACTTCTCCTACATTTCAGATAGCACACATAGTTTGTGCATTTCCTCTTATTAATAAGTTCTCCTCCAAATATTTCGAGAAAAATATGCTCTACAAACAAAATTTTGTTACTCTTGTCCTTAGCCAAAGCATCCCTCTTCTCTTAAGTAACAGTATAATGAGTCTGGTCTATCTTTTTTTATCTTACAGGTCTTGCTCCTCCAGCATATCAACACAGATTCTTCAAAATAATGTAAGCAAAAAACCAACTAAAATATTTTTATGATTTGAAAGACAGAGTTCAACAGACCAAAAGATACAGCAGTTTGGTGACAGCTACCTTTCGCTTTATTTCTCAAAAAATAATTCCTATTGAGAACAAATGTTTCAATATAGATCAGTATGATCTCATTTGAACCCGTGTCTCACTGGAGCTGAACACAAACTGAACATTTTCAGGTGGAGAAAGAACAAATAAATACAGCTATTTAATTACTATATACTTTTCACCCGCTCTCACATTCTTCTGCATTAACTCCAAGAAAAAAAAAAAAAATTAAGAAATATCTGAGACAGACTTGCTTTGGTGTCTTTCTGCCATAATGAAGTAACTGGAATTTGCTTCCATTTTTCAGAGGTTATGACTGATGAACTTCACAGAACTTTAAAGCAGGATTCATGATGTAATCTGAAATTATTTTGAACCACCTCTATATCTTCTGAACTTATTTTACCCTAACTTTTTTCAGACAGATTATTAGCAAATTACATCTAGTTTAACATTGTTGGTTTTATCCACTTTGTACCCACTTCTTTTTGTGTGAACACCCTTTTTTAAACTAAGTTGCTGCATTCACTTTCCTTTGTATTTAAAGGAAAAAGATATAATCTTCTGTGTACAAATAAGACAAATTCTTTTAGTACTTTCTTAGACCAGGAATGTACATTTGAAGCAAACTGATTGTCCCTGCTTATTGTGCTTTGGTTTATATTCTGAGGGTTTTGTGGAGTGTGCAGACTGGATGTTTTTTAGGTTGAAAGCAAACCCAAATATGCGCTCCTAAGAACATCTAATGTTCTCTAACAACGATGAATATTCAGACCATAAGACCAGACTAGAGATAGACCAAACTAAATTGCAATGAAGGTCAACAGTCTGGTCATCAGGTCCTCATGATCAGCCTTGCTAGTCTCCATTTCTACCCTTACTGCACTTCTTTTTAAAATATACATAGTCCTATCTGCTGTTCTCTACACCTTCTTCAGTGAAATCACCTTTCTGAAAATGTGTATGTCCTCAGGTTTCCTGTGATGATGCAACTAATTCCATCTCCATCATTATATTCATCTTGTTCTTTTTCCCATATAATAGTCCAATTGAGTCTTGTATTGATGATGCCCTGCGAAATTACTGTCAGAAACCATCATTAACAATCTGGTTTTGCCCATGGAATTAAAGGAAATATTTAATAAGACTGGTCTCAAAATGGGTTATTAGGTTATTCGTGGCATTACTTATCTCCAAGTTAGTAATTCCCTTTGCAGCATAAGCCATTATCACCTCCCATTTAGCTCATTTTATCCACTTTAAAAGTTCTTGTACTAGCCCCATATTATCAAATTCAATTGGTAATTTCCCATGTGGCATCCTATCAAATGCTTTAGTGAAATCTAGACTGACTACACAGAACACATTTCCTCTGTCAGCTTCCATTTAAAACCCAGGACAGCAGGATTATTCTGACATGATCTACCTTTGACAAAGATGTTTTGCATTTCATTCCATTTTCCATTTATCTCCCTACATTTATTCTTATTCTCTCTTTTTTTCTTTTTTTTTTTTGGCTCTAAAAACTTTGTACATTGTTCAGGTCAGGCTATTAAGCTTGCTGTTATTTGGATTACTTTTTCTTCATAAACATGGTGGTTGCTCCTCTCTAATAAAAATATCATCTTTAAGTTAATGCACTTATTGAACACCTTGACTTGCAAAATATGCAATGCTAGATATTTCAGGATTCTGGCACAAAGGTTGCCACTACTGAAGGTAAAGTAAAATTCAAAGATCTTTGAGATGAAACATTTCTTTTCCCAGACTTTCCTTAATCTTATCATTACCTTCACTGAAAAATTAGTTCACTTATTTATTTAATCCAAGGAATAATATACACCATCTTTAATCTTAATCACATCTCATGAATATTCATTGACCTCTGGCAGCCCTAGGAACTGTATCTGAATTACTCATCACTCTGGAACTTCACTGCCAGAGTAGGTAGCCAGGTCCAAATTAGGAGCCACAATACATGGCTTAAATAACACCGCAGGCACCTATACTTAGGCATTATATTAATTAAAATATATCTTCTAGTCATAAACTCATATATTTATAATCATGACTGGTAGCAGTATCTAACATGTCTTCATGCCTTGTATAGGGCACAGAACTTTTTTATCTAGTCAATAGTTGGATAAGAATTAGCACACATTTGGGGGGCAGTGGAAGGGAAATAAAAAAAGAAAAGTCAATGCTGACTTATTGGTTTCAGGTGACTATAAATTTGCCACCCTTCTCTGTAGTCTGTTCCAGTGGCTAAACCTATTAAAAATGTATACCTTATTTTTAGCTTGCATTTTTATAGTTTTATCTTTCAACAGCTGATGATCCTAGGTGTGCATTTATCTGTCCTTTTCTGTGTGCATTTATCTGTCCTTTTCTGTGGCTTTCCCAAACTTAGATACTTTGAGCATACCTTGAAGCATTAAGTGTTGAAAAGAGTAGAAAGATGATGATAAAAACTAGGTAAGGATATGTAATTTCCACATAATTTTATAATACAGTATATTATTATGATAAATTGTATCCCATGCATTTTCAGGAATTAAAAGCAGTTGCTTCAAATCAAGTTGTACTGTGTATAAAATATACCGTATTTGCATAACTAAGCAAAATCTATTTCTAATAGCAATAGCAATGACAGTAATAAATATTTCCTCAAAGACAGTAATAAATGTTTCCTCATAACTTCCTCATTGTGAAAGTGCACTTTTCCAGGTCAAGAAGTTGATAAAACACCCAGTAAAGGACTTCTGTGCCTGACCTGAGAGTTGAGAAGTTTAAGTGAAGATGGATACAAAATTTTGCCTCTGCTACTCCATGTTTCTAAATGGTTCAGATGTCTACTTGGCTGACTTTCAACTCCTTGAGGAACAGGCCAATGTATCAAAAAACAGTATTGGGGTAGTTCTGAATAAGGGTTTAGCATTACTATAACTTGGTTAACTGATATTGCTGAAGAGCTTCCATTGGGCAGATGTATGTTTTTACATGAAAATTACCCTAAAGAAGACCTAGATACTGGATCCCAGTCAGGACCCAAGTACTGAGCTCCTGGCTGTAGTTGTGAGCCAGAATCACCAATCAAAAATATCAAAAAGAAACTTGATGAGTTTAACCATTTCTATGATTACACAGAGTGAGGGTTTTTTAGTTTGCAAGTTTTGGTTGGGATATTTCGGTTCTGCTTTAGAAGTCTGAGTCTTCCCTCAACCTAGCTTTAAAGCCAAATGCCAAGAGGGAACAAGGGCTTTGGCTCTGCCTGGTTTCAGTGTGATCTAGATACCTAAAAAGTATCAGACTCCAAGGCAAAATTTTACCTCAGCCTGTTTCTGATGCTAGGTCTGGTTGTAAGCCTCAGAGCCACAATATAGCCTAAGTGATCACATACCACTTTGAGTCCATCAGTCCTAAGCTTTTCAGTTAACATTTTACAAAGGGTCACAGTGAAAAAAGATTTATTATATAGCACGCTCTTCTGATTTGGAACAGAAAACAATGAGTATATGTGACTGCCTGAGCTGGCTGAGATCTTAACACAGCTTATTTTTATTAAAGGATAACTGAAGTTTAAAGTGTGACTGGGAGTACTGTGCTGAAAACAGGTTAAGGACAGGTTGATATGTATTAACTAAAAATGAAGTCTGGATTTAAAATGGAGAGCCGTTGCATCTGGAGGAGTAAGATGGGAAGAAGTCACTGGAATGAATGATACCATTCACTTTTCTTTAACCTTTGAAGTATTCCTTTTATTGTAGAATAAAGTAATAGCTTCTCTCTGCCATGATTGGTTGGAAATCACCATCTGTGGAAGGATATTTTTCGGGGGGGGGGCATTTTTGTGTAAGTCTAGCTGCTCTTCTAAATAATTTTCTTAAATCACACATGATTAGATAATGGATATTCTGCAAATAGAATTTTAAGAAATCTACATACCTTATGTTGAAGGTCAGTTAGTTATTAATCAGGAGCCAATTTAAGGATGTCTAAAGATGATATATAGTTTTAATGTTTCTGTGAAATATTTATCAAATCAGAAATATTTAAATAATTAAATAACAACCATTCTGCTGTTTCTTTAGTGATAAAGCAGCATTGCTTACAATTGGGGAAACCAAGGTAAAAATAGGCAACACCCTAGATGTGATTTATTTAAGCTATGCAATAATAACATAACAGATCATCCAAATAATTTGATATCTGAGACAGTTAGTGCTCTTAGAAAAAGAGAGAGTCCAAGACAGAGGAATCTGTTTGCATGCATTGGTAGTGAAGACTCCTAGCAACACACAAGGAGTAATTTAAGAGTCCCATTTATTTATGTATCAAATGAAAAAAATAAATGGACTCTTAGAACTAGGCATACGAAAATAATAAGAAATATCCAAAAAGTATTGAAATTTAATACTGAGTATAATTTTCCACTTAGTGGATCCAGCTCATGGATTTCAGTAGGCATATCTTGAAAGAAATTTAATCTAATACTTCAATGTACGCTGTAGGCAAAAAGAATAAAACTAGGGTCCCTCTTCTGAAGTGCAGTCACCCACTTGACATTGCAGAACAACAAAAAGGGAGAATGAAGTCTAATCACCAAATCAAGCATAGAAGTAGATGATCCTGTGTCTTTCTTTTCCCCTTTAATTAGGGTCTTCTCAAAGTTGTAGTATTTTGGGGGCTAACAAGGAATTCAAATTGGTGTAATGGACTCTGTACATGTGCACTATAACAACGTGCTGATATTTTCCTACAGAGGGCAAGATGTTATCAAGAAGTGAACTGTAACTGAACAGACGCTCTACCTCTAGGCACTGTAAGGTGGGCTGTCTACATATCTGTGGAGGCTGAAGCCCATGGGCTACCTTCAGTGTTGATGATTCAATCCGGAATAAGATGCTCGTTTCTTCAAAACACAATGCCTTGCAAAGATGTATAAATTGATTTATCTGACCAAGAAAGCATGTATATAGTAGGAAAATAAGGTGTTTTCTCCTTGATATGGAATTTATGTTGATACATGCTAAAGGAAAAAAAAAAGATAAAATTACATCTAATTGGATTCACTTTAGATCACCATCTATCCATTTACTGGAAATGCTATGGCACATGGGGACCTATTCAAGACTCAAAACCATTGTTGCCTAAGAGATATTTTACTGCCCCAAATGAAACAGAAAAAACCCTCTGCAGTCATTCCCATAATATAGGTTCTAAACATTTTGAAGTTCTTGTCATTAGCTTCTCCTGGATCTATGACAGGGCAAGCTTCAGCCATACTGAACTCAGTATGCATACAGACTGCTTGCTAATTATTTGACCTTAAAAATAACTAAATAATGTAAATGCAAACAGGCTGCTTCTCACTGAATTAAAAGCAAGCAAATGCATGCCCCTCAGAATAACAAGGAGGATCACAGGCTCCAGGAGCACTGAATATGAAAGTTGGAATCTTATCAATGCATACAAAAACCTGAAGGGAGAGTGCAAAGAGGACAGAGCCAAGCTCTTTTCAGTGGTGTCCAGTGACAGGACAAGAGGCAATGAGCACAAACTGAAACACAAGAGATTCCCTCTGAACATCAGGAAACACTTTTTTGCTGTAATGGTGACTGAGCACTGGAGCAGGTTATCCAGAGAGGTTGTAGCATCTCCATCAATGGAGATCTTCAAAAGCCATCTGGGCATGGTCCTGGGCAACTGGCTCTGGAGTTGCTCACTTTGTGAGCAGGGAGATCCCTTCCAACTTCAACCATTCTGTGACTCTGTGAATGTCTATGCCAGTCTTCACTCCCTCCTGAAACGAAGTGTCCTAGGGTCTGATCTAAGCATTACCCATAGCTGTTGTTCTTTGCTTCTAAGTATATGTCAATAGGACATCAGGATGATACCAGCCCTTGACCGTTCAACTCATACACACATGATCTTGTATGTATGTGGCTGATCCAAATAAGAAAGCATCAAAGTAACCATTTCTGCCACCTTTATGATTAATAAGGGAAGTCATGCTAGAGAACTCCTTCAACAACACGTAGTTATAGACTGAATCCATCTCTTCTGAACCACCTACATAGATCCAAAAATGTGAAGTGAAACACTGGAGACTGGATGTCTGATTGAAGAGGGATCTCACTGAAGGAATCCATATTAACTCACAGAACAGCAATATTAAGATAGCAAACGTCACTTCATTAGTGGAAAAAAAGATTAACTTTGTGCTTCAACTGCAAGTTTTAAAGTCATAATGCATCCGTATTCATCATTTTATCACAGCCAAGAAGAATATAGAATTATAATTTGAAGGTGAGGAGGAATAGGTTGAACAGGAATTCTCTGTTATTCTCTGCTATAAATTTGAAAAGATCACAGGCAAAGTTTTTTGGGGGTGGGGAAGAGGAAAAAGTTTTAACTTTAATTAGAGCCAGGTTACCCATTACTGTACAGTTTACTGCAATTGTATTTAACCCAGATAACCCTTGTTAAGGTTTACATCTGGTTTCCTAAGGAGGTCCAACTAAAGGGGAAACAGTATAGTCAAGCTTAGCATTTTGAACACAGACTTAGTAATTAATTTATTTTATTTTTTTAAAGTTTATCCTCAAGGAGAAAGTGTGTCACACTAATACATTCTCAAATACCCCACACAATTTAGTAACAGACAAAAATACATGCATAGAAAGCAAATGTAAGCGCAGATACACACACACGCACACAAACCCTCTCCCTACAACAATTCCTATTTTACTGATTTAGTGCATGGTCCCAATCACACTGAAATCAGCAGCTCTCGACAGTGTGATTATCCTGGATTTCAGAGGTGTGTCACTATACATAGTTTTCCTGAAAAGAAGGTACAAGCTATAGACAGTATGTACTCCACAGTCCTCTGCCCTATGAAAAGATCTCCCCATAGACCTGCTGTGTCAGTTTTAAAGTGTGTAGACAGGGGTTTTCTATCCTAGACTGACTCTCTTAACTGGTTTCTGTTCCTATTTTGTATACGCCAGCATAAAAGAAAAGGAGTATCTTGTTTCCATAACTAGGCTCGCACCTTGTGATGGTCCACACTTGTCTTCCACATGGTTCTCTGGTTACAGCTCTAGCTACAGTGTGCTCCCAAGTTAATCATCCCTTGAACTCCACTACATAAACCATTTTAAAATCTAGAAAGTAACTCTACAGAGTTGGTACAGCTGTTAACACACTGTGTTTATGAAGGGACAGGTTGCAGCAAGAAAAGCAAAGTCCAAATGGACCTATTCCCCAAATGCATATCCTGCACAGGCATTGCAGAGACTAAACTAATGACTGTGGGAGCACAACACCAAGGGTGGTAAATTCTTTCTCTTCTCAATATTCACAAAGTTATCGATCAAAGACAATTTACTTGTTTTTTTTTGCAGGAGATGTGAACAACACTTTTCAAGATATTACCTCCTATGTCAGTCTTTTTAAATAAGCAACCTATATTGTGTAGCTGTTGGGTGGGTTTGAGTGATATGACCTTGCCAAGCAGGGAGTGGAGTGCCTTGTATAGAATAAACTTTAAATTACTTAACAATATATATTGATGAAACATAATCAGTCATTTGCCTGTGGTGACTCATGATAATTACTGTATTAAACTTTGATAACAGCATTTTTCCCTCCCCTCTGTTGATCTCATCTTTCCTTGCACTACCCCCAGGCTTCAGTAGTCTTTAGCAGCCTTCTGGTAATATTCTGGTTTGTACAGTGCCAGTAATACTGTCTATCATCTCAGGCCTCTGCTTCCTGGAATCATTAATACTGTGCTTTGGAAATTATTTGAGACAGAAGGCTCCGCAATTGTACTTACTGGTTCAGCCTGGTTCTCTGAAAAATAGGTTTAGTGCATGTTCAAAAGGAGAATTTTGCAGAGAGGAGTCCAAATGGATTTTCAACTAGGCTTCTACCTTTTTGAAACCTATGGATGTTGAATAGTCTTTTACTAGTTGCCATGCCAACTGATACCAGAGGAACACTTTGCTGTGTGTTCATCCCCTAGAAAGCTTCACCAGATGTCTTCAACAAATTGCCATGAAAAGTCTTGGGTCTGTCAGTCTTGTTAGGAGAGAAAAATCAGACTGAAATGTCCCTGCCTCCACTTCTGATACAACCAGCCCATAAAATATGTAGACCTGCATTGCTCTCACAGTAAGCCAGCAAAATCTCTCACCCCCACCCTAACTCCCCCTCACTTCCTGTAGCCGTGTTTTTTAAATATTTATGTTCTTATTTCTACATGAAGCACAAGGCCATTATGCTTTGCAGCTGACATCGTCTGGCAATGCAAATCTAGAAGCATCTGGTTGGCAGTAGAGAAAGAGAACAAGTTGATAAATTATTGATTTACATAAATCAACACCCTTTAAATATTGGTCTTTTGAAGAAAAAGAAAAGCTTTTGTTATTTCAGCTAGAAAAGTGTTAAGATGATAAACACTGTATCAGCTGCTTTGTGATTTTCTCTCCCTACCTCAGACACCAAATACATCTGTGCAATATACTGTCATTCTCTGGAGGGGCAGTATAGAAACTCAAAAATGTTCTTCCTAGCGATCTAATCTTTCAGCTTTATTTTTCTTTTTTAACCTCATGGCTGTGAAAGAAATAACACTGTATTCAAACACTTTAAAACAACCACAGAAATTGAGGTTTAAGAATTAACAATGTTTCAGAGATGCGCGCCCCGCAGGATGACCTGAAGAAACAAAACTAAGACTCCAGAAGGAGCTGTGAGTATGCAGCACTTCGAGAGAACTGTTCACTGCTTTTACTATATATAAATATATATATATATATTTATGTTTTTACAAACTCTAGAGCACTGGGTACTCAAGATACTGAGTGAAATGCAACAGAGCATGATTTGTGAATAATCTACAGTGAATTTCTGGAAAAAAGAAAACAAGATAATGTATCACAAAATACTTCATTCTGTTACTTCAATGCTTGTCACATTGTCCTCATAGGACACTACAGAGTACCTTAATTACTAGCTACGTTGTGGTTTAATATGCATAAATGTATAGTTCATATCTGTCATAATTTTTACATCGAAAATAAAAATGTATTTTCAGGTAATTCAATTAGCTTTTGAAAGTAAAGGAATACTGAATTCCTGTTTTACGTGTTTAGTTTTCCCAAGCGTTATTCTTCCATACCAGTCTGTTACACATACATACAAATTCTCATGGCACTAACTTTTTAGTATTCTATATTACATTATTTATATATATACTCAATGCAAATATCAGTCATTCAGCAAATCTCATCCAATTACATTGCTTAGAAATGCCAGCGTAACCCAAAGCATCAAAGTACAGTCTTATGTGCAAAGTTCTCCTTTTGTAAATGCACTAAATTTTCAAACTGTCCGGGGAACTAGGCTGAACCATCAAATACAATCGTGGAGCCTTCTGTCTCATCTGTGTGTTCACATAAAAAGACTGATTTGAAAGCTCTGTCTTGGCTGTTAATGAAGCTGCCATTTAAAACAGTTCCTTCTACTTCAATCCTTACATCACTCCTTATGGAAGGAGGAAGGTCTCTTGCTATTGTCCTTCTAACACAGAATAATTCAAGTTGGAAAGGATGTCAGGAGGTCTCCAATCCAACCGTCTACTGATAACACCATCACTGAGGAGGTCGGACCACGTGGCTCAGGGCTTTCTCAAGCATGGTCTTGAAAACCTCTGAGGATGCAGACCACACAGCCTCTCTGGACAACTTGCTCCACCTGGACTGTCCTCATGAGGAAAAAGGTTTCCCTTTATCTCCAGTTTGAACTTGTTTTGTTTTAATGTATACCCACTGTCTTGTGCTACCATCTGGCTGTCGAGAGCCTGTCTCTGTCTTCCCAACGTGCAGGTCATAAGCAGGAGAAGGCTGCTCTTAGGTGTCCCCAAAGCCTTCCTGTCTACAGGCAGAAGCTGCCCCATCACTCAGTTTGAGAAATCCTTGAAAATTCTTTGTTCTGAAAAAAAAAACCCCAAAATTTAATCATAGCACGAAACTTTCATCCCTCCTAAATGTCTGCATATCTAGAAGTAAAATACAGCGAAATCAAACCTGAAAACTCTGCCTAAACAGGCATACTACAGAAAATGGAAACATTTCAGAAGCAGCAAAAGTTCTCCTTTGATACTGATAGCTATTTTACCTGAAAGATATTAATAAATTCTCAACACATCTCAGGCACAAACCCCCAGAAGAAGCACATGCAGGAGTCCAAATATTATCATGAGAATAAGTTAAAACACATAACTTCCATAACCCTAGGTTTCTGCTTTTGAAAAAGGGCCCTCAACAAGCTGGTCTTTCACCACAGTTGAAGAACAAAAAACCTTTTGGAACATCCCACCTTCCAAGTTTGCTATTTAAAGCTCACAACTTTAAACCTCTCACAGTGGAGACTGTGTTCAGGTATATTATGGTCCTACTTACTGCAGCACATATGAACTATCTAAGTATAAAACTACAAATAGAAGTTTCCCATACTGCACATACGTGCACTAGTGTGTTTTCTATGTTAAGTAGTGTCACGGTTTAAAGCTGGGCTGGCGATTAAACCTGCAGCAGACGCTCTCTGTTAACCCTCCCCCCCCACCCGAAGGGAAAGGGAAAGGGAAAAGGGAGAGAGACTTACGGGTTGGAAAGTTAAAACAGTTTTAATAAACCTATAATAATGAAAAAGAGTATAATAATAATATTGGAATAATCAAATATATACAAATATATATACAAAACCAAGATCGAGCTCCCCCGATGTCGGCAATGTCACCACTGGCACTGCAGGGCAGGTTCCGGGAAGGCCCAGGCTGGGCCTAGCGATGGTCGAGAGCTGGATTCAGGGATGCACGGATCGGGATCGGGGGCAGCAGGAAAACAGTCAGAGTCCTCCTTGGACACCGGCCATAGCAGAAAGAGCAAGAAGAAGCAAGAGAGCGAGACCCTCGTGATCCCCCCGCTTTATACCGAGAATGACGTGTATGGGATGGAATACCCTCGTTGGTCAATTTTGGGTCACCTGCCCTGTCTGCTTCCCCCTGCAGCTGCGACCCCCCTTCGGCTTTTCACTTGTAAGCAGTGAGGAATTCAGCAGTGACCTTGGTTTCTCTAAGAAAAAGTACAGCAAGAGCCTTACTGCACAACATCCCTACCGCTGCCTCAGCGATAACTACAAACTTCGAGCGTTATCAGTCCTGGAAGCAGACACTGTCTGCAAAAACATGCAGTTAGTTTCAGAAAGTGCAGTTACTTAGAGGAGACTTAGCTGAAAGTAAAAAATCACTGAAAGGAAAATCGGCCTGGTTTAGGCCAAACCAGGACAAGTAGTTTAGTCATTATGTTATTTTTATATTAATCTGCCAACCAATATGTTTCTACTGGCAGACATACTGAAGTATATTAATACTTTAGCTTCCCTGTGACTCCCTCTCCCACAAACCAGTTAAAATTTTTTGCTAACAGTAGAGATCTGTGACACAATTTAGAGACACTGTCTTGGCATTCCTGCACAGATCTGTGTCACTGTAATGAGAATTGGCTTTATCTGTAAGCTGTACAGTGCACTGCTGCAACCACATACTGAACCACTGTGGAGAGGATAAAGGATAGAACACAGCTTAACCACTCCCCTTAAGCAATATTGACATAAGAATAGGATGTTAACATGAACGTGCAATTCCTCTACAGTGTTATCTATGACTAGAAATTGTTTGGGGTTTTTAAAACAAAGCTTGACAATCTCATAATGGAAACATAGCACAGATCAAAAAAGAAAGAAATTATATACAAAAAAAAAAGTAGACCAGAAAGGAAATGTGGCTTGATACAGGTAAATGCATTTTAAAAGTAGTATAAACATAACCTTAATCAAATGCAGATTAACCACCAGAGAGAAGAGATGTAGCCTCTCTTCGCCCATATTAGTGTCACCAGTGACAATAAATGCTACTTCACAGATAGACTATGCCTTCATCTGATCATACTAATACAGAGCAATATAAGTTCACAAAGCAAAATAAAGTTGAGTAATAAGTAAATTCCTGTATCTTGAATCTCAAAATCATTCATGAGCCCTGGACAGATTTCTGTTCTTCACATTTAAAGAAATCAGTTAAAAATTTTCAAGTTTTGTAAAGACATACAGATATGATAACTATCATCTGCACTATGTTCTGTTCATTCACTACAGAAGGTAGTAAATAACCTCCCAAATAAATTTTATGGTGTATTTTATTGTAAAATACTGTATATTCACTACAGAAGTGATGATATTTTCAATGCTGTAGTTATTGATATGAATAAAAGTTATCATTCAAATAAAAAATATTTTAAACCACCTCCCTCTGCACAAGTCTTTTAGCAAACTCATGTTTAAACCATGATACTACTTGCTACAAGAAAATTCACAAATACAATTACAAGTAGGACATAAAAGACCTAAGTCTTGAGAAAAGATCTGAAATCTAGGCAAGGTGCTCCTTAAAGAATATAAAGGAGATGAGGGCATGAGTAACCTCTGCTAAAGAATAAGGAAAAGAGCCATCAGGAAGACATATTCACAGGAACAAGAGAGATGCTAATATGTTGACCTACCATTACCTCAGAGTGGTGTTTCTGCTTTTACAACTCAAGATGTGGAAGCAGAGAATCAGAAACAAATCATACTAAAAGACCAAATCTTTCAGTCCTCACGGAGGATATCTATATGCCTACATCTTATAAATGCTTATGTTTAACCCCCTCCTAGTCACAGAGTTCATTAGGGTGACCGAGATGTTTGTTTGATGAATGCCTATTTACAGCTGGAGAGCAGCCTTTGCTTGACTCTGCTTGATCTTTCAATGCTGTGAGACAGTTGCTGCTGCTTGAGCATGTGTATTTGTGATGGCTCCAGTTTGATCTTCAAACACTTGCCATCCCTTTAGCAGAGAGCTTGTTGTTCTGCAAGCTCTGAAGTCCTCTGATTGCTGGAGCACTTCACCAACTCTCTGTCCTCATTTCTTGTCAAATAGACAAAAATATCCTTGAATAGTTTAGGGGTCAATCACTTGCAGCTAAAGAAAGATCAGTTGGACAGGTTGACAACTTCTTCATACATGTAGAAGAGTGGAGCGGACCCTTAGAGTCAGTCTTTAAAGAAACAAAGGACTTCTAGAGTCTCAGAAATAAAACTGAAGAGCCCTCGAACATGGCAATCAACCAATGACAGCATTTCTCAAGAAAAATCTCTTTTAAAATCACAGCAGGCACACTGTCTTCTACATCAGACACTTAAAGATAGTGCATGACCTGTGATGCATCTTCTAGAAATAAGACAGGGAAAGCTTTTGATTTCTTATGGGATACTGGTTTATACACTGACAGACATATTTGAAGAAAAGCTCATGTTTTTCCATTTGTGAGGGTTTTGATGTGTCCTTTAAGAACTTCATTAAACTGAACTGCAATTGCACTGCCTATTAGACATTTCAATAAGACAAGAATCTATACCGTTAGAATTGATATCTAGAAACATCTGTGGAAAGTTGGGTCACAAAGGCCAAGTTCCTTTGGATTCAGAAATATCTAAAACTGTTCAGTTGTATTTGGTTTTATCCAAGATCATGATGAGTTTCTCCTGCTGCTTTCTCATATCTTGTATATTGGATATCCAGACAGAGAAAACACATAAATCTTTCTGTATCAAAGAGCTGTTCTTCTGTTAGAGCATTTTACATAAAGAAAGGGCTATCCAGAGAAATTACTTTCAAGGGCAACGGCCTCCAACTGTAGATCAGGTGCAGGAAGACTGTCCAGTGTTTTCCTGGGCCACAGGAAGACCCAGGATGACAAAGCAGAAACAAACTCCACAACAGTTTGCACAAGTAGGGTGTGAGGGGGCCAAGGTTTCTGGGAGAGAAGGGCTTGAAGAGCTGCTCTTCTTCAACAGTATGCAACTCTCACATTTCCTCTTCAAAAAGTATCAGATGTATCAGGCTACCGCCGAGGCTCCTTTTGCTTCAGAAATAAGCTGTTATGGAGGACTTACTTGGTATTTCTTCTTAAAGCAATAGTACTGTTCTTTGCTGGTTAATCACGTAAATTTAACATTCTCAGGAGGCAAACCAGTTGAAAACACTCACGCGTAAGTGTAAGACTTGGTTTATAGCTGTAATGGGTTTCCATACTAGGAATAATTCTATGACTTTAAACATAAGTCTGAATACCACTAAATGTTGTTCAGGGTCTCTTCACTTCTTCAGTTTTAAGAAGTTACATTGTAACCCTAAAGTCAAAATTGTTCCAAACAAATTTGTTCACTATCATATGAAAGGAGTCCCACATGCAAAAAAATAAATCCCTAAACATATACAGAAGATTCTGATCCCAAACCTTGCAGCAACAGAGCACAGAGGGCATATGGCTAAGCAGTCAACTGAGCCATAACAAACACTGTAATGCTTACCCATCCACCTGGCCAACTGAGAGCCCTCACCAGAGCGCAAATGCTCTTGCCTGCTTTTCTTCTAGCTCCACAATGCTTGCATATGTAACTGCAGTACCTTACTTTAAAGTGCAGAGATAGGGGCACAGGGAGGGAGATTATTCCCTTTTAAATGCTTTCTGACCTGCTAAAGGACCCTGTGCATGAAGACAGTACCTCTTGTGCTGACCTCCCTACTTCCCTGCTGGGCACTCTGGGCTCAGCCACGTTATTTTCATCACCAGATGCACCCAGAGAAGAAAGCTTCTTGTGCTGGACTCTGAGGATATAGTTGGCATCTAATAGTAACTGCTGACTCTTTATACTGAACTAGATGGATATCCGTTGTGGATTAGACCACTTCCTGAAGGCATTTCAACTCCATATTCATTTGAAGAAAGCTACCCAATTTACAAAGTAACAGGTACTAGGGAGGTAACATTGCATCCTTTCAAGGAAAACTCCAAGCCTTAGCCCTTGTTTCCCACAAAGTATGAAGAATCTTGTATAAAAACTAGCCAATATTATTTTCCTTCTAGAAAAACCATATGGCATAAAAATGAAGTATATATAAAAAAAGCATGATCTAATTTCTACCAAAGATGTTTGTGATGAGGGAAACTTTGGCAGTGTCCTGGATACAGGGTTTTTGCTTCTTTGTTTTTAAAAAGGCCTAGCTGGTTGCACTTCACGTGCATGATAAGCTAAATCTTAACTTGCATTTTCCTAATCATACTGAAGATGTTATAAAACTATGACAATAGTGTGTATTTTCAGTCCAAGGAGCCATTTAAGCCAGTAGTCTTTGCCTAGGGATATCTAGAAAAGAATGTAAGAGTGCAAATATACATGATACTTTGCCTAAGCATCTTTCAAACAAGTGGCTTACAGATAGGGTCAGGTGTTACAACCCTTCTATAGCTTTTTTTCCATTGCTTGTCGATCACCCCTCCTACATTCCTCTGAAACTACAGAGACTTTTACTTCCGTAACAGCTGCAAGCAAGGAGTCCCAATACACTAAATGAAAAAAACTGATAATTTGTTCTGAGCCTATGTTCTATTAAACTAATTGGATGCCCTTTACATCTTACACTGAAGACTGTCAGGAATACCTATCCAGACTTCCCATTTGTCTCATCATTCTGTGGACTAAAATTCATGTTAAATTGATTTTTCCAAATTATTTTTTTTCATTTGTTCTAGAGGAGTTTGTTGCCCAGCTTATAGCACTGACACAGCTCTCTAAGTAGAAAAAAACCCCTGCATCTCTCCAGTAGGTACAGAAAGAAACATTTAGCATAAGTGGGCTATTGTACACATGTCCTTCTCTAAAAGCTGGAAGAACTGAAATTCTTACCTTTGACAGGTGAAAGCCTGAGGATGAGAGCCAGAGTGTTCATCTAGAAAGAAGAGACAGTGATGCAAGGCTACAGATGTGGCAGTCATAATTTTTTTTAATTTTCAATGTTTCTGTAAAAGGAAGGTCAAACATTAGCTTTCAGTTTATTTGAAGCACAACATCACACAGCAACTTTTGCATCACTGGTGATAATTTGCCTGTCCAAATCTACATCCCTGTCTGCGTAAAATTCTTGATTACAAGATTATGTGTATCTTGGCAATAAACAAACAATATACATATTTTCTATTAACATACTAAAACCTATTTAAATGTGAAGTTCTTTCTGGATTTAGACAGCTTGAAGATGATATGCCCACAGGTCTTTAAGAAGTCAGTACTAGTAAGATCTACTGTGTTCATGTAGAGAACTTGTTATATATCTTTAAGTGAATTTAATTAGTGTGTGCAGTAGCTTGCTTATGAATTCAAACAGTAAACCGAGTTCATAAAAAGGTATGCTATAGTTGTTTTTTTTAAATACCTTTGATGTTTAGTATCTTCACTGGTACTCTGTGATACTGTATCACCACAGAGCAACACAAAGTCATTTGACTCAAAGCGCTTATGTTGTCTCCCTGTAATCCTGAGTCTAATTTGTAGACACTAAGAAATCCTAAAACCTACTGAAATCAGTTTAAAAACCTCTCCAAGTCCACTGTAATTAGGATTTAATCACTCAGATTTTCTCCTTTGCCACCTTAGCGACATCCTTTTGAGTTCTTTTTCTACCTGTTTAATTTTACCACTTTTCACAAGAAAGATAGCCAGTCTGTAAATGTGCCACAGGGAGAACTGTACAGCCCTGGGGCAGGCTATGTTCCTTCACAAATAGTTCTAAGCTAAAGCCCTATTCTGAGTTCACTGAGCATTTTAACAGATCTCTAAATACTTTGTAAAGTTCATCATCAAATACAGTGTTGGGACTGTTTTCTCTTCTTGGGCTTGCTACAGTGGTCTCACATGGCTATTCCTCTCATCCACCCTCAGGGTGGGTTTCCCTAACCAATGGACCAATAAACTTGCACAGGTAAAACATGCTTGGAACATGCAGTATTTATTTCTTTAAAAATTTGTTCAGTAGGGTAGCTTCAAGAGATACATATCTTGTCTTCAAGAAGGCCTCAGAGGGCAGTAGCCCATACTGCTGTACCCTAGCACACTTGACTATAACACATATAATATAGTGCAGAATACTCATACTGTGATTGAGGACCACTTTCAACTTCCAGTTAAATTTACACCAAAAAGGAATTAAACGTTTTAAACAGGTGATATCCAGGAGCATATTGGTGTTTCTGCCTCTAGTGTGGACCAGACCATAACCTGCATGCACTGTTGTGAGCTGTGATTCTCTTTCATGGCAAAGAAAAATACAGTTCTCACAGCAATGGATGCTTTCTGTGCAATCCCTACACTGTCCCTAAGTGTAATTCATATCCCTGGATGAAAAAATCTAATTGCAATATGCAAAAGGAGAGAACAGTTAGAGTATTGGGTCTTCCTGTCAGATAGAAATTTTATGTGACCATTTTGGGGTTTTATAAGATGTGTGCAAGATTCTTTCTGCAAACTTATCTTCAAGGCACTTTTATAGTTAAGTACATGTGACTTGTTGATATAATTTCCTCTTTATTCTAGTCACAATAATCAATTGTTTCCTTGGACTGTGACTGCAATTTGAGGGGTACTTAAGTTTAATTTGAGTTAAGTTTATTCAAGTTTAATGGCACCTTCATTTAAAAGTTCAGAAGGGAGTTACAGTCTAATTTTTCTTATTAGTTCAGCAGTAAATGATCATTTAAAAAGTGCAAACTAGGAACTGCTTCATATGTTTAAATGGGTTAAAAGAAAAAAATATTTGCAGACTTTAATTTATAGACATCCTTCAGAGCTGATATAAGACAAATAATGCAAGTGGAATACTTGATCCACAATCAATAAACAGTGCCTTTCAAAACAACAAAAACTACCAGGACTTTGAAATACATTCTTTCCCCCCAAGTATTGCAGATAACACATCATAACTAAGTTTTTTTTCGCAGTCACAGTATTCTGTGAAGCTATGAGGGTAAGACTCACTAGGAGTTTCACTGTGAAGCATTAAAAGCTCAGTAAATACTGAAATTTTGGAAGATATTTATCTCCCGCTATATTAAGACTATTTTGGCAGATGGTCACTGAAAGATTTCTTCACTGTCAAGTATCACAATTATTTCTGTTTTGACTGCTTTGTTAAAATAATGTCAATGTTAAAAAAGCAAGTAAAATTTGGTGGCTGACTGTCAATCAGCCACATTAAAGTAGTAAACTGAAAAGCTTTATTCTATGCGATTGGCAGACAGTAAGCCTTGTTTGTCTGACTTCAATTCAGGACTAAGGAGCAGGCATCCTTTTCACATATTCAGCAGAAAGTTAGCATGGTTGAAGAAACAGCTTTAGGCTATTCAGCAGACTTGAAGGTATATTTAGCAAATAGGATTCTGTAATTCTTCTTCTATACCACTTGGACATTAACCATACGCAAACAGTTCTAGTTTCCTCTTTGCAGTGCAGCTCCAGCCTAGAATCTACCTCAGAAAAGCAACTTTTTTTTTTTTTAAATGAAATATAATATTCAGAAAGGTGAAGCAACTTCAATGGTTACAACTCGGTTTATATCTAGACTACTCAATTAGGTGCCTAGGCATACTGAAATGGCCAGGTATATGAAAATAACTTCTATGTCTCATTCTCCAGTGGAAATCTAGAACAAAGCACCTAAAAATCCATTAGGGCATAAGTTACCTAAGACCAGTACTCTCTACTTCAGAAGAGAACAAATGGGAATCTGAAATATAATGAGTCACGTTTGGTTCTCAAAGGTACATTCCCTGAATATATTTCCTTGAATCACATTACAATACTTTATGGGGTACCTTGCAGTACCTGAATTAGAGATGCTCACGATGGCTCTCAGTCTCCCTGAATTTTGGTAAGGAGCATTTGTCTCTGGTCATTTGGATGGGAAACATTTTGCCACTAAACTTTTTTGAGCAACTGGAGCAACCATAATATCCCCTCTTTATCAAGCCTGCGTGCCCTCACTAAGAAGGAGGCTAGCGCCTTTCTGTAAAACATGGTTACAACTGTTTAAATAGGAGATTGAAAGAGCACAGAAAGAGAGGACTTCCTATACAATACCCTTTCCTATTGCATTTACTACAGTGTAAGTTCTGCTTTGTTCTACTTTAAAAAATAAATTAAGTAACTCCATAAAATTCAACAGATCTACAGTGTTTCAATGCTTTAAATGAGAAAAATTTGGCTTTAGAGAGCAGGCATTGCAACATCTTTTACCAAAGGCCTGATCACACTTGATGAGAAATGTGTTACAAGCAGAAAAGATTACCTGAAGAACAGGGATGAGGAAAAAAAATAAATTCATGAGTAGTTCCAACTGCTGACAGTTAGTATTACACATCACTGGGGATGTCAAAATGCATGCAACAGGAAAATATTTCCTGGAGGTACACTGTCAAGAAAAAACAAAGGCAGACAATAAGGCAAAGTGAAAAATTAAACCACAAGAGTGCTAAATTAAATAAGCTTAAACACATCTACAGGTCACCCTCCAAGTAGGCAAAGATACTAAAGAATAATACTCATTGAGTAAAAGCATTGCATGGAATGTCTTGCTGCAAAATAATGCAATGCAGATTCATGCAAAAGCATTAGCAAGCATCTTGTCCCATACACTAAAATCCCATTTAAGCCATAGGTCAGAGTCTTAGGATTTACTTGATATTCATCAGGTGAATCAGAGTGAATTTTCTCCCAAGAGGAGAGGCTAAGCCAAAGCATTTTCTTATTTCAGTCTGTGCATCAAATTAAAGCTTACTTAGCTCTGCCTGTCTCAAAGAGACCACCTCTCACAGTCAGGCTAAGGGTTGTGGTAGTTCAGAGCAGCACAGAGTCAGTGCCCCTGTGAACCACAACAGTCTCACTGCAGCATCAGAGCAACCTGGGGGGAACAAGGAGAGCCACAGTGAGCCCCTCCTTCGCACACTTCCTCTTTTAGCTTCCTGCTAATGGCAGAGTAGCAGCCAGTGTGACTCGAGCATATTTGCCTGATTGTACGTACCTCTTACCCCATTGCTGGCATTACCCTTGCTCTCATTTGTTTAGGGCTAGAAGGAGTATGCTCCTACTTCACAAATATGCACAAAGACATTAAAGTATGCACTTAACCTCAGCTGAGTAGAGATAGAGATCCCAGGGAGACTAACTGCAGCAGCTGGGCAGAAAAGGGGAAGATTTTTGAGCATCACTGCTTGTGCAGGGAGAGAGTTTGTTGGATGAAACTGCCACATTCCTCTAGGAGTTCTAGCTTTTGAGTCTTCACGCCGTGTAACGAAGTGGTGAAGTACCAATCAACATCAAACTCCTAAGCCTTTGATCTTCTTGAATTAGTTACTGGAACTCTTGATTGCAGTGGAAGAATACTGTCACCTGTACTCCAGAACCCTCAAATAGAAAACACCTAATGTAAAGCTTATGCACAAATCAACAAGTTTGAGGACAGTGATCAAGCCACCATGAAGCTGAAATTATAGGTGACTTCTCCTGTGTTGTTTTGTGGGTACTGTGGTGGTGTTCATCAGACAGTAAAGCTTGCAAACTTGATTGATTCAGTGAGGCAGGTTTGCTAGACCACATTGGTACAGCTTCATTCACAGTCTATGCAGTTTGGCATTTTAATCCAGCCCAAGATTTCATAAAATAGCTTTAACAAAATTATTTTAATACTATTTTAGTACTATTTAATGCTCTTAATAAAATATGACATTATGAATAACAGTTTCAAGATCCGTGAATGTAGTGTTTGAACTTTATAATGGCAGTCAGTTTGTCCCAAAGTCTTTGTGGGATCTGGATGTAAACACAGAACTTCTGAATTTTCATTTTTTTGGTTACCACTGCAACAAAAGAAAAAGAATTAATCTGGGATACTAATGTCATGGAAATAAGTTCCTAAATTGTTTTTCTCTTTATGTTAATTGTAAAGATGCAGATTCAAATAAAACAAAACTTCTAAAGACAGTAATTTAGACTTTATTGCCATCATTTCTCTAAACCTGAATTATTTAAATTTTACTTCAGTTAAAGTAATGCTTAATGTATTGGTCTAATTGATATATTAAAGCTGAACATTACTTTAAGACCATTTTCATGGCTATTACACAAACTCATCCTATGTTATTTTTGCTATTAAAGACAATTGTTTACTTAAAAGTTATTGTCTAATGCTAATTATTTCTTTGTAAAAGCGGTACGATAAGGTCACTTTTGTAATTTTAGCCTAATTAAAACATGAGACTCTCCTTTTCTCTGGCTTAAATGAAAATAATGTTTTCTACAAATAAAGTACAGCTTACTCTTAGGAAGTGATAATGTTATAGGGAAGGCCCCACAGAGAGAGCACCTCAAGGATTAATGATACAATTATAAAGTATTGCAAACTTCGTCCTTAGAACAATGCTTTTTATTTAGAAGCATTAAGCTGTACTATTTTAAGAAAAATTACTATTTCATATGAGTCAGGCTGCTTAAAAATGAAATTGTATTGCTTACGCAAAAGAACTGGAAACAAGCAGATAAGGCATGCAAGATACAAAGAGTGTTTTTCACTGTTGAAGAGTTCTGGACCAGGTTAAAAAGAATTGTAAAAGTGTGTGAAACCACAAACATTTTTAGGAAGATAGAGATGAAGACTGCAGAGGAGAAGATCTTATATAGCCAACATATAAACACTCACTATTTCCATTGTTTCATTTGAATATATTATTTCTTTGACTTCTTTAAGATGAAACTGCAGATTAGGCTATTCTAACAACAAAGTCAAATTAGTCTTAACTAACAGCCAAGTTGTAAACTACTTGAGGTCAACTCCACCCTCAGGAAAATGAGCATTAGTGAGACATTTTAAAGCACTGTCTGTTTTTATAACCAGTGCAAGGAAAGGCTAAGCCAATAAAACATGATCATTCCATCCTATATTTTAATATTATCCTCTAAAGGATGAACACTCCTGTGTGCTTTGATGACAAAGCCTTACACTAAACTAATAACAATACATGAGTAAATTTCTCACAGAAATTACTGCAATTTTGCTTTGATTTTGGTCACTGAATGTAACAAGCAAACAACAGTGAAACGTCTATCAAACAGACTGTGACGAGAGGCTCCTGCACGGCCTGGACAACAAAGAGACCCACAGAGACTGGAGTGAGGCTTCCTCTTTTTACCGTGAAGATAAATCATTAGGGTCTCAGTTATTTTGGATTTTGGGGGGAAAAAAAAATGTTTGGATGTTATTTGGAAATGTTAGGCGTGAGCATCTGTTGTTAATTATGACTTCATTTTCTCCTCCAGACTTCTTTTGTTGCATGCCATAACTGCATGGGGCATGGGGTTTTACGGCTTGAAAATAGCCTTGTCATTCGGTGAAGTCCAACAGAGCAAAGGGGGCTTGATAAATGATAAAAATGTTCCTTGGAAAGCTCCTTAGATCAGATTAGTTCTCAGTTGTTTGTTTTTAGAATCCCAATAGTCTTGAACAATTAAAAGGTAAATACATGAGGCCACACAATTCATGAACCATATAGAAAATATTTAACAACTATTGAATTACTCTTGAAAGTAACTCTTCCGCCCTTTATTTACATGGTCTGTTTATATGCTCTGCTTAGAATGTTAAACAAATTGAGTTAATCACATAATTAAACTCCAATTTAACTTGTATTCCTCATATACTGAACATCAGACAAATGCTTAAGTACCTTGATGAACTGGGGTCTTAGGGTGTGACTCTAAAAGGTACTATGCAGACTGCCCTGAGCCAGCAGAGCTAACTTGCAAAGCCTGAAGTCTGTGGAAGACAAATAACATGTTCTTCAGCAACCTGTGGGATTTCCCCCCTCCTCCCTCCCACCTCCTTCCCTTTACTGGATCATTAGAAGAGACCTCAGCATTTTGCAGAGCTGAATCTTCAAAACTGTAATGAAAAATATCACACGTTAGTTTCTGCATAGAGTTAAGTCGGTGGTTCAAAAAAAGGGAGGTGGGCCAGATAGTCTACTACTGTTAAGATTCATATGGGGGGTAGGGTTATGGGATTAAGAGGGTGATGATTTGTTTTATGGATATTTTCACTACATACTGTACATTGCTGTCTTTTGGAATAAAACAAGGCTTACTGTAATAAAAACTTCTTAACATTCAATTTATTTGTTCCATTTCCATGAGCCCCACTGTTCTGTTTATTCTTTCTATTGTCCTTTTTCTTTTCCAGAGAAAGTGATTACCCTTTAAATGGAATTATTGAAATTAAGAACAGTGAGACATTTTGACCCAGATCTCAGTTTATAGAAGAATGATGCTGCACAGACTATAGTGAGGAAATGCATTAGGAAAATCCTTCTAATTTGCTGCTGTAAAGTGCAGCAGCAACAGGACACTTTTAGCTGGTGTTCAACATAATTGTGAGAGTGATGGGACTCAAACTGTCCTCCATGTGAAATTTATCCTTCATCCAATCAGCAGAAACAACTAATGCACTGGAAGGTGTATTATATCCCATCTACTTCCCAATAAAGTCAGTGGTGTCCAATCAGACACCTATTGTTAGTAGAGAATCTGAAATTGATACAATCACCACATCGATCTACAGTTGTGTCTGTCATTTGCTTGCTGCCACGTCCTCCTCCCCTTCCACCACGCAGCCATTTCAGAGCAGGAGCCCGTGGCACTGAGTTTCAGAACACTCTAATGATCAGATTTGTTAGTGACATTGGGCTAAATAACGCCAGTTTACTCAGCCCAGCTCCAAACAGGGGCTACTGGTAATGCCATGTGGAAGAGTGGAGGGTACAATGCTGTACAGCTCCCCGAGATAACCAAGGAAACACTTGCCTGATCTAAACACTTGGCGTGGAAGCACAGAAGATCAGGTTGATTGTTTCATTTTACACATGATTGTCTCCCAAACCTGCTGGAGAATCTCCTATTGATGGACTGCTAGTTAAGTTGTCTGGACTGTGAGAGAAAGGAAGGCAAAAGAAAAAAAAAGCCTTAAAATATCCTCCTTGTGCTTATGAACTCATGAGGATGCATAGACAGGGGACAGGGTTTCTTTTGTTCAGTCCGGTTACAAAACCAGCTACATTACCTACCAGTCAGGTTCACTCTCCTCATTACTAGACAGGCTGGCAATGGGCTGAGGGACACATCTGACAATTTGTGACTTCTGCTACTAGAAACAAATCATAAATTAATTCCTTATGATATTATTTTGAAAGTTTATGGGCAAGGACTGTTACACGGATAATCTTTAAACATTGGACTAATCTCAGTCTAGAATAAAATTTTAATCTGAAGAAAATTGCTTAAAGTTTAAGATTATTTTAGCGCTTACACCTGCTAGTGATAGCTATCACTATAATTGTTTCTCCTTCAAACTAAAAACCATTAACTATAGACACGTCTTTTTATAAGCATAGTCTTTCAAAAGCTCTTCTTCTTGTGGGAGGCTACTAACACAAGTTTATTTATTGAATGCACAAACCTCAAGCAGAGTTGTCTGTTACACAAATACACAAGTAAGTGATACTATCTCTGATCTCATCACATGTTCTGAGTTAAGATCAGATTATCATTATCAGTACTTGGATGCATGTCCCCCAAAGAAACTCCACATATTGCAATATTAACAATTCAGTAGGCATCATTATCTCCATTAGAGACAAATTTGTCCTGGTATAACAACCAAATGGATCTACCTGTCTCTCCCTGAAGATGTTAATGTTTAATATGTTAAAGATAATGTTTAATCTGATCATTAACTGCTGTGGTTCCACAGGTTTGCAGCAGGTACCAAACACTTGTAGTTTAGAAATAGTACAGTGATTTATTTCTACTTTCATCATGTTCCCTTTAGCAAAGCAGCAGGAAAATTAAAAATATTTAAAAAGGGAAAGTAAATCAAAAGCAAAAGTGATGAAAGGTACAGATAGAAGGACAATCAAAACCCTTGTTTCCTCTTAAAGTCTATGACTCTTTGCACCATACAAATAGAAGTAACACAGGAAAAGTGTGAAATTGTCATAGAAATTGACATTCACAAACACGAATATTTTCTAGTCTCATTTAGGCTCAGATACTAGTTATTAAGTATATGAATGACCACTGCTGCTTATTTGGATCATGCTAAATGAAAGCCTTCTACCTCATTCAAACATACATTTTTTATGTTCAGAGTCTTGACAGAGTTTGAAAGAAGTAAAAGCCTGAGTTCTTCATTCCCCCCTTCTCCACCCCCAGCTCTTATAATGAATCTTAGAAAGGCTTTTGTTTTCAGCTAATATTCTCCTTCTTGGATGGAAAGGAAGGATTTGGAATAAACCCTACTCAAAAGCTGATGGATGGATAATGTCTTAAAAAAAAAAGCAAGCAACAAAAAAAATCCCACCCCACAACAAAAATCAAGCAGTGAAGAAAGAAAGAAAGAAAGAAAGAAAGAAAGAAAGAAAGAAAGAAAAAAGGAAGAAAGAAAAAAGGAAGAAAGGTAAAGCACTATTAACCTGGAGATGAGAGAAGCATCGTCTCTTTTTCCATACACAATCTGATTCTGTCAAGGCAGCAGTCAGATTAGTGAAGACGCGAAAGTGAATTTAAATCAGATAGAAAAATCAGCGTAACGATTTTCCCCCTTATCTGGAGTATGGCACTGACTATTAATGTTTCAGAAATATATTATTTGCCTTTTCATTGATTCACACATCATTTTGTCCCTGCATAATTTATAACAAAAAGGAAAAAGAGTGTAGCTATTTTACTAAAACTGTGTTGTCCAAGTGAGTACCACAGGTACAAAGTGTTTCCTTTTTTTCCTCCTGTTGTTTCAACGCTACCTAATGACTGAAAACTGAATACCAAGGACAATCATGAGCACTTAGGGCCCAATTCATAAAAAATTCTGCAAGCCATTTATGCACAAATGTTGCTACTTTCATATGGAAACAAGCTACATAAAGAATTCCCCTTTGTGATTCACCAGCCCTCTTTATGTTAACATATTTTTCCTCAGTGGTGTACATGAACAGAGCACAATTCCACAGTGGGGACAAGGGCAAAAGCAAAAGCATTTTCAGTGTTTCCTTCAGAAAAACTTAACAAGCTTGATGTTTCTCTCTCTTTTTTTCCCCCCTCTAGGGAACCAGAGCTATTCTGACTCTTCTTGTAGGTAATTGTCATTTCTGGAAATTATGTACTTTTTTTATACTGGTGAATTTTTATCAGTATCAGATACGTTGGCAGATAGTATGTCCAAATATTCTTAAAGACAATGTTAAAAGAAGAATATTTGAATATTTATCCCTTGACAATGCATTTTTAGTCTGATTTGTTCAACTATTGTTTCCTCACAAATCGAGATGTGTTTATTTGAGATATTGGTTTGCTGCCTAAAATGGTATTAGATACAGATAGATCAAGGTCTTGGAGTTTTACAATGTTTGTCAGAAGCACACTCTCACTGCAGAAATGACACCCTTAACAGCAGAAAACCCACACAGGAGCTTAACCAAAAGCCACAGAAACCATGCAACATCAAGTTTCATTTGCTTCCTGCTTACATGCTTTTTCTCCCTCTCAAGACGATATTGCTACAGATTGCACAAAGCATCTCTGGAAAGAAAAGGGTGCATCAGCCCAGCTTTTCATCTGTTCAATTAATGAATTACACCCTTTTAGGAAACAAAGGCACATGCTGCTGCCCAAAATGAATGCTCATGGAAGTTCACCATTTCCTATTGCCTATGACTCAGTGATGGCTTGCATGTCCAAACTATATTTTACAGAAAATAACAAAAGCAATTAAAAGCATTCGGCACATTCCCAGGTAGGACATGCCTTTAAAGAAGACTTATGAAAGGGGATTTTGGGCAGAGAGCTACTTCAAAAGAGGGTATTAATTAGTTTTGTTTCTCCCGTGCGAAGTGAGTGTCTACAAAAGCATCTCATGAAAGAAAAACCCAGCTACTGCAATTTTATCTCCTAATGGGAAAACTCACAGAAACCAGAATTTTGGTTAGTGAGACGAATCAAAATGTGAAGCCAGAGTAAATAGAAAATACTTGTATATATGTACATTGTCATACTTTCAATTTTATATATACATATTTTTATATATTAATTCTGGTAGTAGCAAGTCATAGCTCAGGAGATTAGAGCACGGCAAGCTTGAAGTCAGCAGTGTAAGCTTTTTCATACTGGACAAGCAACATAGCTCTTGCACAGCATTGAGACATAGAGGTAGCTTATCCTCATAATCACAGTAAATATGTTCTAACACTAATGTCATTGCACTTCAAAGTTGCTCATCACAGTGACCAATACACTGTTCAATGGAATCCATAGTCTCAACAGTCTCAACAGTATAGCCAACAGTTTACTAACTTGGATGCTTTTCATATATTTTTAGGCAGAGGCAAAAAAAATTAATGCGTCCTTTCTTTCTTAACCATTTTTCATGCTATGTATTTTTAATCTGGATATTTACTTGCTTAACATTTATCCTTTGCTAACAGCATAACACCAGCACACTGATATGTTGGAGTGCCACACTGTGACTGTGACTGGTCTGTAGACCATAATGCCAATGCAGCTAATGGACAGGGAGACTTAGAAGGGAGAAAACTGGCAAAGTTTGGTACTTGCATGCTATTCAAAGAATTTTAATTTTTTGTTGCCCTAAGAGCAATTCACTTGTAAACTCAAGCAGAACATAGGCTGCATTTATGCAGGAACAATGTAGACACAAAAGAGCCCAAGTCTATGTTAGCTATCTCTTCTGTTCACTAAAATAAGATAACCACATATAAGGCAATATTTAGATATTTAAAGAGGTTCCTGGAGTAGCTGAACCTGTATCTCTTTTGGGAGAGCACCAGCTGGCCAAGACCAACGGTGAACTGGGAACCTCTCTAAGGGTTTGGAAACACAGATGTTTGCATTCCAGCTCCTGGGGTGTCCTTAGACACTCTTTATATTACTAGTACAGATATGGTCTTAAGGTCTAAATGAGCAAATGACCTTCAGTTCTACTGAAGCTACTGTTAGAAAGTTATCCGTGTTATCTACTACACTTATCCCTATAATATTGGAGACTACTATCGAAAGAATCTGCCTATTCTTAAACACAAGACACAATTAGGTGTAGGCATTGCTTTGCTTAGAGAAGCGGCAACTTCTTTAGCATGTGTTTAATTATTTTTAAATTTCGATAAAGCATACTGTTGGAATTGATTCTCTGAACTGTCTTCCAAAAATTTCCTATGCTTTATTATGAATAGATGCCAGCATTGTAAAGTTCAAAAAGCACATGTTTCTTTGCACACCAAGCTTACAAACAGACCTGTTAGAAGCAGCACACCACTCCAGTTAAAGGGAACCAATACTTAAAATCCTTGAAAATGCCAAATTCTTCCTATTTACGCAGGCTACACTCTCTGAAGACTAGAACCTGTTTCCCCTCAAGCCAACTGAAAATGCCTTTGCTTTCAGTTAAGTAGCACCAAGTTTTAACATGCCAGCACTTTTTTCTGTTTACACACACTCATGAACAGATGCCCATGAAGAAGACAAGCACAGTTGATATGTTTTAATTTGTTGTATATTCATAATTTCTTTCAATTAAATTTTGGATATCATGAATAATCTAAAAGATGAACATACTTTTCACAAAATAGGACAAGAAAACTGAAGAAATTGAGAGGGAATCTTAACGCTATCTGTTTTGATATCACACTAATCTTTAAAGTCACACATCAAATTCACTCTTTTCTAGTGATAGGGAAAGCTAATAGATTATTGTTTGTGTGCATATGTGTATAAAAGAGCATTTATATAATTTAAGTTTCACTGGACATTAGTACAGATATGGGTTCAAAATTAGATCACCTAAGATTTATATTCTTTTTGTAAAATGCTTTTAATATAAAATTTCTGATGTAGTTGTGATTAGTTTTCCACCAGAGACTGCTCACACCCAGCAGCTTCAGTGTGTGGAAAGTTTCTCCAATGAGAAATGGGGGTTCCAGCAATAGCATCTCCCCCCATTCACAGTGAATTAAAAGCTCTGCAGATTCATCAGTGAGCAGTCACAGGACTGTGGGTAATGACAAGACAGAGAGATTCCTACTGCGTGGGTGGGGGAAGAAGGCCCTGCTTTTTCCCCAACGAAAGAGAGCATTGTTTCAGAAAATGAAATGAGAAAAAAACTTGCATAGTTTCTACCATTCAGCATTGGATTTTATGTCTTGCAATTATTAATATACTTCTACTCTACTGTTTTTATGTAATGCTGTGTGCACGTGTCTGCGTTTGTGTGGTAGTGACTACACAATCTCAGTTTGTCCTTTAAACACAGCTTTTCTTTTCTTTTTACAAGAATCAGTTTTGTTCTTGGTGACTGATGTTGAAGAATAGCAATGTTGTTCTTCAAGATTTCTTAACATCTTTTTGCCTAGCCAAAGGAAACGTCTCAGTCCTTGGTATTCATATTTTAAAGTCTTATCACAGATGTTTATCAACAAGTCATTTGGCAAGAAAAACAAACAATTTACTGTCTTTATCATTTGTAGATTAGTTATAACATTGCATTGACATTAAAAAGTCAGTTAGAGATATACAAGTTTCAAAACCAAATTTAATCTCTTTGGTATACCTACTTAAAATAAACAAAGGATGCTAATGATCTCTTTCTGTGGAAAAAGAAAAGCACAGACTTCGCCACAAATCCATCTCTGCCACAGAGCAAAGGCATTCACATTACTCAAAAGCCCAACACAAAGAGAGAAAAGAGAGATTCTTGAATGACATTCTTCAAAGATTTCATTTGGTGCTTCACTCTTATGGCTGCTGAGCCAAATTTACTGGCATAAACCCTGCCTCAGTTTCTCACAAGGGAACCATACAGCACAAAGTTCTTCCTCTTGTGCAGATCAGCATCAATACTATCAAGTTCTGATTCATGAACAATAAAAGCTGCAAAACCAAACTTAACATGGCTATGTTAATAATTATGACTAGGATTCACAGAACTAGGAATTAATTCTGCTATTTTCCTGTTGGGTTGATAATTATTATACTAGATACAGTATAAGATTTTACCTTACCTTTGAGAGCTGTTCAGCAAAACCTGGGAAAATGGCTTCAAGAGTAGTTTGCCCTTACAGGAACAGATACTGAAGAGCAGAAACTTTGCTACTGCTGGGTTTCCTCCCCAAGTGGGGTACATGACGTTAGCCACTTGCCAGGCAGCTGAATACAGAATGCCTCAGCATTAGAAACTACTCTTCTTTTCAAGTAGTCATTAAGCAACAGGAATTTCATTAAGCAGTATAGACTTTCTCTTGCCAGCAGCCTGCCTAGAGAGAGATCGTCCTTCTAGTTCTCCCAAAATACTTGGTGTGGGGGAACAGTGAAAGAGAAAGACAACTACAAGCTCTCCCCAGGATTTCATTCTCAGGAAAACAGGTAACCAGCCAGGTACTGCATTTACTTTCAGACAGTCCTGGAGTCAGTCTTTCAGCCTAGTGAAACAGTACCTTGCTGCAGAGTTTTCATTAATTAACATCTTTTCTTTTACCAGCAGAAATTCATAATGAACAGGAAGGATTACATGTTCATCCTCTGTTTTCTGACTCATACCAGAAGCTAAATACTGATTAAAATGCCAAGTTAGACCTACCAGCAGTCTCTCTAAATTCAAAATTTAAGCTGAACTAGGAAACAGAACATTTAACTTGCCATTAACATTTCCTTAATTTTCCAAACATTGATCCAAGCCTAGGCACGTGTCAGCTGGAATTCATCACAGTACTTATACTAGGAATTTTGCCATTATTTGCATGAAGGTGTTATGAAAAGCTGTTAAGTACTTATTTACTGGAAGATAAAGTGATTAATCACACCTCCCTGAGTATATCTAGGGAAAGGAAAAGGGAAAGACTTCCAGGACAGAGACTGGGGTCACAGTGAAAGACATGTGAGGAAAGGGATTTCTGACAGAAGTAAAAATCAAAGCCAAGCTTTGGAAGTGAATGAAAGACAGACTGTGTATATATATTTATATAAAATATTTGTTACATTATATGTTATATATAATACATATACACATGTATACGTATTCCTTTACAATGCAAGATATTGCTCAAAGTTGCTGAACTGTGAGAATAATGAAGACAAGGACCTGTCTCTTAATGGAGATGGGAGTTAGGAATGGTTCGCAATTCAGTTCAAGTTCTTCATATTAATCTTCCCAATTAATATACATGTCTTTTTGGCTGCTGCAGAAGTAACCTTGTTTTAGTGTGATTTCTAATAAAACTTCTGTTCAGACAGGTGGACTACTCTACGTGTGAATAACTGACTGGTTCACCAGGCTCCAGGGCAGGGGTTAACAGTTTCTAGTCTCCCTGGAGGCCAGTTGCAGTGGAGTGCCTCGAGGTTCTATTCTAGCACCCATCCATTTTAGTTCCTTTATCAATGACCTGGAGGAGGAGAGAAAGTGCATGCTCAGCAAATTTGTGAATAACCCTGAGCTTGGGGGTGCAGTCAATACACTTAAAGGTAGGGCTGCCACTCAGAAGGTTTTTGAAATTTCTGAAAGATCTGGTCTGAATGTCTTGTTGAAAATAGCTGCGTTTATGCTGTTTCTATTTGTCTCTTCTACAGAAGCAGATTACAGGGCCGTAACATTCAAAGGATTGTTGAATGCTCAGTTATTTCTTACATTAAATGGAATGCCTTTTTTTTTTTCATTAAAAACAATGACTACCTGTGTCAAATCTAAAAATTACAAAGGGTGTCTTTGAAATCTATTAATTTTTCTACAAAGAGAAAAGTTCCTCTGGACACTTCAGTTGTTTGTTACCTTGAAGCAAGCCTTTTCAAATAACAAATAGAGTTCAAAAATTCTTCAGCATACTAAATCCTTCCCTTTATTTCATTCCAGTTAGGTCTATATAGCAGCACCCTTAAAAAGCAAGCTCAGATTATCTGGTTTATGGGTGACTGCAGGTGGTATCTCTCAATATTTTTTTTTAAAAAAGCCTGACTATGCTTTGTTTTCACACATAGGAATGCTCTTCCTTTAAGAGTGACCATGGCACTTATTTACATAGCTTATATTAAACATTAATTAAATCACTGCTATGTTTTGTGTTTGTGCTTTCTGTTTAAAGAAGGAAAATTTGCTTTAAGAAAATGCAGAAAGCTGGCATTTGACAGAAGAAGAATAATGAGCAAAAGGAAAAATTGAAATCCGTAAGTCTTCATTTCCCATATCCTTTTTCTTCTGATCTTGAGAGGAATGTGCCTGAACAATTGCTATACATGAAGACCCCTATTAAACTGGACATTTAGCCAATGCATTTATAGATATGTGGTTGCTCACCAATGTTTATCTTCTATTACAGTAGTTTCCTAATTGTGCTCTGTATATATATATATGAAGATGCAGTCTTGGCTTCAGAGAGCAAGATAATTTAACAGAAATTAAACAAAGTATGAGGGGAATTTGCAGCAAACTATGAAGACAGACATTGACACGGGATTACTTTTTTCATTAGTTTTTGTGTATTGAACAACTTACTTTACTACACCTTTTAGAGTGAGAAGTTCTTGAGTGAAAAAGGGAAATTTAGGAGGATTCCGTCCTCCATACCCATGCCCATAGCTGTATTTAGAAAAAACCTTGAGTAGGTACATTTGTAAGATACGACGTTAGAAGGGAAAAAGCACAGAAATTGAATTATCAGCCACATAACAGATATGACATGAATGGAAATCTGAGTTCATATTGTATATCTGAATTATGAATTTTTCTCCCCAGTTGATGTTAACCATATGAAACAATGGAAATCTAGTTGGCAAATTACGGAAGTAGGTTCCTCTGCACCTGAAAGGTAAAGCAGAGCATCTGCTTATATCTGCGTTACTGTCTATAATCCATGGCCAAAGCGAAGATACTGGAAAGCAACCGTTGTCTTTCATAGAAAATGTAAAGGTATCAAAATGTGCATTTTGTATTTGACCCAAAACATCTTTGACAATTGTCATGACAAGTCACAAGATCAAGACAGTGATCTCTTTAAGCAAGTCTGTAAAGTTGTTCTGCACATCTACAACCTTATCTTTTACCATTTTAATCTAGTGTTCCTGCAGGGACAGTGGATTTTTCTCCCATCCTGTGGAATATTCATCTGGAATCACACAGCTCTCTTTATAAATAATTGCATGAGAACAGACTTCCCCACTAATAACAATTATTGAGGTGATAAGAGGTTAATAAGAAATGTAGATTGTATACTTCCATCAACACACACGATGGAACTCTCGCTGAAGTAATCTATCAAATTTGCTTTCATTCTGTTCTTCAAACTGCTGAATAAATAGAGAACATGTTGTAATTATTTACAAGGGAAGTCTTTTCTGTAGATAAGATAATTCTAATTGAGATACTCATTATTAAAATGCCAATTAACCTTGATTTTCCCTCCTTTATTATTATTTAAACCAAACACAAAATACCTTTGATGCAGATGCAGAACTGTAAAACATTTAATGAGGTAAATTGCTTATGGAGCTCTAGTTTAATTAGTTCAGTCATTTTCTGTCAGTTCTAATTATGTAACTAAATTCACTACATTTGGCAACTATCACATTTAGTATGAACTTTTGTGGCAATTACCTCAATATTCAATGACCTTATTTGTGTACACTTGTGATTTGATTTATGTTTTGTAAATAGTTATTTTGATTCTTATTTCTCCATACAAGCTGCATCAGTTTCAGTTTCTTTTATCATTTCAAAATGTATTTTCAGCAATTCATTTCAAATTTATGGAATACGTTAATAATTAATTATCAAAGTACCTGAGAGTTTGTGTTTCCATTTCTTTTGCACAAGACTGCCAGAAAACTGATGTCATGGCACCTTTTCTAGCATGAGAGTTGTTTCCTTTAGCTGCTTTCAGTACACTGGGCTCAATTAAAAGCATGTAGCATTCTGGCAGAGGAAGGTGGGATACCCACAGCACTGCCACCAGCTGTTTTCTTTGGGAAAATAACCTCCTTGCAATTTGTCATTACTTAAATGAATATTCTCTTTACCACCATACCTACCACCACCATCTCTCATTTTTATCTAGTCAGTGAAACTGTGAAATGTCATTATCCTCTACCTAGGTAAAAAAACCTGGAAACATGTCAGCAGAAAATTTCTTCTGCAGGGAGGAACAATAGGATAATCTCAGTCATTGCATTCTGCTGGTATTGTGTGGGTTCCTATGTACATTCAGCTTCTATTTACTATGACTTGGTGATAATTCTTGCATCCTATTTTTTTTTTAATAAAATTCTACTTATTTCAAGTAAAATAAATATTTTAGTAAAAAATTTAGATTTACTATTATTATAATAATTAATCATTAAGTAAGTACAATTTGGTATATCCTCAGAAGAATTATAACCATTGTCACAAGTGTTCAACCAGCAGGCCAGTCACCTGTTCCTGCGACCACTGGGAAACAGACCTGTTTTCACTCTTCAGTAACCTGGTCAGTCAAGGCCAGACCAAGTTTATAACAAGCATAACATTCCCCAATTGTTGAAATCAGGGATGACTTACCAGTCTTCCGGGAGCTAAAATTGTTTTGTGAAACTTGTGAGGTGGGTTTATTTGCAAAACAGGGATACCACCTGGTCAGTAGACTCATGAAACTGAGAACTGACACTACATATTTCTTGGCTGGAGAAAGGAAGCCTTTGGTAGAATTGGCAGCTTTAGCAGAACACAGTGCTGCAAAACCTGGGTGTTCAGTAGTCCTCAAAAATCTTGCTAGTGATAAAAGTATACAACAGTTTTACCTTCCTGGCTGGTTGAGGAAGGAAACATGCTTCATTGAACTCCATCTAGTCTATTAATACGGACTGATCATGTAGATTATGAAGCATTGCTTTTTGTATACTCTCAGCAAGCTATCTCTCTCAATAGTTTGCTATGTGTCATATTGTCTTATTCGGTAGGATTTGAAGTTGCAGACCCATATAGACAGTATTTAAGTTCTTTGAAGGTGAAAAATCATAAGCAGTAATAGCAAGACCCACTTTCAAAAATAATTTCCAGTAGAACATTCAACAAGCTCTGGACAGATGCAGATGGCAGAAAACTGACTCAGATACTGCTATATTCTTTAATTCATCCTGAGTTGCTTGATGGTCGATATACTCTTTCAGTATATAATTACCTCAACCATGCCACAAGGCACTTCCTCAAAATCTACCATAACCTCAGTCTTAACAAAGTTTTGCCCAGATGTTGAAAAACAGCACTGTCCCATCCTTTTAGGGCATCCAACCATCAGCAAGATGTGATTTACAGTATTGAAAACAACTGATACGTCTAAGAATTACAGAATGGACATTGAACCTTCATCTACCTACAGGAAGAAATCAACCAAACTTATCAGATTGATGTCTGGCTGTGTCATATCCTGGTCAAAGCAGAATGCAGACAAAACCAGGGACATGACAGCTAGTACCTAGAAAACATATTATTTTTATCATTAGAAACGTTACCTGAAAATGCTAAAATCGTGAAAGCTGGTCAATATCTGAAAGATTACCAGCATCCTCTGATGATTTCTTTGTTTCCCTAAAAACAATAGACAGATTAACACTTGTAAGAGAAAGGTTGCAGTCTTTCCATGAGAGGCACTCAATATTTTCTTAGTGACCTTGACCGACCATGAGGGCTGCAGTAGAATGGACATATACCATGTAAGAGAATTCAAGGAGTATCATCTCCACCATTAATTATCTTGGGGAAAGGGGGGCTTTGTGGGGGGATTGTTTCATGCCAAATTGAGAACACACAGGAATTAAATAAATCAAATGTTTTTAAAAACCAGACAAATGTAGGGCATTCAGAAATTACTTTGTTTTCAGTTGTGCCCTGGCATTCATCATCTGCCATATATACCAGAAAGAGTGTGATAAAATTTTTTTCCTTTACATCAGAAGAACCTTTCTTGGAGTGGGTCCATTAAGTGCCTTCATTCCTGTATACTTCTGAGAGTGAACAACAGTAGGCAAAACCTACAAAAATATGGAAAGGGAAACAATAATTCACAGGAGTCAAACAAAGCAATTCAAGGAATGTCTTTTCTATGGTTTAACTCATAAACTGAATAGTATGTTATATTTAGTGTGATATTAGTTAACTAATACAAATCATGAACCTTGTTCCTCCTAAGAAAATGCCATCTTTCTGATTTTTATATTGAGCAACTATAACTCAGCCATCTAATTAACAATAATTATAGAAAAAAATCAATATAAAAATTCCTTATCTTAAAGTGACTATTACAAATTGCTTCTGTTAAAATATTCTTTGCCTACACCATGTCTACGAATTTTAAAGGCTCAAAAATCATGATGCTCCAGTTCTACTTTTCAAACATCTGCAGTATAATTGTGTAACAACAGAAACTGCAGATTGGGCTCAGGACCCTGCCTTCTAGTGACTATTATATTTTTAGTTACATAGACCAGGTTTATTTTTTTAAAAAATTATTGTTTTCCTGCACTTTATGACAGTAGTAGTCAGAATTGGTGTTTGAATGACACACTCTGAATCTTTAGTATTAAATAATTACCTGACACGGCCACTTATTTTTTTTAAAATCAACAAACAACAACAAGCAAAGAAGAAATTTGTTTTTTTTTTTTTACGTTTTTCATATATGAATGGTATTACACTGTACTGGAAATAAAAAGAGCTGTTCTGCCCTAATTGAACCTTATATTAGCATGAGTTGAAATTACACGTTTGTCAAGAAAAGAATCGACTTCTATGGTATAATACTGTGACAAATCTTTAAAATGACTATTATAATGTGAGTCATTTCACAAAATTTATACCTCTGTGTTATAGATAAAGCTGTTCAATCCAAAACATCTGTTGACATGAATTTATGTTATAGGTAACATACCACCCATTGCATTTGTCTGTGTGTAAGGTATGGATGAATTTGTTTTCTAATTTGTAACAGTAACTTCTGTATTAATTAATTGCTTGTGAACCTTACTCATATAAGTAAACTAATTCAAGATATAACTACCTTTGATATAATAGCACTAATAAATACTAAGACCTCCTTGCTGAATAGGACACTATTTTTAAAAAATAGATTCCTTATTTATAAAAGGTCATATTTAAAGCATATAGAAGTCTAGAGATCCTTGTTCAGGATATTGTTAGTATCCCAAAGATATTTCAGAAATCATTAGTCTTCTTTTTTGAGCACAGTTACCTATTAATTTGAATGAATTTTTAGAATCTAGAAGATTAGATGCAAATCGATTTCTAGTATGATAATGAGAAAAATTACCTAGAATAATCAAATCCTGCAATAATCTTATTCTATCATTAGAAATTGTCTTTTCAGAAACAATGCTCTCTCTTTTTCTAGACAAAACAAAGTGACAATTTTTCAATTATTTTTCCATATCAGGATGATATTTCTTTTGTGCCTTACAAACAAGTACAGTACATTTGAACTGAACTTTTGATCTAATTGTTCCTATACAACTTGTATTTAACATCTTTGATCTCTGAGTTAGTGATCTAATCTGTTGTATAACTCAGCTTTTATTGATCTGTTCTCATGCTGAGCAAACCAAGTCTCACTTTTTATGGGAGAGATTGAAAAAGATAGTAAAACTGCCTCTGAGACAGCAGTTTAAATCTGTGCAATAACAGTGGAGGCAAGAGATAAGACTTTTATTACACTGCCAAACTTCACATGAACTCTAAGTGTCATTAAATAGGTATGTGTCATTTGCCACATATATTTATTTTACTAGAGAAGTTGGTAACCACCCATTTAGATGCAGCGCAGTACCACATCTTCTTTGCCACAGGATCTATTCCTGATACTCAAAAGTACATTGGAAATATCTTTCTCCTGTTACTTCACATACATTTCAGATCTTCCATTCTTATGCAGTTTTTGAAAAGAATTTTTGAACCTCTTTTACTTGACTGAATTCCAAAAGCAATTTTCACCAGTTATACAAGTGGGACCATTTTTAATATGCTAGTCTGTCTTGATAAAAGAAGATTAATTCTCATATACCCAGAGCTTTTCAATCATGCTCCATAACATGTGAGTTCTGTAATACCTAGTGTTATTACATTACCAAGCACAGAGGAAAATAAAAGCACTGAAAGTGCTGTATCTCAGCTTGAGGTTATTGAGCGTAGTTTCACTTTAGAGGGTTGCCTATTGTGGTATTTTTCCCATTGTTCCCTGAGAAGAAAGACCTGATGAGTACATCGAATGTATACAGTATGTGCAATGGGTAACACTTTTCACTCCCATATACAGAACAGTGGTAAAGCAGAGAATACCTGCCAATAGATTGCCTGAACTTTTTTTTAACTTTAATATCCTGTAGTCAGTCCAAGATTGCCGACTGCACCTGATAACTTGCATGTCTATAAAGTACACGATTCTGGTGAACATTCTGTCTTCCTATCCAAAAGTTGAGCATTTTGTGATATTGGGCCCATGAAACATGGAATGCCCTTATGTATATCATAAAGAAAAGTTACTCTTTTTTTACACTTCCTCTAAGTTCTATTGTATGGATGTGTAGGCACTGCACTAGAGAAAGGTGGGGAGGCAATGCAGGGCAGAATAATCTAGAATTTTATAAAACTTTTCCTTATTGAAATCAATGGGGAAGGGCAAAGGCTGAAAAAAGTCTTTACTGTTGATTGCAGTGAGGTCATATTAATGAAACATATGTTCCTGTAAAGGCATATCCACATCAGTCAGATCTACCTATCTATTATCCACTCTTAGTAACTTCATTTTCTCTGAGACAGATGAATAACTGGGATTTGCAAATGAGAATATGAACAATGGAGGAATATGAATCAGGTCTAGAATAAACTATCAAATCAAAATTATACATTATCAAATTTATGAACACAATTTTAATTCCCTATGATTTAATATCAAGTGTAGAAAGAATTTATAAGACAACACATTGATTATATGATCTGTCAATTTTTGATTCAGAGTTGAAAGGCGTAGGGACACCATTCAAGTGCTGATTCGTTCCTTCCCACCTCCAAACTCAAACAGATGGTGCTTTCAGCTGTCCTTAGGTTGTCATATGGGAACAACTAAGAATTAACCGTCATAAATACCATTAATCTTGATGTACATTCTCAAAATATCCATTTCTAAAACTTCAGTTTCTGGCTGAGATACCAAGACTTCCTGTCTTTAGCAAATGCATTTAACATTCATGTATTAGGGCTTAATATATTCCCATTTATCTTTCTTTTTTAGTTCACAGAATCACAGAAACGACTAGGTTGGAAGAGACCTCTGGGATCATCAAGTCCAACTACTAGTTATGTAGTACTGGGATGAAGATTGGAGCCATAAGTGGCATAAGAATGTCTGGATTGTGAGTGGGGGGAGGCAGACTATGATGAGCAACAAAGAGGTAAAGAGAAAAATTAATTAAAAAGGCTAGACAAGGCTCAGAGACAGTGGTTCAGGCTTACAGGATGGAAAGAAATTCAACATTTCTAGCTCTGCATTATGCTGCTGTCACGATTTGTGTCTTTATCCACCTATAGTGATTAGGTCACTTAAAGTTTGTTAGTTATTCCATTAATTTGAGAGATTTAAGTCTGCCTGTAGTGTGGATTGAATACAGATTCGGTGAGAGGGGTTTGGAGGGGTTTTAATCTCCTTTCCTCCTTTCCATCAGCATGAATCAATGAATACTCCCTAGTCCTGCAACGTGGTCACATCTGGACAGACCTACCACTCAAACTAAGTCCATAATTGGCCCCATGGATCTGAGTTTTCCAGCCTTACTTATGAAGCGCAGAGCTGGTAGCATAGGGCTGTATAATCCATCTGTTTAGGGGTTTGGCTTGCTTTTTAAGAGTGTGTGAAATTACGCACAGAAAACTTTAAAAGGAAACTAAATTAGTAAAATTCAGTGCTCACCATTGTTGCCACTACAGTTGTTTTAACTGACTCAATATCAGCTTGGTCACCGCAGCACTAATCAAAAGGCCAAATGTTAAGGAAAACCAGCAGGATAATTATACTAGAATATTGACAGTCAATGGAGTTAACAGAGTTCAATATGTTTTAACAAAACTAGGAATTTATAAGACGATTTTTGTAGTGTTAGCGGAGCATTAGAAAATAAAGAATGAAGGTACTAGTGCAACAAAGATGACCAAGACCTGAAATCAAGTTGTGCATTCACTATGTCAGAAAGGCAGCCTGCCAAAGCGGTATCATCTTGATTTCTCAGCAAACAAGTTTGAAAAGCTCCTGATGGCATCAGCCTTTTGGCTGCCAAATCACACACTGCTTTGTTAAATTCAGCAGCAGCGGCCTCCTTCACCCACTTCTTTTTCAAAAGAAGGAAAACTATGTTTTAATTTTATTCTTTTGGCTGGAATACCTGAAAATGTTAAATGGGAAATTTTAGGTATTGGGGAAGGGTTTCTTGATTGTTCTCTTTTTTGATTAAACTTAAAGAAGAATCAAAGCTTGAGGAAAAACAATTTTTGTAGGATTACACAGGACAGCATGAGATCAAGTCAGTTGTTTTTAGGGCAGAGAGAGAATGATCTGATTTTCATCATTAATAAAACTCTCTGTATCATGTATTGTGAAAGAGACGTCTCCTGGGTGGCACCCCCAAGAAGGAGTCCCTACATGCAGCCACTTCGGCAACTTCAACTACTCAAAACTTCTCTGAAAACAGAATTTAGTAAACCTAGCAGTGAAATGAGGCATGCCAATCAATATTAGAGGACTCATCCATCTCTCCACTGGAGGTGTGAGAATAATAAGACAGAAGCCTTCAGCAGTGCTGAGCCACATGGGACTGACACAGGATATCTTCAATATCGCTGATTCCCAACCTGGGGGTCATGACCCCATGGTGGCTAGTGAGGCTATTTTCTGGGGAATGCAAAAGTTCCTTCAGAAACTGAGCATCTATTTAAATCTGTTTATAGACTTTCTGACTGCGAAGATAAGCTACAGGAACTGTTCCCCTGACTAATGAATGCATGAAAAGAGACTATGGCCAGATCCTGAGACAGGATGGAAGAAATGGTGTTCCTCCTCTTCCCCCCACTCTGCCCAGTAGAGCAGACCTGTGAGAGGTCCTCTGCAAGCAAAAGCAAATATTCTGTGTAACCAGTGCTTCCTTTCAAAAGGCCAAAAGCTTCTCTCAGTCTTCTACTGACCTGCAATTATGGGAAGAGCATGCCGTGTCCAGGATGCTGGCACGCCTGCTTTAGACACAGGCTAACCCACGCCATCTCACAGCAAAACATTTTATAACCACCTCTCTTAGGGAAGGCAATGACATCTGACAGCAAGGGCACTGCATTGCCAGCTCTGCGAAGTAACCACGTTTTGCTTTCCTTGTTTCCTCTTCCCAGTCCCTTCACTTTGTAGAAGAGTCTTTCCACATAGTCTCTTCACTATGTGGAAAGATAAACTCTTTGAGATGGACAAAGTCTCAAACTTTGAGCAGTGCTGAAAGCACTAGGATCTACATCACTGGGGGACTTCTAGGTACTACGTTAATAATAATAAAAAAGCATTTCTCCATTTCTTGACTTCTAGAGAGGTTGTCATCTCTCTGAGTTTTTGATGGGCAAAAAATCAAGGCTGAATGGAATAATGTTAGGTGACGTGTGAATAGTCTGCTGTATTTTGCTGTATTATACTCGGAATCTAAGCATTAGAAGTTTCAAAAATTGAATTTTAAAAGTACTCATTTTGCATAATGTTTTGAACTTTCTTTTCCATCAATTTGTCATGCTAATTTGAATATAAATAATATAAATAATTCATAAATGTATTTTTCCTGTAGATGTTATATTTTCTTATTGCATACAGGATAATGAAACATGTTTTAAAGCAAAACATTTTCTTCTTTAAACTTTTAAACACTAAATTCAATACAGTATAATTTCACTAATTTCTTAAATTAGATCGCTATATTATCTGACAATTGTTAAAAATTTCAGAACTGTTACTTTAATGTCTTGATGTTCATTTAAGTATTCCTTGGAAACGTAAATGAATAGTGTTTGGTGATCTCAGTTCAGTTCCTAGTAAATGTCCACATCACAAAACCACTACACTTAATTTTGCATGATTGATAGTCTCTGCTTAACTGAGACCTAGGGCTGAGCCAGCCTGGGGACTTTATTACCTCCCATTCTAGTAAGGGTGGTCCAGCCAGGTCAAAGTCGAGGTCAATAGTAGGACAGAGAAGGCACTAATTTTGCTTTGAAACAGACTGCTCTTCATGAAACAAAGAACTTCACTTTCCAGCACTGTTTCATGACCAGAAATAATCTGTCTAGGAATGAAAATGTTTCCGATAAATATTATCTTCTTTACATTCTGCTTTTAATCATTGTAAGCTTAATACTTTAAAAACACTTTCAGCATTAAATGATCACTGATTTTGTTTGGAAAACATTTTATACTTAATACTGAATTCTCCTACTTGATAAGAACCTCTGAGAATGCTTTTGTGCCTTCCTTTTCTCAGTTGTTACAAAAATAAAATGCCCTTAACATTTATTTATATTTTCCTCAGAGTAACTGCAAATTTTCTGTTTGCTTGAAAAAGCAACTATCTGCATAGTTTGTGAAGTCTCAGCATAGTTGAGAAAGGTGGTCATACCCTTAAAATATATATGTAAAAATATCTACTTATAAAAATGCTACTTATATATATACATAAAAATACTAATCTGCTTAGTTTGCACCTGTGTTCAGTTCTGCATATAACACAAAAGTCCATTAGCAACATGTTTTAAACCAAAGGAGCATTAACAGTAAGACTGGGCCACCCTGAGAAAGCCAGGAGGAGGGTAATTCAGTGAGTTCAGTTTGATTGCATATTTTGTTTTTTATTGCAAAACATTTCTTTTAGGTTAGAGCCAAAGAGTAGCATGCAATGACATCGCCGAGAGCTGGATCACAACTGGAGTAACTCATGTTAGTCAGGTCCCAATTCAACAATGAATGTAAATCTATAAGAAGAATTAAGATTTTAATTAAGATAGATGGGTGTCAGTTAATCAGGCATCTAAATTTTTCTTTTTTTCCATGTAGGGAAGTCTGTATTTAAAATTAAGAATACCCTGTACCTCTGGGATTTTAACACTCCCTCATTTTTAGAATGTATTTAACTGGAATATGTGTCTGACTTTTTCAGGGAATTAATTTCACTGCAGCATTTTGAAATAAATCGTAGCTGTTTTTACCATTTGAAGTGGAAAACCTGTGTGAGGCTGTGCTGAACTGAGCTTCTGTTACCTGCAAAGCCAACTTCTGCTTACAGAAATTGTAGGCTTTAGGGAGGCTGCTCAAAGAAGGAGGAAAAGTGTTGTTTTCTTCTTTTTGTTACACTTAGGTAATAGAGATTTAGGTGCAGTGTTTCGATGGAAGAGAAGATGCAACACAGAAATATCCAGATTCCAACCCTAAGCATCTAAAGTCTGTGAGAAGTTCGGATTTTAGATTTGGCTCATAAATAAAGAAGGCTTTTGAAAATGTTGGAATACAAGTCTCATTTAGGCATACTCAAATGGAGGGGACATCTGTATCTGGTGCTTTGGTGTTTTCTCATTTCTGGTGTATTTTTTTTTAGGATACTCATGCACTTTCTTAATGAATAGCTCTCACTATAGCATTTTTAAATTAAAGAGCCACAGTTCCCTTTTTTTTTAATAGTTTGTGCTGGAAAACTTATGAACATACAGATGACTCGGCTAGCAGGAAGGTCATCCAATTCAGTTTTAAGACATTAAATGCATTCCGATTTCTGTCATTGGATTGTGTCCCTAAAATACAGGAACAAAAGTTTTAAACTGAAGGAGATAATGAAAGTTGGCTGTATGAAAGGAATTAAACTGCAGTCCTTCTTTTTCCTTTACTTCATCCCCTTCAAACCAGTAACTCATTTTCTGATTGTGACTGTGTGTGTAGTCTAGCTCAGCTAAAAATGAAGTAAGTATATTAATATAAGTGAGTTGAAACAAAAGAAATCGTCTTTTTGAACTCAAAGCATAGCACCTTTCAGATAAGGTGTCTTTAATAAAGGGAATATGGACACTCAACATACAAAAGCAAGCATGTTTTAGTTGGATTTATTTGCTACTGTTTCAAAATCTCTATGCTACTAAACGTCTTACAGAGGGATTAACATTGTACTGTTGATAAAAGATCAAGAAGACAATATAGAATGACCTCGCTTTGTAAAAGTAAGGATTGAGTATCCAAAGACTTCTGGAAACAAAGCATGATCTGCAATGAATTGGAACCATATGGAGGAGTGAAAAACCCAAGTCTAAGAAGTAAACATTAGTTGACGTTCATAGTGAAGATCAAAAGCTCCCATAAACCATCTCCCACAAAAAGTATGGAGAAAGATCAGATTGGAAACTTTGTTTATATTTTGCAATTCCTTTCACACTTCTTAAACTAATTCCTAGTTCAGAAGAGAGACTGAGAATTTATGACTTAGATATCAGGTACTTTATATATATATTTTAATGAAAAATAATCTGATTCATCTTTGTATTCCCTTAGCTTTACAGTAACGTAACTTTGACAGCAATGGAGCAGTATCACTATAACACGGGGAGAAATGCTGTGATGAATTAAAGCCACAGTTTGTTGGGGGTTTGTTTTTTTTGTTTGTTTTGTTTTTCTTTCCTTTCCCCCCCTGGTGAGCTATATTATACAAATGGAAGAAAGCAATCTTCCTAGGAAGTCGGTTGATGCTTTTTATGAATGAATCCATACTGTAACTGAGCTTCAGTAGACTGACTTATTCTCAGATGTTTTCTTCCACCTTCTTGATTTTCTCTAGGTATGTCTGTTTTTTGCGGAAAGCAAGACAACACGGAATGATACTGGAACAACAGCGATATTCTCATCTTTTTCAGAATTCGATCTCATTGACCTGCCACATTTGGCGTGTATTTTTAAAAACACTTAGTACTTTATAAAGTTCTGTCTTTAGCAGCAGCTAAAAGAAAGAGACAAAATTGGAGTTTATATTTGGTTCATTCATCCCTGCTTCTATAACAGAGCAGCTAATCATTCAAAGACGTGACATACAGGAGACTTTATGTATACCAAGGTCTGGAATTATTTTCAAAACGTTAAGGTAAGCATACAGGTAAATATTTCAAGACTACATCCTAAACAAGCATAATGAATTAACTTAATTTTAGGGTGTAATATTCTATTGTACCTTCTAAGTATTTTTTGAATCTCAGAAGTAATTTATTTGACAGGAAGTTTTTTCTCATGTGCTTCTGATACCTTCCCAGGTCAGTCAGGTCAATGAAAAAAAAATCTTATCTTTTTTTTTCTTTAAATAATAACTTATTTCATCCTATTCAGTAACTTAATTCTGGTGGTTTGGGGGGCATTTTCACTAGGAAGAATGCAAGTATTTAACTTAAGAGGAACATTCCTACAGACTGACTTTAAAAAGCATGAAGTGTGTTTGAAATAGTTTCCTTTCCTATACTAAAGCAGTCAGGAAAATAGAATTAATTTAAAGCTAGTTTTAATACTACCTTGTCATCTTGATATTTTTTGTGTTCTTAATTTTTAGGAGTTGTAACGTGAAAGTAATGCTTAAGTTACATTTAAGAAAACAGGGTGATTAAACCTCTTTAAGAGGATTTACACAATTAATTACTTCCTAATGATGCTAATTTTTCAGAAGAGTAATGCTCATGATCCTTGGTTTAAAACTTGATGGTTTGTTTGTCATGTGATGATTTAATATTAAAATTGTTTGCATTATTGACAACATACTGCTCAAATATCCTGCAATACTAGAAAGAAATCCAATATTCTAAGCCTTTCACTGTTATTAGTTTTGATTATAGGTTTTTTCTTTTTTTTTTTTTTAAAGGCACACTACTGGATTCCTAAGATAATCTGAAAATCTAATTTTTTCTTCAAAAAGAAGAATAAATTTTCAGTAAGCAGCATTGAAACCGAGAGCCTTACATGTTTTGTGATTAATTCATGACTTTTAAAATATTTAAAAAATTATTTATTTTATTTTATTTTTGAACAGTACTGCAAATCAAAAAATGTCAGGATGAATTTAATTAACCAATATTTTGATTATAGATGCCCTTTGCCTAACCAAGGAAACCAGCCTGCAGTTCAACCACTAGTGCATCCTGCATTATTGTAGCACTACAAATCTACACACTTCATTCATCCAGAGGCAACACATTCCAGAAGAGACAAAAGTGTGTCTTGGAAAGACCCATGGCATACCTGTTTTTCTTCCAGTCTTGAAGGCAGATGCTGATTCTTACTGGATCCCCAGATATCTTTGGATCTCATCATACTGTAAGAGAATGATCAGCAGTCCCTGTACATGCACTTGCATTTGTTTTATAATAGCTATGATCAGCAAAGCTACTGTGGAACCTGAGTTCTCCTCCTACTGGGCTGCTCTTGTCTAGTATGTCCTTCAGTCCATGAATTTTCTATTACATTTTGCATCTGTAACTCACATATCCATCTCAGTGCAGCCCTGATAGCTTCCCTGAAGAATGTGCAACATATAAATAACGAGAAGAAGCAAAAACACAAGACGAGGGCACACTTGAGGAATGGCCAATTTTGAGCTCCTTTGGAGTTTACATGTTGGGAACATGAATCTCTCAGAGACCTCCTGTGGCACCCACAGCCCATTGCTAAAAACCAATATCAAACCCTGTGGAGCTACTGTCCTTATGTCATGGAGGCATGCTGAGGTTGCTGAGGATACTGAGACCTCTGGTGACAGCCAGCAAGAAACCAAACTGCACGTATGTACATGTGTGTTGGTCCAAGATAGTTACTGCTGTAGAGGTAAAAATACCCCAGTGACTCCTATCTTTTGCATTTTATTCTCCAATAAGCATGGAACATGCTAGCATGTCACTAACATCCATCCCCAGTGTACCTAGCACCATATGTAGTGTGAAATGAGGCAACATAAAGCTTTCTTCTTCAGGAATTTACAACCTATAGGCAGTGAAGGGACAACGCAAACAGAAACCCACAAGATGTTTAGAGGACATGGCAGAAGGAGTGAGGGAGAGTTGCTACAAGGAATAATTCCGTTCTGGGAGGTTTATTTTTGTGAACAAGGGCGAACGGGACAGCATTGTCTGTTTTTTCCAGGTGTAAGGTGGGGTAGGGAGAATCACAAGGTGCAGCCTGGATGAAGGAAACAGGAGCAGAACACAGCAAGTGACTGGGGAGAGTAGCAATGTTGAACTCCAGTGGGAGATTTTCCCACATTCATTATATTTACAAGGTTCTTCTGCCATATGGATTCACTGAAGGTTTGAATGAGTAAACCCTGCACGCCACACCTGCAGTCACGAATGCCAAGGGCAATCACCCCTTACAGACACTGCTTAATTGTTCACCGATTTAGTCCCACAGAGAGTACTTCTACAACTTCTTTTCCAGAATTCCCGATGCAGTTAGAAAGATGTGTACCTATACATCTCGATGTGAAATGCTTCTAGCAGCCTTTTGGGCAATTTCTGGGAGCTGAAAAGTGCTGATTCCTAGCCTAGAGGGTAACACTGGGTAACACAAGGCAGAAATCCAAACTGCAGAATTCATGAAACTCTGTTGTGAAAAACAACAGACAAATTCAGCATTGCCTGGAAGGTGAAATTTGAGTCTGCAAGTTGTTAGACTTTAGGTACTGATAAGCAAAGGGATCCTGCACTGCATTTTGAAAAAAGTACAGTAAACACAATTCCAGTCAGAACAGGTCATTTAAAGTCTTTCCTGCCTCAGGCTTAACATGACACGTAAGTGCTACTACATGTGAAAAGAAAAAAGCAATTCAGCACTCACAACAAACTGTTTTTTCTCCATCATTGGGGCTAAAATACCAAAGGATTCCTGCAAGCAAGGGAATTGCTCTCTGCAAAGATGTGCTGTGTTTTCATTGGATCCACTCTTTGTGTAAGACAAAGAAATAAATATTGTTTTAAATAAGAATAAATGTGAAAGTATACAAAAAAACTTCCACATATATAAATGCAATAAATGGGCTTCTCTTTTCAGACTCACTATGCTGGAAGAGCCAAAGAAGCTTTTCAGTTCAAAAGGAAAATACTTTGTTCACCACTGAAAATTTCAGGGCATTAGTTTCCTCGGGCTCCTGTGGGAAGAACACTTTTTGTGATTGTTCTCAAAATTCCAACTCTCACATTAGAAACATGCAAATATGAAACACAGCATCTTTATCCCCAGGGTAAAAAATATTTGTTAACAAATTTAATCCTTGAAGCTGAAGTTCACATTGATGAAAGTAAAATTCTGGGTCTAGCCATACCCCTGACTGTGAAACCACTGGGTGGAAGAGTGTGACATGGATAATTCAGTAATACAGTGGGAGGAATCTCTCAAGAATGGAGAAAAGTAGTTTTCCCTGTCAGCTAAAATTTTGTAGCTACTCTAAAATCAGTACAAGATATCACAATTCTGACAACTGTCCTGAAGTTCTTTCCTCCATCTTTCTCAACTAAAATGCCTGTTTCTGGTAGTTTGGGGCAATTTAGATATGTCACAAAAGTGAGAATTTTCAACCTGAGAATGATACAATTTAGGTAATTAAATTTTTGTTTAATTAATTACCTATGTAAATGGTTTCATTTTCCAGTTTGCTCCTGAATGTCATATTAATTAAAATGCAAGTACCTCTGAATGTATCCCCCTTTAGTAATATGCTGAATATATTGGCTCATGCCTGACTCTACCTCCAAATGGAAATATAAGGATGTCATTACTGAAGCAAATGCCACCTTGCTCTAGGTTAGAAAGTAGAAACCAAGTTATCTAGAAACAAAATTCAGACTCATTCAGAGGGCGATTCATATTCTATGAAGTCTTGGAACTTCTGCTGACATTGTCACCTACTGTTAACACGATAATGCTAGTGCTCCTGAGCAGCATATTCACTAGACTATATGCTTTCAAAGAGAGATTGTTATGATTTTAAAAAATTAATAGAATAGGGCTGGATAGATTATTTAATCTTTTTCTCTCTATCAGCTCTAGAAATAGATATAGAAATTCCTGTGAATGAAGCAAACTCTGATTCATCCAGAACTCCTGCAATCACATTTTGTTTCCATAGTTCCCCAAGCACACAGCTAGTCTTTAAATAAAAGAAAAAAAATCATGTGCACGTAAACCCACCTCTGTCTGGTATCACTTCAATAACAGATGACTACAGCATTCCCCTTAGTAGTGGAAGTCTGAAAGGTATGGATCTCCTACAGCTCTGAAGCTATGGGAATCTGTAGGTACATTCTTCAGTACAGTGCGAGCAACTTTGTGACTTTAAACTGAACTCTTTTTACTAGAGTAGCTGGGATTACTTATTCAGGTATTGAACATGATTTGAACTGTGTAAGTTCACCTCCTGCCCACGTAGATTTATACCGAACTGTTCGTGCTACTTCATTCACTCAGGTCCTTGGATGAAACAAGGGCGGTACAAGAAGCTTCTGGGGGACTTATTCCAAAGGGGAAAGGAAAAACCAAAAACCCAAACCACCACCAGCAGGACTGGACTCTCATATCTGAGCTGGGGTAGCCCAACAGGGTTACAGCTACACTCCTTTTACTGCTTGCTGCCCCTGTGTCACTGGAGGATGGTGGTGCACTAGTATGTGCTGTAGCTCCTGTTTCTGTGAGAAGGAGAGGGGTTAGGCTGGCTGCTTGGCAATGTGGGCACAGGATAACTGTATGGGGCAGGGATTATTGGAGGTAAGTGATGCCTTTAACAGAGGGAAAAAGAAGGAATGACTGATCCACAAAGAAGTGTGAAGGGTCTCTAACTCTATTTTTTTTATCCGTGACTGGTAGGTTTAGATGACTTTGTTTTCGGTTTTCAGCTTTGTTCGTCTCCTCGTTTTCTCTCATACTAGTACAGATCCATGATTTTATATCATCACTCCTTAGGATTTGTGAGCATAGACTCTGAGACTGCATGATCTATTTGCAACACATATGATCAATGGGCAGGGGAAAAGGATATTTTACCTTCATTCTTTTGGTCTTTTACACCCTGATGAATACCCTCATACCCTCAGAACTCACTTTTTGATTTTGGTTTGTTCTCTTATCTCTCCACATAAGCTACTTCTTTTCAAGCTTTTCATTGCTTTTCTTAATTTTTTTTTTCTGAAACCTTTCCTGTTTGTCCTAGTGCATTTCATTTTCATTTTCAAATGCTATTTCACTTCTGCATGGCCCATAGCCAGCACAATAACTCTGATACTTCCAACATGAATAGCATACAAGTGTAAGCAGAAAGAATATGTATCATAGCAGAGAATACTGGCAAAAGAAAGTCTGATGTCAAGTCTAAGCAAATTCTATTCTTTTACTCCAGCAAAAACAGACAGAACATCAGTAATAGGCAAAATTATAGCTTTTTCTCCCTTTCCTACTACACTGAGCACAATTTTCTCTCCCACCTGAAAATGCTCTGAACTGGTGAAAGTTGAAAATGAAAATCCTAATGATTGCTTGGGCAGTTGTAAGGCTGAGGGATTTAATTCTTTTTTTCAGAGTTGCCTTCATTTATGTCTTTTTTCTATTTTTTAATATTTTGTTTCCAACATAGGGAAATAAAATACAATGTCATGAATTTTTAGAAGTATTGACACTACACAATAGTTTATCTTTTTCAAAGCCACTGCAGTCTATTATATAATAACACACATACAGCATAATAACATACATTTGTGCAGCATTTAGGAAATGTGTGCTATTTACCTGATGGACTAACATAACTGCCTCAAAGCTGCTGCAGTCTTTAAAGTAAACATGCGTTTTGGCATGTATACTAATTTTAAAAACATACACTCTTTACCCCATATGCTGTAATTACACAGTCTATTGTATATATGTATAGAAAGGCACACTCCTTCAATGTTTTTTTAATCAAGATGGTTCATAACTGTTCCTTCAGGGTTCTTATGTCTGTCGTGTAAAGTAACTACTTACATGATAACTCAATCATTTTCAGCCACTTTTAGTTATTTATTGTTTGGAGGTGCTGGGAATGCTTAGTCCACTTTGTATTTTAAAGAGAATTGATCATAATAGGCAACACTGTGAGCAAGTGATACAAGGAGTAAGTATGATATGCCTGTGAGAAGTGCCAAACTGCTTGTTTGTTAAACCTGACTTTATATTCAAGGGTGATATATGTCCTTGCACAACGTGTGAGCAAAATGGTCAGTGCAGAGTGCTGCCTGAAGGGCCCTGAGACCCTGACCCAGCATGATTAACTCAGGTAGTTTACTTGTATGTGGAGACATCAGCCTTTTAGATGTGCATAACTATTTGCCCCACAGAAAGTTGTTAAATGGTCAATGGAGAGATGCAGATACCTCTGAAGGTCTCCAGGGTCCAACGCAGTCCATACAGAATATATGGTTAAATTATCTTTTGTTTTCTCTCTTCAAAGGAGAGCTTCACAAAGAGAAATTACTCTTTTTGGTGAAGAGGAAATCCTCTATGGTCCAACTGGTACATGTATGTGAATGTTTTGGGTTGGATGTGTGCAGTTTTGTTACACAAACATCATCAGTTTTCATTATTTTTTTTTTTAGTGTTATGCTGCCTCTGTGGACACAGATGTGTTCACAGTGAATTTGGCCACAGCCTTGCAGGAATACATTTGACTCTATCTTTCTTTATAAATCAAGGATGTTCTCATTATATAAACCAAACAAATTTTTGGTTCCTACACCAAAAGTGTGGAGACATCTATTTTATTATTGTTTTTCTTTGCAGTATTTAATTTCCACAACACATAAGCAAATTGTAAGAAGTGAGGTATGTCAAAGTTAAATAGTTTGATTAGAAAAATGAAAATTATCACTTACTCAATTAAATTACAGCAATATTATTGGCTCAACCAAAATCAGATCTTGCTTGTCATAATAATAGAGATATTTTTAAAGTTAGAAAAAACCGCAGTTCTTGGGAATGTCACTTTATAAAGCCTATAAGATATTTAAGAAAAGAAGCTATTAGGAGCTATACGAATATAAATGGTTAATAACTTCTATTATCTCAACAATCACAGTTTTATATTAACAGCAGTCAGACATGCCTTTTCATGCCATGTAGAACCAGAAGTAATACAGATAAATTATTGTTAATTGTGAATTAGGATACCTGACCTCAGATGTCCTTTGCAACACAAGGTCTAGTTTTTTTGAAAATTCATTATTATTTGAATAATATAGAATGCATTTTTTAAACATTCATTAAAACAAAAAGTACTACATCAAACGGATAATGAAGTTGTAAAGATACAAAGGACACCCTGAATAATGCAGCATATGACTGTCTTTATGTACGCAGTGTGTAGAGCCTTGAACATTTCCTTTCTCAGAGCGACAAAATGCTAATACTAGACAGCTGTGATACCTAGGAAAGGAGCTCTTATTTGAAGACCTTTTTCTTTTTTTGAATCCAGCCTTCAGATACCTAAAACCACAATTGCAGTCTCACTCAAAAGCCATTTGTTGAACGGTGGCTTGTGTTCTTTACATAACTGAAACATAACATGCTTTGGTACTGCAACTAATTTAATATAAAAAATTTTAAATTATATAAAACTTTTATGCTAGAGGCATATAAATGACCAGAATCGTTACTCTTAACATAAACCAGAGACTCTGCAATGTTTTATTGTTCTGTGTCAGAACAGTGTGACACCTACTAATTGTTAGCTGTTGTTTTTTGTTGCCTGAGGGATCAGCTAAAGAAAAAAAAGCCTCAGAGAATTTGAGGGGAAGACAGAGGGAAGGTTACACAGTGTGCTATCATGAATAAATATTTGCAAGGCATCTTCACTATAAAGGGTAGCTGTTTAGAGCAATGTAGCCTACTTTTGACTCTGTGATCTTTCACACTAAATTATGCCAGCTAGACAAAAGCCACTCTGTTTAGATGAACAAACTATAAAAGTAAAGTTAATGAGAGCACCTCCATTTATTTGAAACTATCAACGCCGCAAAGAGTAAAAATTCAATAAACATAGTATATTTTCAAATGTTAGTTACTTAACAACATTCTCAATCTGAATAGTTGAATTCAGTGGTGGTGTGTCCATTCTCTCCATTGTCTGCACTAGGCTTAAGTATGGTCCCTAAAATATACACCTAACCCACAGAAAAATATAAGGCTGTGATTGTGTTTAGGCTGACAGCACTCTTTTTCTCTGAAAGAGGGAAAGATTAAGAGTAAGTATGTGTTTTATAAGAAAAAAAAATAAAGAAATTAAGTGCAGATTCTGAGTAGTTTTGAAAAGACAAAACATACCAATCTTTAGAAATACAAGATATAGTCTTTGGGTATCAAATATTTAAGGAGTAAAGTTTCATTGCTATTAAAATCAATGGGAAAATAATGACCAAGTTCTCAAAAGAAATAGTTAAACACTTTTGGAAAAAGATCAATCTCAAAAGTCTGATAAAAGTCAAATGGTTGTCTTCATTGACTAAATTGCCTGAAAAATATGCCATGTAGGGACTTAATCAAATATTGGCCTATATGGGCCAAGAATCACTACTGTTCATAATAAAATCAGCAATAAATGCCTCCATAATCCCCATATTATACAATAATAAAATTTTAACAGATATGGGACTCAGCCCCACCTTCATTAAACTCAATAGCAAATCTTTCATTAATTTCACTAAGAAAATGGCTTTTGTTTCTATCCAATAACACACCTGTTGAAAACCAGTCATAATGAATATCTTTATTTCTTTTTTTTTAAAGGAGGAAACATATAATATGATTACACTATATTGCATAATCTATTTTAGGAAAATGTAGAGGAGAGTATGTGACCTACCATAAGTTAATTTATTCCATCTTAATTTTTAATTAGTTAATATAATCATACTTGTCTATCTTTACTGTATTTAAAAACATAGTAGATTGAAAACATCTTGGTCATTTTTTACACTCTAAAAGCACATAATAAAAGGCATATATAAGGAAAATTGGTTAAAATGATAGGCACGTCAAAGATTTGTAGATCATGTAACCACTACCTAAGGTTATAAAAGCTTGTATATTATTTGAAATACACAAAACTCTTCTTATGATGTCTCCAAATTACTGCTGCAAAATATGGGATAATGTTAGATCACTGTGGAATACAGAAAAACAGTATCCAGATTGTGAAATTATCCTCCTCTGTAAGGGACAGTTTAATGGTCTGAATGTGAACATACAATGCACATTTCTAATAACAGAGAGAAAAACACTGGGGATATTCAGAAATGCTAATAAGAAAACAGGTCAAAGGAATATGTAATGGTCTACCAGTTCCTGTTCAGTCTATTGTAAGTTTTATGTCTAAAGGGGTGGAAGGAAAAAAAAAAAAGCTTAAACAAGGCCTATTAGCAGTAAATACTTCTGCCAATATCCCTCACAGTAGGGGAACTCCTCCAGCAATTTTCACAATTAATTACCAGTGGCAAGCGTATTCATAATCTGGTGTTAATTTTGCAGTGTCTGAATGAACTCGGCTCTGGCACGCTCAGTTATTGTTTGCCTGCTACTAGTAGGATGAACTACTTGTTCAGGTCATGCTGTGTCAAAAGAGTGCTAATGTGTTTATACAAACACTACAAACAGCACCTGCTTTAACCACACTTTTTATTATTTTTTTTCCACCACAAGTTAAAACATAAAATCCTTTGGTGTGGAAATGCAAATGACAAGAAAATATTGCTACAGCTTGTGTTTGGAAGAGAAATATCAAATACAGCAGAAGATGAAGCAAAAAAGTCTTTATAACTTCTTTGAATCAAAGTTTTTCTACCCTTATTTTACAAGGTTCGGAGAGACTGTTAGTGGCTAATTTGTCAGCTGCTTCTGAACACCATGGTGCTTTCACTGAGAGCATCTCTTATTATCAAGACAATGAAATACACAGAAAGAAGGAATGAAATGGACAAATGTAATACACTTTATGTTAGAGTTGATTTTATTTTTCTTGTTTTTCTTCTCTCAGTCGTATATTTTAGAATAATTTTGATAATACACTTTTGCAGATCCTATGGGTTGCCCAAGGAGAGATGCTCCTGATAGGATTATTTGCCCGACATGCATGACTTGCTGATCAGTGACAACCCCGATTGGTTAATAAGGATTCTCAGATGTGTAATTACACAACCACATCTGCACAGGTTGGAGTCCATTACCGAAGTCATTGAAAGAAGTATGATTTTTATAAAAGCAGTAATACGGTCCCGGGTGTTCATTGTCAACCTCATACCCCTGCTGTACTTGAGGTTTATACAAATGACACCATAACTGCACAGCAGGTCCTATGTTCATTTAAAGGATTTATAAATGCTAATTAACATAAAGCATGATTCTCACATTTATTGTAGTAAGGCCAATGGAAAAGTTTAAGGGATGTACACTTTTCTCTTTTTACAAGGAGAGAACCATTAAAACAGGTAAATGCATTGGGTTTATATATTAAAATATAAAAAACCCGCAATGTTTTAAATGGTGTAAAAATTAAAGTGTTACTTAGACGACTGGAGTGTTAAAGGAAATAACGTAAAAAAAAAGAAACCTTTTCAGACAATAATATAAAACAAGAAGTGGAGCACCTTTAAGATCTGTACTGTTCTAGACAGGAAACAAGATAGACCCTGTTGTGCACATGACATTTCTACAGCATATTTTATTTTCTCCAACAGTCTGAAATTATTTATCAATTTAATGTTCTGGAGTTGGTCATATTTGTAGGAATTGATTAAAAATATTTGAAGTACTTCCTAGCTGATTAGACATGTATTAACCAACAGCTGTAGCACAGCAGTGCCTAACAAAAAGGATATTTAGGCCATAAAATATAGCTTTCTGTTCTCCTTAGTGCTAAGTCACACTGATTTTTGCATGTAGCTAACTGGAATTAAGGTTCATGAAATAATGTGTAACCTCTTACAATCCCAAATTCAATCTGCATTATTCCTAGCAAAAGAAGAACTCATAACTGTAATTCCACTCCAGAGGTCTGATAAAACACAGACCTTAGTGGGCTGGGTGCACCAGTGAAAGGGATTGGACTAGCTGACTTTGCCATCACACAGTGCATCCAAAAGTCATCAACTAATATATCCGGCCAATAAATCCCCTCTGTCAGGTGAGAAGAAATTCAGCCTAGGACCCACTGAAGTTAATGCAACTTCTGTGATGCAACTTCTGTGATTATCTTCATATTTTTCTAGATGCCATTTTTTATCCTCAGCCCAGTGAAAGCCTCACAATATTTGAATGTCTGCAGCAAAAAGCTTTTGAAATAATATCCCTGTCCTCAATACTGGGTGTCCAATCTTCATCCAAAGTGCTACATTTAAGAAAAACAGCTTAAGACAAGATAATGTAGGTATCAAATTATCAGCTTCAAGCATGGAATATACCCCTAACAGTGTCCAATATGTCACTACTTGAGAGCCTGAGGAAAACCATGAATCCTTTTTCCCTTCTGAGCTTGCTTCACTGTCGCATCACATCTCTGACATTTGATATAAAAGAATCATATCTAAGGGGTTTTGTTGTTTGTTTGTTTTTTTTGGCTACAAAAGACAGAGGTTTGTACTGAGGCTGTGCTAACAGCACTGGCTCCATGCCTGTAATGCACAACGCACCCAAACCTGCCATGGTGACACCAAGGCGGGTGTCAAATGGCCGTGGAGCGGGCAGGATCAATGGCCCCGGTCTGTGCGCCTGCATGGCGGCACGAGGCAGGAGCAGACGGAGGCATCTGAGGAAGGTTAAAGGCCAAATATATGGAGCCTGAAGGCACACAGGGTGCCCGCTCAGCTCCTCACACTACCAAGGGGCCCACCCTACCCTTCATTGTTGAGGAGGAGCCACCAGCTGGATGAAGTTTAGCTGACCTGTCAGGAGCAAGTCTCTTGGTCTCGGTGCCACACGCAGGGCCCGTGAGCAGCTGCCTCCCCTGCCATGGGCCAGGGCAGCCAGGCACAGAGTCCACCCAGCAAACACACCCTGGCAAGGGTAATTTTTACTTTAACACATGCACAGACAGAGAGCCTAGTAGAAAGAACCACTGCTTCTGGATCAAAGGCACTACTCCCTTCAAGACGGAGATCACAGGTAGAACAGCACTCTGGATACTGACAGGAATTTCAAGTATATTCAGGATATCAGTAGCAAGTGGAGGGTTGAATGCGAAAAAGTGTTTGTGACATGTTGCTTTGCTGTTGCAGTAAGATGGAAACTGGAACCCAATATCGTGTGATATTTTGCAGCTTAGACAGTCTGGGCAGGGTGTCTTGCCCGGAACATTAACTCAGGATTGGATCCGTACTCATCACATGCTGTTCTCTGGCATTATTAAACTAAACCAATACGAGAAGGAATGGGCTGATGGCAGCTAGAATTCCTGAAATGTTTGTTATAATCTTGTCATGGTCCAAAAGAAAGAAAACAGAGATAAGAGCCTACAATGGGGCATATCTCTGCTTCTTAGTGCCTGAGCACGGTGTAACAGGCAACCTACTCAGGACTTAGCTCCAGCTCTCTGTTCTTCCAGTCTTTGTATGAGAAATGCAGCATGGCCAAGAAGCCTTTCTCATGCACCTTGAACATTCCAAATCCAGGATGCTCACTGGGATAATGTTATCTGATACGTATACGTGTTTCACCAGGAATTTGATTACAGTGATAATGCTCTTGTTTTCTTGCTATGTCATCTTATTGCAAAATTTAACAAATATGCAACTTCTTAATCATCTCTAGCATTGGACTTGAGTCCTATGAATTTTCAAAGTAAAGCATGACTATAGCTATTTGCAGAAACTGTTTACTGAATTTGTGATCCTGTTTCAAGAATCCAAGAAATCCCTGGAATTTAAAAAAAAAAAAAAAAAGAAGGCCAGCAAAGCATTTATACATATTTTTAAGTTGATTTTGTCATTAATATCCCCCTTCATGATTCAAGATTCCTGGGTAATTAGGCCAGATATTGACACTACAAATTAAATGTTTAATGATTTGATAAAAAGGAAAACTTCCCCAATGAAAAAGAAATGCCTTCTTTAATTTTATGTAATTGGCTTAGTTATTTATGTCTCGGAATCCACAAATTAATAATATTTAACTAAACTGAACTGAAATAGATTTTCAAGCTTCAAAATTATGTAATTGTTGTCATGTACATATACATATATTGTGGTTTATTTAGCATAAGGCTGTATTCACCTATCTTCTAGTATGTTACAGGATAAAGGATACTTTAGTGCTTACCAAATATGTATTTGTAATTTAAAAACTATATTTAATTCTCTCTGACTATTTCACACTAGGAAAAAAGCATAAACAACCAGCTCAACACCCATGTAATACCTTGCAGCAACGCTTTCTCTAGCTTTCACTGGCAGGCAGCAGAGCACAAATCTGCCACAGATATTTTGCCTGTGAGCAATGGCTGAAGAAAGGAATGATGGAGAAGTTACACTACCCCAGGCTCAGGAGATAATTTTCCTCAGAGACTGCCTCTGTGAGCACCTCTTGGAAACTAATGACAATCTCTCTCTTACATTTGCAGAGGCTAAATAGCAGAGTTCTCAATCTACATGAAATTGTGAAAAAAAAAATACCTGAAGCCACGGAAATGTCACACTTCTGAAGCAAAACATGCTCCTTGGATCAATGTGCAGATTAATTTACATTTACAGGCTGCACAAGGACTTTCAGCCTGTGTTTCAACAAAACTGGTGGCTTCATTGAAGACACTCAGATTACATCTTCAGAGCCCAAGCCAAGCACATCCACTCCCCACTGGTCTACGCTGGGACCTGAGATACTATGGGGTGCCTGCCCAGGATTTGTCACCCCAGAGGCATGGGATATCTGGTCAGAATGTGATGTACTGTCCAGGAGTAAGACAGGGGTCTTTCAAAAGTCTGTATTACACTAAGGGAAAATTATTGACTCTGAGCATACATGTTCTTTTTATCCAAAGAGTTTCATATAGGTAATTTTGTGGCTGTGGAAAAAGGATGGAGTCTCCAGGACCTCAGACCAGGACTTTTTCTGTTTTTATGTCACCTCTCAGACTCTGTCTAACACAAGTGAGGATAAATATGCAATAAATGTAGGTGCAATCCACCTCTCTGTTCTGCAGCGCATTTGCCAACCAAGCCCTACCAGTTTGCGCAGACAAACCTGGTCAATGGAGATTTGTAAGTCTGGAGTGACTTTTATTAAGAGCAGCCAATGGTTTAATAGATGTGTTCATGGAGAGCTCTTGTTCCATAAGAAGCAATTTGGAATGTAAAGACACAAAAAAATCTCCTCCTGTTGATCTTGCATTAAATATAGTAGATGCAACTTTGCTGCTGTCCACTGGGTCTCATGCATTGTACAACAAAACTCATGCCCACTTTCACTGAGGACTGAGTTGGTTTTGCTTTGTACTTTGTTTTGCTTTATACTGAAGATGCCAACAGAAATAGAAGTGTATTTCTGCATACTGTAAATGCTGTGTGAAATGAAAAGGTTTTTTTCAGTGCTTTGAGACAACACCAACAATCAATTAATTTCCAGGCTTGCTCTAGCAGGTAGCTCAGATACATTCAACCTCTGTAGATTTTGAGTGTCAAAAGAAAACCCAATGTCATCCCAAACCCTTTAAAATAATTTATATATAAAAAAAAATAGGTCAATTAAACAATAGGATTTTTTGGTCAAGTAAATGTGATGAAGTATCTCTTTACTGTGCAAAGTAAAGTAAAATATGTTTTTACTGTGAATCGGGTTTTTATTTTTAAAAAATCTGAAAATCTGATGCCAAGCTACCACCCTGAAATAAACCAGTATTAGATACTACTGAACCTACCAAGGACTCCCAGCTCACAGGCCAAACATAATCACTTCTGAAGAAAAGAAGCATTTATAATGGTTCCCTGTGATTTTTGGAGACTAATTCCCACTGCAAAAATTAGATAATCCCTCCAATTTGAAGAAATCCTGATGAAAAATAAGACAGTAAATGGCTCCCATACTGGACATTTCAAACTTGAATTATTCAAGCTTTAAGCCCACATATACCTAAGTATCTTTTCTAATCTTTGCAAAATAGATACAGTGGTCAATATTTCCAGGTCTCACAAGCTGTGATGCAACAGTCCTGGGGAACAGAACCTAAGGAAGAGATGTCTGAGAGGAAATTCAGGTTAGCCATATCTGATTTGGGCATTAAGGGGCTGGAATATCACACTGATTCCTCATTTAAAAAAAAAAAAAAAAAAGACAAACCAAACAACAAACTACAGAAGATGTAGATGAAGTCTGTCCACACTTAAAATGCAAAGGAAGACAGAGAGCTGTTGCAAGAGAAGCTATTTGGCTATTTTTGAAGTGGGTGGGGAGGAGAGCTGTTTCCAATCAGTGCAGCCATTGTTTGCTGGGGCACATGAAATAAAACACTTAACTGACATAAGACGTCACTATGACCAGATGTCATAATTTTTTTTAAACGTTGACAGGGGAGAATCGCCAGCATGTTTACACTTACAGTTTTATGCTGCTAGGAAACTCAGTGACTTACTTCAGCAATTTTTTTTCCAGTCTATGTCCAGCTTCCAGTTTAATTCTGAAGCTGTCCATTAGGTAGAGTTTATCTACATAATAGTACCCCTTATCAGTAGCTTTTTTTTCTATTCCTCTTTCATGTACATACCTGTATTTGCCAAGGTGAGCATGCTCCTGGCTGCCAAATTTTCCCCTTGTCATGAATTCTGATAATTGCAATTATTTGCTTGTTATAATGGTACTGAAAATACTGGGAACATTTAGATTAGTTTTCTGTGGGATGGACACAGCTGCCCTCCTTTGGCCTCTTCTCTTAATCTGTGGCAGCATTCAATGCAGAAGCTGACTCAAGAGGTAAGAAATGAAATGACCTTTCCTAACCCACTCAGAAGAAAGAGAAAGATGCATAATATGATGAGGCACTGCTGATCTAGTTGTCTTATCCATCCCATGCCTTGTGCTTTGTCATTTACAGAGGAATTTAGTGTGTTACCAGTAATGGTATTTAAATTTTCTTCTCTCCCTCTCATCCTTTACGTGCTTTCCCTTTTTAGTATGTTAGTCTTCCATCTCTCCCACTACCTACAATTTGATGTTAAGAATGGGTATCCTTATACACATTTACTTCTTATACATTTTTTTTTACCAGGGTAACGCGCTTTCTGTTGCTTCCACATTTCTTCAGAAAGAATATCAGTGACCATGTTCACGTAAGGTAATATCATTTAGCCACCACTGTCTTTGAATAATAAAACTGCTGTTAACTTAAATTTCTTTTCAAGCTGCTTCAATATGTGGTTAAAGACGGCACAACATCTATTCACAGAATATAGTCATAGTTCTTCTGCTTAACAAAGAGGCGACTAATGGCCTCTGCCCCACTGAAACTGCAATATATCTTCAGAAAGGCAGCAACATACTAGTTCCAAACTCACTAAAAAAGAATTTTTGAAATTTTTTTACTGAGATGCCAAAGGGTACTCCACTTTTTCTCTTTTGACTTCTCCATATAGGAAAACTAAAAGGATTGAAGTGTCCTTATCAAAGACATACAGATACAACAAATTTGTTGCCGTGTACTCTGGGCTAGGTAGAAGAAAGCAAACTGTGGATTGACTCCAGCACACACAAGAGACTCAAAGAAGATGTCCCAAAGTTGATTAGCTCACAAGTCAGCTAGAAGCTTCCCTTATTTTAGATTCTAGGCAGACCATCTTTTTAAAAATATAATTTATTACTAAGTTCCAGAAAAATTATGCCTACTGTTAACTACTTGTAAATAGTAAGACACTGCTGACAATAACTCAGTGATTCAATGCTGAATCTTTCAGTAAAGGATAAACCTTTCAGAAAAAACATTGTTAAAAATCAGAAAAAAATAAAAAGCAATGGCAAACGCATTTGGAACACTTTTTATCTAAAAATTATATCTCCTTTTTATACCCTGCTGTAGGTGTTCATTATTGAGGAATCTAAAAAAGAACTCTGGGACTGAGTTGCAACACTGAATGTGCAGAATGAAGATTGTAAAAAGAAAATTAAAGAAATAACCTTGCTGATCAGAACTAGCTTTAAATCTTAAATCTTTCAATTGACTTAATTCCTAAATTAAACAGGCTTACTCAGTGTCAGTATCAAAGTTTAATTTTCTAATCTTGGATTTAATACTTCTGTCAAAGGAGTGGCAAAACCACAATCTAGTTTGTCAGTAAGTTTGAAATGTAGAAGTACAAATCAAAAGCACAAAAGTAATTTTCTAATTTTTGTGAAGACAAGACCGAGAGTTGTTATTATTATGAAAGGTAATATGAATTAGAAAGGCAGAAAGGTCAGGTATACTATCCGGGTATACAAGCACAATTACAGTCCAGCTCACTCAGTACTGCTAAGGAAAATGGTTATGTTTAAGGCTGAAACATATAACAAAGTAAAGAAGAGCTTAAGTTTCCTATCTAACCAATGAAGATGTAGGTGTCATTATGGAGGCCTCCGGAGCTATCCTGTCCATATATTTTAGGCATGGAAAACGTAGGCAGATGTAACCCTCTCCAGAGGGATAAAAGTCATCTACTTCTTTAACGTCCAAGTAATTGCTTATTTTAGGAGTGCTGGTTCTTTAAAATAGCAGGCAAAAGTTAACTGCCTGAGGAAAATGGGGCGAATCCAGCCATGGCCTTCCTTATGTACGTGTCATAGGGACAGGTGCACTTTCTTGCCCCAGTAGAGTCCTGCTTGCTTTAAAGGCAAGAAGGCAACCATGGCTTCTGCCAGGCTCAGAAGCAATTATGGGACAAGACCCACTTCTTGTATTCTGTGTTCCTCTAGAGATCCCCATTGAAAAATATTACAGTGATTAGAGCAGCTTTGCATTTTCCCAGGTTTCTATGTGTTGTCCAATGCTTGCTGAAGTTTTACGGATGAGGAGCACAGTCTATAATATAATAAATCTCTAACTGAGCTAGGACTATATATGCTGGGTACTGATGTGAAATCACAGAGGATCTTTTGGAAAGTATATCCATGTCTTCAGAAAAAGAAACAAACTAAAAAAGGGATGTGATTGATGATTACTATGAACCATAACAAAACATGACAAACATTTTCAAAGCTTAAAAAATGATTGGGCTAAATAAATTTGGAAAATTGAAGTGGGTAAAATTATCCCTCTCTTTCTAATTCATACCAACAGCTAGAGCAAGCTGTATTTGATCATTCACTTTCAGATTTCCTATCTCTCTGGGGTCAAACGCTTTTGAGCTTTCCTCAGGCTCACATTTCGCTCTATCATGTTTAAAAACCTGAATCTTTAGAATTCAAAAAAAAAAAAAGAGAGAAAGAAACATCCAAATGAAGTGTTTTTCCATGTGTAGAAATCTAATTTTTTTTCTACCAGCTCTCTATTCCATTTCTGCAGAAACTTTAAGATTCTTTAAAAGTATGTTCAAAATTAGGTGAAGGGTAAAATTATGAATTTCCCACTTGGAAGAAAGTGGCTTAAATTCTATCCAATTATTTTCCATGGCAACCAGCTAAACACAAAAGGACTGGAATGGATGTAGAGTACTGCCTCTATAATCATCACTGTATGTCCTTCAAATCATGGATATGCAGCACCACTATCCCAATCTACTTCAGGGCCATAAGCCTACATGGTAATTATATGCTTTGGAACACTCCACTTAAGTGCATCAATAATATAGTGAGTGAACACGTTCTTTAATTCTGCACCTATAAATGGAGAAAAAAATAAAGAAATATCTCTATCAGAAAATGGGGAAAAAAGGAAGTTAGATGATTACATTATTTTTAACCTACTTTCTGATATATCAAGTCCCACAAATTGCTAATTTTTAAATGATCTATTAATAACCAACAAGTAAAAATGCTGGCTGAGTATCTTTCAGAACTACGATACGTGCTTATAAAACAAGTAATAAAGAGGAGCTTCAGATTAAGGGCTTCATCTCATCAATTGTTTCTTTTGCATGGGGTTCACTGTGTTTCCACCAGTAGCTTTCCACTAGTGGGTTTCCATGAGTTTGCAAGGGAATAATTTTGCAGCTCAGACAAGTGATTTGCATAACTGGGCCCCACACAGTGACATACGTAGGGTCCACCTTGACCTTCATGCATGTAAGTCTCTCCTGTTAAGGGTTATGAGGGAGGAAACATAACTTGCTCTTTGCGTTTCAAATGTGGTCTGGGCAATTTGGGCCTGGATTGCAGATCAGAAGATGTGAGTTCCTCTCTGACTCTGTTATTGAGCTGTTAAAGCTTCACTTTTGTGTGTCTGTTTGCCCTTCTGGTCTTCCTCTGCTCAGTGTTTGGCTTGTGAACTCAGTGGAGCAGGAACTGTCTCTTATTTTCTGTTTGTACAGTGCTTTGCACAATGGATCTCCATTATGCCTGTCTGTAGATGCTAATACAAAATATAGTTAAGATAAACTCAGGTTAGCTTTGAAGTTTGTTGCTTCTATTTCAGGTCTAATAAAGGCTTGTGTATCCTGGTTTATTTTTTTCCAACTGTATTAGCTGGCCCATAAAAACGATAATATTTCTTCCCATGAATCTTGCATTGTTTATATTCCTAGCATATCAACAGCTATTATGATAATAGTAATTATTAATGATAATCTCTAACATAATTAATGTTACAACTACACCTAATAACATTTAGCAGACTAGAATGGATCTTACACGGTTTTAGGGAGCTGACTGTTTAAATATATGGGCCTAGGGATGACCATGAAGTGTCAGTTTTGGAGCTACATACTTTGTACAAGCAACTGTACATTCATATTTGTAGTTTATTTCTTAGACAAAGAAAGGGAGCAGCTAGTCCCAGGCAGGGTGGAGCTGATGTGAGTGAACAACTCTGCAGTACATCAAGGCAATTTAACAGAATTAAACCACAAAACTAAACTAAAACCCCCTCAACCTTCTAAGACTGATTAATCCTACCCCGGATATCTCAGCTCACACACAAACTTCTAAAAATGCTTTTCACTCCAGCAAGTCAACTCTTGTACCTGTGTCAGGAATTTGTATTTTAGATTATATATTTAACAGTCATAACTACTGGACTGATAAGATTTAATAAAAACTCAAGATTTAAAAACATGTAGATGATTAAACCTCACAGTTCTGCAAAAATACTGAAACTGCAAAAATATTGAAGCTGTCCTTTAAAATGAAGAATGTAGGCAGCAGATGAGAAGAACCTGCCGAATGTGGTAGTTTAAACAACACTACCAGAAAACTTCATGACTTCTAAGCAGATGTCCTGATTTCTGAGAAATAACATTCAGATTTTGAGCACTTTAGATTGTTGATACCACTATTTATTCATCATACTTAGAAAGCAAAAGAATGAAAGTGTCTGGGAGAATTCTCATCTATGCATGTCTCCTACCATCTATTTCACGGTGTTAGAAAATATCATGGCCTATGCATCCCTCCTGAATACAAGCAATAGCACACCATAAGTAGCCTGTCAATGTTGGTATTTATGTTTAAAGCTCCCCAAAATAATGACCTTTATTTTCTACCTAAATGAGACCTCTGACAATTTAACAAAAGTCTTCTGTGATTTTCTCAGGCTGTTAAAATTTTCACGTCCAACAATATTATAGAAGTTAAAGAAGTTTTAATACATATCAAGTTTAATCCCCAGAAAAAAAAAGAAAGCTTTAAGTCTAAAACAATTTCCATAATTTACTTTAAAAAAGCAACAATTAAAAAGTGGGTTTTACCTGATAATATATTGCTCACAACTTTTTTACAATAAAAAATTATTAAAGATGGAATGGTGATCTGATTAGATATACATTTTACCTATCAGGAACTGTGTTTTCTGTGCCTGCAACACAATACATTTTGTGTATGAGGAAAACCATTAGAGGTTTATGAGGCAATTTGAACTGCCTGTAAAACTGATGGGGGCAAAACTTGTTGGATTTTTAACAACTCAGAGTCAAACAGAGTATGTGGTGCTTTCACTGAAAATTGTCATTGTTCTACATAAAAATAGGACCAGATTTCCACAAGTGAAAACAAAATCAAACAAATATGACATTTATTCTATTTGTATGAAAATCATGACCTCCATGACTTTTTTACAGAAAGTATTTCAATGTGGGTTTTGCAAAAAAAAATAAAGCAAAGTTCGGGTCAGGTTTGTCTTATCTTTAAGAAATTAATGAAAGTGACAATTTTTCTGTTCAAGTACTCACAACTAATAGCTGCAGAGTCCCTGTAATCATATTATAGAAATTACGTAGAAATTATATTTCACATGCATTTTTCCACTTTATTCTGAAGATCTTGAGACATTTTACAAGCCACACTTCCATAAAGTCATCGGAAAAGAAAGGCTTTTTTAAATGTAGCACCAAAGCTGATGGTGTGTTTCATGTGTTCTCAGAAATCACAGTCCCAAAGTAATCTCCTTGTCTTACAGGGGGAGCTCATGCTGGGCAATAGGACTTTATTTCTTCAATCGCATCCAAGAGCCATGTGATCCCTCCTTATAACCCTTGCTATTTCCTTGCATGACAACTTGGTATTCTTTCTCTCCTTTTCATATATTCATTGATTTATTATTTCCATTTGCCCTTGTTTTAGCCCCAGGCTGGTGACCCCACTACAGCAGCCAACTGGGCAGGCTGCTCACCTCACACCGGTATCTACACCTGTGTCATGGGTAGCACCAGGGTTTCTGCAGGGCCATGCACCTATAGGGAGTGCAGGTCTCCTTGTAGCTCCTGGTCTGGGCCAGGCGGTGTGTTCCTCTCCAGCACCCAGCTCTTGGGGCTGCCTTCATGGCAGTTGTCTCCTGTGTGAGGCAAGGCATCAGGTGGATGTTTGTACATCTCCCACCTCAGACCTGGACACAGAGCAGGCATGACTGTAAGCAATTTGAGCCACTCAGGTAAGGTGTGAATTTAAATTTGTTTCCTCGTCAGAAACACACTTAAAAACCCAAATTACTGCTAAAAATCCCAGTGACTGTTACTGTGCTCAACAACAGTTCATGTTGTATTCTCTGTTGTTGCTCACATATGTAGAGTTCACCAGTAAGATCTTCATAAGTACTGTCTTCCTGTCATTAACACTACCGTGATGGCCACAATAGACACAGAGAGGAACTACTAAAGTTTTAATGACAACCACCCTTATTTTGAATTTCTCAGTAATAATATTGAGGTGTATGAAACATGTGGGCACACTTGAAACACGCTCATATGAGAAAAACTACTCTACTTTAGTTTTTTGTTTTTGTTGTAAGCCAGTGAATGTTTATGAATTATAGCTTTCAATGAAAGGTTATTGCTTAGTTATATTAGTACTTGGAGATGAGGGGATGAGGTAGAAGGAGTTGCTAAAAAGATTTGAATAGCGTTGTTTCCTTAAGACTTGCATATTTTTGTATGACCAAACCAACTATCTGTATTATCACGCACACTCTACTTCTCTAATTGACATAATGGTTGATATTAGTTATACTATGTTGCTTTTATGAATTTATACACAGACATATGGGACTAAATTTATGTCCACTACTTAGAAATTTAGGCCATTTTGTGTTAATGTAACATCTGTGCAGACTTGTCTGACTTGGATACTCATACATTTTTTTTTGTCAAAATGGTAGTGTAACTGTCAATTATTAAAATAACATGAGGATAATTTCAAATCTGCTTCTTCCTTTCCATTACCAAATCCTAAATCTCAGAAGTTCATGTGAAATTATCAATTTTTACATTACATTGAGCAAGGAAAAACATTTCTTAGTTCTTAGCATCAAATCCTGTATCTATCTTTAGCTCATTTTGAGAGAACGATAAAAGTAGCAGAGAAAGGCAAAGCAGTTAATTCTGGCCTGGTATAGATACATGATCTTGCACCAGGTTTGACAACACCAAGTTTTCACCTTGGGTGGATTCTCAGAGATGAATTGTAACCCAGTGCAACTGGGAAGCTTGCTGTAGGAGCACAAGCAGACTCTTGGTTGTAGCAATACAAATGATGCTTGTAAGAGCCAATTAAAGGTATGCACAGCAGGGAAGGAGAGGTAATATTTGAGATCCACTGTCCAAATGATCATAAATTCCAAGCTCTTTGCACTCTAGGACAGTAATTGGTAATATTAAAGTAAGGTAACAATTAATACTTGCCAGATCACTTAATTTGCGTACCTCTCTAATCTTAATTGCATCTCAGCAAGAACGTCACCTTCTGCACAGGCAGATGAATAAAGAATAAAAAAATCAGGTCTATAGGAACTATCTCTTGGTGTCATCTAGTGGTTACATTCCCATACTGCAAAAAGGAAATTTGTGTATTTTTATTTTTATATAGATATACTCACACAAACAGACACGTGTATCAAATATGTTTGTTTCTGACTGAGTGGAGTAAAGGAAGCTGCCATTTTTAGCAGGCAAGGCAAGGCTAGCCTTTCTCTGCTCTTCACCCTGGTCTTTTTGCTGTGTCTTCTCAAGAGGTCAAGACACATTGACAGAGAGCTCAGTTAGCATACACTGATGTGAAGGTGTTGTCTGCTGCCCCATTTAGGCTGCTTGACTGAGCGACTGGGTGTTGTTAAAGGACATCCTCTGCCAACATACAAGGTATTTCCTTACGGCTGACTGAGTAGCACTCAGGGGATGCTGACAGATTGAAATGACATGCCACCAATCTGATTGCACATGGCACTGGAGGAAGACTTAGAGCAAAAAAGAAGCATCTCCTGACCCTTCTGCCAGCTCTGTCTGCCTCTCCTTGTCCTGAGAAGGGAATGGTATGGCTGACACCAGGACAGGCAACATTGCAAGGCACATTTTGCCATGGAGGTGCTGAAGTGCCAATGGAAAGAGGAAAAAATCTTAATGTAGCTCTTAATTTTTTAATGTATCTCTTTTGGGAAAGGGAAAGGCAATAAACCTCTGCTTAGAGTAAGAACGGATTAAAACCTACAAATCTTGCCAGAGATAGTATTCAGGAATATACACAATACCTGGATTTGGAAGCCTTTTCTCAGGAAGAATAACTGTTAATGCCAGTGAATAGTCTATAACCTTTCCATAAGGACTGTAACATGTTTTGTTGCAACAGGGAAACAAGATTTATAACAGAGAAGTATTTATATTCTAAAAAGAAAAGACTGGAGTAGGCTTTGACTCTCCAGTCTTAATGAGTCAGTAAACTCATTTTGTATTTCCTGCATTCTAAGCGAAGATTTCCAAAACATGCGCTGGTCTTCTAATAAGTGACTTGATATTCAGAAAAGTTTTGACTGCAGCACTATGCACTGATTTTTTGGTGGGGTTTACTGAGTCTTCAACCCTTCAGAAAATACTTTGAACAGGGATAACATCTACTTTTTATTGATGTCTAGCAACTTTACCATTTTTTTGCTCAGATATTTATGAATCTATATACGGGTCCCATCACCCACACTTCAAAAAATTGATCAAACTTGGTCCAAGCTGAGTATGATATTCAAACAACACAAGTGTCTAAATGTATTCCAAAAAACATTTTCACTTTCTATGTGGTTTCCAAAAAGTATTCTCACAATGGAAAACGGGAATATGAAAATAAAAGACTGTTTGAAAATTTGTAAAAATGTCTTTCCAGTTTCAACTGAAGCCATTGTTTGAGAAGATACACACAAAACTGTGTTCCTTGACTCTGCAAAAGGAGCAAATACCGAGGAATTTCCTCTATTAGAGATTTTCATTATGAGGGGCAAGAGGTATTTAACACCAAGAAGGACTGCTACTCTACCTCCAAAAGACTGCTGGAGCCAGGACTAGGAAGAAATAAGAAAGAAGGAAATAGCCAGCTACATTATGCTTCAGTAGACAAATATACCCTAGGGCAACATTACCAACTAGAACAAGCCAGAGCAGCATAGAAAAGCGTCCAAGTGCCAGAGACCCCATTTAGTCTCCTCCAAAGGTCATCCCCTCACACAACTGCCTGGTAGCTACTGTCATAGACACCAGGTTTGCCCATCCAGTTTTGGAGAGTGCTATACTACCTGAACGTATGGTCTGAAGCAGTATCACCACATGTGTTTTTGTCTTTAATATTAGCATTTCACAGGCTCAAAAGAAGCCCTACTACAGGCTGGAGTTCAGTTGTATTACATATGGCACATACATCTAGCATTTAGAGACTTTTAAAAAATTCAGCCCGCAATGCTTTTAAACCTGATTAGAAACAACTCGTTCAGATGGATGTTACGCAAGGGCACTAAAATATTTACTGCTCTGTATAAAAATAACTGCTCCAAATACTGGATTTTAGCTGTAGGTAGAGAGGGAAACTATTCAATGAAACCAGTAAAGAAATTATTGAAAGAATAAGAAAAATTATACAATTACGTATGCTCTATCAGGCTGATTGAAATTCACTGCTAAGAATATTTTTAATCTTGTTAAGGTTACCTTATAAATTGTCACTAACATCTTGTCTACAGCAAAGCATTTAAGCTAGGGTTTGTCTTTTTGCTTGAGTAAACCGTGGGAGCCAATGAGTTTTTATAGGTGCTTAAAGAGAAGCACACCCTTGCTGCTTTCATCTTTTTTTTTTCCCTCTTTTTTGAATTGGGGATTATAACACCAATACTTAAATCTGTTCTTGAACAATATGAAAAAATAACCCTACAGTATTATCAGAATGGGCCCAGTTATGAGGCTTATTTCTCTCCTTATTTTATTGGCATAGGTTCATGATATCTCTGAAGTGATATTTGTTATGTATATAAAATCAAAATGGTTAGAACAGTTTCCTGTGTGCCGGGATGTGGCACAGGCCTGCCCCTTGTCCATGTTTCAACTAGTCCTGGGGTCCTCAGGGGGAAGCAAACCCCATGCTCTGCCACTGAACATGTGACAAGGCTAGGACCAGCATGCCGGGAGAACCTGACCCACCAGAGACACTCAAATGTAATCTTTCATGGTGGTTTTTATATGACACCACAGCTCTGTTTTAACTTGTATATAGTACTATTAATGTCACTTTAGATTTAAAAATATTGCATGAAACATTTGCAATGGATAGGTTTGATGAACACATGTGTCTATTCCTCTTTTTCTAAGTTGGACTGTAGGTCCATGGCTATTACTATATTCGTTAATAATTTTAGTAATTTCTTTCCTATGTGTCACTATTGCATCCCGGCATCTTATAAGTGTTAACGGAATTTGACTATGAAAACAATTCTAAACCTATTACTTGGAAATCTGATTTGCAAACTCAAAATCATAAAAGATGTCCAGAGAGATAACAAGAATAGCAGGATTAGGATCTTGATTTAGCTTTCCTTTCTGACTACACTTCCACCACTCACAGCATAGTCCCTGATATAACAGTTTCGTTTAGTTTAAGTGCACTAACAAATGTTTATTCTGAATGGACAAACTGAAACTAGGTGCAATAACCCAGTTTTCATGTGTCTAAACCTGAGTCTCAACATGAGACCAACACTCAGGAAAGTCTGAGGTAACAGGAAGTTAGAAAAGAAGACAGGATGTGAAAAAGGGAAAAAGATGGAAACAAGGAAGTCACTTCTTTGAAAATTACCTCCAAATCTTCTTCATGAAAGAGTGAAGACAATGCTATGATTGTTTTGTCTTTCTTTAATTCAACCATGCTTTTACAACTAAATTGTACAAAGCTTAAAACCGATGATTTTTTTGTTGCTGTTTGTGGCAGATTTGAAAAACTAATTAAATTATATATAAAGAGGTTTTTTTTTTTTCTGTGTGCATGCAAATTAATTTTATCTTCTAGATCATCAGGAGACATAATTTGGTCACTAACTGCCATTCATATGATGCAACATGCTGTTTTACATTGACAAGTTAAAGCCTTAACCAAATTTCTGGAGAAAAATATTACTCAGAAAAATATACAAGTAAGACTTTGGATTTGTTTTAAGAAAACAGAACACTTTTCTGATAAGCAGACCTTGGAACTCTCTTAGTACTTATTTAGGAAATGTGACAAAAATGCTTTGTTTCTATTCATATCAAGACTTACGAAGTGCCTAAAATACAAGAACAACTAATTTGGCCACTATTTTTATTTGAAGACACTGAATTCCTCCTAGTATAGGACCTAGCAATGCCAACACCAAATACAGTAAAATTTCCTATACTGTCTGAATGGAAGAATTCTATTTTTCACTCTCTTCCGTTGCTGCTCCACTGTTTTCTTCCATTCTTTAATGCACCAGTTGCAGCAGGCCTGTTTTACTGCACTTCCCAAATAGAAAATTAGGTTAAAGGAACTCTACTTCTTTCCAAAGGTAAATTACATTAAGTGCTGACCCAGAGACAATTTGATATCATAAGAATACTTTTGTAACTTTTTCCCCATGTAGCCATAATCTGATTTTTCTCTAAACACAGAGAAACCAAGGTTATAACTCAGGAACTGAAGCACTAACCATTTTAACAGACTTTTTTTTCCAATTTAATGTTACTGTGTAGAGCTAGCAAAAGGCTATATATTGCCCACTTTTTCTCTTGATGTTTGGCACCTTCCTACATGAATAATCACATTGGAAAAAAAGGAGGAATATTCCTCCTTCCTACTTTAGAAATGAAATTGAAGTGTTTAGGTCATCTCATCATAAACACTGTGGAGCGAATATAAGACATCTTTAAAGCAATGAAGACAGGTGCTGGGTTAGGTGCTTTGCATGACGCTTTGAAAAGATTAACTTCTGTGGCATGATATCAGAAATAGGTAAACAGTAGGTGCTGAAAGTTTGACAATATTGAATATGCTTTAAAAAAGGCTTCTTTATTAAACAAGGGGTGCATAATTATGAATGGCAAAATTCAAGACACAAACAATTTATTTGTGGTTCTGGTCACACAAGGGATTCTTCAGAAGTGTTATTGCATGTTCCCATTTATGATTTCTTATGATATGTTGTATAATGTGAGTAACATTAGCCACTCCAATAGGGTTATCGCAGTTATGAAGACTTCTGAAATTAAATTTTTTGATTCATGTTTTCTAACTCGTAAGTAATTCCAGAAGAAATTTTAGGTTAAAAACCATAGGATTAATCCATTTGGTACCTACTCACTGACTAAAAAGATTTGCTGTATTATCGTTATTACAGGGCTCAGTTCTGGGACCGGTGCTGTTCAATATCTTTACAGATGATCTAGATGTAGGGATTGAGTGCACCCTCAGTAAATTTGCAGATGACACCAAGCTGGGTGGGAGTGTCGATCTGCTGGAGGGTAGGAAGGCCCTACAGAGGGATCTGGACAGGTTAGATAGATGGGCCGAGACCAATGGCATGAGGTTAAACAAGAACAAGTGCCAGGTCTTACGCTTCGGCCACAACAACCCCAGGCAGCTCTACAGGCTGGGGGAAGAGTGGTTAGAAAGCGGCCCGGTGGAAAGAGACTTGGGGGTGCTGATCGACAGACAGCTAAACATGAGCCAGCTGTGTGCCCAGGTGGCCAAGAAGGTCAATGGCATCCTGGCCTCTATCAGGAATAGTGTAGCCAGCTGGTCTAGGGAAGTGATCGTTCCTCTGTACTCAGCACTGGTGAGGCCGCACCTTGAATCCTGTGTCCAGTTCTGGGCCCCGCACTTCAAGAAAGATGTTGAGGTGTTGGAGCGAGTCCAGAGGAGGGTGACCAAGCTGGTGAAGGGTCTGGAGGGTCTGACCTATGAGGAACGGCTGAGGGAGCTGGGGTTGTTTAACCTGGAGAAGAGGAGGCTCAGAGGTGACCTTATTGCAGTCTACAGCTACTTGAAGGGAAGTTGTAGCGGAGTGGGAGTCGGCCTCTTCTCCCAGGCAACTAGCGACAGGACAAGAGGACATAGCCTCAAGCTTTGCCAGGGGAGGTTCAGGTTGGACATTAGGAAGAATTTCTTCACAGAAAGGGTCATTAGACATTGGAATGGGCTGCCCAGGGAGGTGGTGGAGTCACCATCTCTGGATGTGTTTAAGAAAAGACTGGACATGGGACTTAGTGCCATGGTCTAGTTGACATGGTGATGTCAGGGCAGTGGTTGGACTCGATGATCCCAGAGGTCTCTTCCAACCTGATTGATTCTGTGATTCTCTGATTCTGTGATTCTGTGATCATTTGTTTTGTGTGTTCAAAGAAAATGAGATCAAAATTCTCTCGTTATAAATGATTTAGTAAGGTTCTTGTTTTTCCATGCTGAAGTCAATCTTCTGGTCTACGAGCATGGCTTTTAAAGTGTTTTTTTGTTGTTGCTTCTTTAAAATCTTCTTCCCAGGAATGTTGCTCCTAAGTGAATGTGTCTCAGAATGTGTAAAAATTTTCTCTTGTTCTTTCTGTCTCTGTTTTTGTAATTCTTGCATGTGGCATGCTCCCCTGTGTATCTACTTGAAGAAACAGACATGCACGTTTTATTTTGACATAAAGGCCTTTTCACCAAATCAGTTGGTTCCATTTAGTCTGCACTTGATCAGTCTCACAGACCCCGACTCAAGTCCGGGTATGTGAGGGGCCTGCAACTGTCTTTCCAACAAGTATCTTCAGACTTGATTGTCTCTGCCTGTTTTACAGGTCCTTATTTTCTCATATTTGAAAAACCTTTGCTGAAAAAGGCATTAAAACCATTAATTGAAAACAAATCATTTCTTTAGGTTTTGCATTAAATAAATAAATGCTAAGTGTTAATAAACTAATTCTTCTGGCACCTTAGATTTCTAGAGAAGTCGATTATAATCGGTACTATAGCAGTCACTACAGTCCAAATTCAATCTACACCTTTCTAGTTATCAGATCTGGTTTTTTTCAGCCTTTTTTTTTCTTCCGCTGCTTTGTTTTATAACATTTCTGGAGGTATGTAGAAAGTAAAACTGTGGATATAATTTAATATTCAATTCGAAAGAAGGAGATTGAGTGACTCTTCATTAGCACCTCCACCTGCTTTGTCCTCAGCTCTTGTTAGTTTTAGTAATCTCTGCCTATATCAGTCAGGGAGAAAAAGGCTTGCTATACAAACAACAACAAAAAAATCATTCAACCCTCAAAATGCAGGTGTCTCATTGGTTGTATATACAATGAAACAATCTCTGCAGGTGAGCATCACACTCTTCCGTATTAACTTAATCTTATGACATTTTTGTCTATTCAGAGAATGATCTGAAAATCTCTGGGACAATTTTCTCAATGGAATGGTGTCAGACTGCACAAAATTCAACTCTCTGTTTCATTGTCTATGCCACATGTATATCCAGGAAAATTAGTCAGCACAGTATTATGTTAGTTTCTAAGCAATAGAATATAGTTTCATACTTTGCTGTTTACCAAATCCACACACTTAAAAGCAATGAAATCCATATTCAAGTGCATCATAAATATGATTTTTTCTGACAATAAACATACTCACTCACTGTCCCAATCATAATCTTACCCCCATTCTCTAGATCAGCTGAATATACAAAGAAAATGTTCTCCAGTTATATGTAGAACATATATAAGCCAAAAGTTTTACAATTATTCCAGTTCACAACAAATTCCAGCATGTGAAGGCCACAAAAATGGTTATACTCTTCTCTTCTTGCACTACGGATAAAATTGATGAAGTAAAAAAAAAGGCTCATTAATCTGATAAACTAAAATAAACGCATATCACATCAGAGTATAATTCTGACTTTTCACTGAACAGTATTAATGCTCATTTATCTTGAAATATAAACAACATATAATGTCTTTTGAAAAAGAAGTGTATATATATATATATATCCCATATATATATATATACACATACAGTGAGAGACAGATGTAGACGTATATGTGAATAATACGGTATTATTTAAAAACTGTGAAAATATATGAGAAGAACATATGGTTCAATCTTTGCAATAACTAGAAGAAGGAAATCCAAGAATATATTCTGGGGTTCTTTCCTCCTTACATAATATAAGGCTCAATCCTTTCCTAAGTAATTTTTTTACCAATAAAACATTGAGGAATTACTAGAAAGGCTCTTAATCTGCTCTTACAAAATCAGAAAGAATCAAACACACAAAATCAAGACAATAACAAAGTTAATATAAGAATTTCCAAAGTAAAGAGTTAAAATTGTGACACAGACACTATTCTGACTGAAATTTTTTTCATGCCATTTTGCATTGAATTTCTTGACATTACTAGAAGGAAATTTTTGTGATCCACGTTGATATATCCATGCAAGTTGTGACAGAAATTTTTTTGAGCCTAGAGTCATACTCTTGATCTCTGAGCTACAGTATCTGATGAAAATCAGAATGTTAATGAGCATATTTACCACATACACTTACAGTTTATATAATAATATAGACAAACAATTACTTTTTATCGCAAATCCTTGAGCAGAGCCATGGCTAAAGAACTCCAGCATGTCCTTTCCCTGACAAATATTATTAGTGGTAAGTTAAAAGTTTGCCTGCTGTCACTGTGACCCCAGCTGACCTCTTAATTTCTTGAGTTCAAGTCCAATTAACCTTTGAGAAGAAGCACAACTGCTCCAACCAGACAAGTCAATAGAATCCAATAGTAATCATTTCATTTTCTGGTTTGTCAAAGGGCAGTGGTCCCACCTCAACCATTTCACACAAAGGTGGTAATTTATCAATGTTTCGAATGATCTGTACTGGACCATACCCAGTGCTCTCTCAAGTGCACTAATCAATTAAACAGGATGTATCTCAGTCGTGCCACACTGTGTGCTGCCACAGAAGAAGGCGCCAGTTGAAAAATTACTCTCCTCTTGTGATATTTGCTGGTTTCGTTTCAGGAATGAAAATATTGATATACACTTCAAGCTCTTGTTGCCATAAGAGGCTTGAATTAGATCTATGAGAGTATGGTGGGAAAACCTGTCTGGTGTGAAAAACTACTTCTCAGCATTGTCTGTCTTCTACCACCTCTTTGTACACGTGTGGCTGCTGTTGAGTTTATTGAGAGTTAGCCATAACATAATGGAGGGGCAGAAAAGAGTCCCAGGAGAGGAGGAAAGCAGGATTAATTAAAGTTGGCTCCAAAATTAAAAATAGCAAAGGGGAAAAGAAAGGCGTGACAAAGTCCTATTACTTTCTGTCTTTCGACTCTGACGTGGTTGGGAGGGCACCCCTGACTCATGCGCAAAAACACTGTCACCAGTAACTGTCTCAGTGTGCACTGAAGAGAGGGGCAGTGACACACTGGTAGCAAAGCCGGGCTGATATTTCACCATCTTTCTAAGCATGGCTACCTGAATATTTTATGCAAGTGTGTGAAGACAGGCTGGATTGTATGGCAGGGACTCGTCAATAAGAGGAAAAAGCAGAGCGAAACTGCTGATAGGGTCAGGTCTAAAGGTTCAGTCCTGAGACAGACTCCCTAGTGCTTCTCTTCTCTAAGGTGATGATCAGGTTTTGCTGCCGTCTTGTGAAATAAAAAGGAAATATGGGTTGTCCTGAGATTTAAGAGGGCTGAAATTAGATTATTCTTCTCAGAGCAAGCAAAGATGAGAAGAATTTTGGATGAAGATATGCAGCAACAAGCTAGGTGCTGAAATATGGGGCCCCAGGCTTAATGTCACTGTTAAGAGAGAAGTCATAGAATCATAGAATGGTTTTCGCTGGAAAAGACCTTTAAGATCATCAAATCCAATTGTTAACCTAACACTGCCAAGTCCACCACTAAACCATGTCCCTAAGCACCACATCTATACATCTTTTAAATACCTCCAGGGATGGTCACTCAACCACTTCCTTGGGTAGCCTGTTCCAATGGTTGACAACCCTTTCGGTGAAGAAATTTTTCTTGATGTCCAATCTAAACCTCTCCTGCCACAACTTGAGGCCTTTTGCTCTCGACCTATCACTTGTTACTTGGGAAAAGAGACCAACACCCACCTCGTTACAACCTCCCTTCAGATAGCTGTAGACAGTGACAAGGTCTCCCCTGAGCCCCCTTTTCTCCAGGCTAAACAACCCCTGTTCCCTCGGCCGCTCCTCATAAGACTTGTGCTCTAGACCCTACACCAGCTCTGTTGCCCTTCTTTGGACTCTCGCCAGCACCTTAATGTCTTTCTACTTAATGTAGTGAGGGGCCCAAAACTGAACACAGTATTCAAGGTGCGGCCTCACCAGTGCCAAGTCCAGGGGGATGGTCACTTCCGTAGTCCTGCTGGCCACACTATTTCTGATACAAGCCAGGATGTTTTTGGCCTTCTTGGCCACCTGGGCACACTACCGGCTTATATTCAGCTGGCTATCGATCAATATTCCCAGGTCCTTTTCTGCCAGGCAGCTTTCCAGACACACTTCCCCAAGCCTGTAGCATTGCATGGGATTGTCGTGCCCCAAGTACGGGACCCGACATGTAGCCTTGTTGAAACTTGTGCAATTGGCCTTGGCCCATTAATCCAGCCTGTCCAGGTCCCACTGCAGAGTCTTCCTACTCTCAAGCAGATCAACACTCCCACCCAGCTTGGTGTCATCTGTAAATGAAAAAAGTCTCACAAAGATTCAGCATTGGTCAAGATTAAAACCTAGTTCTGGGAACACCTCTTGTGGAAGCTGCACCCAAGTGATGGGAATGAGGAATGCGCTGAATTTTTTATTTGTTTTTCCGAAGTTCCTTGTAGCAGCACTGCCAATCCACCTTCCTAGATCAGAGCTGAAGAGAGAAAGGGTAGTTCTGGACCTTACAGGGTTGGATTTTTTACAGTAAGTGGACTACAAATGAACTTCCTAACCAGGTGTTTGCTTTAATAAGAAACTTTATTTCTAATCAACTACTTTCTGCTTGTCTAATTTAAATAGGATGTTTTTAATACTTCACATACCTAAGTAATTTTTCATTGACTCATGAATACATTAATATATAGCAGTATTTGACAGTCATAAGATAGAAACTCTAAATTCATCATTCGCTGAGAGCAATAGCAGCATTTTTATTACCAAAGCTAAGTTCAAAATCATAAGAAATGTTTAAAATACAATTGAAGCTATTTTTAATTTAGCTCTTTCTTGATTATTCTCATACAGAGTATACAAAGATAGTAAAAGAAAAAAAACACCTTTAAATTAGTTTTGCAGTTTCCTACTGTCCTATATTAAAGGCAAGCTAATAGAATTTATAGGAGTAGAAGCTTTTTAGGCAGCACCCTTTGTATTTTTTATTAATTCCATACTTGCAGAATCTACTTAATGTCAATTTTGTACAATAGTTACATTGCACAGAGTATTTTATTTTAAACCTGCAGGATACAATGATAAATTGATAATTGACCCCAAGGCCATAGCAAATAAAGAAGCCCTGTTTTTCATTAGTACAGTATTACATCGTTGTTAGGGGAAAGGAGAGCGATGCTAATTGAGTACTGAGGAGTTGCACAATTAAGAAATCATCCATGATTTTAATTTCACATGTTTAAGGCTGCAAAATTCTTAACTGTGAACAGTAAAATAAAATAAGATTAATGTGAGATACAATTATATAAATCTTCACCATCCAGAAGCAACTTCCAGCCCTCTATATTTGACTACATATTCACTAGTGGTATATTTGACATATACTGTAGTTTTCTTTTTGTCTCTCTGCTTCTCTAAATCTACAGTATTTCCAAAGGCTTCAATTATCATGGGATCCAGAGGACAAATACTGTGTTGGTTGTTAAAAATGAGGGTGCTTATTTTGAAAAGAAACTCCAGAGCCTCCCATTATAAATGAGTTTATTTTGTATCAGGCTTTCTTATGTTAAGACCAGGGCTCATTCATATTCCAATCAGAACCAGGCTAATTCCATGATGGAACAACATGGAATCATTCACAGAGTATCATGACATGTTTTTTTGGTTAGTATTAATTAATTGACCACGATGTTTGAACAGGGTTTCCTAAGCATTCAAAGTTTTAGCACCTTCTCACATACGAAATTAGCCGTGACTGAGACTGCTCCATTAAGGACCCTATAATTCAGTTCCTGATTATTTCTTCCCCTCTCCAGCACTTTTGAATTCCTTTAGCTCATGCTCACACAGTTGCCTTAGTGCAGTTTGTATTATCCCTAAGCTCAGAGCTAGGCTGTGTTCATTCCTGAATTACACTTTTCTTCCACAAAGGCAGTATCAGAATGATTGCAACAGCACAAGGTTCCTGCTACCTATGTTGTATCAGGTTTAGTGAAATCCCAGACCAGTTACAATAGAAAGAAAGGGACATGTCCTGACTACTTAGGAGAGACACTGCTTGAGACTGAAATGGTTAATAATATAAAAATTAAACAATTCATAAATATAGTCTAAAATTTAAGAGTCGGGCAGTAATATGTTCAGGTCACTCAAGCATTGATAACACCATCCCAAAGGAATAAAAAGCTCAAATGAAATTAAATCTCTAGGTTCTGGGAAGCCAGTTAGTGTAACCTGTTTTGTCACATGTGGGTAAAGCACAAAATCAGGATGTATACTAAGTACCATAAGAGTTTTCCCATGTGACCTATCCCAATCAACTGGGATTAAATGCAAAATGCACTAGAGGAGGAGCTGTAGTAGCTGAAATACATATAAAAAAATAAAAGGGAAAAATGCTTAGAAAATTTATTTGCATGGTTCAGTCAAAAAAAAAGTGATTACAAATTACACTTCAATCATCAGTAACGAGTGATTTTGTTCAAGCTGGACAATTCACACAAGGATATAAATCAGATCTGTTCTGAGTGAAATATAGTTTACAAGATAATCTAGAGCAACCCCTATCTGGAAGATAATAACGTTTTACAACTCAGTAAAGGTTCCTGCTTTGTTTAGCAGTACTACCACACAATCCAGTATTTTTGCTATTTACTTCTCTAACACCTCCATGGTTCATGAGACTTTGCCATCTCTTATGCTCTGAGCATAGCTTCCAGGTCTAATCTATGATTTGAAATCAGATTTCTTCTATGAGGAGTGTCTTTTCTTTCACTACTTCAGAAAAATTACCTCCTTTGGAATGATAAAGAACAATAGCATAATTGCGAGAGAAGCAATATTTCCATTGTGTGTAAAAATTCCCCTTTAAAAGAAGAAATTACAAACTGGGATAAAAAGCTATGTTACAGTGCTTTGGAAATGGTGCATAAACCCCCTGACTAGTTCCAAAGGTGCTCAGTAGACTTGCCAGCTGTCTGTTACAGAGTTTAGGAGATTGGGAGCAAGTGGCCATGTGCATGTGCAAACTCACAGTACATTCAGAAGTAGTAATTACCTTTTTTTGTCCTAAATTACATTTTAATGTGAATAGAACATGTATTCTAGGTGAATAACTAACAAGTGGAGAAAGCTTATTAGGTTCAATGGGAATGCCAGTAGCATATATTTCCTTGAATACAGTATATTTTCTGTCTTCTAATATTATTTTGCATTTAATACACTTTGTGCTCTCTGTCCATAAGGCAATATCACTCCACACATAATGGTGATTTTCCTCCAAGAGCATTTCAATTCTTTGCTAACAAACTTTCAAAATGTTTTAAGGATTCTCATGGAAACATAAAAAATGCAGACTGGTAAAGATGTCTTAAGAGAATAACTGTAAGAGACTAATGAAATGTTCTTTAAAGTTATTGTCTTTGTATAGTAATTGAAAGAGATTGGCAAAATATTGTGAAATATAAGTGACACAAATATTGGAAACCTTTATTTTAGTAGTGGTCTGTTCAAAAAGAAGAGTTGTTTTACAATGCATTGTCTTCCAGGACCGAAGTGCACACCGTTCGATCCGTGTAGAGCATGATAGCCAAGAACAATTCAGTTACATTTGTAGATTTTATCAAACATCTCTCTTCAGTAGACCTACACCTATGCTAAGCAGAAAAAAAACAAAAGCATTCTGTCCTTGTCTTTGACTAATCTGTTGTCTCTATAATAAGTGTGAAATCTCCAAATATACGCACACTTACTACAAGCAAACAAGCTGTCCAGAATCTAATTAGACAAAAATCTGCCCATCTGTTCTGCATTATCATGGGGCTTGCTCACATGCATGTTGTCTCATTACTAAAAGGCAGAGAGGCAAATTGAATTGAGCTGGACTTCCTCTTAAAGTGGGATCAGGACATGAAGTCAGACCCTTGCTGTGAACCAACAAAGTACCAGTGGGAGAAAGTGGGATGAGAGAAGTTTCTTTTTTCTAAAGCCACATGTCCAGTGCTTACCATGAGGCCTAAGGGGGTGCTAATACCATTGTTTGGCACAATACAGCATACACTACAACCACATAAACCTTGTTTTCAATGAAAATTGTTTGCTTTTTTTCTTAGTCCCCTGTGTCCCATGTCTTTTTATTACTATCTGACTGCCATGATATGCTGCATTTCAAGCATAGAGCTTGTTTAATGGAAGGCAGGAAAGTTTCACTGGAGCAAACTTTTCTTATAAAAATAAAAATCAAAATGTCTAATTTTAAATTTTTTTAAAACATAGTAATACCTTGATCAGGCTTTTGAAAGTGCTGCTCAAGGCTACATGCTCCTGAGAGTAATTTTATATGGAAATAGGAAATTTTATATGAACATGCTTATTTGCGTATTTTTTAATCATTTATATTATTTACAAGCATTTATATAGTTCTCCTATATGAGCACTTTGTGTCAGCAATAAAAAACTCTCCATTGCTTCTGAGAATAATTTTCTAGTGGACTGTTTAATAATTATTTCTACTGTTCTGTAGAAATAGAGAAGATTTATTTATAGTTGTGAATGCTGTAAATTAACAAATAATGTCAAAATTAGTAGTTTTTGAAGATTAAGCAGAATAAATACAGGATCAGTGCAGATATGTATTCAAAAGTTGGAGTAAGTAAGGAAAAACTCGAATGTATTTCTACCTTTTGCACAGTTTTCATTACTAGAGCACTTGAACACATCATAAACTTTAATTTGCTAATCCTGCTCAATGACAGCTCCCTGAAAACTGTAGGACTTGTGTGCCAGATCATCTCCAGAAGCAGGATGAGCCCCCTTTTCCTCCTGTTGCCAGGGACTTACTGCTTCACTTCCTGAAGTCCATCTCATATGCTTTCCTCTGGCTCTATGACTTCTCACTGATCAGATTAGTAGATCAAAAGAAACGGAGAGCAGATCTGCTTGGGGTACTACAGAGACTATTTGCATAATTTTTATGCTAATGATAGGCAGATAAACGGAGTACAGAGAAGGGTGTACAACCTTTTCTCCTGGTTCTCTGTACCCTGGGCAGAAGGGAGTTTATACAACTGAAACAGACTGCATCCTGCTGTGCAGCCCTTTACTTTCCCAGTATACCTAGTTATATCCCCTGCTCCACTCTGATAGCATACTAGCCAAGGCAGGACATTTTTCACACAATGGCAGTTTAGTGTAAAATGGAGAGTGGCCTGAGAAATAGGACCAGAAACAAAGCTTATTTAGGACAGCAAGAAGTTATGTGTTTTCACATAAGCTCAGAAGAGCTGGTGTCCCTTATGGGAGTGAATAAATAAACATATTTAAAACTATTTTACAGAACAAATAATAGGAATGTTGTCACATTTAATTTCTGATATTAACATTTTTGTTTAAAAAACTGTAGAACCCATAAAACTTCAGAAAATATCACAAAATTATGTCTCCATAGAAAACAGAGTTTGTTTTAAAGGAAAAGGTTATATAGTACTAATAAATTCCCCTGACAGGATTCAGTTCAGGCTTGCAACTGCTTTTCCTTCTTTGCTATGAAAAATTTTACTGATGTTGTTTATAATGTACAATCTCACACAAAGATTTCATAGGCAGTGGTGGGCCATGTCAGCCAAAGCAGCTCAGTGATAACTGCATTAAACTTGCACACATCAGGATAAGAATGTGGGAAAAACGAGACTCACGCTTAGAAACTAAGAACAAAGCGGAGGGGATGCATCATGGAAAGGAAGAGTAAGAAGAGTTAAGGAGAAGTGAGAGTTGACATGTACAGGTGAGGAACTGGAGACATTAAAGAAAAAAGAAATTCAGAGAGGGATCAAATTTTTCTTCTAGGGAAAATCCAGTTTTAAAATTGCCTTCATGATGCATTTAACCACAGGTTATGGGAAAATTCAGTAACAATTTGGAAGATTCTCTTGTCGATACATTTGTGCATACCCATATTTGCCCTGTACTGAGAGTGGCTCTAATAATAGCTGCCATGGAACAGAAACTTCAATGCTATAAGATGACCAACAAAAACAGGTGCTCTTGTAGCTTAAATTTAATTATTTATCTTTACACATTTTTTTGTTTTCTTCTAACAAACATATTTAAAACAATTTGGCTACTCTGATCTATATATTGGATTAAACTATAGTGTGCGATACTGGTATTCTTCTCATATGCACACGGTAAAGCCATTATTTATCCCTAAGTGATTTAATAAATACTTGCTTTTTACAATTTTATCACAAACCCCTTTTGATTCTTGCAGCTATCCAGAGTCCAGCCAGCACAAAGGTGGCATAAAGCCCTGGACTATGTATCCAGTGTTTCTCAGTTGACATAATACTGAACTTCACTCATATTTTTCTGTCATCTTTATACAATGCATTTCTTACACATGCTGCGCAAATCATTAAAGAAAAATCAAATAAGAATTATTTCCTTTTTTAGCATCTTATTATTTTCTCTTTATTCACAGAGGTGGAATATGAGACAAGTCTACAACTTCCCCGTAAATACTCATTTGCCAAAAGAAAACAAAATATATTTTGCCTTTAGACAATCTGCACTGAAACATTGAAATAGCAGGGAAGGGGAAAAAAAGCCCATAATGCTTCATTAGTTAATTGCGCAGAGCACAGCTCTTTAGGGGTAAACAAGTGAAGGACATTTGCTGAATGGTCTATGCCCATCATGCATATTATGGTCTAATGGTGCTAGTAATGGTAGGAGGCTCCTGGAGAGTCATCTGTCAAATTAGCACACTGAATTATTTATTGCCTCAGAGTAAAATTGTGAAAGGGAGCAGCTGAGACCCATTCGTAAGAAAATACAAGATAAAGAAAAAACCCCTCCCCAAAATACCTAGTACAACTGCTTTGCATGTTCAGTAATGTCACAGGTATTTGTAAATATCAACAGTATTTAAATAGTATGTGTGTGTAAAGATATTGGGATGTGCATGTAAGTTCTAATAAAAAATATATACTGTAAATATATACATTATCTTTATGTATCTACCACAAAGACATTAATATATGTATAGATGATCATTATAATTTATATTAATGCACAGTGCACTAATTTATACTCTATATTATATACTAGCTATAGAATGTAAAAATATATATGGTATATAATATATAATTTATATTTTTATAAAATTATAAATTATAAAATGAAGGTGTATAAGTTAATGAAATAGTGTGCTTCAGTTGGAATCACTTATTCTTTCTCTGCAAAGCTCGGAATGTAGGTTCTCAACATATACAAGGTGTTAAAACTATTTCATAAAAACATGAAATAGTTGTTGTAATCACTGAAGAATATATCCCTTACTGCAACTGTATCTAAAGATTATGAGGACATGTAAGACTTCAGTTTGCATTGTGTTAAAAAGAATTCTTGCTGGAGTTCCTCACTGGTAATAACTTGGAGTTCATCTTTTATACTCAGTAACAGTTTTTTGCTCCCTTCTGTCTTTATCCACTGTAGGTGATCAAAGTCAGGGTAACTTTCGAACACTTCTGATGATGAATGTCTACTGTGAATAGATCTTCAGCCCCAAGTGCTTATTAAGGCACCCAAGTGTCCTGCATCTTAATCACCAGGCTGGTTGTACCTCTACTTTCCTTAAAGTTGTTTAAGTGAGATTTTTGTGATGTCTGACACTGTAAAAAGATATGTGCTATGAGTTATCACTAATCTGTTGAAGGTATTTGAGACTGTATATTAACTTAAGTAGCTCACATGACACAGTTCTGTAAGGCACTGAACAGTCCCATGAACCAGTTCATCACGAATTTCAATGGGACTGGTCACCAAGAATACAGTTAAACTTGTTAACATATTCTCTGCTGCATTTAAAAACACAGATCCCTTATGAGACCTTTTACAGATCATTTACTTGCTTTTAAAAGTTGGTAGCTGCAGGTTTAGTATTTCAGATATCAGGTCTTTGGCATGAGATATTCCCCTCCAAATACATAGGTTCGTTCACTTAATATCCTGGCCACCAAACTAACCTCCCCACCTTTGGTTAATCCAAGGAACACTAATACCTGCCTTTTTGCTGTATCAGATATTCATTGTGCTGCTACCTAGATTTGATTTCCCACTACGGTATAGACCTGAAAGTGGGATTTTGGAGGCTTTGTTATGAGGGCACTTATAAAATATTCTTTAACATTTTATAGACATGATTACAGCTTCACTGATAGCTTTGAGTTTTACTGTAGTTTGTTGTCCAAAGAGAAAAGCAGCCTCTGGGGGAAAAGCAGGATCTTCCATGGAACAACACTTTTTGTAACTTTTTAGCTATGTTATGGAGACAGGTCTTCAGGACCAAGACAACTAACAGATAATGCACATTGGCTAGTAATGACTACATGGAGAATTTACTACTTCAGACAAAGGTGTTATATACTTGAATACAACCAGAAATCAATGCTACCAAACTTTCAAATATTTATTTCTGTGAGTTTTTTTCATTTTTGTTGCAACAGTAAGTTCAAGGGCTCAGTGTTTCTTGTTCTAAATATCATATAGTTCCTCCAGCACTGATATTTCCACCCACATTTCAGGCACTAGGAAACGAAGTACAGAAACCTGCAATGTGGAGGAAGAGATCCTCACCTCTCTCCAGCAAACCATGCTGATAACCAGTACTAGAAATACCTCTTAGCATGATTCTCATGTGAAGAGGCTTAATGAAAGGAAACATTTATGTTGGTAAATGTCTGCAAGCCAAAACTGGTATTAATATTGATAATCAAATGTATTGTTGTACTTTAAAGAAAATACCTATGGTCCTGAAAATATTTATGCTTCAATTATTTTCTCAGACTTTATCTCCTTAAATATATGACTCTTTCCTTTTATTTCCTATCCCTTTTCTTTTCCTTTCTCACAGAGACAGATTTGTGCATGCACACATATGCACACATGCACACTGGGTCTTTAATGCTGCAGTTTTTATCTATACATGTGCTGGTTTAAAAGTTCAGTAAAATAGCATTTTAGAAATGACAGTGTACAGTTGCTAAAAACATATCCATGAACTAGCATTTGCAAAAATCTTGCCACTTAGATGTAGGCTTGCAGATATTTTTGTTTAATTGTATATGATTTGTATAAGAAGTAAAATTAGCAATGATGACTGGACAAAGAGAGGAAAAAAGCTATTTTTCTGTATAACACTGGATAATTGTTCCTCAATATTTCACGTTTAGATGGCTTGACTGCTTGCTGATTATTCATTTGAATAAACTTTGTCTAGAAATGTGGCCTTAAAATGAAATCTGAATTTCTGAAGGCCAAAGATTTTTACCTGTCAATCTAACATTTCATTGTAAGTTTTCCTCTCACAGCGGGAATGAAATTATACTTCCACTCCATGTTCACTGCCTGGCAGAGAGAAGAAAGCGCAGAAGTAATAAAGAACTGAATTTCCTTCAAGTCCGTATGACAAGCAGACCACCACCTAAGCGCTGGAGGATAGGTAATATTTAGCTGTTCAAGTCCATCTAAAGCTGAAAAAAAGGAACCTATCCTCTGAAACAAGGCCAACAAGCAAGACATAATTGCCATTTATTACCCAGTAAAAAAGAATAGGAGTTTCAATAGCAAAACACCGGTGAAGCAGCTGATGCAGCAAAGGACAGTTGGTCCTACTTTGGTTAGCATCTTGTGAGCTGATCAGTCACCCATAAAGATCTAAAGTAAATGTGCTCTGAAGAACTGTTTACACGTGTTTGCAACAAACAACCTGTGCCTTGTAAACAGCTGGCATCTGCTCAGGATCACACGGGAGCAGAGCCTACCTTCTTTACATTTAAAAACATTGTTCTAGGAATAAAAAAAGCAAATGACAACTGAAGAGTGTCAATTCAGAATTATGATAAAAATCCTTTGTAAAAGAACAACTAAGTCCCTACCCTGTGTAAAAGATTATATGTGCACCATATGCAAAAGGAAAAGCCTGTTTGCATTTTTAGTTATCAACTGGAACTAGCTTTGGAAGGAAAAAATACTTAATAACAAACACTTTTAAAATTTTATTTTGTTGTCACAAGGATTAGTTTCTGTCAGCCTTCCTCATGTTGAATATTATTTTGCTTCCAGAAGCCTTGCTGGAATCAATCAGACTTTGTGGAGGCAATTATTTTGCATACAAGCCTGGATTAATGTTGCCATAGAGCAGATATGGATCTTGGGGAAGCCATATTCTGATGACTGATAGTACAGGATCCATGCTTTACGGGATCATGCAGTAGCACATGGTTGATTTTCATTAAGCATGGACACATAAGCACATAAAAGTTTATACTAGTGTGAAGTTTTCATATTGGACTTGTCCCAGCTGCAGGAAGGCAGGCAATGCCAGATAAACATAAAGACAGAGCAGTATATTTGAGTGTAGCAGATTGGTGCTTTACATCCTGAGGATACAGAGCTTTGATGAAGGTGCAGCTGGGTTTAAACTATTACCAAGATACAGCTGCAGTACCTCTAAATGATCCAGTTTGCTTCAATATGAATCTGTACCCAAACTGCCATTCTTAGATTGCACACACTGTATATCCGTTAACTTGTACTGTAGGTGAAGGCTAGGTCAAGCCTTGGTCTAGCTCACGTAGAGAAACAGACATGACTGGAATAGTGGCTTAAGCTTGAGCTAATCTGCTTCGGCAATTATGGATGTAGTACTGGCTAGCTTTCTCCCAGTCCTCACTGGGTAATCAAAGCTTCTTCTTCATTGCACTGCACTATGCCACCATGTCTTTGCAGTGCCCTACAAAAATTAACATGATCTAGTATCTATACTTCTGATTGTTATGTCAGTTCTCTGTCACTATTAGGAGGAGGGTTATTTGTTACAAAATCCAATTTGAAATTTGTTAGGCATGCAAGAACACACGTTTGGGTGCCCCAACAAGAACCTCTCTATTGAGTCCTTGTGACTGAGGTTGGCATTTGCAGAATAGTCTAACTGTCCAATATCAGAATAAGATTTTGAAGATTGTCTGTTCTAAAATGAGGGACTGTATTATTATTCCTGTTAAAAGTCTGGCAAATTTCCACAGGCATCCTGATGGTTAATGATAACAAAATTGTGAGGAAGAACAAGGAAGCCAAGGCATTATGAAAATACCTTCCACTGGCCTTATCTGCAGTCCCCTTCTGTGTTTCAGTCTGGAAGGGTCTCATGGGAGTGGAACTCTGTCTCATGGGAGGCAAACTCCATGAAGGTAGTTCTGTGTAACTGCTTCACGGGACAGAAGGGCACAAGAGTTACATTAAAAGACCGTGTGGAGTATACTCCAGCTGTGGAATTAAGGACAAGCAACATAGCAGGTCTGAATGCTTTTAAGGACAAGGGTCATCACTGCACAAGAGGCCTTCTCCCTGTTCCTGCCTTGGGGCCACATGGGGACCAGAGCAAATGGAGAGCCCTTGTATGATGTGGCCGTATGAATGCAGGAGGTTTGCAGGAGATGCACAGAGAACAGAAGGATGGGATATGCACAAGGGAACAGTCATGAAACTTTATTGAAAGATCAACAGAGGACCACGCTGGAAAAGTCAGAGGGTTATGGGACGTTCTTAGTCTGGGCAAGTTGGATAAAACATGGCCTAGAAAGGCTGTAAAGGCATGAATACAGCTCAGATGAACACAGCAATTTTACCTTGAAAGGCAGAAGATAGCATTTGGATCTGCAAAAATTACACTTTACATTATAAAGCTATTATATCCTGTGAAAAAAATTTGCAAAGCAAAATTCTTAAGCTGCTTGATCAGCCACCTATATATACATTTTTACAAAGTTTCTAAAGAAATAGCGTCTTTATACACATAGTGTGTTACACTTGCAAACTTTATTTGAGAGAGAAAAATTCCCTCGAAAATAGCTGCAATTTCTGATTGCAAGGTTTAGCATTGGCTTGGTATTTTATTAAAGATAGAAATTTAAACCTTGTTTTAAATTTCAAGTCTAATTACAGCTCTTGTGAATCAAATGATGAAGGTAATTTATCTGTGTTAATTACAGAAGTCATAATTCTATTCTTGTCGAATATCAGCAGAAATAATATAATAAAAGATCTTGTTACAGGAGCTCTTTCTCATAAACCTACTTGTTTACTTTTCCAAAGTGTTCTTGAGTAAATAGAGAGTAGCACTGGATAATAAAAATAATTCTGTTTCCAGCTTATTTGGTGTGACTGGTAATGATTCTGGATGATTAGTGTGGTATATTTTTTTCTACTTCAAATTCAATCAAAAGATTTCAATTACATATTTCATTTCTTGAGCTGACAAAAAGTTACCACTTAGAAATAACCTTAATTTACCAAATGTAGTGTAGTTTTAGTGAGATGTGGTTTTGTTACATAGAAAATCATGTAATTTGAAATAATTATGCTGTTGAGCACATGTACAATACTATAGATATTTAACCGGTCTGTTGTAAGTATATAGAAAAAAATAGGTTCAAACCGTATATTAGAAAATTCTTTGATGGACTGAATTCCTACGACTACAGCTACTTCACAAATATATTTTATACACTTACTGCTTCTATTTTAATTCTACTCATACAGTTTATTTATGAAACTCATAATTTACAAACTGCCTCTTAAATAACACAATAATTGAAATCTTCTCTTTAATTTATATGTTCATAAAAGTAGGTCCGTAAATGTTTCATAACAAAACTCATATTGAATCACTGAATATTTGTATTTTTGTGAAGACAAGATATAAAGATGGCTTTGAGGTTTTTTTTTTGCTCCGATGAAAGGCCACCAAGGTTATCTGTGTTGAGGTTTCTAGCATTTACCACTGTCTTTGCTATGTGCCCAACTCTGTTTATATTAAGTGACCTTTAAGTCTGTAGTCTAAAGCAATAAAATGAAGGCTTCCTGTGTTATTGATTTGGTGGGGCCTATTTTCACACTAATAAAATGGAACCCAGTTTACTAAAATACACTTTTAGCCAATGTCTGTAAATGAACCCGAGTCTTGACGATTTTGGAAGAGGTCAGCCTAGAGTAAGCAGGTCATACCTGTGGTAAATCAACTTCCAAGAACAGATCACTGGACACTATAAAAATCAGGAGTGTTTTTTTAAGAGACCAACTTGAACCCTCCTTAACCAGAAAACAACATCTGACCTTGGCAGTGAAATTTATCACAACATTTCAATTAAAACTTGGCAGCCACATAAGCAATACGTTGCTGTGTTACAACTGATCTTATTGCAGGAAGCATACATGGGAGGGGAGGCTCAGGTAGACTGCCAGCTCTCCTGTGAATGTGAAGGATACAGAGCACAAATCTTTCTGATAGTGTTTGAGATTTACTAAGAGCCTCATTATCATTCTTTCTCAATAAGGAAATAACTGGTTGCCTAATGATGTTGATAAACATTCAGTATATGTTTTTCATTTCTAAGTACATGTACATTAATATTAATGTAGCTCTGCTTATATCTTGTGCTTCATGATGAATGAAAACTGCCTAATATGATACACAACTATTCCATTTTCTAGAATATTAAATCTGAGAAGGAATGGAGCTAGGTTATGTCCTGTTTTGCACTACCTCCCCAAACAACAAAGAAGGAAAAGTCTATGCGAGCCATGTGACTTGGGAGGTAAGGTTTCCACAAATGTTACTTTCTGTTTTATTGAGCTGGTCGTTGCAGCTTTTCTTCAGGGAGCATGCAGCGTGTGCGGGACAGCCCTGCTTCTGCAGGTCTGCAGTGCTGGAGCAGGACAGCCCCTTGGAACATCTGAGCCCAACTTACTGCACTGCTCTCCACTCTCCGTAGCTCAGAGATGAGTACTATTTCACATGCTTTCTGCTAGCCATCCCTGGCCGTTATGGTGGAGGCTCAGCTGCTGATAGGAGTCAGCAAGGCTTAAGAAGAGGGAGCGAGAAATATCTCTATTTTCCCTCAGACAGTGACAAATTATATTAGCATATCTGCTAATGAGAAACCAGAGTTCATCTTCTGTAGGGCTCTTGGAAGAAAGGACCTGCAGGAGAGCTTACAGCTGCCCTCAGCCCCTCTGCGACCTGTGCCCAGCCAGGAGTTTGGAACATCAGGTGACTTCTTTAGGTCCCTTGCTTAACATGCACATGCTTTTCTTCTGACATACCTATCTATCTAGCAAGCCTAGTTTTAGGGCATAAGTGTTTTAGAATTATATTTTTTTTAGCATTTTTTTTCAACATTTTTTCACATTTTAAGGTTTTTTCTTCAACAGCTTTTTAAACTGGTCTTCAAAAACCTCCAACTGTTCCTTCAGTGATAAAGACACCCCCCTCTCCCCACATGCACACACACACAACTTCCAGTACTATTGAAATAAACTCACTAGGAATGATTTTCTGCCGTTTTTATTGTTATTCTAATAGCCATGTTCAGGCTGCACAGCCCAGATCCTCCTTCCCTCCCTCCCACAGGCTGCGTTCTGCCAGGTGCTTGCAGGCAGAACTGCCACGAACAATGGAAAGTGCATCTCACTGAAAGTTTGACTATGCTATAAATCAAGTGTCTGAAATACATATTGCTTTTAACACTTGAAAACGGTTGCAGCTAATATACCACAGGTGTGCATCAAGTAGTATTGCGGGAAGCCGATGTGTAGGCAAAAAGAATGATCTCAGTTTTAGGTCAGTGAAAGAAATTTGCTTTTAATGAGCTGAATTTGCTTTATAGATTTATTCCTGTTACAACTAGTTGTAAAGAGACCGTACAAAAGCCTGATACTAAAATCTCATGACTTGTATTTCACCACTTTGAACAGAGAAAGTAGGAATGTTAAATTTTCTCATGCACAGCTATGCTTCATCCTTGTTTGTGCTCAGGCTATTTTTTATTCAAAACAATCATAATTTCAGATCTGTTGACATTTTATAACTGGTATTTTATTGTGTCATCTCCTTTCAATATATAAAAATACTAGTTTGCCATTAGATGTGGAAATTTTCGTATGGATTTCCAAGAAGGGGCTGTATCTTCCCAGGCTCAATTTACTTCCCTATGCTGACATCAATCACTTCCTGAGTTTTTATGTTCCAGGGTGCTCATCCTGCATAATTTTTCTCAGAATATGGGACCTCACCTGCCCGTTTAAGTAACTGGACTAATTCCTATTTAAGCAAGAATTTGATGCAGGAAGTTCTTACTTCCTACTTACAGGCTTACATTATTTAATGGCTCAGATGACATGATTAGAGGGTGCCTTCTGATTTTATAATCTATGCAGCTATAATTCAGATTACGCTGAATCAAGTCTAGACTCGTCAGTTTCTGCTGAATCAGAGTCCTGCAGAGTCAGGACACACAGTGAATTAGTAAGAACATGGGAGCAAGAGAAGTTAGCAAGAGGACTAATGGGATCCCACAGCACAGCAAGGTCCAAGCACCAAGATACCTTCTTTACCCAACATCCTGCAGACCGTGACAGCAGTCATCTGCTGGCAGAGATGTAGGTGGGATACAGACATGTGACATGTCCGCCTTTCTGGGCTGTGTGGGATGGTCCTGAGAAAGTGTGAAGAGGGCATAAGAAAGGCTGGGGTGTGAGGCACTATTCCCTTCATGAGAGAGGGCTGCTAATTATATGGACAACGTCCTTTGATAGCCCCTGCAGAACAGTTCCTATAATTTACTTTTCATCTGTGGGAATAAATTGGAAGTATTCAGGCACTGGCTTCTCCACTGGAGTTCACCAGCAATCTGGCTAGATTAATTTCAGGAGTTAGTGTACATTTATATCTGAATAAATGCACCTTCTAAAAGACAAAGACAGACCAATAAAGAAAGAAAATAATAAAAAGAGGCAAGAATGGTAACTCAGTGGTGGACTAGGCTCATTTGCTTGACACATATGGGGCTGGCTTTAGTTCTCTGCTACTCCATTTCAGAGCAGTAGACAGGCATTCAACACAGTACCTGGGGGAAACAGAGAAGGAGCTACTCTGATTCAGATTGGATAGCTGTACAAGGCAATACAGAGGCATGAAGTGACCCTGCTCTGAATCTCCTGCCGAACTGACTCTAAAGTGATTATTGTTGCATTCATGAGTATTTTGTTCCAGCTAGCAATGTGCTAGTCATTTTTAAATTGATTTCTCCTCATCTACTATCAGCTTCACAGTAAATGCACGTATTTTTTTAGTTTAGCAAGGACTGGGCTTTTTTATTATATATTAAAGAAATAATAAATCAAATTCACACATGAAGCAACACATGCTTATGAAGGTTCTGCTTCATAAAAGCACCATAGAGAGGCCCTGTTTCGAGGGAAGACATTTTACACAGTATGCGTATAGGCACTAGTATGCCATTATTAAGATACAAGCTTGCAGGATCTTCCCACAGGACAGAAGCATAGATTCCTTTTGCTCTGTCTTGCTTTATTAGATTCCATTATTTATAATGTGATTCATGCTTGAGTCTGAACCTGTGCAAACTAAAAAGAGTGCTATTGGGTACAATTATTATTGCCCATATTCTGTCCTGATTATGAGCATTCCACATGGGGATCTAAGGGGTAAAAACTCACTTCATTATCCTTACATAGAGAACACAAAAGCCAGCCTTCATCTGGTGAGCGGAAGATCTGCTTCCTTACCGCCTCTTTTGGGCTTAAGCAGTCATTGGATAAAATACAGAAGCAGTCCTGAGACCAGAGCTGTGGTCCCTTACCTCACAAGTGAGTGCCCTAATCATAGGGCTAGAGCATCACACTCGCTCTTGTGAGCTCTTTCAGGCAGAATAAATCTTGAATTCCTTCTGCACAGGGGCACACCTTCAGCAGAAGGGGTACGCCTGCCTTGCCTCCCCAGGCAGTCTGTATTCTGATGGCTTTAGTTGAAATTTGAACACCTACAGCAGGAGATGGGTTTGAATCTCTGTGTCTCACTTTTTATTTTAAATAATAACTTGATCCACTGAGCTGCAAAACCAGCTTTTTCTTTGGTTGTAATTTAGATCAAATTGCCTGATGCAACAGTACATTAAAAAGATACAAATACTGTTGGTGTGTGTTAGGCTCACTCACTAATTGTGGACACAATCTTGAGCCTCTCTAAGGGAAAGCTAGATGTCTGGGAAACTTCAAAGTCACAGAGTAGTTTATGAGGTTCAGACACCTCCAGAGTTAGCTGGTAACTGCAAATAGGGTCATAATTTAGGACTTCAGTGACTAACTTCTGCCCTAGTCTTGCTTACTTTAAATCCTTTATTGGATTTGGCCCTAACACTGTGGGCCTCCTTTAGGACCATTATGATTTTGTAATAGGAGTATAGCAAATTGGCAGATACTTAAACCAATATTCCCTCCAGATGAAAATAGCTGGTTGCAACAATCGCCTCCTATTAAATCTGCAGCCTGATTATAATTTTCTTCTATAGCCTACTCTAGAAATACAAAGACCAAGACTGAATGAATCGTGTTCTGCAGTAACTTAAATATACCATGCAATTTAAATGAAAAATGTGGTTGAATGTAACAAGGCCTCTGGTTTAAATTATGCAATATTTGCGTTCTTATCTTCATTTTAGAAAAATGTGCCTGATACATAAATACACCCAGAAGCAATAGAATCAGATAGATTAATGCTTGTGATTGAAAACAGGTATTCACCCTGCCATATCATATGAATCGTAGATTTGAGTGAGAAAGTCTGTTATTTAGCAGAGATACCTCTGAGGCAGAAAGTGAGGACATTAGGACACAGAATATTACCTGAAAAGTGTAATTGTAAAACTACTGGAGTAGAATATGTACCAATTATTAATTAGTTCGTACAATTATATGGGAAAAAAGATAATGCCGTCACTGCCAGAAATGTTTAGTACCTGCTTAGCAATTATTTTTTAACCAAATGGTTAGAATAAATATTAAAAAGATATTTTAAAATAAAGTGTTTAATGATTTTCACTTTAATAGTAATTTACAGCTTTCTCACACTCTTTATTTAATGTAATTTTACTGAAAAGTAAAGAGAAGATCTTTTCAGTAGTGTGTTGTTCTGATTGCATTAGCACTTTTAAGAAGTCTACAAAAGGAGAAAAAATACACAGTTTATTTGTGCATATGAAAGCTCACTATCAAGAATTACATACTCTGGCACCTTGCTGAAATAGCCATTTCTATCTGGAGAGCATGCAGAAAGGTGCAAGTCAAGTGGGGAAAAACAATTAGCATTGTCACCTCCAACATTTCAAGATCCTACATGGCATTTTTTTCTTAAACCAAGGCTTCTGTTTTATTGAGCTGCAATAAAAAGGTATTTGTCCACGTTAGGTTGTTGTAAACACTATTAATTAATTAGTTATCATGCTAATTTTAGGACTCATCTTGTAACCTAGTATATGTTTACCCATTTTGCAGACAGAAGAGGTTCCAGGTCAAGTGTAGTCACAGTGCTAAAATACTGAACATCTGAACATTTCCACATGCACATTCATATTCTTTCACATAGCTACCTGTCATCTTCACGTTTCACTATTTTAATTTGTTATTGGTATGTCCTAATAACACAAAGATACTGAGAAACTTCAGGAATGCTAGTGGCAGAGCCGTTCTCCTCATGACACTACTGCTACTGAATGAACACTTCTGCTGAAACTCAAGTACACCTTACTGAAGGGAAAATGATACGCCAACTGTAAGATTGCAGATAAAATTCCTGAAAATTCTGAGTAATGAAATGTATTTGGCCTCTACCCTTCCCATTTACCCTACATGTAAGAGAGATTTATTTTTATTATTGTTTTATTCTTGGCAAAAAATTGGCCAAAACTCTTTCTGATACTATGGAAAAAAACCATACTTTTTGGGTATCTCCTTAAGTGTTTGGTTGTGTCCCTCTACTGGTAGAATAGAAAACAGATTGTTGCTATACATTTACGTATTTCTTCTTTCCATTTCGATGATGTTTCCTACCTGTCTTACCAGGAGTTCAGGAATTTCAGATTTTAGGAAAACCTAAATGCAATAGTTCAAATCAAGGAAAATGTGTATTTAATTGAAATATCTCTTCACATATTTATTCGAGGAATTTATGTGGAGATAACATGCCTTAAAAAAATAAAAAAGACAAGGCTGTAAAACCTGAAATGTTCAAATATCATAGCAATCCAAGATGCAAATTTATTTAAGTGAAATGGATCCGTCTTTAACTTGTGATCCTTCAAGTCTCCAATGAGATCAAAAACGTGATAATCCATGATTAAATACAGCAAGAAATGAACAAAGCAAGAGCCATTTCTCTGCAGATTTCAGATTGGCTGAAAGTGCTGCTTAACACTAGGAACAATCTAGATGATCTAGATGAGTTCTGGCCTACATTCAGTCAGTTACATCATGAGCTGGACAGAGAAAAATTCTGACTCATATTTGTTGTTCTTGCTTTGACCTCATTAACTACAGGCACAATTCAGTTTGCAATGAATAGCAAATTTCCCCCCCCCTCCAGGAACTGGACTGGGTTTTAAGAAGAAAAAGATCCCTTATACCAGTATTCCCTTGCCACTCTTATATTTCCATATTCTAGCAAAGGCCAGAAAAAACTCACAGTAGTTTTAGAATTAAATTTCCACCAGGAATAACAGAGAAAGATATGCCAAGAATTACCATGTCCTTCTACCAGACTGGGCCTCTTCTTTTAGGCCGTAATGCCACAAAGCAATTAGGCAAGTTTATGCTTCTGTGTGCCATTGCCATTTTGTTATGACAAGATGCTGCAAAGACTTAACATCTATCCAGTATCTCACCAGATCAGGTCTCAAATTTCTTCTTTACATGTCATCCAAATATAACAGGAATGCAATGCCTCCACTAGCCCTTTTTCACACTATGCAATTGGACAAATGGACATGTTCAGTGTGCCCAAAAAATTCAGGATGGGCCCGGGGACTGATCACATGAGAGTCTGACACTACTTCCCAACAACTGCAAGAGACACACAGAGAGTTTGTGTACTGACTTGGTAAGAAGGAAATAGCAGCACAAAGAAGACAGTGGCAGGCATAAGAGAGCTTTTTTAGGTAAACAGATGGTCTGTCAGTAATTTAGTTAATCTGTGTATGGAACAGAAGAAATCTGGGGTAAAATCAAAGATTTTATTGCATGTTTACAAACATTGTCCTTCTGGCAAAAGCATGTTCATGGGATAACCTTTTGCAGATTCCTGATTTTTCTTAAGTTCCTATACAGGCCACGTAGTTATCAGATTTAATATGGATACACGTTTGGTTTGAGTTTTCTCAAGGATTATGGAATGTGTTAAAAACTGTGCATATGGTTCTGGATTATGGGTGAATACAAATTACAGAATATATACACATTATCATTGGTTATAACAATGTTAACACATTCGTACAAAAAAACATTTATAGGGTACTCAGTACTTCTAATTACAGATTTCCATGACGTTTGTGACACATGCATGCTAATAAGAAAACCTTCCCTGTGATTTTAGAATAGGCTGGCAATTTATGTTTACAGTTCTGATGTTTGTTAAAGTTAGTTCCCTTTAATGTCACAGTATTTGATCAGTATTTTGAGCGATAGATCAAATCACACATAGAGATAAAGTTGTTTCATTATTATACCTTTTTACATAAGCAGCTGTCTTTTACACATACGAATCTCATCCTGTGTTCCTGCAAACAATAATCTCATGCTCATTTTAAAAAGAAACTTGCCATGTCTTGATGACCCAGTCCACTGAAGAGTCCTCTACTGAAGATGGGGAACAAACAAAAAGTTTGTTTTGTTCATTAGAACAACAATAATGACAACAAAGATGACACAAAGGAAGAAAATCAGAGAACTTCTATTAGTAATTTAAATGACATGGAATTTTCTTTCTCATTTATTTTTTTTTTGTTCCATTTACTGATTAGGAAATGAAGATATATGAAACACTTCCTGTCCTTTAAATGACAGAATCAGACCAGTTTTGTTTTGTTTTGTTTTGTTTTTTTTAAATTTGTAGAGGCTGATGATAGACAGTGAGGTATTTCTATTTTTCTTCTAACTGGAGAGATTTTGCAGTCTTGTCACTATCAGATAAATTTGAGCTGCTGTCACTCTATCATGGTATACAATTGAGGGAGAGCTTTAATGCAGGTGCAGCGGCCTAATGCAGAGCACGACAAGCCGGTAACAAATTTATATAATGTAGGCTGCATCTTAGTATCTACTATTTACATCACTGACTGCTGATCTCTGCAGACTGTGATTGATGTGCTGCTGATGCTGCTGTTCTGCCTGACACTCACGCAAAGTAAAGTTACCAAGGTATAGAACAGAATTGGGGCAGCAACACTGTAGAGGGAAATGACATTAAATAAATGCTCGTGAATTTTAGCCACCTCCAAAGCTTCTCTGTAGGCAGAACTGAGCTTCTAAGTGTTGAGTGGACTCTGAGAATAAGACATTTGACATGCTGACCTTTTCAACAAAGGTCAAATGCATCATTTTTGTAGCGCTGAGTGTTTCTCCCTACCTACCTCACCCCTTCTCTCTGTAACTTGATTATCTAGTAGGTATCTTATTTGAATGAATATTTCAAGAGATCAAGATGGACAAAATTCAATGACCAGCACAGGTTTTGGAAATTTCATATATTCTATCTTTCATCTACTGTTTAAACTCAACTGTAATTTGGACATCATGGTCAAAAACTTTGAAACTTTTTGATGCTTTTTCTTTTATATGAAATTTAGAAGAGTTGATCAACTGACTTTGTAGAAAGTCTTTTGTTAACATAAGACTTTAAGGACATATTTAATTGGATCACAACTTGAAGTGGCAGCAAACTGAGTTTGCCCTTTGCCTTAACATACCTAGGAATCCTGATCTATATTCCTGATTGCTATTGAATTTTCTAGATTTCATTATAAAATCAATAACCGTTGCACATGGTAAAATAGTTTACAAGAGCTACAACATATTGTGGACTTCTGAAAACATACTGAGCTCACTGAAGCCACCCAGGCAGCCAATTAGGAGAAAACATCTATTAAGGAAAAACAGGGCAGTCTCATTGACTGCTATTGATTTTCTTAGCCCTGTGAAAAGACAATCAATTAGATAAAGAAGGCTAATGTTACAGCTGCAATTTAATAACCCCTAAAGAAAGGAGGAGGGCTATTGATTCCTGACATGGAATGCAGAGCTTATTGAAATATACTGAACTTCACCTGTCTTATAATCAGGCCTCGAGGAAAGAGGAAGGTCTTTTTGGGACTGAATGTAACTTGTGGCATAGAATCTCAACTATTAAACTGTCTTGATGATGTCAGACCTAAGAGATGCAAATGAAACAAAACTTTAGAGGAAACAGAAGCTCAGGGTTGAATACTAAATCACAGGAGCTATTGACAGACACTGTCTTGGTGAAGGTTGTTTCTCTTTTTCATACAGAAAGCACCAGAGTACCACCTGTCATTTTCAAAAGCAAAGTCAGTTTTGCCAACCAGCCCTGAATGACAAATAAAGCTTTATATGAAACACAAGGGCATATTATGTGCTATTGTGTGTTCTGCTAAGTGCTAATTTATCTGGCTTGTTCTCTTCAGCAAACACATGCACAGATACATGAAATAATCCATCTAATTATGTAGCTATTTAAGAGAAAAACAAAGCAAGGTGTTTTTGTCTGATACAGAAGGTACATGATACAACAAAGGTTTCAACAAAACCTAACACAGTTAATGAAAATAAATGAAGTGCTGTAAGCTGTAACAATTTTAGAACAAATAAACTTTTGGCAGTTTTATATTTAGGGTAGACCCAGCTGCTTTTCATAAATAGATGAGTACTTTCTTTCAGTTTTTGATAGTCCCTAATTGGAAATGGCTAATAGGCCTTGTGGCTTTCCACTAGAAAATCTGGTCTAAAATACCTTATATAGATATTTTCTTTATGCTTTTTTTCTATTGCTTGTATTTGATCCTTTCTCTCTCATTATATATATGCCTTTTTTTTACCAGCAGACAGCTGCTATTCACAATAATCGCCAGGGCAGTCAATTATACTTTAAATAGGCCTACTTGAGGGCAAATGAGCGTATGGTGGTCTAAATTGTGCTGGAGACATATTACACACAAAGACTGTCATTTCAAGGACCTGGAACATGACAAATATTATTTGGAAGCAGTGCAGTACCTATATAGTATGTGTGCTCATTACTATATCAATATAGCAATACCCAGTGGACTGTGCTTGCATGTTTTGTAATGCAGTTGTATATATATATATATATATATATATATATATATATTTGTACACACACAAACACATACACATATAAATGTATATAAAATATTCCCAATGAATGCTTAGATTGCGTGGCAAACACCTGATTTCCTGAAATGTATGTCTGTCCTTAAAAACTGAGAGAGAGTACAAGTGATCCAACATAATAGGGTGTCTCCGTTTAGCACACATCCAGGGGGCCACCTGTTCTATCACCCGATGACCCACTCTGAGCCAAGAAGGGGAATTAGCAAAAGGAAAGGAGACCTGTGGGATCAAATGGAAATAGATTTAATAAAATAACAAAACTAGTATTAATACTAATTCTAGCCTCACCACCCAAGTTTCAAAAGGCAGAGTCAGGGACTGGAAGGATGAAGAACCGCCCACTGTAGGAGAAGATCAGGTTTGAGACCATCTAAGGAACATGAAGGTGCACAACTCCATGGGACCTGATGAGGTGCATCCACGGGTCCTGAGGGAACTGGCGGATGAAGTTGCTAAGCCACTATCCATCATTTTTGAGAAGTCGTGGCAGTCTGGTGAAGTTCTCACTGACTGGAAAAGGGGAAACATAACCCCCATCTTCAAAAAGGGAAAAAAGGAAGACCCGGGGAACTACAGGCCAGTCAGTCTCACCTCTGTGCCCTGCAAGATCATGGAGCAGATCCTCCTGGAAACTATGCTAAGACACATGCAAAATAAGGAGGTGATTGATGACAGCCAGCATGGCTTCACTAAGGGCAAATCATGCCTGACAAATTTGGTGGCCTTCTACGACGGGGTTACAGCGCTGGTGGATAAGGGAAGAGCAACTGGTGTCATCTACCTGGACTTGTGCAAAGCATTTGACATTGTCCCACATGACATCCTTGTCTCTAAATTGGAGAGACTTGGACTTGATGGGTGGACCACTCGGTGGATAAAGAATTGACTGGATGGTCGCACTCAAAGAGTTGCGCTCAATGGCTCGATGTCCAAGTAGACACCAGTGACAAGTGGTGTTTCTCAGGGGTCAGTATTGGGACCAGCGCTGTTTAACATCTTTGTCAGTGACATGGACAGTGGGATTGAGCGTACTCTCAAAAAGTTTGCCGACGACACCAAGAAGTGTGGTGCGGTTGACACACTGGAGGGAAGAGATGCCATCCAGAGGGAGCTTGACAGGCTTGAGAGCTGGGACTGTGCAAACTGCATGAAGTTTAACAAGGCCAAGTGCAAGGTCCTGCATGTAGGTCAGGGCAATCCCAAGCACAAAGACAGGCTGGGAAGAGAATGGATTGAGAGCAGCCCTGAGGAGAAGGACTTGGGGGTGCTGGTTGATGAGAAGCGAAACATGAGCTGGCAATGTGTGCTTGCAGCCCAGAAAGCCAATGGTATCCTGGGATGCATCAAAAGCAGCGTGGCCAGCAGGTGAAGGGAGGTGATTCTGTCCCTTTATTCTGCTCTCGTGAAACCCCACCTAGAGTACTGCATTCAGCTCTGGGGTCCCCCACATAAGGAGGACATGGAGCTGTTAGAGCGAGTCCAGAGGAGGGCCATGAGGATGATCTGACGCTGGAGCACCTCTCCTATGAAGACAGGCTGAGAGAGTTGGGCTTGTTCAGCCTGGAGAAGAGAAGGCTCCAGGGAGACCTTCTAGCAGCCTTCCAGTACCTGAAGGGGGCCTACAGGAAAGTGGGATAGGGGCTTTTTACAAGGGCAAGTAGTGACAGGAAGAGGGGGAACAGTTTTAAACTGAAAGAGGGTAGATATAGATTAGATCTTAGGAAGAAATTCTTGACTGTGAGGGTGGTGAGACGCTGGAACAGGTTGCCCAGAGAAGTTGTGGATGCGCCCTCCCTGGCAGTGTTTAAATCCAGATTGGATGAGGCTTTGAGCAACGCGGTCTAGTGGAAGGGTGTTTCTGCTGATGGCAGGAGGATTGGAACTAGATGCTCTTTAAGGTCCCTTTCAACCCAAACCATTCTACAATTCTATGATTCTATGATTCAATGAATGCTGGGTGTCAAACACTGCATGACAGTCACAACAAATGGGAGAGTAGGCCTTGGGAGCATGTCCTGGTTTGACCTAAATCAGAACCAATTTTCCTTTCAGTGATTTTTACTTTCAGCTAAGTCTATTCTAAGTAACTGCACTTTCTGAAACTAACTGAATGTGTTGCAGACAGTGTCTGCTTCCAGGACTGATAACGCTCAAAGTTTACAGTTATTCCTGAGGCACCGGTAGGGATGTTATGCAGAAAGGCTCTTGCTGTACTTAGTCTTAGAGAAACCAAGGTCACTGCTGAATTCCTCACTGCTTACGAGTGAAGAGCCGAAGGGGGGTCGCACCTGAAGGGAGGAACGGACAGGACAGGTGACCCAAAATTGACCAACGAAGGTATTCCATCCCATACACGTCATTCTCAGTATAAAGTGGGGGGATCATGAGGGTCTCGCCCCATTCTGCTATGGCTGTTGTCCAAAGAGGACTCTGTCTGTTTTCCTGCTGCCCCCGATCCCGATCCGTGCATCTCTGAATCCAGCTCTCGACCATCGTTGGGCCCAGCCTGGGCCTTCCTGGAGCCTGCCTTGCAGTGCCGGTGGCGACGTGGCTGATATCGGGGGAGCTCGATATTGGTTTTGTATATATTTGTATATATTTGATTATTTCTATTATTATTATTATACTCTTTTTCATTATTATTATTTATTAAAACTGTTTTAACTTTCACACCCATAAGTCTTTCTCCCTTTTCCCTTTTCCTTTCCCTTCTGGGGGGAGGGGAGGGTTAATAGAGAGCATCTGCCACTGGTTTAATAGCCAGCCCAACTTTAAACCATGACAGAGCAGAATGATGGGCGATCCCTTCCAGGGACAGTAACCATTGGGGAGGAGGCCCACCTTCAGCAAACTTCCCAATTAATAGTGAGCATCATGTTTATGGTATGGAATATTTCCAATGGCTAGCCTGGGTCAGCTGCCCTGACTTTTGGTCCTCCTAGCTAAAGCACCTGGCTAACTCGAAACTGCTAATGACCTTGATCACTGTGGGAACCCACATACCATGGCTGGCCACAAACTAAATTGTCTTACCAACTTTGTTCCCGCCGTATCAGGTGCTGCAGTCTTCTCAAAAGTGCAGCTTTTCTGAACAGAAAATTGATTCTATGATTCTATTCCAGTGAAACCAGGACACAGGGTTTTTCAAAGATTTACTTTTTCCTAATATTATAGAGTAGTATGGAACTGGATACAAGGAATATACAGTTAATTTGTTAAATCAGTTAGCAATTTATCTTCCTTGTGTGTGCATGCATTATGAACACTCTCCCTTTATTAAGGTTCTAGGAAAGTGAGCCAGAATAGAATAACATTGAGATCAACATAGTCAAAGCTGCATAAGAAATGTGCTACTCAAGACAGCACTGTGTACAAGATTATGTGAATAATGATGAACCAGCAAAAATCCAAAACATCAGGATAGAGCATTTGGACAAACAAAACAAATTACCTAAAACATCCAAAGTATATTCAGTTTGGTAAGGTTTTTTAATAGAGAAACAGCCTTAAAGGATTGCAGATAAGCAAAATTTTGTAGTTAAGGAAATAAAGAAAGGAACAGATATGATAACTGGAATTCATTCTTGTAGTGCCATTAAGTTCTTGCAGATATGATAGTTTACATTGGAGGGGCTGGTTCTGAGAGATGCTGAGCATTTCCTGTTCATTCCTGTGGGAGCTCTGAGTATTGAGCTCCATTTAAGATCAGGATGCTCATCATGGCTCAGTTCTACAGAAGGAAGTAATAAAATCCATCACTGCATGGATGCTGTAATACAGATAAGATGCACCTTACTATATCTGTTCTGAAAAGGAAGAATGCAGACAATAAATGGACAGGCCTAAAAATTGGTTCTGTAAGTGTTTCATTATTGATAACTAAAGCTGTAGCTCAGAATAGCCTTTTATTTTTAATATCTAAAATTAAAATCCAGTAGCACAGTACAGGCAGCACGGTAGGAAAGAGAGTCAAACAATATAAACAAGCTTGCAGATACAATTTTTGAAAGTGGCTAAAAACGAATGTTGGGGGTGGGAACTACTATAAAGAGAGCTTCATTAGCAAATAAGAAGGTTGTAAAAGGCAATTTAAAGCACACAAAAATAGTGAACTTAGCATCATAAACAAGAAAAATAGATGTTTGCAAGGAACATGCCTAATTAAGATTTGCTTTCTTGCAAACTCAATTGCATCACTTTTCAAATATTAAATATTATTAGAAAAAGTTTGGATTATCAAAGGATCATACTCAAAACCAGTGAGTTTCATGTGCCTTTAAAACTTTGTAAAAAATTTACAGCTGATAAAAGTCAGCCAACAAAATTTTTCAAATTAAAGATGTATTCCTTGATGATTCAATCATGTATTTCACATACAGTAGGTCAAGGTGTAAGAAAGGACTTGAGTGCCTGTGTCCAAAATCCAGTTTTGAAAAATCCTCCACTCAGCCTTTACTTGATCCTACAAGACTAAATTCAGCTGATTTGAAGTTCTGATTCTCTTTCCAGCACTACGCTTTTGATAGGACAAAGCAGCTCAGCAGCTTCCCTGTGACCTAAAGTTTATCTGGAGTAAAATTGTAGGCATTCTTCCACAATAAGTGCCTGAAGGGCTCCACCTGTCAGTGTTCTGTAATGCACCTTACATATACCCCCGGGGTCTCTACAGCAGGCAGGTATGACCACAGATTGCTTTTAGAGCTTAACAATGAAGAGACTCCTTCCTTTAAATTGCAGCATACATTCACAGTGGTTGAAGCACCCATTTAGCATGTAGAAGACGATATCTGAGCAGGGTTTACCTACATCCTTCTTTTGCTAAGACTGAAACCCAAGCACCAAATAATAGCAGTTGTGTTTGGAAGGTTGCTTCCCCATAAGTCTTCTTGTATTTATAGTTCTGCATAAAAACCTTCAGGATTTAGCAGGCCAGAAAGTAGACTAGTGAGTATTACTCTTTAGACTGGAAGGTTTTGGTATGGGAAGAGGAAGACCTTGCCTCAGATCCCTGCCCTCAGGTTCTCTTGTGTATTTTAAGTGACGTAGCCACTGAGGAAAAACAACCACCCACAAAAAACATAAATGGTAGTGGGTGCAGAAGTTTGTCCCAGGAAATGTCCATGTTTATGTGAATGCCATAACCACTAGGCAATGGAAGACTGCTTATTCACACACCCACTTTGCTCCCATAGTTTTCGCACAGCTTAAACTGGAAAGGTAACTGTAGAAGCAAAAAGTCTTCACTTCAGAAAAAATACAGTTATTCTTCAATCACACAGTAAATAGTTAATAAGACAAATAGTTAAGTGCATTTGTTGTTCTTTTGGTGCTGCACAAAACTTAGGAGAAATACGTCTTGAAAAATCTCTGAACAGAAAGAGATAAAAGTATTAGGATGTTTGTATGTCACAGTCAATTAGAAAGGTACCTTCTTATCATTACTGCTCATCGTAACTGAAGGAAATAGGCCCTCCTGATTGGCAGAAATTAGTTAAACAAGCTTAGACTATATTCAAGTGCCATCTGTTCTCTGCTCTAGAGGCACAAATTACAAAATCTGTATTAATAACTAGAAAGAAGGTAAATAAAAGGTTTAACATGTTTCTGCTTTTGATGGAAAAGATTCAGTTCTGAATCTGAAAAAGGCTATTCTGTTCATAATGTCTTCTGGCCTTTATAATTCCTCCTCTGTATAGGTTATGTTTTCTTCTTTACATTGTCATCAAATTCAGTAAATAAGCATAGAAATGGTAGTTTAGGAATTTTCAGTTGCTAAAGAAGCAGCATAATATATAGGTTGGGGGTGGATCAATATAGCAGTTCAGAGCCTCAAAGTTTGGAGGCCTGCTAATCACATGGAGCGACATATTTCTACAGAGGCTGACCAATCTCCAACATACCAATGAGTAGGATAGAACTGGAGTTAGAAGATGTTTTTTCTTACAAAGTACAGCAGATGTAGAGAAGTTCAAACATAAGGAGAAAAGACAATTATAACATAATGAACAAGTAAGCAAGCTTAATTCCAAACATTCAGGTCGCTGCTTTGAGAGTTAATGCAAGAACTAACTTTTGAATAAAGTGGAAAATATAAATATGCCTTGTTCCCATTAGCACCTGCACAAAGCCATATGAAGTCAGTAAACAAAATGTCAAGAGCATATCAATGAACACATCTTGACCAGACAATGAAGCAGGGAAGTAGCAGTTGTATCTGACTGTAATACAAAGGACTCCATGTTTTTACAACTTAGACTTATATGTAACTTTAATTTAGGTACACATTTAAGCAATTCACTGCTCTCCTTCTAACCTCTGCAGGACACAACATGGTAATACCATGGTTTTCAGTTTGCTCTGGCTAAGGTCTGAGCCACCAAGCCTTTAGGTCTCTTGATCTAAAATCCATGTTGGTGCACACCACGCAGCTGGATGGGCTTGCTTTCTGGGGCCAACTGTTGTGCTAGGGCAGTGTTGTGAGTCGACCCCAGCCAGCAGCTGAACACCCACACAGCCATTCACTCGCTCATTACCCCTCCACAGTGGGGCAGGGGAGAGAACAGGAAAAGTAAAAGTGAAAAAACTCATGTGTCAAGATAAACACAGTTTAATAATTGAAGGGAAAAGGGAGAGGGAAAAAAAGTGATGCAAAGTCAGACAGTCACCACCTCCCACAAGTTGACTGGTACCCAGTCTCTGAGCAGCAGCTGCCTTGGAAGTCAGTACATAGTAGGCATACTCTGAAACTGCTTAGTGTTCACAGGGAAAAGAGAGAGAAATGCTTAAGTTCTGGTTCACTCTGTGGCACAAACTGGAGGTAGGTGCCAAGATGCTGAGATGTAGGGACTTTCCAATCAAAATAGAGATACCTTGTATGTTCTGTGGCCTCTGGGGCTATGAAACATGTAGACAGGAGTTCTCTGAGATGCAGTTTTGGTCCCCATGTTTGGTCCTTAGTTTAGGTAGCTAAAACTTCATGAATTCTAACACCCAAATGATTTGGAAAAGGACATTCCACTTTTGGCTCTAAAAATACGTCTCCTTTGTCCTGGTTTCACTGGGATTTGGTTTCAGTTTGTGGCCAGCCATGGTGATCATGGCCTTCAGCAGTTAAATCCAGGGCAACTGACCCTGGCTGGCCCACAGGTGTGTTCTGTGTCATTGACATCAAGCTCACTATAAAAGAGAGGGTTTAGTGGGAAGAGGTGTGGGGGGGTCCCCTTCCCCTTCCCCTTCCCCTTCCCCTTCCCCTTCCCCTTCCCCTTCCCCTTCCCCTTCCCCTTCCCCTTCCCCTTCCCCTTCCCCTTCCCCTTCCCCTTCCCCTTCCCCTTCCCCTTCCCCTTCCCCTTCCCCTCGCTCTGTTTTGTGTTGTCATTTATATTGATTTCTTAATTTCATTAAATCTGGTTAACTTCATCCTACAAGTCTCCTTCTCTTTTTCCCAATTCCCTTCCTCATTTGGGGAAGGGACATTGGGTGAGAGAAAAACTGCTATTGTTTAGCCCCGGGTGTGGGCTAAATGAAGACACTCTTTAAATACAGGATGTATTTTGGAAAAATATTTTCTGTGTAAAATCTGAATGAAAGCTTAAGAGGACCAAATTCACAAACTATGTAGTCATGCAAACAATATTTCAGAAATAATTCTACAATAAACTCCATAGCTTCCTCTGAGTACATAAGCAATAGCAGATGATTCAAGTATTTTGACTCACCTTTTTACTAATGACAGAATAAGGGGAAGGACAACTGTCATTCTAATTCTGGAAAAAGCAGTATGTTTTATTAATAAGAAGTAAATATTTCTGAAAAAATATTTGTTTTAAAAGGTAATATTCCTTTGAACAGAATGGCATACTATGTTGGGCAAGAATTTACAACTGTGTCTGAAACACTGTTAACGCAAAATCATCTTGTTACATCTCACCTTTTGTAGAGGCAGAGTACACTGATGAATCATTATCACAATAGGATTACATGTTGAATATCTAAGGCCGTTTGTTAGAAGACGACGATAATGGAAAAACAGCAGGCCTATTAAAAAAAAAAAGCTAACAAAAAATCCTTACTATGCTTCCAGATGTTATCTTAATTGAATAATTTGCCTTATGTACAAAAATAGTAGATTTCTCCACCCAAACCCATGGAATAAAGTGACCATTCCCTTCTCAGTTCCAGTTTTAAATTACTACATAACAGAAAGCTCTGAAACAAAATGTTGTGTTACAGTTAAACAATGCTTCCAAAGAAGAAAAAGAAAATATGAGAAAGGTGTATTTGAGGATTGACTGATAATTTTGTTTTAGGTAGACTCTATCTGCATAGATTGTAAATTGAGCATATTGTATAGCTCAAAATAAAAAAGTGTCTGAGAAATTTTGCTTTTTGTTCTGTTTGTAAATTGTGCAAGTCTGTGAATTAATTGCAATTTTCTTGGAGGTGTTTGTTATTCATAATTATATGCCAAATAACGCCTGCATAATTATTGGGCCTGAACTGATTCATAAATGGCTTTTAGTTGGTGCTCAACATTTGACACGGGCTGTGACTTGACGATTTGAACTGCATCCTCGCTCGGAATGAACCTGACAGCTCCAGAGCTCCGGCACTGCAGAGGTCAGGGAGATTAGTGCAGCTGAAGAACAGATCAAACATTTAGAAAAAATACTTCCTTTCATCTCTGCCACCAACGTGAGATACTCAGAAGCACCAAGAACACCACAATTTTTAATAAAGAAAAAGATGAATATTCTTGGCATCCCAGCCTCCCTCTACAGTTGCCCCTTTTATACCCTAGATACCTACACCACTTCCCTTCAGTGGTTGTTTTCCTCATATCTGCTTTAAGTCATTTAGTTTATTTCTATTATTCAAAACCGTCCACTTTTTCCTTTCCATGACATTTGTCACATTCCTCACACTTGATTCTGCTCATTATACATTAATTTTCTTTTAATTAAACTTGTTGCTGCTTTGCCAAGCTTTTTGAGGCATGACTAGGGATAAAGATTTACCATTTTTTAGGACCTACTGTAATGAATAATAGTATCAAGATGACATAGTTAGAGCAAAACAGAATTAAAAACAATATTAAGATGGACACCTTACTTGAATGATACTAGGATGGTAACAAACAAGACAGCAGTCTCTGAAGATTACTAGCTCACATGTCAGAAGGTAGGGAATGAGAAATATAATCATGTGCAGAAGTCTAGAACTCTTCCTTTGCAATATAAAAGTCATTCAATAAAATCGCTAAAGAAATACTATCTATATTTTGTGAAAAAACCTGCATCCCTTTTTACCAAAAACTAAACTCTCCACGGAAGTTCAAATTCAGAAAATTTCAGTCCACTATTGCTAGTAAACAGGTTCTTACTTGGAATATTGCATTGTATTGGCCATTTCCTGGAAGTTAAATGTCAGTAAGATTTAGCATATTATTAATTGTACAGAATATTCAAACAATGGATTAAACAGTTGTACACTGGTTTCTTTAAGGCTATTAGGCCTTGTCTTAGACCTAGAGGTTCCTTACTACTTACCCATACAGACTGCAAGGCTTAAAAATAAGTTTTAAGCAGTAATATCCCTAAATGATCTATTGGGAAATTAAATGTGAACTTAAGAGGCTGTAGTTCATCTAGTAAATCAAAAATCATCAATAATTTTCCCATGCCCAGTAAAGATGATTTTGAGGAAAGAAGGGATAAAGACTATCATGATTGAAATAGGACACATAATTTAGTCTTTAGAGCTCTTTTTTTTTTGTTCTTTTTTTTTTTCCCCTCCAGATCTGGCAGATATGCAGGAAAAAGAAGACTGTTTAAACCCTTTTGGAGGTTGTAGATTACCCCTTCAATTTTACCTGGAGAGACCTGTTTGTTATGTAGAGCCATTCACATGTTTCTCACCCATCTGCTGATGGGGGAAGAATATTGTTCATTACATCTTTGATTAATTCTTCACTGGTGTCCAGAGCCACAATGCTCTTAGGGATGGGCAAGTAGGAAACATCATTCCTTCCCACTCTTCAGTGCAGCTGTGTCAGTCTTAGAGACAATCCAACTCTTCATTAGCATCTTATTCAAAAGTCATAGATCTTTTGGCCACATATCCTATTTAGATTTCCTTATAAGGGACATAAGACAGTATCTAATCAATGCAAATGTGTGTTTTTAATGTGGAAGCTTCCTGGGTGACTGATGATGTATTTTAAAGGCAGCATAAGTGGTCAAAGAGTCAAAGTACCCTATATTATTGAAAATTTTAATGTTATCATTTATAAATAGGACTGAATGAAGACTCTCAGTTCAGACAACTCTCACCAGAAGAGAAATTATCAAAAGCACACTAGTCAGAATTGAAGACTTACTAATTTCTTCTTGGCTGAAGTTCAACTCTTATAAATGAAGAGTCATTCCAGTCAGTTACACTTTCAGAGGGTGAAAGGGAACTCAATTTGCTCATCCTGTAGTTAAAAAAAAAAAAAAAAAAGACATAAAAAATGATACCAAATCTACAAACTAAGAAAACAGCTTTTTTCTTCTGGGGTCACTAAAGAAAGAAAGCTCTGAAAAAGCTTTAAAAAAATGAAGAAAAAATAAGTACTTAACTCCACCACATACAAATTCTGCTGAGAATCCCCCCAAAATTTTTCTTGTGGGTAAAAATAATTTTTCCTGGAAATGCTATTAGTCCTCAATTTTGAAACTGCACTGAAAGAAAAATAGTGACAGGGAAGAATATCAGAGACCTGAATGTAAGAAATATAGGGAATGGACCTCTAAAAAATATGTATGAACACTGGGAAGTTTGTAGGCCAAAATGCATGTCTGTTTTTGTAAAGATCAGTCTACACAAAATGATCTAGAAAAAAATATTCTATGAAAATACATAAGTTTATTTTTTTCAGACACTGTGGAAAACTGACTGGGCAACATATGCAGGTTTTTTTGCAGGGATAAAATTTAAAAAAATGAGGCAAAAAATTGAGTTACTTCCTTGGTTAGTATTCCAAGCTACTAACAGAGAACATTACAGACTGTCTCATCTAGAAAAGAATAATCTCCATTTTTCTGAACATACTTCAGTTATATCAGTAGCATACTAGCCTTTTAAAATTTAATTCTCCATGATACATGCTAAATATGTTATTGCTTTTTGCATCTACATTAGTTAGAATGTGTTTGCAAATATGCTGTAACACCACACAACTAAATAAAGTGAGAGAAAATCTTGTCACTTATGGTTTTCTTCTCGTAGGACTTTCTTGTCCTATTGCACAGGGAAATAGCAGAAATTACTTCACAAGAATTAAATCTCTGTCTTTATGCTGCCTTAAACCTTGAGAAAGTATGAACAAAATCTGTAATTTAAAAAAAGCTTAATTAATCTATTTGTGAAATATACAGGCCAATTACCACAATATATTAAAATCTTTAAACAGAACACGCAGAATACAAGGATTTCAACACTTTGTTCTATTTTATAAGTTTACAAACATAAACTATGATGTGTCAGACTGAGCCTTATTCCAATTAATTTACTCTATATTGAGGAATCTTACAGTTCATGAATTAAATCAAAGAATTTACTAAAACTGGAATTTCATCTAAATGATGGGGTAAACACCCTCAAAACTAAAGAAATACTTAAAAATTAGACTACTATTCTACTTTTACTTGGTATAAACCTAAGGTGTTTGCATGTTTCTAAATTTGGAGTGTACACAATTAAGAATACACAAATGCACAGCACTGAAACATAGTGAAAGGAGCTCCTAGAGTTCTGGGTTTAAAAGAAAGAGGAAAAAAATTTAAATCATAAAGGCAGCATAGTTTGTCTGTCTAGAGGTCAGATGGTAACCCTCTTCATTGCATTTAATTAATGTCTTTAAAGATCACCATTCACTACATTGAATTCTAAATCTTGCTGATCACAAAAGTTTAGTTTTAGTTTCCTTTTTTTTATTTTTAATTTGAATGAAATAGTCCATTCACAAAACCACAACTAACAGTAGAGGAAATAATTACTAAGAAAAATATTAATAATCAGTTTATTTCTGAATCATCCTTTAGAAAGCAGTCAATGTATATGAATGGGTTTTGCTTACATTAAAGTCCACAACAGGTTCCTCTTCCAGTCTTCAGTTTATGTTATGTATCTGACTGAAACAATAATTTAGAACTGGCAAAAAGGAAGTTCTTTCAGAAAAGTATTATAAAATAAACTATAAACACAATTTTTAAATACATAGCTATTTATCCTGTTCATTTATTATGTCTTTGATAAGAATACAGCCATTTCCAAGAGTTAAAATGCCATCTTCTTAGATACTTCTTGTCCAAAATAGTAATTAAAAAAAATCTGTTACAGACATTGTTCCTTAATTGTTAGCATGGATTTACCACCAGAATAAGCAATGATTTCTTGACTAGCATCTCCCTTGGCCATTGTTACTAGTGAATGAGCTCTGATACTGGCACGTAGCACAACAGTCGTGATAGGTTTGCAGGCCTCAGGAACAGCTTATATGAGGAGTGCTGCAATCATTGATATGAGCTAGAGTCTGGGGTAGGCAGGCATGGGAAGATTGCTAGAGTTGCAGTCCAAACAACAGCTTAAATGCTTGGAACTGTGCTACAGAATGGACAATCCTATGGGCTGGGATCAGAGCCAAGGGATATTGTGGCAGATATCTGCTGCAGACTGGTCATGAGGAGAAAACGAAGGCAGCTGAGGTACTAAGGTGCCTCAGTCCTTAACAGCAAGGTCTGCTCCCCAACCTCCCAGTCTTCATGCCTAGTGGGGAGTCTTGGGGAAAGATGTACTTGACACAGGAGTGGAGGATGAAACAGTGCCTATGTAAATAAAGTGAAGTTTCACAAGGGCAGAGAAGCAGATCTTCAAAAGGGAAGGAAAGAGGATCTAGGGAACTACAGAGCAGGGCCAGCTGAATCAGATTTTCCCATGGCCATATCTCGTTGAGTTTTGAATATTGCCAAAGATGGAGTTTCCACCACCATTATGAGAGCTCATTACAGTGTTTGCCCACCCTCACAGCAAAATACTTTTCCCGACTATTGACTTGAAATTTCATTAAAATTCCAGTGAAAGTGACGGTGTCTGAGAACAGCCAACACAGATTCACCAAAGGGCAAAATATGTTTAGTGAATCTGGTTGCCTTTTAATGATGAAATTATTTGCTTTGTGGACTAGGGCAGAAGATGACTCTGTAGTGGCGCTTTTAGCACAATAACCCATTGTATCCCATTAGCCAGACAGAGGAGATATGAATTGGATGGTGGAGTGCAACATGGCTAAAAACTAGCTTGACTTTCAGGCACTAAGGGTTGTGACAAACAGTTCAAATACTACCTGGAAACTGCCTAAACGTTGTATTACTCAAGGGCTGAAGAGGCCAATACTTTCTAACGTCTTCCGAGCTCAAGATCAGAGCATCCCAGCAGGTAGGAAGTCAAGGAAGGGTACCAGGAGACCTGCATGGTTAAACAGGGAACTGCTGGGCAAACTCAAGTGGAAGAAGAGGGTGTACAGATCATGGAAGGAGGGGCTGGCCACTTGGGAGGAATGTAGGTCTGTTGTCAGAGGATGTAGGGAGGCAACTAGGAAAGCTAAGGCCTCCTTGGAATTAAACCTTGCAAGAGAGGTCAAGGACAACAGAAAGGGCTTCTTCAAATACATTGCAGGTAAAACCAACACTAGAGGCAATGTAGGCCCACTGATGAATGAGGTGGGGGCCCTGGAGACAGAGGATAAAAAGAAGGCGGAGTTACTGAATGCTTTCTTTGCCTCTGTCTATACTGCTGGAGGCTGTCCTGAGGAGCCCCGGACCCCTGAGGCCCCAGGAGAAGTCAGGATAGAGGAGGAATCTGTCTTGGTAGATGAGGGCTGGGTCAGGGACCAATTAAGCAATCTGGACATCCATAAATCCATGGGCCCTGATGGGATGCATCCGCGGGTGCTGAGGGAGCTGACGGAAGTCATTGCTAGGCCACTCTCCATCATCTTTGTTAAGTCGTGGGCAACGGGAGAGGTGCCTGAGGACTGGAGGAAAGCGAATGTCACTCCAGTCTTCAAAAAGGGCAAGAAGGAGGACGCGGGTAACTATAGACCGGTCAGCCTCACCTCCATTCCCGGAAAGGTAATGGAACAACTTGTCCTTGGTGCTGTCTCTAGGCACATCAAGGATAGGGGGATCATTAGGGGCAGTCAGCATGGCTTCACCAAGGGGAAGTAATGCTCAACCAACTTGATAGCCTTTTATGAGGACATAACCCAGTGGATAGATGATGGTAAAGCTGTGGATGTGGTCTATCTTGATTTCAGTAAAGCGTTTGACACGGTCTCCCACAGCGTCCTCGCAGCTAAACTGAGGAAGTGTGGTCTGGATGATCGGGTAGTGAGGTGGATTGTGAACTGGCTGAAGGAAAGAAGCCAGAGAGTGGTGGTCAATGGGACAGAGTCCAGTTGGAGGCCTGTGTCTAGCAGAGTCCCTCAAGGGTCAGTACTGGGACCAGTACTATTCAATATATTCATTAATGACTTGGATGAGGGAATAGAGTGCACTGTCAGCAAGTTCGCTGATGACACAAAACTGGGAGGAGTGGCTGACGCGCCGGAAGGCTGCGCAGCCATTCAGAGGGACCTAGACATGCTGGAGAGTTGGGCGGGGAGAAATTTAATGAAATATAACAAGGGCAAGTGTAGAGTCCTGCATCTGGGCAAGAACAACCCCATGTATGAGTACAAGTTGGGGACAGACCTGTTGGAGAGCAGTGTAGGGGAAAGGGAGCTGCGGGTCCTAGTGGACAGCAGGATGACCATGAGCCAGCAGTGTGCCCTTGTGGCCAAGAAGGCCAATGGCATCCTGGGGTGTATTAGAAGGGGTGTGGTTAGCAGGTCAAGAGAGGTTCTCCTCCCCCTCTACTCTGCCCTGGTGAGGCCGCATCTGGAATATTGTGTCCAGTTCTGGGCCCCTCAGTTCAAGAAGGACAGGCAACTGCTAGAGAGAGTCCAGCACAGAGCCACAAAGATGATTAAGGGGGTGGAACATCTCCCTTATGAGGAGAGGCTGAGGGAGCTGGGTCTCTTTAGCTTAGAGAAGAGGAGACTGAGGGGTGACCTCATTAATGTTTATAAATATGTAAAGGGCAAGTGTCATGAGGATGGAGCCAGGCTCTTCTCAGTGACGTCCCTTGACAGGACAAGGGGCAATGGGTGCAAGCTGGAACACAGGAGGTTCCGCATAAATATGAGGAAAAACTTCTTTACAGTGAGGGTGACCAAACACTGGAACAGGCTGCCCAGAGAGGCTGTGGAGTCTCCTTCTCTGGAGACATTCAAAACCTGCCTGGACGCGTTCCTGTGTGATATGGTCTAGGTAATCCTGCTCCGGCAGGGGGACTGGACTAGATGATCTTTCGAGGTCCCTTCCAATCCCTAACATTCTGTGATTCTGTGATTAGCTTCAGCTGGGATGATAGGAGTGAAGGCACCCCCAGCAAGTTTGTGAACGGCATCAAACTGAGGGGAGTTTTTGGTACTCAGGATTGCTGCTCAGAGGAGCCCCAAAAGGCTGGAGGAATGAGGAGCAACAATGGAAATTCCGCTTAAACATTCCTCCGTGAAACTGGTTAAACACTAGGGCAGATTATTGGAGAAGATACAGGTATCTGGCATCAGGAAAAAAACAAACTCAAGCTAAAAATAAAACCCGCACAAACCAAAATATTTGGAAGCACAAGTTCCTGGCTAGAAATTGCTGTTATTTATTTTAAGTGTCTGTGTTCAGAGGTTATATTTTTAAAATATATAGAAAATTGTGAAGGTATCAATCCCACATTCTTATTATTTAAAATTTTATTTTCTTGGGAGTGGGAGAGTAAACAGGAAAGTCTGTTCAAATCACTTGGATATGTCTGAAGTCCCCAGGATATTCAATCTACAAATCTGTTATTACAGAATATCTTTCTCATGTTCAATACTTAGGTATAATTAATTGTCACAAAAAAAAAAGAGAGAAGGCCTGCAATGTAATTTTTCTACCAAAAATTCAGTTTCTTTATGTCTTTTATGGTCTTCATGCTGGTAGTGTTTCAGTATTTTCATTTCAAGCAGGAGAAACATATGAAGGTCAAAATCTACAGAGCGAAGTTTTCTGACCTGAAAAAGAGCAAAATGGAATTCCCATATTGTTGGTAGCTATAGACACAGGACAACCTATAAATAAGTTTCCATTTTCTTGAAAGAACCATTGGTTCTTGGATCTGGTGGCTGCTGTTTTGTCCTAATCTTTCCTTTCCCCTTCAACTTGTACGTGGCCAAAGTACCTATAAAAACATGCTTGGGTTTGCTTGATTAGGTAAAACTGACTAATTGGTCGGATAGGGCCAGAATCACATTTGTGAAGACATCAAAGGCATAAAATTCAGAAGAATAGGTGTCTTTGCCCAGATAAAAAAAATACATAAACCTTGCAAATCTATGTTTTCCTTTTCTCCCTACAAAACAGGACATAATTGAGAACATTTATACCAGTCATGCATTTCCTGCTGGGCCTTCCAGAAATAATCTGAAATAACTGCAGAACCCACAGTTTTATAAGTCTGAAGTCCAAATGACTCTCTTAAAAATATCGTCTAAACAAAATGACAATGTTTGGAAAGATACTTGGATAGCACTGATATTTATTGTTCTGACTGTTTGGGAGAACAATAGGCAAATTTGACTGTGTGTCTTCCTGCAGCATCCGGCCAAGAAATACAGTCTCACAGGCCAGCACTGTGGCATCTTTTGGATAAACTGTGTCCTTTTGGGGCACTAATCGATTCTTCCACATTCTAGATAAATTAGATGTTTACCAGAGCTTCTAGGAAGAAACTATAAACAAAAAAGTATCTGGAGAATTTCAGTCTGAAATGATGGAAGGTAAAAAGAAAATCCCATTAGAAGACATTAGCTATGGTTTGTAAATCTCAGTATCCTTTGCCTTAATTTTCTGTATCACACCATTGTACAAGCAAAAGAGTGGAAAAGTGTAAAAGACAATAAGTTCCCTTATTTTTCCATTGGCTTCCTTCTGTATTATTTAAAGCTGCCTGTGTTTTATGTTTTGCCTGGAAAAATTGAAGCAAAACAAAGCAATAGTGCCTAACAACTCTAACAATATGCACTAAATACATACACTAATGTGTTTTAGGTGACCCTCAGTAGTCATAAACTGTCTTCAAAGGCTAGCAGCATGCCAAACCATCAAAAATGGTTGTGAAATAATTAAAATGTCCAGTAATGACAATATATCTGTGAACATCCTTGTTCAGTTTGTCTGGGCTAATAGTTAAGTTTATCTCATTTCTTTGCTCATATTGTTGGTGACATAATTTTGTTGTATTTTTTAATGCTCATTAAAAATATTATCTATTATAACAGATATTTTTAGACTGTCTTCATTATTTGACAGTTCTGACAGACATTATTGATTTGGCTGGCAACTGTGGCTAACCAGAAGGGGACAATGTGACAGTTTTATGTAACAAAAGGCACAGTGTCATGTCAACTGAACTAAATGTTGTACAAAGTGACAGCAGGACAAAAACGCCTTTCAGACTTAATTTTCTGCTTCATTTTTTCTACCATCAATACACAAGGCAGTGCAGTAGGTGACACAAATTAGCAAGATAGAGCAAAAGGTCTATCCCTGCTTCTGTTGCTATACTTGACTTCTTTCCACTAAGGTAACCAGCAATTATTTTTAAGGTGAATGAAAAAGAAGAGCAGCTTATAGTAATCAACCTACGCCTTTGGGAGAAAATATATCCCTTCTCAGGATTCTTTATACGTTTCTCCTAGGTGGCTTTTTGGAAAAGATGAAAGAAAAAAGTCCCCCATCTGCTAGGTCATGCCTACAAGACACATTCTGTCAAATCTTAAAAGCAGCAAGAGCTTTGCCTGTGGGATACCTATAATTATTATGTGGAGCGGCCTTGTGCCTGCTGTAGCTCATTGTTCTCCTAACACAACCCGAATGAGAACAGTGGCTCCAGGCTGTGAGTTGATAAAGTGCAACTTTTCAATTTTGCTCTTCTATGGCTCTAGCATTGTGCAGAGTCCATGAGTGACATCTTTGGCCTTCCTTTGGGCTGAGCAGATTGAATCTGTCACGCTGAGTTAAACAATGACTAGGGGACACAACCTTAGCAGGGCCTGTCATTTTTTCCTACTAATTCAATCTACATTTAATCAATGAAAGTAATTTCTTGTTTGTTTAAGTCTCATATCCAATGGATCTAGAGGATCCTGAAGTAGTGCACCTCCATCCTGACCTTCTCCCCTTTTTGAACTTGGACTAGTATATCAAGAATGGAATTAGTGAAAATTGCACATTGCAAAGTTGTCACGCTGCTCACTATACATTTAGTCTCCTTTTATGTTTATATATAGCTATCTGAGTGTCATTTTAGGATTGAGCTTTCCCACAGATTCGATGAAAAAGAAATTAGCTCGACTTATACCTCCGAACAGCAACAGCAGTAAAATGTTAAGAATTACAATGCATCCTCTTACAGGAACATACATATGTATTCAGTGGTTGTCCACATGTATGTCTTGCGTATGTAAAGGTACTAATGTAAGGACATTTCTTCCTAAGTACAGGCTATCACTGTTATTGAAAGTAGCCAGTAGTGACTTATACAAGTTCAAGGACTTTATTGATCGGTTTAGCTGGTCTTAATCAAAATCTGTCTTGCTTTCCACTCATAGTGATTAAATAAGTCTAAGAGAGACTGACACCAAGTCTTTGACTTTTTATTGGTTCTCAGCAAGTGCTGTGCTCAGCATTTCAGGAGCCAGCAGTTGCCAGGCAGGAAGTTAAAAACTCGAAGAAAGTTTGAAAAAAAAAATCTAAATCCAGACAACAAGTTAAACATATCAAGGAGGTACAAGAGCCCAAGTACAAGGTTTCATGCTTTCTGAATGGTTTATTTTCTTTTTAATAAACAGTACCTTTTGAACAGACAGAAGAGGGAAATCAATACTTGCCTCATAATAAATATTAGTAGGGAAAAAAGCTGTGTTTTTGAATTATATTCAATATTTTAATCCGATTTTGCCCAGTTAATCTGTAAAGATTCTGGAAAGAAAAGCAATCAAAGAAAGGAATCAGCTATAGCTTTTTAGGCAATATATGTATTATCTCTCTATAAAAATGTATAAAATTTTTAGTTTCTATATTTAAATACAAAGATATTTTCAATATTTTGAATACTGTGTCCAGTTCTGGGCCCTGCACTTCAAGAAAGATGTTGAGGTCTTGGAGCAAGTCCAGAGGAGGGTGACCAAGTTGGTGAAGGGTCTGGAGGGTCTGACCTATGAGGAACGGCTGAGGGAGCTGGGGTTGTTTAACCTGGAGAAGAGGTGACCTTATTGCAGTCTACAACTACTTGGAGGGAGGTTGTAGTGAAGTGGGAGTCGGCCTCTTCTCCCAGGCAGCTAGCAATAGGACAAGAGGACACAGCCTCAAGCTTTGCCAGGGGAGGTTCAGGTGGACATTAGGAAGAATTTCTTCTCAGAAAGGGTCATTAGACATTGGAACGGGCTGCCCAGGGAGGTGGTGGAGTCACCATCTCTGGATGTGTTTAAGAAAAGACTGGACATGGCACTTAGTGCCATGGTCTAGTTGACAGGGTGGTGTCAGGGCAATGGTTGGACTCGATGATCCCAGAGGTCTCTTCCAATCTGATTGATTCTGTGATTCTGTAATAATTGGATGTTCTTTTCTAAAGGCATGAGCAGAAATTGAGAACATGGTCTCTTCCTGATAATTCCCTTTGAGAATTTCTTTCATAGAATCATGGAATCATAGAAGATCAGGGTGGAAGGGACATCAAGGATCATCTGGTCCAACCTTTCTTGGCAAAAGCACAGTCTAGACAATATGGCCCATCACTCTGTCCAATCTTAGAAATATCCAAAGTTGGGGAATCCACCACTTCCCTGGGGAGATTATTCCAATGGCTGATTGTCCTCATTGTGAAAAATTTTAGTTTTGTGTCAGATTGGAATCTCCCCAGGAGTTACTTGTACCCATTACCCCTCATCTTTTCCACGTGACTCCTTGTAAAAAGGGAGTCTCTATCTTTGTAGCCACCCTTTAAGTACTGGAACACTGGTGATAAATTCTCCCCTAAGCCTTCTTTTCTCAAGGTTTAACAAATCCATTTCTCTCAGCCTTTCCTCATATGGCAGGCTTCCCAGCCTTGGATCATCTTTGTCGTCCTTCTCTGGACCCTCTCCAGCCTGTCCGCATCTTTTTTGTATAGCAGGGACCAAAAACTGAACACAGTATTCCAGTTGTGGCCTGACAAGCACTGAGTAGAGTGGGATGATGACTTCTTTACCTGCACTGGTGATGCCCTTGATGATGCAACCCAGCATCTTGCTGACTTTCTGTGCTGCAGCAGCACACTGTTCACTCATATTAAGATTGTTGTCCACCAGGACCCCCAGGTCCCTTTCCACAGAGCTGCTCCCCAGCCAGGTAGATCCCAGCCTGTGCTGCACTCCTGGATTATGTTTCCCCAGGTGCAAGACCTTACACTTGTCCCTGTTGAACTTCATAAGGTTCTTGTTAGCCCACTCGTCCGGCCTATCTAGGCCTTCCTGCAGGATGGCTCTCCCTTTTGAAGAGTCCACTTCTCCGCTCAGTTTGGTATCATCGGCAAACTTCATCAGGGTACACTTGATCACATCATCCAGATCACTTACAAAGATATTAAACAGCATTGGGCCCAATATCGATCCCTGAGGGACCCCACTTGTGACAGGTTGCCAGTTTGAAAAGGAGCTATTTACCACCACCCTCTGGGTGCAACCTGTCAGCTAGTTCCCCACCCACAACACAGACCACTTGTCTAGACTGTAACGTACCGCTCACCCCACATCAACTGAGCAGGTCACTTTGTCATAGAAGGCGATCAGGTTTGCCAAGCATGATTTGCCCTTGGGGAAACCATGCTGGCTTTTCTCAATCTAGTGCTTCATTTGACTTGTGACAGCCCCCAGGAGGATTTGTTCCATAACTTTCCTAGGGACAGAAGTAAGACTGATGTGTCTATAATTTGCTGGATCCTCCTTTAAGGCCTTCTTGTAGATGGGGGTGACATTAGCCTCCTTCTAGTCTTCTGGGATGTCCCCCTATCTCCACAGCTTCTCAAAGATTATGGAGAATGGCCTCACAACAATGTCAGCCAGCTCTCTTAACATCCTCCGGTGGATATTGTCAGAGCCCATTGATTTGTAGGGGTCAAGCTCCTTTAATAGTTCGTGTACCAACTTTTCCTTCACTGACAGTGGGTCTGTGTTTGCCTCAACCTGGATTTTTGTTCTCAAGGCCTGGGGCCCAACAGTGCTGGTAAAGACAGAGGTGAAGAAAGTGTTGAGACTCTCTGCCTTTTCAGCATTGTTGGTGACTAATTTGCCTCTTCTGTTTAACGGTGGGCCAATACTTTCCTTCTGTTTCTGCTTGTTGTTTATGTACCTGAAGAACCCTTTCTTGTAGTTTTTGACATCTGGCCAATTTCAAGCTTTTGCTTTTCTAACTGCATCTCTGAACACCCTGGCAATGCCCCTGTAGTTCTCAACAGGTTTTTTGTCTGCTTTTCCATCTCTAGTACACTTCTCTTAGGTTTGAGCAGACTCAGAAGCCCACAGTTAAGCCAAAGGGGTCTTTTGCTCTGCCTATTTCCCTTACCTTTAAAGGGGATGAACTATTTTTGTGCTTCTACGAGAGTGTTCTTGAAAAACTCCCAGCACTTGCTGGCTTCTTTATCCTCCATTGAAGCTTTCCATGGAATCCCTTCCAGTTGAGGTCTGAGTGAGCTGAAGTTTGCTTTTCTAAAATCTAAAACCTTTGTCTTAGTACTAACCTTCAGCATGCTCAGCAGGATCCCAAACTCCACAATATTGTGATCACTGCAGTCAAGGTTATCACTAACTGAGATATTACAAAGCAGGTTTTCTTGCTTTGTGAGTAGCAAGTCCATCAGTGCATCATTCCTGGTTGGCACATCTAACATTTGTATGAGGAAGCAGTCCTCTAGACATTCCAGGAACTTGATGGATGACATGTGAGGTACTGTATTGTTCCTCCAACAAATGTCTGTGTAGTTGAAGTCACCCATAAGACCCAGGTTCTGTTGGCCCAAAGCTTGCTTAAATGACTCAAATATTACTTTGTTGGCCTTATTGTCTTGATTTGGAGGTCAGTAGCAGAGGCCTACTGTAAGATCACCCTTGGAGATAACCCCTCTGATCTTGACCCAGAGGCATTCAATAGGGCTTCACAATATCCATAGTTGATTTCTATAAATTCAAGATTCTCCTTAACATAAAGTGCAATTCCTCCTCCTCTTCTTCCCTGCCTGTCTTTACAAAACATCGTATAGACATCCATCATGATCCTCCAGTCGTGTGAGTCATCCCACCATGTTTCAGTTATTCCTATGAATATCATAGCTTTCTGACTGGGCACAGAGCTCCAGTTCCTCCTGTTTGTTCCCCAGGCTGCGTGCGTTGGTATACGTACACTTGAGGTGGTTGGTCTTCTGGTTCTCATCTTGGGAGGCAGCTAAGAAACATTTGTCACTGCTCTGGTTGGCCTGTCTTATTCCCCAGTTGGTTGCAGTGGTGTAAGCATTGCCACTTTGGTCTCCACCCACTGAGTCCTTCAATTTAAAGCCCACCTCACCAAGTTGGCCAGCCTGCTGCCAAAGATTCCCTTGCCTCTCCTAGGCAGGTGGATCCCATCCCTCCCTAATAGGCTATAGTCATTGAAGAATGTCCCGTTGTCATAAAAGCCAAAACCCTCATGACGGCACCAGCCGTCAGAAATTGATTTGCATTATACGTCTGTTTCTGGCTGCATCCTTTCCGCTAACTGGTAAAATGGAAGAAAAGATAATTTTGGGCACCAATACTTTTCACTTGCACCACCAGGGCTTTATAAACTTCCTTGATTCTGCCCGGGTTCCAACCTGCAGTGTCATTTGTCCCCACATGAAAGAGTAGCAATGAATACAACCATAGTCTGTGCTCTTGACAAGTTGTGGCACTCTCTCAGCAACATCTCGGACCTTAGCTCCCAGAGGGCAGCATACCTCTTGTGACTCCCTGTCAGGCTGGCAGATGGGTGCCTCAGTGCCCCTGAACAGAGAGTCACCAACTATGAGCACTCGTCGCTTCTTTTTGCAGTATCCACTGTGTGCTGCTGGTGCAGTTTCTTCTTGCAGACCTTGCTCTTGTGTGTCTACAGCTGTTAAAGCTTCATATCTATTTTTGGTTGTAATGCTGGAGGGTGGGGACTGAAGCGGAGTCCTGCTTTTGTGGGTCACCATAGTCCAAGATGCCTCATTCTCTGTGGTGTCTGCCACAGGAGCATGGTTCTGAAAACACTTTTAGCTCTGAGGCAAGTGCCCACCATCCTGGCAGAGACCTAGAGCACTTCCCTGGGCTGTAGGCCTGCAGGCAGGGCACATGGCCCTTCTCATGTGCCCTAGTGCATGAACTGAGGTGGAAGCTGCTGTGCCCTCTCAGTCCCTGTTTGCCTGCCCTCTTGGCAGTACTCCTGGTTGCTAGCGCCCCCTAGGGCCGTTTAAATCACCTGGGGTTGCTCTCGGCAGTGCCCAGGCCACCTCAACCTTGCTCACAAGAGGTGCCAGCTCCTAGCAGGTCTCTCTGCTCTTCCTCAGGTTTCCCTGGCTCCACGAACCCCCCTGTACACCTCGACCTAGCACTCACCCACAGAACTGACCTTTGCCGCAGCTGCATGCCTCAGTACTGAGTTTTTGGTTCAATGCAAAGACAGGATACCAGAACACTCTTCAAAGAACCCTGGTAGCATTGCAGACCTGCCTTATTTTAGTTTTCAAGGAATTTTGCTTTTTCCCTGTTTGTTTATGTCAAAAGCAAAGGTATAGGAGGAGTTTCTTTTAGAACTGCAAAGCTGAGCAACTGACAGCAAAGAAAAACCATTTTCCTTAAACAATACTAAACCCCAAGCAGTACAGCAGGACTGTTACCACACTATGCCAAAGTAAGAGTCAAATAGGTAAAAGTGTTATTCTCTGACCATAGTAAGACCTAGCAGATCTCCTTCTTGGAGCACTGGCACCCCCATTCACATGAGCCAAAGGGTAGCGAAGAACTTCTGGTACTAGGTCTTTGTCAGTGGAAGCTCAGTCTCACAAAACAAAAAGCTCTCTCAACAGGACTGTGTGCTGCAGAGGTACATGTAGTAGTAGCTTAAGGTCCTGATGCAATCTATCTCTGCTTGGCTTGTGAGCATACGATCAGGCCATGATAGCAGTAATAAGAGTATATGACAGAAACAAAGTAGTGTGATTTTATTCTAAGACAAATGAAAGAGTTGTGTGTCAGGGAGGTTTCAAAACAAAGAGTTCATTTGATTTTGGAAAGCAGTGCATGTATAACATCATATCACTACATTCAGTTTACCAGTTAATAGTGTTGCAGGTGTTTGATACTCCTAAGGCGCAGGATGCTCAGAAAATGCCAGGCAAATTAAAAGGAAATTGATGAAAACAATAATGATCAATTGGTTCTATTTCTTAAAATTTAACAGTAGTAATGTACATACATGTGGTTCAATCACCTTATGAAGAGCTGAGTATAGCATGAAAACCACCTAGAACTAGTGAAGATTTGTTTAACAGTCCTTCCACTCCATCCAATATGGACAGTTATTGCTATCATCGAGCCAATGCATTTTTGGAAGCAGGATTGCTCTACAAATTTTTCTCACTCTGTCAAATAATATGATCTTATTTTTCTCTGAATCATTTGTCATTTTAAATGACTTTTTCAGCAAGTCCAAGCGCATTTGTATGAGCAATGTAAACATTCACAGGATTTCAGAATCAGAGTGTAGTTCAGGCCATTTAAGATTGTCTGTGCTTTTTTTAGTTGCTTCCCTCCTAAAAATTCCAGTCATGTAAGAACAGGACCATAGCCCAACTGTAGCGATACTTCATGTCAAAGAAAGATAAACGTGCTCCACTGTAAGTGTTTTAGAGAATGAGGTTAAGTTTAAGGACACCTATGTGCCTAAATATTTGTCTGACTAGTGCCTACATTGAGGATCAACCTTCACAACAATTTTGCTGCCATGGCCTGACCTGCCCTACAAATTACAGGAGTATGTGCTCGTACTAGCAGCTTTCTCCTGTCGTTATGTCACTGGAGCGGGATAAGCAGGAGGTGTGGGATGGCACACTGGGGCAAGCTACCAAATATAACATTTGGAAAAGGACCAAAAACATGTTTTCAAGACATGTTTATCTGGGGCTTGTTTCAAGCCCATTTCTCTGCAAATGCTTTCTCCCTTCACACTTTTTTATCAGATCCAACTGAAATTCAACATTACAGCAACCTGTTAGAAATTAATGCAGTGCCAAAGAATGCTAATGAAACTGAAATGGTAAATTATTCAAGAATGTCCTGTCTTTAAATTCCTACTATATTTTCATCAAAAAGTGTAACAGATGAAAAATCCCAGAAAAAAACATTCAGGAAGCAAGTGAAAATAAACTGTTAGTTTATGCTGTACATGATAGGATAGATGAGGAAGAAATTTCAGGGTTTGTTTCAAACCCCTTTTTACATCAGTATTTCTGGACAGTGCTTGCACCTTCAGAAGAACACCCAAAATACTCATATATTTTCTTGTGTTCTTATGTCAGATGTCTCTGTAGGCCCTGCATGAGAGCATTTGAGGCACTAAGGAAAGTAGAGCAGCTGGGCACAGCGGAATGATATAAGGAGAGGTAATACGTTTGGATTTGTCTTTTTTTTTTTAATGTGCTTGTAAACACCTAGCACAGTAAAGTGCTATAATAATGTGAATAATAAAAGCAGCAGCAATACGATGTCCAAAGGAGAAAGTGGGTTATTTGCTGGTGAGGTGCCAGCCAACGCTAATAGATGCCTTGAGAAAATTCCCACTGAGTGCTTTGAAATACAACTGTTAGGAAAGAGAGGGTGAGACCCTGCACTGGGGAAAAAAAAAGAAAAGGAAAAAAAAAAAAGAAAATGCTGAAGTGGGTACGAAGACCAAGTGCCAGGGATGAGGGATGAAACTTGGAGCCCTCCCAGAACATTTTCAGCAGTCTTCTTCCTTCTTTGCACAATGAAGGAGAGTAACTATTGCCCCTTTGCAACCCCAGGTGAAACACAAGTGAAACAGAAAAGTGATAGTAATATTTTGTACCTCTGACACATAATTTGCAGCCAAAAGAGAAAGTGGAATGTTAAAGCTTTTCATGGTTATTGCAAATGTACATAACACTTAGTTTTCACATGAAAGCCTTGCTGAAATTCTGGTACTAATTAAAATTTCTTGACATGCTATTGTAAACCACCAAAATGAAAGATCATGCTTTTAAATGTAATAAATCCAGACAATGAAAATAAGCAACAGGGAAGTAAAGACCAGCCTTATTCCAGACAGAAATTGTTGTAGAAATAGCTTTTCCATGTTGTTCTGGTAATTGTGCATGGAAGTCTGCGATGGAAATCAGCCATAAAAAACATATTTCCTAATAAATATGTGTATAAGTATATAATGTATAAATAAATATAAATATGATCTGCACTGATTCTGAAATGTCAGTTCTGGAACAGCTAGTTTCCTCTTCTTTCAACTAGACATCAAAACTCAACTGGATATATCCTGATTATAAAAGCTGTTATGAACCATTTCGGCCTGTGATGTAAGACCTTGATGATAATCACATTCTGTATTTGTTTTGAAGGTGTGAGAGGCTGATCCTTAGTAGGAAGCCAGCTGTATCAGTTTCAAAATATTGATAGCTCCGATTATTGTTATCAGGAGCAATAGATATTTAAAAGATGCATTTAGCTTTTGCAGATATCAAAGACCACTTGATAAGATGTATGCATGTTTTATAACATTTGAAAATAATGAGAAAATTATTTCAGTGTCTCTGCTTGATGTTAATGGAGTGCTTCATTGGCAGCATGTTTTTCTACAGTCCAAAAGATTATCTTTGGGACTCCTACTCTGTGTAAATATTGATGAATACTCAGTATGTAAAACAGACATCAAATTAATCATGGGCATGACTCTCTGTATCTCAGAATTCCACTATGAATTAATTCTGGTTTAAGAGGTACTTCTCTGCATTCAGCATCGATGTACCTGGTGAGAAGAAGAACGGAGGTTTCTATGAATGACCTTAACACAAATAACGTCACGAGTGCTGCAGCAGGACCCTTCTCCTACCAAGCCTTGTCAGACCTTCCCTACTTCTCCGTCAGTCAGACAAAGAGTTCAATGAGCAGGAGCAAAGTATCATCTATGTAAAAAGACAGGCCCTCTGCAGCATTTATGTAAAAGCTCAAGGCTGGCACTTCTCATGGGAGTCTAAACAAGGCAGAGACATGGCAAAGGAGGGAGTTGTTAGTAATCAGAAAGAATAACCCCCACCTTCTCTTTCTACTCTTTTTTCTTTTTTTTTTTTTTTTTTTTCCTTTTTTTTTTTCCTTCTTTGTCTTTCCTTCTCATATACTCTTCATAAGTGTGGCCTCATGTACTTTCTGTCTAGCTTCCCTTTCTGACTCACTTACATCCCTGTGCAGGGAGGTAGCCTGCACAGTGTCAAACCACAGAAGCATTCAAAGAATGTCACAGTTTCACTTTCATAGCGGTTTTGACGTTCTGAAGGAGTGCCATTTTCATTTATGTAAATAACATTAAAACCACCCAGAATCTGAGCTATGACTAGAATAAGTCTTCATTTAAATTTGAGGGTTTGTGCTGTTTCAATAGTTTGGCTACCAGTTTTCAAAATCTTTCTGAAGTAAAACCCCAAATCTTTCCAAAACCTTTCTTTTCCCCTATAAATCAGGATTTAATCGTGCCTTGATTCATCATTCTGATCCTTTATATTGAGTCAGTTTCAAACTCTTTTCTATGGATTTAGATTATGTGTTTAGCATTGTAACCAATTATGTACTATGAACCAAACATCATACTGATGCAAAGAAATTTAGAAATGCATTTGTTTAGAAAAGCATCTGTCTAAAACACTTCAGGAATAATTAGGAATATTTCAGTATAGACAATTAAAGGATGAATTCTCATAACAGGGTTAAATGTAGAGGATAGTCGTTATTGCCAGGTGAAGCTAGAGAAATTCCTTTTAAAGAAAAAGATAGGGAGAAAAGGAAGAGAATTATTACACATGGATTCCTTGGCAGTCAGCTTTCTTGTGTTCCTCCTTACTCATCTTATCTACCCTATACTGTTAACCTTAGCTTCTACTCTAATACCAGTGATACTCAACACTGCATCTCATTTTAAATTTTTAATAATTTGGCAACATTCTGCTTGATGTATTTTAGGCAGAGCCTGTGACTTCCAAACCATTCAGCTAAATGTCTGCAACATAAATGCAAGAAAAGCATCCTCATTTGGAATTCTGTCAACTCTGCCTCATCTGCCTGCTCCCTGTAATCTTGACGTTAACCTTGATCTTTAAGATTTCATCACCACTTTTCCTTTTCATATTACCAACTTTTGACAGAAAATCTGTTAAAGTGACTTGTTAATTAGCTTTCTTTTAGCTTAATTCCATACCTGGATTCTTTGTGGTCTCCTTCAGTTTATAAACCTCTGAGCCCCAACAGATGCAGGATGCCCCTGTCCACCTTCATCAGGCCATGACACACATATTTCCATCTTTGCACACCTACATGCCTAATTTGATAAATGTGCTCAGAATAGCCATCATTAATTTTCACTATGCATGCATCTGCTGACGCTTACCTCACTGACCCTTCTGTTGACTTTTCATGGCCTCCAACTCTCCCACAATTTCTCCTTCTTCTGTTACTCACACCAGTCATTCTGTAAGAGCATTCCATTGCTTTGTGGAGCAAAATTCGTTCCAACAAGCGTAACAAACTTTTCATCAGCACAGATCTGATGGGTGGGAGTGTCAATCTGCTGGAGGGTAGGAAGGCCCTGCAGAGAGATCTGGACAGGTTAGATAGATGGGCCGAGACCAACAGCATGAGGTTCAACAAGAACAAGTGCCGAGTCTCACACTTCGGCCACAACAACCCCATGCAGCACTACATGCTCGGGGAAGAGTGGTTAGCGGCCTGGCGGAAAGAGACTTGGGGGTGCTGATCGACAGCTGGCTAAGCATGAGCCAGCAGTGTGCCCAGGTGGCCAAGAAGGCCAATGGCATCCTGGCCTCTATTAGGAATAGTGTAGCCAGCCGGTCTAGGGAAGTGATCGTTCCTCTGTACTCGGCACTGGTGAGGCCGCACCTTGAATCCTGTGTTCAGTTCTGGGCCCCGCACTTCAAGAAAGATGTTGAGGTGTTGGAACAAGTCCAGAGGAGGGTGACCAAGCTGGTGAAGGGTCTGGAGGGTCTGACCTATGAGGAACGGCTGAGGTAGCTGGGGTTGTTTAACCTGGAGAAGAGGAGGTTCAGAGGTGACCTTATTGCAGTCTACAACTACCTGAAGGGAGGTTGTAGTGAAGTGGGAGTCGGCCTCTTCTCCCAGGCAACTAGCGATAGGACAAGAGGACATAGCCTCAAGCTTTGCCAGGGGAGGTTCAGGTGGACATTAGGAAGAATTTCTTCTCAGAAAGGGTCATTTGACATTGGAATGGGCTGCCCAAGGAGGTGGTGGAGTCACCATCTCTGGATGTGTTTAAGAAAAGACTGGACATGGCACTTAGTGCTATGGTCTAGTTGACATGGTGGTATCAGGGCAGTGGTTGGACTCGATGATCCCAGAGGTCTCTTCCAACCTGACTGATTCTGTGATTCTGTGATTCTGTGATCTCATCATAGTGAGTAAGAATTAGGCAGCAGACCTTCAGCACATTCAGAAATGTCATCTTCATGTTGGACAAGATATAATTTTGCTCTAACAAGTTCTCAGAGCACAGAAAAATGTTAATTCTCCCAGACTAACTTAGCTGGTATATTACTTATAGTTTCATACATATGTATATATAAAATTTTACTCTGTGATTAGTGTCCACCACAGGTGGAATGAGTTACTTTCTAATGTTGTCTGTCTCTCACCATATTCTAGAGGGAGAATCAACAAAACTAACTGTTAGATAGATGAAGTTGGATAAGGTAAAACTTACCAGTGAATTTTCTTCTTTGGGAACTTTTTCTTTTTCTTAGTGATATAATGCAGGGGATACAAAGCAGAAAGGTTATCTTCATAGGAGAATAACATTTTTAAAAAGAGGAAGATTTAGAAGGGAAGAAATATCCTTTACTAAGTCGAAACATTATGTTTCGCTTACATCATTAAGTTACTGCAGTTACAATTTTAAATCAATGCACTGAAAAGAAGGTTATATTTCAAAAGATAGATGTTAAACACTGTAAAAAATAAAACTGATCCTATCACTTATCTTCAGACAGACTCTGAAGACTGCAAGAGTACATTTAAAAGATAAAAATATGTTAATTTACAGAATTAGAAAGGAAAAAAAAAGACAGAAAACTAGACAGAACTATCAGCTCTGGAAGAAAACAAATTAAATTAGATGATTAAAGGAGTGGAACATCTCCCTTACAAGGAGAGGCTGAGGGAGCTGGGTCTCTTTAGCTTAGAGAAGAGGAGACTGAGGGGTGACCTCATTAATGTTTATAAATATGTAAAGGGCAAGTGTCAAGAGGATGGAGCCAGGCTCTTCTCAGTGACATCCCTTGACAGGACAAGGGGCAATGGGTGCAAGCTGGAACACAGGAGGTTCCACATAAATATGAGGAAAAACTTCTTTACGGTGAGGGTGACCGAACACTGGAACAGGCTGCCCAGAGAGGTTGTGGAGTCTCCTTCTCTGGAGACATTCAAAACCTGCCTGGACGCGTTCCTGTGTGATATGGTCTAGGTAATCCTACTCCGGCAGGGGGATTGGACTAGATGATCTTTTGAGGTCCCTTCCAATCCCTAACATTCTGTGATTCTGTGATTCTGTGATTCTGTGATAGTATTTGCTGAAAAAACAACAATATACAAAATATCAAATTCTCAATAAGAAGCACTATTTGAATACAACAGTCAAAGTGCTACTTAGCTCAAAAAAAAGACACTAAATTCGCTATGGAAAAGAATTATGTATTTTCCCCCCAACTTATTCTGATAAACTGTAAGCCAAGAAAAATAGCTTTAAAACTTCTCTATTTAATATAAAAATGTAACCTCTCTTTCCAATTCTACTTCCTACTTTTAGCAATTTTATTAAATTGCTACAGTAATCAGCTGAGACCCATTAAGTGTTAGCTTGACCTGCTTCTCAAGTATCTAAGCAGATGCAGCTGGAACGAAAACAGATGGAAGGTGTAAATGAGAAGATTCAATTAACATTTTTTCTCCTTCTCATATGAGTTTCAAAAAGAAACTCCCCCAGGACTGAAAGTGATCCCTTAATTTAAGAAATTTTTTTTTTTTTGTGTATTCAAAATAAAATGTTTTAATGTCATTATAAGCCCTTTGGTTCAGCCTGGGAACCTGAGAGTTTACACGTTCCTGATATGACTACAAGAACACAAGGTTTCAAAAACTGAACCAAAAGTGTGCAATTACTATCTAACTAACCAAATGGGAGCGCCTTAAGCATATTTAAGTCAGTTAAACAGAAGAAGATAATTTGTACAAGAATTTACTACAAAATTAGAAATTCATATAATGTTTACATTATCAAACGTAATAAAAATTTAACTTTCATGTATTAAGATGGTCATAGACATGATAGACCTTAACCTTGTTTGATTTTGTTGGGTACAGGTCTGCTTTCAGTGAAACTACACTAGAGTTCAGTACCAATGACATTTCAGATGGGATCAGCACAGTAGAGAGAAATATAAATAACCTAGATTTAATAAAATATTAATCTAAAGAGGTTATGGCAGCTTAATTTAAATGCGGATGCTGCCTAAGCTTTTAGTTTATTATTGCTGTTGAGTTAACCTGGTTTGCATCATAACACCCTTTTGTATAACTGCAGACTTTTAAGAGGGTTTTATAACCAAGTTACCTAACAAGTAGGTTTGTAAATAATACCTTGCAGGTAGCCTTAAAATAACATAATTACATTATATTGCAATACATTTTATTAACATCCACATCTGTGAAGAAAATCATCAAAAGAAAGAAAAGAAATTGCACCAAAGCCCACGTTCATCACAGCTGCATTTAAGATCTGAAGTGGCAAAGTTAGAACTCTAATTTAAAGTAGAAATCCAAGTTAATTTTTTAGTCACTGAGAGAGACACTTTTAAAGGTTTTAATTCTCCTAATATCTTAATATTTTCCCTGCTTTTTATTACACAAGTCTGTGCACATTCATAGCCTTCAATAGTAATAATAATAATGGATGGCTGTTTCTTCTGTTTTTGTCATTGTTTATGAGTTATTTGTTTTTTCAGTATAAAGCACAGCTTGTGGTAAGCACATGCTCAAACCCTGATGAATCAAAGTATAATGAATCAAATAATATATCTGACCTATTTAACTCTGCAGCACTCACAGGGTATGAGGGTACCATGTGATCCTGGGGGCTTGAGCTACAGCTGAGAGTGGTGAAGCCCTGGATTTATCAATTTCTTCTGCGAGTGGGAAGAGCCACTAGGAAAAAAAATACATAGAGGGTGAGGAGAAGGTGGCAGTTACTACTGGAGTTTTTAGGGCCTGGAGGAGGCTGGTTTTATCAGAGCTCTGAGGCAGTTGCAGAGAAACTCTTGGACCTTTTTCCTGCTCTGAGGACCCCACATCACTCTTTGGTTCTGCTAGTAGTCCAGACAGCAGAAAAGTGTCTCCTTTTACATGGCAGGGATTCACAGCTGAACTTCCCAATCTGAAGTTAGCTGCCTAAGACAAACCAGTGAGATTTATTTTTTATATTTTCTTGGAGGCTTTTTTTCCCCCTAAACATCAGAGAGAAGATATCTGCCATTAAATTTCAAAGTCAGGTGTTTATGTCTTGCATTTCCTGTGTTGGAGGTATTTACCATAAGAAAATTGTATACAGGAGACCATCAAGTGTATAAAGTCTGCTCCTGCTGCCCCTGAGTCAATCTGTATAAAACAATTAAACATTGAGCAGCCCGAAGAAATCATGAGAACATCTGTTTCTGGACACATATATGGAGGACCCAGGAAAAGGGTGCTATATAGTTGAAGATTTTCTAGGAAGTGAAACACGTAATCTGGGAGAGATTAAGAAACCTGTCTCAGAATGTGCATCGGATAGGGCAGATCTTCAGGAACAGACCCCAACTCAGAATATTTTATAGCTCAGTTTTGAGGATGCAAGGACAATAACTGACTTCAAAACCCAAATGCAAATCAGTCAATAGAAGAGAAAAGAATCTGGTCTTTTACCTCTTAAGTAACGCATTGGATGAAAATAGAAATTGTCTCCATCTTTCTGCTTTCTGTGATGATTGTTCCAATAAAGTTGTTCTGGATCAATTTCTGGACTGAGTTTGAGAACACAGTAAATGGATAGATGGGTGCCTCTTTCAAGAATCTGCTCAGAATTTAAGTGTCAAGCTGCCTGATAGCATCACAACTCAAATGCTTGCACACATTCCCAGAAGAAGTACTTGAGCTGAGTAAAAAATTTTACTAAAATCTTAGATGCTTTGAGAATTTATATGTTGTCAAATTTAGATGGCAGCTGAACAGACTAAGGTCCCAAATAGAGCCATAAAGATTCAAACTTTGGAGGTCTTGCTCTGATGCTCTATCTGCTCAGTTTAGAATTGCTATAAAGCTTGAATTCGTTGTTTTTCCTAGACACTAACATTGCAAAATCAGGCAGGCACCTGAAAGTAAAGCTGAGCACTTACGATTTAGTATCTTTTAGCCATACATCCTCAGTATTTATAGATTGCATGTGCAGTACTTTTCACCATGGGGTAATTTATTACTGTATGTTGGGGCTCCTCTTATATTTGAGAGTTTAGAAGCCCTTAAATACAAGAACAAAAATCCAACCATGTCGCCAGACTACTTGAAGTATAATTTGGTGAATGCAGGATCAGGAAATGGAGATGCTTTGGAAGCCATTCATTCGTCTTTGGTCACGGATTTTGTGCTGCTTATATTTTCTTATGCTCAGATTGGGGAGGTATGAACATTACGTGCTTTGCCAACTTCATATTACTTCTTTTCTTTAACATTGTGTTTTCCAAAGTAGGTTTCACAGTCAAAGAATAATTGTAGGCTTGGATCAAGAGGAACAGTTAATGTCTTTCTTAGTATGACTTTTCTAAATGGAGAGTACAGATGTATGTTTGCCAATCACTCAGAGGTACATTGCAGAACATACTAATATCTCCTCAGAGCAAACTTTGGGTTGTCTAGTACATATTACCTTCACATTGACATATAATGAAGGATTGTATATCAAGTAGTGATGAAAGAAGAACCTAAAACTCTTCCAGCTGAAAATAATTATCTTTAAAAGAATAATTAAAGATGATATAACTTGATTCAAGCAACATTTTACAGATTCCTAACAATAAAGACGAAGAAAGTTATTATGATAATATACGGCTGTCTTGTCTTTACCATACTGGTGACAATGATTTACATTTATGTTTTTTTGACCTCAAAGATATATTTATAAAAAATCTTTCCACACAAAATTATTTCTAATCCTTAACCACTATAAAATCTCACCTCAAACAACTCTTCCTGTCCCTTGAAAATGGGGGGAAAATGTCTCTTCACAAAACATGACAATTGCTTTATAAAGCACAGCAACTCTGCAACAGCTCAGCAGAAGTATGTGGCAGCCTATCTATCAACATAAACATATATGAGTAGACTAGGCAGACAAAATATGATTTCTTACACTCAAGTGTGGCTGAGTGTTAATGGTTTCCTAGAAAAGATGATTTGTTATGTTTTATAAGCATAAGAGGTTGGGTTCCTAGCTTTACTTTTCTCCATAGAGTAAATATGCGGCACTTTCTGACGGATAATGGTTTTGGATGAAGAAGAAAAGTTAATATAATTTTCGTATAAACATGGTAGTTAACAAGGAAGCAGTACTGGATTTTCGAAGAAGTTGCATCCTGATTGAATGGGAGCAACTGAGCATAGAGTGTGTGAATGTTACAAAAGCAAGTGGGATAGTGGAGACAGAGGAGTAATCACTGCATGCTCATAGTTCCTATATAAAATGTAAACAGCCATCCTTCCCCGACTTGGTCCCTGGCAGGATGCTACATGGGGATTAGGAAAAAAGATTCATTGAACTCTTTCTCTCTTGTGTACAAAAGAGATGGACTGTACACAATAATGTATGTCTAGACTGTCCTCTGAGAATAACCCCCAAGGCCACCCTTACAACAAGATTTGTTGTTCAAATGGACAGTGAACATGAAAGCAGAGTCCAGGAGTGATGAGGGAGTAGATTTCAGGCCGCAGGGGAGCCAACCTAGACAAGCTGCCTGGGGGCTGCCCAGAGACCTGCAAGTATGGAAAGCAGAAGGACAGTTCCCTGCTGGTAGCCAGCTGCCTATGGCTGCAGAACCCTATTAGTGTCTGTAAGTAATATAATGCAAGTATAAATGTTATCATAAACTTGTAACTAACTAATTAAATGATGCTTAATAGTATTTATCTTTTTCTTTTTAGCGTTACCATGTTTCATTTCCATATTGGAGTAATAAAACCTTTCCTGTTAAGCTTAGATGTAAAACTTATATCAGAATTTTTTTGTCTCTTGAAGCCCTAAGGAGATCCCAGCTGGTGATTATTGGATAGTCACACAAAATATTTCCTAAACAAAATGAATAAAGAGCTGATCAAACAAAACAATTTTGGTATTTAATCCATAGATATCTGATGAATGGGGATTTTGTCTGGAACTCCAAGAGCAAAGGGGCTAAAGATCGGTGGTGTTATTGCTGGAAACACACATCTAGATTTAAGGTGACCAAGAGAAATAAAGTAATAACACATTTTCATATTCTAGACAGTTGATGTATGATAATTAATATTTTACACTGTATGTAGATACCCGGTCAAAAATTTCTGGTTGAAATAGCCATCCAAATCTAACTACATGTCCGTTGAAGTCTCAGTGCAAGGACAGTTGAAAGCATAAACTAACACAGTAGATTGCTGTTAGGTTGAATAGGTAATATGAATTGTGAATTATTATAAAGAAACATTGAGAGAATTTAAAATTAGTCAGTTCAGTGGAGCATATGTCCAGCTAAAAGTATGTCATTAGTTATATCAAAAATAAATTTGCATTTAAAACTATTACATTGTCCATCTATTTATAGGTTAGTCTATAGACTTTGTTTCTTCCCAAATCAGGTCTCAAACAAAAAATGTATTTGCTTTAGTTACTCTTAAAAAAAAAGGCTTACCAATAGCTTAATTTTTGCTGTTGGTAACAACAGTATGTCCCCCCTTTTTCAGTGTATGTTTTATGAAAGAAATGTACTCCTGATCATAGTGTGTTGAGGAGGCATTGAGACTGAGGTCTTCAAAGCATCATACAGACTGCACATGGCATACTGCAATATACAGAAAGCACATGCTCTTTGGACAAGCAGAAATCTCACTACATTGATGTGAATAGTTAGACCCCTGTGGAAAATCATCACCTGAAGTCAGAAGACTAGAGGGAACAATGTAACCTGCACAGGAAGGAAGTGCAAAGGAAAAGGGCAAACTTCTTGAAAATTAACCAGGTTAAAAATAGATATCTTTCAGTGCTGGATGTCCTCTAACTTCAATTCTGTCTTGGAGCTACACATCTTAACCAAGTCAGGCAGGTTTTTTCCATAAGAAGGAGAGACCTCAAAACATCCCTTAATGGGTATAGAGGTGAACGCTGGCTGACAGGTCCTTATTCATTTGCTCCAGAGCCAGAACTTGAAGCTCCATTCTGCTCAGTAACATAAGCACAGTCTTGTCCTGTGGCCCTGTGGTCATTAGTGGAATGCTCTTCTGTCTCTTCCATCCTCAGTGAGCTATACCTACTCCTTCTATTTGAAAATCTACTATAATAACTTTTTCTAGCCCCCCTAGCCATGTTTGGGTGAGTCATTATCATTAAGAATCTGTATTTTCTCTGTTTTGACACCTGAATAAAACTTGCCAATATTTAAGTGTAGAAGTACCAATCTGTACTACTGCTGAAACCAGTGAATATCTCAGGGACTCCACCTACTACTTTACTGCACATGGCTAGGCTTTTTTTAGGCAGTCCCATTCAAAAGTCGTTTTGAGCTCATTTAGTTACTTTTATCTTCTTTGGTCTGGTAGTTTCATTTCAAAAATTCTACTCGACTTTCTCTTCTCCCTTGTGCATAAATACATTCAACACTTCAAAAATTAATTTTAAATTTCTCATTTTAAGCTGTTCTCTCTCCTCCTGTTCCTCCTGTGCTTTGGGACCAATAACCCAGCAATAACTGCAGATGTGTTCTTTGAGGTCTTGAAAGTATAACTGCCATACATCATCTTAGGTGTTAGCAGATATCCTACAATAACCATTATCATTGCATTATGAAGGCAGTGATGGATCAATCGCAGGCTGCTATGGCAGCAGTGGGTTGTAATGAAAGTTTCTTGTTCATTGGGTGTTCACACTAATAGCAGTATAATTAATGGCTCCAAGAGAAAATTACTCCTACATTCACTTTTCATTTATATTACTGTACATATTTGTAGGTTAGAATACAGAAAGTGTAACGAGTGTCATGCTTTATTTTGTTTTCAAATACATTATTTTTCTTCCTTAATTTTTTGGCTTTTTTGTTGCTTTGTCATTTGGGATTATCTTCAAAATATAACTGACTTAGTCTTAAATTTAATTCTACCTGAGAAGCTCCTGACTTGTGACCTTCCTACCAAAAGACAATCAGACCCTAAGTTCCACGTTTTCTCAATAATTTCTTGTTCCTGCAGTTATACTGGACTGCGCTTTTCTTGAGTAAAACAGTTCCTATGTCACTTTTCTGCTAAAAGTTCCTGTTTACTTATAATGATGGCATAAATTATGACTCCACGCACAAGTTCTACGATATTTTTTGATATTTTAATCTCAGCAATGCTGGCTAAAATGATAATTTTTTTTTGTATTGTGTGCTGGAATGTGAGGTCCAGAATGGCTTCATCTAGTAAAAAGTCATTATACACAGAAGGTTATTCTCTGAGGAATTAGAATATCTACTGCTGCTTCTCATTCAGGAAGCAAGAGGTGTGCTCTCTTAATTCATGGTTATCTTAAAAACACATAAAGAATATTTAGGTCAGGTTTTCCAGTGAATGTTTTAAGGGGAGCACAAGATGATCTTAAGAACAAATGTGGTTTGTGGTTTCAGAAAGCCATTTAAGAATAAATGTTGAAACACAGTGAATTTTTCAAAACCAAAATTTTAAGGTATCTCTGAAAGTATATTTTTTATGATCCTAAATAAATAAATAAATAATCTCTATATTTCACAAGCAGACTTTTTATAAATGTACTCAGAAACTGAAAGACAAAAATCTTAGACATGTTTTATTATTGTGCCAAATAAAGGGAAATATTTTCCAAAATGGTCTGAGTGATTCAGATGCTTAATGCCTGATTCTAAAAATAATTCATTAAAGGTAGGATTTTTTTGAATTATTTAGACATAACTGATGGGATAGAATAAACAATGACATTGAAAATCCCATTAGGACTGCTTCACGCCCTTAGGAACCCAGATACCTTAAAAATTGACTTCTACTAATCATTCTTGAACATTCTTTCTGCTTTGAGTGAAGCTTAAGAAACCGAGAGCCTAAGATACTTCCAAAATTTACCACATGCTTATAAAATGCTTAATTATTTTTTCTCAATAAAAATAACGTCGCATTTCCAGAATATTTAAATTCCTCAAGTTTCCTAAGCAGGCAATGTTTTGAAGACAAAACGTTTTGTTTTCTAGGACTTGTTCTATGTCTTCTTTTTGCATGTTTTACAGTAGAATAACACATACAGAATAAAATGATAATCAATATACATTTTCCCTTGACCATAAAAATGTGTGTGTAGAGGTTTGGTTGAGTGAGAAGGGGCACGATCTTGTGCCACTGAGCAGCCTGAGCAACCCAGGCTTTGAGCAAGGGTTAAGCCCAGAGCTAGCGACCTTGGACTCCCCTTGCACGGTGCAAAACAAAGAACCCCGTGGTGCCTGCTTCGGCCGGAAGCAGATCTGCGTCGGGGGCGGGGGGGGGGGCAGTCACGGCTCTGAATATGTAAACCTATGGACCAATCACAAGTGCGATCGGGGCACGTGATTAACATATGCATAGTCTATATAACCACTGCTTTCTTTGTTAATAAACGAGAAGCTTCCATACTCACATTGAGATTGTGTAGTTTACTCCGGTCCGTCCCCCAGCACCCGCGAGCGTGCCTCCCCTGGTTTTCCCCTTACTACATGTGTGTTTTCCTTACATCGTAGACACATCACAACTTGTCATCAATGGGAATGGAAATGCTTTTGAAATTGAGGATATTCAGCTTCTTGAAACTGAAAGAAATTTGAACTGGATAACTCATTTCTACTCGATCAATGTATATGGTCCTTGCACATCTTGCATTTCCATTAAAAGGTTTCAACTTATCTACTGTCTCCAAATAGGTGACAGCAAATTCAAGGAACTCATCTCTGTACAAGAAAAAACAAACATCTAGCAAGTAGTCGATATTTAGCCCGTAAGATGCAGCTTACACAGTCATGGTGTCTATCTGAAATCTAAGTGCCCCTTACATTTATTTCTTAGGCATTATTTGAGGCATTAAGAAGGCACTTAGTATTAAGCATTTTGCATTGCTTTCTTCACAAAGTTATCTTTGGTCTGAATAACCACAATTATTGACCATCTTATTAATATCTTAAGGTAGGAACAAAAGAAAGAAAAGGGCATGACCGAGTAAACCTTTGGGATCAAGTTTAGGATCTATGGGTTGTGTATGTCCAAGACACATATTTTGTGCCTGTGTGGCTTTGTCTGTGTGTAAATCAAGCTTGCAAAAAAAATGTGTTTTAGAAAATCTGGCCCCTAGATCTGGAAACAGGTTATATAAGAGCACCTTTCATTCATCATAGGGAAAAAGCATCTTCTCTTTCTATTTAGTTTTGCTTTTATTTCTGGCTCCAGCCCATAAATAAATTGCATTATTTGCCTTTTATCTCTCTGGATAATATTTTATAAAGCTTTTTATTCTGTTTGAGCTACTCTCACAAACAGATGGACTGGAATTCTACCTGCTGGCAAGGATTTATTTTGTGAGAGGAACTCCACCTGTCTTTCTTACCTCAGGCTGTTTATGGCATAACATGAGGAACTATCATTTACACTTGTGATAGTGAAGCAGATGTTGCTCTGCCCTGTGTAATCCCCACCTGGCACCATTTGGGTTGCCTGTAGCTGTAACACATGCAGTCGAGAGGTCAGCCTGCATGTCACTTGTGCTCTCTAAAATGACTGAAGCCTTTTCTCCTTGTCTACTTTTAGCCTAGTAGTGGCATGCTAAAAAAAGCAGCATATTGTTACTGAATAGAAGGAAGACAGCAAAATTCTTCTGAGAAGCCTTTTGGCTTCACTGGAGGCAGCAGGCAGCCCAAACAGTCATTTCTTCCGTTTAATTCAAATATATAACTGACTGCTTTTCAGTGATGGATGGCTGTATCAGCCAAATAGCCAGGGAAAGACCAAGCCATTCTGTGTAGCAGTTTTTCCTTTTCCTCTTGTTAGGTGCATATCTGAGATCTCTTGCTATGATTTGCGTGAAAAAGGACATGAATACAGAACTTTCATTTCTTCAAATGGATTACACTTACTACAGTGAAAATAATGCACAGTATCAGAATTATAAAAAAATCTCTTTGTTTTGATGGTCTTATAAATTTTGAGGATTTGGATTTTTATATTTTTTCCCCAGGAGAACAATTTAGGAGTCCAACATCCACTTAAGATTTCTGTGAATCTGCCTTAGCATTTCTTTCACAATCCTTCTGGCTTTCATAAAGGGTGAAAGACTTCCTTCAGAGTACGTAACAACCCAGACTTTTTCTGCCAAATGACATGAAATATTCTGGTCAGGAATATAGAGGCAGGCTGTTGAAACAACTCTGGTAGCTCTTTTCCAGCTTCCATTCACCAGTAAATTTGCTCTTGATTTCTTTCAGGAACTTTCATGAAGCCTGCAAAAAGCTGGTAAATTTAACTTCAGTTCCCCTGAATCTCTCTATGTTTAAATACCTAGATAGGAATGATAATGAATGGAAATAAGTAAGTTGAAAACTGAGGAGAACATAAGACATATGACCTTAAGAAGAAACTCTTTCTTCAAAAAATATGCATTAAAAATATAAATTAAACAGCATACATTAGCACTGGCAAAGAAGGAATCTGGAAAGATTTTTCTGAGAGGTGTTTATTACAGGAGAGGTTAATGAAGTTATTTTTAGGATGAGGTGCTCAAGGTTTGGTGTGGCAAAACAGAACCTGAGTATAATTAGACTCAAAAAATCAATTTTATGACCAGCATTCTCTCAGTTTTTTTTTTATATTTTCATCATTCCAATCATTTCTGTCTTGATTTTCCAGACCAGAAGGATATATCTATGTCTCCATCATCTTTATAATAAGTGAATCAGGAAGGTCTGAGATAGGTAGGCTCAGGGAAAATTCTCTACCTACTGATTTTCCAGGTTTCTCCTCTGTTACTCTAGATGTTCATCATGATGACCTGCAAAAATGAAGTGAAAGCAAACATTTCACTTTTATTCTGGGAAGGCCTGAAAATGCGACTTTAATTGTTCCACTGAATCAATCTTGAATTGACACAAAGAAAACTCCCAAAGAAGCCAGAAGCAAACCTCCCATGAACACTACTGGGACTCTGATGAAACTGCAGTTGACCACAGAAACACAGAAGTCATCACTTCTGTGATGACTGCACTGTATTCAGTCTGAAGCAGGAGTCATTACCACATGCTTCAGAGGAAGGTATAGGACAAGGATATAAAAATATCAGAGGTCCATTTTAAAAGGGAGCATAAAATGGTCTGGCACTCCACTTGATGTCTCTTTACTGTCCATCATTTTACCTTAGAAATCCATCATAGAATATCAAGTATTTGGGGGCAGAAAAAATAACTGTAGTCATTTTACCACTTTGTTTTTTTAAAATCTATTTTTGGAACATCTCAAACTTGGATGTTATTGCTGTTCAACATAAAGACGTTTTAAGATTCTGGTGTTCACTTAAGGTCACTGAGGATGTTTAGCGTCTCTTCCCTGATTCAAGATGTTGCCTGGCATTTACAAAAGATGAAAGAAACTGGATGTTAAACAGGATCATACTTTTATTTTACCCTAAGGACACAAGAAGTAAAAGCCTGGATCAGAATGAAGAAGCCGACACACAATTTAACTCAGAAAGTTTGTTTTTATTGTTTGCTTTCTTCTGTTTGTTATTGATGTTGTCTTCACAAATCAATTTGCAATTGTATTTCTTTTAATGCATTGTATAGTGTTAGAGGCTCTGACAACCAAGAAGCATGGAACTATCAGGGAGAAAAAAACTATTTTTTTTTGATCTCAGCTACTATTCTGTGTTCATTTCTTCAGTTCACAACTTTTGACTTGCTTCCCAAATAGATCAAGATCAACCATTACATATCAGCAAGGATTTGCTGTCTCTTGAGTTCATTTAAGATTTGCTCTTGTTAGAAGAGCTACAGAAAAGAAATCAAATAGTCTTCACTAAGGAGCGTGGCTTAAATGTAAAAATGGACCTTCAGTGTAATGACACTAAATCTCACAGAAGCTAAAGTTTAGTTGGCCACATCTTCCTAATTTAGAAACCTAATTTTCTTCTTTATTGTACAGACAGAAGCGGGCTTTTAGCTGCAGGTGTCTCATGTCCTTGTCCAAGATGATGTAGCATTCTGATACAGTTCTGGTACAAGTGAATAATACATTAATGACACTATAGAAGTGTCTACTCTTTGTTAGATATCTGACAATACCAAGTTTCATCATTCTTGTTTGCTCTTGTTTCTGCTTCTTATTCCCACTATCTGTTTCCATAGTGGTGGTCTCACTCTGAAAAAGTTTCCACATGTGTATAGCAAATACAATTTTTTGGACAGTGTTTGTAACTACCAGCTGGCTCACTCCTGGCTAGCAAATGTGCTAGTAAATCTGGAAGGAGCAGCCAAAGAAGAGAAGGAAGAAACCTAGAATATGAAGGAAATGCATGATGATGGCCTGTAGCATAAAATGATATCCAGTTTGTGTTCAGGTGTACAGACTGGAAATGCAGGAGAGAAAAGTCATCATTATTGGAATGAAGAAGCAGGTACGAAAAGAAGGCAGGGAGGTAAAGTCTAAATGTATTGTGAAAAGGCATGTATGGTAAAGATCAATATGTGCAGTTTTCTGTAAATTCGAATATTTCAGTGGGTATCTAACACTCCTCAACTTTCTCATCATTGTCCCCCACTTCACCTATGAAATGTACAGAAACACTCGTATATACTTTGGCTGTACAAAATCTACACAAGGCCAAATCTGATGGGCTATCGTACTGTTATACTCTTCCTTGTATACCTTCCCATCTGAACTTTCCCAGTGTGAGGAACCAGAAAGTTCAGATCCAATTATCTGGTGTGTGCTTCCTGCTTTAATGGAAAATTTATATATATGTTTATATTGTTATTTATTGAAAATGTTGTTGAATTGAAACATATTTGAAACAGATTTCTTTGGCCAACCACATGTTTGCTCTTACTTTTTAAATGTCTACTAAATATAACTTTTATAAAATAATTTCTTTTATGAGAAATTAATAAAAAAATTTCCTGGAGCAAATTTTTCATTTCCCAGCTGCTTTTCAGATAATGCCAACATACAGGATGAAATGCTCTCATTTTCTCTGAAAATCATGAGTTATTTATTGAGGCAGTCTGGATTTAGAGGACTAAAGTACTAAACTTGAAAAAAAATAAGCCTCTTTTTAACAGTGGGGAATAGCTCTGACAATGCTCAGTTGTTTAATTTATAGTTAAATGAAACTTTGCATCTGCCTCAGAGAGCAGCTGGGACTCTCTTTGGTGGAGGAGCAAAATGAAGGAAATTAAATAACCATAGTATCCCAGTTCAGTTCTTCCAGGCAACCCCACATGTGGTCTGAGAAAATATATTTCTTAACATTTCAATAATCATTGGTTTGTTTTCCTTTTTTTTTTCTTTTTTCCCTCTATATTTGCTAAAAGGAAAATATTCCAACACAATGGGGATTGTATGGAGTGAGGTGAACAGAGTTTGGAGTGAAGATCAAATGCACAGAAAGTCTAGAATAGCTTTTCTTTTGCTCAGAGTATGTGAAGTTAACTATATTTGTTATCCCTTGATCTCTAATTGAAAATGAATTAAAAATGTAAGGTTGCTGAAGAAGTCATTAAAACACACACTTTTTACTGTTGATGTAAAGTAGCAAGTTTGGCAGCCATCCATTTGTAGTAATGTCTTTATCTTTTTCCTGTGATTGTTTCTGAAATGTAGAACATGTTGCCACTCTGTTGTTCCTGCCTATCATTTTGGAAAGGTAGAGCCTTAAAGATCAATATAATGAGTCAGGTATAGCTAATACAGTTGATCCAAAGAAACAAGATCTCACAGAGTCTGCTGCTATCATCATCATGTGGCAACCGTTTATTCTGTTAGAAATCATAAATTCTTGCATAAAGGACATTGATAATGTTTTATAAATCATTCCTTTCTTTACTTCTCTTTAAACACTAAAACTGTAAAATATATGAATTAAGATAAATATTGAGCTACTGGATCATCAGGGATAGTCTTATAATTGTTAGCCTGATTTATAAAACTGGAACAAGCAATCCAAATGTTAAAGGCTAACTTGCTATCTATTGATTTAAGATGACATACTCCCATAGAGTACTATGGTTAAGGCTGTCCCTGTAGAGCTACATAAAACAGGAGAACAGTGTGATTTCTCATTTTTGCCATCCCCAGAGAAGAGCAGAATCATTAGCCAATAATAACATCAGAGAAAAACCTATTAAACCTATTATAGGTGCCAAACCAACATGATGACATAAAAGTAAGAGTGAACAGAGACAGTGGCCCACAGAGGATGAAATAATAGTTTTGTCTGCTGCATTTTAGTGTCTGAAGTAGAGTCCATTTGAGTTTACACTTTTCAGCAGCAACTGTCAAAAGTGGCAAAACACTCTCAAGTTTCGATTTCATAACAACTTTTCCTGCTTTGTAACTGATCTTATTCATTAGTATCTGAGAAATAAAAGGTGGTGAACAAAAGATATTGGCAAAAGTTAATTATGAAACTATTATCCCACAAAAAATCATTTGTAGCATAGTGTTGAAACAGGAATGAGTACTAATTCACAACAGTTTTTTTATTAATTGCTTTTAGAATCAAATTCATTAAGCACACTATGCTCATATGTACAATTCAAAAAAACTGATGTGGGAAAGAGAAGCATGCCTAAAAAGAATATTCCTTAAAACATTCATACTTTAAGAATTTCTTTATAAATACTGCCTGAGAGTAAGAAACAAATAAAATAATTTCTTAGAGGGCAGTCAAGGGAAAAAAGTATTCACAATGGAAGCCATGAGGAGACAGGGAGAAACATCGTGAACATTTACGAATCTGAACTTATGCATATGCAAAAAACATGGAATGAAAGTGAAAACAAATCAGTTCAACCCAGTAAAAACCACTAAAGATTAAAAAAAATTGCTAGAAAAAGTAATTTTAAGTTTCCTAGTAAACCTTCACTCAGAAGAGCCCCTCTAAGAAAGGCAATTTGAGGGGTGGTAGGTCTGGAGTAGGCACAGGTCACCTGGGGTAGACCACTAATACACAGAACTTTTACAAATACTCCTCTTGTTATGTGCTACTCATGGGAATCTTTTCAGATTGATAAGTGTCAGAAATTACATCAAGACATTCTACAGAGAAAACTCCATTTGATTCCCTAAAAATACTTTTCCTAGACAAACCCAAACTGAGAAATGAGGCATGTTAGAAAGTGAGAGGTGCTACAATCTGGCCTCTACTGTTACTCATAATTTTTAATTCAGAGAAGAACTGTTATATTCCTTTAAAATTGTAGTCTAACTGTATATAGGATTTTAAATATTGGTTTATTCAATTATTTTCAATAATTCAGTATTCAATAATTTCATCAATTATTCATTGATGATAACTTTCTGATGCAAATGGTGGATGAGCCAACTAGGAGAGGAGCGCTGCTGGATCTTATCCTCACTAACAAGGAGGGTCTGGTTGAAGAGGTGAAGGTTGAGGGCAGCCTTGGTTGTAGTGACCATGAGATGGTAGAGTTCAGGATCTCATGTGGCAGGAACAGAATAGCTAGCAGAATCACAACCCTGAACTTCAGGAGGGCCAACTTTGGCCTTTTCAAGCAATTGCTAGGGGAAATCCCATGGGACAGGGTACTAGAAGGTAAGGGGGCCCAAGATAGTTGGTTAGCATTCAAGGACTGCTTCTTCCGAGCTAAAGATCAGAGCATCCCAGCAGGCAGGAAGTCAAGGAAGGGTACCAGGAGACCTGCATGGTTAAACAGGGAACTGCTGGGCAAACTAAAGTGGAAGAAGAGGGTGTACAGATCATGGAAGGAGGGGCTGGCCACTTGGGAGGAATATAAGTCTGTTGTCAGAGGATGTAGGGAGGCAACTAGGAAAGCTAAGGCCTCCTTGGAATTAAACCTTGCAAGAGAGGTCAAGGACAACAGAAAGGGCTTCTTCAAATACATTGCAGGTAAAACCAACACTAGAGGCAATGTAGGCCCACTGATGAATGAGGTGGGGGCCCTGGAGACAGAGGATAAAAAGAAGGTGGAGTTACTGAATGCCTTCTTTTCCTCTGTCTATACTGTTGGAGGCTGTCCTGAGGAGCCCCGGACCCCTGAGTCCCCAGAAGAAGTCAGGATAGAGGAGGAATCTGTCTTGGTAGATGAGGGCTGGGTCAGGGACCAATTAAGCAATCTGGACATCCATAAATCCATGGGCCCTGATGGGATGCATCCGCGGGTGCTGAGGGAGCTGACAGAAGTCATTGCTAGGCCACTCTCCATCATTTTTGCTAAGTCGTGGGCAACGGGAGAGGTGCCTGAGGACTGGAGGAAAGCAAATGTCACTCCAGTCTTCAAAAAGGGCAGGAAGGAGGACGCGGGTAACTATAGACCGGTCAGCCTCACCTCCATTCCCGGAAAGGTGATGGAACAACTTGTTCTTGGTGCTGTCTCTAGGCACATCAAGGATAGGGGGATCATTAGGGGCAGTCAGCATGGCTTCACCAAGGGGAAGTCATGCTTAACCTACTTGATAGCCTTTTATGAGGACATAACCCGGTGGATAGATGATGGTAAAGCTGTGGATGTGGTCTATCTTGATTTCAGTAAAGCGTTTGACACAGTCTCCCACAGCATCCTCGCAGCTAAACTGAGGAAGTGTGGTCTGGATGATCGGGTAGTGAGGTGGATTGTGAACTGGCTGAAGGAAAGAAGCCAGAGAGTGGTGGTCAATGGGACAGAGTCCAGTTGGAGGCCTGTGTCTAGCAGAGTCCCTCGAGGGTCGGTACTGGGACCAGTACTATTCAATATATTCATTAATGACTTGGATGAGGGAATAGAGTGCACTGTCAGCAAGTTCGCTGATGACACAAAACTGGGAGGAGTGGCTGACGCGCCGGAAGGCTGCGCAGCCATTCAGAGGGACCAGGACAGGCTGGAGAGTTGGGCGGGGAGAAACTTAATGAAATATAACAAGGGCAAGTGTAGAGTCCTGCATCTGGGCAAGAACAACCCCATGTATGAGTACAAGTTGGGGACAGACCTGTTGGAGACCAGCGTAGGGGAAAGGGACCTGGGGATCCTAGTGGACAGCAGGATGACCATGAGCCAGCAGTGTGCCCTTGTGGCCAAGAAGGCCAATGGCATCCTGGGGTGTATTAGAAGGGGTGTGGTTAGCAGGTCAAGAGAGGTTCTCCTCCCCCTCTACTCTGCCCTGGTGAGGCCGCATCTGGAATATTGTGTCCAGTTCTGGGCCCCTCAGTTCAAGAAGGACAGGCAACTGCTAGAGAGAGTCCAGCACAGAGCCACAAAGATGATTAAGGGGGTGGAACATCTCCCTTATGAGGAGAGGCTGAGGGAGCTGGATCTCTTTAGCTTAGAGAAGAGGAGACTGAGGGGTGACCTCATTAATGTTTATAAATATGTAAAGGGCAAGTGTCATGAGGATGGAGCCAGGCTCTTCTCAGTGACATCCCTTGACAGGACAAGGGGCAATGGGTGCAAGCTGGAACACAGGAGGTTCCACATAAATATGAGGAAAAACTTCTTTACGGTGAGGGTGACTGAACACTGGAACAGGCTGCCCAGAGAGGTTGTGGAGTCTCCTTCTCTGGAGACATTCAAAACCTGCCTGGACGCGTTCCTGTGTGATATGGTCTAGGTAATCCTACTCTGGCAGGGGGATTGGACTAGATGATCTTTCGAGGTCCCTTCCAATCCCTAACATTCTGTGACTCTGTGATTCTGTGATTCTGTAATTATAGACATATTTTTACACTGCCTTCCACTCATGATTACCTATAAATATATGACAAGTTTCTAGGGCTTGATACATAACTTTGGCTTTCAAAGAAAGGTATGATGCTGTAATATTACTTATGAATATTAAGTGTGTCAGTGTGTTAACTTTGTTACTAGTTTCATTAAATTATTATGTTGACTTAGTTTATAACGGACCTTTCAAATTAAACAAATTTGAAGGAAAACAATGGCTCAAGGGAAACCTTTCTGAGCTTTTCAGGGAGTGAGGAGAACAGGATACCATCGGATATAAAGAATTATTTAGAATGGTTATACAGACACAAATACAGACTGTTGGCCTGTTTTTTACAGTAGAACAACATTTTAAAAGAAAAAGAACTTTGAAACAGTGGAGTTTTAAGGAATTATCTGAATAAACAATTCGGGTAATGTCATGGTAAGAACGATCTCAGGGTATCTTCGATCTACTGTGAAGTCTGTGCATTGTTATTAGGCAATCTTGGGGCCAAATTCATTACTATGGACTTAATGAGCATTAAGTGAGCTTTCGGAATCTTTAAGGGATAATGTCATCTCAAGAGTTTTCAATGGAACTGCTCAGGAGTTTCATTAAGCTCATGTTTATTTACTTTACTAAATCAGAGCAGTAGTTTGCTTCTAAACTATTCCCAGACAATGCCATTCACCTTTATTAAAGAAGAGGTATTATGCTTTATTTTTTCAGCATTTCACTTTATATGTTTAAAATGGTGGGGTTTTAGATGACATAAAATGCATTTATATTCTGGGTTTTTTTAAATAAAACTATAAAAATAATTATTATACATTATAAATTATTATAAAATTATTTGAGATAGTTCAAAATGCCATGCAACAATTGGATGTTGTCTTCTTCAGTTCTACAGATTTTTAAAATTCTTCTTATATAATACTTTTCCATGTAAGTCTTCTTAATATCTACAGGAACTTATGGTGAAGAAATGCAAAGATATTTCCATTGAACACATGGCAGTTCAAAAGAAAGTTCATCACGCAAAACTTTTCCTCCTTTTCAGTAATTTCCCTTTGTCTTCTCTCTTAGGCACATAGATGAAGAACAGACATGCCATTTAAGCTTCATATGTAATCTAGAAAAAAAGAAAAGACAAGTGATTGCATATGGTGCATTGACTGATATGACTTGAAATTTTAAAATTTTTTTTCCAAAAGACAGTCGTAAAACCAACATTACATGAATTTACTGCGAATCTTCCATGTTAATTACATTAATTTATTCTAAGCATATCCTAGGATAATTAAAAATATTCTGCTAATGAAGAAAAGATAAAATTTACTTTATTCTTTTCTACACATACATATATGTATGGATATATTAAACAGTTAGGAGGAGTTATATTTAGATTTAAAACTAGAAAGAATTAAATCTTTGCAATTTAGTCAGAAAATATCAAATATCAGAGTGATAAGAGTCTGAAGTGGTTAGTGCTGATGATAATGTTTGACATACCTTTATCTTTTTGATCAAAGCCTGTTATCTTACATACAACAAGATAGTGTGAATTTATTTTATCTTGATTGACAGCTTATAAAAGTGACATAGTTTGAAAAATAAGAAAATAATATTTTAATTTAAAAAGAGCATTCACAAATGAAAGCATCTATTCAAAGAAGAATTCTTTGATCTATAGAAGTGATATTTACACATAACACACCTGTTAGAGGTACGTCTTTGAATGCAACATATGACAAAAATGATAGGAGTACTTTGCATTTCAGACCATTTTCTACTAAGGATCTCAAAGCATTTTAAAAATGCCAATGCATTGTCATGTAATATCTGAAAGTCAGGTATTTATGGCTGCCATTTCATAAGCAGAGAAAATGAATCACTGAGTATAATATCAAAGTTATCAAAAGGATTTTGAATTAAAAAATAGTTAAAAATACATCAGTAAATGCAAAACGTTTTACTGAGCACTGATTGTGCCAGAATAGCTCGGTATACTTATGTGATAAGATAAATTACTCTAAACAGAGGAAATACAGTCATTTTAATCTGGACTAGCAAAACTTTTGACATAGTGTTGTGTGAAAAATTTTGAAGTCATGCAGGGAAGAGATGGATTAGCAGGAATTGTAAGGTGAGTTAGCAACTGCTCTGAGGGGAAAGGATAAATTACGATGAAAAAGAGACAACTTGTGTTGATAAAGTAATTACTGTCTTGTTAGTGGAATTCCTCAGGGAATGATCTTCAAATGGCTCTTGTCTTTATGTCCTTATTAACGGCAATTGCACAAAAGGTAGGCACATGCTGATGACAGAGACATGACAGGGAGGTATCACTAAAGAGAGGATGGGAATATCTTACAGGATGTGAGTAACAGAAAATGAAATTCAATAGTACAAAATGCAAGAAAGATGCATTTAGAAACTAAAAATTTTCACCTGTTAAGACAGGATAGTGGAGGCAAGATTCCTAGTGATATGACACTGTTATAAGGTAATGTATCTGAGCTACCTGTAAAAGACAAATTTGACTACAAAATCCAGTTGCAGAATAGAAATGGGAAAATACTGAGCCCACAAAGATCTTGGTCAGAACTCCTGCAGGGAACTCAGTCCTCTCATCCAGGTTCAAGAGAAAATAATGCCACCTGGTAAGGAAGAAAAGAAGGTCAACTGGAATGATTAGGGAAATGCAAAGGCTTCTCATTAGTAAAAACCTAAAACACATGCACACAAAACCAAAACAAAAGAGCTTGGGTATGTAGCCTAACAAAACAAAGGCCGAAAAAAGATGTGACCTCCAAACAAACACATCAGGAAAATGAACACCAGAGAGGAAAAAGAACTGCTTAAACTGAAGGCCAAAGTTAGTTGACCTGGTCAGTTTATAAACTGACCAGGAATAAGTAGACTAAAATTAGAAGCAAGTTTTTACCAAGAAGTGAGACATTCTTGACCAGTCTTTCTGGTAAGGCTGATGATCACAAAATGATATGAAGATGTAAACTTGGATCTGTGTATAAAAGGTATCATGCACTAAGAATGAATGCAGGAGGTTGAATTCAACAGTCCAAGAGAATGTTTCCAATCTAACACTGTTCCTAACATGGACCCCAACGCAACATTCTCAATAAAATTAGATAAAAGTGAAATATTTTGGGATTGTAATTCAGTATTCTTAGGGTTTAAAAATATGAGGTCTAGTTCATCAACAATCACCAGAGATCCACTTCAGATTAAAGAAAATTCCTAACAACTATAGTTCATGAAATACATTTAATATGGTTATTTTTGACCATGTGATAAAAAATATTGAATGATGTATATTGTAGAATCTACACCATCTTTATTATTCAAAATATATGAACCTCAAAGGATTCCCTTCAGTCCACAATCTCTTTATACTGATTCTCTCTCTATTTAAAGGCACTTCTAGTATTTCTGGAGTGAGATAGCTCTTCTGCTGGAACTTGTCAGCAATAATTGGTCTCAGTGTTACCAAAGTGACCAAGTGAGTCAGTACATAAACTAGTTTATAGGGTCTTAAAACTTGCTGTATAGGTCCTTCTTGATATAAAAGCAGCTATCACCCAGTGTTACCATGCTTCTGTGTCTCACTACCATGCCTGGATAGATTATTTGAGCTGAATTATTTGGGAATTGTAAGGGTGCTGAAAGTGAACTTGTTGCACCCCTCTGATTCTTCACTCTCTGCACAACCTAGTCCCAGTTTAAGCAACATCTAGTATTACCTTCCTTCTCATTCTTGCAGAATTGATTATTCAACTTGGGTCCAGAAGAAGCTCTCCTCCTCCCAACAAATGATAGATATCTGCTCTGTTAACTACTATGTAGGGTGGTAGAGTAAGCAACAGATGTGTTTGTACTAATCCGGTTTCCTTATAGCAGGTGGATATTTCCCATGCATGCAACACATTTCAGCAGTTACATAGTGGAAAGTCAACTCAGAATGGAAAGCAATCTCTTAGTGATATTTATTAGATTTGGACGGGAAAAAAAATATCTATATATTGTATCTCTATTTGGAAGAAAGAATGTCTATATGCCGTAACTATATTTGAATTACTTCCTTTTATGCAAGCTCTTCTGTCACAAAGAATCTTCTAACTTTCTGTAACTATATGAGCGTAAGGAGGAAATGTAGCAGTTTCCATAAAAGATAGCTCCCATGTGTTAAGTGCCTGAGATTTCTCAAAGCTGCTCAGGTAAGGATGAAAGGAAGGAAGAAGTTTTGAGATCTGATACATTCTCCCATAGCCATATTAATTAATCCAGGTCAGCACTCACTACTACCTTTTGCTCTTTCCTAGTTGTCCTTGTCATCCAATCACATCAACATTTAATTCTGAGGAAAACTGCCACTGCAATAAACTTTACTTCAGCTTGACTCTACAGTATGCGAAGACTGCCAGCACTATCATGAAACACTTGTCTTTTTGTTCTCATTCTGAAAAGTCACACTTCTAATCCTCACTGACAGAATACCACAAGTCTGAAGTTGGCAGGAGTTCTCGTGGTTTCCTGAGTTCAGGGCTCTGCTCTGCAAGTTTCATGTTTTGACATGTGAGTTACGTGTAATATCGAATCTGTCCACGTACATCTTTTCCTTCTGGTACAAATAATGATGAATTTCCCATCAAGGAAAAACAGAACATAACAAATACAGTAACAACAGAGGTAGGCACTATTCCTGCAGAAACAAACACTTTCTTAAAATAAAAATTGCTGGTAATCCTGAACGCACTGTCATGGTTTGCACCTGTAGATATATTCTAAGCTTAATGTTGGATCAGGGTCATTACCTGTTATGGCTTTTTAACTTGTGTTTTCCTTCTTTTAAAGAAAATCTATGTGACTTTTTATGAATAAAGCAAATACCACATTTTTAACAGATACGGAAAAATACTTAAAATATTCATGACTACAGAAACTGCTTCTTTTGTGAAATATATTTTTGGAATAGAATTATAGTATTGTTATGCCTTCTAGAAGAATGGAGTTAATCCTCTTGATTTTCTTAGAAGTACAAATAATCTGTCCCTAGAAACTCTTTGGCCGCAAATCAAATTGACAGCAGCAGATCATACAAGTAATGTCAGAACTTTGGTGACAGTATTTCATACTTTTAGGCCATTAAGAAGTTAATTTCCTTCAAAATATTGAAATTATTTGAATGCTGTTTATTTAATGAATTTGAATTTATGTTTTGCTGTACCATATGAATTCAGTGCTCTTGAAAGAAAAAACTTTGAACTAGTCCAGTAGCAGGAAGGAGAATCTTCTACCTTGTTTTCCTGTTGCATTTTAATTTTCACCAAAAAAGCGCCCCTGTTGTACTTCAGTGAACAATGCATTTTGTTACTAAATCCTATGGACAACAAAATAACAGGGTAATGGATTTCATTTGAGGGCCTTCTTTGGCTTATTAAGTCTCAGGGTTCTCTTTACGGAAAAGCAAGCAAGCTGTGTTTTTCTGACAATGCCTGTAGTAGAGCCACAGGATTTTTAAAAAGGAACTTCCATCAGCATTTTTTTCCTGATATGCTTTACTGTTAAGAGTTTAATCCAGGCTAAGTGTGGAGAACTGAGCACTCAGAATGTAAAATCTGTAGTTAAATAGGGATATATTTAGATACTTCCGGAAAAAAAATTCTTTAAGGACTACATTGTAACAATTTAAAATAGTGAAAACAAGACAAAAAGAAACCAAAAAAAAATCAACAACATATCCACTGATAATCAGAGTGCACAAAGTAAATCTGAGTTCTTTGAAAGGAACAGATGACAAAATCTTTCTCTGCTCCTTACTTTCTCTGGGTCATAAAATACCTTGCTATTGGCTCAGCTCTGTTTTAGCCAAAGAATTTCTCACTTCTCCTCCTCTTCTTTTGTTCTACACTTCTGTTTGAAATGGGATTCAACAGTGGATCACTGTTTTTTCTTTCCATTCATTGAGCAACGATGCAGGAAGGCTGAGCTTGGAGACGGGCTGGCAGAGTAGGAAGGAAAAATGGTTTTCATGTGCTTTCTAATATATATAATCAGACACACAGAGAGAATGAAATGCAGTTTTTATTTTGAGCAATGCTTAAAATAATGCATTTTGTAGAATAAACAATAAAAGTAGCTATCATTTTCAGGCAAAATCTATACATCTATTAAAAGAATAAATATTTCTTCTTGTATTTTAGCTACTAGACATTGATCTAATGGCCAAATATTTACCATGTGCTGCAATCCAACATAGTAAAGAAATCAGATTTAAAATGTAGTAATAAAGTCTATAAGCTTTAGCAAGTTGTGCTATTTTAGTTGTGCTGATCTTGATGCTTTACGTAAAATTTTCTTGTGAATTAACTTCTTAATGATTCAGGTGAAGAAGTTAGCTATCCAGTCAATTTTACAATCCAGGTAAAAAAATCCATCAGACAGGAAGGTGAAAAGTCACTATCAACTCAGGCTAAACAGTCAATGAAATATTAGTAAGAAAACAAACTTTCCTTACTTCTTGCTATGCAAACAGCAGTCAGTTCAGCAGCTCTGAAAGGGGAATACTGATGGTAATGACAAAACAACGGAGTCAATTGTTCACATCAGTACGTGAAGCTTCAAAGTTTACAGATAACATAATCACTACCATTCATAATGCAATGTTGACTTCTCTTGACATGTGTTTAAACCTTATCTTATAAAATGTATAATTTTTAAATAATGTAATCGCACCTTCTTCAAAAGCCCCTTATCTTTTATTAACTTTTTTTTTCCCCAAGAGTGAAATAACAACATGATCAGTAGACTATTGAAAGGCTTAGCAGAACACATTATTTGCACTGCAGGAGAGTGATCACTATAAAAAGTGTGTGTTAGTGTGTGCACCTTAAAGTCCAGACAAACAGAACATACTGACTATGTATAAAAAATACCACAAACAGGATGTTCCAATGACTTTGGTACTCTGTTCCTTGCCAAATAAATCTATTCCTTGTCATCCAATTTTACACATACTTTCTAAATGAGTCAGAGTACTGTATTTTATTAGGATGGCTTAAAACTGTTGTAACTGCTAAAGTCTCTATAGGCTCTGAAAGATACCTGTATTCTTGGCTCTTCCAGATGTCAAAGATACACAAAATTCAGATACAAACATATTGCCTCCATACTTAGAATCTAAAAAAGCTCACAGAAATAGGTACTCTGAGTTGAAGAAAGCTTGGATCCACACACATATTGAGGTGAGACAAGGAACTTGCAGGACAGCTGTTTTCTTATGCTCCCATTTCCTTGTATTTAGCCTTGTCTCAGAAAAAAAGGAGTACTGCATGCTCACCAGATAGTGATTTTACAGGGGTAGTTTGGAAGCTCCCTGAGATGAGGCTTATGAACTAGAATGTAAGGCTTGTTATTTGTATTGTGGTTTACCATTCTCTACAGTTTGACCAGACAGGCTCCTGCTTGTTTACAGGGCAGGTTAGAGCAGTTAAGCTCTGGAGGTGCTATGTGCTCCTCTGTATACTATCACACTGGTATTCAGTCTCACTTGTAACAGCTTCTGAAAGCATTTCATGAATAAGTTTGAACAGAATACTGTGAAGATGCTCATCTTTGTTCGTTGTAGTTTGGACTTAATCACATAGCAATTAGACCATGTAACTGAACTCCTCCTTGCAAGCACATAGTCATCTACTAGACCGACAACCTTTTAAGCTTCACAGTAGACTAGAAGTGTATATCAGGTATTACCTAGATAAGATGTCTGTTTCTGTGGCTTTAGGTTTATATTGTGTTAGAGGACTATAATATGGTGCTGAAAGCTATAGCAAAAAATCTAGAAAATAATACATATGTTATTTCACTTTTCATTACATTACTGCAGCTTTATTTTTTCTGACTTTCAGGCACTGTTTCGTCTTCCCTTGAGCTAAGCAGAATATGAATCCATGTAACAAAACATTTTTTATATAACGCAGCTGTGAAATCAGACTGACCTTGACTTTTGTTTCTGAGTAGCTATATATTCTTTTTTAAGAAACAGAAGTGGAGAGGACATGCAAGGAAAATCAGACATGGAATGCAGAATCGTCTTGAATCTGAGTTAACATGATATTGTGACAAGCCAAAAGATTTGATGAGGTAATGCACTCACTCCATGATGCTGAATGATTGTACTAGTCCATTTGGAAAGCTTACTTATCAAGATCACTTAGTTTAGATATATGAACCAATAGCTGTTTATCACTTCAACAGATATTCTCCTCAGTTTCTTCAGATTCAGACATCCGTACTACAAGCTGTACTAAGAGAGGTTTTATAGATGATGTAATATAAGAATGTGAATCAAAAAAGCTGAGATCACTCGTTTATTGATTTGACTTTTCATGCTCAAATTATTTAGTTGATGGATGATGTTAGGTGTATAAAGTAATGAAAACATAGGACTAGACTATCTCCATCTTTTTGTTAATGGTTTATCAAGATGTATGGGATGGATTTGTACTTGTCTGGGGGCATATTTGCTTCATTTGTTTCCAACATTTGCTAATACCCTGGCCACTTCAATATCCATGAAACCTGAAAGATAAGACTACAATGCAAAGGTATTATTTCATTATTTATGAGCACTGTCCATTAGTTTTCTCCCTTAATGCTTTGGGATCTGTATTTCTAGACTCAGTATCTGATCTGTTCAGAGCTTGGCCTGGCCTTTCAGAGGCACCTGTTGCTACTTTATTGGCTGTACGTATCCACACTGAATCCTTGACATAGTTACGTCTGCCTGAGGCCCAAGCTAATGTGCTCTCAAAAGCTGTACTACTTTCAGAGGGAAGTCCTTTTATTGTTCTCCACCTGCCTTCTCTTTCCTCAAAATCTATTTTGTATTTTCTCAAACTGTTGTCAAGATTTAAATCTGGGCTACCTATTAAACAGATGACAGATGCTCTTTATTAACCCATTCCTTCCCCTTCTGGGGGGGAGACTTATGGGTTGGAAAGTTAAAGTAGTTTTAACAAGAAATAACAATGAGATAAAGGAAATAATTAAACATATACTAACCTATGCAAAACCAAGATTGAGCTCCCCCAATGACGATCACATCACCACTGGTGCTGCAGGGCAGGCTCCGGGAAGTCCCAGACTGGACTTAGCAGCAGATGGGAACTGGATTCAGGTAGGCATGGATTGGGATCGAAGGCAGAAGAACAAACAGAATCCTCTTCGGCCACCAGCCACAGAGAAGAGAGTGTGACCCTTGTGATCCTCCAGCTTTAAACTGAGAATGACGTGTATGGGATGGAATACGTAGTTGGTCAATTTTGGGTCACCTGTCCTGTCCGCTCCTCCCCACGACCCTTTTACATCCTTTCACTTGTGGACCATAAGAAATGTAGCAGTTACCTTAGTTTCTATAGGAATAAGTATAAGCAAGAGCCTTTCTGCATACCATTCATACCATTACCTTAGTAATAACTGTAAATTTCAAGCGTTACCAATTCTAGAAGCAGACACTGTCTGAAAAACATGTAGTCACCTTCAGAAAGTGCAGTTACTTAGAAGAAACTTAACTGACAGGAAAAATTACTGAAAGGAAAGAAAGGAGAATTGTTTCTGTCCTAGTCCAAACCAGAACAACTGTCTACTTGTCATTGTCATTCAAGTGCTATGAAATTGTTTATTTAAACACAGGTGTGTTTGCAGATAAAGTGACAATTGGGAGGTACCTCTTCTTCTTGTCGTTTATTGTTTATTATGGTAATATAATAAACGAAGGTAAGTTTGAATGACAAGGAACCTTGAAGACATGTTTAGAGATCTAACATCTTCTAAATCTTTTTTTGTTTGGAAATCTCCAAATGGAGAGCATAATTCTCTTCTTACCTATCATCTTTGTAGCCTTTAAATGCTCCAGAAGGTTCAGGGTGTGCAGAGTTGCTACCTGTCTTCCACAAGTATCACAAAAGGAGCTTGCTAAACCCTTCTTTTCTCCTTCTTTAGGGCACTCCAGTAATAGCAGGTTATCTTTCTACACCTCCAAGACTTTGTCTCCACAACTGCCTAGAGAAACAAAGCTATAATTAGAAGCCAGGAGTGCCTGAGATCTGGGCCTGGCTTTCCCTTAGTATCTCTTGGACAGTAAGTGACGTTTTCCTGTTTGGGTTTTCTTCATTGTAAAGTAGGAATAATAATACTCACTTAGCTCAAGGGGAAGTAAAAATATGAATTGTCTGTCTATAGAATGTAAATATGTGTAAGTCTTTATTTTCTTACTAATTTTGTGTGGTTTATTTGTGCAATGCATATATGAATCTTGGTATAAATTGTTGGTTAGTGAGGAAATAAGAAGCTGTAGTAAACTGAAAATTACAAATTAAATCTGTAAAATGTAGAAAATACCTCTGTAATTGCTGTCTAAATAAAGAATTATAGTGATAGATTTTTTTATTGTATAGACTATAGCGTAGTGAAATAGTGTTGTCTATCTGAAAAGAGGTCTGAAAGACAAAACCAGACACGCTGACCTCTGTATGGCCGGGTGAAATGACATCACTAAAATATATGCCTCCCAGTTATAGAAGGGAAGACAAATAAACAGAAATGAAAATAATGGGAAGGGATCACTGAGAAACAGCAGCCAAAAAAGGAGACAGATATTATACACATATGTATTACTGAGCATACCTAAAAAAATCCCAGTACATTACAGACATGCAGCATGCAGTGAATAAGTAAAATCAATAGATCAAAGAATTACAAGCATCAACCTCTGATACAGTGCTTGCAGATTAGTGTTTTTTTCTGCCACACTTGCTTTTATTATTATTATATTTTTCATTTTTCATAGAATACTTTTGACTGCAGTGTGGCATTCCACTCTCCAAGAATAATTCATTATATTTTCTGTTTCCTTAAAATGTCTCCTCAATTTTTTTTTTTTCATTTGGTGCTTAAATTTCATTTACATTTTTCCTTTGGAATAAAGTTTTGGGATTTTTTTTTCCTAAAACATCACACTTTGCCTTTGAAAATTAGAAATGTGTGACATGACAGCTACGACTGGAGAAAAAAATGTGTTTATGAAAGATTATAAAATAATGTCAAGCTAATCAGACTGTAGAGGTCTTTTCTATAACCTTGTGTATCACTGCTTCCCACACAACAGTTTTATTAGGGAGTTAGCCTTCTTTGAACTGGTTGGAATCGGAACCTCATAGCATGGTACTGGGTGATAATATAATGACATGACTCTCCAGAATGAGAGGATACCCCAGAAATTGTGTAGATGAATCAAAATATTCTCAACATTGTCTATCTAGAAACTGAATATCATCTCACTGTTTTATCAAGTCTACAAAGAAAGAATAGTGGTAGTTAGCATCCTAGTAAGTTGACTTAAGAGACTTGAATTTATGTTCCTGTTCCACCTCTTATTTGATCTTGAGCAAGTGACTTAGAATGAAATTTTTAAATGTATGCAGTTAAACATACAGATAGTTAGGAGATGAGGGTCTCTCTGTATCTTGAAGGTCTGAAGGACAAATCTATACACAGCATGCAAAATTTGCCTAAGCCAACTTTGGAACTGGAAGTGCTGGAGAGTTTGACATAGACCTGAGTAGATCAGGTCTAGAAGCAACAAAGCCATGCTCATGAAATCCTCCATTCAAGGTAATAAATCATGTTCCTCAAGAATATTTGCTCAGGCACAACATGAACATGATTCCAGACGAAATTTCCTATGCCTTTGTTTCCAGATCTGGAAAGAGGACACTTGTCTTATTCCTGTGAAATTAACTTTTTGTGTTTAACTGGTTTAGGATCTCTGCGCTGTGGCATCTGAATCTGATCTGCTTCTGCATCTGAAGCAGACATGCTCCAAATATTTAAAAGTGTAGAGATTAACCTTCTGCTACCCAAATCTCCGGTTCCTGAAGGCAGTATAATAACACTTTCCAGAAGTGCCTGAAATGTGCTCAGACACTGTTAATGAGAGCCAGGTAAGTAGCTAACATTGACTGACACATTTATGACATCATATAACAAATTTGAAAAATTTAGCGAATATAATTGACATACACCTGATGTTGCATAACAAGGCTGAAAAAATTATAGAACAAAAGAACTTGTCTGAGGCAAACTTGTCAACCTGCCACCTTTACTCCAGATGAGTATTATCTCTGTATGTGAAATGTGTCAATACTTTTGCAGTGCTGCTTGAGTTATAGACCACTAATCCACAGCAGTAGAGATAGCAGAATTTAGCCCTAAACAAAGAGCAGATAGTAAAAAAAACTATCGAACATAACCCCCCCACACACATACATCTGTGACCTGCCAGCTTCTTAGTGCCAATATTTACCACTATGACTACCAGCCCCGGGAGATACGAGAGGCAAAATGTAAGCAGAGGCTGGTGATACGGCCGTTTAAAAGTGCAAACATGCTAAAAGAAAGTCTGAACTTCAAAGGAGTCTGCCACGGTGAAGTCACCAGCGGGACTACTAACAATGCAATTTTTATAAGTGAGTGCCCAGTAAGCTAATATGCTTTTTAAATACGAGTCTTTTGTGCCAAGTGATAAAGTAGAATCTTTATCAATCCGGTAAAATGAATGAACTTTCAACAACAATCGACAGTGCACACTGTGTACGCACTTTGTCAGTCCTACACATGGCACAAAGGAGAGTTATCTGAAACAAATCCCTCCTGTAAGGGAGGAAAAGGAATCAGTAAATATATAAAGCGGTTATCGCACAGGGTGATAACATTTATGATGTGTCGATTGTATTATGTGTAATATACAGGACAAATGAGTTTCGTACATGTAAGAGTTTATTGTCCACGTGTGCACTGGCAGTCGGGGCAGTTTAAGAAGGCTTCACACAAAGACAGCTCCTGTCTTCTACCTGTACACTGGATGACTTGCATTGTTATTCTGATGAAATTTCCACTCTGCTCTTCCCCCTGGGTATGAGGCTTGGATCGTTGCATGAATCTCTTGCTTTTAAACTAGCTCTGGTGGCTTATGTTCAGAAGAAAGATCAAGCCCTTTCCATAGAAAAGAGTGTGAAACATGCATTAACTTTGGTGTCACAAGGTTGTTTGCAGTGAAAACTAAAGTACGAAAAAGACAGAATTAAAACCCTTATAAAAGCATCCCAATGATCATGACATAGGAAAATCAGCATAACAACATCCCTATTTGGAATATCTAAGAAAAAAGCCTCCAAAAATTCTGTAATCTAGCAGCAATAATTTCCACTATGTAATGGCACTTGATGTGAAAAAGCGGTTCTTTTTATTGCAAACAATATATGGTATAAGATCCGAAGTCTACCTAGTCCAGTCTTCTGACCCCAGCAGGGACCAGTGCAAATGCTTTAGAGGAAATGAGAGGATTCTGCTATAGATAAATAATCCATGCCTATGGGTCACCAACTTAAAAAAAAAGATACAAAGCAAAAGACAAAATGTCAACAGACATAACTCATATTGTCACATTCTCTTACAACCTCCACTCAAAACTAAAGTATTACTATGTTGTACTACTACTCTACCATGTTACACATCAGGGGTAGCTGTAAGTTACCTTAGATTGTGTACTGAAGTTCATTTAGTTAACTGTCCTATTTTTTTTTCCTCTCCATTCAAAGAGTACAAAAATCTGAGGGCCTACTGTGTGTGTGAATTGAATTCTACAAATGTGTAGAAATCTCTACTTATGACGTCCTTCCATCAGATTAAATATGTTACTTATGTAAATATGACTACGTAAGTGAGAATTAGTATATGATGTAACTGATACTTTTTTCCGTTCATTTGGGACTGTATACCATTGTATAACTAACACAGTTAAAACACCTTTTCCCGATAAAAGAAGGATGTTGATATTATACGTATCTTTATAATTTAAATGACTTCTATTCAGGAGATCTAGATGAAGAGAAATTGTAGAATAATGAAGAGATGAAATTCAGGGAGATAAATGATCTGATGTATATGGTAATTAGGTGACATTGTGATAAATACCTCAGAAATATGATTGATTGATAGACTTTGCAATACACTGTTTCCGTGATAAACTTTCTACATACATACTCATTCTTTCCTCTTCAGAACAATATTCAGCTGCTCATATCTTTATACTTGTACTTGTTCTTTGCCCTTCTGGTCCCATTCACAGCCACATGAATCACTCCCCTTCCAGTTCACATAGCATTCTATGAACATTGCTGATGGTTCAGCTAGCACACAAATCACAAGCAATAAAAATGTAAATTGTTCATTTTCATGTAAGCACAAAGCCTTCAATAGACTTTTCATGCACAAAGACAGTTGCTGGAAGTTGAGGTCCTTCTAAAAGCTGAAGCATGGCTGGAAAAAGTTCATCATGGGTATTGATTAAATAAATATAAATCAATAAATACCTTGCTACTACTTGCAGATGCTAGTTTCCAAAAAATATTGGAGGATTCATGGAAAAATGTAATCTGTTTTGTCGTGAAAAAATGGATATTCTGTCCAGGATTAATTTGATATAAATTTTTCGCTACTTTAGCAAAGAGGTCAGAAACCCTAGCTGGAAAAAAATATATTTTCATACTTTCAAATGCATACAGTAAAATTTTGTTGAAAATCACTTAATAAGTGCAGTTGTAGGCAATAAAATCTTAGCCTCAGAGAGCAAAGAGGACTCAAAAAATTAATAAATTTGAGAGGTGCTGCACAAAACCAGCCTAAATACGAAAACTGTTTATAACAAAATTATACCTGAACTTTTTTCTTGGTAATTCCTCTGTTGTCTTAACAGCTTCGTTTTCCTTCCTCATCTATCCTTAAAGGCAACTGTGCACTATTATGAATAAATTTGTCCTAAATTTACCAAAGTAATTGAATTTGCCATTGATATGGAATATGCCAGTATGGAGCCCAGATATTTACAGAATTGAAAGTATATTTACTTCAAAACACTGTGTGTAAATGAAAAATAAACCAACAAAAAACAGCTCTTCGCCCACCCTCATCCTCCGTCCAAAAAACCATACCAGGAAATCTCAGGTCAGTTAAATCAGAGGAGACTTGTCTACAGCTCCTTTTTTTCAGGATAGAGGTGAACTTTAAACTCTATATCATTTTCTGTTGCATTTTACAACATGGTCAGTTTATAGTTTAGGGTTACTGTGTACATTGTAATTGTCCCTTTTAGTTATGAACACAATGCGCAATTTCTAATAGTTTCCGTTTACATGCTTTCTATCCACTTTTGTTTAAACTCCTTGATTTTCAGATCTGTGAACATCAGTTTTGAAGCGTTAAATAGCTGTCAGATGCTCAGCAGTCAGCACTTCCACAGCCTTTCCCGCTTGCTGTGTCCCATTTTACCTCCTGTCTCTTCAGACCCTGCCTCACCCAGTATGACTGATTCTGAGTTACGTTAAACAGTTTTGTTGTTGCTGTGCTGCCTTTCTCTCCCTGTGCTCTGCACACAGTACTGATTGCTAGCATGCAGCCCTGTTTTTGCCATACAGCCATGTTCATGCTTCAATAATTCTGCCTTTACAGCTTTTACTAATAAATTACTGTGCAACTGTAATGATACAGTAGTAAAGCAACTGTGTTTTACATCTAGATGTATACAGTTTCTGTCTGTCTTCTGTGATACCGTTTGACAGTGTTTGACAAATATCAATACTGTTTGGCATGTCCATGCTCAGTACATATGCCAGCATGTTAAACTCATTGCAGCAATTAGGAATTGCCACTGCAGATACTAATTTAATAAGGTAATGTCAGATCTTTGATACTGTTTAGTATTAAGTGCTTCAGACATATTTGAAAGAAATCCTTAGCACAGGAAAAGTGCGTCAATAATCTCGTAATGTGTTTCTTCCTTATTCTTTTCAGTTACTGAAAAGCTTGTGCTCTGAAGAATGAGAACTTATATTTATGGCTGGTAAGTGTACTGCCACTGATAAAATCAATATTCTTCAAGTCTGATTCCTGTTGTTTATTTTTTAATCAAAAATGCTTCTAGAACCTGGCAGTTTGGGGTTACAGAGTTGTTTGAAAGGATTGGCTGTAATTTAAATTTTGAACTAAATTTCACAGAATGTTTCCTTTTAGAGGTTACGGTCTAATTTCTTCATTGTTCTGCTTCTCTCTGATCTCGTTTTCCTCTCTTACTGAAACTAAATGATTGGAATTCTGCTAATCTAATTTTTTATGGAAAAAAAAGTCACACATGATTGTTTTGTAAAACAGCTAACTTGATTTTCTGTTATCCTACATTTTTGTGACTATCTAATATCTATTAAATCCTACTTAATGCGTGGTTGTTTCTTTGACATTTATCCTGTCACTGTCTTCTGGAGATAGCCCTTCTACCTGCTCCGTGATTGTGGACTGGTTCAATTCTCACACTAGCTAGAGAGGTTAGATAGAGTTCAGATCTGACTTTTGTCCCCACAGCACTGAGTTCAAATCCAAACTTGAACAAAAACATTAAAATCAGCAAGGGAGCAATGAGCTCCCGATTTTGTAATCAGACTCCAGAGGTTTTCTCAGGAAACAAGACATAGGCCTTGATTTCGTTTAATAGAAACTCACATGGAAATTTTAATGCCCAATTATTAGCATAATCTAAAATGATAATTTTAATATAATAAAGACATGCAGATTCTTTAATTGCTTTCTGAATTTTGAGTTTCAACCCAAAACAATGTACAATGTACAAATCCTAGACTTATTCTGCTATTTTGAGTGCTAAAATCTTACTTTCTCTTAAGTGAAAACTGAGAAATTTCATCTGTTTGTTGAAAGTGATGCTCTCAGAAAATGCCACAGAACGTGACGTTCACAGTAAAAGGAATGAGAGATGTCAACAATGCATTCTTAATAAATGTCTCATAACCATTCTTCCAGCCATTAGTGGTAGCAGGTATCAAATGTTCATTGCTGGCACTATGGAAGAAAGCTGAAAATTCACTTCTGGCTCTCATACAGACAACAGTACACATAAGCTGCTGGTGCCTGGCTGGTGGCATGGAGAACTGTGACTAGTAGCAGATCATGGTCCAGAGGATATCAGTTCTGACATGTGGTAGAAGACAGAGAAAACTCAGGAGAGTCTTTGTGTAGCCTGTTCAGCACAGTCAGCTTTTGGCTAATTAGCCTGTCAACAGAGCTAGCTCTGGCTATACTTGTCTTTTATTAACTTAAATGCCCTCCAGTTTCATTTTACTGATTGCTGACACTGAACACATTCCTTGGTTCTACATCTCTCCTTGTTACATCTGGATGCATTAGCATTATTTGCAACTAGTCGCAACACCCAAGTCCACGTTGTGTTACGGTGCAGAGAGAAATGACTGTCCTATACTGGTGAACATGAATCCTAAAGAGATCTTGGCTTCATTCACAGCTTGCCTGGAGACAGTGTACATAGACACAGAAAAGCCACTTATAACTCAGTTTTTAGGAGGTGTCAAAAACCTGTAGCTCCCATTGAAAGGCCACCATTAATCTCTATGCAACTGCTGCTTTTGTGAGAAGAATTCTAAATTTATGCAGTCATGATGGCTTGGAGACCTGTCTTGACAGACCTTAGCATCTACTGCAAGAGCAGGCTATGTATAGGGCACATGGAGGACAGAGGTCAGAGTCACATGTCTGGGTACACAGGGAAGAAATAAATTATTTGTTACCATGAATTTATCAAGCCTAAATAATGTCTGACTAAACTGATTGCTTTCTATGATAAATGATTAGATTTTGGGACAAGGGGAGAGTAGAGGATATCATCTACCTCTACTTTAGCCAGGCTTTTGACACTTAATTTTCACAATATCCCATGCAAATTAGAATGCCATGGTATGAATGGAAGGCTAGCCAGCTAGACAAAAACCTGATTGGATGATTGCTCAGGTTTATAGGGTTTATGCTGCCTAAAACCTGGTAAGACATAGCGGTCTATAGTGTGACATGTCTTGTTTAACATCTTCCTCAATGGCCAGGGGAAGGTGAGGGAACACTTGTTTCTCAGGCTGGCAGGAACTGGAGAAGAGGGCTGCCATCCAGAAGGACCTGGGCGTGCTGGAGGAGTGGGCCTTGTGCAGTTCAGCCTGGACAAACACTAAGCCCTGCCCCTGGGAAAGCAGAGCCCCGGGCAGCAGCCCAGGCTGGGCACTGTCCACTTGAGCAGCATCTCTGCAGAAAAGTCCCTGGGGCCCTGAGGGACAGCGAGCTGCACAGGACCCACCCTGGGGCTTGTAGCATTTGGCACTGTAGGAGCAGGGACTGCTGAAACTGGAATTTGTTCTCTGATTAGTAGCAATTTGTTTACATTGGAAAAAATAACATTTATTTACACTTACTTAAATGTATATCTATACTGTTTGTGACTCCTTGTTTCAACTGGGAGGAGCAAAAAATCATATTTTCCTGATTTACACAAAAGAGTAAAATAGTCCTATTTTCTGTAACTGCATATTTCTGAGGGATAATGAAAGCCTCTCTTCCTACCTATGGCTTTGGAAGGGAGATCATCTAAACAGCAGCCTGAGACCAGAGTCAGGAGACTGGTGAGGTTCCTCCACTGGAACCTCATTGGAACCATTGCTTTGACTCCGTCAGTTAAAGAAAGTTGCAGGAAGGAGAGCCTGAATGCTGGAATTGCTGTACATTTGGATAGAAGGGAAAGAAAATGTGATGCAGGTGAGATGACAGATAAGAGAGATCTTAGTGGGATCTAAAAGCCTATTATTGGCTTTTGACAGAGGAAAAAAGGTGCTGGCCTTGCCCTCTCTCAGATTGACCACTAGTAATGACATTTTGAGGAATTTATTTACTTTTATTAAAAAAGGTGTTCCCTTAGTAGCTACGAGCATATTTTCATAGAATCATAGAATAGTTTTGGTTGGAAAGGACCTTTAAGACCAAGTCCAACCATTAACCTAACACTACCAAGTCCACCACTAAACCATGTACCTAAGCACCACTTCTACACATCTTTTAAATATCTCCAGGGATGGTGACTCCATCACTTCCCTGGGCAGCCTGTTCCAATGCTTGATGACCCTTTCGGTGCAGAAATTTTTCCTAATATCCAATCTAAACATCCCCTGGTGCAACTTGAGGCCATTTGCTGTCATCCTATCACTTGTTACTTGGGTGAAGAGACCAACACCCACCACACTACAACCTCCTTTCAGGTAGTTGTACAAAGCAATAAGTTCTCCCCTTAGCCTCCTTTTCTCCAGGCTAAACAATCTCAGTTCCTCCAGCCACTCCTCGTAGGACATACCCTCCAGACTGTTCACCAGCTTCATTGCCCTCCTCTGGACTCGCTTGAGCACCTCAATGTCTTTCTTGTAGTGTTGGCCCCACACAGTATTCAAGGTGCAGCCTCACCAGTGCCGAGTCCAGAGGGATGATCACTTCCCTAGTCCTGTTGGCCAAATTATTTCTGATACAAGCCAGGATGCTCTTAGCCTTCATGGCCACCTGGGCACACTGCTGACTCATATTCAGCTGGCCATCAATCACCACCTCCAGATCCTTTTCCACCAAGCAGATTTCCAGCCACTCTTCCCCAAGCCTGTAGCATTGCATGGGATTGTTGTGCCGCAAGTGCAGGACCTGACATTCAGCCTTGTTGAACCTCATGCAGTTGGCCTTGGCCCATCGATCCAGAGTGTCCAGATCCCTCTGTAGACCCTTCCTACCCTCAAGCAGATCAACACTTCCACCCAACTTGGTGTCATCTGCGAATTTACTGAGGGTGCACTCAGTCCCCTCTTCCATATCATTGATAAAGATATTAAAGAGAACTGGCCCCAACACTGAGCCCTGATAAATGGTGGCAAGTGGATTGGTGAACACTTCCGCCAGCCCTCTCAGTACTCTTGGGTGGATCCCATCAGGCCCCATAGAATTGTGTGTGTCTAAAAGCGGTGTAGCATGTGGCTAACCATTTCCCCTTGGATTATGGGGGCTTCATTCTGCTCCCTGTCCCTGTCTTCTAGCTCAGAGTGCTGGGTACCCGAAGAACAACTGCTCTTACTACTAAAGACTGAGGCAAAGAAGGCATTAAGCACCTCAGCCTTTTCCTCATCCTTTGTCACCATGTTTCTCCCCACATCCAATAAAAGATGGAGATTCTCCTTAGCCCTCCTTTTGTTGCTAAAGTATTTATAGAAACATTTTTTATTGTCTTTTAGGGCAGTAGCCATATTGAGTTCTAGCTGGGGTTTGACCCTTCTAATTTTCTGCCTGCATATCCTCACCTCATCTTTGTACTCCTCCTGAGTCGCCTGCTGCTTCTTCCAAAGGTCATAAACTCTCCTTTTTTTTCCTCAGTCCCAGCCAAAACTCTCTGTTCAGCCAGGCCGAACTTCTTCCCCACCGGCTCATCTTTCAGGACATGGGGACAGCCTGCTTCTGAGCCTTTAAGATTTCTTTCCTGAAACCTTATAATTCTGTGTAGTTGGTGTCTGTAGTGTTGACTCTTAGAATGTCTGTAAAACTAATTTGTGAGCTTTAGTGCTATAAGTTCTATAGTCCAAGTCAATAGACTGAATATGATTTGGAACAAAGCATGAATATTTGAATGTAGATTTAGAAGTCAGACCAAGTCTAGCTTTGAAAAATACCTGAAGCTTGGTGGGAAGAAAGAAATTTCTTTTCTTGACAGTCTATAAACAATAGGGAGCAATAGCAAGGTACTTAATTGGTTCTTTCCTAGCTTATTCCCCTATATTAACATCAACTGACGTCAGGAACAAGCTCGTGCAGACATGGTCTTGAACTGTATTGATTTGCCCTTCCTGGTTAATGAGTATTTACATATGATTGCACAAATGGAGATATTTAATTTGGGGAACCATTTAATTTTAGTTTACTTATTGGAATATAAATTGTCAAAGGAGTGTACAGAATATTTTCTTTCTAAAATATTGTTGCCTAGTAAAATATATTCTCTCTGGAGACTTTGGATTAGAGCAGAGATGTGAGTGTTGCCAGAATGCAATTTAGGTGTCTGGACAATGGTGAACATGCTGTCGAGACACAGCTAACTGACAGTCAGGAAAGCACGGAGGTAATGCAATATTTTCCACACTAGTCAGATTCTGCTTCCAGAGTAGCAAGTTTAAATTAAGTTCTACATTTTCATTTTTCATGGAGATTTGTTATTATTTTAGGTCCTACTATTTTGGAAATAGCACTGTAGCTGGAATACACTGGAAGGAGTAATGGAGAAATTTAAAGATATGAAATTTCTGAATATATGACTTTCCAAACCAGCTTCAGCACAAGAAAATGTAAATCTGCATACCTTGATCTTGTACTGACAAGGAAGGATGTATTTGCCTTTATTTTACTAAAAGTCAACTAAAGCAATTTTGATTAACAAAGGCTGTAAAGTGTCACAGAGTTAATGGCATCCTGAGAGGTAGGGAATATCGGTTAGATTTAACTCCTCTGTGGAAAGTAGTTCATAAATAAAATCTCAAGATCTCCTGACAAAACATTTTCTGAGAAATGTAAAATTATAGGTGTATGCTTGACAGTAAAATTTATACTAGAAGCAGTAAAAAGAACTTTATTAACATAAACAAGTCAAGTATCCTAATCCTTTTCAGAACTCCTAAGCTTCTCAATAAGATGAACTCTGGACAAGAAAGTTATCTTGTATATAATTTAGCCTTGGGAGAGACCCTTGTCAGCATCTTTTTGAACAATACTTTCTCTCCAAGGACATTAGAAGGGTTTGTACATCTTCTCCTGGTGTAATGAAGTTATCACAAGGCTGAATTTCATTGCAGTTTTTGATGAAAAAGACAATGGCAATATGTATGGAAAGGGTTACTTTTTTTAGGCTAACAGAGATTGTAAATTATTTATCACATTTCATGAAATTTGAGGGGCATTAAATGAAGGCAGCTCTACTGTCTCCTGTGTCAGGTTACTGTCTGACACCCAAATAACAAAGAAAGACCACTTGTTGATGTCTTTGCCACCACACATTGTACGCCTGGTGAAAGCTGTCAATAATTGTTGGAGTTTTTTTTTCCTTCCTGAATGCTCATAGGTGACTTCAAACAGTCCTGGTAGTACCGAATCAATACCTTAGCGCCAGCAGCCGTGGCAAAACTGTTATCATTATTGTCTTTACCCTCGATCGGGTTACACTCTTTCCTCCCAAAGCCACTAAAAAATCCAGAAAGCACACACAGCATTTCCTTGGCAAGTTCTTTCTGCCTTCTACAGGTATCAAACATGTTTCATTTTTTTCCCCTCATGGGAGGGTGCTATGGCTCAGAAATAAATTGAGATAAAAGCAGGCAGAGAGAGAAAAGACTGCCCAGTCTTTAATTAAATGACATCAGGAGACTGTTTCAAAACACCAGTGGTTATTGAATTGGCACCCCGACCTGCTAAAACCAGGAACAAATAAGCCAGTAGGAGAAATGGACCATGACAAACTTTGGGTTTACTATGACGGTAAACAACATACCCTTCCCATGATTTTCTTGTCTTCTCAAACAAAGCACACACATGCAAGCTTGTGCTCAAAATACCAAAGACAGAACCATAAAAAGGTGTGATTTTGTATAGACACGTTTAGCCTACCCTTTAATTAATCAACTGAATGCCTCATTTTTACTTCAACTCATTCAGCATTTCTGGCTTTGTTGTGTCATTAAATATGACATTTCCACATATGGAAAGAAATGTCAAGCTATAATGATACACCTGCTACAGTGTACTGCCTCTACTAAACAGAAATCATTATTGACTGACAGCTTGAGTCTTGAAGGAATAATTTTCAATAAATAGGAAATATATAACTTCCATTAGTGGCTTTAAAATATTTGGGAAAAAAGTGAAACGAAACAATTTTTTTCTGTTTTCTTTCTGTTTCATGAATCATTAATCCTTTCTCTTGGCATATGCCTTTTAAATTTTTTTTAATTTAATTTTATTTATTTTTTAACCTTATATCTTACCCTATGGTCACCACAGATATCATGCTAAAACAGCTTATTCAGCACAGTTTGGCTTAAGTAAAAGAGCTGTGTCACTTACTAGGCAAAGTGAAATGTATTAATCATGGGTCTGTTCTTAAAGATCTATTCGTATTACTCCTTTTGAGTGCATAGATTTGATGGGAAGGTGGAGAGTATGATAATTAAAGAAATTGTATAAAAGAAGAGAGTTAACTACAGTCACTCCTTCTAGTTCACAGCCATTATAACTCTTGTTGTAGGACTTTTATTCCTGGTGCATTTAGGGTTCTTTTATTATTATTTTTTAATAACTAAGAGGAAAGAAAACACTGAGGTAAGTACCAGTGAAAGTAATGATTCAAATGGTTGATCAAGATCTGAGCCTAGATTTTTCAGGGTCAGGTAACTTCATTTAGCAAATAAATCCCTGGTCATGCTAAGGAATAAAATATTCCTCAGAGACATGCACCCTTCCATGTGAGTGCTAGTCTTCCTTTTATAATAATAATAATGTAGGGCTAGAATTAGAGGCCAAGTTCTCTGCTAGTACAAAAGCCCCATAAAGAGAAGAAATGATACCAACATAGAACTTTCTTTGTCTAGCAATAGAATTTGTACAAAACTATTTTAGATTGTCAAGTCTCTTAAGAAAGAAACAGCTAGGAAATGATTGTTCACTAAAATTGCAACGGAAAGGTCTTTTCTACCATTGCAGAATCTTCATGATTTTTTAAAACCATGGTCATATGTTTGATTTTTAAAAAGAAAATTGTCAATAATTTTTGTCAATATTTGAAAGAGACTAAACATTTTAAAATTATATCTTACATTTTTAAAGAAAAAGTCATTTTGATCTCATAATAACATATATTGCTTAGAAAAAGGTATTCAATACCAAGGAAGTTTTTTCCTTTAATTTTTACTTCAGAAATCTGTCATAGAACAATTCTTTCACAGAGAGGTTCCTGTTTTGATAAATTGATGACTTTTTTTAAAACCTCTTTCACTGAAAAATTCCTCATCAGCTCTACTGCTGACACTGCCACTAATGATTAAATTTAGTCACTTATGCAAAGCTTCCCGCTGCGATCCTTTGAGGGAGCACAAGCTGCTCCACCAGGCAGTCATGCTTCAGTGAGGTGCTGGAGTGTGGAGTGATGACCTTTTCCCTTTGCTCTGCTCTTTGTGCTTTGGGGCTATGCAGAGCTGTTAGTAGCATCTAACTCAATCACATTTGTGTGGACTTTTTCACGTATTACTGAGTTCTTCCTGTCACTACTGAGCAGATCTAGTGGTGTATTTTCGCACGTGACCCAAGGCTTCTCAACAATGTCACTGAAGAAACATAATATTGCCAAGCAATAACGTTTCACAGGCAGCCAAGAACCATCACTTACAACATTGTTCTTATTTACGATACTACTGAGTTTATGTCAGATGTAGCTAAGATCCACCAGGAGTTCAGCTTGAGCATTAATTTATCTTTGTGCCTTTTTTTTTTCATGCTTAATGTACATCCATGTTTGCACTCCCTGTTTCAACTCAACACTGTGGGTTATTTTGCACCATTTCATGAATAATAGATTAAATCATCCCCAGTAATCTCAGTCACTAACTTCCCATAAAGATACAAATAGAAGAAACTCATATTTCTATTCAGAAAGAAGGTAAGGAGTATCCAAGATATAAGTTTGCTCTGCAATTTACTAGGACTTTTAGCCAAATTTTACAGATTCACATAGCTAAGATATCAACCTTCTACATTTTGGGAAAACTGCATTGAAAGAGGCCAGTCTATAAATCTTTTCCATATACTATCTGATAAACTGTCTTTCTATCTGTGTAGAGGGATTTCTGTCCTAGTATACATTCAGCTACAATAAACATAACATCTATCATAATATCAGAGAGTAATTCCAGTGGCTGTAGACGTGAAGAAATCTATTCTGCTGAAAGGAGAAATTGTCAGTGCAGTATGAAAGGAGTTCAGGAAGAAAATGTATGTCATTGTAAACACTGCTTTCTTTGAGATTATGTATTGTGTGATCTCATTCAGACATGGGAAAAGACAGGAATAAATGCAACCATTACAATCTACTGAATAACATATCTCTCCTAAAAGTTTTATATAAATCATCCAGTCTTTAGAAATTCTGATAAAAATATTTTTCTTTTCCATTATATATATTTTTAAATTAAGCATCACAGACAAACATTGTTTAGATAGAAATCTAATGTTATTTCTTTGAATTACCTTAAAGTTGAATGTAGGAGGATATAATATGAATCTGAAGTCTTTGGTCAATATTAAACTTTCCCGTAGCTCAGTCTAGTCTTTCTAAAGACTGGGATATCTGGTATATGTTAGGCTATGGTCCTAGGTTCCAAACAAAAATATATGTAAGCATTTCATAAAGGAAGTATTTAACAGCAATGTAATCATCACCTCTAACATACCATTATATTACCTAGGTAGTAGTCCTAAACTGGTAGAGGCACTGTTTAAGAAATGTACTTAAACAGGATACCATGTAACTCTGAAGAGTAAAAAGGCAGTCATTGACCAGTAGGATTAGCAATGCAACTTTGGAGATAGTTTATAGATTAGTTAAGGAAAGCTTTTGTTCAACTTGGGATAGTAAAACAAACAGTAACTTTTTACACTTCACAAAGTGTCTGTGAAATATACTGATTATCTCCCTTCTGCTGGTACTGAAAAATGAAGCAGAGATTGAGTTCATCCTTAGCTTTTAGATACACTGTAATTACTCTGACTGCTTGTGCATATATTTTTATTTCCATTTTTCAGAGACAAACTAGAGTCATAATAGAGATTAAACCAAATTATTTCTTCTGTTAGCTGGACCAAGATCCACATCACTGTCTGCAGAGTATTTGTGGTTTTTCTTCTAGCAGTACTACCATCCATAAATCCCAGTTACTTTTACAGAAGGCAATGTTGAATGACCCTGCAGTCACTTTGTGTGAATACGTGGGTAGGTGGAAATTTTGTAGTGTGACACGGCATGGACTTCCCATCCACAAAGCAATTATTTAGGTCCCTGAGTTAAGTATCAGGGGCAGCTAAGATCTGAGTTTCAGCTCTAGAGTTCTTCTAGAATTCCCTAAACCCAAGTTGTTCTATGCTACTGTGTCCACTCCATGTAAACACCAGAACAGGCTTCTTCTGCCTCCTAAAATTCAACGTAGACATAGCCTCCAAGTCAAGTGTAAAAAGAGTAGGTTTCCAACTTCTGATTAAGCATTTAAAACTGTATCTGTCCAACAAAAGAACATTTATTGTTCCAAATCTAAACCTAGTGTGGGAAGGTTTCACTATCTTGCCACTGAAGTCAGTGGGAAAAATTAAACAGTTTTTTTCACACGATCAGTCTTAAAAAGGATCATTGCTTTTGTAGCATCTTGAAGTCAAAGAAATGAAATGTAATCTTAATTTTTACTTAACACATACACTGAGGGAAAACAGTGGTAACTGAGATTATTTTTAAAAAATCCTTTATCTCAGAAGATTGGCAGATTTTTCTTTACGTTTTAAAATAAAAGTCATTTGTATTTAAAAATAAATATGATCAATTTTCTGAATGAAATTTTTTGCCTTAATATTCTCCCATCTCAACTTTTCAAGTTATTTCACTCATTTTTCAATCCACTATCTTGTAAATGTCCATAATATGTCTTTTCAAAATAGAGAAGGGACATAAGGATGTTGAAGAACCCAAGAGCATTGATAACTTCAACCATGGTGTTTCTGTCCTTTCTTTCAGGAGGAAGTGTCTGTTCACTCTCAGTATTCCCTAGACTAGCATTAATATTCTTCCATGGAAAAACTACAATTTCTGGCTCCCTCTGATGGTCCACTTTGGAATGATATACTCATAACTACCCATTCAGATAAAATACTTTATTTATAATTTTTTCATAAGTATTCTTGGTTATGAATATCATGGCTCCGTTCCTTTACTTCCCTTCTCTTTTTTGAGACAGTGTTTGTGAGACACTTTAACTTTGGTATATGACTCTCCAGCCAGCCACTAACAGATCTCTAATACTTTATGTTCTTAAAATTGCAAATTAGCATTCTAGGGCTTTCTCTTTCCAGGTTTCCATAGCAACTCTTTTACAGCTTATTCATTAGAAAGAGTTCTGTTTAATTGATCTCCTAATGTATTGCTTAATAGTAACTGTTAAGCAGTCTTTTGTTTCCAGGTCATATTTAGGGTTCACATATTTGCATAAAAGCATTTCATTAGCTGAAACCAATCATTATTAGTAATTTTCTTTTTTTAGTTTAAAATAACTAAACCCTCATTGAGATTTTCTGAATAGCAAATATTTATATCTTGTTGAATGGGTTTTCTCTGTTAGCCTGGGTGCTTTGTTTCTCTGAGCAGCAAGAAAATTACAGAGCTTCAAAATGTTAATCAGAGAAGACAAAAAGAAAGTGGCTTTTTTTCCAATTGAAATGTAAATGCACAGTGACAATAACTATAGGCCACAGGCAATATTTGATGACAAAGTTGTAATGGATAAATATCCTTTAAAAATCACAGTAATGCACTGCCCAACTTGAATATATTGGGATTTTTTCTATTATGCATAATAATGATTTTCTGACATCTTAGGCTATGGAAGTTTAAAACCTCAAATAAATCCTTTTTTGCAATATGGTGCTGTCCAAAATTCTTCCCACTTAAGTTAATCAGCTTTGATGAATATGTTTATAGTCAAATATATTAATTCATTTGGTTCTGCATGATTTGCAAGCTGATTTTCATCTTACTGGGGTACATGAGTGTCAAACAATTCACCCAGAGTCACATGATGAAGTTTAGTCCTGACAATAGAAAAATTGTGTTCAGCAAGAACAATAATTTAAATTCTTTCTGGATGATAACTTCTATGGAAAACAAAATAAATAGCTGCAAGTAACTTCTCCTTAAACATCTTAAAAGGAGACAACCCATCAAACTTTCTCAAGCTTGAATGGAGAGTATAGAACTCGCTCCATATGGCTCGATTCATGTTATACATACTATGAGTCTGGTTCACAAATTCACATTAATTGATTACAATTCTGGATATTCTAACATAATGTTTTTCATTTTCTTTTAATCATCTTTCTGGTTTTTTTTTTTTTCCCCAGTGCTTGGAGTTGATGGTTTTCAAGATTTACTCACAAACTTGAGAGCTTTAATTCTGATTCTTTTATTGTTTTCGTTCTTTTTAAATGAGTCCTTGTGTTCTCAAGCACAGAACTTCAAGAAAGACCCATAAAAATAGAAAATATGGAATGATTGCTAATGAATTTCCAAGACTTAGCAGGAATTACATGTTTCTAAAAACAATTAATTCCCTTCAGATCTCAAAACATTCATAGGCAGTTGTTCCTCTGAGTAGTCCAATGTAATATGCATAGTTTGAACAAAACCCACAATATTGGGAAAATACTTGAGAGAGTCTATAGTGAAAAAGAAAGGAAAGATATCATGTTTGGCCTTTTATTTCCTAATAAAATACTGGTAAAAATGCTGTTGTTATTGCTAATGTTTAGATATTATGGTGGAGGTATCCAGAAAGAGAAATTAATGCCATTAATATTTATGATTAATCAAGGGCCAAACTTAGCTCACCAAATCAAAGCCTCTAGTTGTCTGTACTGAAAGAATACGTATGAGTACTTCTTGCCCACTGATAATTTTAAAATAGGTAAGAAGTTGCTCTAAAGGAAAAGTTGCTTGATATGACCTTTTCAGGAGTTCCAAATATCTTATTCTATTTTCCATCCATTTTCTGCCATGAAAAGCTTGTATATTGGTGCAGACATAAGGCAGAGTTAAGTGTGAACTGATACCATTTTGTGTTTATATGAGAATAATTTTAGTAAATAGTGTTATGTTTTTCCATGGTATGTTTGCAAGAATAAGACGTAAATTTGCATTGATAAAACACTTCTTTTTTACTGTGTTGCATATTTATTGAGATGCCTGCTGAAGACTGAAGGTCACCTTTAAAGTCATGAAGGGCATCAAGGAATTATGCTACAGACTCAGTATCATTACAGTGAATTTTTTGGACTGTTACAGAAAAGGAAAATAATTTGGAACATATACATTTTTTGAATTATATGTTTTAGACACATGAAAGCTAAAGATTATTATTTTTCTGCTAATCGTGATATCACTTTAAAAATTTCCCCTAGAGAGGACGTCTCATCAAAAAAAGGATTATTCATTTATGTTTTAAATTACTTTCTTTCTCTGCCTTTGATATTTTTCCTTGCCGTTTGAAAGACTTTGAATACAGAGACAGAGTAATAACTTAGTCTTTGGTGATGCTCACTTTTTCTTAGTTTTTGAAATCTGCCTTATGAAACCAGCCTTAGCAGTAATATAACAGCTACTACAGGACAATCAAACATATTGAACAAAACCAGTAGTTTACAGGCAGTCATACTTACTTAATCATGTTGTTTTCACCTGCAAAGAGGGAGAGACATAAGAAAGAAATAAAACACAAAGGAGCCAGAGATGCAGGCTCTCTTAATGCCTTTCTCCAAATAGCACTCTTGAACTACTGATGTGTGTGTGCTCTAAGAAGTCGCAGTAATTTCAAGACTTGGCAACTATCTGTTGGCTACAGCAAGAAGGAAATAATCTATGGTCTCAGGCACTATGCTTTTCTAGCAATTTATTTGCTCTGTGAAGTTCAGCAAACTACTTCCATTTTGGTTTTGAAACAGTGTGTGAGAGAGGGACACATCGATAGCATACATATACTTGGCCATGTCTACTTGTGTGAGTAGAGACAGTTTAATTTGTGTAGGACCGCTCTTGTACTCTTGTGCGAGTACAGATAGAAATTATTTTGTGTAGGACTGCTCTTCCTACACAAGTCTCAGAAGCAGAACATGGAAGTTAGTACAATGATCCAACTTGGCCGCCTTTAAAAAACTTCACTTTGGAGGCCATGTAGTTGGCACCATGGTAAAGCTAATGAGCCCTGCTGATTGATAAGGCTGAAGAGCTTGGGCACAATACTGCACAATGCTTCACAATGTCTCTCAGACTGAATGTTATTTGTGTCTGGCCTTTTTAGCTCTTCCTGAACTATTTACCTACATGTTAGTCTTCACAATTTGAGTGAGCCCATGTCTCAGGTGTAGTACCCTCTATGTAAGTATCTTCCATTCTCACTTCTTCACAAAAGATGTGACCCCATTGAATTCCATTGACTGTACTAACCAGGGTTCCCTGACTGTAACAGGATATTAGACAACTGGCTCACATGTAATCTTACACATAAGGACAAATAAATGCAGATGAGAGGTGAGTCTCACAGACTATGAATCTTTAGAACATGAGTTTCAAAGAGAATAAAGTCGTATCTGTAATCTGTAGCTGCTCAATACTTCCAATGAAGCTACCTAGAACTTGATTTTCAGTTAAAGAATCTCCAACACATCATCCTTTTTTTGCATCCAGACAGTTGTTCATACTTTGAACAAATTTTCTTTTACTCTATTATTATTTTTCATTACTTGTAAATACTTAGTGCGTACATGCTGCACTAGTAAATCTTGCAGTCATCATTTTTGCTACTTAATTCTTTAAGCCCTTGAAATATGTGACTCAATAAATAAAGCAACTGAAATTGCAAAATCCATCACAACAGAAGACAATCTGAAGTGAAGAGTCTATGTCCTCTCTTTCTTCCTCCTGTGAATGATACTCTCTCAGTTTACTGTACTCTCTGCTGTTTTTTCCTTCTTTTGTTTTCAGGAGCTAGTCCTAGCATTGATCCTTCTTTCTGTTAGGCAGCATTAAGGCTACTGCTCTAATAAGACTTTCTATTAAGCATCCAGATTGATCAAACACTCAGGGTTGCGCTACTGTCTTGGGTATCAGTTTGATGACAATATTTGTATTCTTCCTTCCTCTTTCAACAGGTCAAAGGTTCTTCTTTCTGAAAAGGACAGAAAAAAACACCTTAGACAGCTTCCGTTAGGAGAACAATGCTCATTTCTAAACATTGACAAGGTGAGAGAATACTGTGAATGTATCCTGGAGAGTATTCACTCTGTTTAGGCAACTTTGACATCCTACGATAGCGTGATTGGTGCATCTTCAGTGAGGTGCTTCAAAAGAGACATATTCAGTGGAAGACAAAGATAGCGATTTTAGTTGCATGCCTAAAACTAGAGAATATTTGGCAACATGTGTTAGAGTAACATTTGCTCTAAATTTGGCCAGACATCAGTTCAAACATTTTTGCTACTGTTTTCTCCTTTTTGCCATAAAAAAGATAGGTGAAAACCATGAAAGAACATCAAGGAAACTGCTGCTTCTTAAAATGTTGCTGTTTTATAAAAAAGTGAAATTTATCAGCTGTGGTTATTTTCCAGAATGTCTTTCTAATGATTACCTTAATTGCATTACTGGCAGAGTATGCAGTTTTTATTAATCAATAAGACAATGATCCTTATAATGAGATTATACAAGCAGCAATTAATCATTATCTCGTCATCAATCTCTAAATATGTTTCCCATTATTAAAATCCACAATACTCTGTAGGTTCCTCAACAACAATATTTTGCGACTACAGTGTGTGTCACAGCATAGGTGTTTTCACTGTCAACTGTGGTTTAATTTCCTTGCTAGTTACATAGCTCTGAGCTGAACTTGATATGTAAGATGCAATGAGTTAGTAGCAGCAACATCCACCATTCCTGCTGACTGGGTTTCCCCACAGAGGCTATAGATGTATAAAGCTATATGTATGTCTTGAAACACCACTGCTCCTAGGCTAGGGATGAAAGGGAGAAGGGTGGTGGATGTTTTTGACTTAATTGTCTGTGGCTAAACAGGTGCAACACAGTGCAAGTGCCCTCAACTAACACCTAACATGTGGAGAACCTTCCAGAAGGTCAAGCTGTGCATGTCCATGCAACAACAGCCAAGCCAGCAGGGGCTGTGGGATTTAAGCCAAGCAGAATTGGGTATTCTCCACCCAATCCTATAAGTACTGGGGCTGCTGGATGTGTGAGGGTTGCTGGAGTGCAAGAGGGCTAAAGGTGGAGTGGGGAAGGGAAGCTCTGTAGCCTGCATACTACCAGCTGGGGCTGCGATGTTGACCCCCAACCTTCTCTCCTTGGCTGTACCATGTGTCCCATGAAGCAGGAAGATTGTGTGGCTCATCAACATCAAACATACTTGTGACTAGGAGTGCTTTGGTATCTGAGCCCATTTAGTCACACACCATTATTTTAATCTCAAACTGTGACAGCCTCCCAACTGAAGCGTGCTGAGAAGACAATCTTGTTTCCAAAGACAAAAGAGATTCAATGTGGCAGATACTCACCTAAGGGCAATACACATTAAGGGCATAACTTTTTTGTTTATCTCCACTCTTCCTGTACCTCAGCAGACTAACTTAGTATACCAACATGTTTCTGACATTCCTGTAAAGGTAGTCAAAGGGAGAAGGACTATCTTGGTGCAGGAAGATGGCTTCCTGCCCAAGGCAAGCACCTCTTTGAGAAGCTGACACTGAGGCCATCTTCTAGGTAGAGTAATAGGAAAAGCAAACTAGTGGGGTGTAAAAGTGCATTGCTGTTTACACTGGACAATTCTCACACTCCCACACTGTCCATTATGTTTTACCATGAAACTTGTTCCTTGGAAACCAAAGCTTAAAGTCAATATGTAGAGGGTTTAAAAGGATGCATCTCTAAATTAATAATGCTTTAAGTGACTGCATTCAAATGGGCATTCAAAATGTAAATCTATGATGTAAATGAGCTTAATAGCACAGATATTTCTATGAAATTAAAAAAAAATCAAAAATCAGCAAGCAAATGCTGTGTATTCCAGTCTACTATAATAAATTATTTTAAGGAACAGGTTTTTTCCACCTTTTTTTGTCTCTTCTTTAAATAAGAAAAGAAACCTAGAGAAAGAATTAAGTAACAGCAATAGTATTTGAAATTCTGTGGTATACTATGATCACAGCATAATTATCTAACTTAGACATAGCAGCAATGTCCCCAAACATTACACAGAAATAAAAAAATAGTGCTGCAAGTCTGCACCCACTCCTTGTTTTTCTTCTAGGCAAACCAGTTCATACTGGAAATGAATTAATGCAACCAAGTCTCTTATAATTCCTTAACTAGCATCACTGTCCCCTCTCAAAAGCCCGAATAAATTCAGAAAGAACAACTGGCTTATCTGCTTCCAGGTTCTCACGGGTTTCCATTCTTTGCTCGCAACTTCCTATTTCCCAGCTTTAGCCACTTTTTTAAAAATCTGAGATAAATTCTCAGTTGATCCTCTGTCTTCTTGTCTAAGCCTAACAACAAAAAAGTATCCTTCTACAATCCCTGTTGAAAAAAACATTCTGTGATCAGTTTACTTATGGTTGCCCAGGATCAGAGTTATGAAAGTCTTCTCTTGCACCTTCCCAGAGTTTCTTTCCTCTTCCATAGCCAATTAACTGTTTATTATTTTTATCTATGCTAATCTCTGTTCATTTGGGATCTTTTCCTGATTTATCGTTCACTGTCGGTATATTTCATTCAGGTAAATGACCAAGATAATCGCTGCCCTGCTTAATGTGAAAAGAACCCAGTGTCTTCTTCTACTCCCCTGGAATCGGTACTGACCTTGTGTCATGAGCCTGACCACAAGTCCACTGTGCATCACGGAGTTAGTGATGCACTTAACAGTCACCCTGAGCAGGCACAGGTCCAGCGTCACCTTCAGACTGGTGCTGTGCTGCAAAAATGCCTTGGCTCCAGGATAACAGACTGCTCATTGTAAAAGAGGGCTGTAGACATCTTCCCCTCCATACCAGCAATTACACAACCTGCATGGCCTTGCCTTTATCTAACAGCACAGCAAGAAGTTCTTATGTGAACATCATTTTTATTTGACTGTAGACATGATAAATAGAGCTATTTCCTTGTAAGAAAATCATATAATAGCTTGAAAGACCAAAAGGGGAGAATCTCTGCTATGGATGAAGTCTGCATGGTGTGCTGCATGTGGGTGGGAGTCCTGTATGATGCTACACTGCCCAGGCCTCCCACTGTTTAAAGGGATGTAAGATTGTCAACTGTGTTATTCTCTTCTCATTGTGTTAGCTTTAATAAATAGCATTTTAAATGTCACCTTACAGACGCTTAGGTGCCTTTCTTACTTGGATCTTAAAGAACCAGCACCTCCTGGTGCAGAACACTGCGTGCAAAGTAAAGAAGTGAGAAGAAAATAAATCTAGTTGGCTTTGAAAAAAAAAATGTGTCAGAAAATACTTGAATCCTTGGAGTTCATGAAAGTTTACCTGTCTGTCTAAAAGTTGGGAAAGATCCACCCATCGGTTTTCATGAACTGACAACCAATGACAAACCAATGACAGAAATCAGTCTCTGCAAATATACAGTGGTAACATAACTCATTGAGATCATTGGACCAACTTTAAAAAGATGTTAAAAACCATATAGAGAATAAAGCCAGAAGAAAACTTGTAAATGCACCTCCTTACACCAAAAGAATATGCTGGTGGCAATTTTGGTTCATTTAAAATAAAGACGTAGCTGCAGTAAGTGGTATCTTACAAGCGGAGAGAGGTATTTGATTTCTGTCATTGCCATTTGGAATACCACTCCTCTAAACATACACTTTTTGAATTAAAAGTGTCAATCCATTAGAAAGCTAAGGGACTGACACTATTCATCCAAGGGAAAGAAAAATAAGAAGTGGCATTAAAATAAGCATATGTTTTTGCAAGTGCAGATGGGTTTGGAACTAGAAGATAGCTCTTCAATGTGTAAATAGTGCCAAAAGGCTCCATTAATGGGTAGGCACTATAACATCTTTGAAAGAGATTTCTAAGTTGATCATTTGTTTCTGCTATGAATAATTTAACTAAATTTTCTAAGATTGGACCCTGGTCTGCTCCAGGTGAGAGCATTTCCAGGTGAAAACATTTCCTTTTCTTTAGTGATGAATTTCTGGCCAGTGAGGTCACGTCATCAGCTTAACTCGACAAATTCCACGTACTGGGCATCTAAAGAAAGATGAGTGTCCTGTCAGGAAGACATAAACAAAACCTGAAGCTATTTCAAAGCCAGGGGAAGTCTGATATGGTACTGAGGAAAGACAGAGAAACTGGTGTAATAATTCAGGATTAGGTAGGATGAGACCTTTCCTAACAAAACTAACAATATTTCAAATGTGATTAGAATAAATTCTTTTATTTCAAGCTTGAACATAAAGACACTGTATTTGCCTCCAGGAGCCTGTCAACTAATAATGTTTGATTTGATTGTAGGAACACAGATTGATGATGCCAAGCCATAAATACAATTTTATATAAATAAACATTCACAGTATAATTACCAAGTGTTTACAGATTGCCAAATGTATCCCAGAAGATGTCGTTCATATGAACTGTTCTCTCTCTCCCTTTTTTAAAGCTTATATCAAATTTAGCTAACATTTTTTCTCCAGAAAAGTTCATGAACTTGTTTTATGTTGGTCTAATAAAACCATTTCCCCTAATAAAACAGTAAAAATGAGAAAACAGGTTCAATAAATCAAATGTTCGTCTAAAAATAACGTAGAAAATACTACAAAAATAATGAACAGCAAAAACAAAGGCATAAAGTAAAATACAATTACAATTGACAACATCTTGCTTTGGTTATCTACATAAATTACTTATGTATTTTACATGGTATAAATGCTGATGTTTCTACTCAATTTTAATAATCTGTGTTTGTAATACATATTTTGAATGACGTTTGAATGAAGTTGAGTCAGCTACATTTGTGAAAAGAAAAGAGTTCTGAAAAGATATGGATTTATACTTAGACAACTCTTGAAGGAAAAAGAAAAGTCTTGAAAAATATTGTGAATTAGTCGCTCAGATTATTTGTAGTATATACACTTCCTGGTATTGTTTTTTGAAATTTGATCACTAATTATTTTGTATTCTTAATGTAGAAGCACTTAGTAGTCAAATATACTGCGATGCACATTGGAAAAGCCTTGGGCTCATTCCATGAATGGAGATATTTGAGGAGGAGACCTACTCAATATAAAAATACAAACATTATGTAAAGTATAAAACAATATAAAAATAACTCAGAGTGTAGAGCTATTTATATTCTTCCAAAGAACATTTTTGTCATCATGCCTATTTAATTCCAAAAAGGATCATATCACACATGTCTTAAAAAATTTAGAAGAAAGCATTTTTAAATTCATAGAACTTTCAGAGATGTATTCAAATAACATGAGATTTAATTTGCAGCACTCTTCCTATGTGAATGCAGAGTAAATCTTTAATGAATAGTTGTATATCATTATGACTCAGGGCAGAATTTAGCACTTGACTATGCTCTCTCACACACAATTTCCTTAAAAAAGAAGAAAAGAATGTAATTCCTTTCTACCTGCAGTGTATTCTGATGACAACTCATATGGAAAAATGTATTCTCATCAGCCATCTGTCTTCTTACACTGTTAGGTTAAAACATTTTAATGTTAACACTGATATCTACATAATGATGAAATAGTTAAAGTGAAAACTTTTAACCTCCTTCTCTGCCCCTTCATAATTTATGCTATTGTTCCAAAAATACATATATTTTTCATGGAGCAATGCACTGAAGAAATAGATTGTTTGTGTAGAAAGTGCTCAGGAGTGATATGACCTGATAAAAAGGCTTAAAAATGTCTAGTCCTGTAGCAACTTATTCACATTACTCCATAAGGTGGACTAAGACAAGAAAAGAATAATATAAAAGTAGGCAAGAATTATGTGACACATAGGATGGCTGTGTCGTTAAACATTAACATGTTAATAGGAACAGCAATGAAGAGAATGAAAATTCCTATACCACAGGCTGAATTCAGCCACCATCCAAAAACACATTTGAAGTAATTCAGAGATTTGGCACGAACAAATTCACATTGTTATTTTTCATTTAAAAAAAATAAAGACTGGGACCAGATTCAAGAATACGTTATACAGCCATGTACAGAAACAAGCAGACACACTTTAACTTAAGAACGGCCTCCCTGAGTCCACCACAAGTCATGACCAGTGGAGAATGATGAAGAAAAAAAAAATAAGAATAGGGCAGGCAAAGAACAAAAATTTTCTTTCTAAGAAAAATTGAAATTCATTACCACCCCAGCTTCTTCTAACAGAGGTTAAATTTTTGCCATCATATCTACCAACTTTTCATGGACCATTCTTCCATTACTTTGTCCAATTACTTTTTAAGCCCATTTATAAAAAGTTCTGGCATGCAATGCAATTTATGTCAATGTGTTCTGTGATACAATATTTGACTTTATGAAAAACTATTTTTTGTTTGTTTTAAACCTGTTTGCCTGGCAATTTCAATAGGTGTTCCTGTTTTCCTGTAATGGAAAACAGAATTATTCTGTGTTCACCTTGCTTGATTCTGTACATCTCTCTCCTGTTGTCTCTCAGTCCTATATTTTCACGGTTTGAAGAGTTTGGTGTTTAACCTCTCCACATCTAGAAGCCACCACACACCTCTGATGACCCCATCATCATTCTTTGGAACATTTTCTAGATTTATCATGTTTTTGAGATTGTGAGACAAGAACTACATGAAATTGTCAATCCATCAAGCAAAGTGATTATTTTGTTTTACTTTATGATCAGTCTTCAAAGAATTCCAGTAGGTTTGCAAAGCACTTTTTTTCCCACAAAACCTTTCTTTTCCCTTTGCTGTCATAGTCATTATAGAATCAACATTTGCCATTATAAAATTTCTAACCTTATTTTTATGCAATTCCTGCTAATGTGACCTGTATAGAATTCAGAATATCTAGTCTGTATTTCTTAATCCCTGCCTTAAATCCTTCTTGAAAATGTGTACCATAGTCAGTATCTATCTTTTTGAACTTAGGCAATTCTAATAGTTTGTACTCACTCCATAGTCAGTATTTTATAAAACTCAGTTGAGTATTTGTCTTTATTCATTCCATGGCTTTGTTCTCAAGCTGACACTTCAACTTCTGACAGTTAGATTCCTAAGACTCCTTAGGAAGGAACTTCCTTAAACTAATTAGTGGTGAATACTTTTAGATTCTTTTGAAAGATTTTTCTGTATGCACGTCCACCTGCACACTCATCACCCTTGTTGGGCTGTGTGTCCCCTACAAGACACAAAACAGAATAGAGTTTTGGAATGTGTTATAAATATCCTCATGTTCAGATTACAAAATTAATAGGAGTCCTGACAGGAAGGCAAAAAACTCAAGTTCACAGATGAATTGTGTAATAGTGAGAAGGGAGAAAGGGCAGGAAGTTAGTAACAAAAAGGAAAACAGAAAGAGATTTTTTTTTCCTCCTTTTCAACAGCAAAGTGTATGCAGTGAAGAAATCTAAGAAAATGTTACTTTTCCACATGCTTGATATTAATGGAAAATATTTGTTAGCAGTGTTGAGAACAGTTCAAATTTATGTAAAAAAATTGCCCACTTAGTTCTGTCAAAGTTGATATCTATGAAGATTATTTGATACCAGTGCTGAGAGTGAGAAAAATACTTCTAACCAGATAACATGGTAGAAAATGGAACGACAACAAAAAAAGGCTCGAAAACATGTTTTAGAAAATGAATAATGTTATCACATCGCCCTCAGTACTCTGCAATCTTTGATAGCTTTTAGGTTAATTTAAAAAAGTTACTTAAAGGTTAATTAAAAAAAGTATGTCCAGTTGGTTGGGGTTTTTTGTATTATTTCCATTTTAAATGGCGAAGCTAGTAAATTATTTGGTCCAAGGGCACACAGTAAGACAGCAGCAGAGTTGAATGTAGAACCAGAATCTCACAATTTCCTAAATAAATTAAAAAAAAACCCACAAAGTTAATTTACAACAGGAAGAAAAACATCACCAGCCTACAAATGATCATCTGTATCAAGCTGGTAGAAATGAAGATAAGCATTGACAGTATGTACAGCCTAACTATGGTTTTTTTGTGTTATTCATGCTGAATAGCACTCCATTCTACTATGGTATCATTTGTCCACAGCCACTGATGGGGTATGATACTGTTCAGTTTAAACAGGTCTATCATAACTTGTTCCTAGATGTTAAAAAAGTACTCTATACATGAAATAATAACCACCTGCATTTATTCATGAAATATTCTGTGTATATGTCTAAATACAGAAGGTTTCTCTGCCTACCTCTAACATAAAGTTCATCATTGTAAATATACTTGTTAAATGAGAACGCAAACTCTCTCAGTTATATATTAACATTTAAAAACCCAGATGTTTAGCTTAAAGAGAGTAAGCTGCAACTATAGATCCTGGAAAAATCTCTGGTGGGATACTGTAATCTGTTGGGAGACTTGTCATAACCAAGTAGCAAGCTATCTCCTCCCAGTGTTTAGACCTTGGTTGACCTCAGCATCTGAAATGCTGTGAACAGCAATCTGTGATCTCAGCGTTAGTCTTTGTTAATCTGCATAATAAAGGTAACTCAATTGCTTTACAGGTTCTTTGAATGTTTATAAATTGTGACAGGAAGGAAACATTGTACCTTTTTGTGTTCTGTCAGTGTACTATGGATCTGCAGTAAAGCACAGCAGTTAATTTTTGTCTCAGTAAAAATGTTAAGATACAGTAAAACTTACAGTGTGTTGACTTATTTCTATGTATTTTGAATAACTTACAAAGCTCAACATTATAAAGTTTCTTCAAGTGAATGTGTTCTTTTTAAAATAGTGTGATTTTTTTATTTGCCTACCTCATGTTCTTTTACACGACCCTCACAGTAAAAGTTAAAGACCTTTATAATTTTAAATACATTATGCTTGCAATTTGCCTATTTTTGCCTAAACTGTTACCTTGGAAGGGTGTTCTGAATGTGGCTGATGGGATTCTGTGTAAGGATTTGTGGCATGGCAGTTTCTGGACATGATCCTTAGAGGATAAGAGACAAACTGTCCCCAATTTCAGCAGCACCATTTCACCCTACTGCACTGTATCCCTCTGCGATAAAAATGGCATCCCAGGCACCGGTCTCCAGACCAAATCAGCCTTTCCCCCCCCCTGTTTGATCCTTTTCAGCACCCTAAACAAGCAGGTTAAGTGCTTTCCAGTTCTTTTGCTGACACTTTGAATAACAAGCTGAAACTCGATGCCAACGTCGTTTTCATTTTTGCCTATGTTTTACTGAGCCTAGAGTTAACCATCCAATGAGAGACCTCTGCCATTTGATTAGCTTTCACATAAAACATAATTTTTGGTGTAGTATCTTTGAATGGATCATTGATCCCAGTGTAACTGTAAATAGTATTAATAAAGAGACCATAGACCACACATGCGTGGGTAAATCGAGTGTTTCTTCCTAGAGACAACGGAACTAGAATTACAGAGGCATGATTATCGAAGTATTATGCTATACATACAATTAATTTCCATGTCCACAGCTTAGTCATTTGGCAAGCCAAAGTCTGCTGCTTTCACGTACAAATTTTTACATTGGTGTGCAATGAGACTGGTTGAAAGAAATTAGGCCTGTTTTCTTGATTTTATGCATTTTGTTTTGTCCTTTTCAGCATGCAGAAGCCAGCTAGATTCCTCCTCCCAGTCTGTGCTGCACAGCTCCATCAGAGATACCTTTTCTTGCAAAAGGTCTAAAGTAAGTGATAACTCTGAAATCTCTCAGTTTAAGACACAGCAACACACTGACACTAGCCAAAGGATTCTTTGTCAGGTAAATGTCTTGAACTTCTGTTTCTACTCTCCATCTCTTTCTCTGATTCTTTTACTTTCACATGCAGCAGCTGGTACCTTTCATTCTACAGCTAAGTTACCAACTATTTAATGATTTTACACTCTATCAGTTGTGGAGTCATTCCTTCTCCCTGCCGATTTTATTTAATATTCCAGACCTCTCTAGGATACCCTGTGACTATGGGGCCATAAGAAATCTGTCTGCCAACAGGTATAAAACTAACATACAACTATATTTTAAAAATCTGTAGAAGTAATGATTTAAGGGTCAAATTAAATTCCAGTACAGAGAAGCATATTGACCACAAACTTCACTGGGAATTTCATCTGTTTATGACAGGGCTGGGTACTACTGCATGTTTTTTATAGATGAGTTTGAAAACAAAGGAGATTGTCTCTTGCTTCAATATCTGTGCAACTCCATTGAAATAGTAAGGGCATACCATTGAAATTGTAAGGAGTCCAACTTAGGAGCAAATTTAGCCACTGTTCAATTATTGGCTCTGATAATTTGACCCTTTCTTTCCTGTGAGAATATGGTCACATGAAATATTAATTAATCATCATTAGACTGGGTTATGTAGAGACATGTATTCTGAGTAGTAGCATGCATTCATTCACAGGTAAAATGGTGGCACCTCAGTTGCAGCATTTAATGATCTTTTCTCGTTCTAGCCATCAGTCTAGACCATTGTAGTCATCTAGGATGAAGACTTAGTCTTATCAAATTGTCTTGGCCATCCCAGGCCAATGACTGCAACTCTACTCCCAGCAGAAAATGTAGTTCATTGAAGCAAAGACTCCATGGGGACCAAAAATAAAGTATCCTTCATTTAAAGAGGATGGCTGTGAAACAGGCAGTAGAAAAGAGTGAACTCAGGTTCAGCTTAGTTTTTTGTCCAAGATGAAAAGTTAATGTTTTTCTAATACTGTTCACGCATGATCACACCATAACAAACCATCTAGCCATTGCAACAGGTGCGAAGGTTTCTTGAACAAAACATTGTCAGGACACGAAATCTCTCTCACCTATTTTTATGGTAGCTTTCAGATTTATTTACTAAAAAACGTACAACCCTGTACATCTACATTCTTCTTCAAAAGATGTAATGTATTTATTTATTTATTTTAAAATGCATTTATTTTTTAGAGAAATTGTACTTACTTAAAATACAAACTATTGAGAAAGAAGGGAAGGAAACCAGGATTTCAGTCCCCACTGACTCAATATTTTTTCAAAAAGCTCTTTCTCTTTCTTTTTTTTTTCAGGGCTTTGATTTACCAAAGGCAAAGAGATTCATGGTAACTTCAGGCAGAAAACCTGTAGTATAAAAGCACGTGGGCTAACAAACTTCAGATTGTGGTACAGGGATTCTTTTTCGGGACTTGTACATACATGACCTTCTAAGTATGTTTAGAGGTCACTATAAGTCTTCATATGCTAAATTCATGTGTATGTGACTGAACGTACATACATAAATATACAAACAACCAAAGAAATATGCTTGTATGTTTGTCTATGTGCACATACAAGCACGCACGTGCATCTCTCTCTCTCTCTGTCTGTCTATCTACATATTTCCTATTCGTTCTACCAGGTTGAAAGGACAGGATGTGACTAGTCTAATTCTAATAAAATATTGGCTTGTTGAAAGCCAGTGTAGAGTTAGAAACCATGCTACAGCCTAGAAAAAAATACCTGAAGCAGAGTATCCATATCAGCTTCTTTCAGAGTTTGGCTCCAATTTCTTCTGCTTTGTTTTGCTACAATACTTAATATCGGACCCTCAGGAAACAACAATTCTACTTAGCACAGTCCTTATTCAGAGAAATTTAATATCCACATTAATAGTGGATGCTATAATAGGAATGCTAGGATGAATGTGGTCTTCTGTTCACCTTCTTTCAGTACTTCAGCATGTTAAACTTTCCTTTTCCTAAGTAATTTTCTCAAATGTATGAGTTGATTAATGAGAGCAGCTTTTTCCTACATTCAACAATCATGTTCTTCTTGCCCATCTGTCCTTGCATAATTATAGTTGTGCTGTCCATGACAATATTTAGGGCTGTGTCAGCACTTCCATTACAAAACTCAGTTTTCAGGAGTTTGTAGTAAGGCTGGTGCACTTGGCATTTGGCCGAAATTGACAAGAGCTGGAAACCACACTAGTCAGGGCACTGAATCCAAAACATGAGCTGTGATTTGTTTTGGGCTAGGATCCATATTTGGCAAGAAAGAGTGGCTGACAGCAAGCACAAGTGAAGTAAAAGAGATCTAAATGTCTGATAGTACAGCTGAGCTTTACATAATGTCAGAGAACAGTGCAAGAGCCGGTCCAGCTAAGTAAGAAAGTCTTTCATAAGGTAGCCAAATAATGTTCCCTTTTTGGAAGGAGGCCAGGGTGGAGAAAATGAAAAGAGGGAGGACCCACAGCAGGGTTGGGTTTGTAGCTCTCTCAATGCCAATTCATTTATTCATGAAGAAACCCGTAACACAGAGCAATGAATACCTATATACAGTTCTGCAAAGGAGGACAAATTAGTAGGGTATTTAAAGAAAAATTAGTCCATTTTCAAAAGTGACTGGTGATTCTGGGAGCAGTTTCATAAAGTGGATTCAGCTTGATTTTTTTTGCTGTGTGTTGAGAACTTTCTAATATCCTTTGTACAGCTAGAGTTTGTCACACAAACAGCACTTTAACTCTTTAATAACTGGAATACAAATAACCCCAAGACACAAAGACCACCCCCAATTATCCAGGACAACAAAGAACGGGGTAATCCAAATAAATAAAAGATACAGACAATGCAAAACATATGTAAATTATGTTGTAAGAAGATAATGTATTTAGTATTTTTTACCTTCAGAGAAGGAAGTTATGACATAGAGGCAGAGACAGGGCAGAGACAAAGGAAAAAAGATGGGATCGTTATCAAAGCAGAATTATCTACAAGCTGGATAAACTCCTCTTGGGTAATAAAGAGGTAACTTCATAATAAACACAAATAAAAGAACTTCTAATCCCAAGTGCTCACAAAATATTTATAAGTTTTTCATGGATACACATGATCACAGGTTTGACTTTGCTCTGGGTAATTAATGTGCAGTTTTTCACTTCTTGGCAGGGCTGAGGACTGGTTACAAGTCCGTACCCTATGAGAGAAGACAACATCAGAAGTCCAAGATAGCACTGGTTACTAACTAGTATACCATTATTTTTATGTTTTTTTTCCTGTATCTATGACATTACTGGGAAACCTGAGAGAGAAATACCCAGTTTTGCACACATGCAAAGCAAATCTAGACACATGAACAAGTCAGCACTGAATAAAATATGGCCTGAGGTTGCCATGTTTCAGCTGCTGCAGTGGTTCGCTATTCTTATCCTTATTTTTAAGTTACCTACTTGCCTGACACTTACTCAATGTACAAGCAAACACATAGCAGTTACTGTGATCATCTGTATCTTATGATTGTCTGTATCTGTTCCTCCATCAGTGCATCCTGTCATTCATTCTCCTGTAGCTTATAGACCATATACCATAATATTCCTTTATATTTGAGCAGCTGGAGTTCAGTCTGTCTGCAATAAATACTTACTTCTACCAAACAAAACAGTTTTCTTCCATAATTTTGAATATAAATTAGTTGATAGTCTAGTTTCATTCAGTCTCTAATGTAGTAAAACCACCAAATGTAAATCAATCACAACGGATTAATTTTTTTATTTTTTCAAATCAGTGAGATAATCAGTAAGTATTTAGAGCCCCTCTCATAATGGTTTCATTAGAAAGTAGCTCAGTATTTATGAACAAAATTTTTCATGCTGTACAGTGATTCTGAGAGATTAGAGCCAGATCGTGTATGGAGAATGGGGTGGATGAGAAGGAAATCTTCCCAACTAGAGTAATGCCTGGAACAAGAAATAAATGGACACATAACTGTACCAGTGCTGAGTACACAGCAGCATTGCTGCATTCTTGCATTCTTCAGTAAACTTGGAGCAGCAGCTAGTAGACCATCCTTCACACATAAGTTTAAAAAAGCATGTAACATTATGTGAATAACAAGGGATTGACTCTTCAAACAAAGTTTAAGGCACAGGAAAGTAGGAAGTAGCTTAAGCCTGAGAACACTGGTTTCAGCTTTTCTAGGTTAAATAACCTACAGCTGTAAAGCCTATAGCACCCACTGTTGCTCTTCAGGGAGTCTTTATCACCCTCCAAAAGCCTATGTCCTCTAGTATGCCTAGACCCGCTGCTGCCTCACACCTAATTCCAGGGCATCCCACAGCCCTTTTAGCCTCCATTCCCCTTTAGTCCTACCACTGCCATCATAGAAGGTACTTTTGCCATCTAGAACTATTTTAGAGAATTCTGAATCTTTGCAGATTCAGAAAGGATCTGAAAATGAGTCACACTTTTGTTAAAAAATAAAAGTAAATTTTGGGCCTCTGTCTTTCTGGGTAATATACCTCTTAACACATTTATAATGGAATTAAATTACAATTTTAAAACAGGGAAAAAAGCAAGTCTTAAAAGAATTTTTATAATTAGGAGTCTGTGACAAAAAAGAATTATTGTTATGTTATTGTTGCATTTTATCATGTCTTTACATAGCTTTAATATCATAATCATTTCCAAAAGACTGCACTGTGCTCCTTATTCAAGTGTTTCCTTATTAATTAAATACTGCTTTGAAAAATCTCATAAAAATCACAGAATCACAAAATCACAGAATCAGCTAGGTTGGAAGAGACCTCTGGGATTATCGAGTCCAACCTTTGACCTAACACCACTGTGTCACCTAGACCATGGCACTGAGTGCCACATCCAGTCTTGTCTTAAACACATCCAGAGATGGTGACTCCAGCACCTCCCTGGGTAGCCCATTCCAATGCCTAATAACCCTTTCTGTGAAGAAATTTTTCCTAATGTCTAACTTGATCCTCCCCGGCACAGCTTGAGGCTATGTCCTCTAGTCCTGTTGCTAGTTGCCTGGGAGAAGAGGCCAGGCCCCACCTCACTACAACCTCCTTTCAGGTAGTTTTAGAGAGCGATAAGGTCTCCCCTCAGCCTCCTTTTCTCCAGGCTAAAAAACCCCAGTTACCTCAGCTGCTCCTCATAGGTCATACCCTCCAGACCCTTCACCAGCTTTGTTGCCCTCCTCTGGACTTGCTCCAACACCTCAATGTCTTTCTTGAAGTGAGAGGCCCATAACTGGACACAGTACTAGAGGTATGGCCTCACCAGTGCCGAGTACAGGGGGACAATTACTTCACTAGTCCTGCTGGCCACACTATTTCTGATACATGCCAGGATGCTGTTGGCCTTCTTGGCCACCTGGGCACACTGCTGGCTCATGTTCAGCCGGCTGTCCACCAACACTCCCAGATCCTTTTCCACCGGGCCACTTTCCAACCACTCTTCCCCCAGCCTGTAACGCTGTATGGGGTTGTTGTGGCCAAAGTGTAGGACCTGGCACTTGGCCTTATTGAACTTCATACCATTGGTCTCAGCCCATCTATCTAACCTGTCCAGATCCCTCTGCAGAGCCTTCCTACCTTCAGGCAGATCAACACTCCCGCCCAACTTACTGTCGTCTGTGAATTTACTGGGGGTGCACTCGATGCCCTCATCCAGATCATCAATCAAGATATTAAATAAGATTGAGTCCAGTACTGAGCCCTGGGGGACACCACTAGTGACTGGATGCCAACTGGTTGTGGTACCGTTCACCGTCACCCTCTGGGTCTGGCCATCCAGCCAGTTCTTAACCCAGCAAAGAATGCACCTGTCCAAGCCGTGGGCTGCCAGCTTATCCAGGAGAATGCCGGGGGAGACAGTATCAAGGGCTTTGCTGAAGTCCAAGTATACTACATCCACAGCCTTTCCCTCATCCACTAGGCACGTCACCTGGTCATAAAAAGAGATCAGGCTGGTCAGGTAGGACCTGCCTTTCCTAAAGCCATGCTGACTAAGTCTGATCCCCTGCTTGTCCTCTATGTGCTGTGTAATCGCACTCAAGGTGATTGTTCCATGACCTTGCCAGGTACTGAGGTCAGGCTGACAGACCTGTAGTTCCCGGGATCCTCCTTCTGGCCCTTCTTGTGGATGGGCATTACATTGGCCAGCCTCCAGTCATCTGGGACCTCCCCATTTAGGCAGGACTGATAATAAATAATGGAGAGCAGCTTAGCAAGCTCTTCCGCCAGCTCCCTCAGTACCCTTGGGTGGATACTGTCTGGTCCCACAGACTTGTGAGAATTCAGGTGTCACAGCAAGTCACTAACTACTTCCTCCTGAATTACAGGGGGTCTATTCTGCTCCCCGTCCCTGTCTACTGGCTCAGGGGGGCAGTTGCCCTGAGGATAACCAGTCTTGCTGTGAAAGTCTGAGACAAAAACGGTATTAAGGACCTCAGCCTTTTCCTCATCCCTGGTCACAATGTTCCCCCCTGCATTCAATAAGGAATGGAGATATTCCCTTGATCTCCTTTTGTTGTTTATGTATTTATAAAAACACTTTTTATTATCTTTTACTGCAGTGGCTAGACTGAGTTCTAGTTGAGCTTTCGCTTTTCTAATTTTCCTTCTACGTGACCTAACAACATCCTTGTACTCTTCCTGAGTTGCCTGCACCTTTTTCCAAAGATCATAAACCATCTTTTAAAGGTTAAAAATATTAAATAAAGGTTAAAATATTTAAAAGTTAAAAAATACATGTGTCTGTGGCATGGTGTCCCATTGCTTTTGGATCAGAGGAGCAGACAGCATTATGAAATGAGAGTTTGACCTTTGATTTCTCCTGTCCTAAACTGGTAACAGAAATTTTTTTGGTGAACACCTCACTTTTCCCTCTGGAGAATTTCAGCTACACTGTTTGGCCTGGGAGAGGAGTCATAGTTTATACTCAGTCCCTTCCCTGATTCTTCACTGAGGCTGGAGGAGAAGGAATATTTTCCAAGGAGCTGTCCTGTGCAAAATCCATTCTAACTCTTAATTTTGTAAAGGGAATGCAAGGGGAACACAGGGGAAATGGAAGCACTTGTTGCAATGCAATTTAAATTGAAATGAAGGGACTGTAGAAAACCAGTGGTGAGAAAGAGAACTAGCTTTTTTCCCCTTCCAGATCTGCATGGTATTGGAGAAAATAATAGATTTTACTATAAATCAGATTACTTGATCATGTTGCTATATATTTTATTCCATTACTGTATAGTGGGTGCAGTCTAAAAGGTTCTTTATTAAAGCACTGAATGAAACAAATAGAATTGAAAATGCCAATTTGCTATTCCAGTGTACTAGTGAATTACAACAATGCCAAAGAGTTGTGATTTATTTATTTATCTTTAATTGGATTTTTCTCAGCTGCTTTACTTAGAAGATATACATGTGTTGAGTAACACTCTGTTTAAAAAATACTGCCTGGCTGGGACCGGTCCTTGGAAATGAAATAAAATAAAATTAAAAAGTTGAGAACAGACATTAACAACAGACTACAATGTATTGCTGTTACATGCTGAAAATAAAAAGGTACCTTCTCATGGAAGTTATTGTTGTAATTACGAACAATTTTCTTTGCCTTGGCTGTGACAAAATGCCACTTTATTAAAAGAAAAAAACCCAGGACTTTCCACAATACCTTGCATTATGGTTGGTGTGCCATTTTAATTGTCTTGCAAAATTCTTTGGGATAACAACATTGTATCTAGGTAAACTGTTGTTTTAGGAGCTGAAAAAGTTACCTGGTGTGTCCATGAATACACTAATAAAGCTGAGCTCTATATTTTGATATGGATCTCTGTATATGTCATGAAGGTATTTAGCTCTCCTAAGAGGATGTGTATCCCCAGCTATTTTATCACCTCTGTTTTGAACTGTATTTCATGTTAGTTAATGCCTAATGCCCTTTAAAGTGCTGTCCCAGAAGCCAGCATTACCGGAGTTTGCTATGCATTGGGCACACTGTTACACAACCTAGAATACACTCACTGTTAAACGCAGAGTGACTGTAGATTCACTCTGATTTGAAGGGCTACTTTCCCGTTTACAGTGAAGACCATGAGAATATCATTGGGTGTGATTTTCAAGCATACTGGCTGTCTCCTGCCAACACCACTGCTTCAGTGGCAAACTAGGGACTGTGTGAATGGTCCTTCTCTTAGTTTGGAATTAAGTTTTTAAATTTTTTTTAATGTTAGTGACTAAAATATGTCATATGTAAGAAAAATATTATGCATAAAAGAAGAAATCCTTTCTAAATATGTCATGAATAAGGAGTGTTTCTCCAACTACCACCTTTCTTTTTTTTCTCTTTAGGGACATTTTACTTTGCTGGAGATGGTGTCTCATTATCTGGACAACAAAGAACATAGTTATAATTTGGTGCACATAGTTATAATTTGATGGAGAAGGTGTCGCACACACATACACACACATATGCACACATATTCTTTTGTTACAATACTTCAATGAATGTTTTTAATTGCACAGATTCTGAATTTAATGACCTTGCTTTCAGAACATTGATGCCCCAATAGTACCTTTAGTATATGATCTCTGAGCATGTTTCGCTAAATATTCAAATTGACAGAGATGACAGAAATGTTGGTATCTCTCCAGAACTGCTTTGACTGAAGCTTAAAAATAGTCTTTATTGTTACGGCTGAATAGCTGTAATGCTACTACAAAGACTGGTTCGCAATATGAAATAAGAAGTAGAAAAACTTATGATTTGTTCAGGTTCTTTAAAGCAAGTTGTGCTGCCATGCATGCCTTGTGCTATAAGAAAATACAGACTGCCTGTGTAACTACTAGCCTGTGTCCACTACTGAACTGTTTGAGGAATGATAGAGCAAATGGAACAAATTGGGGAAAACCAAACAACTGATATAAAATTAGAGCAGCAATAAATACACATATAAACCACAATGTGAACCACTATTTTCACTGCTCTGGTTTGCAGTGGAAGAGGCTGTGTACAGAAGTTTTATTCCATTCACCTGGAACACTGAGAGGTTTTTTTTAAAGTACATTTTTAACAAAAGATAAATTTTTGAGTAAGAGGAAACATTGGTTTATACTAGAAATACATAAATAGCCTTACTTGACACAAAAAATTTCACTTGTGTTTTTGTTATTTGAGGGCCTCCTTCCAAGAAAAGATGTCACAGTGATACTCAGTAATAGATAACTGCTTTATTTGTCATTTTTTTGCCTGTAAGACTGGTTATACTGCAGATTCTTTGGTTATTTGATGCTGTTGCTTACACTGATGACAGAGTGTAACTGAACACACTTCTCTCTTGGGCCAGGAGAGTAGTATTCTTTCACATTCAGGAGCAGAGCATCAGACCATGTTTGCTGATTCGTTTCTCAATCAATCAGTCAGAAAAGCTGAACCATTGTAAGTGAAGTTATTAAAGCTTCTGGTAGCCTTGTCTCGGAAAATTCAATTTTAACCACTACAGGATACCACCCTGCATCAGTAACCTGCCTTCAGGGACTCACATTGGATAGGATCTCTAATGCCAAAGAGGGCTTCAGCTTGACAGCAAGAATATAGCTGCTCAAAAATAAACGATCACTATGGGCCATTAGTGAAAATAACCTGATTTTATTTTACTAGCTGCTGTAAATATTTACTTTGACAACCCGCTTTATCGAACTATGAAGATACAGTTTTGTGTATGATAAGACTGAAGGTCAGTGCTTGTTTAATAAACTCTAAATAAAGAATTATGTGATACATTGTACACATTTCACATCTAGTGATGTATTAATGCATCGTTGTACTCTGTTTAATCAGCTCAAATGACTTCCTTTAAGGAGATAGAGATTGTTTCACTTGCATTGGGTTTTTTTAACAATTTAAATGCACTATTGGTCAAATGCCAGCAATCCAGCTAACATTTAAGTTGAATATTGTATTAGATCTATTGAATTTTATAATTTTCAATGTTTTAGGATAAATGAGAGATAAACAAGTCCAGCTTATATTGCAACATATTTTTTAAAAAAATTACCTGTTGATACTACAGTCAAATCCAATGCCAGAATTGTCAAAGACTCATACTTGGAGTGCTGATATAGCTTCAGTGTTTTTCCAGGCGTAAGTTCCTCTATGACTGTTCTGTTTTATTTGGCTACTTGCTTTTTTATTCTGCTGAATACCACTGAAAGTGGACCATGTTACTGGAGGGTGCAATACTCATAAATATATAGACATAAATAAATATGCAAAAGCCACTGAACAAAACAACTTTGACTGAATGTTTGAAGCTGGATGGGAAATACAGCCTCTGATTTTCATGGCTAGATATAGACAGGAATATAGGGCTAGGTAAAATTTCCTTCAGTGTTGAGTTGTACTGTCGGTTTGCTTAATGCTATTAGAATTTCAGTTACCGTAAAATCATACGTGAAGATATTAAAATGGCCACTCTGGCAGTCTGCTCTGGGATGTTAACTGGCTGACTGCAGAGGTATGGATCAATCTCTGTATGGCTCCCAAAGCAGTGCCTGAATTTTTAAAATCTTGCTAGAACTATTTTAATCTTCACTGTCCCCAGATCCCTGAGTGTCCCTGCATTTGCATCTCCTCTTTTAAGGAACTGTGTTCATTTTTCTTTCACTTGTTGAAATCTTTTCTTTTCCTATTTCTTTTTTTTTTTTTTAAATAAAGAATTGTTTCAAATTATTGATCATAAACATGATTGTGATGAGTCAGCATAGGTAAAAGGTTGTCCCTGCTTTACTGTGAATTCATAGGGCAAATAAAAGCATATGGGAAAACATGAGTATGGTGTTCATAGGGTAGGAAAAGCAAATTTTTGTTCTTTGAATACATTTTTAAATATTTCAATAAGGTAGAACCTATGTTCTCTCTGTGTATGTATGAATGTCTTTCAATCAGCTTAAGCTTACAGGAAGACTGTTGGGATGTAAAGTAACTCAGAAAACTTTGAAATACGACGGGGCTGTAACTTCACGCAGTGTCCCTTTCCTGGAACACATTTGAAAGGAGTTTGTTCACATCACAGACAGGAGATCTTTACACAGATACAGCTGAGCTAGCTGTAAACCAGGCAGTTTAGATACTGATGTTAAATAGTTTTCTGTGGCTGGACAGTCAGTTATCAAATTTCCCAAGAAATTCAGAATGTTCAGGACCAGTGTTTAAAGGCAATATCTATCTTCTCCTTCTTCTGATCTCACTCATTTCTCTAGGTATTAGCCCAGACCTCAGGTAGCAAGCCACCATTATAACGCCGTGGTCAGGAAAACTGCGTCAATTTATGTCAGTTTAGGACTGACCAGCTGTATTTACCCTGTGGTACTAATCACACTCTATCAAGATCAAAAATCTAATTCTAAATTTCTTGTAAACTCTAACTTAATAGAAACCAATTATGGGATATGAACGCAGGTATTCCATGTCATTGGTAAAATGTCGTGGTACTGTATTATTAGTAAAAATAGTTTACAGTACTAACTGAGTATGTTCATGTTAACTGCTAACTGAGAAAAACATATTTAGAAGTGGTGCCATCCTTTTAAAACAAGTTTCTGGCAGCCATATGGGGGGCAGTGGTAAGATACCTGAAAGCGGCAGCATCAGAATTTCTTTAAAAAGCAGTAGAAGTCTATTTCTCCCCTCCACCTTTCAAAAGACCATGAGACAGAGTGCATTTCCCTGAAGCTTGAAAAAAAATGAACAAATGCAACTTTTCTGTAGAAGTCTGAATCACTTATACCTAACGCAGGGGTTGTTCAAGGGAGTACGAATGAAAAAACGCAGTAGATGCTGGATACTTTGTGATGCCTCTTCCGTCTATTCACCTCTGCCTCTGTAGCTATTCTCTGGCCTTGAGGTCTCTAGAATCTATGTATACCTTTAGTGATTTTTGTGTGTGTCTGTGGATCATTGACTGTTTACTATAGTGCTGATGCAGCCTGAAGAGATGCAGAGCCTGAGACGTTTTATCTCTTGTCAGAGCTCGCTTCAATTAAATTAATGGATCCATTCAGCTCCCTCTTTCCTCTTTCAGCTGCATCACTGCCAAATACATTAAAAAGATCTTAAGTCTCAAGATGGTACAACATGGCATTAGCCAGGGCACTCATTTCCCTCTGTCTTCTTTTTCTGTAAATCAAATAATTAATGAGATCTCTACCTCAATGGAGCACTTCATCAATATTTTGTAGCAATAGAAAAAAAAGATGCACTTTTTTGCTCTTGGAGGAGCTTTTATATCTGTGTAGGATTTGGTGGGCTAATGTTGTAATTCTAAAATGACAAAATATTGACTGTTTTTTTTCAGTTGGCTCTTAACTTCAGAGAAAAATTATTCTAAAGGCTTAGGTACTGACTGCTTCTCTTGTAAAGACGGGTGCTGTTTGAAGTTTCAACTTGTAATAAAATTTAATTGAAATTCCGTTATTCATAGAATATGTGATTGCAAAGGATTATAAAACTAAGTATTTAATGTTCAGTGTTTCAATTCAATCACTAAAAAATAATAATAATATATATAATATCAGCTATTCTATTTCCTTTAAAAATATTATTTACCTTGGCATCATTAACCCCTTCATTGTAAAAAGGAAGAAAAGAAACATTTAAAAAGTATCTAATTGAAGAGTTTCATGCTTAGAATACAACAGACAACATATTGAAACATAAAGATATAGAAAAATTTAATACCTTGCCCAAGGCTAAATAGCAGGTTTGCAGCAGACATAGGCATTAACTTTCATTCCTATGGTTCTAGTCCTAATCATTTTGTTCTTTTCTTAAAGAAAATTTTAGTTTAAAAAATTAAACAGTCATTATGATTCTGCTGTTGAAGTGTCATTGATTATTTAGTTGAATACCAGTTGAATACCAGGCCTTTTACTGAGAGTCATGCACTGATTTGTAATTACTTTTTGCCTTAAGTTTTGAAAAAGGAGTATAGTAATTTTAATGTAATGATTCGGCTGCAAACTGCATGTGGATGAATAGAGAACATTTGACTACAATGAGAGGGAGAGAGTCAAATACAGTCTTATTGAGTTGTTAAAATTTAATAACAATTTTTACTGAAATGACAATTTCATTACATTATAATTAGAACAATACTTTTTAATGAACAATGCAAACATACAGTACTGGCCTTCAAATGAATTCCATTTAATATCAATACATTGCTGTGGTAAAAATGGTCTGTTTCTGCAGGATAGGCATAACTGAAAACTGTAAATGCGCATAAATGTAAATAATGTCCCATCTGCATGCTCTTCCTTGCAGGAGCAGAGGTCTTACAGGCAAGAATCTGTGAGCTACACAGCAATCAATCTCTATACAGCATTAGTAGCACAATTTTTCCAGACATTTATTTTTCATTACATGATAACTTTGGCTGCGTATGCACAAATAGAGGCATTCTTCCCAGAGAATGATCTCCGGTCCCCAAGACAGGTGTGCAGGGTGGCTCAACTCCAGCCTGTTGTGGGCGAGACCTGAGGCCTAGGCCAAATCCATAGAGCAGCTGACCTGGGACTTCTATTGGTTTCATGTGTTGCTTCTGTGACTACAATATACATGCACATCTACAACCATATGTAGTTCTTCAGCTTAAACTGGCTGAAACGATATGGAAAGACACAGCATAGCCTCTTGCAACCATATTTTTGCAACAGGCAACTGAGATTGCGTATGCTGCAGCACAGCATGGTGAAGGTTCGGGGCTTTTGAGGACAGGGACTTTGCGGATAGCTTGGAAGAACTGCTAGAGTGGAGGGGGCCAGACCTGATGCAGCTCTGTCTGTACTGCTCAATCCCAAGATTAACCTATAGCCAAGATCAAACTATATATATCTTGCAGCCTTTATAGGTCCCATATCCTTAAAACCTCTGCTTTTAATATCACACCTTCACATTTTTTGAGAGAACTCAGTGCAGGAAGAGAACATCCCGGGTTTAATGATATAGTACTCTGTTTACAGCAACAACTAGTGCTTGTGCTTTGGGTGTGGTGTAGATTTTAGCTGATGCTGCTAAATTATTAATACTGTGAGCACAGTATTGCATCTAGTAGTGAGGAAAGAGTCAATTCCTGGCATGAACTTTTGGCACAGGTTGTTTTGTCTTTGGAGGCAAAACCTTCTGATGTTGACATAAAGTCCTTCCAGGATACAGATTCTGTATGTGTTTTGGTTTTGGTGAAACCTGGAGCACTGTGGTTTTGCCTTTTCAGTGACAAAACCAAAATCACCTGTGATTTTGTCTTTGTGGCCTGTGGAAATATTGGCTCTTCTATTGTTTTTGAGTTTATCTGGCTCACTTGTGACATTATTCAGCTAAACTAAAAATCTTTTTCCTTTGAAATAATTTTTCCTCTTCTGCTTTACTATGGAGAATTAAACTAAAAACATGCCCAGCATCACATATGCTCAAACTGTATAAAGCTTTCTGGAAACTTTACACTCAGATGACTAGGAAAATAATGAAGAAGGGAACTTCAGATGCTCAGGAATACTGACAAACAGCAGTACAAACTTAAGGAGCCCAATACACTCATTGTGTCTGTTTGTCGTCGACACAAGAACAGTCTCTAGCACAATACTAATACACCTAAGACTTGGTATTGCCTTCAACTGGCTTAAACATGTTCAAGACATCATCAAGACAAGAATATAGATGCTGGAATCTACTCTTTGCAATGCAGAGTTTTACTGGATGTGGTGTGATAGTTAGAGTTTAGGGATACACAAAATTCTCCATTTTTCTCTCATTTAAATAAGGTTGTTGCTAGTGTCCTTGTGGTAAGAAGCTTGAAAAATGCGACCAAACCACTTCCTTCTTAATGATTTAAAAATAAGGAGAGCAGTTAAAAGAAAACCAGGATGCATTATTATTTTAAGTACCTCAGTCTGGAAACCAGGCTTATGATTTTTAGGACATGAATCATTATCTTTGGTGGTGTGTTTGTGTGTGTGTGTGTTTTAGCTTTTTTTTTTGTTGTTCCAGCTTTTACAAAATCTAGCTGTTCTCCCTGCCATCAGTATTAGGGTTATCACATAGGAGGCCATCAATTAGTGACAAAAGTACTCACTGTTTCATGCAGACTGTGTTAGTAACTTCAACTGCATGGGCTATACCACAATTCAGATGGCATTCCTGGACAGACTGAGCCCAGTGTGGCCTTTCTCAAAAGTTTTACTACATAGCACCATGTGTTTCCTGATGCTATTTTCCTTGGAGCATAGTATGTCAGCTTGGATTGCTGCCCCGTTTTTATTCCTACCTTGTGCAAATGGGTGATTCACCATGTACTTGTTTTTCTTGGCAGCCATTTCCAGAAGTGCCACTTGTCTCCGGGAGACACTTGCAAGTGCAGCTGTAAACTTTCTTGTTGCTGTTGCACATTTTAGAATTTCTTAGCATTGCTAACACTAACAAACAAAAGCAGGGAGGGCAAAATACTGAAATAATGACTTGGATTCAGAAACAGGTCTTGGTTTTGCATCTTTCTTTGAGCCAACTGTCCCTCCAGGCTATTCATTTTCACATTTTAATCCTTTCACGTAATTTCCATGCAAATAGACTTTTCTCCAACAGTTTGTTAACTAAAACATCTGCATTGCTAGTTTATTTAATGAAAATCTTAGTACTGTACCATGCAAATGATGCCACATCTATAAGATTTACTGTGTGTGTAAAGAAAAGGAAAATATACAGAGCGGTTGATATCTTAATATTCACCTTCTGCCTCTAGTGATTGTTTAACTGCCTAAATCGGACTGACATCCTACAAAAAAGTTGATGATTGTTTTGGAGGATTGGTTTATTATTCTTGGATGACTTCTGTCATCTAAAAACACTGGTACAGTCTCCTAAGCAGAGAGATTCTCCAAGAATTCATTGCCCAATAAACTATGTTTTCCTTCTTGTGCTTTCTACTATTCTATTCCTAAAAAAAATTGAAACTTAATTCCTCTTCCAGATTCCTTGAGACCACCAAATTGACACCAAGAAATTCATCAGCCACCTGAAGATATGTAGCATATTTGTGGTACACTGAGGTCTTGTCTTGCTTTGTACAAATTGGATACTGGTCTATGGAAGGCATTAGAAAGCTCATAAAAGGAATTGGAAGTGGAATTACTTTTGCTTATTTGTTTTTCTGGCTTGTTCAAAGGCAGTTAACACTTTCTGAATGTGGAGTAATGACTGAAAGAAGTTTTAGCCTCTGAGTAGAGCTCTGTGTCAAGGAAGCATAGAAGTATGACTGACAAACCAGTTTATTACATTACCCTGTAAGGTGCTAAGTTTTTGAGGGATTCAGTCCTGAATGAGAAGGGAATTATAAAAAACAATTCTAAACAAGGTAGTCTCTGAAGTATAACCTCCAAATGGTACTGTGGATTATGATTTGTACTTAGCCTAAATCATTTACTTATGTAAATAGTTTTTCTTCAGGTTTGTTTTTAAAGATGATAAAGATGTAGGAGGCATATACAACATGTGATGTTATAGATGTATCTCTATATATGCATGTGTATATAAATTTTTACTTTTTTGTGTTTATGAATATGTATTTACTAGTTCTATTTTCATGCTCTATTAAGCTGACAAGTTTTTGAAATCATAGATTACCTTTTTTTTTTGGCATGTATTTTATAAATAATTTTGGACTATGCATAGTCTCTTTTATACACAGAAACTATACCTAACATGAATAAACCACACATGCACACACACAAAATTATCCCAGTTTACTATGTAGATAGTGTATTATAATGTCAACCTTTTCAGTTGATATAAATGCTTATACAAATAAGCAGTGTGACAGCCGCTTAAATCAGCTGAGTATCCGACCATGTTTCTGCAGACAACAGCTTAAAGTTACTAGATGAAACACTAACCAGGATTGTGCTGTCATTTTGGAGCTGACACTCTACTTAGGACCTCTTTGCCTAAACTAAAGTGCTGGTCCACTAACACTGCTGCAGATTACACAACATATCAGTAAAAGACTGTTAGGTACACCACTGGCCCTCCGGGTCTACTGTACCATCAGTGGGAAAACATAAGCATTACACAACTGCCTACTCAAGTGAACTCACTGTCTCATTGCTATTTTCTTGCCCTCTGCTGTTTCTTGAGTCTTCAAGAAAACTAGGCAATCACACATCTGATGTTTGGACTTCCATTTTGGACCTAAATACTAGATCTGTCCCAGAACCTGTCTGCCCTTGTCCAATATAATTTTGCATCATAATTTTCTACCCTATAACCTCCCTTACCTCCAAGTCCAAATAGCTATATCTTTCCTTACACTCTTTTGAGCTCCCTTTACATCTCTATCTTTAGTGAAAAAGCAGCTTCTTTGGGTACTAGGTTAGAAAATAAAATATGCTATCGTCTAACATAGTTAAAGCACAGCTTTGCATTGCAGGTTGTAGGTAGGATCTCTGTGTCCAGTAAGTGCAAAAGTCTGGATAGCTGCAAGTAAAAGTGACTGTAGAGACAAAAAGTCTTGATCAATGCTCGCAGCTACAGCTCTGCGCACAGTGCAAGGTCTAAGGTCTTGATGTGTTACAGAGTCTTTGTGGTGACAGACCTAGTGTGAACACATATCTTTTTAGCACAGGTAGATCCTTTTTCATTCCTGTTGCAAAGAATTTGCACTCAGGGCTCTGCTGGTTCACCTCAATATGAACAATAGATAATAAGAAACTAGACAGCTTGAACTGTGCCTTAACCATGAGGGGGTCATCTGGGTTGTAATGGGATCCCCCGCCATAGCTGTCTTTGTGGTGGAGAAAGGATTAGGATTAGAAAATGCAACGGATCTGGAGTGAGACACATACAGCTGCACATATCTGGCACACAGGTTTTTGTGGTTTTATTTGTCTGCTTGCCAATATCAAAGCCAGATTTATTAGAGGATCCACATAGTTGTTTCACAGAAAAATGATGTATTCTCTGGCACTAATAATAATAGTCCTCTCTCCCATACTATGCTCTGTGTTTGGGCTACAGCCACTACTCCTTCTTTCCTGCAGACCGAGACGGTATCAAGTTATCCACCCTTTCAACAACTCAGTCATAGAGGTATTGAATTAGAATGAGGTAGGTACAGGTGGCAGCAGCTGCTAAAATATAGGGTTTTTTTAATTTTGTACTGACTCTATCTTTTTGTTTGTCTGTTTTATTCAAGCAGTTTTCTGATGATAAAGTTTCATTGAATTGTGGGAGGATATTTTCTAGGTTCATTTTTTCCCAGTAAGGACTGTGTATCCTTCCAACATCAGGAATTTTTAGCCTCACTGGCAAAGCCTGTTAGCATCTTTAAAAAAAATCAAAATGCATAGCATTCTGAAAGAAAAAAGAAAACAAATAGAAAGAAAAAAACAGTATTTTAAAATGAACTCAGTCCTTTAAATAAAAAGAGGGTAAAAAAACCAAGCATGATGCAAAGAGAAGCCTATTGTACCTGAAATACAAGCAAAATAAAAAGGACTGGGAGGAGGGCATTCAGATTCTGACAGTCCTGCTGGGGCAAGTGCTTTTGAAAAGAACTATAGGAAAATCAGGTGATATACAAACATGCATCACCAATTGGACGGGTTGCCAAGGGATTGGTAGCGGTTACGTATTGGACAGGTAGCAGTTACTTAGAAATCTTGAGTACAAAAGATAATAGTAAAAGCACTATTCCTGCCTCTTTTCTTCTGAACTGTGTGCATACTCAGTCCAATCCAAGCAGCCTAATACTGGTTTTGAAACTTAAAAACTAGGTAAGATTTTGACTAGACGTTTGAGGAGTGGAAACTTAAGAATATGAAGGAACTTAATTATCCTCACGCAACGTATATAAAACCAAAGTTATTAGGTCTGGTAGCTTAGTAGCAGACACTCAGTTTTGGATTCGCAGCTTGGCATCTTAGACATTATGGTGCCACTCTTAGAGCTGCCCAACTCCTTTCTGCTATCTGTTCGTTACCATTGTGCCACATGTAAAAACTAGCACTGTTAAACCCAATGAGCTCATAGGTGGATCAAGATACCTCTCAGTTAAGCAATGTGAATAGTGTAGTCGTAATAGTTGCAAGAGAAGACAGATCCTTAGCAGATAAACTATAACCAAAAGCTCTTTTCCTCTTCTCTTTTTGTTGCTGCATGCTAATAAACATCTTTAAGCAAAGAGATCTTTCTTTCCATCTTTGGAGCTATAGTTACCATGTTAAAGGCTGACAAGACTGTTCAGCATGTGTGACATAATTTCGTGGCACTTTAGCACTTGACCCAGCAGGTTTTTAACCTAAATACCTGCAGGTTTTTTAAGTTACACCTATGATTATCCTGCAAAGGAAGACAGCACATCTGTAATTATGTAATAATTATATATAATTTAACTGTGGAAGATAGGGAGAAAAGATTCATCTTCTCTCAGGCAAGTACCCAACATTATACAGAAACAACTAGCAACTGAAATAGTTAAATTTCCTTTTAATAAAGTAATGTACCCCAGCACTGTTAAGAGTAATTTTGTTGTTGCACATATTCTAGGCCCAAAGAATGAAAAGCCTGACAATTACAGTTATGTGAGGCCTGATGCCTGATTTCCTGTTACGAAATTCCTTTTAGAGGCATAGAAAACTTAGAAGAAAATTAACACCTTATACTGTTTTGCCATAATGGATCAAAAGGGAATACACTTTGCGTAAAAATGTTTCTGGATGTGGCAAAGTATAGGGGACTGCCATGGAAAAATCCTTCTTAGGAGGGAAAGTATAAGGGTCTAAATCCAATGGTAGCTGACAACAGAAACTTTATATTTTCTAAACAGAGCATGTATTCAGATTGCCTGGTGTGAAATCGCATCCTGTACTGGCCTGGTTTCACATGCTAAGTAACTAATCTCAGTTCAGTGGTGACAGGTGCAGACCTTATGGCTTTCACTGGCAGCTCAATCTGAAATGATGGGAGGGTGTTGCTTCATTTGTCACTCAGCAATTAGTATGCTGAATCTCAGCTGCGTACTACTTCCTCATCACTTATTATCTACTAAATTTGTTGACTGAATGAAAAGCAATGGGCAGATACCTTTAGTATCTAGTTTAGCATCTAGAAGTATCTAGCTTACCGCTCAAAATTGGCATTAGAAAATTTGTAAAGCTCTTGCCTAGAATCCTATAGAAAAACTTCACTGGCAGTAGGAGGTCTGACAGGTGAGTGAATGCAATGCTTACATTCAACTTTTTCCAGTGTAACTATAAAAAAATTGAAAAATAAAGTATATTTTGCTTTTTTTTTTTTTATTTTCAAAAAAGGAGGGCTTAAGACTGTTCTTGCACTTCAGAACTTGCCTGCTGATGCCTGTGCTATTGTTCCTCTGATTATTCCTTGATGTTGTCACTGTGCCTCTGGAGAGGGGAGGAAGATCAACAGAAGTAGGGAGAGGTCAACAGCAACAGGTGTAGTAACAGGCAATGAATTCCTGATGCTTCCTTTAGGGGGATAATGATAGCAGGGCATGGACAGACAGAAGCAGAACAGAAAACTAACACATAGAACCAATTCCTGCCTATGCTGAGAAAAGTAACGAACTTTAAAGCTCCTTCTTATATTTGTCATTCATATCAATGAAATCCACCAGAGAAATAGAAAATTGTGCCAGGTATGCCTTTTTCAGAGGAAAGAGTGCCAGATGGAAGCACTTTTCCTGTTTTGTGTGTTTTTATTCTCTACTCTCACGGCTCAGAGAACATTGCAGCTGTTCATGCACTTCAGAACCTGGAAAGGAGGCAACACAAGTTGCTTCTCTTCCTGACCCAAAATCTTATCACCCAATCTGCAATGTCATTCTGGATCATACCTGACCCTTGTTCAGAATTTTTGACTGAACACATATCACTTTCTGTAAAGTATCTAAAGGTTCACTAGAAGAGGAAAAACATCTGGGCAGAGAAAATCCATGATTCAAGAACCTGTTGGCATCCTTGCTTCAGAAGGTGTGTATTTTACATCAAGTGGAGCAACTTCAGATGTCACTGCTGAGAAGCGTCTTTCCCTGTCTGTTTCTAGACTTGCTCAGAAACTAAAGTGGTATTACTGGTGCAAGCTCAATAGAGAGATCTGTTGGAGATTTAAAGGTATTAGCCCCCCGTGGGCCAAGGGTGACCAGGACAAAAATGACTTTGCAGAACACCCACAAGAATCCATCAGATACTTCGCAGGAGAGCTCCATATGGCTCAGCACAAATTCCTCTCCAACCCTTCTCTGCTACGTCCTGCACTCTGCAAGCAGTGGCTAACAGCAGCTTGTGGTTTTTGGTAGCACCTGATTCTTTTCCTCTACAATTTTTTTCACTTGATTCAGTCCTTATCTAAGTAGAGAGCTAATATTCTTATCTTAAGCCAAGTGTAGTATAAGCAATGAATGCATAGGTTTCCTAAATAGACAGCATCTCAGCTTTTCCTCCAGCTGCTCCTTGCTAGTATGGGATGGAAAGAGTTGAAAATCACCCGTAATTCAGAGGTTCTGCTATATCAGCACTTCATATAAGCACTGTTGCCAGACAGACCAAACGTAGATTAACAAGATAGGGAAGCAAGAGGGAATGAATATATTTTAGACCTGCCCCAACCCTTTTGGATTCTCTCATCATAGATCTGAATTACTATTCATATCAAGGCTTCCATATGGTATTTTTTATTAAGCTAATAAAGAACTTATTTTTCTACAAACATCAAAGGTACTTAAATTGTTCTTATAGATACCCCAGCTGGTGACTGGCAGGCCCTCTGTGTTCAGACATAATTTCTTTCAATTTAATTTCCTAACTCATTGCAATTTCCCATTTGAATTCATGACCCTTTACACTATGCGTATCAGTGATCCTCACTTTTAATGACTGAGAAATTTGTAAACATTCAAGAACATATCCAGTACAACTATTCTATTAGATATCATTTCTGTTCTAGAAGAAACAGAAAGGATAAGCCAGTCTCAGATTCAAGACTTCAACCAGACTTCCAGCTTCTGGCTCCAGTGTTTAGTTTTAAGCATGTCAGAAATTACTGTACATACAACCGATAGGACCTAATGGGTGAAAATATATGAAGTTCATGATTTGTATGGCAAGAAAACATAATAAATGACAGTCTAATATTTAATTTGGAATACAATCTACCATCCACTGAAGTCCGAGAAAATTCAGTAATCCCTTCCATCAGACTTCAATGGAAAAATCAGGAGATGGACAGTCCATCACTCTCACGATTTTTCCAATGGCTTAAGTCTTTTTTACCCTCATGGCTTGCTTTCTACTTTACATGTCTGGTTTCAGCTTCCAGTTACTGGTTTTTATTGTACTTCTACCAGCTGGATTAAGATATCACTAATATCTGGTTTCCACACTGTAATTGAGTTACCATTCAATGTCCTTTCTGATAAGGCAAACAGACTGAGCTTTTAGAGTCCTTCTTTTCTACAGTATCTTCTCTGGTAAATAATCTTTTCTATATCGTCTTTAACATTTCAAGATCTTTTCACAACGTGACATCAGCCTAGACAGAATATTAAATGTGGTCTCAGAAATGAGAGGTAGTATCCCTTTCCTACTCCTATTAGCTACCTTTTTCATGTAGCTATCCAAGAATTAAATCTTATCATAGTCATGTTCAGGTCTCATTTTTCATATTTAAACTACCATAAAACCTAGATTTTTTTCACAGTCACAATTTTTGAGAATCAAAGTTTATCTCCTGTAGATGCTGCCTGTGTTTATTATTCATTGGCAGATTATTTTGTACATTCTGGGTGAGTTGCCCCAGTTTACCTAGATGACTAATATGGCTGCTTGGCTGCCCAGGGAAGTGCTGGAGTCACCATCCCTGGAGGCATTTAAAAGACGTGTAGATGTGGTGCTTAGGGAGATGGTTTAGTGGTGGACTTGCCAGTGTTAGGTTAACGCTTAGGCTCAATGATCTTAAAGGTCTTTTCCAACCAAAACAATTCTATGATTCTAATAGTATTTAATGTCTATCATTTTTGTGTCATCTCCAAATTTTATCAGCACTGATTTTACATTTACTTGCTGATCATGTGTTAAAATGTCGAGTACCACCAGGTCTTTGTGGAATCCCACTGCCAAATCCACATTTGACAATGATTCTCCATTGACAAATACTTTTTGAAGACTATCTAATAGCCAAGTTTTAACCTGTTTAATATGTATTTTATTGACACTGTATACTTCTAGTGTCTCAAACAGAATTTCATGTGATATTACCACAAACACTGTTAAAAGTTTAGACCTATTATAACTGTGGTTATCTTTATCAACCAAACAGGAATCTTATCAAAAAAAAGTATCAACTTGTTTGACAGGCCCTATTTAAAGGAAAAAAAAAAGACAAAAATGCTCTCATGTTAACAAGCATAAATTGTATGACAGTTCTTCAATCCTTCTTTAATTGAATCCCTCTTCAACTTTTCATGTCACTTAATCGAGCATACTGCTACCTTGTCAGCTCTGAGATATCATGGCAGAGAATCTCACAGGAATGTATCAGTTCTCCATCAAGTAAAGAACAAAGCAAAATTTAGACCTCCAGTCCTAGGAATAGCGCAGCAATATTTTCTGATAAATAAACTTTAGAAAGCTTGATACCTTGTAAATGTATATTATATCTTCTAACGTTTTCTAAAGTATCTTGTCCCACATACTTCGCCTCCTCAACCTACATAAATTGATGTGCCAACTGGAATTTCTAGTAGTGACAAACCAAGAGACTGGTTCAAGAACATCACTTTTGCTGGCCTGGCATATTTCTTAAATAAGATTCACTAAGATGATAAGAGAAAAACCAACTTCAAGTGTGAAAGTGCCAAGGATAAATACGTAGTGTCTTGTATTTATTACAATTCAAAGTTAATATTTAAGCATTCCTCTTTTTCCAATGGTAGGAACAAAACAGTTACAATAAATGAAAACATAAATTTTATTTTGACTTGTTATGGCACGCTGTCTTCCATATGTGCAGCTTGTAGACTGGATAGAGCTCCCACGGTACTTAATCTTGCCCTTGGTGTATTTGCTGCCCATGCAATCCTTCTGTGGTCGCCCTGAAGAATTCCCACAACCCTTCATAGGATCAGAACAGCACTTTCCTTTCAGAGGACTGGAAAGAGGGAATGGAATGCATAAACCATCCCCAGTGATAATTTGTGCTGAGACCCTGTAGAGAAGGCAGTGCCACTATCAAATGCAAGGAGATACGAAGATATGCTCTAGAAGGCATGAAGAGGAGGATAAGGCTGTATCTGTATGCAAGGAGAAGACCTGTGTATGAATTTAGAGCTGGGCAGGATATAGGAAGACTATGGGAGCAAAAGAAGCATTAATGGGAAACCAGGGACAAAAATATAGTGGATTTTCTTTTGCAAGAAGGGAATGGGGAATTGAGGGAATGGTAAAGTTTTACTATGCTGCTTCTGGATCCTGTATCAGAAATACAAAGGGAAAGAGATGCTCCCTAGGCGGTGGCAGCTCTTCTTACATATCTCTGTGGTTCCATGGACAATTTTTAAGCATTTCAGTCTCTCCCTACAGCATGAACTAAATACCAAAATATTATATTAAATGAGACTGAAAATGTCATTCCTTTTGTGTGAGGAAAATCTCCAGCCACAGATCAAGAAGCAGAGCCTTCTGACCTGACACAGTAACAATGCTTGGAATTATGAGATCAAAGGATCATATGAAGGGATCTATAAATATTTGTATTACTCTTCATCTTCTTACTTCTCTTCATCTTGCTTATTACAATTTCCTTCAGCATGTTTCCAGTAGTCTGTCTTTGCATAAGTCTCTGTTGTAGTAAATAAAGCTGCTGTAAAACAAGGTCTCATTAGCAGTGATATGGAGATACAAAATACTAAATCTGTAGTCTTTTTGCAGTACATTCAAAGAACAAGGCCAACTAGCCAGTGGCAAAATTTTACTGATCTGCAGCGTGTAATCAAGTTGCTAGTTTCCAAAAGGCAACAACAAAAATCAAATCAGAAGCTAAATCAGAATTCTATAGGGTTGTTTTGGGGTGGAGATTTTTGTGGCTTTGGCCTAATTTTGTACTTGTAATACAGAATGTTTCTGTAGACAGATAGCTTAAAAACCAGATCAATAAATCAGTCAGGCAAACTGACTGAAATCAAGCCCTGGAACTCAGTTCTGGAACAGGAATTAGCACCAGAGCCCCTTCATTGACCGCTGCAGCTCACCTCACGGGAGCCATTCACCCTGGGGAGACAAATAACGATCCGTACATTAGTGCTGAGATACGTGCAATGAAATCAGGTCCTTAAGTCTTTCAGAGGTCAGCCTCACAAGTGCCATTTCCCTCCCTAAGTGAGCTGGAAGGTGTAGACTGATGATGTTCCTGATATGTAACCCCGTATGACTGCTTCATGATGCAAATGAATACACTCAGCACCAAATATAAATGCTGAGTGGGAAAAAGTGCTACTATGCTGCAAAAGTGAACAAGATTCCTAAAACAGTCAAGGCATCACCAAAGCTTTTCAAAATATCTTGTGAAAAGCCATGGAGACACCGATAGACTGAGTGAGTGCCAAGACTCTAAACTATAGGTTGCATAAGACACCAGCCTCATATCAAGATCAGGCAAAACAGCATATGAACAACAATCCTTTCAAATAAATTCTTTTAAATCTGTATTACATTTTAATTTGATAGAACTTTCTGGAAACTATCTTCTAATTCCATTGTTTGAATTATGAACATTCTATTTTATCTTGAATATAAATAAATTCAACTCAACTTTTTTTTTTTGTAGGAATTGATCAGATTAAATCAATTAAGGTCGGATCATATTTCCATCCATTTCAAAATACAGTCCTGAAATTTAAACCCTTCTCCTCCCATTAAAATTTTCTAAAATTGAATACCAAAGAGCTATTTTGAAACAGACCAAGAAACTTCTTTTGCTTTGAAAATGTGAAAGCCATTCTGAGATAGTTTTAAGTGAATAATCAATAAAATACACTCATCACCATGAACTATTTCAGCTTGATGAATTATTTGCACAAGAAATGTGGAAACTGTCAGATTATTTCCAACCCATGTGGTTGTTACCTCTTCATGGCAAATGAAAGAATATTAGAAAACTGCTACTATTCATTCCACTGTTTGAAAGAATAAGACATTTTTTTATCGCTGAAGATGTGAAACTGAGAATTCATTTTCCATTGGGTAGGAGAAAAGACTATGATGTATTTGAGAAAAGGCTAAATTTCTTTTGAGAGTTTACATTAAGTGCCTTCAAATATACGTTTCATTACAAGCACTTTTTGAGACCCACTGTGAATTTAATAATAATGCAGAATAGTATAAAAATACGGCTGTAGAAACCTCCAAATCCTGACAATAGAAAGAAAGAATAGGAGAAAATATATGCAAATTAAAACTATGTTATTAGAAAAAAAATTCTGTCTTAAGAGGCCTAATCTCCATATATGTCTAAATAATTAAACATAAGCTGCTTTCCAGGGCTTTAATGATGCATTTCACCTCAGTTCACAAGGCAATTGAAAGTTCTGTACAGTATGATAGACAAAAAAAATTGTGGTTCATAAAAAAAATAAAATAATTCCGTGTAACCTTGCTTAGTGTTTATGTCATAAGTTAAATTAAATGTGACTGGACCAGTAAGTCTGGAGATTTTCAGTATTTGTGAACTTGCCTTGAAGTATTGTGTGTCTTTAGGATTTCTTTCACCCCATTGCTGGAGGAAGCTGACTCTATGATAATCCAGTTTGCTTTTTTAACAACAGTTTTGATATGGTTATCATATCTGTATATATATATTATCTTTCTATGGGGAAGGTAATGCCTCTATGGCCTGAGCCACTTCTTGTCCTCTCACTTCAGGAAAAGAATGCCAGTTAGGGCATGGGAGCAGCATTTTATCAACACAAGGATAGCTGGAGGAGGAACTGATCTCTTCAGGGAATCATGTCTTAGATTAACGAGCCTCTTCTGAAGGGTTTTCAGTTGGGAAGTGCCTCACAGAACACTTGGGCAAAAAGATTGGTAAAGGAACATACCTTTTTGGAAGCAGAGAAAAATTAGATAATAACAAAAAATATTTTTAATGTTTATGAATATGGACTATTTTTGAGATGTCAAGTCAGTTCTGAGTGGCTGCTGTAAAAACCAGTCATGATCTATACCAGCTGATATCAAACCCAAAGCATTCCAGGCACTTAGTTTTGCTATTGTAAACATATTTAAATTATTATAAGGATTCATCACAGATCAAGATCAATTTACATTTTCTTGTCATTGTTTGCAGTGCCATTGTGCTAAGTTCGGATGTGGGGGTACCTGGGTGTCCTTCCCCTCTCTCCAGCCCTTCTCCACTCCTCTGCTGCTATGCTGGCAGCTCACGTGTCCCACTGCCTTGCTGCAGTACCTGCCTGTCTACCTGCAGTAGTAAACTAAATAGGGCTTGGGCTTGAGCTCAGCCCAGTCCCATACTAGTTAACTTCTAGTAAACATTCTGGCAGAGTTTTAGCCTGGCCCAGCTGCTGCTCATACCTGGACATTCTCTGGATGATGATTCAGACTGGGGCTTGTTCCCAATAAACATTATGGGCAAAGCCACCTTTTTCCTGGTGCAAGGGAGTTTAGATACAAGCCGTGGCATTTGGCTTCTGGGCCAGAAAACAGCCACTGGCCCCAGTGTTTACATGTATAACCATGATCTACTCTTCCTCACTTCCAGGAACTACCTGTAAAGATCTGGAAAGAAGCAGTGGAGCTATGCCTTGTGTCCACTCATGATACATCCATCCAAACACCATGGTCTCACCTTCTCCTGCCTGCTGTTGTGCCTGACCCACATGCAGGTGTGTGCCTGGGCTGTCTCTGGCACTGAGTGCTACACCCACAGCTGTGCTGCTGCCCAGCCACCTTTGCTGAGGGACAGGGAGTGAATGGAGGTGAAGCAGAGCACAAATACACAGTTCAGAACCAGTGAGCTTTAGCTTTAAAATTTTCAGAAATTCAGAAAGAGCAAAGCACATCACAGTTTTCTCAGGCAGAGCCCTGACGGTTTTAATACAGATCTGCAGAAGTGAAGACAACTTCAGGGATGATGACGAGGCAGATGCAAATATTGGAGACAGACAACACCAAGAAGTACCAAGGACCCAAAGAGAAAGCACAGACACAGTCAGGTTTGCTCAAAGTCACACAGGAACACTAGGGCAAGAAATTCTGGGAGGAGAACTTAGATTGTGGGAATTAGGCCCTCTAACCATCATAAACTGTCCCTACTCTGCATAGTCCCTCTGCATAGACCCTTGAGCCAGTCGGCAACAGCGGCGGCAGCAGCAGTGGCGGCAGCAGCAGCGGCAGCGACTGAGGTCAGTGCGGGGCGAGGCGAGATCGGGCTGTATCGGGCAGTTTTCATAATTTGGGCCCCCCCAAGCAGCAGCCCCGAGCTGCTTCCCCCTGGATCCGGAAGTTCCCGGCAATGAATCAGGAGAGGAGGGGGCGTAGCACCACCCCCCATCGATCGGGTGATAAAGACCCTCTGGGAGGACAGGGACTAGTCCCTGCCCAGATGGTACAGGGGCAGTCAGCAGTGACTGGGTGTGTCCCAGGGCGGCGGAGGCCACAGCAGTTTGCAGCTCGTTGGGGAGGGCGCTGACTCCCTCCCAGTGCACAAAGCGAGGAAGGTGCCAAGGAGCTGTGAACCAGCCAAGCTGTGAAGGCGTCAAGGAGCTGTGAACCAGGGGTGTCACCAACAGGTATTTCCCAGCTCAGTGAAAGAACAATGGTCTCCACCTGGCGGAAGAAGATCAAAATGGATGTGGGAACCCAGGCAGAGCTCCCACGGAAGGAGGCGATGGTGCAGGTTGCAGGCTGCAGGGAATGTCACAGTGTCTCTGTGGTGACAGGGGGCTGTGTGCGCTGTGAGCAGGTAGATGATCTGCTCGGCCGAGCGGCACAGCTGCAAAGCCAGGTTGAAAGGCTTCAAGCCAAAGTAGAAAGGCTTAGGAGCATTCGGGTGGCTGAAATGGAGATAGACTGGTGGAGCCAGGCTCTGCCTTCCCTGCAACAAAAATGGGAGCACCTGCCGGAGAGCTCCCAGGATCGAGGGACCCCTGTACTCTGCCCCTCTCAGGTGGAAAACAATAACCTAGAGGAAAGGAGTGAGTGGAGGCAAGTCTATGGCTGTGGCAAAAGGCGAGTGCCCTCCTTGCCTACCTCGCCTCCACAGGTGCCTCTGAGCAATAGATATGAAACCCTAGCGGAATACAGCCAGTCCAATGGAGATGTGGTGGAGAGGCAACCTATATCAGAGGTCCCACCACAGTCAGAAAAACCTGACAGGCATATAGCTACCTCCTCCACAAGAAAGAAGAGAAGAGTTTTAGTGGTTGGAGACTCCTTCCTAAAGGGAACTGAGGGCCCAATATGCAGAGCTGACCCCCATCACAGGGAGGTCTGCAGCCTGCCTGGAGCCCGAATCAGGGATATCACCAGGAAACTCCCCAACCTGGTGAAGGCCACAGACTACTACCCCCTGCTGATCTTCCAGTCAGGTGGGGAAGAAGCTGCATCCCTTAGTCTGAGGGGGATGAAGAAAGACTACAAGGCCCTAGGACGGTTGGTGAAAGAGTCTGGAGCACAAGTTGTTTTCTCCTCCCTCCTTCCATTTTCAGGTGATGACGTGGAATGGAATAGTAGGATTCTCTCTATAAATGCCTGGCTACGAGACTGGTGCTACAGGCAGGGCTTTGGCTTCTTTGATAATGGCTGGTTTTATAAGACACCAGGCGTGACAGTAACACACGGGAAAGGTTTATGTCGCAGGGGCAAAAGGGTTCTGGGACAGGAATTAGCAGGGCTCATTGGGAGAGCTTTAAACTAGATTCGAAGGGGGATGGGGAAGTATCTGGGCTTGCACCACTGGGGCAACGCTCTAGTGTTGAGGCAGACCAGGAGGCCTCCCATCCCCCTGGGGTGAAATCGGTGTGCTCAGCTCGCTCCCTGAAAGGCCTGTACACCAATGCACGCAGCATGGGGAATAAACAGGAGGAGTTAGAAATCCGTGTTCGGTCGGGGGGCTATGATCTAGTGGCAATTACAGAGACTTGGTGGGACACCTCACATGACTGGAATGTGGTCGTGGATGGCTATGTCCTGTTCAGGAAAGACAGGCCACTAAGGAGAGGTGGTGGAGTTGCTTTTTATGTGAGTGAGCAGCTAGAATGTATTGAGTTCTGTCCAGGGGTGGATCAGGAGCGAGTTGAGAGTTTGTGGGTGCCAATTAAGGGGCAGGCTGTCAGGGGTGATACTGTTGTGGGTGTCTATTACAGGCCACCGGATCAGGATGAGGAAGGTGATGAGGCCTTCTACAGGCAGCTGAGAGCAGTCTCTCAATTACAGGGCCTGGTTATTGTGGGGGATTTCAACTACCCTGATATTTGCTGGGAGGCCTACTCAGCCAGCCATCCTCAGTCCAGGAGGTTCCTCCAGTGCATTGATGATAACTTTCTGATGCAAATGGTGGATGAGCCAACTAGGAGAGGAGAGCTGCTGGGTCTTATCCTCACTAACAAGGAGGGTCTGGTTGAAGCGGTGAAGGTTGAGGGCAGCCTTGGTTGTAGTGACCATGAGATGGTAGAGTTCAGGATCTGATGTGGCAGGAACAGAATAGCTAGCAGAATCACAACCCTGGACTTCAGGAGGGCCAACTTTGGCCTTTTCAAGCAATTGCTAGGGGAAATCCCATGGGACAGGGTACTAGAAAGTAAGGGGGCTCAAGATAGCTGGTTAGCATTCAAGGACTGCTTCTTCCGAGCTCAAGATCAGAGCATCCCAGCAGGTAGGAAGTCAAGGAAGGGTACCAGGAGACCTGCATGGTTAAACAGGGAACTGCTGGGCAAACTCAAGTGGAAGAAAAGGGTGTACAGATCATGGAAGGAGGGGCTGGCCACTTGGGAGGAAGGTAAGTCTGTTGTCAGAGGATGTAGGGAGGCAACTAGGAAAGCTAAGGCCTCCTTGGAATTAAACCTTGCAAGAGAGGTCAAGGACAACAGAAAGGGCTTCTTCAAATACATTGCAGGTAAAGCCAACACTAGAGGCAATGTAGGCCCACTGATGAATGAGGTGGGGGCCCTGGAGACAGAGGATAAAAAGAAGGCGGAGTTACTGAATGTCTTCTTTGCCTCTGTCTATACTGCTGGAGGCTGTCCTGAGGAGCCCTGGACCCCTGAGGCCTCAGAAGAAGTCAGGATAGAGGAGGAATCTGTCTTGGTAGATGAGGGTTGTGTCAGGGACCAATTAAGCAATCTGGACGTCCATAAATCCATGGGCCTTGATGGGATGCACCCACGGGTGCTGAGGGAGCTGGCGGAAGTCATTGCTAGGCCACTGTCCATCATCTTTGTTAAGTCGTGGGCAACGGGAGAGGTGCCTGAGGACTGGAGGAAAGCGAATGTCACTCCAGTCTTCAAAAAGGGCAAGAAGGAGGAGGCGGGTAACTATAGACTGGTTAGCCTCACCTCCATCCCCAGAAAGGTGATGGAACAACTTGTTCTTGGTGCTGTCTCTAGGCACATCAAGGATAGGGGGATCATTAGGGGCAGCCAACATGGCTTCACCAAGGGGAAGTCATGCTTAACCTACTTGATAGCCTTTTATGAGGACATAACCCGGTGGATAGATGATGGTAAAGCTGTGGATGTGGTCTATCTCGATTTCAGTAAAGCGTTTGACACAGTCTCCCACAGCATCCTCGCAGCTAAACTGGGGAAGTGTGGTGTGGATGATCGGGTAGTGAGGTGGATTGTGAACTGGTTGAAGGAAAGAAGCCAGAGAGTAGTGGTCAATGGGACAGAGTCCAGTTGGAGGCCTGTGTCTAGCAGAGTCCCTCAAGGGTCAGTACTGGGACCAGTTCTATTCAATATATTCATTAATGACTTGGATGAGGGAATAGAGTGCACTGTCAGCAAGTTCGCTGATGACACAAAACTGGGAGGAGTGGCTGACACACCAGAAGCCTGCGCAGCCATTCAGAGGGACCTAGACATGCTGGAGAGTTGGGCGGGGAGAAATTTAATGAAATATAACAAGGGCAAGTGTAGAGTCCTGCATCTGGGCAAGAACAACCCCATGTATGAGTACAAGTTGGGGACAGACCTGTTGGAGACCAGCGTAGGGGAAAGGGAGATGGGGGTCCTAGTGGACAGCAGGATGACCATGAGCCAGCAATGTGCCCTTGTGGCCAAGAAGGCCAATGGCATCCTGGGGTGTATTAGAAGGGGTGTGGTTAGCAGGTCAAGAGAGGTTCTCCTCCCCCTCTACTCTGCCCTGGTGAGGCCGCATCTGGAATACTGTGTCCAGTTCTGGGCCCCTCAGTTCAAGAAGGACAGGGAACTGCTAGAGAGAGACCAGCACAGAGCCACGAAGATGATTAAGGGGGTGGAACATCTCCCTTATGAGGAGAGGCTGAGGGAGCTGGATCTCTTTAGCTTAGAGAAGAGGAGACTGAGGGGTGACCTCATTAATGTTTATACATATGTAAAGGGCAAGTGTCATGAGGATGAAGCCAGGCTCTTCTCAGTGACATCCCTTGACAGGACAAGGGGCAATGGGTGCAAGCTGGAACACAGGAGGTTCCACATAAATATGAGGAAAAACTTCTTTATGGTGAGGGTGACCGAACACTGGAACAGGCTGCCCAGAGAGGTTGTGGAGTCTCCTTCTCTGGAGACATTCAAAACCCGCCTGGACGCGTTCCTGTGTGATATGGTCTAGGTAATCCTACTCCGGCAGGGGGATTGGACTAGATGATCTTTTGAGGTCCCTTCCAATCCCTAACATTCTGTGATTCTGTGATTCTGTGAAATCCAGAGCTCTGCTTGCTCCATGCGCATCAACAGGTAGGAGCTGAACAGAGACATCCAGATATGGATGCAACCGTGTCACAAACAGCCCTGCAAACTAGCAGTATGTGCTGGGTCCAACACCTGAAAGTGGGAGGATGCCAAGGGAAAGACCCGTGGAATATTCCAAGAAGGAATATGTCCATCAATAGTATATGTATATGCACTACATAACCTAATCTTAACAAAAGAAACACAAACAAATATTCTAAAAACATTCACTATTCAAGTTGCCCAAGTATATTAGACTGTTGAACCAAATTCATTGCTATTGCACGTACATTTGAAGCACAACACAATTTTGTCTTTGTAAATGTCTAAACCCTCCACCTTCTCTGTAATAATTACATTAAAAAGGATGAAATACCGCACACATGTCTTTCAGTTAAATGGCCCATTAGTCCCCCAAGAAAAAAAACACTATATAACTTTTATTTCAAGAAACTTTCCCTTCTTCAATGGAAGTCAAATAATACATCATTTTCTGAATGGCACCATATAAAAGACTGTCTGAAATGACATATGATTCTTCAACCATTTGTTTCATAGCAATGAAACTAAAATTAGGAGGTTTTAAATATTTCACAATAAAACTTCAATACTAAAGTTTTCTCTCAAATATAGTAGCACTTAATTTATAACTTCCTAATGTGCTTGCAATCCATTTAAGAAGAAAGTCTGAAATTTATGGCCATATATCTAATAACCAGATTAAACTCAGAGTATGGAAGACCTGTCATATATAACAGCTGTAAAATTACAGTTATGCAGCAGATGTATCATATATAATCACCTTGGACAAGACTCAACTGTGGGATCTTGAAGTATTTGCTCACTTTTCAGACCTCATCTGCGAGCATTTAGTGAAGAAGAGCTCACACCAAAATGCAGCCAGGTTCCCGACCTGGAGAGTCCATCGGTCAGAGCTGCAAGATGCACTGTGATTCACAGAACAGCACCATTTAGCCATACGCCAGCGTTCCTCAGTCCTTTTCCAGCTGTGTACTGATAATCAGCAAACACAGAATCATAGAATCATAGAATTGTTTTGGTATGAAAGGACCTTTAAGGTCATCGAGTCCAACCGTTAACCTAACACTGCCAAGTCTACCACTAAACCATGTCCTTAAGCACCACATCTACTTGTCTTTCGAATACCTCCAGGGATGGTGACTCCACCACTTCCCTGGGCAGCCTGTTCCACTGATTGATAACTCTTTCAGTGAAGAAATTTTTCCTGCTATCCAACCTAAACCTCCCCTGGTGCAACTTGAGGCCATTTCCTCTCATCCTATCTCTTGTTACCTGTGAGAAGAGGCTAGTGCCCTGCTCGCTACAACCTCCTTTCAGGTAGTTGTAGACAGCAATACGGTCTCCCCTGAACATGGCTTGGTATGTGCATTTACAAGAGTGTGGTTGCAACCAGCCTGGTGATTACAGAATCATGGAATCACAGAATCAATCAGGTTGGAAGAGACCTCTGGGATCATCGAATCCAACCATTGCCCTGACATTACCATGTCAACTTGGACATGGCACTTAGTGCCATGCCCAGTCTTTTCTTAAACACATCCAGAGATGGTGACTCCACCACCTCCCTGGGCAGCCCGTTCCAATGTCTAATAACCCTTTCTGAAAAGAAATTCTTCCTAACGTCCAACCTGAACCTCCCCTGGCAAAGTTTAAGGCTATGTCCTCTTGACCTATCACTAGTTGCCTGGGAGAAGAGGCCGACTCCCACTTCACTACAACCTGCCTTCAGGTAGTTGTAGACTGCAATAAGGTCACCTCTGAGCCTCTTCTCCAGGCTAAACAACCCCAGCTCCCTCAGCCGTTCCTCATAAGTCATTACCTCCAGACCCTTCACCAGCTTGGTCACCCTCCTCTGGACTCGCTCCAACACCTCAATATCTTTCTTGAAGTGCAGGGCCCAGAACTGGACACAGGATTCAAGGTGCGGCCTCATCAGTGAGAGTATAGAGGGACGATCACTTCCCTAGACCAGCTGGCTACACTATTCTTAATAGAGGCCAGGATGCCATTGGCCTTCTTGGCCACCTGGGCACACTGCTGGCTCATGTTTAGCCGGCTATTGATCAGCATCCCCAGGTCTCTTTCTGCCAGGCCGCTTTCTAACCACTCTTCCCCCAGCCTGTAGCGCTGCCTGGGGTTGTTGTGGCTGAGGTGTAAGACCCGGCACTTGTTCTTCTTGAACTTCATGCTGTTGGTCTCAGCCGATCTATCTAACCTGTCCAGATACCCTCCAGCAGATTGACACTCCCACCCATCTTGGTGTCATCTGCAAATTTGCTGAGGGTGCACTCAATCCCTACATCTAAATCATCTATAAAGATATTGAACAGCATCAGCCCCAAAACCAAGCCCTGGGGAACACCGCTAGTGACCGGCCACCAGTTGGACTTTGCCCCATTCACCAACACTCTCTGAGCTCGGCCATCCAGCCAGTTTTTAACCCATCAAAGGGTCCACCCATCCAAGCCCCGGGCAGCCAGTTTGTCTGGGAGGATGTTGTGGGAGACAGTGTCAAATTACAGCATTTTCATAATAGAAATTAGTTTAAACACAGTCAAAAGGATTAAAAAAATCCCAGGATGCTCTAGGAACTAAGCCCATGTCTGGCATGCTTGGGTGCATGCTGTATATCTACTATACCATGAGACAAAATAGTGGGCTCTTCTCATTTGACCATGTTTTAAAGGCAGCCTCACGAAGGCTAGGGTACTCCTGTGCTGGACAAATGGCACTGCCAGGCCCCAGAGTATGTGGAGATCCAGACATCTCCCTTGCGTGGTATTTCTGTAACTGCAGCCAGGATGCTCCTCACGCCGGCTGTGGGATCCTTTCTAATGCATCCTGGTTTCTGACCCCAGGCATCCAGCTTATAAACTATGAATTGCTCCTGTAGGACCCAACACTGAAAGTGGTGATGCCCCTACATTAGGTATGTTCCAGATCTGGTCCTTTCTTAGTAGAAAAGTGTAGTCATTGTCAGAGGCAAATAGTGATGACTGGGAGTCCTTAGTCACTGTTTGTTCAGTGACAACATTTCTGTATTCACATTGTCAGAGTCACTCCCACTATGTATTAATCTTTCACCAGAAATTATTTCCTTTTCATCACTAATTGCAGTGCTGTCTATTAAGGAGAACCCATAGAAGGTATCAATACAAGCACTTCTTGAAAGAGCACCCTAAGAAAGGAATTGTTCACAAGTTAGACTAAACTGTTTGGTGAATAAAGTAGAAGCTGATATCACCAACACCTGAACAAGAGAGCAACTTGAGACACCTTTGGTGAATTCCAGAACTCCCATTGGTCTTAATTAGAACAACTGAAAGAAACTGTTAATTTCAATCAGCTGGTGAAAGGTGCTGCTGTCACAATCAGTCAGGCTTTTGGAGTTCAGTTTTCAACTTTTTAAGTAATAGGCAGTCTTACACAAAATATACTGTTTCCCTGGGAAAATATGTACATATTTCATTTTTTATTAGTGAGTATTTGTAGTATTATGTGTGATAAAACTTGTTTTTTTTCTAGATAAATTTTTGTCATTTTATCAAGCAGAACTGGAATTTAATAACAAAACAACCTATGCAGAAAATAACTGTGCTTTTTTTTAAAAAAAATATCTTCTAACAAAGACTACTGAGTAATCTACTGGTAATAGACAATACTAAACATTTGACTCCTGGGTGACTAATCACTGCAAAACAAGTGTCTTGAAATTTTTGGGAGACCTTCAAGAATCTTGTAAATGCATTTTCATGTTCTGGGAACTTATTTTTGAGACCTTGAAATGTACCTGGTTTGAGATGTTATTTTTTTTCCTTTGGCTTCTTCAGTTAAAGCATCTGATGTTTTTCATGTAAGTCTATTTCTTCCCAAGGCATACTCCTATATGAAATAAAATCTGCTGTGTTTTGATGACAAATAATACATTCACTTGAATAGATGTTCAGTGGAATGACCTACTTTGGTATAACAAAAAAGATTAAGTTAGTGTAGATGCAACGTGCATTGTTACTTTGTCAAGACTGTGAAGTACTTATACTCAAGTGATATGTAGACACTTAAAAAAAAATCATTTCAGAAAAAAAACCACTTTTAAGCAACATAAAACTTGTAATAAATTCAACTGAAACTCAGAGGAGCCAGGATGCTTATCTAGAACATGGAAGACGCAGGTTTCAGCATCTTTTTCTCCTTCATTCACAGTTCAGAGCAGAAATTAAAAAGCAAACATTACCTTTTTAGAGTGTAGGTACAGGTTCTCCAGAGTTGGCCACAGATACCTTCCCTTTTAGAAACAACAACGAAGTAATCCAGTGAGAGTCAAGATAGTAGTTAAGGGACATGGGAGGAGGTATTTGCAGTCTGGATACTCTGAGTAGACACTGAAACAGTGGTGAACTCATGGGTAGGGCACACTGGAAAATTTGGATGCAAAATCTTGCTCCAGTGTCATCAGAAGAAAGCCTCAAGACTAAACCCCTGCATGTTGGGCAACTACCTTAACACGGGTAGATGGAACACTACTGTCCCCTTAGTTTTTAAGTCATCTAGAGAATCCTTCTAGCTACTTCTATTACCGTTTTAATTCTGTAACAAAATGCATCTAAAAATCTGACCCTTATCAGTTATTATTATCATACCCTTTACAAGGTAGTATACTGACTTATATAAAAAAATCTGTGGTTTCTTCCTACCATCATCCCTCAGATTCGGTCAAATAAGTGTACTGAATTAGGGATTCTTTCAGGTTTTCTATAAAATAAATTATGTGGCTGTTGTGTCTACAGAGTGTACCTGTATTTTTTTAAAGTATCACATTCACTTTTTACACTTGCAGAGGCCAAAGGCTAGCTGCTCCTGCAAATTCAAAGATCTTTCTACATGTTTTCTCTTTACATTTCTCTTGATTACCACTTGCACACACAAATTACCCTCCCTATACAGCCCAGAGTTGAATAATCAGGAGCAGAAAACATTCTGAAATGCTCTTTGCAGAATTTCTACTGAATAAATACTTGGGTAAATATGCCACAGAGGGCTAGGAAATTCAGACTTCAGGACTGCACAGAGTTTCACCAGAAGATGAAGAGCATGGACTGTAAGAGTTGCAATGATGGGCTCCTTTTGAACATTTTGTAGAGAACATTCCCTTGGCACAAGGAAGATGTACGATACAAAGTTCAATACAGCACAAGACATTTCCCAGCATCCTTAGGTGAGTCAAGACTAACAGCCAGTATTTAACAGGATTTCCCTCTGCCTTGGTTGTTGCCACACTTCTCTGAAACTAAGGAAATTTCACATGCAGTGGAGATCATGTACACACAATTTGCACTGTTCCTATGTTTCTCAATCAGGGACTGAGAAAAAACAAAGCAACCAGAACAGCAAGGGGTGTATGATCTTTTGCCTATTATCCAAAGGAATACGGACAAGAAAAAGAACAACAAGAAATAAAAAGAACCATAAGAAAAATGTAATGGAACTGCTAGGATTGCCTAGCTTGGATATGTCCCTGCTTGAAATGTTTTTACAAGGGCGTTCTTGTTACCAGGATGAAAAACAATTCTAAATGTTAACTAGAAATCACTTTCCTTCATCCCACATCTTTCCCCTTAGTAAATGAAGACAGGATGAACAGCTAAAATTACTAATTGGTTTACTGATCAGTTGTAGTTTATTCGATTGATTTGCAATTAATTCTGGTTTGTGGTGCACAGAAGAGAAAGGTTGGCGCCAACCTTTGAAGCAGCTGATACTCAATATCCTCCAAGAGAGCTGTGGGGCAGAATATCAATAGTCTGTTTTGAAGCAGCTCCTGAAGGTACTGTGTCTTGTGCATTTGTAAGAGCTCCAAGGGATAAAAAGAAATCTGAATTTTGTTAATAAGTACATCTTTCTGTGAAGATCGGACGTTTTTAACCTTACAACTGGTATTTAGTGTCATTCTTATTTCAGAAAAGTGTAAATATTTTTCTTAATCCATACTACTATTGGTGCTTTTGATGATACTTGTTTTTATCACAACTTTCAATTTTCCAGGCTCTTTACAAGTAAATGGCAACTTCAAATTAAAAGACACTACAGGTGCACTTCACTAATACTCAAAATGCACAGAAAGTGACCCTGATAAGAACACAAGTACATGCACAATGTGTGAGAGGTGCATCACTTGTTTTGAGACATACAGGGCCACAGTTAGAGTAGGTGCAGATCATTTGTTTCAATTATGAAATAAAGTTTTTTTAATTAGGAAAAAAAAAGTATATATCTGAAGACAAAGAGAATCAGAATCCAAGCACAGATTAGCTCAAATGAAGCCAAGAGGAAACTCATGCTCAAAATTAGTATCACTTCCTCTGTATTTGTTCATTTTTGTAATATGACATCAGATATTTTCTTTTAGGAATCTGATTTAAATTTCATTTTAATATTCATTTAGTGAAAGAATCATTTCCTGGATGCTTTTTACACTTCTGTATCACTTTCTGCTTGGAGTGATTTTCCACAAAGAAATAATGACATTCTTTTTACTCCGACACTGTAGATTACTTATTTGTCTGCATGTGTATGCATCCTATTCCTTGATCCAGTATGCAAATTTTTTTCTTTCTTTTCCTGAAGTTTGCCTATTTCTTATAAAAATCTCTGAAACCTTTCTACAAAATGTATCCTCTTCTGTACCTTTCCAAGAATGTTCCAAATATCTTTATCACATTCTCCTAATACCCAAAATTAGAGTGAAATTTTTCTGAAATGACTTTTTAATTCTTTTTTTTCTGTTCAGAACTGAGAGGACTATCTAGTGATTGATTTTCTATGGAAAACATATTAGGAAATAATATTTGATCCTTTCCTATTGTAGTATAAATACATTTTAATGCATGCAAAGCTTAATTTTAAGTACTTTTCACTATTTCTGGAAGCAATGTTATTTATAACATGAAAGAACAGCTTATTTTAACTTAAAAAAAATCTTTCTTAAACTTCTGTTTGATGACACATTGCAGATGTATTTATGTAGCATAAAAAGTAACAAAATAGATGGGGATAGGAGAAATGAATGGCCATTCATTGAGACTATTTTTGAACCCCTAATAAATAAAACACCTGATTAAAGCTATAGAAGAGAAGTGATAAGTAAAACTGAATTGAGTTTCCACGCTAGCTAAGACTTCGGCTTTTCACTGTAAATGTGATCTTATTTCAAACTGTGAATGACTCTAAAGCTGCATGTTAGTAGCTGCATTAGAGATATTGTAATAGCGGTGGATCATTTCCGTGAGAAAGGCAAGCAAGGCTTCATGACTCCTGTGTAAGAGAGCTATCTGTCACAGATATCAGTTTATCTGATTGAGACTCCTTAGCTGCTGCTATACTTGCACCATTCCCTATATCAAGACCTTTTGCATCTACAAGCTCCCAGCAGGAGAGAAAAAGACCCTTCTGATGAGATAACATTGGGATCTTTGTGGCTTTTTGTCTCAGCATTTAAACAGTTGGTTTAATTGGCTGACATCTGAACTTCAAAAGAATACTAATTCTTATGGGATGTGGGTTTTTTACTGTATTTCATAACCCTTCCATCATTTCACACTTCTTATACCACTAGCCCTGTATGTGGCCAGTCTGTCAAAGTAATCTATAGATCTTTTATCTGATACACTGGCAGAACACTTGTATATTTTTATTGGTCATAGTCAGAGCTTTTGTGATCATTTTGATGAGAAAAACAGTAGTGAGGAGAGCTGTCCAAATAATTAAAATGTAAAATTAAGACAACAAAGGCTGTTAATCCATTTTTTTTCCTAATGTTTGATTTTGATCTTCATAGAGATTTGATTATAAAATTAAGCCTTTTCTTTTTTTTAACCTTGAAAGCAATTCAAGATGAGTAGCATACAATTCATTACTGAATAAAATGACCTTCAGTACAAGACAGTTTGTGAGCCTCATGCTCATCTGGGAAAATGCAAAATGTACTAATGCTTGCAAAACAGACAGTGAACAGGTTTTGTTCTTCATCTCCAATATACGCATGTGCACACACCATTAGCACTTGCAATTGCTTGGTCTAGACAGCTGTCCAAAACAATTTTTTTAAAACTTACTTTTGATATCGGAGTAGATATAACTGGCATTCATTGCCTTCATTGATTTATGGGAGGAGTAGGATTCTGTTTCTACTCTTGTGTTTCTTACTAGACCACAAATTCAGAAAGTAATAAAGTTACACTCATTTGCTGATCTGTTATGAATGTGCATGGTTTTATGGTGATAATAATGCAGTAAGACAAGAAAGCAACCTGAAGAAGGAAGGAGAAATCGGGATTGTTACAGACATCAAGTCCATTGTTTATGATTGTGATTGTGAAATTTATGGATTTACCACTTCTTTGTAATGTATTTACTCAAGGAAGCTCTGTTATAAATCATCTGTTTTCCGATAGGAACCTACGTTTCTCACCCTAATCTCCAGTTGAGTTCACTGAGGCAAGAAAGGGTCAAATGACGAGCCCAGTGTTGCATGATGAGTCATTGAATGAACCAAGAGCACTAGGATCCTCCTTGCCCCTAGCCCTTTATATCAACAGGCCACAGGGGCTTTGTGTTGCTCCTTTCAGCTGCCTTTAAATCCAAAGTGTTAGATAGAAATGTCTTGCATTAAATCTTATCCTGGCTCAGACAGGGCAAGCAAATACAATCCTTGAGATGGTCTGCTCATATATGGAATATGTTTCTCTGTTTTTTCTGTGCAGCCCTTTCTACTGAGATTTGTTTACTGATCTGCATAAATCTGCATTCTCATCAGATGTGGTAATGAGATCCTACAAGAGACAGCCAAAATTTCCACAGGCATTAGGCGGTTATCTAAAGATTTCTTTCTTTTTGGACTTGATTCACCACTGGGTTTCTTCAGGTTTATGGTGGCGCAAGTCTAATGAGTTCAAACTGTCTGCAGTAAATCAACGCACAGGACTAGTCCCTGAGCTGGTGTAAATCAGCGTAGCTCCACTGTGTTCAGATGCAACAGTCCATATTTATGCCAACCAAAGATCGGTCCCATGGAGTTCAGACAAACCTACTGTACATGCTGCCAGACCAGTTTTAGCTTTGAAGACCAGGTATTCCCAGGTGGAGTGTTAGGGTTACACTTCCAAAAATGAAAATCAGGTTTGATTAGAATGATAAAGGAGAGATATTTTTGTGTGTCATAGTTTTGTTGTCATCTGTTTCTTTTTTTCTCTGCAAAAACAGCGCTCCCTTTCAGAGCTGCTCTTCTGAGGTTTCATGTGCAGTAGGAGGAAAACCACTGACTGCAGGCTAATAGAGTGGCAGATGTAAAATAAATCCTTTGGAAAACATTTAATGCCTGTGAAAAGAAGAAATGAGAAACCATATCTACACAAATTAAACACAGTGGGCGAGTCCATATGTAGTCCTTCTACATGTTATCAATGAGGCTGTGAGCAGACAAAAACAACCATACATTTGGTTGCGTAGGCCTACTAAAGTCAGAGGAACTACTCATTTATAAAACTGGCTTCCTCTAAGTTCTTGCCAGAAATGTAAGTCCCTTTTGACTGCAAATAAATATTCCTTTTTCACTTAAGTATTTTTAGAATTTTTTAATAGATAAAATTGAAAGAAACTTTGAACAGTTGAGTAGAAAATTAATTTTGAAATTTTAAAACACAATTATTTTTATTTGCATTTTTACCTTTTTCTTATTTATAACTGATGTACAGTGTGAAAAGAAATGTTATTCCTAAAGCCACCTTTCACTACGAAAAGTTTCAACAACAAAAAATGCTTTTGTCTGCTTTTCTTCCAAGCAGGTTTTTGAATCTGCACATTTATGGAAGAGCATATTGGAGTTGGGGTCCAGACCTTCTGAAATTCTCAGTGTCACAAAAGCAAAGAAAACAGCATTTTTATTACAATATTAAAGCCTCTGTTTGTCATAGCAGTACCACACTGTACAGAGGAAAGTACGACAATTCTCCACTAATAGCCATTTCCAGTGCATTCAAAAGCTAGAACTAACCAAAGACAATCCTAAAAACATGGACAGAATTCCTTTTGCTTTCAACACGTGTAGTATCTCAATTACACTTTCTGCCTTTGAGAATCTTCCACCTTCTTAAAACCTATAGTGAACTAGAGTATGTTCTGTATAGGTGAGGGCAGATATATAATTCTCCTTTGTAAGAATAATTTCACATTTTTTTTAAAAGCTGTTCATATTTTCCCTGTCATTGTGTACTGTTTAATTTTTGTACCTATTAAATATTAAAGTGGGTAAGTGGGTTTAAATTTAAATTCAACAGAGAAAATTAATCAGCACAGGAACTAGTATGTGCTCTGTATTTATTAATGGAAAGCCAAAATTCTGTTTTGCTATGTAAATGGCTGCAAATGTAGTGGAACAGTTTTCAGTTTACTTATGTCACCAAAAGCAAAACACAAACAAAAAATGTTCCCACTGGCAGTCATGAGCCTTAGGTAACCTTTTCTTTTAGCCTATGCGTTCACTTCATAGTGTAGCAAAAATCCCTTTGTGCACTATGACAAAAACTTTCATAGTCAGGTTTTCTGATTTATGGCTTGTGTTTATATGTTAGCTATTTATTCAGATATTATTGTGAACTTTAGGACCTTAAGCACTCTTATTCTAAAAATACACAAGATTATAATATATTTAAAACCTTTTTTTTAATTAATGTGACTAAATGTACACGAAAAGGCAAAGCAAAACTGGCTTAAAAGTGACCCAAGCCCATCTTTATTGAAAACTTTTCAGCATGTGCTTAACTTTCCACATGTGCTTACAATACCATGATTTTAAGTCCATACTTTCATTGCTTTGCTGAATAAAGAAACAAATCTACAGCTTATTTCCTATAACAGAATTCCATACTTTCCATGTAAAATCCTTTACGCACAGCTCTAAAATAGCATAAATTGTTAATTAAAACTTATTCTTACATCAGTCAAATATTGTTTTATATGAAACTTCAAAAATTAAATGTCAAAGCTCTTCCACATTTTTTAATATCACTTTTGGACGGAATCCTTTCCTTTATTAAAATAGAAAATTTCAAGTAGAACTAGTTCTCTTAATGATATGAAACATAGGAGGAATGTATTTTTAATTTTGTGTAAAATTGCTATATATATACTCACATATATACATAGAAATAAACAAAATGGTATAACAAAACATTTTATTTATGTTGAAAGGTTGCAGGTAGTCAATTTTCTGTGAGAAATGCTGTACGAATAGAAAACACAACTTTTAAAAGGGATGCATACAGAAAGCAGAAGCTACTTAAAGCAAATAGAAATACAAAACCAATTACATCAGATTTCAAATATATACACACACGTGTTTCATTACTTGTACTTTTCGAGTTCTGGTATCTAAAGTCCTTATTTGAAATGTTGGGTTGATTCAGGATGAATCAGTTAATTGAGAAGTTTTATGCATGCAATAAAAGTGCATAACAAACCTTAAAACCACCTAATAATCACAAAACAGAAACTAAAAAATAAAACGTGGAAGACTGCTCTTTTCCTGCTTGTCCTAAATAGGAAATATCAGCACAATTCTTTTTCATGAATAAATATAATTCAGATATTCCTAACTGTGTATCGTTTACATGGCTGAACAATCCCACATTCATTATTTTCTGAAAATACAGAGTTACCTTCTATTTCAACAAATATTACACTTTTGAACTGTGTCATTTCACAGATTAATAGGGATGATATTTTCATCATTTAAGCTAAATTCACAAAGGACAAGGATTTTCATTTGTGGGGTTTTTTTTTTAATAAAATATGGACTTCATATGTAGCATTTAAAATGAAAGGAAAGATACTACTATGAAGTATCTATTGAATGTGAACAAAAAATAGAGCAGAGCCTGAAGATTACTTTAGATATGATATAGGTTCTTTGAGTCTATATATTCTATGAAATGATGTTTATAATGATTGGTAAACAAATTGCCTGATTGAAGTCATCAGCTGAAGCTGCCTTGCACAGATTTACTGTTCAAAGCTCCAGTGACCTATTTAACGACCCTAAACCTTAGTGTCAGAAGTTCTTTCTAATCCTTAAATATCCATGTCTAATAAATCCAGAAGGCTAATAAAAGGACTTTATTTTTTGTATTTATACAAGTATGGATTTATTTATTCTAAATTACTCACCAGAGAGAGACATTTCATTGAAAAATACCCCTCGAAAGTGATTAATTAAAACCAAGGTGTCATCTTTAAACAAATTGCTGGAAATTATATCATCAGAGGTAATTGACAATATATCTTTTTAATTTCATTTTTGATCTCTTTACTGTTCTTCTTTTGAGGTAATTTTTTAACTAAAAATATTTTTCTAATTTCTTCTATACCGAGTATAACAAATGCAGCTCCCTTTTGCTACAACAGCCACTGAATATGTCTTACACTCTAACAAAATAAAATAAATGAAAAATAACATGTTTATTGGATTTATGGCTAAATTAACATGGAGTTAAGATTGAAGATATGTATTAGAAATATGTATGAATTTAAGATGAAAAACTTCATTCAGGATTTTTATTTTCTCAAAAAAAATGAGCAGGTGAAATCAATCGTAGATCAGTCTGGGTGACAATAGTACTTTAAAAAATCAAATATTAAGATATGGAAATGAATACCTAAAATGTACTAACAGCCTTAATTATGTGCAGCTGCAAAATCATTCAGTAATAAAAATGACTGTGAGTTCACAACATTCAAGACTTTTCTTCTGCTTTCCTTATTCTGGTTACGGATCATAGTTCTTTGAATTACAAGGTATATTTGCACAGGAACTTTACTTGGTGCAGAGACTCAGCTTTAAAACACTTGTGACTTGAAATCTAAAAAATCAAATTAAAAATTCTTAATCAATGGAGTTATATCTCCACTGATAAATGTTATTTCCTTCCCGATAACTAGAATTAGCAACATCAGAAAACAAGCCTCACAGTCAGATCAAAGTTGGGGAAATTGCATCTAAGCAGAGCTCTCTCAAGTGGAGCTTGGCTTACTGGCAAATGTGATCCCACACAGATCCAGCTGCAGAATCCACACCTTTCAAATAGGTTTGCTTTTCCTGTTGAAATATTTGTAGCCACACACTAGGCAGTGAGAACAATTTATCAGCCTCTCAGTGTTGTATGAATTTATAATTCCTGTCTCAAATGCATCTCAAACCACTTCTCTTTGAGCATCGTCACAGAAATCATCTAGTTAATTAAGTCATCTTGTAGCATTATGATGAGTTTAGTTTGATGATTACTGTTTTATTTTTAGTAGAAGTAAGAGATTTTGTAAGAAATTCTTTTCATCAGCCTGATGTTCTTGCTTTAATTAATTCACCAGTTATTTGTGTACAAAATAAAGAAACTACTCTTATGCTATTTGACCCGTGAAAATCTATGAAAAGGCAAGGAAAATATCTCTCAGAAGACACCTGCTCAGGTCTCTGACTTCCTATTCTGCTATTATACAGCCCAAATATATATTATGTATATACTGTGACTTATATTCTGTGTTAAGTCCCACATAAGGCTCTGTCACCACACAGTAATGGTTGCAGGGGACACAGCTGCAGTTTGAGATGTCCCCAGTGGAGAAACCAGCATCAGCAGTATCCCTCACGAAGTTGCTCAGAAGAAAGCAAACCTCAGTGAATAAGGGGGCAGATTATCTACTCCCCTTTGGGCTAATTTTTTTTGTTAAGCTTAAAGTAGGGCACAGACCACTACAGAAAACATTATTTTAGATGAGTAGAGTTACCTGCTTGAACTAACCCCGGTTTTGGGTTCTGTGCTCATCACTGCATAAGACTGCCTCTGTACAGCAGTGTGGAAACGGGCAGCCCAGTCAGCTGGAAGAATTCTACAGCACAGTAATTGGGGACATTCTAAAAACTGAGTGACTTTCTGAGTTAGAAACATAAAATAAAATACCGTTACCTATATAAAGGAAGATACACCTCATTTAACTTCTAAGTCTTTTAAAAAAATCTCTAGAAATATCTGGGAACCAAGAGCCTAGTTAAGAAAGGTGGCTTGGTAAAGCACATCTAGCAATGGGTTCTTTGATACAAAACTGAAGACAATTTTCTCTTCCACTGAAGATAATACTGATTTTGCTATCTATTTCAGTGGGTGAAAGTGCCTGATGCAGTCTCCCTTTTCTGACTCTTTCACCAGTCAGCTGCATGAACACTGGGAGTGAATGCAGCTGAGTTCCTTCCTCTCCATCATCTGCTCTATCTGCCCAGGCTGTGAGTTCTCTCCTATGTTACAGGGACTTTCTCTGATGATACACTTGAGAAGAAGAAAGCAAAATGAGACCCAGACCAGCAGAAGCTGCAGGAACCACCGTGGTATATGTCAGAACTGTCTTTCATTGTCAAGCATTGGTTTAATTAAGGAAGCACTGCAAATGAAAACTTTATGGTTTTGCAGTTCCTCTGCTTATGTTTTCTCATTCTTAACAATCTTGTTGTATTATTCCAGAATCCTTAATATTTAAGCATTAATTTATGTCTTTATTTAGTTGATTAAACAAGAATTCAACTGCAGCTTGCTAGCAGTCATTTACTGTATTTAATCACTTTTGAATATTATTCACTCTGAATGACACCAAATAGAGGTGTGATGTCTTTCTTTGGAGTGGGTCTTCTCACTGACAAGTTACCAAAGAACAGGAGGCAGAAGAAAGTTAGTGTTGGTCTGATAGATAGCTAATAAGGCCCTTTCACGAAGACACTTGGAGTGTTGTTGCAGCCTGCTGTCCAATTAGCAGATCCCTTTTAGCACTGCTCTCCTAGCTCATCCACCTCTGTGTTATATTAGTCTACTGCGAAAAAAATATAGACAAGCTTTTACACTAATCTTTAAAAAATCTGTATGAGAAAATATAATAAAACATGTATTACCTATAAATATGTATGTCTATATATTCACATACATACACATTATGTGCCCATGAGAAATGAGAGAGAGAGAGGCGCATACACATCCATATGAAAATGCTTAAAGACCATACTGTAATCTGCCTGTGAAATGGTTAACAGGGAAATAAATCAACATTCCTTTCTATGTGTGTTACAAACGTTATTATCTCCAAGTCACATTTTAATTTCATAGTTGATGCTTCAGCTCATGCCATGTTTTTAGTTAGCTATGGCCTATTAAGCTGCTAATTTATATACTGTTGTGAAGGCCTCTGCAAATGCTGCTCTATAAATAATAGAGCAGTGATCCATAACCACCTTCCATGTAACAGCACAGAGTCCACTGCAGCTAATATGAAAGAACTGCTGGTTGCTAGGTGCCAAAATGCTGCCTGCCTATTTAGGTACTGCTATAGTTTTGTCTTCCTGCTAAGATGACAAAAGTGTAATTAGAGATTAATCAAGAGCTACATTAGTGCCACAGTTTCCTGCAGACTGACTTGTGTTGCTCACCAGCAGTTAAGTGCATCTGCCTGTATTTACCAGTTCTCTGGAGATTTAAAAATTTATTGTCATATTTACAGGGACAGCTACAGTATGAGTTATCAAATCATGGCAGAAACTTGGCAAAATACATATAATTTGCTATTGCAGATACGAGACTATTTATTTTTTAAACATTCCCCATATGAGAAAGGTTTTAAATTTCCTGCCACCACATACTTAATTCACTGGAATGAGGGGAAGAGGGATTAGACCCAGACTGTTTTGTCCTCTGCTGAAGCCTCATTAACATAAAACTTTACACTATTTTCAATATTCTTATTTAATTCCAAGTCTTTTGTAAGCTTCATTTAATATCACATAGACCCTTTGTCTGTTTAGATAGTAAGCAACTTCTAGAGCTGCTGAAACCTTTAAATACTTTAATCTGTTTATAATTTCACATATTACTAAACCATATATTTAGATTCCTGAGATATCATCTTGCTTATATGACCACTACTTACATATTTCTTGATAGAAAATTAACACTTACTAGGAAACGGTTGTGCAGAATTCTCTTCACTGCATGGTGTAGTAAAAGCCATGAAGGATTTTGTTCAGAAATTTATTATAATTAAAGAAATTCTGATTTTAATTTCTTCTTCCCAAACTGGGAACTTTTAAAATTATCCAATTTTTTCTTAGGAAATATGTTCCATTTCCTGGCTAGCTCTAGCAACAATAGAAAGAGGACAGATAGGAAAACAGATGGAAAGATTATGGGACTTATCCAAGGTTGCATAACAAATCATTGGTATCTGAGAACAGATCTTAGTCATTCTGTAGATTGTGGAGAAACCCGTACTTAAATGAGAGACTACAGATAATGTTACCTGAATATGTGCTCCAAAGCCTGCCCAAGCAGTCTGTGTTGAGCTCTGTGCTGCTTAGTATCCAAGTCCAAGAACAGACTGATTTGGGTAAGATCACATCAAACATGGCATAATCACTGGCACATATGAGAGTAAGTCTAGTATGACAGTAAAAACGTGGTATTTCCAACACGAGAGTAGCAATCTTTACAGGGAGACCAAGAATAACCCACTTCCATTAATGAGATCAATGCTTACAATCTAATGAGCCAATAAAAAGCACAAAGAAGACAGTAAAAACAGAGGTTGTGCAGCCTACTCTGTGTAACTCACTTAACCAAGCAGTCAGAACCCGAGTACAGGAAAATGCTGTATAAAAAACTCTACTGTGAATGGATTATAGTGTAAAACTCTGCAATCCAGGTTTCCTTCCACACCAAACCACTTTAACAAAAGAGTTAGTTGGGTAGTAATTGGGGATTCAACTGTAAAAACTGTTGCTACTTACATATATATAAAAGCATACATATATAAACTATGCATATATATAGTGTATAAAGATATATACCTATAGGTTTTTGCAGAGTCATAAGACACAATTCCAGTCTGGGGCAATAGAACAGGAATTTTGGCACAGAGAGTTCCTAAGAATATTTACTCATAAAGCAGACGTAGAGGAGAAAGCTCTGTACTATGGCATATGGCTCTGTAGATTTATTCATAGCTCATTTCCTCAAGCGAAAAGCAGAAATTGTGGTATTTTCAAAGGAAAAGGAGAATTAGGCAAATCCCCTCATACTTGTTAGAGATTGTTCCAGATATTATGGCTCCTTTGACTTACACTAGGACAAAAGCTTGTAGATAATAGGCTTAACAATGAGCTTCTCATTTAGTACTTCCTAATCTTTTTTTTTCTTCTCTCTTTTGGAAAGATCTTTACACCACTTATGAAGATAACATTTGGATAAGTTGGGTTCTTCCGTATATAGAATCTAGAGTTCAAATTCAGCTTATGTGAAGGCAATATTTCCTTCTTTCTTAATAACTACCATAAATTACAACATAAAGACTTTTTTGGCTCTGCACAAAGACTGATGAACCTCAAAAACAAATTATGAACTTCAAAAGTTTTGGAAAAAATCTATTTATTGATCCGGTTTTATCTCTTGTGCCCAGAAACATGATATCTGAGTTCAGTGTCAATGTGTGTTCTACATACCAAATGCTAATTTTTCTTCCCATCTTTTGTTTTATTTTTCATGGAAGAAAAATAGCTTACAACTACAAGGCCATTTTTTTTTAGAAATTAATTTCTTTTTCTCTCTGAAGGACGAAGAAGCTGCATATTTTCAATATAACTGGAAAAGTCTTCCATTTGTCCACTAAAATGCAACTTTTTATCTTACAAAGATAGGAAGTTTATGTTGCAGCATGTGAAAAAGTAAAGGTTTGTGAAGCGAAGCTGGACGTATATTAATAATAATAATTGTCCAAAAGCAGTTAAGAGTTAAAATCCTAGGCAAAAGTAGCGCTCATCTTTCTTGTTCTCTGGACTGTTGCCCTTCTGGGTTGATAGCACCTTAGTTTCAATATGATGAAGAGCAGCAGGTGCCAGAACTCATATGTCACCATAATCATAAGTTATGGTTATAAATTATGGTATAACCACAACTATAACTTATCTGAACTATAAGTTCAGATACTTTCTATAACATTGGAATCATGGCTTCAAACATCTCAGACTGAGAAAACCTCACAGATCGCAGCTCCCATATCTAGGAAAGTGCCCAAACTCTTTAGATACTTGCAAAACTGGATGACAGCTCTACCAATGACTGTGATCATAAAGTTCTCCAGAGCTATTGTTCTTTTTTTGGGGGGGTTGGGTTTTTTTTTCTTTTTTTCTATAAACAGAACTACTGGAGCTTCTGAGAAGCCATACTGCCCTCCTACACCTAGATTGCAACAGCGAAGAAGCAATAAACAGGAAAGGCACCTGTTTTCTTACTGTGTGGTATTTAGCACTCTTAAGTATGGTCAGAGTCTAATTTTAACTGCTGAAGGAACATGAAGATTGACCAAGGAACTTGTTTTTGATAAGTGACAGAGGTGCTGGAGAGCAGGCAGTCTGGATGACTGGCTCACATTTTGGGAACCTCGATTCCACCTAGTCTCCATTAAAGAACTTTGGATTGTAACAAAGAAAAATAATAAAAGAAAATATGAATTAATTTATATGCAAAACTAAATGTGCCGTACTCTCAGTCGAGTTTTAAAGAGGTGATTATGTATTAAAATAAAATCTAAGTTATCGAGGATTAAAGAAGAACATATGTATAACTCAGTCACTTGGGATCAAACACTAGATCCAAAAGGCAGCTGCAAAGCACAGATGAACAATTTTGTACAACACAATTACCTTGATTGCAGCTAATCTGATTTGGGCTGCTGTATGTGTATGTACGTGTATCTAATCTTACATAAGGGCTGATGCCTTTGCTGGCTGAATTAGGTCAAAATACAAAAGACAAAATAGCTAATAAGTAAGGAACATTATCAAAATTTTAAATCCACAGTTGTACTCTATTTCCACAAACTCAATGCTTTGATGAAAATTGTTTATTACATGGCTAAGTTCTTAGCTGGAAGACATCTTCTGGGCTTTGAAGATTTTGCCATAGTCTTAGAAATAAAAAAAAAAAAAAAAAAGCAAATTGCTGCGCTTTTCTGTAATTTTGTATAACAGGGTGTTTTCAAGATAAATTATACTAGCGGACGGTATCTGTCTTGTACCACAAAACACATGTAAAATACCTGTAATTTAGTCATTTCAAGGCATGCATGGAAAAAGGTAATAAATACAAACACATCCATGCTAGTTTGTAGACATGCACACTTCACAAGTTAGAAAGATCTCAGGCTTTCTAAATATCAAAGATGGGATCTGTACTGCACACCAAACTACCTAAAATTGCCTTCAAATTTAAGGTGCAATTTATTTCAAATGGCATAAAGTTGTAGACAGCAGCACTAACATATACAGACACACTGGATGTCTGTGTGTGTCAGAGACTGAGCTGAAATAGAACTCATTTCTGGATTATAAAAACAGTTGTATTTAGATATATTGTACAAAATGCACAGGTAGATATAAATATGTAACATAATATATGCTTGTAATGTCCCGATTTAATTCCTGTTTTTCTTTTTCTTAATAATTTAAAGTGTCCTTTTCTGCAAAATATTTTTTCTTCCAAACACTTTTCTTTCCAAATTCACACATTGTATTTCAAAATGTTATTATGTGTTCAGCGTGGATTCCTGTAATTTTTTGCTCCTTTTCCCATTCAGGAAGTGCTTACTGGACCCAAGTATATTTTCCTTTCTAATATAAGAAAAATCAAAAAATAAGTGATTTCATTGTCTCTCATCTTGCACCAAAAACTGCAACAGGAAGAAAAAGGTGAAATGAGCAAGAGGAAGAATGGTGAACTTTAAATTGCCCATTAATGCATTGAATTTTATGAGGCAGCATTTATTCCCTTGAACTCACACCACCTTGAAACATGAACATGTTTCTAGGAAAGACATTTTCATAATGGATGAAGATACTTAACATTTTACTACCATTTTTCTCTTTTACTAATATATTGTAACAGGACTGATATATATATGCAGTAAGGTTGACACCGTAGTTGATTTTCTTAAGACATAGGATAGAATACAGTTGCTTTTAAAGGCTGTTTACATCTCTTGGAGTTTGTCACAATTTTTGTCTTCAAAACACTTTCACAAAGGCAGTCATGAACATTGTCCTCTTTGAAAATCCCAATCAGCTCCTGTCTGTGTTGGAGGTCTCCTGTTTATCGTACAGCAGTAGGTTCCCTACAGAGTCAGCCCCAGACCTGTAGAAGAGACCAGAAGTTAACCTGTCAACTTGAATTACAATTTCAAAATTTTAATTCATGATGGAAAATATAATGTGCATTCAAAAACAATCCCAAATATTTCCTTGAAATACAAAATTGCAGCTGATGCTTCTCAGTGTTAAAGAGTTTGAATAACTTTGTATTTTGTGAGACCAAAAGATTGTGGTAAATTAAGTTGAGTGAATCATGTGATTCGTTAATCCATGTGAATCATGGATGTGCAAACCTACCATACTGGCTCAGAGGAAAATAGGAAGCCTTCCACAGAGCTCAAGTTTGGCTAAATCTATGCCCTTCCCTGTGTAAAAAATTAGTTTTCTCACCGTCAGCTATGTTAAACAAATAGTTCCACAAACTAGAATTAATGATGCCTCATTTTCTAAGATTTGTGTCTCATGATTGATTGAAGGCTCTGATTAAGGCTTTTCCCCTAGTTAGGGTATTCACAAGGCCCCTCTTGCATGTAAGTTCTCTTATATCCATAAACAGGAGTTGACAAGACAGCTTTTCCAAAGGTTTAGGTATTTTATGCTTTTAATCCTCTGCCCACTCTCTTGTACAGGGCAAATTGCATGAATTTTTTATTTTTAAGACCCTTATTCAACTGTCAAAGTAGCTGATGGTTGAAAAATGAGAAAGGAAAGATAGGCACATAGCGTGATCAAAAAAGCTACACTTTCTTCAAATTCAGAACTAAGAGTGGTAGCAATGAAAATGGTGCTTGGATGGCCAGGAACCACAGAACGCTGGACTGAAAACATGAAGGAAATAAGCGTCAGAGAAATGCCTGAGAAGAATGAACATCAACCCTCTATCAGAGGATACGCTCAAGGAATATGCACAGACTTCAGGCAGACACAAAGTTACAGTGTGCCCAATTATCTTGTCACAAAAGTGGCTAATAATTGTCTTTTTGAACAGATAAATCCCTTGGCACCTAGGAATTTTCCTGTGTATCTGTTAACCTACAGGTGTAGAGCTTCCCTCCCTCCCCGCCATCAGACGCCTCTCCGAACCAGGGCTGTGCTGCAGCCCCGTGGATCGCTGCTCCTATGAACACTGCTGTTTCAGGAGCAGGGATCCAGAAACGACATTTCAGCACTGGCCGGGTGGATTCACTGGCTCTGATGTGTCATTTCCAGAAGCACTACCTCCCACAGACATTTCAGCATGGCAGACCAGTGGGTCGAAGGGTAAAAGCAGGTTACCCAATGGGTGGAAGTAGATAATGGGCATTTTATTGCAAACACATCTCTCTCTCTAAAGCTGTTATTCTCAAGGATTATTCAGGTGACTTTAGCCATGATTTTGATTTCATAAAATGGAATTGCAACCATTTCCACAAAGGACTATGTATATGGGCAGTATTAACAGATTTAACAGATTAACCTCTTAACTGCTGGACTTCTCTGAATAAAAAGATAATCTCTTTTTATGCTGCTCATCCTAGTTACCGAAATTAACAATTAAAGTGGAATGAAAGGTGATTCATATTTCTGACACAGAGTAGTCTTAAGACAGTGAAAAACTTAAACAATAAACTCTTGTTTAAACATCTATTAGTCTTACTTTAAAGGGCTGTAGAAATAACAAAGAATAACCTAGACTTGTTAACATGTTTTTTTTTTAATAACATACAAATTCTCTACCCAGAAAAAATATATGATTTTCTGATTAAAAAAAGTAAAGAAAAAAAAAAACTTCTTGAGATGTTCTTCAGCAGAGAGAATTTTCCTTCCCTGGTTCAGTAATATAACTCAACATGTGCCTCCCTGTCTCTGACAACATTGCTGCTCCCAGATGCTTGACCACATTCCAGGGCTTCAGGCAAGTACTTCACATTTAACTCCAGCCCTTGTTGCTGTTCGTTGTAATTGACTTTGCTTTCTAAAACGCCAGTGTAGATGCAGAACTCCTTTGCCCTCCCTCTTCACTCCCCACAACCAGCTGAAGAAAGGACAAGGTTCTTGGAATTGGTTGAACATATCCCTCTTTCTAGGAGACCTTTCTATTCCTGATTTGTGGTTGAAGTGGGACAAGCCAGCAGATCCACAGGTGACTGGACTTCTCTGGAGCATGATGTTGTTATTTTTAAATTGCTTAGAGTCAACTTCTGGGCATTTAAGCACCCTGAACAGTTATTTTTACTTTATTAGCCATGGTCTTCCTTATACCACAAATTCTGTCCAATGATGCTGTTTTGAATTCTTCCTCCAAGTCCAGGTATTTTATTAGCCTAAATATAAACATAGTGTAAATATATTTATGCTATACAAATATAAGCATAAATAGATATATATCTTGAGAGAAGAAAATAGTTGTAGAAAATCATGAGTCTTAAATAGATGCCTGTGTCAGATGCTTTTGGAAGCAAGGAATAATAGCAGTCATAGTATGCCAGCTTGCACTCCCTCTCAGCGTTAGTCATGCTGTAATTTCTAATGTTCAAGACCTGTTTTGATTAAATAAATTCCAATAGCTCAAAAAAGTTAGAAAAGACTTCAAAATGTCAATACTCTTGCCATCACGTGTTTTGTCCTCTCTCATACTCCTCACAGATGTGTTATGTGGGTTGGTAGAAAATAATTTATTGGACCTCTCCTCATGACTGTGATTTAAATGGGAAGTCAGCTTAAGCAACTGTTGCCAGGGATCCTAACTGCCTAAGAAAACATCATTGTTTTGAATATCCTAATTATTCATTAGCTGAATAAAAGTCTTTTTCACGTGGGAATGTTTATCGCTTTTTGAAAATGAAATATTAGCTTCTTCCTCCTTCTATGATTTCCTTTCATTTCTGTTGATAGTCTCTGACTTACTATCTGTCCTGTCTGCAGTCTGTCAATGGATATTTCCCAGATCAGAACAAACATTGCTTCACTTCCATTGCTGTACAACGTTTGGCCAAATAATAACCATATGGCCATTATGTCCCTAAAACTCCTACACACCATGGAAGGTAACAGCTCTGCTGTAATACTCCACGGCCCTGATTTTCTTGAGCTTCAGTTTGAAACTCAGTCTGAGGGTAGAGAGCAAAAACAGAACTGTCACCTACAATGTCATTTACAGCTTTGTGCAAGGACACTTTTCTCATAAGCATATTGATGGAAAGTCAGTCTTATCAAATTCCCAGTGATATTCAACAGTCAGACTAGGGGTGGAAGGAGAATAGATCTCAAGTCTCTTGTTCACTAGCAAGTGCAACAGCTTTCAAAAAAGGTTGTGAAAAAACAACATCAGCAATAATGTTGCCTTTTGCTGCTATGGAGATTCAATAAAAATGTATTTGTATGAGTATGCACAACATGTGCTTCATTACCTTGTTGAAAAGAATAAAAGACTGCTATTGGACTAGTAAAGAAATGTGTTCCTAAATAGTGCCTAGTTGTTATAATGCGTTCAACTGCGTGATAGCCTACCACACTGGTAAATGCACAGGAAGGGATTTAGTGCTGTTTTTTTAACAAGACAGACTGTTTTATGCTATGTTAACCTATATATGCACACTTTTTTTTTTTTTTTTGCAGTAATAAGAATTTGATCTTATAAAGGCATAAGACTTGACCAGTTTTGAGCAAAGATTCCAGCTGAAGGCCAGCTCGTGACTTATTTCCATCTATGAGCAATTGGTGGGACAACTTAAGTGAATAATTTTCCACTGATTGTTAGAGTTTGTATTGTGGCCTGATGGTCATCAACGGTGACAAACATTTACATTCCCAGGCTATTCACATAAAAGAACTAACTGCATTGTACTATATCAATGTCCTATAAAACAGAATGATGAATAATCTTTCCAACAAAACAACAACAAAAACTCTGCATTCTATTTAAGACAAGAGGAAATTAAGGATATTTGGTGTATAATATAACAGAATATCTTACAACCAACGACAAGCTCTGTCACTCAGATCCATTTTTTGATAGTTGTCTGTGTGTACCTTTCACTTGTGAAAGCATAGGTCATGCCAAATTTATTGCCATTTCTTTCATACTCATTCCATTGATTCCTATAGTTCTGACAGTCTGGAAGCACTAGGGTCTGTGATATTTCATGTTGTTTATATTTGCCACCTAAGATTAAGAAAATGGGATAACATATCTCAGATACATATGCCCATGACATTAAGAAACAGCTATTGAAATTAATAATTTTAGCTGTTAGGGAATATTTACTAATTAATTGCTTCGAAAAGTGAATATATTTCAGAACACATTCTTAGATCAGAAATAATGTCTTTACGCTTTAAATAGAGAAGAAAATGTGGTAAACAGAGGTATGTTGTCTTGGGAAATTGATGCCAACTAAAAGGCAAAATTGCTGTTCGGGGTTTTTCAGAGCATGAAAATAGATAATTTGAAAGAAATGCCAGTTTCCTGGAATTTCTGCAAGTTTGATGCATGCTCTGTCTACCACATGGGAGTGGAAGGATTTAATCCCTTACTGTGTGAAAGGAAAATGCAGTTACCTTTGAGGCTTAAGAATTTAGATGTGTTCATTAACAGTTGGGTGGATCTGCAAGTACAAATTGTGCACAGTCTATTCACCTCTTTTGTGGTAAATGTGAGGAAGCTGGATGTTTCCCTTGCACTGAGAGGAACAGGAGGACTATTTCTAGCTCTGGATTAGATTAGATGGAAGAAATGTGACATGGCATTGTGTATTATTCCCCTTCAGGCTTATAATAAACAGGCATGCCCTGAAAAGACAACAGTGTAACATACTGCAGGGTATATGTGTATGTTTGGAATTTATGAACCAATAATATGAGCCAGTGTCTGCTTGCCTGCCTGGGCACTGAGCTCCCAGGCTGTAAGAATTTCCAGAGGATAAGAATATAACCAGAATCTGGTCAAAATCTTGGCAAAAAAAACACTTTCATTATCTAATCTACCCATAGTGATAGAGGACTCTGACGTGCCTTTGGAAGAGTTTGTCCCTCCAGAAGAAAATCATCAAGGAAGTGTGTGAGGAACTATCCTGAATTCTGGGAATTTTCTCCTTTTTGCTCTCTGAGAAAAGGAGAAATATTATTTGTTTTCCAGTGGACAGAGGAGCACAATCACTACATGCAAAATCCCATTGCATACTCTTTTGGCATTTTCCTCCTTTGCTCAAATATTAAAGAAATATAATAGTAAAAGCATTTGAAAGAGCAAACAGGAGGCATTGATCAGCTCCTGCTTCTCTTGTTAGATCTTATTACGCTAATCTTTTTTCTTTTCTATCATTTGTGACTTAAATTCATGTCTTGTCTTTAGGAGGTGTGGAACAGAGCTATTCAGTTGTCAGAATCATTGTGTTAAAATATGATAGTTGTAGCAAATGTGTCCAATAAAACTGCATAAGCAAATTAATGAATATTGGAATTTATTTGCCAATTTCAATCAATTATGACAAAGGCAGTGATACCACCCTCACAAAAATGGATATCTAGTTAGAAGAAAAAGATGCAGATCCGTCCCCACTGAGGGAGAGCCTGCAGCTTGAGTTCAAAACTTAGACTAGACACCAGACTATCAGTCACTGGAGAGAGCTGTGGGGAACTGGCTTTCCAAACTTTCAGCTGTTCACAGTGTTATTTGTTTAAAGAGAGAATAAAACTGAGCCAGTAGCATAGTTTTTAGCTCTGCAGACTGCATGACAGCACCACTGCTTTTGGGTCTGAGGGGCCCACCTGCCAAGTTAGGAAGACTGAGAGGAAACCAGAGCCTGTGTTAGTGGTTTGCTGAAAAAATCACTATTTTATTGCTTTCATCAAGGCCAATTCCAACCATACTTTACCATCAATCTGGGCTATACAGGCTGCAAAAAACAAAATCACTCATAGAAGTGATAGTAGTTTGAAAACAGAAGCCATGAGCTCCCATTTAATCTCTATAATCATTTATGCCAGGAGAAAAGGGAAAGCTAAGTGAGCATCAAAGGCTTTTGTATCATCAGCTGAGAATACAGCACATTGTTTTAAGTGGCAACTTGTCTTCCTGAACTTTCGTAGGAGTATTAAACTAATCCACATCTCAGGAGTCAGTTCAACAGCTAATACGAGCTCCTAGAGACATTCATGATATCTTTTATAAAATGATTGCCACCCTTCTCTTTCTCTCTCCTTTTTTTTAAGCTAAGATTGGAACAAAATTGGTGAGACCTAATTAAATCTTTCTGTTTATACACTAATAGTTCAGAAGTTTCAGAAAAGTCAGATTTTAAAATTTTTTCCTCTTTGCTCCATCTTATCTTTGGGAATCAATCTCACAATTTCCAAGTTACATCCTATTGTGATTCACTTGTCCTGGTTTCTGAACTGGATCCTCACAATGCCCCTGGTGCATTTAATTTTAGATGGTAATTAGATGAATTTATGGTGGAGTGTGCTGAATTAATTTGCCCTTCTTTTCCTAACTCGAGGTGTACTTTTGCTTATGATACAGACACCACAAACCCCTTTATTTGGTGGTTGACATAGAAGGTGATGAATTCACCTTCTGTTGACAGTTGCTATTTGGTTACTATCTGGACATGAGCAAAAACAGAGGGATGAAAGATTTCCCAGCCAAACAAGCCATTATGATCATTTAGTCTACATGTAACTCAGAATAAATATTTATCAGATGACTTACACCTAACCAGATGACTAACAGGGAATTAGAGCAGTTTTTAATGCAGTAATCTCTATGCAAGAAAAACTTCACAGGCTTTGCAATTTACGTTGCAAAACTATCTAGAGCCAGGGCTTATGCTCTTACCACACCAAGCTTCCTCATCTTTTTTTCTGTTCCCAGTCTTAAATTTTAAGATGGTCAGAGGAATGACCAAATGTTAAAATTGATTCAGACTATTGCCAGTTATAGGTTTCTGTCATTGGCAGCTGTGTGCCCAGAATAGTTGTTCCTGTTAATCTTCACATATTTAATTTCTTCATATGGATTTGCAGATTATCGTCCTCCACTTACTTTTGTGGAGAGCTGTGGAAAGATAAATAAGGTGCACGAAAAGTGTAAATTATTCCTTAATTTGAATACACATCAAACAATTATAACTTCTTGAATATCAGCTGGAACTCACATCTTAAGCCCATTCTTTTTAAGCAGGGCAATGTTTTGAATAACTAATTCTGAGCATTTCAGTTCAGAGAAAATTTTACACCTAATTTATAGATTTCTGAAGCTGAATGCTTGCAACAGAAATGCCAGCAGACAGTTAATTTTTGTGCTATGAGCAGCACTGCAATTAATTCAGGCAAATTCACACATGTAAACAACACCAGAGAAACAGGTGTTTACTAAAGACTCGCCGTGTTAGTCCTTAATAACCTCATGCTTCGTTCACTAGAACTCCTCTAAGAACGGCTAGTAAATATAAAAGCTGCAGAAAGTAGGTTCAATTACATTCCTAGCATCCCACCATATTAAGAGCAACACCAGGCAGAGCAAAAAATAAAATGGACAGCCAGCATCCCAACATGAATTGGATTTTAAATTAACTCCATAGATGGAAAAAAATAACACAGTCGTAGTTTATTTTATTAATTATCTCTCTTTTACTTTTACCTATAGGATACAAAAAAACATGAAGGGTCATGCTAAAAAGCAGTAATGAAGCACATTCTTCTGTTCTTAGGTAGGTTTGCAATGTAAGTGCAAGGGAACATAAATCGGAAATTAGTAGAATTAAATTTTCCTTTTCACATCTTAAGAAAGCAACCCATTCTGGAAGCGAAAATAGGCATCTTTGAGTTTCAACTCCTATAAACCTCTGGTAAACTTTAGGTCACACAAAATTTATAGACTATATCAAATAAAGAGATGAAGAGGAAACTTGGTTTTATATCTGTTGTACATATTGCTTCTGTCTTTCCATTATAATTATTATTTTCTTCTAGCTGAGGTTTTCCTGTTACTGTCTCTGGTTATTATTCCTTGGCAATGTACTTACTTTTCTATGCTTTCCCCCTCTTCCTTATCTTATTGGGTTTTGAGGGGATTTTCGCACACATAACATAAATCTAAGAATTGACATTATGCGTGTAATGAGTTATAATATGCGAAATATTTTCTTTCTGCAGCCTTTTAATGTTAATAGATGAAAATTTCCACAGAATAGAACTTCTGAAGAAATAATTTTTTTGAGTTTCTATGTAATAATCACTTTTGGAGAAGAGCACTTAGACTCATCCAAAAATATATTACCTGATTTATAGGATCAAATCACAACTACTCATCTCCAGATTAGGTAGAATGTATCAAGATTACGCATGCATTTTCCACAGGCAAAAAAAACCCAGAAAATGAGTAGCTGAACACTCTTTAGTAGCAAATCTAAGAAAACAGCTTTAATTCTTCTCTAAACATTCTGCAATGAGGAATAAAAAAAATAATCCTGAGGTCTAAAACCTCAGCCAGCATTGAACTCATGTTGCTTCAGTCATTGCTGTGGGGCTGCGAGGATTTACATCAGCAAACTTGGCCCTAAAACTCTTAAATTACAATTTTCCTTTGTATTGGTTTTTCAGCACTAACCTGTATAATTTTGCCAAACTCAAAATAGAACAGATTTGGTGGCGGGGAGAGGAGCAAGAAGGCAGAAACAGAACACAGTTAAAAGGGGTTGCCAAGCTGAGCACAGACTTACTGGAGGGTGGGAAAAGTCAGTAGCTCAAACAAGCAAAAGAATAAAGGTGTTACCACACAAATTGTAGTATCACCATGTTACAGAAAGCTGAATTTCCTTTGCTGGCTTATACTTATTTTTTAAAGTGTAAGACAGTGAAGATGTAAAAAGCACAGCGCTTTCCCCATAAACAGAATGTTTGTGATTAAGTAACTTGGACTAACTCCTGTTTCCTTTAGTAATGAGATTAGTCATATTTCTTTACTGGCCCCAGTTCAGTAAAGCACTTTAATATGTGCATAAATCCTACTGATTTCAATGGGATTTACACATGTGCTTAAAATTAAGCACATGCTTAGTTTCACTGCTAAATTTGGAATAAGAGAAATTGAAGTGGATTCCTTGTCCAATACTGTGATTTGGCTAATTCAGTAATATTTTGCCGTGTTCACTTGCAACACCAAGCAAAACTAAGATTTTTATGATGAGCAAAATGAGACCAGGTGGGGTTCCAAACCAAGTACTTGAAGATTAATTTTTTCTGAGTAGTGACTATGGACTTTTCTCCAGGCAGCATGTAGCACTTGGACGCTAGTGGAAACAAATTTAATGTACGTATTGTACTGGTGTCTCTGAAAGCCATGTTTGCATAGAAGAAGCTGTCTATAGATAAATATATTACTGATCGTGTCTTTTCCTTCCTACCCCAAGATCTCATGCTGCTACTATGACTTCTGCAGTTTGCATTATTTTACTGTGTATACATATTCCCCTAAGTAGACTGTTCTGGAGATAAGTAGACAGTATATAAGATTTTCTGTCATACTTACAGTATCTGGAATCTTACATCTTCAAAACATTTCACTAAAACTTAATTAATTAATCTCTCTGCAATTATGAGTGCCCACAAGAAAAGGTCAGTGATGACACACTGCCAAGTCTCCAAGTGGTTATCACAGTTTCAGAGAGTCATAAATGCATGTTTTCAAAACTCTCTCTTCTCATCAGACCACTTTGCATGATGTTAGGAACACTTATCTTCACCTTTGGAAAGGAATAAAACCTTTTAAAAGCTTGACATTCTCGTGAATCAAAACTATCAACAGTGCGGGATACAGAAAAATACAAGAAAAGCTTTCTGAGAAACGATGGCTATAGAAACTTTCCCTCACCAGAGGAAATTTTGGATGAGAATCTGTTTGTCCACTACTTCAAGATATTTAGGTGTGGAGATACTTTTAAAATCTATTTCCAAAGTGATCTTTAGGTTAATTATTCTAGCTAGACTCTAAAAAGCTGTTAGAATAGCAGTGAATCTTTTTCTTTGTCATATCATTCTTAAATGTGTTCTCCTCAGCTGATACACAATACTTCGGTAACTTTTTGTGCAGAATGTGTTTGCCCCATACACCTTTGTCCCTTTTATTCAAATCTAGCTGTGAATACATTTATTTACATGATAAGTTTTGCATATATAAGCATTGTTGTGTTAATGAGTTACAGTATGGCATTTTGAGTGAATAACCAGCCTCAAGGACCAATTGCTGCCAAAGAATTAGCAGAAGGATTTCCTCTCTTTTATACACACACACACAAAAGCAACCAAAATCTAAAAACCTTTCTAGCTTGTGCCTCCTGTACAGCAGCTCCTAGCATGCTTCCTGATCTCAATGGCTCAGCATGGCTCCCCTTGCTACACTAGCTCATCAAAATCTTCCTCCAGTGGGTTGTTCCTTGGAGCAGGGGTGTGACTCAACATTACCATGGACATCTCTCCTGGCTACACACTTGTAGTTCTTTTTCACAGTTGTGGGATGTTGCCTTGCCTTTTCTCATTCCCTACCTGACTCCAACCAGCTAGGAACAAAGAGAGGATCTTCTGAATCCCAAATTGAGTGCCACTTGTGGCTACATTATTGTGCAATGCATAGAATGGATTTTCAAGAGTAACATAGCATGAAAAATGAGGAATTGTGTAGTGATGCTGTAGAACTGTATTCTGAATATCTCTGTGCGCTTCATGTCTTTTGCAAATCATCTAAGCCCACAATGCTGAGTAGAGGGAAAAAAAAAGCTGTATCAAAGAGGAATAAAATATTTTAGAAGTCTCATTTAATGTAAATAATGTCAGTTCATTCTTTTTCTTCGGTATTTTATTCTCCTCTCAGTGGAGCTAATGAAGTTAGGGGCAATTTTTTTGTTCCATTCCTAGGAAGTGCAGATCCTTGCACAAGCTGGGGTAACACCACCCCCTTCTGTTCACAGTGATGCTAGGCTCAGACAGCTACATATCCAGCTTAACAAAACACTGGTACTACAGTACCATTTGCACAGACGAATAGGAAGAATGGATTTTACTGCAACAACTTAAACATGTTCATTAAACTGTATATTTTCAATTAAACTATTTTAATAATTCCCTAAACTAGCTTCTTCCAAGAATTTCTGAATAGCAAATTATTAAAATAGCTATAAGAGATTGCAATTTTTCTTTACCTTTCTAGCATGAACAAACAGAAAATTTAATTAATAAAAAATTTATTTGGAGTTAGGGAGCACTTTTTGTTATCTGCAGCTCATTTTCATTTTAGTATGCTGCTTTTGATCATCTGTCAGAGCAGCATCTCTCTTCTGATTTGATACTGGGAAGGTTTCTCCTTTTGTGAGATGGAAAGAATTTTACTTGTATGCCTTTTTGCTTTACAGGCTCATTGTGGTACACAGAAAATGCCTATTACTAATATGTTATACTCAGGTAGGTTCCTCAGCATTACTTGATTAGTTCTTTAAGTTGATTAGCAGTCTAGTACATCAGTTGTCTGGCCAAATTACTCACTTCGACACAATTAAATCTGATGCTGAGGTTGTGGTTTCATGATAATTTCTCTGGTTGGAAGCAGCATCTTGAGCAGTATGGTTCCCTCCATCCGTGGATGTTCATTTCCATGTAATGAGCCAAAGCAGTGAGCTGAACTGGGGCTGAGCCAGGTTAAACATAATTTAGCTAAAACCAACCCTGTGGCTGTCAGCTTAGGGAAGTGGTCCAGGTCACAGTGCAGCTGTGTGAGCAGCACAAGCTGTGGGAGTAGCCCTAGGGCAGGGGTGAAGAAGTAGAGGGGCCTGGGGGAGTCTACTTACACTTGTATTTTTTGCTGCAGAATCTTCAACAAAGTGATCTTGAGTAAAGGTTTGATAGGGTTTTATTCCCCATGCAGAATATGAGCATTTTAAATGGTAAAGCAAAATTAAGAGCATTCTGGAAGGTTCGAGTAAATCACAGAAGAAAAAACACCTCTGTGGATATTTCTAATGCTAATATTTTTTGAAGTCTTTCATGTACATGCGCTGCAAAGCCTGGTCAGTATGAGTGTTATTTCACAACTGAGGTCTAAAAAAGAACTGTCATATATAAATGTGTGGTATTTGGAAAACTCCCTGTTCTGGTGTAAGATATGTTTGTTTGCCTATTTACTCTGCGAGGCCAGGGAACTCTGTTATCCAGGGTGAATCGTCCAAACTATCAGTCAACCAATGAGTTTAAACCAAAGAAGGATAAAGTTGTTTAACTGTCTGGAGAAAGACACTGACTGTTTTCCAATATCTCCGAAGTAAAGGGAAGTTCTTGTGTTAGTGCTGAAGCAATGTATGTGAAACACAACATTCGGTCTTTGTCATGGAAGATTTTTTTTTTTCACCAGGAAGAGAGACTCTATGGAAAGACCAATCACTCTATAGGTGCTGTACCTGAACAAGTTGTCATTCTGCACAGTCGTCTTTGTGGGACGTTGTGTTGCTTGGACATCCCCACAGCTGCATGGCCACATGATGAGCAACCCATGGGCCATCCTGGGAAGTGCCAGGGTGTTGGAGAATTAGGGAGTGGAAGATGGTAGATTTGTAGGGAAATCTCTGCTCCTTGGTTGGACCAAAAGATACTTAGGATAAAACAACATGTTTCTTTTCTACCCATAACCATAGAGACCATTAAAACTACTGAATCATTAACAATTTAGAGCAAAGCCCCAACCTTTTGCAGATTCCCAAACAAAACATATTGCTGGTGTGAGTGAAATTTCGCTGCTTCCAGTCTGTTTTTCAGACACGTATCGTGAAACCCTGTGATTACCACAACTCTGTGTGACAGCTGACTGAGCAGATCAAAGAGCAAGCACAAACCAAACTTGTGCTTCACCACAGTTTCAAGCATCACAAAAAAGGACCCAGATTAACAAAACAAAACAGGGAGTTAAAAGGGAGCAAAGAAGAGGTAGGAAGGTCCTAGGAAAGGGGGAAGCTAGTGCTTCACTAGAAGAGTTCAGGTGAACTGTGACTGCTGTGGTGATTTTTGGAGAAGGCTTCCTCCCTCTCTGACACTCACCCAAAGGAGTTTCCCAGCTCTGTAGCTCTATGCCACATATGAAGTCAGAGTCACTCCTTGCTTCTATCACGTGAACAATTTCTGCTATCAGGAGACCATCCGTACCTGCTGGAGATAAGTCATGCCTTGTTGCTCTGTGAAATATGGAGGATTGTAGCTAAAACCAAACCTGAGTTCTTTTTTCCATTGGTTGAGGGGAAATCATGCCAAATTTCACACTGATGCTAACCTGTCATGAACGGGAACTTGATCCACAGAAAGGATTTAGGGGTGGTTTTTGCATTTCTGCAGTGACTCGGGGAAAAAAAGGTATGTTGTTCATTTGCCTTGTTTTTGAAGGGTACAGGGTGGGGTGATAACTTCTTTAAATTTGCATTTTTAAAAGAACTAAAGGTCCTGACTTTTCAAGGGTTCAAAACCTTCAGCTTGGAGTAGACTTCCTGATGACTTTTGCACCTGAAAACAAGGCAGGCTTTTTCTTGACGTTCAATATCCAGAAACTCTTTTACTGGACAGATTTTCAGAACTAGTGTCAGGCCCATGTGTTGAGACTTCTTGAAAATTATGATTTTTGCAATGAATGTGATATAAGTTTGGAATTTTTTGTTTATTTGTTTTTAACATGATCTTTGATTGTGGCTGCTGAGCTGTGGAAAAAAGTATACACTGTGCTGAATGATTGCTCCCAAAGGTGTTCTCAGGTTTTAATTTTCTGGCTTTTTACACTGTCCGACTCCTGCAGTGTCTCTGCGAAAATGACAGAGCACCCCAGAAAGCATGCCAGAGGGTGTTATCTGGGTCCTGGATGCTGCCAGTGTGCCCTTGCAATCCATGTAGTCAATATATTCCTCAAGACTGCGTGTGGCCCATGCTGTCACCCCTATTTGCTCTAACCCAGTGTTGTCACATACTCGGACTCTGTCAGTGACACAAAGATGTTGTAGATACTATCACTCATAATAAACAATGACTCTCCGGCATGGTCTCTGCTCTCCTACAGCAGGTAGACAGTAACCCAAAATGTCCAAAGTGCACCATCACATTTTCATCAGATTCTGGAAGTGGAAGCTGTGCAGGGAGGTTGCTGGCAACCTGCCCTCAACACTTGCAGTCAGAGCATGCACCAAAGATGAATGAATGATAAACTTCTTCTCAAGCAAGGCTGAAAAAAAAAACTCTGGCTTGAACACAGAATGACCCAAGAAGTCCTTATCAGAGCAATCCCTTGCCATGTATCAAGAGGTATAGTAGAAGACTACTCAAAAAGCCAAGCACTACGGGAAAGAAGGTATTTCACTTCATTTCTGTCACCTACATAAACAACTAGAAAACTCATCCAAAATAAAAGAAAAAAAAATAAAATTAGCAAAAGGTCACAAATGTTTTCAGACTACATATTTTTTTTTAAATTTAAATAGACCATATTGGATACTCAAAGTAATCGTGAAAGTAGGTTCTATTATCCACCTGAAAGTGTTTAAAAGAACTAAAAAGAGCTGATGTGTTTAAAGCAGAGTGAAGGAGGTATTTAGAAATAAAAAATATAAAAATCTTCAAAAAGCAGAAATCATGTTAAAACAAGAAAAGGGGAGGGGGCATTAATTCTGATTAGTTAAACATGGAATTTTAATTACATAGGTCAGAAGTAACACTTCAGAAGCAGGAAGCTTACCAGAGAGTCTGTAGGACCAATAGATGATTGAGGTGTAAAAGGAAGGTGGGCTGTTTTTGTAGGTGAATATGAATTCCTTTTGAATATCCAAGCAGCTTTTGACACAGTTCCTTATCAAAGAATTAGATTGTAATGAGTTCATATAGATTAAGAGTTGACTGAAAGACAGCAAACAGAACAAAAATAGTTGGTCAGAGGAAAAAGTTATCAGCACAGACCCGTAGGGTTCCTGTGACATGACCTGTGCTGTATGACAATAATAAATGTACAGGAAAAGTATACGGTTCTGAAGTTCTCTTGAAGTCACATCAGTGATGAACTTGCAGATGTCAAAGTGCTATATCAGGAATCAATGTGCCATGGGCATTATGCCTAGCATCCAGAGGGTGTGTGCCATTGGCTTCTCTTCTGGGAAATAATAAGTTAATTTTTCAAAATATGTTGGCACACAGTTTCCTGACACTGACAAACAAAAACTGCCTTTGAACCTGAAATTTCCATCCAATTAATTGAATATGTGCAAGAACCTGTGATATCTACTGTGGGTTCTATCGATGTGAAAAACAAGACGAGCCTGCGTGTAGTTGGCAGGTTCACAGGCACCTTGTGATGGCCCAGCCTGTGACCACTGTGGCCAGTTCACTGTTGCTCCTGTGATAATGATCTGGTATCACAGCCTACATGATGCACTTCAGCAGCTTCTCATATATTGCTACTATCTTGTTGCATCACACTCTTTATGGAAAACCAGCAAAACAGCATGGTCCTAAGTTTCCTATGGCATGGCTGTCCTGGCCAGAAGGCTGTGCTTGAGCTGATAGGTGGGATGCAGGCCATGTAGTAAATACTGGTGCAGGAGCTTTTGGGATGGCTGGGATTCCCAAATGTTCCACCTCTCTGATACTTTAAGGATGTTTCCATGGCTAGACCTTACTAGTCGAATTTGGATGGAGGCTATGTACTCCTGGCCTGGCACCTTTAAGTTACCTGGGTAACTTAACAGGGTGGTATAGAAGTAGCCTATATATACCAAGCCAAAATCTTAAATGCCTTGTTTGTTTATAAAGCTTACAGTACATAGTATGATCAAATTTACTTCTGTGGAGCTAAACTCTTCATGATTAGGAATGAGTGACTGTAGCTTTGCAGTTCCTCGCACACACTTTGGAGGTTCTTCAAAATCTGAATGTGTATTTTATGTCCTGTGGCCAAACTTAAACATGATAGAGCTTGGTTCTTCAGTCTGTACACATGTGAGTATATGAGCCAGTAGAAGTAATTGTGAAAGTAGTTAATGTTGGCTGGCATGCAGCCATTACAGTCAAAGCAATATTTCTGAAATTTAGTCTAATATACAGGCCAGTTTCTTCTCTCCACAGTTTATTGGAATCCACTGGGACTTTAGCATGAAAAAACATTCTGCAAGTCAATTATAAATAATGCCTGTGGATTCAAAAGCAGTACTTTAATTTCTTCCCATTAGTTTATGCTCATATGCCACTAGCATACAAAAGTACAAGACTTTCAGGCTGGAGCAAAAGACCCATTGAACATATGGCTTTTCTAACTGGGACTTTAGAAAGAGAAAGAAAGGAAAAGAGAATACAACAAATTGTCTGATCTTGCAACTTCATCTTAAATTTTGCCCAAAGAGTTAACTAACTGTCTTTCAACACTGACTTCCTTGTTTTTCACTATGGACAGTTTATTCCCAGACTGAGTTGAGATGGTGAAATGAATGTATACAAAAGAGAATTCTGAAACTTTAGTGTGCCATTTTGTTATTTAAAATAAGCAAAGCTTTAATAAATTATTATGAAGTTCAAAAAGAATTGCATTTATTCCTTTGTGACCTTTTGTCAAACTGTGTATAATTCTGCTTCCTGTACATGAACCACCTGTGCCGATAAGCCTTTTTGCATGTCTATATCCGTTTGGAACAAAATAATTCTAACTGGTTTTCAAAGCAAAGTTATAGCTTTTCCACTTTTTGGTGCTTACAATGCTAAAAAAAAAAAAAAAATCTATGTTGGGTTAGAGTTTCAAGACTTTATTGTTGTTCCTAGTCATTAGTTACACTTTAAAAAGCATGCATATTTATAAATCACTTTACAGGTATGATTATCAAAACTGATTATGCTCCCAATAAAAAGAAAAAAACAAACAAGACAGGCAGGACAGGACAAGACAGACAGACAGAAGTGACCATACATCATGGTTACTGTTCTTACTGCGATGTTTGAAACAACCACCACAGTAGGAAGCAAGTAAAAGTTTGCAGAGATGTCTATTGAATGGACTGACACCATTCCATCTGAGGATCTGAGACACCTACATGTTTCTCCATGACCCTTAATATTAAAGATGACCTAAACACTGAAGAGATGAATCCAACGCTAATGTCTGTACGAGCTGGACCTCCTCAAAACCCAGTCAGGATTTGACCTGAAGAATCAACTACATTTTGATTCATTTTCCCTCTGAATTTCATCCACTGCCTTAAGAGGCACAATAGTGTTGTGGTACAGTTATTGTCTAATGAAATATCTGATTCTAATGGGAACTTCGATATTTAAAAGCTTACACTCTCTCTGATGCACTTCAGCATTAAAATGTTCATGACATCAGATAGCTCATAATTTAAAAGCAAGAAGTCTTGTAGGACTTTTCATGGGAATCTACAGGAGTTACATTTTTATAATGGAGAATTGCCTGTTTGTATATGCTTCCAAATAAGCCTACTTCAGCCAGAAAAAGAAACTACTGCAAGATTTTGTGTTTGAATAATTCAGAAAAGTCTAAAATATAGAGTATGATAAAATATAACCTTTCAGTGTAAGAATTTTCTTTTAGGGCATTCATAGCACTCATTGTTACAGTTTAGACTAACTGATAAGACAAACCTCCAAAGGTCAAGATCAACCATATGTTGATCTTGAATTTCAGTCAGCTCCCTGTGAATGCTATTGCTGGTACCTTTTATCCTTTCTTATTACTTTTTGGGTTGTGAGGGAGAAGAGGGTAACATGGCAGACAAAAGCATGCATGAACAAAGGCTCACCTCAACAAGTTTCCAGTTGTATATGTTTTACAAATCTCAGGTTTGTAAAAACAGATTTTAGCCTCTTATATTTTTGGAAAGGCATTATATACACTAAAAATAATTGCAGGAGTCTATATGGCTATACTGGTATAGTGTGTCCAAGAGCACCTGGAATATAGGGCAGATATTTCCATTTATATGTATGTGTATGAAACAACTAAAAGACCTTTTTCGGTCTTCTAAGAGGATCTGTCTAATAGATGGAAGGAAAACAGTGAATGTCAAAGAGCAGAAAACTTTGCATAAATTTTCAATAACTACATTAAATTCTTTCCTGTGAGGGTGGTGAGACACTGGAACAGGTTGCCCAGAGATGTTGTGGATGCCCCCTCCCTGGCAGTGTTCAAGGCCAGGTTGGATGGGGCCTTGAGCAACCTGGTCTAGTGGAAAGGTGTCCCTGCCCATGGCAGGGAGGTTGGAACTAGATGATCTTTAAGGTCCCCTCCAACCCAAACCATTCTATGATTCTATGAAAAATAACACATTTCTTCATGAAGGACATGTAATTCTATTACTAGCAAAGATGCCAGTTTTACTGTGGGGAAAAATCTTGGTTTATGTTCTGATTTTTTAGTACTAATCTCTTACTATCTGTGGAACATAATACTCCCAAAAGAACCAACAGATCTTTTAAATTTCCAAGATTTCTGCTCCTCAATTGTATTCATTGTTGTGAACCTGCAAATGAAATTTATCTCAAAATTTAGCTAAAGCCAAAACCAAATGACTTTAATAACGCCACCGAGTGGTAGGAAATAAAAAGAGTCATAAAACCAGCATAGTTGCAGAGTTGATAGTATAATCTAAGAAGGTTGTTATGCCAAGATATTCCCTGAATCCACAAGAAAAAAAAATAGAAAGGCATCAAGGAAGCAAGAAAACGAGAGAGAGAGAGAGAGTATGTGTCAATTTGCTGGTGGGTAAAAGTACTTACCTGATTACTGTACATCGATCTAAAAAATTTAAGGTGTTGCAAAGGTGACAGCTATTAGGACCAAGAAGCTAAAATGAGATTTTTTCCCTCATGTGCATTTCTTCACCAGATGGATCTACAGTGTACTAATTAAAAGGAAAAGGAGACTTAGAACAAATTCTAAAGATTAGGTATTTGGTTACTGTTACCATCAGTATGTTTAATTATCTATAAAAACCGATAAGGCTTTAAGAATAATTTTGTGTATGTGCTGGGAAATCTAATAATTTCTATACAACCAGCTTTCAACTTTCATGAAGGTGTTTGCTAAACTCATACAAGCCTCTAGAATCCTGCTTGGCAAGCACATTGATTGTAAACCACACAGATGAAATTCTGAATGAATTAATTGTTGTTTTGTGCAGACATGTGCTTGTATCTTGAATGAAAGGAATATATTTCTTGAAAGTGTAAATGAGAGTTTTCAAAAATGGTGCTTACAGAACATTCAGTTATCCAGGAAAAAAATAGAGTTATCTATATATGTGTATCTAATAGCTCACGATCAGGTACCTACATTAGAAAGGCTTTCTTTTTTTTTTATAGTGACGGGTCTGCTGCTTTCTGTGTGTAAAACAAACAGATTTTTTCACCTTAAAAGTTTCTGTCTTTAGTGTCGATTCCAGAGGTAGATATTAATCCTAATTCTATTTTTTTTAAAAAGAACCAAAATTTCTACCGTGCATATGTCAAGTCAAATTAGTATATTAATCACTTAATTAAACCCACCAACAAGGAAATTAATTTGCTTTTCCCATTACATATAGTAGGCTCAGAAAATACCCTATAATATTTTATCAAAACAATCTGCTTTAAATATAATTGACTTTTAATTAATTTATCTTCCATTGATAGTTTTAAGGGGTTACTAGGTTATTATAAGATGATGAAAAGTTCCCACAATAACTGTATGCCAGATTAGATAGAAATAAGAGGTCAATCATAAAAATAATTTTTACTTTTGCAAAAAATTGGTGTTGAACTTAGGTTTCCCAGTACAACAAAACCCATACAAAACAAGACATTGATTTGAGCCCCAGCATATAAATGACAATGAGGAATACTCAGAAAAGTCTTTGATTTTTACTTGGATAAAAATCTTAGACCAAAGCATTTTAGATGCTAAAACTGTTGGATTTTACTGTTGGAAATATTATTTCAGAGTCACTAACAGTGATAGAAGCAGTTTACACTAACATGGTTCCTTGAGTATCATTGCTGTCCAGGGAGCACACATGTAAGGAAGCCCTATAGCCTGAAGAATGTACAGTGCAAAGCTCTGTCCTGAAGTACAAATACATTTATTCCTATAAATAGATGACATCTGCTCCAAGACTTTGGTTCAAGGAGGCAAATAATGTGAATTGTTGAAATCAAGTGAGGCATAAAGAAAGAAAATTGTGTCTATTAATTATTTTTTTTCACTTTGGAATATTTTGTGTAAATTGTCAGCCTGGGTAAAGCTGTAAGAATAGTATTTCCAAAAATTGATATTAAAAACAGTTGTTGTGGGTTCTTGTCCCATTTTCAAGTTGTTGAAAGAAAAAACAAAAGTTAATTTTGTTTCAAAGTTCTCAGTGTAGGCAAGGCAGGGAATTTTTTCATGGAATCTATTGCATGCAGTAAAAATACTAAAAAATTATACTCAAAACCTCCTACAACACCTATCAAGATTTCAGCTAGATATTTTAGTACAGTCTCAACAGGCCAAAGAATGAGAATCTGGATGAAGCCTCTTGCTATCTTTAGGTGTCAAGCAGTTCATTTTTTAGCTCCCAAATACAGCTTCAAAAAGGTCTTCTTTGTCATAGATAAACTCAGACGATGATAAGGGCCTGTATTTATGCTTTATTTGTTGCAATATCATTTAATAGCCCACTATTCATCATTTCCTGCCTCATAACTTTCTGAAGCTTCTTCCAACTCGCTGTCTAACTCCACGCACGGTTTGAAAGGCAAGATGAGATAAAACACATGCATGGGCTGTCAGCTAGGTGGGACCACCATCCACGCAGTCAAATAGCACCCAGCTGTTTATAGTGATCATCATTAGTCAGGAGGTAATCTTTCATGATAGAGTATTGCTCATTGTACCTGCCAAAACACATACCAGCACTGTGCTGGTCTAACAGGGCACCTGCTCTTGTTACAGTATGGAAAGTAGCACTTTTTCAAATGGAAGGGAGTTTGTGGGATAGGATTGTAGCTTTCCTTTTGTAAAATAACAGGCCTCATAAAAGTGCTTGTAGAAGGGTTCATAATTACTTTTTCAGTTTTTCACCAGAGTGTATTTTGCTTCAGTATCATCCTGCATATCTGCCATAAATATGATTTTACCTCAAAACAGGATTACACCTTCCTTTAATAATGTTTGTGGTAGCTCAGATTCTGCCTGTGCTTCTGTCAAGGCCTAGATGGAAGAGACAATGGGAGACACAGGAAAACAAATCAAACTAAAGCAATCACTAAAATCTATCTATCTTCTCAGTTTAGTACATAATGAACCTGCTTATTGCAAAAAGCTAATTTAGTTGATTTTGTTTAACACGGATGTCACTAAACCATTGCAAATCCCTCATGTGTCATGTTTAAAGTGATTTATTATTTCCTAAATTTGTTTAATTTGATATAAGCACTTCTCTTGTTAAGTACTGTTACTCTAACAATTTCTTCATAAACTGTATGCTGTGATCATGATTATTTTAAGCACTCTAAAGATTTTCTATGAGTTGACAAAAAATTTGGTACAGAACTTTTAAATATATTAGTAAAATTCATTCCAAATATATAGGATCATTACGGCATTGGACCAAGTAAGAAAATTCTATTAAAATTTAAGTACTAAGAAATTTGGAGATCAGCACTGGTTTCATCTCTACAGGATTGTACTGGAAACTGAAATAAAAGCTGAATATTTTCCTATGAGTCACATTTCATATTTCACTTTTCTGGATGTTCTCCGAGAAATTGCTATCTGATTAGGACAAATGACTCTTTTCCCCCATGGCTGCAGGATGCATCTTCTTTTTTTCTTGTGAATGATCTGTTTATACCTCTAGGGTAAATGACTCACAATTCATTAATGTGTTTATTATGCTATCGTGTAGCACACACTGGATATTTTACTCACAGTTCCATAGAAACTTTGGGTAGAAACATCCTCTTCCAGGCTAGTCATCAACTCTAGATGCATTCAACAGCATTACATAAACTGGTATCTATTTCAAGAACCTGTGGTTAAATTAGAAGGATAATTAGTCTTGATTTAGAGCTAGATCTAATGAAGATATTAAATAACTGAAAGTTCATACTGCAACACCTAAGATTTAAATACAGTTCATTATCTTATTAAATTGAGATTAGACAGGTGAATGAATGCTTGTTACTTTTGACAAATTTCTCTTCCAAGAGTGCTGCAAGTATAAAAAACCACAGATTTACTTCAGCAAAAATAAATCTATATAGCATATATGGGGAGGATACAGACTCCAGTAAAATGTAGGACACAGAAGACACAACAGACTGTGCAAGGAACTGCATAGAGCAACCTGTGTCTGGTGGTAGATTCACCTGCTTTCAGAGGTGATGTGTGCAACTCTGCCTGCCTTGATCCAGATCCCAGAGGCTTCTCTGAAGATAGAGGACTACAGCATTTCCTTCAGAGAAATGCCTCATGGTCTTCTTTTAAAAGAAAGACATTGTATTCACATCTTTCAAGCTAGACTAATGGTGACTAATTAGGAAATTTAGATTAGACTTCTTCTTCAGCCTAAGGAGAATTAAATTGATATTTTCCATCTCCAGGGAACTATTTTTCATCACTAATTTATTCGTTATTTTGGCTAAATGAAGTATTTATGTTTATTGGAGGTATAAATAAAACAAGGATCACAGGATCAGATGAGCAGAAGAGGTGGAGAACAGAGAAAAAGGAAAGAAAGCGAGAGAACTTTGTTAGTACTTGGTGTGAGCATTTGTGGGAGTTTCAATCCTGTTCTCAATTCCAACTGTTTTAGCTGACTCTATTTCATGTAAAACAAATGTAGCCATAAGTGGCTGACAGCGGCGGCAGCAGCGAAAGCGGCGGCAGCAGCGAAAGCAGCGGCAGCAGCGAAAGCAGCGGCAGCGACTTGAGATTAGTGCGGGGGCGAGGGCGACATTGGGCTTAACCGGGCGGTTTTTCGTACTCTGGGCCCCCCCTGAGCCCCCCGCGAGCATCAGCCCTGAGCTGCTTCCTCCTGACCCCGGACCCGGACCCAGAGGTTCCCGGCAACGAATCAGGAGAGGAGGGGGCGTAGCCGGAGGCACCGCGGAGGCACCGCGGGCGATTTAAACGCACCACCCCCTGTTGACTGGGTGATAAAAAGCCTCCTGGAGGACAGAGACTAGTCCCTGCCCAGAGGGGAGAGGGAGACTCAGCTGTGACTGGGTGAGTCAGCAGTGACTGGGTGTGTCCCAGGGCAGGAGAGGCTGCAGTTGTTTGCAGCTTGTTGGGGAGGGCACTGACTCCCTCCCAGTGCACAAGGTGAGGAAGGTGCCAAGAAGCTGTGAACCAGGGGTGGCACCAACAGGTATTTCCCAGCTCAGAGGAAGAACAATGGTATCTACCCGGTGGAAGAAGACCAAAATGGATGTGGGAACCCAGACAGAGCTCCCACGGAAGGAGGCGATGGTGCAGGTTGCCGGCTGCAGGGAATGCTACACTGTCTCTGTGGTGTCAGGGGGCTGTGTGCGCTGTGAGCAAGTAGATGATCTGCTCAGCCGAGCGGCACAGCTGCAAAGCCAGGTTGAAAGGCTTCAAGCCGAAGTAGAAAGGCTTAGGAGCATTCAGGAGGCTGATATGGAGATAGACTGGTGGAGCCAGGCTCTGCCTTCCCTGCAACAAAAATGGGAGCACCTGCCGGAGAGCTCCCAGGATCGAGGGACCCCTGTACTCTGCCCCTCTCAGGTGGAAAACGATAACCAGGATCTAGGGACCCCTGTACTCTGCCCCTCTCAGGTGGAAAACAATAACCTAGAGGAGAGGAGTGAGTGGAGGCAAGTCTATGGCCGTGGCAAAAGGCGAGTGCCCTCCTTGCCTACCTTGCCTCCACAGGTGCCTCTGAGCAATAGATATGAAACCCTAGTGGAATACAGCCAGTCCAATGGAGATGTGGTGGAGAGGCAACCTATATCAGAGGTCCCACCACAGTCAGAAAAACCTGACAGGCGTATAGCTACCTCCTCCACAAGGAAGAAGAGTTTTAGTGGTTGGAGACTCCTTCCTAAAGGGAACTGAGGGCCCAATATGCAGAGCTGACCCCCATCACAGGGAGGTCTGCAGCCTGCCTGGAGCCCGAATCAGGGATATCACCAGGAAACTCCCCAACCTGGTGAAGGCCACAGACTACTACCCCCTGCTGATCTTCCAGACAGGTGGGGAAGAAGCTGCATCCCGTAGTCTGAGGGGGATGAAGAAAGACTACAAGGCCCTAGGACGGTTGGTGAAAGAGTCTGGAGCACAAGTTGTTTTCTCCTCCCTCCTTCCATTTTCAGGTGATGATGTGGGATGGAACAGAGGATTCTCTCTATTAACGCCTGGCTACGAGACTGGTGCTACAGGCAGGGCTTTGGCTTCTTTGATAATGGCTGGTTTTATAGGACAACAGGTGTGACAGTGATACATGGGAAAGGTTTATGTCGTAGGGGCAAAAGGGTTCTGGGACAGGAATTAGCAGGGCTCATTGGGAGAGCTTTAAACTAGATTCGAAGGGGGATGGGGTAGTAGCTGGGCTTGCACCACTGGGGCAACGCTCTAGTGTTGAGGTAGACCAGGAGGCCTCCCATCCCCCTGGGGTGAAATCGGTGTGCCCAGCTCACTCCCTGAAATGCCTGTACACCAATGCACGCAGCATGGGGAATAAGAAGGAGGAGTTAGAAATCCGTGTTCAGTCGGGGGGCTATGATCTAGTGGCAATTACAGAGACTTGGTGGGACGCCTCGCATGACTGGAATGTGGTCATGGATGGTTATGTCCTGTTCAGGAAAGACAGGCCGCTAAGGAGAGGTGGTGGAGTTGCTCTTTATGTGAGTGAGCAGCTAGAATGTATTGAGTTCTGTCCAGGGGCGGATCAGGAGCGAGTTGAGAGTTTGTGGGTGCGAATTAAGGGGCAGGCTGTCAGGGGTGATACTGTTGTGGGTGTCTATTACAGGCCACCGGATCAGGATGAGGAGGGTGATGAGGCCTTCTACAGGCAGCTGAGAGCAGTCTCTCAATTACAGGGCCTGGTTATTGTGGGGGATTTCAACTACCCTGATATTTGCTGGGAGGCCTACTCAGCCAGCCATCCCCAGTCCAGGAGGTTCCTCCAGTGCATTGATGATAACTTTCTGATGCAAATGGTGGATGAGCCAACTAGGAGAGGAGCGCTGCTGGATCTTATCTTCACTAACAAGGAGGGTCTGGTTGAAGAGGTGAAGGTTAAGGGCAGCCTTCGTTGTAGTGACCATGAGATGGCAGAGTTCAGGATCTGATGTGGCAGGAACAGAATAGCTAGCAGAATCACAACCCTGAACTTCAGGAGGGCCAACTTTGGCCTTTTCAAGCAATTGCTAGGGGAAATCCCATGGGACAGGGTACTAGAAGGTAAGGGGGCTCAAGATAGCTGGTTAGCATTCAAGGACTGCTTCTTCCGAGCTCAAGATCAGAGCATCCCAGCAGGTAGGAAGTCAAGGAAGGGTACCAGGAGACCTGCATGGTTGAACAGGGAACTGCTGGGCAAACTCAAGTGGAAGAAGAGGGTGTACAGATCATGGAAGGAGGGGCTGGCCACTTGGGAGGAAGGTAAGTCTGTTGTCAGAGGATGTAGGGAGGCAACTAGGAAAGCTAAGGCCTCCTTGGAATTAAACCTTGCAAGAGAGGTCAAGGACAACAGAAAGGGCTTCTTCAAATACATTGCAGGTAAAGCCAACACTAGAGGCAATGTAGGCCCACTGATGAATGAGGTGGGGGCCCTGGAGACAGAGGATAAAAAGAAGGCGGAGTTACTGAATGCCTTCTTTGCCTCTGTCTATACTGTTGGAGGCTGTCCTGAGGAGCCCCGGACCCCTGAGGCCTCAGAAGAAGTCAGGATAGAGGAGGAATCTGTCTTGGTTGATGAGGGCTGGGTCAGGGACCAATTAAGCAATCTGGACGTCCATAAATCCATGGGCCCTGATGGGATGCATCCGCGGGTGCTGAGGGAGCTGGCGGAAGTCATTGCTAGGCCACTCTCCATCATCTTTGTTAAGTCGTGGGCAACGGGAGAGGTGCCTGAGGACTGGAGGAAAGCGAATGTCACTCCAGTCTTCAAAAAGGGCAGGAAGGAGGACCCGGGTAACTATAGACCGGTCAGCCTCACCTCCATCGCCGGAAAGGTGATGGAGCAACTTGTTCTTGGTGCTGTCTCTAGGCACATCAAGGATAGGGGGATCATTAGAGGCACTCAGCATGGCTTCACCAAGGGGAAGTCATGCTCAACCAACTTGATAGCCTTTTATGAGGATGTTACCCGGTGGATAGATGATGGTAAAGCTGTGGATGTGGTCTATCTCGATTTCAGTAAAGCGTTTGACACAGTCTCCCACAGCATCCTCGCAGCTAAACTGGGGAAGTGTGGTGTGGATGATCGGGTAGTGAGGTGGATTGTGAACTGGCTGAAGGAAAGAAGCCAGAGAGTAGTGGTCAGTGGGACAGAGTCCAGTTGGAGGTCTGTGTCTAGCAGAGTCCCGCAAGGGTCGGTTCTGGGACCAGTTCTATTCAATATATTCATTAATGACTTGGATGAGGGATTAGAGTACACTGTCAGCAAGTTCGCTGATGACACCAAACTGGGAGGAGTGGCTGACACAACGGAAGGCTGCGCAGCCATTCAGAGAGACCTGGACAGGCTGGAGAGTTGGGCGGGGAGAAATTTAATGAAATATAACAAGGGCAAGTGTAGAGTCCTGCATCTGGGCAAGAACAACCCCATGTACCAGTACAAGTTGGGGGCAGAGCTGTTGGAGAGCAGCGTAGGGGAAAGGGAGATGGGGGTCCTAGTGGACAGCAGGATGACCATGAGCCAGCAATGTGCCCTTGTGGCCAAGAAGGCCAATGGCATCCTGGGGTGTATTAGAAGGGGTGTGGTTAGTAGGTCGAGAGAGGTTCTCCTCCCCCTCTACTCTGGCCTGGTGAGGCCGCATCTGGAATATTGTGTCCAGTTCTGGGCCCCTCAGTTCAAGAAGGACAGGGAACTGCTAGAGAGAGTCCAGCGCAGAGCCACGAAGATGATTAAGGGGGTGGAACATCTCCCTTATGAGGAGAGGCTGAGGGAGCTGGGTCTCTTTAGCTTGGAGAAGAGGAGACTGAGGGGTGACCTCATTAATGTTTATAAATATGTAAAGGGCAAGTGTCATGAGGATGAAGCCAGGCTCTTCTCAGTGACATCCCTTGACAGGACAAGGGGCAATGGGTGCAAGTTGGAACACAGGAGGTTCCACTTAAATTTGAGGAAAAACTTCTTTACGGTGAGGGTGACTGAACACTGGAACAGGCTGCCCAGAGAGGTTGTGGAGTCTCCTTCTCTGGAGACATTCAAAACCCGCCTGGACGCGTTCCTGTGTGATATGGTCTAGGCAATCCTGCCCCGGCAGGGGGATTGGACTAGATGATCTTTCGAGGTCCCTTCCAATCCCTAACATTCTGTGATTCTGTGATTCTGTGATAAGTTAGCTTGTGAGTTGTTCAGCCTAGACAGATCTGGAAAAGTGATAAGTCCATGCAAGGGTACAACTTCATTTTCCTCTTGAGCTTCAAAAAGAAAAAAAAAAAAAGGAAAGAAAATAGAAAGGCATTCATGGAATTTTGACATCTTTAGAAACAGGCAACAACTGGGCTGAGATTTGGCAGCATTGTGATTTGGCAGCAGTGAGATTTCTACTGCATATTTTTTCCTTGCTAAGCAATGAAATCCTGCATAGAAAATACTATAAGAGAAACAGGTTGAAAAGTACGTCTAAAACATGGGAATAATTTCTTAGTTCAGTACTCTTTAGTTATATACTATGATGCACTCATTAACATAATACATACCTTCATTTCTCTGTCCCTTATGAATTCTCCATTACTGTGTAAGATGTGTAATTCTTGACTAAAGAATCAGTTTTTTTCTCATTTTTCAATGGATTGCTTTAGATTTTATTTAATACCTACTGCTCAAATTATGTCTTTATTTCAGAATTATTAACATCCTCAAGAACTGCTTGTTGATGGTTTTTGGTATTAGTAAAATTCTTAGTTAAGAAAGCACAGTTCATCAGGCCACCGTCACTAAACACCAACACCCATCAACTTGAACTGAAATGTTCTGATTTCTTAACAAACAAATTAACTGCATAAAATTCATCAGGACCAGACTTCAGTCCGTCACAAAGTATTAATTCATCTTCATAGCTCACCTAAATCTAAACCCCAAAATTTTACTTTTTCAAACCATGAGATCAGATGCTTTCAGTAGCATTGAGTGATAAAAGGTCCCTGGGAGGAGTTTGTCAGAATATTTTACACTATCATGGACTTGACTGGCACAGAACCCCATGGAGCTGGCTATTTTCTCCACACTGACAAGTGAGTGTTTTCTTCCACCTCCCATTTTCTATCTTTCAGTTAATCATCGAGGCCAGGACTTTCCCTCTTATCCCGTAACACTTTACTTTCCTTAAAATCCTTTGGTTAGAGACGTTATCAAAAAACTTCCAAAAATCCAACAGGACTACAGCAGGTGGATCATCCTTATTCTTCCTTGCTTACATATTTATTGGTAAGAAAGCAGGTAAGAAAGGACTTTTCTTTACAGAGGCCACACAGACTTTAACTTTGAATTTTCATCTGTAATAAGATCCTGCATGCTATTAACCACCATGTTGAGAGATGCTTTTTTCTTCATCAGTTCACTAATCAGCCATTCTATGAGACAGCTATAGTGTTATCAGGAGCAGCCTGAGTGAATAGTCTGGGTGTTGCTGTGACATTTGGCCAGCCAACAAAGGTGTAATTAAAGTCTCTCATCACAGTTACTTCTCTCCCTTTTTAACCTCTCTTACCTCCCTTGGCATATCACAGATAATGTCACCATCTCTCTCCCTACAGTCTCCAAATAAGCTGAAGTTTAATGTATCAATTTTTCTTTACTTATTCAGGCAAACAGTTTTTTAGTATCATTTTATTCTATGACCTCTTGCTGTACAGCACTAATTCACTCCTCTTATGGTCTATTCTGTATTTTCTGTTCACTTCACATTTTACTATTGCAGGTTTCATGATTGTCTTCCTTCACCAGGCTTCTAGTATGTATACAGTGATGTCCTCATGAATGGCTAAGCATTCTAGTTCTTCTGTCTTATTTCTTAAATTTCCATCATTCATGTAAAAGCACCTGTACCAAAGAATTTTAGTTCTCTGTTCCTGGAAACATATTTTAAATGGCACTTTATTTTCTATTTCATATTTTACTAACTGCACCCTCCAAATTGTCCTTCATGTCCTTCTCATATCTGCATCAATACCAGAGGCAAAGGCCTGAAACATGTGTTTTTCCACTACTGTCTTCCCACACTCTTAGATTACTCACAGTTTTCATGCTTTTAAACAGCACAGCCTGATTCCCTTATGGATCAGATGAAATAACTTCCTTCTGTTTAGCTTCCCTTTTTCCTAGCAGTGTCCCCAGTTCTGGATGACCCTGAATCTTTAATCCTCACATAAGCTTCTCAGTTAGGCCTTAAACTGTACTGCTGTGCTTGTTTCTTTAGACTTGTGTGAGGTATATGGTTAGATGCAGAAATTTTGATTTAAAGAATTCAGTTAACAACACATAGAATCCCTGACACTGCCACTGAAGAATGAAACAAGGAAACTAGGGGGGTGGGGACAACTTTGGGTTAAGAAAGTTCAATGCTTTCCTGAATTGTTAGGTTCTCTACTTGTCTTTACCAGAGAGCTGCTGTCACCTCTACCATCCTCCACAATACAACAGATCTCTTCCACAAAGCAGAGTTCCCTGGATGCTGATGGAGACAGGGGAAACAACTGGAATACTGAATGCAGTCATCTAAAAAGAGATACCTAAGTTCACAAGGGAAAGAAAATAATTATATGGCACAGAGGTGGTCTGAGTTGACGTGCAAATATTAATATCTGATACTGAGATTGAATTAAAGACTGATATTGGTATTGATACTATGCAATACTTCCTGAAACTGGAAGTTGATAAAGTTGCAGCTTTCAAACTTCACCTACTATCTGGGATTTTTCTTTAATATTCTAAATCTGTATGGACTTGAAAGTTGTATCATGAATTCTTAGGAAATTCTTGAGAATTTAAATTATATTCACATTAAAATCACTTCACCAGTGGGGCATGTGTATTCTTAAATAAATACTTGAATAACATTTGATTCTCTTCATAACCTTTTTTAATCCAGGCGTAATCAATGTTTGTCACAAAACCAACACACTGCCTGCATGTGTTGTTTTATCGGCTATAAGCTATTAAAGTTATTGTACCAGCTGAGATGAGTGTCATTTATGCATCAGTCACTTTGCTTAAGTTTTCTGTCTAGAATAGGCAAGGACCCAGCATCAATTCTAATTCTAACTCTAATCTGAAAATGAACCTTTATGTCAGGAGAAGTGGGGCACATGAAAGGTGCCATTTTTCCACTACTCTGTGTGAAATCATTATTAAATATTGTAATTTAACAAAGGAGCTGTTGAGCATTAAAAAACCCAATATCATAGCTGTACAGTGCTGAAGGAAGTCTAATTTCTTTTTCTGTATCTACAAAGACACATTGTGAGTCTAAATGTAGAAAGAGTTAGTCCTGTTACTAAGACCTAAAAATACAAGTGACGTGGTGAAAGTAAGCTGGGAAGGAAAGACCGTGCCAACTTTCACGGTGTATTTCATTAATAAAAGAGTGGTGCGCTTCTGTAACAAACCTTTCCTTTCCTTATGAATTCTGGGTCGTCACTGAATTGCATGTGTATTTTACCATCCATGAGCTTATCTATTTTCTAGACTTTTAAGCTTGAAGAAGAAAATTAAATGCACACTAAATATGTCAGACAAAAATCTATCAGTTGTACTTATTGCCCCTCTAGCACGGTTTCTACCTCCTTTTAAAATACGCTTCCTTGTTGCTTCCAAATATTGAAAAAATGATACCCTCTCTCTCATATTACAATCTTTTTCACCACACAAAAACTCTATAGTCCATCCCTCTTCTCAGTGTTGACTTTGGTGCTATTACCTGTAGCCTATGATTAGCAACTTTCTCTCTCTAGACCTTTGTCCTTATCACAACCAGTCCACAGAGCTGACAAGAATAAATGGAACGAAAAATAAATGTGGTAGATCTGTCTCCCAAAATACATACTGGCTGTGAGCAGTAATGCCAAACACTTGAATCTTAAACACTGTGCTGATAAGTACTTTCCCGGTAATAATACTGTTAACAAAAGAATTTTTCTTCGACCTTTCTTTTATCCCAAGTGTTTTCACGGATATGCTGTTCTCCGTCTAGATGGTACCATCATTACAGGGAATAAGTACACATAGACATACTATGGTACCATGCCTAATTTGTTATTTCCTTCCTTCCAGGTTTCTCTCAAGTCAGCACTTCTGGCAAGAAATATTCACTGTATTCCTGAAAGCAGTACAAGTCGTGTCAGGGAAAGATTTCTTACTGAAAGATTTCTTTCTCTCCACTTGCAAAAGATGGAGTACACATTAATTGAAATGTTTGCTACTTGAATCTCCTAACACTGATTTTCTGGAACTTCTGGAGAACCAGGCTATGTGGGTTGCAAGTGAGGATTTTTCTCTAATTCTAATTCTTTTTCCACCTATGACAAGCAATTTTTTTCAGCCCTTGTTGCTTCTTCATAAGCAGTGTATATGAAGATAATTTGTTTTATTTGAGTATTTTAATGTTTTCTGCCTCACAAAGAAAAAAATTTGAAAATATTTCCCAGGATCAGTGAATGAAGGCAGAGGAAAAAGAAAAAAATTGCCTTAATTTCTAAATTTGCAAATTAAGGATTCAAACCTTCTAATCTGAATCCAGAATTTCTGAAATTACAGAAATAAGACATTTTGGGAGAAAATAAGAAACAGGGAAGGAATTCAAATTAACTGCTTCCTAAAATATTAACAAATTTTTATTTTCTGACAAAAGCACAAAAATTTCCTAAGCAGTACTGAAGTTACGAAAACACGTGGTGCTATCAACTGTTATAGTGAAGTTAGAACAAAGCTAGCATATATCACAGAATCTGATATAGTTACGTATGGAAGACATCTGAAGAAATAACCTAAATTCATTCTCTTCCTCCAAAGCAGGATTGACTGAAGATGTGTCACTGCAGGCAGTTGCTAGTTTAACCCATTCATTAAGTTTTCCAGTGATGGGGACATCTCAGCCTCCCCCAGACAATACATTCCAGTGCTTCACTGTCCTAGCTCTTCAAAAGCTTTTAAGTACCTAACACAAATATTCCTCACTGTAACTTAAACCCATTACTTCTGTGTCTCTCTACTATGGAAATGGACAATAGATAATTCTCTTCCTCTTTATAGCAGTGTTTTTTATCCTTGAAGACTTCAATTATCCCCCTCCCCAAATCTTCTCTCACATACATGAAACAACCCCAAGACAATTTTTTTCCTCAGAGGTCATGTTTTCTTGACTTCTGACTATTCTTTTAACTCTCCTCTGGGTCTTCTTTGTTTCTTCCAAGTCTTTCTAACATGCGGGCACCGAAGGACACATGATACTCCATGTGAGGCCTCAGCAATACAGGAGCAAGCGGGAGGAGCTCCTGAGCATGTTGCAGGGGCTCTGCATATTTCACAACAGCATGGCTCACTGACTCACACTCTATTAACTCTTAGATCTTTCCCTGAAAACCTGCTATCAGATTGTTGGCACTCAGCGTTTCTACAGATGTTTATTCCTGCCAAAGGGTAACACTTCACATTTTTCTTTTCTGAAATTCACCTGAGCATTTTACCAGTTCATCAAAATAATTTTGAACTCTAATAACTTCTTAACATAATTGACACTTATACCTTTGTCTGAACATGTTGTTTTTCTATTTCACTAAGGAAATACAGAAAGCACTAAACAGAGCTATGAACAGGGTATAACTCCATCAAACCCATCTTGACTGCAACCACCAGCTGACACTTTTAGGCTGCATTAACTTGCACTTCAGCAGTTGCATCCAGGCTAAGATTTTCTTGACATCTGATGACACTATGTGAGAACAAAAAGCCTCACATAAGGCTATAGGATAACTGTGGCTTTATTATTCTCCAGCTGTTAACAGCTAGTTCATTTTTTTCCAGATTTTTTCTAGAGACACAAGCTAAGCTGATAATTCCATTTTTCTCTTCCATTATAAATCTATACCCTGCATTTGCCTTTTGCAGCTCTTCCAATGTTAACTATCTTCTATGAGTCCTCAAATATCATTGTTAAGATACTGAGGTTGTTTTAGACAGCCCTTTAATTATTCTAGGATAATTTTTTGTCCTGGTTTCACTGGGATAGAATCATAGAATCAATTTTCTGTTCAGAAAAGCTGCACTTTTGAGAAGACTGCAGCACCTGATATGGCAGAAACAAAGCTGATTGATAAGATACTTTGTTTTAGTTGGTGGCCAACCACGGTATGCGAATTCCCATAGTGATCAAGGCCCTTAGCAGTTTTTGAGTTAGCCAGGTGCTGAAGCCAAGAGGAGTGAAAGCCAGGGCAGCTGACCCAGGCTGGCCAATGGCAGTATTGCATACCATAAATATCACACTCACTATAAATAGGGAAGTTTGCTGAGGGTGGCTGTCGCGGTTTAAAGCTGGGCCAGCTATTAAACCTGTGGCAGATGCTCTCTGTTAACCTTCCCCCCCCGAAGGGAAAGGGAAAAGGGAGAGAGACTTCCGTGTTGGAAAGTTAAAACAGTTTTAATAAACTATAATAATGAAAAAGAGTATAATAATAATATTGGAATAATCAAATATATACAAATATATACAAATAGACACAAAACCAAGATCGAGCTCCCCCGATGTCGGCCACATCACCACCGGCACTGCAGGGCAGGCCCCGGGAAGGCCCAGGCTGGGCCCAACGATGGTCGAGAGCTGGATTCAGAGATGCACGGATCGGGATTGGGGGCAGCAGGAAAACAGACAGAGTCCTCTTTGGACAACAACCATAGCAGAAGGGGGTGAGACCCTTGTGATACCCCCACTTTATACTGAGAATGACGTGTATGGGATGAAATACCTTCGTTGGTCAATTTTGGGTCACCTGTCCTGTCCGTTCCTCCCTTCAGGTGCAAACCCCCCTTTGTCTCTTCACTCGTAAGCAGTGAGGAATTTAGCAGTGACCTTGGTTTCTCTAAGACTAAGTACAGCAAGAGCCTTTCTGCATAACATCCCTACCGGTGCCTCAGTGATAACTACAAATTTGGAGTGTTATCAGTTCCGGAAGCAGACAGTGACTGCAAAACATGCAGTTAGTTTCAGAAAGTGCAGTTGCTTAGAAGAGACTTAGCTGAAAGTAAAAATCACTGAAAGGAAAATTGACCTGGTTTAGGCCAAACCAGGACAGTGGCCCTCCTCCCCAGTGGTTGTTCTTCCTGGAGGGCTCGCCCATCATTCCACTCCTGAGACCTACTCTCCCTTTTGTTATGACCGTTGCGCAGTGTTCAACATCCAGCATTCATTGAGCTGAGTATAACTCCGTGTACTTACTATTTGCATTAGTATTAATTTTAGTTTTGTTATTTCATTACATCTATTTCCACTTCAAATGACAAGTCCCCTTTCCTTTTCGCAATTCCCCTTCTCGGCTGGGAAGGGGTCATTGGATGATAGAACAGCTGGCTATGGTTTAGCCCCCAGATGTGGGCTAAACAGAGACACTGTCTCGTGTGCTTTTTTCCTTCATATTCAGAAAATTTACTGTCCTCTCAACATTTGTCTAAATTAGAGATGTAAAAGAAAGTAAGCTGGTTGAGGCACGGGTAGCTCCTGATGTCATCTTTACAGTTTTGAATGTTACCATCTACTGCTGTTCACTGTTGTGGAGGTTAATCTAAACTAATTTGTTTTAAATGAAAAAGGATCACTGCTGTGATTGGTTATGGACACAGTAATGCAGTAATGTCGTCTTTAACCTGAAGACTTGGAACAAAACTGAGGGCAGTATCTTTGCAAAGCGTTACAGGCACATCTGAAGGACCATGTCTGTAGAATCCCAAACGTCAAGAAAGAGCTGCTGTTTAGATGGGAAACCACAGTTGTATATGTTTTTTTAAATTTATTTGTTCCATATGAGCTTTGGCAAAAAAAAAAAGGTGTTGACTGCACGTAACACAAATTGTGTTTTGCTTTGTGAACACCTTCCAAAAGACTCATAGGAAGTCAGTAATCTAGCAGCTTGTACACAAGTTATTAGCAACATGCAAAATTCATATTTGAATTTTTAAAACACCATGTGACTTGGTGGACATCTGTTCACAAATCCATCACTATTCCAGCGGAAAAGCGGTAAAACTTCGTCCTACTAGTAAACTTTAAATGAGTGTATCTGCACAATTTCAGTTAAGTTGTACAGCCTCCGTAATTCTTTCCCTGCAGAAATAGTGGCATGTGAATCTGTTTATCTTCAGGGCCCTGTTAGAAGCTCATTTGTATTCCCAGACTCTTGCCTGAGGGAGTGGTAATAAAAAGTACGTCTAATTTATCCCAGACCAGAGGATTTTGCTCAAGGCTGATGTTGGTCATTCATAAGCAGTTTAAATTATGTAAAGGTCCCTAGGAGAGTTATCAGTAGATACCTTCTCTACTTCAAAATACAAGATAGACATGTGCATAACATAGCCCATTTATGGCCAAAAATCTGACTCCATCCCAAAAGCTACCTGCCTCTTTCTATCCCCTGAGCATGCTCTCTGAATTTTTCTTAGTCTATATCTTTAAATTGAAGCGATAGAATTTTACACCGATCAAAAACAAAGATATGCATGACCTACAGTCACTCAAGCTCCACCTAAACATAGAAAAATAGTATAAAAAAACCCTTAAGAAGGAGGCAAGGGAGGGAAGATACCATGACTGAGAAGTCAGGGAGGCATCACTACGGACTTCTGGGATCAGTCGACAGGCTGAACCTCTCTTCCACACCCATAAGGATGCCTTTGAGTAAGACTCGTACACCTGGTTATACCAGGTGCTTCCCCGGGAAACTTACGAGTCAAGCTTGTATTTGTAATCATATTAATAGCGCTATATAGTCATCTTGCAGCTTATATATGCACATAGGTACCTAAGCGTGCTTTGCAGACAGCGTATTTATCACCTTCAATCTAAAAGAATCTCTGTTGCTCAAATAAATTATCTTAACTCTGGAAATGGTCACAAGGCTTTTATTTCAGTGGATGCGCCCAGATTTATGGCATAATCTGGAACCATGTTAGTTCAACGACCACAACTGGGCCCCTCACTATGAGTGCATCCGGACCTGTGATAGTTCAACATATTAGCTGTTGAACGCAGCTGGACTCATAGTGCCGATTTTGGCCTATTTCAGCCAAAATCCAAGGTGTCAAATCGGGCAACACGCAGAGGCTAAGCTCAGCCGCTCCCAGCCCCTCTAATATCTGAGGACAAGCTAGAATGCAAGGGGGTTTAGCTTCTGCCAAATTAGCCCTCCTAAACGCAACACACCTTAAACGCAACACCATCAAATCCAGATGTTTCCAATTTAGAGAGAAGGCTGTTGTGGGGGGACTATGTCAAAGGCCTTACAGAAGTCCAGATAGATGACATCTGTAGCTCTTCACTTGTCTACTGATGTCACTCCATCATAGAAGACCACTAGGTTGGTCAGGCAGGACTTGCTCCTGGTGAAGCCATGCTGGCTGTCTCGAATCACCTCCTTGTGCTCCATGTGCCTTAGCATACGTTCTAGGAGGATCTGTTCCATGACCTTTCTCTGCACAGATGGGAGGCTGTCAAGTCATTTGTTCCCAGGGTCCTCCTTTTTACCCTTTGTAAAAATGGGTGCAATATTTCCCTTTTTCCAATCACTGGGGACTTCACCTGGCTGCCATGACTTTTCAAATATCATAGAGAGTGGCTGGGCAACTACATCAGCTAATTCCTTTAGGACTCTTGGATGCATTTCATCAGGTCCCATAGACTCACATATATTCTGGTTCCTCAGGTGGTCACACACCTGATCTTCTCTTACAGTGGGAGGGACACTGCTCTCCCAGTCCCTGCCTTGAGGTCCATCCACTTAAGAGGTGTGGAAAGGGAGATTGCCAGTGAAGACTGAGGAAAAAAGGTGTTGAGTATCTCAGCCTTCTTCTCGTCCATTGTTACCAGTTTGCCAGTCTTGCTCATTGGGGGATACGATTTCTTTGACCTTATCTTTTACAAATAACATGAAATCTATAATTGCCTCTGACCAAAAAAAAAAAAAAAAAAAAAGAATAAGTACGATAAATTGCAGACTTTGTCATTTAACTTATAATGCAATAATCTTTTGGTTCACCAAATCAAACCTCTACATAGAGAGCACCTTATAGTATGATATCTAAGCTTAGTTTGGGGTGGGTGGAAGGCACAAGTTGATACCAGAGATGTCTGGTGGATTTGGAGGAGGTGAGTTAATAGGAATAACAGAAAGGGGAAAAATATGAAAAAAGAAGACAGAGACATACAAGAACTCAAGTGCATAATATTCCAGTGGCATGTTAAGAAACAGATTGACTATTTAAAGCAAATGAACAGAAAACAGAAATGAAAGCCAAAGGCATCCACACATCCAATGCTGGAATTTCTCATAACATAATCTGTTTGTTTGTAGGAGATATAAATTGAAAATATCAGGGGTGAAAACCACCAAGACCCAACTCTCACTTCTGATTCCCTAGTGCAAGATCAGCCCTGGGTGCCCAGAGCACTGTGTACACTCCTAGACTCGTAGGTGCCTCTGGGGAGTGGAGCACTTTTTGTTGTACCATGGTACCACAGTACCCATGGTCAGCAACAAACTGCATTGGCATTCTGAAAATAAATTGTCACAGTACCCATGGTCAGAGACAAACTGCATTGGCGTTCTGAAAATAAATTATTTCATTGTTTATTTTATGGACTGGTTCTTTCTACTCAGCCATTTGTCCTAAACACTCTGAAATTCCAGAGAAGGAAACTACTCCTGGAATTCATCATGTTCTTTTCTTGATTCTGCTTCTTTGTGTCCCAGCTATTGGCCTGTGAGTAGTTTTTTTGGAGCGGGTTGTTAAGCAAATTGTATTGCTTCCCATTGAAACCAGACTAGGACTTCTTACAAGGTCAGTCAGGCTCAGCTGGGGCATTATAAAAATGCAGGTGAGGCATCATAATAAACATTTTTTTATTGTCCTCTGGAAAGACCTACTGGGCTGTTTTATCAACATAATCTTTTTCTTTCAAACTGTAATGTAATGTATAAGCAAGTACAAATCTAGACTAGAAATATCTTAGTTAACTATCAACCACATTGTTTTTCTCATATTGTGATGGGTTGTATTTTTTTGTCATCAGCTGATTGATTTAGCCCTGCATGCCTTGAGAAGAGTATTTTTATCTGAGGCTTTTGTCAGTGTACTGCATGCCCAGGAAGGCAGGGAGAGGGCTGGGACATCTTTAGTGCTACTCTTGAAAAATAAGCATTCAAATGTGCTGTCTGCCCGTTGACTTTACCAACTGGATAAAGCTAAAGAACAAGTCATCTGAAGATATTTTATCTTTCTTATCCCATAACCTTCTAAATCCTGGTTGAGTGCACTATGATTCACAACACAGCAGGACTTTATCTGGGATGGCTCACATTATGTATGACAGCTGCACGTAGCAAAGGTTGCTCGGCAAACTTGTTTTTGAGAGCAGCAGAGCTCCAGCCGCTGCGTAGGTGAGTGAGCAAAGAGCCAGGGCCCACAGCTTTCCCCAGAAGATACCATTTAGCTGGACATATCCGAGGGCTGGGAGATGAAGCAACATGTGCACAGGGGAGTGAGCAGTTTTATGTTGGAACTGTGACCATCTGCTTCTTTTGATATGAACCAATGACTTTGGAAGATCATTATTAAAAAGATTAGACTCATGAAAGGCCTTCTCCTGCACTGGCTAATCCGTTATTGAATAAGAATTTCGGAGTGTGCTATACTTATTCTGCATCAAGTCAGAATAGGTTTTGTATCCACAACAATTTTTAATGCTTTCAGTGAGTTAGGGAGGGAAACAATGCATCTCCTGGTGAGCCATGGAAAGCAATGCAAGTTAGGTGAGCCAGGACTCTATACATGAAGGAACGGCTGTAAAGACCTACTCCTGGAAGGCTCCTCATCTCCCATCAAATCTCATCCTCTTGAACTTGATGCTCTTCATACAGATCACCGGGCTTTTCTTTCCTCTGTTCCCTCTGACCCACTCCCAGATAGCCAAAGGGAAAATGAGGGGAAGAGTCACACAGGTGGAGTATTGTTTGAAGGGAAAGGTGATTTGAAGATTTTCATTTTCTCATTCACTTAAATTGAATTTCTCATTCACTACTCTGTTCCCTAAGAGCTCCAGTTCTTGAGTTGCCATAAACAGCCTATCAGAGCACATCTCTGCCACAGAAGTATCAAAAAACCCACTTACCTAATAATCAGATTTTACTTTCATTTAGTTGATAGACCTTCAGTAAAATATTTCTCAGCCTACGACCTCTGTAATCAGTACTTCTCCAAGGTACTCTTTCTACCCAAGAAGCACTCTCTTCACTTGGTTATGAAACTCTGGTTTAATTTTTACAGTTTTAAAAAAGTCAGGGTCATTATAACTGTATACTCTCCAAACTTTTGTCTTCCCAAGTATTATGAGTATATAGAATTGCTCTTTCATTCAGCTCCAGTGCCGTGACATGATATTAACATTTCCTCCTTGCCCAGTAAAAGACAATATCCTGAGGCAGGTTTCAGAGAATTAAAAGCAGCCACATCAACAATTAAGAACTAGTTAATAAAATACTGCTGTTGCTAACTCCAGCTTCCCTGTAGGAAATACTTTTCCTTTGAATAACTTTGTATAACAAAAACATCTAACACTAAAATGTGCCCGTCTGACAAAGAGAGAAAAGGTAAACTGCAGCTATGCCTTCCTGCAGGATGACAGTCTGGGTATTCTTCTTTTCAAGCATACATACATATACATCATGTTCCTAAATCTCTTTATTTAAATAATTATATTTAGGAGCAGATTTTCAGATATTTCAGGTACTTCATATATGAAGGAAGGGACTGGCAAAGGGAATACAGGGGTGGGATAACCATGCGGACATGTTCACTGGGAAGGAATAGAGGTACTACATCGGGTAGTACTAGTGGGTGTGGGAGAGGAGTTCAGCATCCCCTTGGATTCTGCATAAATTCACATCTGAACCTTTTTGTCATATGTTTATTTGTGATATTTACAAAAAAACTTAGAGTTTGAATATATGTATTAATCTAAACCTTTATTGAATAATGGCTTAGCTGTCCATAAATTATTCCAGATACAGGGGCAAAAACAAGAAGAGAGTTGTTTCTACTGATGTGTAAGCAGAATAGTGAATTGTAGACTATTGTCTTCAGCCGTATTAAAGTTATAATGTAGCATGCATCTTGAAAACTGATAATTACGTTAAGTAAGTTAAATATTTCATGATGATATAGGGGTTAAGCAGGTTATTTGGACAAGAGATCAAAATTACACATTCCGTAAGGAGAAAATTTCTGGTTAAAAAAATAGAACTTAACATCATTCTGCATTACATGCAAATTTGAAAGTGTTTGCTAGAAACCGGGAAAATATTGTTTTTTGTCGTGAGAATTACTTTCAATTTAGGAAAGAACATATCTATTTGGTGATAAATCACTTGCCCTAAAATACCAGTAAGATTGTTAAATTTAGATTCAACAGATATGTATGAATTGCAAGAGAGATTAAGCAACTTTTTTAATGTTTTTGTAATCATTGTGTAATGAAAACTAATACAAGGAAAAACCCTACATCCGACAGTCTGAATAATATGCTTATTCACAGTAAGCATCTTTAAGATATCCTTCACAGATCATTAGCTTCATGGGATTAAGAATGCGCCTGCATAGATTTAGCAATGAATCCCCTTCCTCAGGATATTGTAACAGGTATGAAACCCTTTCCAGGCCATATGGTGACAGAGGGCAGCTATCTCTCCCAGGGGCCTTGTCAGATTTAGCCACAATCTATCGTCAGGCACAGTTGGTGAAATCTGATACTCACTTAGTTTAGTGCAACAGAAGTCCCCTTAAAGATACTATCAAGAGTAGAGTGATCAAACCAAATGACTTGCATTCTGTCAGTCTGCCACATTTCTCACATAATCCCATATGTGATTATCGTACTATATAGATGTTTCACTTTTTTCTTCTAAAATATACTCATATTTATGTATAAATATATATGCATACTTATACCTATCATTATAAAATTCCTCACACAAGCGTCCTTTTCACAAGTCAATATGGACTTACAGCTGGAATATACTAAGCAACGGGAAAAGAAGAAAATACTGATATGCTCTTAAATGATTTCTGTGTTTTGGCAGATAATCTAGTAAATATCCCTATAATTTTTCCATCAGACGTTATATAAGATTTGGATTACTCCTACTTGTAAATGGAATTTTAAATTCATTATAAGAAACACTCTATGCTGTTGTCTAGAATACACTTTAATGATGCCTTTTAAAGTAAATAGAACTGTTGCATCTATACACCATAACAGTTACAATAATTCATACAAATAGAACCTTTGAAAATGGAGGGGAGGGGAGCAGTGGAGCACAAGACGTATTCAGTAGAGTCCTTGTTTCTCTCTGGGAGAACTGCTATTGTTGTTCTGTAGTACACATCTTAGCCAAGTAATGTGTTTAAGGCTCTTCTTTTATCTACTGCCTACAACAATCCAACACAAATTGACTTTCATAATCCCACGTGCTCCCCTGAACTATAGTCCACATACATACAACACATATAGCACAAGCCAAAGCAGAGGAACAATTCTCTCACCAGTGGCTCACTCCACTGAACTGACAGCAGCAACAAAATACGAAAAGGCATGACGAATACTTAAATCCAGCTAAAATTATTCAGGAGATCAATTAGGCAGAAAGTAATTACCAAACCTGTAATTTGACTAGAACACAGTAGCAGATGTTCCTACTCTCGCGTATAGTACCATGGGACCTTTTAATTAGCTCAAAATAGCCTCAACTTTGGAATTCATTTTCCATCCTCTTCGTCCATAATAGTCTCAGTTTATTGAACTGCAAGGCCCATGTGTTTTCTCCAGCTGCAAGATATTGGGAAAACTCCAGTGCATGATGTTAAACATATTTTAGCCTGAGCTACTGCATTTTTGCAAAATGAGACTTAAAAGAAGAATTTACTGCAGCACAGCTTATGTAAGAGTTATCAAAAAGCCAGGCATGATAAGGCTCCTTTTTAAAGCATGTCGATCCTGTATTCATAAAACCACAGTTTCAGACGCCACCCTGGAGACCACGCCTTCTACCATATCCTCCATATCTTCTTGCAAAGGCAGGGATTCAGTGAAGATTCAGAGAGAAGCACATCAGCTGCTAAGTCACTGACCCTCCTTTCTTGAGCGTGTTAGTTTCTCCAGGGAAAATTTCCATTTGGGTGCTGAACAAGCAAGATGTTATTTTACTTTATCCAACAAGATCTCATACCACAATGATGTAACTTAAAGCCTTGTATCAAAATCCATACCTTGAAATAAAATGAAACAATATTTCAGTGAGGAAGGTTTTTTTTCTCTCATTTACCTGGTTTTCTCTAGAAAATAAAATCCTGTATTCACTAAATCTGTTGCCATGGAAATTGTAGAGATTTTACACCTTGGCATTTTGACTTCATTTCTGGATCATATAGGAGAAGGAAATGGAATAGGACAAGTTGGGCTAGGAGGGTAACACAATGATTTAAACAAAAACATCTCTCATAATTAAATGAAAATGTCAAGGATATATGTGGAAAACACAGAAAAGAGAGGTGGATTTAAATGTAAATGTAAATATAAAGCATTAAGCAGGTTTCCTTTTGTATCTTATACCTCTTAAAATTATTATAAATTGCACCAAACCCCCCTTTTTTTCTGATTAAAACTTGATAATATTACCTAATGATATTTTATCATATTGACAGACCATGGAACTGTTACCAAAGCAGGTTAAATCCATCTTTCAACGGAATAATACTCAGGCCCGTTTTAGCCCAACTCATTATTAACACTTAAACACTGTGTTTTTTTGCAGAGTTGTGTTTACTCATAAGATGAATATTAGAAAACTGAACAAATGGCAAATTTGTGATTTGAGGTTGTATTCAGCCATAATACAGGAAAATAACATTGATTATCAGAGTGAGCTGCTGTTCTACCTAATACTAAAACAGCATAAAAAAGGATTGTGTTCACAATCATTGTCAGTTATTTAAATTAGCAAACGTGTAAACAGTTGCCATGTAATCTCTGTTATTTCTCCATTTAAAATAGATAGTGGCTGATGAAGATAACAAATTATTTTTAAAAAGAAAAATACACGTGTGCCACTGGCAGAGTTCAAATGAAACCATGAATATAAGGCCGCTAAAATTCCAGGAAGTGGATAATTTCATCTGGGTTAATCTCTGATGTTATGCAAGGGCTTCTATACTATGGGGGGTTGATGGAAATAGAGTGGAGTTAATCCACTGAGGTTTGTTTGTTGCAGTGACTGTTTTCCATAGGGCTAAACTATATGGTCTTTAGTGGCCATGTATTTCAGTAGTGCTGTCTTACTTTCCTTGACAGTTGGCTCAGTTTACAAACCACTGAAAACAGGAAATTTGTGTTATGTTCTTGACCCAAGCCAATTACAAGGAGCAAAGGGAGGGAAGTTAGTCATGTATGGTCAAAATGCAATGCACAATAAATACAAGGAGGATTATGGATGACATATGGTACTTAAGTTCTACTGTGAATAATTACTTCAGCTCAGGGGCCACAGTATGCATGGTAGTGGGGTTGTGTTACTTAAGAACCAGTGGCAGCATATAAGCTGGAGCAGAATATAATGAGCTTTCTTGATCAGAGTTTGGTATTTTGAACACAGTTGCTGTCAAGCTGAGGTATATGGCATTGCTTACTATACTGTATGGAAAAAGAAGATACTGTGGTTATGTTGAAGTAAGTCTGCAGGAGTTATTTTGATCTTATAAAGGGGAAAAGATGAAGAATGTAAGAAACTGTTGCTAAATGTAAAGGAGGACACAAGCTACAGCATCAGAGAAATGAGTATGACATCGCCTACACTGAGGTCAGCTTCAAGTTGTCCATGGTACAGGGAAGTGGGTAGAACTGGGCTGTTCCCTTGTTGGATGTCTACATTGTGTCAAAAAGAGCAAAGAGAGTACAGGCGCACTCCCCTATAACAATGTTACAAAAAGGAAGTGTGTACTCTGGTTTTATAATCTAACACACACTGATTTTATGGTTATGCAAGGTCCCTGAATGAATGTGCATCACTACTGGTCTGGCCCTGCTAGCTGCTGCTAACCACTAGCCACCACATAGGAAAACAGAGCAGTTTAGATTGGAAGTGACCTGTGGAGGTCATCTAGTCTAATAAGAAGAATAGTAAGAAATTAGAAACAGCAATGGATTAATTTCTTTACCTAGTCTTCTTTGAACAAACCCTGGAAGCAGAAATTCCCCTAAAATCCTGGAAACCATTTCCAGGCACATTAAGGACAAGAAAATCATCAGGAATAGTCAGCATGACTTCCTCTTGGTGAACTTCTATGATAAAGTTGACCAACTTGATAAACTTCTATGATAAAGCGGCTGGCCTAGCAGATGAAGGGAGAGCAGTGGACTTACGGAAGTCCAGTGGGTACCTGGACTTCAGTAAGGCTTTTGACACTGTCTTCTGTAAGATCCTGATAGACAAGACATTGATGTATGGGCTGGTTAAGCAAACAGTGAGGTGGATTGAAAACTGGCTGAATGGCCAGGCCCAGAGAGTGGTGATCAGTGGCTCAAAATCTAATTGGAGGCCAGTAACTAGCTGTGTACCCCAGGAGTCAATACTGGGTTCAGTCCTGTTTAACGTCTTCATTAATAATCTGTATGATGGGGCAAAGTGTATCCTCAGCAAGTTTGCAGATGACACGAAACTGGGAGGAGTGGCTGATATTCCAGAGGTTTGTGCTGCCAACCAGAGGGACCTTGGCAGGGTGGAGAAATGAGCTGCCAGGAACCTCATGCAGTTCAACAAAGAGAAGCGCAAAGTCCTGCACCTGGTAAAGAATAACCCCAGGCACCAACATATGCTGGGGGCCACCCATCTGGCAGAAAAGGACCTGAGGGCCCTGGTAGACACCAAGTTGAATGTGAGCCAGCAATGTGTCCTTGCTGTAAAGAAAGCTAATGGCATGCTGGGCTGCGTTACCCAAAGTATTGCCAGCAGGTTGAGGGGTGTGATCCTTCCCCTCTACCCAGCTCTGGTGAGGTGGCACCTGGAGTATTATGTCCAGTTCTGGGCTCCTCAGTATAAGAGAGAGATGGAGCTACTGGAGAGAGTCCAACAAACAGCCACAAAGATTATTAAAGAACTGGAGCATCTCCCATACGAGAAAAGGCTGCGAGATCTGGGACTGTTCAGCCTGGAGAAGAGGAAGTTCAGGGAAATCTTGTTAATGTATATAAATACTCGAAGGGAGAGTGCAAAGGCGAAGGAGCCAAGCTCTTTTCAGTGGTGCCCAGTGACAGAACGAGGGGCAATGGGCGTAAACCGCAACACAGGAGTTTCCCTCTGACCATCAGGAAGTACTTTTTTACTATGAGGGTGACTGAGCACTGGAACAGGTTGCCCAAAGAGGTCGTGGAGTTTCCAAACTTGGGGATATTCAAAAGCCATCTGGTGGGCAACTGGCTCTAGGTGACCCTGCTTGAGCAGGAGTGTTGGACCAGATGACCTCCATAGGTCCCTTCCAACCTCAACCATTTTGTGATTCTGTGAAACCCAGATCTCTTGACCTCTCCTCATACATCACATACTCCAGCTCCTCAATTATCCTGGTGACCCTCCACTGCACTCACTCCGCTATGTCGGTGTCCTTGTGCTGGGGAACCCAAATCTGGACAGATGACACTAAATGTGGTCTCATAAGCACCAAATAGAGGTGAAGAATCACTTAACTCACTCAGTATGCTCTCGCCAATACAGCCAGAGTGTGTTTGCCAGAGTCATTTTGCTTGGGAACTTGATTGTTTGCTCCTCCATTCTGACTGAAGACAGTAAAACACAGCCAAAGAAATTCTATGCTAGTGTATATAAAATAAAGTTCCCAAATATTAAGGCCCAAATTATCTTTTTTTTTAATATGAAAATAGAAGATTCTGAATGGTGAATTTTCAAATATATAAGGAAAATAGTATTTCATGAGAAAGAGAAATTCTTTCAACATCTGGCTCCTAGAAATATTGTCATGTTTTGTTTTCTTTTTTAAGAACTCAGTTTCTAACCCTCCTGTCATGGAGGAATAGTTTTATTTTTGTCTACAGATATATAAATAAAGACAATCCCAAATGATAATATCTAAATGAACTGCAGTCTTTCAAGGCATTGTCTCCAATGCTTAGAAGCTTGGAGTTTCTAATGCTATTTAAAAATGAAAGAGGGAAAGTCATCACTGGCACTGCAGCAGAAACAAATTTACCAGTGGGAACTGAGAGGACCTATCTGCCCCTCTCCTGATAAAGTTTACCACTCCACTAGAGAGTCTGTAAAAGTGTTGCCACCTCAGCACTGTCCTTTTCATTCACAGAACACTCAAAGCAGAGAATAAACCCAAGTGCAAACTAAGCTGCTGATGATTTGTCTCCTTCAGCACTCATGTAAGAGTTTTGTTTTGTAAGGTGCTCCAGCCTCTTCATCCTTATTTCCCTGCACAGGGCAAACTGCAGGAGGGTAAGACTTCACAGCCCTGAGCACTGTACACCCACTCTGTCCGGTTAAACCAGATGCATGAAGTGATTCAACATCACAGAAAGTCAAGACTTGGAGTAAATATGATGTAGACTGAGTGCAGACATGCCGTACCCAAAACCTCCCAGTTAAGCTTACTCTAGCAACCATAAATAAGCATTTGATTAGGTACTTAGTGCTGATAGGCAGTGATGTCATCCTTTAAATAGGAACATTCTTTTAACAGCAGGAGTTCCTCTAAGGGAAGATTTGAGATAACACCAGAGACCGTTCAAATTATTTTCAGCATGCTACTACAACATATTACCAGAAGTACTTTAAAACTTTCGTACAGCCAGGAAGAAATAGTATCAGTTTATCATATGCTACTATCCAAACTGGAGTAATTAAATTGTCAAGCATTCATGCCCATCCAATCTTACAATTCATTTATCATTAAAAATACACAATGATCCAAAAGCCATTTAATGGACTTATTCCTTCTTAAATTTGTGGACTTACACTATGTCTTATGAGATGTTCATAGGAAATAAACAAGGATTTCGTTCACAGCCATTAGGTAACATTATAGTTCTTCCACAAAAATATTGTCCTATATGGCTTCCTCAAGCACAGAAAAAGACTGATTCTGGTCTTGCAATTTTTCATCCTGCAGTTTTTCCCCTAAACCGAGTCAAATAGAGCAGGAAATGTTGTGTGATTTTGTCAACAAACTTACAGCATGAATCTTAAATCTCTTTGCATGTTTTATGGCACGTGTAAAACAACAAGTAAAATCCTACAGGCCTAATCCAGACATGATCCTGTCAAGAAATCTGTGAGGTTATTTAGTAGTGCCAAATCAAACTCTAATTTTCAAAGGATCTGTATCCAAGCAGTTACATATGCGTAAAAATTCATCACAATTGTGGTCAATTCAAGGACAGTACATATACAGAGAAAAGCAGTAAATACATTGTTCATATAAAACAATTCAACTGTCTCTACTCAATGGGGTTGACAAATTTATTTATTTTGCAGATCCCTGGTAGATGTGCCCTCATCTTTTTCTTGTAAAACTACTTAAGTCTCTTGAGCTTGTGAAATATCATTTAGATCAATTAGGTGAAGTGGAATCAAAAGAAATGTTCAGTGGTTAAGACAAGATACCTGGAATAAATGTACAAGTAGATTGCACAACAATAAAATGACAAAATATACTATTTCATTCTAGACATTAAAACCTTGCTGCTCACCTGGTTCCTCAATTTTGGTCCTTAACTCAGAAGCTGATTAGGAGAATATGGTAATTCAGGAAATTAAGTAACACATGCAGACTAGATTCACAGCAGGCATTTCTTCCAATACAGCAACTGGCACAGCTGGTCTCCAAGTGCAAGTACTGGCACAGCACTAGGTCCTCCACTTCAAAATCACTCCCCAGTACATCAGGCATTTCATGCACTCCAGTCTTGGGGGTGTGGGGGGAGCAGAATTCTTGCACACAATGTATTTTTTTCAGTTTTCTATTAAAGTGTATGACAAATTGCTGAAAAAGGTGGCTGTTTACAATAATGTCGTTCTACAAGTTGTTCCTCTTATTACTGAAAAGATTTATGTACAATTTATTCTGTTCAAAGTGACCTCCATTTTGGACCTTGAATACTTAAAAGTTATTTAAACATACAAGTTATAAAACTTGTGAGGATAAACAAACAGGTTAATATAGAAGAGTGGCTGTATGGGTGTTTATACTAAGCTTAAGTTTATGCCAAGTGTGAAGTAGATGTCTAGTTCAAAAGGCTCTTCATATAACTAATAAAAATGTGTGTCTTCTCCCAAAGAAACAGCTCTTTTCAAATATTATTAAACATTCCTCAATTTACGCATTGTCCTGGCCAACCCCAGAGAACGGAGAATGTGATGAATAATTCTGTGCAGAAATGTTTATATAAAGTTCGCAGTGATGTACAGATGAAGGCTATGACAAGTTTTACTACTGTAGAAATATAACTTACCTATATGAAACCTCTCATAGAACTAAATGCACCTATTTCTTGTATCACTTTGCTGATGGCATCAGCATAGTCAATAACATTATGGCATACCGAAGTTAGATGGAAAGTCAAATGTCTTCTAACAGAGAAGATTCAATTGTACATATTGGTCCAGTTTTCTCCAAGTGGCTGATCCTGGTCCTTCGGAGTGATACGTGAACAGTGTGCAGCTTTTGCATTGGATTTTCTCTTTCTCCACACATTTTAAATTCATCTTATTTGAAGTATGTATATCAGACCGTGTCTGGAATATCACCATATCCATATGAAAATTAGAAAAGGGACAAAATCTACCATTGACTTAATTTCCCCTTGCTTCCCAGGCACTGAACCGGCAAAATTTGTGTTCATTATGAATATTTTGTTGGACCTCCTTCACATCAGAAGGCTCTTTTCTCTTTCAGTAGTATTATTTCATTTAGAAAACTGTCTTGTTCTAAGACTAGAGTCCAGAAAGCAACATTTCTTTTTTCCTACAAAATGTTTGTGAGGTGCTTGGGACAAACCATTTATGTTCCTGCATGTATGCTACTATGCTATTATGTGTAATAACTATGCATAGCAATAAATGAACACTCAAAGCTTAACTCTTTCCATTGCTGTTGTATATAAATGAAAACCACTGTGACAGCACTGGAAAATATTATGTTTGTTTTTCTCTAAATGTGAAGTATACTTTGGAGGACACGCAATAGAGGATATGGGAAGAGTTCCATACTCTCAGTACGTACTGAGATGAGCTGTATGAACTGAGCTGAAAGTTGCTTAGTTCTTCCCAGGAGAAACAGTGTAGGTACAGGTCTCTAGCTCTGACACAGGTCCTTGCTGTCCAGGGGCACAGAGAGACCATGACCACGGAGTCAGAGCAAAGCTGTTCCCATGAAGAGGAGCTGCAGGGTTGGACTCTGCTTCTGAAACCCAGGGGTGAGGTGTCTCACTGTTCTGTATCGCTGCAGGCACTGTGCCATTACCTTTCTTTTTACCCACCTTGAGAACAAAAACAGCTGAGAAACATCTAGATCTGGAAAGCCACATGGGCTCATGTGCCAAGCTGCTTGGATGAGAGAAATTCTGGGAAGACTCAGAAAAACTCCAGAGTACCTGGAAAATTTTAAAATTAAAACACAGAAGTAACTAATGAAATTAGACATCCACAGGCTTTAGCAAGAGGAACAGAGCATTTTGAGTACTCAGTTTAGGTGGAGCAACTCTTCAGTTCCATCTTTCCTAAGACCAAATCCCGAGAAGCGAGTGCTGTGTTACAGCCTCTGGAAAACAGGCAGCAGAGATGGTCCAAATTTTACTCCTGAGACAGCATTGTTTACAAGGGTCTTCCCTTGACCATAGCTCCAACTAAACACAATATAAACCTCATTATCAAATGTGGTACTTGGACTTCCTAGACACTATCCACATTTCAGTATCTGGCCCCAAGGAAAAACAGATTTTTAAACCTAAATTCGAGTAAGATTTAGTCTTTTTACCATTACTACAAAGAAATACATAGCAGTTGAGGAAAACTGAAGATTTTCAGCATTAGGATTTTACAGAAAGTGATTGTTAGTGGCAGATGAAGGTTGCAAACTTGATACCACTGAATCAATGACAATCTTTCCGGAGATTTCAGTGGGAAGATGGTAAGATTCCTACACTTGTTTTAATAGTTGCTACGTAACATTAAAGACTGAAGAACTATTTCCAGCTTTAATCATGATACTTATCTACACTCAATATAAGACCTCTTTAAAAAATCCTACTTGGCAAGCCTAGAATCATTCTTTGAAATTACATGAATTAATTTATGTTCTCTCCCTTCTCTTTCTTAGATAGGGATATTCAGTTTCTGTCTATCTGGAACTAATTCTTAATGATTTTTATAATTGTCTTCAACAGACATTAAATGTAACAGAGATTTATGAATGGAAAGTAGGATTTTTTTTCTTTGCCTAAAATATCTTAATAAGCATGTGTGTGGGAGGGCAGAAAATGTAAGTGTTTTCCATTCACTCCTTCATTCCTTCCCTTTAAATAGTGTGACTGGAAAACAATAACAATCTTAGCAAGTGCTCTTTGCTATTATACAAAGTTAAAACAGAATATAGCCAGATTATTTGCAGCATTAGGTTTTGGCATATAATATCATCTACCCACAAGAGGCGTATCACAGAGTTAGGACTTCAGTCTCAGCACTGATTTTCTGCTTTTTCAAGCTTTCATGGAATCAGAGAAGCATAGAATCATAGTACGTTTCGGGTTCCTGATCTTCTACAGTGCGCAGTTCTTTATTCTCCCAATTCCTGCCTTTCCTTCTGGGACTTAGGCAGTGTGGCTTGACACTTGCCAGTGAAGACTGAGGCAAAAAAAGTTGTTGAGTACCTCAGCCTTCTCCATATCCCAGGTAACCAGGTCTCCTGTTTCCTTCCAGAGAGGGCCCACATTTTCCCTAGTCTTCCTTTTATCACTGACATACCTTTTCTTGTTGCACTTGTGTCACGGTTTAAAGCTGGGCCAGCTATTAACCAGGTGGCAGATGCTCTCTGTTAACCCTCTCCCCCCCGCTAAGGGAAAGGGAAAGGGAAAAGGGAGAGAGACTTATGGGTTGGAAAGTTAAAACAGTTTTAATAAACTATAATAATGAAAAAGAGTATCATAACAATAATAATAGAAATAATCAAATATATACAAATATATACAAATCCAAGACTGAGAGCTTGGAAATCCTCCTCAGGCAGAGTTGCTCCCCCAGCATGGGCAGAGGGGAAAATGCAGTAGCTCCTCCCAGCACAGGCAGAGGGGAAAATGCAGTAGCTCCCCTGCCATCACACCTGCAGGCTTTTAACTGGAGATTTGGCAAAGCTGGTACCAATCAGTGGGAGACAGGAGGGCCCCTCCCTCCTGGGCCCCACCTCAAGGAGGCAGTGGGTTAGTGATAAACAGGAAAGTGAGAATGACATGTATGGGATGGAATACCTTGCCGGTCAATCCTGGGTCACCTGCCCCGTCCACTCCTCCCTGCAGATACAACCCCCTTCGGCTCTTCACTCATAAGCAGTGAGGAATTTAGCAGTGACCTTGGTTTCTCTAAGACTAATTGGCCTGGTTTGGGCCAAACCAGGACATTCCACCCCTTATTCCATACCATTCACGTCATACTCAGATCACCACTACCTTTTCATTTTCAAATATAGATATACATATCACTAGTTTATGATTCATCTTTATGCAAAAAGTCCATCAAGTTCATTTGGTTCAGGATTGTGGGTTTCCATCTGGTTAGCAGTCTCTCAGCAGTCTTTCTGGCTAGCAGTCTCTCTTTTGTCATGGTTCGTGCCCACGGGTTACAGGTTAAAGATGTCAGACTCGAGGAGGTTATTGGATGCCACTTGATGAAGCTAGCTCCGGTCTCATCACCACTGTCTTAACCTGAAAGACACATATGTAGTAACAACATACAGTTCAGAATTAAGTAGTCTCACCCAGAATCAGATCACCTTCAGGGACACATCGGACTTCACCATCTTGCAACATCACCCACGAAGTACATCCAGGTCCCTGAGCAAAAGCAATCCCACGAATGGGTTTACCTATGCCCGTTGCAGGAAGAACCCAGACAGTTTTTCCCAATAGATTCCTTTCATGCACCACAGGGACTTTATCTCCTTCTACTGTATGTAGAAGGTCTGACTGAGCAGGGCCAGCTCGATTGATAGATCCCCTGGTGTTAACTAACCAGGTAGCTTGTGCCAGATGCTTATCCCAGTTTTTAAAGGTTCCACCCCCCATTGCTTTCAGGGTAGTTTTTAACAGCCCATTATACCGTTCAATTTTCCCAGAGGCTGGTGCATGATAGGGGATGTGATATACCCATTTGATGCCGTGCTATTTGGCCCAGTTGTCTATGAGACTGTTTTTGAAATGAGTCCCATTGTCCGACTCAATTCTCTCTGGCGTGCCGTGTCGCCACAAGATTTGCTTTTCAAGGCCCATAATAGTGTTCCGGGCAGTGGCATGGGGCACAGAGTATGTTTCCAGCCATCTGGTGGTCGCCTCCACCATGGTAAGCACATAACATTTACCCTGGCGGGTTTGAGGGAGTGTGATATAGTCAATTTGCCAGGCCTCCCCATATTTATATTTCAACCACCGCCCCCCATACCACAAAGGTTTTAACCGTTTGGCTTGCTTAATTTCGGCGCATGTTTCACAATCATGGATAACCTGTGCAATAGAGTCCATAGTTAAGTCCACCCCTCGGTCACGAGCCCATCTGTATGTTGCGTCTCTCCCTTGATGACCTGAAGTGTCATGAGCCCACCGAGCTAAAAATAGTTCACCTTTATGTTCCCAGTCCAAATCTATTTGGAACACTTTAGCAGCTTGATCCGCTTGTTGGTTGTTTCGATGTTCCTCAGTTGCCCGACTTTTAGGTACGTGAGCATCTACATGACGTACCTTCACGACTAGTTCCTCTAGCTGAGCAGCAATATCTTGCCACAATTCAGCAGCCCAAATAGGTTTACCTTTACACTGCCAGTTGCTTCGCTTCCACTGCTTTAACCACCCCCACAAGGCATTTGCCACCATCCATGAGTCAGTATAAAGATACAGCCTTGGCCACTTTTCTCGTTTAGCAATGTCTAGAGCCAGCTGGATGGCTTTTACCTCTGCAAATTGACTTGATTCACCTTGTCCTTCTGTGGCTTCTGTGACTCGTCGTATGGGACTCCATACAGCAGCTTTCCACTTCCGATGCTTTCCTACAAGACGGCAGGATCCATCAGTGAACAGGGCATACTGCTTCTCATCCTCTGGTAGTTCATTATATGGTGGGGCTTCTTCAGCACGTGTCACCTCCTTTTCTGGCGGCATTCCGAATTCTTTGCCTTCTGGCCAGTCCATGATCACTTCTAAGATTCCTGGGCGATTAGGGTTTCCTATTCGAGCCCTCTGTGTAATTAATGCAATCCATTTACTCCATGTAGCATCAGTTGCATGATGGGTAGTGGGAACCTTACCCTTGAACATCCAGCCTAGTACTGGTAATCGAGGTGCCAGGAGAAGTTGTGCTTCAGTACCAATTACCTCTGAAGCAGCTCTAACTCCTTCATATGCTGCCAGTATCTCTTTTTCAGTTGGAGTGTAATTGGCCTCGGAGCCCTTGTATCCTCGACTCCAAAATCCTAGGGGTCGACCTCGAGTCTCCCCTGGTACTTTCTGCCAGAGGCTCCAGGTAGGACCATTGTCCCCAGCTGCAGTGTAGAGCACATTTTTAACATCTTGTCCCGTACGGACTGGTCCAAGGGCTACTGCATGCACAATCTCTTGTTTAATCTGTTCAAAAGCCTGTCGTTGTTCAGGACCCCACTGAAAATCATTCTTCTTTCTGGTCACTTGATAAAGAGGGCGTACAATCTGGCTGTAATCTGGAATATGCATTCTCCAGAAACCCACAACGCCTAAGAAGGCTTGTGTTTCCTTTTTGTTAGTTGGTGGGGACATAGCTGTTATTTTGTTGATCACCTCTATCGGGATCTGGCGACGCCCATCTTGCCATTTAATCCCTAAAAACTGGATCTCCCGGGCAGGTCCCTTGACCTTGCCTCTTTTTATGGCAAAACCAGCTTTCAAAAGAATTTGGATTGTTTTCTCCCCTTTGTCAAAAACTTCTGCTGCTGTATCTCCCCACACAATGATGTCATCAATGTATTGCAAATGTTCTGGAGCTCCACCCTTTTCTAGTGCAGTCTGGATCAGTCCATGGCAAATAGTAGGACTGTGTTTCCACCCCTGGGGCAGTCGATTCCAGGTATACTGGATACCTCTCCAGGTAAAAGCAAACTGTGGCCTGCACTTTGGTGCCAAAGGAATAGAGAAAAATGCATTAGCAATGTCTATGGTGGCGTACCACTTGGCTGCCTTTGACTCCAGTTCGTATTGAAGTTCTAGCATGTCTGGCACAGCAGCACTCAGCGGTGGCGTAACTTCATTTAGGCCACGATAGTCCACAGTTAATCTCCATTCTCCATCAGACTTTCGCACTGGCCATATAGGACTATTAAAGGGTGAGCGAGTCTTGCCAATCACTCCTTGATTTTCTAATTGTCTAATCAGTTTATGAATGGGGATCAGGGAGTCTCGATTGGTACGATATTGTCGTCGGTGCACCGTGGTAGTAGCAATTGGCACCTGTTGTTCTTCAACCTTCAGCAACCCCACAACAGAAGGATCTTCTGAGAGGCCAGGCAAGGTAGACAGCTGTTTAATGTCCTCAGTCTCTACAGCTGCTATACCAAAGGCCCATCTATACCCTTTTGGGTCCTTAAAATACCCTCTCTTGAGGTAGTCTATGCCAAGGATGCACAGAGCATCTGGGCCAGTCACAATGGGGTGCTTTTTCCATTCATTTTTAGTTAGGCTCACTTCGGCCTCCAATACAGATAACTCTTGAGATCCTCCTGTTACTCCTGAAATACTGATAGATTCTGCCCCTTTATGATCCGATGGCATTAGGGTGCACTGTGCACCAGTGTCTACCAGGGCTCGATACCTTTGTGGTTTTAATGTGCCAGGCCATCGAATCCACACAGTCCAATAAACTCGGTTGTCCCTCTCCTCCACCTGGATGGAGGCATGGCTCCCCTAATTAAGAAATGGATTCGTGCTGCTCACAGGGACTGGACCTTCATTTCTCCTATTCACACTTGGGAAAAAGTGATTTGAGGCCCATCTCCCCTGACTGGGGTCCTGCTCACTGGTAGCTGGAGCAGCCATCCTCCTAGGAAAATTCTCACTGGTATTTCTGTTAGCTTGCAACTCACGTACTCGTGCCTGTAGGGTACTGGTAGGTTGTCCATGCCATCTGCTCATGTCCTCCCCATAACCACGCAGGGCAAACCACAGGATACCTCGTGATGTGTTCCGTTTCCTTTGAGCTGGTCCTGTAGGAGAACGTTTTCTCTTAACAGCTGCAACGCGCGCCTGTGTAGGTAGAGAGTCAAGTTTACTCTCGATCCTGGACAGTTTGTCTGACAGTTGTTTAAATGAGTCCTTGTTCTCCTTAGTCAGTTTTTCCACAGCCGAGATGCGTGCCTGCAGTGGGGAAGAAATACTATCTTCATACTGTCGCATACAGTTAGCCATTTCGCCCACAGTAGAATGTGCCATATCATCTTCTCCCCATACTAACATTGACAATGTATGGGTATATGTCGGTGGAGCATTCTTCACAACCTTCCGGAACATGGATCGGTTGCATTCCACTTCATCAGGATCTACAGGATCTACAATTTCCCGTGGGTGTCTATAAATAATCTCTTGCACAGCTAGTTCTCTAAGGTAGTTAATACCTTTTTCTATAGTGGTCCATTTGCTCAGGTGGCTCATAACATCATCTTTATAGGGATACCTGCTCTTTACAGCTGACAAGAGTCACCTCCAGAGACTGATAGTGTTTGACTTTCTTGCGAGCGCCTTATCAATACCACCATCTCTGGACAGGGATCCCAGCTGTCTGGCTTCTCTGCCATCCAATTGCATGCTGTCTGCCCCATTGTCCCAGCATCGGAGCAGCCAGGTAATAATAGGTTCACCGTCATAACGGCTGAAGTCTTTCCTTATATTTCTCAGGTCCTTCAGGGATAAGGAGTGGTAGGTTATCTCTACGTCCGAGTCCTCCTCTTGTGATAGTTCTGCTTTAGAAGGACCTTTCTTCTGTGACGGGTCTGTTTTAAAAGTACGATCGAGGAAACCCCCATCTGTGTCAGCCCCTAACTCTGCCTGAGAAGGGCCCTCACCTGGGTCATATGATGGCTCTGCCTTAGAAGGCTCCGAGTCATCATCCTTCACTTCACGAGCTGATTTCTTTTGGTATTTCTTCCTGGTCACAGGAGCAATTGGTACAGATTCGATAGATGCTGGAGTCTGAGTAGATGCAGTGGCTGTCGGGGGAGTGCTGAGAGTCTGAGTAGCTGCAGTGGCCATCTTGGGGGGTGTAGCAGCTGTGGTACAGGCTGCTGAGGCTTCAGTGGGTTTAGTGGCTGTAGCGGCAGTACACACTGTAGGATCCGAGGTGGCTGCATAACACCTACAACTGTCCCTGCACCGATATTTAATCTTATCCCACATCAGAAACACATTCAGGACAACCAAAAATAAAAACATGCCACCTAGACAGCACCATCCTAATTTCGCAAAATCTAGTGGAATCAGCTTGGCAGAAAAGGAGAAGGTACTATTTCCCAAAGTAAAACTGGAAGTGTAATCATTAACAGAATCAGCTAAAGGACGCCTGGAGCGTGCAGATGAAGTCGCTGCTACTGATTCGCGATTAAAGCTGCCCATCATTGTGTCATAGAGATAAGAGATCGGAATATTAACTGCCCAGTTTATCACAGCATAAATCAGTATCAAACCCCATACCAAAACAATACATTTCGACCAGCGCCCACTGCTAAACTGCATGTAAACATTCATAAGAAGCAAGCAATAACACAGTGCCCACGGCAGGTAAGGCATCATTACAATACTCAACTGTGAAAGAAACTCCATAAAAAGATGAGATAACACAGCATTCAAAAATGACATCACCATCTTCACTATCTGTTTTAACTTCCCAACCCCTCGTAAATCTCAAAGGAAGAAATCTGTTACTCTCTCAGCTGAGGTCTCCGGGTCTCCTCCCACCAGAGCCAGGATTCAACTTATCAGAGCAACCTGTTGGAGCTTCTCTCGAGCCCCACGTTGGGCACCAATAAAATCTGTCACGGTTTAAAGCTGGGCCAGCTATTAACCAGGTGGCAGATGCTCTCTGTTAACCCTCTCCCCCCCGCTAAGGGAAAGGGAAAGGGAAAAGGGAGAGAGACTTATGGGTTGGAAAGTTAAAACAGTTTTAATAAACTATAATAATGAAAAAGAGTATCATAACAATAATAATAGAAATAATCAAATATATACAAATATATACAAATCCAAGACTGAGAGCTTGGAAATCCTCCTCAGGCAGAGTTGCTCCCCCAGCATGGGCAGAGGGGAAAATGCAGTAGCTCCTCCCAGCACAGGCAGAGGGGAAAATGCAGTAGCTCCCCTGCCATCACACCTGCAGGCTTTTAACTGGAGATTTGGCAAAGCTGGTACCAATCAGTGGGAGACAGGAGGGCCCCTCCCTCCTGGGCCCCACCTCCAGAAGGCAGTGGGTTAGTGATAAACAGGAAAGTGAGAATGACATGTATGGGATGGAATACCTTGCCGGTCAGTCCTGGGTCACCTGCCCCGTCCACTCCTCCCTGCAGGTACAACCCCCTTCGGCTCTTCACTCATAAGCAGTGAGGAATTTAGCAGTGACCTTGGTTTCTCTAAGACTAATTGGCCTGGTTTGGGCCAAACCAGGACAACTTGACAGCCCTGGCCAGATTTAATTCTATCAGAGCTTTAGCTTTCCTAACCTGATCCCTGACTGCTTGGACAATTTCTCTGTATTCCTCACAGGCTGCCTGCCCTTGCTTCCACCTTCTGTAGGCTTCCTTTTTTTGTTTGAGTTTGTCCAGGTGCAGCTTGTTCATCCATGCAGCCTCCTGGTGTTTTTGCCTGAATTCCTCTTTGTTGGGGTGAGTAGATTCTGAGCTCGGAGGTAGTGGGCCTTGAATATTAACCAGCTTTTCTGGGTCCTTCTTCCCTCCAGGGCTTTATCCCATGGTACAAGCAGGTCCCTGAGGAGGCCGAAGTCTGCTTTCCTGAAGTCCAGGGCAGTGAGATTGTTGTGCGCCCTCCTCACTGGCCTAAGGATCTTGAACTCTGCCATTTTATGGTCACTACAGCCAAGGCTGCCCTTGAGCTTCACGTCGCCCACCAGCCCCTCCTTGTTGATGAGAACAAGGTCCATCATGGCACCTCTCCTTGTTGGAGAAGGAAGTTATCATCAACGCAGTCCAGCAACCTTCTGGATTTCTTGCGCCCTGCTGTGTTGTCCCTCCAACAGATATGTGTGTGGTTGAAGTCCCCCATGAGGACCAGAGTTGTGAACGTGAGGCTACACCTTTCTGTAGAGGCCCTCATCCACTCAGTCTTCCTGGTCAGGTAGCCTGTAGCAGACGCCCACTATAAGGTCACCTGTCTCTGCCCTCCCTTTAATCCTGACACATAAGCTCTCCATCGGCTCCTCCTCCATCCCCAGGCAGAGCTCCATGCACTCCAGATGTTCATTGGTATAGAGGGTGACACACCCTCCTTGTCTCCCCTGCCTGTCTTTCCTAAACACCCTGTATCCCTCCATTCCAATACTCCAGTCACAGGAGCCATCCCACCATGGCTCCGTGATCTCAATAAGATCATAGTCTTACAGGCATGCGCATGTCTCTAGCTCCTCTTGTTTATTTATTTATTAATATTAATTTAAGTAAATAATAAAAATAAATAAAAAAATCTCTATTTATAAAATTAATTAAATAAATATTTATTTATTAATTTTTTTTTGTATGTAAAGGGAGAAGCTCACCAGAACAGGTTTGAACTCGGAAAAATACAGCACATGGATAATTGGTTCAAAAATCACAAGGCATTTCTTGCTGAGAGATCAGTAATGGCTTGTGAAAAGACTTTTTATTTGGGGGAGGGTATTTTTTTAAGGAGGAAAGCAGAAAAAGGGGATTTGTGGATAAAATACGTTTAATCTGAGAACTGGACAAGAATGAAAAATGTTTGATTTCATTTTCAGACCTTTGACAAACAATGTCTTGATACAAATCTATAGTTTTTGTAATGATTTTGAAAACAAAAAGCAGGTAATTTCACAAATTGTCAGTAAAAAATATCAAAAAATTGAAGTGGGTTATTTTGGATCCATACAAAGTGAGGGCAATTTACACTGCAAATTTTTGAATAATGATCTATGTTTTTTTGACCAGTTCCTGTTCAGAAGAATATCGAAAAACATTGTGAAGCTCTGTTACGCCTGTGCTGTACAATATATAGCTGAAGATAATCCCTTTCTCAAAGAGCTGATATGAGAAAAAGCTCACTGTGTAGTGTACAGAATAGACAAGGAGGAGTTGAATAGGCTGGTAAAGCAAAAAAAAATTGATAATTCTTACAAATATGAGAAACAGCAACATCCATATGTGACCTGAAAGATAATACTGAGTAAAGTGGAAGATGTCAGCAAAGATTAACAGTGGTGTCAACCGCAAGCATCTGGAGAAGAAGTGAGGAAGAGTTTTCTCAAGCTTCAGTTCCTCAGACTGATCAAAGACCGGTTGAGCTGGTGCTCCTGCTCTTGTGCCACTCAAGGGAGGGCTGCCCATGACCAGTTAATAGATGGACCATGCATGGTCTATTGCCATGTAGAATGAGCCAAGCTACCTGAAAAGAGGCTTGTAAAGGCACAAGGCACCACCCTGCTAGCCTTGTAGCCCATCTAATATGCTCTTATCAGGTTTACCCTTTACAAATAACTGGGTATTTGCTCCCTGATTCAGTTTTCTACAGACACAGACTTCAAATATGCTTTATGACATAATGAACTGAAGAACTTCAGCTCAAGAAATGCAGCCTTAGTCACTTTTTGTCTGTGTGTAACGGAGGTGTGATGGAGAAGCCAAGAGACACCCAGAGAGAGGTGAGAAGTTAAAACAATAGGAGCCGTGAAGCGAGAGGATATCAGCAGAAAAGATTTTAACTCTGCTGAAAGGTTCTCTTTAGAAGGAAAAGAACTGTTATTACTATATAATGGATTAGACTATTTTTCTTTAAATAGACTTTCCAGTGAGGGCTTTCAAAGACTCCTGGGTTTCAGGCATCGTACCTATGTTGTATCTCACTTTAATATATTGGTACATTTGAAAAGGCACAATGGGCCGTGCGCTGAAGGGTGCTCTGCCCCTTCAGTTAGACCTACAATAGCGTAGTAATTAGTGTGATTTTCTTACCTGTGTTATTGTTTAGGCATTTGGCACTTGGGGGAATTTTGTAGAGGAAAAATGTTTTATCTGGCTCAGCTGTTAATATAAAGCATAAAGTCAGCATAAAGCACAACTTTTCTTCTAAGCTGATGAGAAAAAAAGATATATTTAAGTTTTTAATCAGGCAATATCAGGACAAGTAAAGTGCAGTTTTACTTCATTTCACTTGACAGCCTTTGAATTCAGAAGCTGTGTATTTAGATAATGAGGCATATCACCAATTGCAACCAAGCCTTGCTTTCTGGAACTTCATACAGATATAACTGTGCCACAAAGGTATGCTCTAATTATGCTAATCAAGATGCCTTGGCATTCACTCAGAGGAGTCACTCTGCATTCATCGGCAGCAAGAAAAGTGTCAGAACAGCATGCCGCTACTTGGCTACTTCCTTAATAGCCCACTAGCTGCTGTCAAAGACTGAGTGTCCTGTTCCCATGCAGTTTGTCTAATCTTACAAGTTCTACAATTATTTTGTCATTGTGATGGCTGAAGGGTGGTCTGCAAAGAGCAGGGTGTTTTTCTAATTGTGGGTGGTATTTGGCAGCCTCTAGAACACTAGAAGAAGATTTTCTAATTTTTTTTATAATATAAAGGAAAAAAACAGAATAGAAAATTTACTAGAGAAAGGACAAAAAAAACAGAAAACCTTATAATCTACTGTATTTGCAAATCACTGAAATTGATTGTCTGCTGTACAGTTGTGAAAAGCATGCTTATCAATATTCATAAGCCTACTAAATTCTCTGTAGTGTAATATGCTTTCACCTGTCACAGAATAATGAATTTCCTTCAAAAAATTGAGTATGATATTAAATAGGAAATTATATCTGTTGCAGAATTCTCCATCATGGTATCTGTAGGAGACAGCAATGCATCTTGTATTTTCTGGATAAAATAAATTAAAAAAAGAAAAGAAGGTAGTGATTTTCCGCTATCTCAGTAGTTGTTTTTCCAGCATAAGACAAAGACACTTTGAAGGTCTGATTTATAGAGTGCTGCTTACCTATTCTGTGGAATAAAGCTCTTTTTAATGTGTTTCAACCACTAATGACTTTTCTATAAAATCATATCAAGTTAAATCAACAATGTTTATAGAATTCCTAGACCTATCAGTATTTCACCTTGTCCTCATGTAGGAGAGTATAAACCTGAAATTTTTGTGAAACAGCTTAATAATACTATTTTAACACAGGCTTGTAGTGAATGCAAAGTGAATGGTAAATTGGGTATTCCACCAGAAGACTGATATAAAATTAAAATAACACAACAGGGAAAGGAAAACTGTGAAACCAAATCCTGGTTTTCCCCTATTTAGTGATTGTGTGAGATTAGAAAATACCTGGACAATGAGGAGAAGAGACACAAAGTACAACCTAAGCTACTCTGACAACTGGCCACTTCGTGAAGAAATATTTTCATCTTCTCATCCTTACCCTTTCTCACAAGCAAAAAAATTTCAAACTGTTTCTGAATGAAGCTCCCTGCAGGAAGCACAACTCATCCCTGAAAGTTGTTGATTTTGCCCTCCTCCCTGTTGCAAAAAGGGAAATTTTTTGCTGTATTAGGGCCCAGTCCCATTCCTGCTGACGTTAGTGGGTTTTCTTTTCCTATCTTGACTGTAGAATGCACACGAAAAAGCCCTTTCGCCTTTCTGAAATACCTTACACAAGACAAAAAAATTATCAAATCCTCTGTTTCCAGCTGAATTTTCCTCTCTAACCTTTATAGCATTATGAAAACATTTAGAAAAATGTGGCTGTATTTATCTCTAAAACCAAAGGTTTCGTTATTTATCTAGAAAATAATTCATTTGTGGCCCAAATGACGATATTATACTTTTTTTTCTGTGTAGAGAAGTCAACTGTCAAGATAAATACTAGGAACACAGTAGAAAAATATGTTAATCCTCTACTTACACATCTGTACAAGAGATTTCAATGGAAATTTAATATGGATATTGCCAGATTCTGAACAGGAGCCAAACTAATTCTGTAAAAGTGGTCTGTCTACATATTAACTACTGTAAGCATGCAGAGATTCAATCCTATTTACTTTACTCTCAAACATCGGATAGGATTCTGCTCCTTTTTTTCATAATTTTTTCAAACGCATCAAACAGAACAAAACTGAGCATTCAGCATTTTGAGTAATTGTTCTATTTAGTCAAGTATCAGAGGTATTTCTGTGAGAGTATTTTAGAGATTCGAGTTTTCCATCATTTGTCAGCCTCTTATCTGATTATGAATTTTCAATGTAGGAAGTAACTCCAAGTCAAATCAACCATTTTTTAATATTTCAGTGTTTCTCTTAGTTTTAACTTAACCAGGGATCTATCACAATGACATTTATGTTGACCACAGATAGTATGGTATCAAATACATAAAAATGTAAATATAGCAGCATATATGACTGTTTTAATTAGTCCCAAATCACTTTTTTATTCTAGTGAAAAAAAAAAAGCAAACAGGAATTTGTTTTTTTTCCCATATGACATGGAAAGTTTTATAATATGGTAAGTTTTGTATAACATCGAATTTTTTATACTGCAAAACATAGGCAGTTACAGCATCATCAGAGAAACCCCCAAATTATGTTAATGTTGCATCAGAACTTTTTCATTCTCCTTGACCTGTCACAAGGGAGCAAAGAAAGAACACAAGCCTCTAACTCTATAGTCATTGATGTGGTCTGAACCTGTCATACTGTTTACTTGAGGCTCACGACTACTACAAAAATATTTCAAAATAAATTTCTTGGGTTTGGGTAGAAGAAACATGTTTTTAAAATCAGACAAAAACAAAATGTAAATCAAACGTGAAAGGTGAATACAAATTGTAAAAACAAATGTGATGATTGAAGAGTCTATGTCAGGCAGTTCCATTGAGCAAGTGAAGTAATGTCAAAGTCTCCAGAAGATGTCAGGAAGATGACAACACTGGATGGAGAGCTGGTAGCTGTATTTGGAATTAGATTTCTCTTTTTAGTTCACATCCTTGGGCAGATTTCTCATGAAAATCATGACCCCACACCTGCCACTGCACAGGACCCTGTTTCAAACATGGGAAATCTCACAGGATAGCTGACTTCTGGACATAGTCAAGGAAATTTTCCACTGTGTCTGGAAATTTCCCTAGTACACTTTCCCCATCTTCTTTGCCTTCTCTGTCCTAATGGAACAAGCCTGTCTAAGAGATGGCATGATGCGGTAAAGTCCTTAGGAAAGCAGAAATGACCCTGTCACTCAAATTGTCATCACCTTGAGTCCTCAGTACGTCTCCTCAAAGGCCAAAACCTGCTTCAAAGAGGGAGGTCTATCTGCAGCAATGTCATAGTCACAGTGAAGGCTCAGAAAATAAAAGCACTCCACAGGGCATCCCCTGGTCACTTCGTATACTGTAAGGTCAGGGCTGTGTTGTAGCAACCTGAGTTTTTGTTGCACTGCAAATTGTGTATGCACAGTAGAAAAAAAATAGATGTTTTATCACATTTCATATTGAAAATAAGCCCTTCTCATCTTTCAGTGTGTCTGATGCATGAAGATCACAAAGAAACAAATGTATTAGGTTCTTCTCCTTTCAGGCAGCCCAGTCCCATAAGCATTTGTTATTCTGTATGCAAGTACTTTTCTTCTAATATCATTTTCAGTTTGCTATTACAATAGGTAGCTAGTATAAAGTTCACAAGCCCTTTATTAATGTTGAAAGACACAGTTAATACTTTTAAACAGCAAAATGATTGGAGTGAATGTAGAAAAACAAATGACATCAAAGTAAAAGATATAGACAAACATGGGGTCAATGGAACGCAACAGTCGTGTTACATGTCAGTCCCAAAGCAAACTTACTTGGAGGCACTGTCCATGCATTTTATTCTCTTAGAAATGCTGCACATAAATTTAATGACCTACATACACGTATGCGTACGTGTAATTAAAACCAGCAGAACCAGGAACAATCCTGACTACTAATTATTTAATAAAACTGTAAACACACCATGCTGTAGAATGGTTTTCCACACTATTTTCTAAATCTAAGAGAAGTTCTGCAGCGAGATTATCATCAAGCTATTATATTTGTGAATTATGCTCTCTTTATAGGATCCTGCACTCTCACTCTGCAGTATTATATGTTTCCCATGACTCTTTAAGGAACATATACGTAAAACAATAAGTTTATATTGTTTTTTTGGCTGGTACTTCAAGTTTATGGCAAATAAGTACATGTGTCACAAACCTGACTTTGGTCTCATTTTGGAAATTTTCAACTAAATACAATTATAATTATTACATATACTTCTATGTAGTTATAATAACTACTACAACAAATAAGTGTAAGTATTAAATATGAGATAAGAAGATCGTGTTTCCAATATAGCTTTGTATACAATGTTTTTTGACAACCTGTAGATAGTTGTCTTTGAAATAAAACTTCTTATGAAAAATATTCAATAATTTCCCAATTTTTAAAATATTTTTCCTATCGTTTTCCACAGATGTGGCATATACATGGCAGGATTTCAGTCCATGAGGCCATTCTTCATCAAATTGCTGGCTACAAAATCTGAAGAGATCTACCATCACAATCTCATAGTGCTGAGAGAGAGACCTGGGGAAAATTGTAGGTATGTCGCACAAAACTCATTCTATCTAGATCCACATTAATGTATCCTAACATGGATAGCTGTGTATGGACTGAAGATTTCAGCTGAAGTGGTTGTCTTTGTATTATCAAAACAACCAGAAACTCACGTGCATTTATCTATGCTAAGGCTTCAGAGTAGAAGTGTTTGGGGGAACATGGAGGGGTGCACAGGGCTGCATGTACCCACAGAGATGTGAGAGCACAGGCAGTGTGAGTCCCATTAAACTTTCTTCCAAGAACATCTTGTGAGTGCTTCCTATGTTAAACCTTTTAAATGAGCAAGGTAAGAAGAATGAAAATAAGAGTTGTTATATCCAATTTTAAAAAATGAGCTTAAGCATGATTTAATTATACTAAAAGAGCTATTTTCAGTGTATTCACTTTTTAATTTTATTTAATCTAGTGTTAGGTAGTCACAACTGTGGGAGAAGGGATGATCTTTTGTGCATCATCCACAAGCATTTTATTCACAATACTATAAAAATTCTCTTCTGTATCTGACCTTTCAGTTTCTAAGTCAAATAGTTGTGTTCAAACAACCGAAATGCTTACATATTATGAAGGTGGGCAAATATTGTTTTAGTAATAAATGAGACTGAATGTAGTTTTTTTGTGAGGATATAAAGTTCAGAATAGTTCTTGTTAGCTAAGTGTCCTCAAGATTATCTCTGTGTTAAGTATAGGCAGCTAGCGTTCAAAACCTCTAAAGACTGCATGGTAAGTCTTTCTCTCACTCTCTCACTTCTCAACTACAATTAAATATTGTTCCTGGTGGCACTCATTGGATTAACCCTCCACAGCTTTCTGTAGAAGTCAGTTGGTGATTGACATGAAAGTTATTGGAGATCCAATTCAGTATCTTTCACCTATAGGTTTCAGATTATCATCTAAAATAAATATCTAGTTATCAGACATCTTTTGAAAAAATATTATGAACATTGGTGGGCACACAAATAGTTGGTTTTACTCTGGTTGAAAATGCACCACCACGTAAAATTAAAAAAAAACGAATCAACTCAATGTGTCTTGGTAGTTTGAAACTACCATGCCACTGATGCCCCATGTTTCAAGTTCCTGACAGTAAATTTGCTGTTCTTAACAACTGCAGTTCAGATCCTGGTTCCCATAACCTGGGTGTGTGAATCAGAACATATACTATAAACTGAATTTATTGAAAACCAGTTTTAAAGAGAATTTTCCTACCCAAAAATTCAGACAAGACTATGCTGGCTGTGGTTTAATTTAATTCAGTATAACTAAATTGAAAGCAATTTTTAGCAAGCTCAGCTCCATGCTGTCTCTTGCAGATGCTTGTCTCAGCAAGCAGCCCCTACTTACCCCTCCTCAGTTTGGAAATGGAAGTCCCAGATTGAAGTGGAAGTTTCAAATTCCAATTGGGTCTCTATGAAAACTTATTTAGTAGACTTTCCGGGAGTATGAGTGAAATTCCCCTTCTCTTTGAACAATGAAAAACACTTACTGACTTTAACAAATGCAGGTAAATTTTTAACTGTAGATATTCAAATTTTACCGTTTAAAACTTTCAAAATATAACAACTTTTCTGTGCTTTTACCACCACATTAAAAAGAAGAATGTATTAGATTATAATTACAGGATAACAGACAAGCAAAGGTTCTGAAGTTCTATGATGCTTTTAGGGTTCACTGTATTGTGGAAAAACCTTGTCTCCAAAGTCAAATAATCTCAGTTGATTCTGTGCACACCATCACAGCTGAAGCAGCCAGAACCAGACTGGTCAACTTCATATCACATATTGTGACAACTGAATGATCTCTGTCTTGATGCCTATCCCTCTACTCTTCACAGCTATCCATTCACACACCATGAGATACAATTTAGCAACTTTGCATCCTATACTCAAGAGACGTTTATATAACCTAAGGTCCATTTCAGACCAGTGCCACCTTTCATTGAGAAAAGGAGATCCCACCTGTGTAGTCAGATTTCATCAGTCCAAGAACCATTGCTATAGGACTTCAAAGTTACAGTGCAGATGCCTGCACCTGACTTGTACTAGCAATGCTGATCCAGGGACACAGCTGCAACCACAACTCATGACAATTTAACCCTCACTGAGAAATGATTTTGTGCTTGGAAAACCAGTGTCATGAAGTGGTTACTTAGATGACTAGCAATGAGTCCACAGCTTTGCATTAGGGGCCAATATTCCAAGCCCTTCAATGAGAACCTGTTCCAGTATTGATTAAAAAGTTATTTTCTTTGGCAACTTTATGACTTCAAATCACATCAGTCTAGCAAGTGTAGATCTGGAGCTCCTATCTCTGTTTGTAGAACTTAGCTTTCCCGACAATCCTCCAGAAGGATCCAAAATATTGTTTCTCTTCTTCTCACATGATCCAAATGGTTGCAAAAACATCGTCCTTCTTTCTCCCACAGTTGTGTCTGCTCCATGCATTCTTCAGACCTTCCCCACTCATTTCCCATTGCACTGGAAGTATGGGATTGGCTTTTATATATGTATCTACGTATATGTAGTTGCTTTTTGTTGTTAATCCATGTAGATTATTTTGGGAGATCTTCTTTACAGTTTACAAAGTCTCAGTGCCTTAGAACAATATTGATGGTATCTGAAGTGGAGTGCATGAGACAGAGCATACAAGGCTGGCAGCTATAACGTAAAAAAGTGTAGAGCTACAAACTCAAAGAATATATGTGGGTTATAGACTATTGAAAACAAACCCTATAAAATACACCCTATATTCCTATTGCATGTCAGTTTGTCGTACTTCATACCTGTTATTCGAAAAATGAACTGACACATTTGAACAACTGGCTAAGGAAACCAAGGTCATGAAAGAGGAGAGCCAAAACAACAGAGTAGATATACTGCCTGCTATAGTCTTTTACTTGGACAATTTTGAACTTTTTTCAGTATCCTGGATTTGTTACCAAAGTCTGTCTTCTAGCAACTCTGACTGGGCTTGCAGACAGCCTTCACAGGAGGATGGGCAGCAGCTACGAGCAGTACACTTTCTTGACAATATATCCCTCACTAGGCCAGCTCACAATAATGTTTTTCTAATTGCTTTCTACTGTTATTCAAGGTCTGTCCAACCTAAGAGATTTGAAAGGGCGTGTTGATCACTGATGCTGTATAGCTGAAATACATATATTGACTATAGGCTCAGTAGCCTGCCTCTGGAGCATCTGATTCCCCCTTCCAATAGAATAAGTTTTTTGTCTCCCTGTTTTCAAATTGCTAAAGTGGGCACATCAAATAATTGAATTGCATCATATCTGCACACACAAATATTCCCATTTGGAAATATTTGAGCAAGTTCATCTTTTGTACTCATACATGACACTACATTGAATGCATAATTTAGTACTTACTTTCAGAACAAATAGCCTGGAAAAATTGCATGCCCAATTGATAGTAATTTGAGTGTGCAACCTGAGGTTGGAGCTTATTAACATATTCATTCTGTCTGAGCTCTGTGTGTAAATTCAATCCATGCTGTCTTTTAACAAAGATTGTACCAGGCAGCAGAAACAGCGTGAATATCAGATCAGTGCATAGTACAACTCAGAATGAAATGCAGGGAGAGATCATGGTGAAGTGCAAAGAAAATTATTTAAATTCACCATAAAACAGAGTCAAAAGTTTTTGAAAGTATTTTATGGAAAACAGATTTTATTGTAATCATGAGTAGCAAATTATTTCATAATTCTGCAAAACTTGTAATGGCTTTGTCTGAAGTGTTCACACCAAAACCAACCTAGCCACAGTAGTAAAAACTTAAGCTATACAATGAACTAATGTAGTTTTAAAATTTTTTTTTAAATTAAATTACGTTGTCAATTAGAGAACCACAGTAACTTTAGGCTGTCAGTCTCCTGTGTTTATGGTTAAGTGAATGTTTACCTTCACCACGTACACAATACATGCAGCAAATCTGGGCACCTTTTAATACCAAACTTTATAGCATTCATCAAAATATTCACTTAGATCTGCTTCAGGACTGTTGGTGGATTAAGACCTAAATCGTCATTCAGAAAGAAAAATCATAATTCCTTTTTCTCGTTACAAGAATCAGAACCTACAGAAATATAAATATGGAGATCCTGATATAAAGTAGGCATACATGCACAGAACAAGAGAAGAAGCCTCTCATACAGAACAGGATTCCTTAGACAGCCATCTGTCTTGTTTAACTGCAATGGCATCATACAATTTTCTTAATTACTATCTATAAAATAAAGAGAGCATAGCAACAGAAGACACATATGCAAAAGAACTATAGTAACATTTACGACATGTTCTCTGCATGCTGACACAAGTACATATACAAAACCATAAAATCTTGAACAAATAACTGACAAATCAAGGAAACCACTAAAAGTATATATTCACCATGAACCAAGGTTATGTATTTAGTAGTACAGTTTTGCAGAGTGTGTCTTTCAGAATTGATGCATTACATAAGAGGCTTTGACAAGGTTACAATTTGTGTTGCTAATGGAAATTCTTTTCAAGAATTAACCTTTAGGCTATAAAGAATGACAGATATTCAAATATTCTCAAATGAGTATTTGAATTGAAAATTTCCATTCATTTTTGCTCCCCAACAGAACTTCCATCCTGCATTGCAGTGTGTCATACACACAATTGAATTCTTAACAGCTGCCATTCAAGGGAGCTGCAGCGGACCATTTGAAAGTAATATTTTGCTCTGTGTGACATCTCATTTTTTTCTCCTCAGAAATCATAATTTTTTTACACACCTAGTAGTCTTCCTAACAGGAAACCAGCTCTGCCTGTCATTTTGATTGGGGAGGAACCTCGTTTTCCAGGTCACTGGCTTGAATTCTGGAGGCAGGATATTCATGAGGGACCTGTGTGGGGAATTTACATCTCAGTGCAGAGTTTTCCTCTCCATTTGTCAGCATGCCAGGTCAGTGAGCTGCTCTCTTGTCAGAAGGAAGATAATGGCTGCTGCATTGCCTCCCGCTTATTACACACTCAGTGCATCTGACCTTCCTGTGAGACCCCCAAAGCATTCTGATTTTTAACTTTCCTCGTACCCTAACTCAAGCCCCTTTTCCCACAAACCTACAATCTGTGACTTTGAGTAACACTTTTCTGCCTGTAACAACCATGTGTTAACATATAAATCCTATAGCTACACATTCCTTTATTTCACAAAAGAACAGGATGCTTCCATTTATTGTTGTTTCAGTGGAGAGACAGTGTTACTACTGTCAAAATTATAATATACTCTTATTATTTAACACTAGCGGCCTCCTTTAAGCACTATCATATTGTATTGTTAGAATCATTATTTGTACCTCCATCCATTTTTCTCAACTTTTCTACAGTTTAAAAAAGATAATAGTGCATGCTTCATGCTTTTATTCTGAACTCATGAACTTAGAAAAAAAACCTATATGTTGATTAGTATAAATCTGTCACCCTCTTATAATCTGTTATGCTATCATACACTAGGTGTTCCTCATGTTAAATACACAGCAGTCAGTGACTGCAAATGTGAATACTGAGCTTTGATTTTATTAAGGCCTGATCTAACACGTATTAAAGTCAACAGCCACAAGACTCCCATTTTGTATCTGTTGGCTTTAGATCTGACCCTTGCTTCGTAGAGATTAGGAGGGTATTATGTGAACTGGCATGTTAACTGTACAACAGCAATGAAGACCATATGTCCAGTGCCATGACAATGTCATTTTATGTTGCCACAAATGTACATTTAAGATTCAAAGTATTTCTACCACATTAAAGAGATATCATGAGGAATTGTTTTGTGTACATATGTAAGCCACCTAGTTTTGGAGTGGTTTTGGAGTAAAATTAAATAAGGCTTCCTAGGTTGGGAGACATGAGGGATTTTCAATCAAAAAAAAAAATTTTAAAGTTTTCAAAATTTTATTTAAAAATTCAATCTTGGTTGTTTCATTTTTCTAGATAATACTGCTTCCCACTACAGATTAGTGTCTTTCACTAGAAAACGTTATGGTCAAACAATCCAGTTCATGTCACTGCTCTGCTGTAACACTCAGACAACAGCTCCACACATTTGTAGCATGAATGACTCTCCTCTCCAGTTAGTATGTCTTCAAAATAAAGAGTTCCATGTATTGGAGAAAAAAGTGATTTAAAAGGATACATAAGTAATAACAACTGAGGAAATGAAGATGAATAGTAAGTGTGAGGACCGTTGACTTATACACACAACTTTTCCATTAATTTTCTAGATTTTCTTTTATAATTAAAACACTCAGAGACCTAAGCCCCAAATTCAAGTAAATAAACAAACAAACAAACAAATAAATAAATAAATCCAATTATTCCTGCTAATACTATTTTATAATTCTTCTATTCATTTGAAATGGTCAGTTTGTTCTCCACAGCTATCTATCGGGAAATTCTAAAAGTCTTTTGATATATTCCACACTGACTGTTATCTAAGTCAGAAAACTGAGCCAGGCAGGTCATTGGTCTGTGCTGCTGTGAGGATGCTTCAGTACAACATGGGTCTTTGGTGAGCACTACCCTTTGTAACAAAACCTTTTCAGAAAATAATTACAAACAGTTACACCCTAAAAAGCAAAACATTCATATAGTTCATGTTCAAAATCCTACAACCTACTTTCCAATCTGATTTGGCTCATCTACAATCTGCGACAAGAGTTGAGGTGAAAGACCTAAAAATCTTGAATAGCACTGGGGTTTGGGAAACTCTGGGGAAGATAGAAGGAAAAAATATAGCATACAATCTCACTTCTGTTTCATAGCTGAGTTCCAAAATCTAAAAACACACCATTGGGGACAAAAAAAAAAAATCCTACAGCTGAATTGGTTTATATTTCTTAGACTTATTGTACGATGTTCAATTTGCAGAAATATTATTGACTTTGAATAGTTTTTTTAACTTAGTAAGTGAGAGGAGTCTGAAGAGTTCATGGTATTTACATTTTCAGAGAATGTATGAGTATCTAATATAAAAGACAAAATGCCACTGAGGAGAAATGCAGATGTATCTGAAAAATATGAACAAACACAATAATAAGACTTCAACATGAAATGCAGTGTCTTTGTGAATCAGTATAACAATAAGATTGCTGTTTTGCATTTGAGAATATCAGTTCACTGCTTTATTTTCTTGCAATTATTTGAAAATAATCTAGATAACTTTACAATCAAGGTATTTCCTCTTGGCTCCCTGGTATACACCAGGCTGCCTGAGGAGATGATCGACATCCTAAGGTGTCCACAACATAATCAGTCTGAAGAGCCTCCAGTATTAAAATTACTAACTAATGATAATCAAAAAGAAACAAAAACAATAACAATAACAAGGTTGTGTAAAAAAGCCAGGAGATAAAAGGCTACATCTGATTTAATGGAGCAGGTAGATGATTTGTCTATATGCTGCTAATATGTATCCCCAAGGTATGTGTCTTTTACATGAGACACAGACTCCCCAGGTGTCTCCTAGTGCAGAATTGACTGAACTGTACCCAGAGAAGACAACTTGTCATTATTCAATAAAAATTGTTAATGCGGATGTAGAAGTGGTAACATAGGACAGCATTTTGTACACCGTTAATGTAGTTAGATGTTTTGTATGTAGTTTATAGTAGCCAGTAGAGATGAATCATGCACATCCTGGAGTTGTCATGCAGGACCGCAGACCAAAGAGGTTATAAGAACTGGTCAGAACACAGTTTTGAGAATATCACCTCATCCAGGTGAAGACCCTTGCTATGGAGATCCCCATCACCATCTGGTCCACAACAAACTATCCTGTCAGAGATTTCTTTCCCCCTGCAAGCATTATCCTATGCCAACATCACAGTATTTTTTAACAAGCACTGTCTGAATGTCTGAGCAACAGCAGATGTGATCAAATACTGGCAATAGTCCTGCTTCAAGCTGAATTATTTTTATAATAATTTAGATAACAAAGCACTGGCCAGATGGCAAGAGAGGAAGTTGTAGGAGAGTTCTGTTGAGATGCATGGTAAGTCCTGTGTTTCAATAAAATATCATCCTGATGGCAGGGAATGAGCAGTTAGGCAAGAGAGGTTCTTTTCTTCTGACCGTGGGATGTCAGGTAGTATGCCTTCACTGCATTATTGCTGGGAGTGAGTAAACGTGTCAACTTATGGTGTCTTGTAAGAAAAGAGAGCTCGCCCACTGGGTTAGTTTTCCCAAACTCTCAGCGCTACTCCTTAAAACAGATTTGCAAACTCTCAGACCAACCTTGGAGTGCATCACTGACACAGTACAACTTTTCTGAAAGTGCTTTTCACAGTAAAGAACCAAGGGGGTTTGAAATGAGATTATCCTCTTAGAAGTGATAAGAGAAAGAATATTCCCTCGAGCTCTGGCAAGACCATATTACATCTAATGAATTTCAGAAGGTATGTTAAGACACTATAATTGCGAGGGGCATAGAATGTATATACTTTGTTTCCTACTGTTTATCTGAACCTTTCAGGACTTTTAAAAATGACTGAAGTCACATAGGGCTGGTTATGACCCAGACACAGATGCAGACATCTTATAAAAGCCTCTGCTGTGCAGTAACTTACTGAATAAGACATCAGACTGGTCCAGACACACACATGGAAGCCACAACATTTCTCCTTCTGCATAACTTAAGAGAAAGAGACCAGTACCATTGTCTCTAGGGTAGAAAAAGCGCTTCTGGAAAGTAAATTGGGTAAGCTTCTGGGGACTTACTGCATCTGGTCTTAACTTGGTTGTGTTTCTTATTTTGATCTCCAAAGCGCAATTATGTCACAAACCATGTTTTTTTCCTAACACCATCATAAAACTTCTCTCAAAAAGAGCACTGGTTCCTTTGTCTTTGGATGTCCTAAAGAAAGACGGGAATGGTTACCACCCTGGTCCTGACATAAGTAGTACCACAAAATTGGTCAAAAAAATGCTTCAAAAATGCATTTAAACAGACACTAAGGCATGAACTAGGCAAAATGATAAATTCTATGCTTTGTCAAAGTGTGTTCAACATTCTATGCTTTTACAGTCTGAGGCATGAAATCCTCTTTCTACAAATAAGCCATGATCCACATTAACTGCAAAACTCTGTTCAAAAAGAGTTTTAATTTCTCTTTGTCTCAGGGGACCGTTTTAGAGCTATTTCAATCTTTCAAAAAGAAAAGGGTATTGTCTAACAACTTAATACCTTAATTGTTACCTAATCTCTCATGGGTATTAGGCTGGAAAGCACGAGGAACCTTTCCCAAATACAGTGGGCTTTCTCAGTAATAGATTTTTGCTTTATTACTGAATCTTTCAATATGACAAATGAACGAAATGCAAAGCAACACAGACAACAAGGCAAATTGATGCACTAATGTAATATACAGGAAGAATGTGCAGATGTTATGTAGAAATAAAATAAAACAAATGTGGAAGAAGAAAGGTAAACGTATTAATCAGGAGCGAAAAAACATTTTGAAGAAAAAACAGTAGAAAAATTACCTGTAAGTATAGAAATATTATAGTCAATACTGTGCTACTGAAGGAGTTGAGACTCAGTGTGTGCAAATGACAACATTTTTCTGACCAAATAAAATGTCTGCTTTGTACTGAACACTGATAGCTTGTTTTTGCAATGATATGCTTTCGTGTGAAATACTCTTTTCCTCAGCAGAATGCCATGATAGGAGCACTATCCTAATAACTGGCATCCAGAGTGAGCCCTGGCTGACGCACTGTGGACACCCATGTTTGTCCTATATTTTGCTTTTTCAGGTGACTACAAGCACCCCATACCACTTCTAGTTCAGCACAGGGCCTACAAAACTCCAGGAAAGGTTTTAGGTATCTTCCTCATTCAAACTTTACTGCAGATAATAGAGACTTTTTGTTGTTTGATTGGTTTTTTTTAAATACAAGCCTTGATTTACGTTAATCTCTTGGTTTGGTTTGGTTCATCCACAGTGGGGACAGAGGCTATAGTAAACATTTTGATGAAATGGGGATACTTCTTTACAACTTACAAAAGCATAAACAATGGTACCAATACTCCACTAATTAATGTATCCAAGTTTAGTTGTGAGATTTGTCTCGCCTTTATTACATACTCCACAATTCAGGTGTCTTGAGTTTTTCAAATAGTCTGAAAAACAGAACTTCTTTTTTCCAAACACAGCAAGTTACCTTTGAGATCAAAAAGCCATATCCCACTTTTCTGCATAACATCTAGTCTATATTTAACTTAGATAAACAGCATTGGGAATTCTATCAGAATATCTATTCTGGAAAAAAAGCAATTGAAAATCATGCTAACCTGTGATATGGTAACCTGTGACAGATCTGGTCACAGAGAAAGGAACTACTCATATCATAGATTCACCTATGATTCCTGTATAATGAAATGTTTTCTTTCATGTTTTCAATTATTAAGAGATCCATTATTACTGATAGTTGCCAACCAATGGTTTCTGTGATATAATAACATGTGAAATAAGTACTGATAATAAATACACTGCACATAAAAAATACAATGCTTATTATTTGCTTCATGCAATAAAATTTCTGTGGCCCGCACAGCTGTCCACAGAAGAGCTTCCGATCTTGACCTGAGACCACAGAAGAAAAAGTTTGTTCCTATAAGGAATAAATATATTGCAGAATAAAAATCACTTGTCTGTCAGAACACAGAAATCAGAAAGATTAGTCAAAACTATTGATAAATGTATCGGGGAATTAAACAGAGGAAGTCTACACAATACACATAAGCATACATTATTGATAACTAATAAATAATTCCACCTTGCGGAAACAGGAGAAGAAATGAACTGAAATAGACTGAGTTAATACCACTCATATGATAATAAATTTTTTTAGAAATTATTTATATTTCATCATGTGATATAGTGATTATAGGGTGCTATATTGCAAAACTGAAAAAATTTTATTTCTCTCTGTTTCTCATGGAACTATCTCTCATTTTAAGTGATCACCATGAAAAAAAGAATGCTGTTGTAGAGACAAGTCTTTTTTCTTCTTTTGTCTGTCCCAGAAACAAAACAAGAATAACTTCTCCATACCATTCTCAAGTGGCTTTTAGAGCTCTGCAGACAACTAAACATATTAATGATTTGCTATTTATAAGATTATCCTACTGAAGGATCAGCATGATAAATAGAAGATGAAATGCAAAAATCTGCTCTGACAAAACCTTAATTCTCCCATGCATCTTATAGCTTTATGCATTAATGAATTTTTAATACACCTCTTTCGTTTTGTGATTAGAGTTGTCAGAACTGGAGCTCCAAGATCACTAAGAACACAGTGGGCCAGCAACAGTTTTTCAGAACAAGTCCTCCATGTGTGTATATAGGAAAAACTGCTAGCAAAAGAAAAGCTATTACATTATTGTTACATATACATTCTGGTTTTATATTTTTGTCATCCTATAAAGCTCTACAGTTCCCTAAACAATGTCTTATGCACATGCAAAAAATAGGCAGACGTTTTTCAGCTTCCTAACCATGCTAAACTAAATAAACAGCAGTGAGTTTGTCAGGTATTTTAACATTCAGCTGTGTTCGAGCCATAATGGGAGCCTTTCTGTTGTTTGGGTAAGACCACAAGTGAGGATTTACTATCCAGAGCTCCTATTCCTGGGTGACAATCACTGAGTGTATGTCCAAACTGTTAACTTGTAGCTATGACAACTGACCTTCAAGATAATTTTTTCTTTTCCCATTATTAACCATTTAGGTGTTATTTAATGTGCCAATAGGGCATCTTCACAGTTTCTTAGCACATAGCTTCTTGCCCTTAAAGTGAAAACATTTCATTGCCACATCAACGAAGTCTCTTCTGTAAATGCATGGAGAAGAGCAACAGTGTTCCCCTTATCTCTGCACTCCCTGGGCAGGGGTGACTTGCACATACAAAATTACTTCTTCACAAAACCTGAAGGTAACAGCTTATGAAATTTATTCCTAAAAGATGAACTGGTGCTGAAGCACCCAAAGAATCATTTCTAAGAGGTAAACCCGTGATTTAGGGATTTTATTTTTTCCTGTCCAGTCAGTGTTATTCCCTGGAGAAGAAAGAAAAATGAGTTGTTTTCTGACAAGCTGTACACTTCTCAGACATTTAGACAGAAGTCAGACTCACAGAAAACGCATGACACTTTTTGCATCTATGGATTTGCTACTAGGAGGTATATATAATCAGACTAAATTTTTAGTAGTATATAAGAGCGTGACTCAGATTTCTGTTGCATTGGGCTGGAAGGGGAGAACTGAGGAGGGAAAAAGCAGAAGAAAAACTCTGCAGAAGGATAAGGCTGGTTTTCAGAAAACCCAACAACATTCACCATTACAATGAGAGTCAATAAAAAATTCACAAGAGAAAAATCGTTAACTGGTCTCTTAATTGCAAAAGACCAACATATTGACACCCACAAACCATCAGTTCCATGCTATCTGTACTGAAAAAAGGATCTATAACATTCTCATTTTTCTCAAAAAATATACCAAAAAGCAGGGGGAAAAGGCCTTCAGGTGGCAATGGGTTATTTCACTTCGACTTCTAACACTGGAATCCAAATAATTATTCTTATTTTTATGAATTTCAGTGAGATATCATGGGTTCATTATACCTTTACTGTAGTGAAAATACAGGTTTTCTCTGTATCTGTATTTCTCAGGAACCAAAACTTTTAGGAAATTGACTAATCCTAAAATACATCAAACTGCAGAGGTGCAGAATGGAAATGGTAATGTCATTAATATGTATTTTATTAGGAGACAGAAAATCCTGTAGTTACTTATCAAAGGAGAAAACTGAGAAGTTAGTTCTCAAAGACACCTATACCACTTTTGGGGGCCTCTTTTGCTTTCTCAGTGTGTATAACAGACACTCCTTGCATGGTAAGTGCTCATGTTAAAAAAAAAGAAGTGCAGACATAAATCAATATACATGGTAAGAGGTTATAGGAATATAGCATGCAGAACATTTAGCAAAGAGGCAATTAAATCTGTCCTAGCAGCCCTTGTGTTATATTTCATCCTACATGTTATAACTGTGCATATTACATGTTTAACCAAGCACAAGATATTTATGTTTGTTTCCCTACAAAGCAATTGGGTCAGAAAATACAAAAAAAAAGGCAAATTTCCAAACAAAATGCAGAGAAGGGATTTTTATAGGATTTCAAAACAGGTAAAAAAAGAACTTATTCCACAAAGTGTTCCAATGTACTGAGAAGTAAAAGGGATAAAAAAGCATCTTGCATCAATCAACTGATATCTGTCATCAGTAAAGTTACTTTTAGTTGATTTTATCTATCTGAATTTCAGTCAAGCATTTGCTGCAATGTTAGAAGAGAAATCATTAGCTAAGCAGAAGTAGATGGAAATCAGTAGCAGAACTCCGGTTGTGAGCAAGCGAGATGGTGAGTGAAAGAACAAAAACAGAGTGAGAGGAAAAGCTCCATAAAATCATAGAAAAAAATAGTAATTAGTGAAATTAGTTTCTAAGAACCCAGTGTGGCCTCATCTAAAATCTTGGGTACTATTCTAGTCACTCAGGCCTGGGGGAGGAGGAGGAGGATGGGTAAAAAAATGAGAAAGTAAAGTAGAGGAGGTGCAAAGCAACATCAGCTCAGGGCAGAGGGAGGTGGTAAAATAGCATAGCTGGTTCAGCCTAGCAGAATGAAAGCTGGGAAAATCTTTGATTATCATTAAGGTCCAGGAAGAAGAAATTACTAAGCTAAAATGGTAGTTCTGAGACATCTTTAGGAATTAAAAAAATAAATAAAATCAAACCTGCAAAAGCATACGATTCTAGAAAAAGTAATGAAGGCAAGAAATTTACAGCTCTTGCAGTAGTATGAGATCAGATGGAAGCGACCAAGCAGCCAGTTTCAGTCTGAAGTCCTGTATCATATGGGAGAATAATATCCTGATCACTGTAGTAACAAAAATTGTAAAGATATTAGATTTAGATCTTAGATATTAGATTACATTTTATTTTGGAAAATGTAGTGTATGAGAATGAGATAGGAAGAGAAAAGCATCACATTTCTGATATTAAAGAGCAAGAAAAAGTTAAAATATGACAAAAATGGTTGTCAAAGTAAAAAAGTTGATTTCTGAGGTGCTTAACTGAATGGTTGTTCAATACATAGAGCATTTAGACTTCTGTTGTTACAGTAGTCACGTAAGAGGGGAACTTCTTTACCTTTCTTAGACAAGTGAATATGGTTATGACATTAAAAAAAACCCAACCTCTTTTCTCTATTTCCTTTCATTTTATTACTGAAAAAACAGCTAGCCAACAGCTTTACAGGCTGAGTAAAGGTTTATGTAATGGTGTAAAACCAGAAAATGAGTGAAATTGGAAGCAGACGTCATTCCACATTTTCTAATCCCTGCTTAATCTATTTTACAACTGCGAGTCTCTGGCTTTCAGATGTGCAAAGCATACGAAGGCATAAAAATGAGTCCTTAAAGATTTATATTAATACCAACTGACTTTGTTAAAGTAGAATTGCTGTTACTTTCTTGCCAAAAATAATTAATAACAATTACTGAAAAATTACTACATCTGTTACAGAAAAATTGTAGGAATTTTAATTTGTACCAGGACTAAGCTGCTTTGGTAACAGTTTTATCATTGTTATACCATCTTTATTCCTGCTGTGATAATTTGGGACTTGGTAGAGCTTTGTGATTCAAGACAGCTTTTTGTCTATACTCTTTTATCTTCAAACAAAATTTCATGGATATTTTTTCTTAATACAGACTAATCATAGTAATGGTGATTTTGAGGCAAATCAAGTGGTAAAATGAGATTATTTATATGGATCCTTATTTTTTAGATAACCATTATAGTGATTCGTCTCTATTAAGACTAAAACATCTCTGAAATTTCATTTTAAGACAACATACAAAAGAAAAAATAAAACCTGCTTTGAATCGCAAAATTCTGCCACATCTCAAATTATCACAGCAGGGTAAAGACACTCTTTCCCAAAGCTAGCAGGGCACCTTGCACAATATTCTACAGGGAGAGAAAAAAAAACCAAAACACACGAATACACACACACACACTTAAACTGTAACTTTGTGATGGTAAGAGACTTCATAACACTTTACTAGTCTCATGAGCCATTGAGTCTGGGGGATTGGTAAATGGACTCTGAAGCCCTCTACTACTAAGTTCCTGTTATGAATAGCTTGAGTTGCTCAGGACACGACATCATTACCATCCAATGACTGGTCAACTGTGTGAAATGAATTGGTGGCCTCAGTTCAGTTCCTAGTGGACACATAATTACCACTGCTGTTGACCTGTGGGCTCTTTTTCACTCTGTTACACAGGTACAAACAAGTGACTCTAAGTGAATTGAACTAGTGTAAATGCAATTAGATTCTGGGCCTTTGGTGGCCTGCTGTAAGCCTGTGTACCAAATTTCCTGCAGTTATGTCAATGTAAGTGTTGTCTACATGAAGCAAAGTCCAACGTAAGCAAGGACATCCACAGCGTTATGCAGAATTTACGCTGTTTGTAATCATGCAACAGAGGTACAGGGCAGTCTCAGAGGAGTCTTCACAGTCTACAGTAAGTAATGAGGATGATGATGGTTGGCATCAACTGTTACATGCACATTGTTCAGAAGAATAAAACACAATCTGAATTATATTGATAGACACGTGAATCAAGGATTACACTGTAACAGCCCATGAACTTTCACTGTGAAGAAATCAACACCTTAATTCACATATAAGGTACTGTGTATGACAGTAAGGATATCTTTAAAATATCAGAGAAAAAGGGATATGGGATCTATTTTTCATCTTATCTTTTCAGATTAGAATATGCATGAGTCAAAGCACACTCACATACATATACTTTGAACTTTTGCCTTCCTGAACAGAAATGGATTTATGTAGCTTTTGAAAGAATAACTTTAGCACTTTCAGAAAGAATAATTAATTTCTTACCTATCAAAAAATTAGAAGTAATTAGGAAATGCTAGTTAAGCAATTAATTGGGAGCAATATAATGCATTATAAAAGATGCAATGCAAACAAAAAATGTAAATCAAGCAAGGATCTCTTATCTTCCTAACTCCAAAGCCCACTGGTGTAAACACAAACATAACGGGTTATTAATAGGTAGATTGAATAGGAAGTTCCTGGCAGAAAGAGATTTTCACTTAACACGTTGTCAAACCCAAATGAGCAGCTTTCAGGGGAAGCCTGGGGGAAAAAAAACAATCCTGACCAGACAACAGTTGGGAACCTGGATTCAAATGCTTGCTCTCTTTGATGAAAAGCAGATACCTGAATCTACACTCCCAATGCAAAACGAAAACCTTAAACATTAGGCTATTCATTCATTAATATCAGTTTGCTCCTGTTGGTACTACTCTTACTCCAGAGAAACATATGAAAAGAAGGGGAGTTAGAGCTGAGTCTCCCAAAACCATAGGAGTGCCCTAATTCCTGCATTCGCACTTATTCTACACTGCACTCTACCTCTCTCCTTTTAGCCTGCCAATGCCAAAGTTTTGTAACGCTATCGCCTTGCCCACCACATGGGATGGAAACACTTTTCATCTCACATGTTCACAGGATGAGAAAGTGTGTTCTCCTTGCCTGCCACAAACGGTACACAGAGATTTGGCCACAGGTAGCACAAGCTGCTGCATCAAGACGTGCATGAAGTTGAGTGTGTTAACAGTGAAGTAAGAGCCTTCAGTGTCTTTCTTAATAGGGGTTTAAGTGTCAGGCTTGACGTTATTTGAATGTAGTTCTCTCTGGTTTAATTACTATCATTATTATTATAGATACAGTAGCAATTATCTCTTTTTACTGTCTCATTATGTTTTGATCAATTCACATAAAAGTTTACTGTAAATATATGGTTAGGTAACATTAAAGAAAACGTATCATTATGGAATATATAATCAAATACCTTCTCAACAGTTACATGTGTTCCAACAATTAAATGCTTTTAAAATAAATAATTAATTGTTTTTAATAGGCAAGTTGCAGCTTTTGAAGCAATGAATATATAAAGCTTTATTTGTTGACCTCAAATTACTTTACTCTGGTTACATTGATAACATCTAGGTTTCTCAAAAACCTACTGGCACAAAATCTTTTCAGCTTTATTAATGATTCAGATGGCAGTTCCTGAAGAGACAAGTCCCACAGAGAAGGAGCACTTGATTAATGACCTGGAAACAGTTTTCCTTTTCAGCTGATTAAATAAAATTGACTGGATTTTTACATTTTTATAATAAAATGACCTGCAGGGCTGAGATGACACAGTGAAAGCAGCATGTTCACTCTTCAACAGATTTTTATTTTGTCACTTGTAAAAATGAAAGGGCTAACCACCCAAGCAGAAAAATGCACTTTATCACCGTCCACTGCCGACATGCTGACAATTGCTGCATACAAATACAAAAACATGGAGGAAACTAGGCTGTGTTTACACTCAGCCTGATTTTGTCTAATGATGACAAAAGGTCTATGACTTCTCGGGGTTGGAGTGATACTATTTAATTATTATGCAAAATAGATTTATAACAACACCACTGGCAATCATAAAAGGCTTTATAATACGGTCACTTAGAAGTGATATCACATACCTTTCCAGAAATTTGCATATCACAAGAACTTCAGTTTTCTAAAGCAAGATGGTAGCTATTCTTAAAAAAAAAAGGAGTGAAACTCTAGTACGGTTCTCAGTTAAAATAATTGGAGGAATTATGATAACCATTACAGAATCAATACTGAATACCCTTTGCAACAAGTAAAAAGAACACATGATATACATTGTCTCTAAACACACACATGTGCACTCACAAAGGCATATAACGCTGTTGTATGTAAAGCCATAGAACTAGCTGCTATGCCTAGTCAGCCTGAGTGCGGCTTGGCTTAAGACCTCCGTTCACCTCTCCCTTTTTGTTTCCATTTTTTCTTTCCTTGACCCTGCCCTTTGCATACAAACACCTAGCTGGATAAAACAATCAAGGATTTCAGTCTGGGTAAGTGAGTAAAAGTGTTTTGCACTCTCTTAAAAGCTGTTTATTTGACTTCCTAATACTAAACTGTATCAATAGCAGTAACCCCTTGTGGGCTCAGTGGGCTGATATAAATTATCTATACCTCATATGAAATTTTATATGAAATCTATATCTTCTAGCTTAACTGTTCCCCTCTCAAACAGATGCCTTATCCTGACTACTGGGAACAGTCTGTGGTCGACCCTAGCACTGTAATCAAGCCCAGATATCAGCTGAGAGTTTTAAAAGGAGAGAGTCAAATACACAACAAGTGTGGTAGTTGTCAAACACTGTCAATTATCATACCCTTGAGCCCTGACACAGCAGTAAACCTAGGGTTACATCTAAGAAAATGCAAAAAATGTACAACGTGTACATTGCCTGGAACAGGCTGCCCAGAGAGGTTGTGGAGTCTCCTTCTCTGGAGACATTCAAAACCCGCCTGGACGCGTTCCTGTGTGATATGGTCTAGGCAATCCTGCCCCGGCAGGGGGATTGGACTAGATGATCTTTCGAGGTCCCTTCCAATCCCTAACATTCTGTGATTCTGTGATTCTGTGATTCTGTGTCCAGACCTTCCCAGAACTGCCTGAGTTACTGTACACAAGCAGAGCTTTTGTGCAGCTTCTTCCTCAAGTTTCATTTTAAACCTAAATAATTTCACTGTCTCCTTTGGAAATAATTTCTCTTAAAGAGTGGATGCATTGGATCATTCATCAGTTGTCTTCTACTCTGTTCTGTATCTGAATATCAGAAAAGCTTACAGTCTTCAAACCTGCAAGGGAGGGAGATGCATAGCTTTAACATTAATCTAACATTTCATTTCCAGGTTGGATCACTTCCATCATGTCTTTACAATTTAGTGCTTAGCTGTAGCATGTAAACATGTATGGTTAAAACTACTGATATTTCTTTGCTCTCCACATATGTGGTGGTGTGAGCTTAGGCAAGGCAGTTGGTAGAACCAGCGCACCCATATGCTGCCAGGAGTAGCATAACTTAGTTTGGTTTTGACATCTATTCATTAAGAGATACACTAGAACTTCTAACATGGCTGCCACTTTAGCATAGAGACTATTTGCACATTTAAGAAAATAATTCTAATATTTTCTATGTCACAGTTTCTACTCTTTTCATTTTTAAATAGATACAAGAAGAGCCCTTCTGGCAGTGATTTGGCTTAGTTTGTTCCTGCTTTCAGCTAGGAATTTCTGAAATGAGTATGAATGAAAGATAATGCAGAAATACAAATATATATAAGTATTATATATATATATTTAAGATTAAAGTAACTTTGGCTGACGTTTAGTTAAGTGTTAAGCAAAGGTTATCCGGTTTGAAATATGAAGGTTGGAGAAAATGATTTTTAAAAAGTGCGTGTCACAAAAGTATCCTCTCTCTAAAAAAAATCTCCACCAAAATAAAATTCTCAATAATGTAAAGAGCCAGAAGCATAAGTATTGGATGTCTTAAACCTGGGGAAGACGGCATTTGCATTGTGCCATATGTTTCACTGTTTAAATTCAGTCAAAATGTGTTCTCATCTGTTAGACCCCTTCCCATCCATCCACACAGCCACTCCCACTCACACATAAAAGGAAGCAAAACCAGTGGGGACATAGAAAGAATAAATATTCTTCAATTAGCTTATTTTTCATTGTAAATGAAAACCATCATGGTAATAGTACACAAAATAGTGCTCAAATACACTCAGCCTCCCACAAAATTGTCTGATCTCATTAATTAGGGTGAGGGGGACCCTTAAATTGGATGAACCAGACAAAATGTCAGGTTTTACGTGAAATGACAGAAGAGGGGGAATAATCTACCATAGCAAGGCACAGCTATTACCTCAACTCATATATTTCCACTCTTGGCCTTTGGTATTGGTTAGCCAAAGGAAGGGCATTGAGGCAGGAGGAGGAAAACATAAATTTTAATTGAAACTTCTGAAGAACACAGAGCAAGAAATATTTTCTAGGCAGTACGGATTTCTAGAAATAAGAGGTGCAAGTTATGTGTTGTTTCTAGTACTGTGTAAAGCATGTCCTAGCAACGAAAAGTACTGGGCAAGGTTCATCTCCTGTAGGAATATAGCAAAGGAGCCCAACCTGGAAACTCAGTGTTGGTCTTACAAGGTCAAGGTTTAGGGGTTGATATTTGTACACTGTAATTACAAACTGTGGTCCTTTATTTTCCTCAGTAACTAGAAAACTGATAATTGTTAATCAACCAAATGGAGGAAAACAAAGCATTGCACTTGGCATGAATAATCATTTGCACAAGAACAGACAGAAATAACCGGATGGGTGTCAGATCTGCAGAAGAGGATTTAGTGGCTCACAAACTGAATGTGAGTCGACAGGTTCATGGCATTGCTCAAGAGGCAAAGACCTTACTATGATAAACAGGAATGTAGCCTTCAACAAAAGAAATGTATTTCGCATTCAGCTTAGCACTAGAGTGCTACGCTTACTTAGCGATGTTGAGAAAAGCATACTCAAATGGAAAGAATCCAGAGAATGGCAGCATGAATGATCAGACATCTGGGAAAAATGGTCTTGCAAGGAAAGAACTGAGAGAATACAACTGTTTAGTCTACAAAAGAAAAGGACGGAGACATAATGTTTTTTGAATCGTCAAATATATTCCATAGCTGCTGCAAAGAAGAATAATTTATTCCTCATGCCTGTGGCAAAGAGAAAGAAGAAAGGGAGATTTAGGTTGACTGCTTGGAAATATTTTCTAACCATGAGAGCAGCAAAGCAAATGAATGAGTTGTCTGGGGAGATGCTGGCATCTCCTCTATGAAACAGGAGACTCTCTTCTTTAAGAAAAAATTAAACAGATGTCAGAAAAGAGTAACACAGGTATAGCTGATCCTGTCTTGGGAAACTGGGATAGAGCTTATGACCTTCTGAGGTCACTCCCCCAGCTCTGGGACACCTCCCACGTTCAGTGACTGCAGCCAGCTGTCAAGATAAACTGTTTGTTGACGAGTTCCTGTGGTCTTTTGAAATTCCTGAAACAATACCATTTACAAACACTGAAGCATCCACCGTGTCACCAGAAATGCAATCTTGCACAATCAGTACATTTTATGGCCAAACTAGACTGAGATATTATCTCTGAAAGGAGAAGAAAGTGAAAAGTGAACAGCACAGAATTTTTTCACGTATATGGCATTCAAATGTAAGTATATTACAAAACAGTGGAAAATGATTTTAAGGCATCCTAGTGGTTTCACTGCCAAACAGGCCTTTTACTGAAGTTTATACTAAATGCATTAATAAAAATATGTATTATTCAAACTGACTATTAGAATTGACTAAAAATGTTAGAAGCTTTTTGCCATATTTTTAGGTTCCATAGACAGAGGTTTAACTCTGTAATGTTTCCTGAAAAGTCCTGAGGAGACTGATGCCTGGCAAGTTCCTCAGCACACTAAAATGTGGGAAAAAATGAAAATGCAATACATTTGCTGCATAGAGGCAAAAATTATACCACTGCATTCAGCTATCTAGCTATCTCTTTATGCTTTAAAGTATTATAAGAACCCACAACCCAAACTTTCTCTGGCCTCTGTTCCTATTTATCTTAGGTGGCTAGATTGAATGCAGACCAGTGCAGCTTACTGATTTTTAGTGAAGACAGTATAGAACATTTTCCTTGTATTGCCTATGTGGGAATATCAGACAGATAAGCTTGTTCTCTGTTCTACAGTATTTATTACTGCATCCCTGCTGCTTACCTACAATGTTAGTATTAGACTAGAATAATGAATACTCTTCCAATGCCAGATCAATGAGGACACTCTTGTGCATCTGGCTTTTGGAATAAAACATACTTTGTAGAGTTTTTGCTTGCTTAAAGTATAAGTCAGGTTTTGCACTGATTTCAAAAGTTCTAAGATTAACAACATGCAATTAATAATTTTAATATGATGAAAAACTATGTTTAAGCCTATCTGTGTTTCTTCTTCTTAGCCCCAATGGCTTTGCTAAGTGAAGGTTTTCACAAACAAAATCCCATATTCATCCAAAATTTTGATAAAAACAGAAAATAAGAAAAAAAAGCAATAAGAATCTTAATAGTTTTGGTTTATTGTTTTTCATCTGTGAAATTTTCCTTCCAGTGTTTGTGCTCATCCTTCGCCTTAAAAATACTCAACAGAATTTTTTTCCCGTTGAGGCACTGTAATAGTTCACAAAATTTCACAGGCCTATATTAATCATAGAATCATAGAATCACAAAATAGTTTGGGTTGGAAGGGACTTCTAAAGGTCATCTAGTCCAACCCCCCTGCAATGAACAGGGACATCTTCAGCTAGATCAGGCTGATTAGAGCCCCGTCCAGCCTGACCTTGAATGTTTCCAGGGACAGGACACCTACAGACTCTCTGGGCAACCTGTTCCAGTGTTTCACCACTCTCGTTGTAAAAAACATCTTCCTTATATCTAGTTTGAATCTACCTTCTTTTAGCTTAAAACCGTTACCCCTTGTCCTATCACAACAGGCCCTGCTGTCCCCATCTTTCTTATAAGCCCCCTTTAAGAATTGAAAGGTGGCAATAATGTGTTCCTGGAGCCTTCTCTTCTCCAGGCTGAACAGCCCAAACTCTCTCAGCCTGTCTTCATGGGAGAGGTGTTCCGTCCCTCTGATGATTTTTGTGACCCTCCTCTGGACCCACTACAACAGGTTAATAATAATAATAACCATCATCATCATCATCATCTAATATAATAATAATAATAAAGTCATTGTGCTGAAACTCCAGATATTCAATGAATACTAATCTAATCTGACTAAATTGTCAAGTAATATTTAGGCTTGAACACTTAGAGAGTAATTGATTTTACATTGCTATCTCACTTTTTCATCTTTCACCAGGATATGCGTCTTTGAAATAGATCAGTAGAAGGAATACTGGGAACTTTATCTTATTATTATTATCTGCACAATTTCTTTCCAATAAGTCATTTCATAAACAATGATGAAATCTTTATAAATACAAAATAGTTCAGAAAGCTTTATTGATTTTTTTTAAGTTCATATAAAGCTTTTAAATGAACAGATTGATACTTGTTTGAGCATGTGGAACATTCACAAAATAGACTTCCTATAAAATAATCAAAAGAGAAGGGAATCCTTTCTGGCCTCAATTTCTTATTCAACTTTCACCTTGAGACCAGCTTGAGTTTTGTCATCCTTATTTCAGGTTTATTTTGAATATGTTCAGAATATCAGCCTGAATTTTGTATATTACCACACATGTGACTAAATGTTTTGAGGGAAAGAATTCTAGTCATTGCCAGAAGGAATTTTTAATTTCACGATAGTGTCAGAATAGATTCAATCAATGAAATTGAATTTTTTTCCTTTTAATGTCCCCTATGTTTCATAACTGAAATCATAAGAATATGGAGCTAAGACAAGGTATTCTCCTTCAATGTAGTCAATCATATCTATTTGAGATGAAAAAATTATGAAACACCTAATCTACTTTAGCTTCCCATTCATAGAATAATTGTTAATGGTTTCAGTTCCGTCTGTGGTGTCCTATTTGATTGTACTCAGTCTGCATGTGTGTGTGCATAAATCACACAAACATATAAGGCACCTCATAGCTTTATTGAGAGAAACCACAGCCTATCATGTACCTGAAGTTGATAAGCTTTCATGTTGTACTACATATATTCTAGTGTTCTCCTCTGGAAAGATATATTTCTTTTGTCAGTTGGAAGCCATTACAATCTGGAAGTACAATAAATCATTTCAGTCAGTGGACTGGGAATTCACTTTTACAAAATTTTTCAGAGTCCATTTCTCTTCTAGTGTGTCAAAAGAATAGCAGAAGTGTAACAGGGAACCTCAAAAGCAAGGTGAGCTGAAGAATTAGCTCAGAGAATTATTAGTAATTGGCTACAATTATCACAGATATAATAAGCTCCCATAGATGGAAAAGCCCCATGGAAAAGCCCCATGGCAAAGCCACCAGCAGAAAACTTATGCCTTGAGTCATTTAGGAAGGGAGACCAGTACTGTGTTAGTCTATTTCTTGCATAGAAGAACTTCAGGTTAATTGAAACTTTTTTCTGTAAAACTAGTTGACCAAAATCGATATGACAGATGAGGTTTTTCTCCAGAAAACAGAGTCTTCCACTTCAAGTGGGCAAATTCACTCTGCCTGGAAAAGGATGGTAGCAATTCAACAGAAGTTGTGATCCCACAAAGTAAGGGATGCACTGAGACCTGCAGAGACATGCAATTTTGGACATATCACTAACTGATGTATAGCTTTAAGCAGCTTTCCGCTGACTCAGTATTTCATATCTCTTTCCTAGCTATCCACCCTTCTCCAGATACTATGCGGAATACTTAGGTAATTGATCAAGAACTACAGATTTCCCTCAAAGTCACATGTTTAAGTTAAATGAAATGTTTAGCTATTCTGTGAAGCTAGATATCTTGTAACAATGTTTGGGTAGAAAAGAATGAAGTCAAAATGAAATACAAGAAAAACGGATCAAAGGTTCTTTCCTTTGTGCTTTTAAGAAAACAGTGGTAAAGGGCAGATGTCTTCAAAGATACAGAGACCTTAAAATACAAGCAGAGCTTTCCCCTATTCTGTTAACTCAGCATTTTAACAGGACAATTGTCTATACAGTAAAAGATGGGTGGAAAAAAAATTCTAAACTGTGAGGAATCCTTTTATAAGGAACCCTACAGGACTGAACTGGGGTGGGGTAATGGAGCTGTTTGGGCTCCATCTCTGAGGAAGTCTCACTCAAGGGTAGGAGGGTTGTGTTGGATCAATTTTTCCTAACTTTTTAGTCTCTGATTTGGGTTGTTTTCATTTGTTTTTAGGTGTGATACACATTTCCTCTTGTGGGAATGTATAATTCTCACTATACTTGCAAAAGAGAAGTCTATGTTTTAATGTGTAGAATGTTAGTTTCCTTTTTTTTTTTTCATTAAAAAGCTTCAGTACCATGTTCCAAATATTTTCCCAAAAGGTTTATAGGGATATGTTTCCATTGTCTTTGTGAGAAATTTAATTTTCATAGTATGTTTTTTCTAGAATTTGATACTTAATATGATCAGTATTTTTAATAACAGGCATGAAAACAGCTGTCCTTTATGAAGTTAATGATATTTTGAGCCAAAGTGGATTACAAAGATAGATAGAATTGGGCACAGTGTTGCCTGCTACTACTTTTTCCCTTGGCATTCAGCAGTAACAAGTTCCTACTTCAAGCTGTCTGATTTCACATACACAGCAACCAGGAGTGAGGAACTGATATTATGGGAATATGAAGCACTTTTTATATGTGCTTAGTCTTAATGATCATAAAATATATAGTATATGTGAATATTAAGCCACTCTAGGACTAGTTAGGGCCATGGAAGTGGGGGGGTCAGGGAGGGTGGTGGGATGGGGGTGGGCAGGATTGATACCGAGTGCAAGTTCCAAAGCAATCTTTCATTTACAGATATCTAAGCAAATGTAAAACCATATCCTCCAGCTTGTAATGTTGTGGATTATTCAGGTTCAAAAGAGCAGGAAGCTAAATGGATGCTTTACTGTTGGAGGTTGAAGTAGCTCTCCTAGAGAGTTAATAGGGTTAACCACTCATCAAGTATGTCAATAATGTCCCTTATTGTTTTGCAGAATCCTGTATCATTTATCAAATCCACCTAGGGAATACTTCATCTTTCCCAGTAATAACTATGGAAAAAGGGAGTGCTGTTTACAATAAGATGTATGCATTTCTTGCAGCAATAAAAATCACTGTCTCTTACAAACAACATTTACACTTTTCTCCTACTAGATATGATTATTATTTCCTAATAACTGTCTGCTTTTCCTAAAAATTACTTTGAAAAACACTTTCTCTAATCTCAAGAGATACACAGTGGATTACAAGAGCAAGATCATGAGTTTGGTTGCTTTAGGGTAACTCTGGAGCTACAAAAAAAATCACATAAAGAATTTAGAATGTGCAGAATTTAGTCTAGTAACAAACAAAATTATTTTTAATTGAAAAGACCATTGCTTCAGTTTTAATAGAGACTAGAATTATAGAATTAGTGTAAAATTATTCTTTCCTCTGACATTTTATAAAGATATACCCAGATTATAACATAACTTTTAACATTTGAGGAGAAAGCATACTGCCTTTGGAAGAAATTATCCAATTTGTAGACACTGCAACCAGAGAGTTTTCCAGAAGGAACATTAGGATCATTTGTACTAGTACAAATAATTGTGAATAGTGGGATTTTTCCTTTTCTGTAGGATCCTGTTTTCTGAGTAAAATCTTTTGCTTTGATCATTAATCACAGGTCAGCTAAAAGCTGTTTAAAGATTCTGGGAAAAAAATGTATGATTTATACAACTTCCAGAAACAATTTGTCTATGAAAGCTAAGGTTACCTATTCCTTTCTCATTCATAGTTTCAAAATACAGTGCCAAGTTCCTCTAAAAGCAAATATATTCAGCTGCAGGCAAAGCTAGTGCAGCATCAAGAAAATAGCTACAAGCTATGCAGAGAGGACTCAGAAAGCTTACACTTGTGATAAATTTTTGTTATGACTGGCCTATTAGCAAAAACTTCTTTGAAATAAAAACTTATGTATGTGTTCATGTCACTTTATGGCTTATTAATTCTATATGTATTTTTCTGATTTGTACAATTTGAGAGTCCTTCATCTTTCAAAGACTTTCATTATTATTACGACCACAATAAAGTCAATAAAGGAACATTCTGAAAAGTCACTATTCATTAATAATGAGTATTGTAGCTCTGTTACATAACTTAAAATTATGTCAAAATCACTGATTTGAGAATAAATATTGAAAATTGTTTTGGAAGTTTACTTGAGGAGTGTTAAGCATGAAGATGTCTAAAACAGCATCAGCTGTAGAATTGACCAAGAAAAGTCAATGAACATTTACAGCCTGCAATCAATTGTGCAGCCTTTTAGCCCCATCTAGAATGCTTCATGCAGAAATGTGTAAGCGACATTAAAAAAAAAATTTCTTTATCTGTCTTCATAGCAGAATCCCAGCTCTGAAAATCTGTAATAAAAACAGTATATGGTATCATTCGAGGACAGAGAAGGAGGCAAGGACAGTAGGCAGATGGCAGAGTAAGGGCTGATGAGTAATGGGTCTGTTCAGTATTGTACATACAAAGCAATAGCAAACTTGGAATTAAATTTGTATTTTTTCACTCTCTTATGGAGAGAAATGTCTCTAAGAGACACTTCAGCTTCAGTTCTACACTTGAAAGTGAATTCTAACATGTGGCATCTGGAACTCTTGTTTTTTAAACAAAACAAATAGTACAATTTCAAGAACTGTAAATATCAACAAAGTCAGACTTCAAATATAAGAAATATCTCAAAAGAGCTTTTTGCATATGTAAGTAGATTTTCAAAAGAAATTCTTTGCCTCTGACTATGGAACATTTCAGCTGTGCAATTGTATAAACCAGGACTGTATAGGTCTCGGAGCGCACTGGCTAGCTTAACTCTGCAGTCACATAAATGACTCTTTTGTGGACTAAATTTTCCAGATTAGCAAGCAGTAAAACACACAGCATCTACAATTAATCTGTTCCTAAGTTTTAAAATATTTTTTTAATGACCATGATCTTAGAGAGTTTTCACAAATATGGAAATACATATTTTAGTAGGTTGAGGTTTTTAGTTTCAGTTTCTCTTTGACAATAGCTTCAGGTGCAGTTATACTATCATGCTTCACTCTTTTCCCTCCAAGTTTAATAAACACATATTTTAAAGAATTTACAATGACCAGCCTCAACTATCTCAATCTATCAGACTAAACAGACTGGACAAATTAATCCTGTCTTCCAAACAGCCTTCTTCCACTGTGGTGGTGTCATCTTGCTTCCCTGGAGGGGAAGGTTGCTGCCTTCATACGTTCTTCCCTTCAGCTGATCTCTCAGAGACACTGACTCAAGCTACAGACTTCTTTTGAGGAGGACTGAATCAGTAGATGATCTTTAAGGTCCTTTCCAACCCAAACCATTCTATGATTCTATGATTTTCCAAAGCTCATTGTCATAGACATGTGTGAAAATTGGCTAAAATGGATACCTTGGAGGGTAGAGGAATGCATTAATTATCCTGTGGGAGAGTTACCTGGGAAAGCAATGCTGGAACAGGTAATGCCATACTTACCTTGCAGAAATAGGATTTCTCTATGTTGCCAGTTTTTCAAGACCTCTGGAACTGTCAGGTAGCAAAGCACGCAAAATAATAGTACATCATTCCTGAAAGCATAGAGCAAAGACTCACCAAGGGAAGATCTGAACCTTTTTTTCACCTGAGATTTTACTTCCCGCTAGATTCCTTTGCTTAAGGAAAAAGCCTGAACTATCATTTATTTTCTAAATAAATGTAGCTGTAACATATTAAGTGTAATAGAATGCCACTTAAAGACATTTCCATGTTATCATGCAAGTCTTGAGCTTGTCAAAGTCCACCGAGCCTGTACAAAATTATTATCAAAAGTCAAATCATTACTGGCACTAAGCTGTTTGCAACTGCTAGATCTAATATGTGATTTTGGGCAACACAATAAAATCAAAGCAAACATCCCATCATCATTTCAATAGAATGGTCAAAACTAATTGTGAAATTCTGTGATGATAGCTCTTTTTTATATTTCTTTGAAGATACTCACAGAAGTCTACTGTTTCTTCATGTGTTCATTCAATAAAATCTGTTCAATGCTGCTTATTTTTTATAGATTCAATTCTGACTACTGAATTAAAATTAATACAGAAAAACTACAACTTACATAAACAGCAATCAAGCAACTCCTTACTGATAAAATATGCAGGTTTGGGGCTTATTTATACTTACCACTGCATGGTCAGCACAGGCATTGGCCTGGTATCTGGAAACGTAACTCTGGGAAAAGGTCTTACATCTGCTTGAATGCTGGCTGATTTATTTTAGATTTCTCTACATAGCCTTTTCATATGCATTTTGTAAGCATTTCTTAATAAAATACTCTAATAAATTAAAGTTTATTTTCACTAGCTAAGCATCCATTTGCAAGAAAATGCAAGAACACTTATTTTAAATTTGAAAATTTAACCTTCTTAGGTGAAAAGTCATTAGTACTTGGGCAAGGCAGAGAGTCCATAATCGCAAAGTGGTATTATTGTCATTTCCTCTTGACACACCTCTCAGTTCCTTTCTGCTTGTCAATGTTGCTGGCATTACCAAAACCATATTAGGTCCAAATAGAGGTAGATACGGTAAAAGGCACAAGATATAGGGCAGAAAAAGTAGCTGGAGAGCTGTTGCATTTCTCCATCTTGATTCCTATATAAAACAGAAGCAAAAATGTCATCAGAAATTTTTCATAGTTCTGCGTTTAATAGAATAACTCATTCAAAATAAAATTTCTTGCATGGACAGGTGAATATATTGTCATATTTTGGGCAGTTTTCTCCCTACCATGTGTTCCTAGCTATTGCCAAAGCAATAACTTTGTAGATGGATCTATAATTGTTATGAGAGAATAGATTAAATGTTTTCATTCATCCAAATAGTTGTAATTTCCCCCTCTCCTTTTTTTTTTGCTTGTTAATTGACAGAGCTGATAAGGTTTGCATTCTTCTCTTTTTACAATTAGAGAAAAGTCAAACAACAATTTTTTAAAAGAGAAGGAAACTACAAAGAGGTAAATAGTTACTAATTTTGCCAAGTAATGACTGCAGGTTCAGTTTTCTATGCTGTCTTTACTTGGATCTTGGTGGAAAAAATATGGACAAGCATGCAAATAGCAAAGACAGATTGTGGAGAGGAAGTCTATAGGTCATTACAGGGAAAGAATAATTCTAAATTATACTCTAGGAATGGGTTGAGAAAAAAATCAGTTGAATATTAAATACATGTTGCCTAAGTGTTTCTATGTGAAACCTTCAAATGAAGGAATCAAAGCTTAATGACAGAAAGCAGTTCAGAACAGAATGTACAAAAACACAGTGACTAACTTCATGAGTAGGAGAATAATTATACTTACAGTTACCTGGCTGAGGCAAAGATCTAACTTATGTTTCGCAGTTGAAGCTCATTCTAAATTCCCATTCTTTAAAATGGCTTTCTGTTTGGTGAAAAAAAGATTATCTTCCTGTGTCTAAATAACAATTTCCCCAAGAGTTTTGTGTTTTAAAAATCACTACCATATATTTCCTCCATTTTTATTCTCTTAAAACACAGGTTTCTCTACACAAAGAGCGAACAACTGAACACACTTAGACTTTCACAGTGTTAAGCTCTCTTTAACTCTTTAGGGAGACTAAAATTTCTTCACCTTTTCCTGCTCCTTGTTTTGGTTACTTAGTTACAAATTTACTGATAAACATGTGAACAAATATTAATTTTTCATCATAATATTTTTCTTGGAGAAGTATGCTTTGCTTGATTTAGTGCCTTGATATCTTTTAATAGCCTGATTTCCAGTGAGAATAGAAAGTTTCAGGAAAAAAAAAAAACAAACATGTTGTCCTCTGTCTCTTTCGAGGTGTACAAGTGTTGGCTTCCTTCAAATATTTTGAAATCTTTTCTGACCTATTCCTCCAATATAGTGTCATTATTGTCTTATCACAACTTCATTTTCTGGACTCCAAACTCCTGCAATATTGTTGTCAATGCTGCAGAATAACTCTCTCTGATATTTAACTTCATCTGAAGTTAAATGTCGCTCTTTCTTTCATACAAGTTTGAAGGACTATCTACAGTTACTATAGTTACTCTACTAAGTAGAGTCTAAATGCTGTTTCAGAAAAGATGGCTTTGCCAGCTAACAGGAAAGAGTGGTTGCCATAAAACTTGCTGCAGGTTACTTCCTCAAACTGAACTAGGACAGCCATCCTAGTCCACCCATTAGCAATTTGACATCTCTGCTGTCTATGATCAGACTCTGACAATTCTGGACAAAGCAGTAGAAAATATGAGAGGAATTTCCCAAAAAAAGACTTCTTCTGTTATACACAATCTTGGTTTCTTGTTAGCAATATGTTCTCTCCTGGCTTTCTCTTGGGGTCCATTCACTTGACTAGGGGTAAACACCATTGTTTTACTCTGGAATTATAATGGTACTTCTCCTGGTAAATTTATGCACAAAAACTGAGACCCAGTCATCCTGATATACCAAAATGTCAAGTCTCTAAGATGCCCAGTCCTTTCCCTGAGAAGAGAAAATGCAAAAAAATACTGTTCATTTTCAGAATAAGCAGAAACACTTTTTACTCGCTCCTTCAACTAAAAGAGGCTGTACAATCCTGCCACTGCTAAGAATTCATATTCATTTTCAGTCAATTTCTATGACCATTTGATCCATCAGCTGACATATAACTTTTCTGAGATAGAAAATTTGAAAAATAAGAGGTCACTGTTTTTGAAATGACAAAAAATTGTTTTCCTCAGTAATGCTAAATATTTAAATTTTTAAGATATTAGAACAGTTTTATAGTATTTTTGGCTCAGAAGCCTCATCACAGTTTTTTAAAAATGTGTATACATTTACATGTGGGTCTAGACTTTGTATCAGAATTGTGGAAACACCTGTTTTTAACTTGCTCACTAGACCAAAACAGTTAAGAATAAATGTATCAAGATGAGGGGATATTTCAAAAGAAAATGAAGCACTTATTTCCATTTTCATATATTTTCTTCCTTTTTTAAAAATGAAATATAGCTAAATGTCATCTAGGGATTGCACTTTGCTGTGAGAAATTAAGTATCTTCACTGGAAAACATAAGAACATAAACAAAGCTTGAGCTGCATGAATTTCATTTCCTCCAAAAAAAATGAATATTAGACTTGGTGCAAAGCCATAGAGTTGATTACCATAAAGATACGCATTGATTAACTTACCTGCTGAAAAAATTGTTCAGCTCATATTGTAGTATCAGGTTACCAGCACCGTGCTTTAAGGAAACTAGAAAAGGTGACATTTCTATTTCCGTACCACATTAGTTTGTGTAGATTAAATCCTTTTCTTTAAGTGTACTAGAAAGCCATAAACTTTTCATTCTTTTGGTTAACTCTGATACTACACATTTTTCTTCCAAGGTTAGCAGGGAAAGTCTCATAAGTGAGTCACAAATGTTACAGTTATCATGACTGTACCTGTCACATGGTGGAGCTAAGAATAAAGCCAGATCAGCTGATGCAAAGTGGTGCAGAACCACAACTGAAACTCTGTTTTATACCTGCTGAAGCCATAAGATACCTTCTGCATGTGTAATTCCTATGACCAAAGTTTAAACATGAAATAGCAACTGCAAAGCCATGATTTAGTATGTGCATTTCTCTACATGCATATAAGTGTTTTGGCAACACTTTCTGGAGAAAAATATCTTTGCCTAGAATGTATTTTAATCACTGCTAGGTGCTTCCTCTACCAGATATAAGGAATAGCCCTGCACAGCTAGGCTCATATTTTAGCTTACACATAATTTATATATACACACTTATAAGTCAGGAAGTAAAATTCATGCATGACCAGTTAGTTGCAAGTTTCAAATCTGAAAGGCACAGCACAGCATCAATACTAGTGTTTCTGAAGGCAGGCATATATCCTTGCAGCACCTTTTGAAGATTGGCTTGGTTGACCAGGGACAAAAATGAAATCTTCCTCCCATGGATATTTGTAGACACACCTTGTGACACACAGACATGCATGCAGTCTCAGTCACAGTTCATTAGCATCCCATATATTAATTTGTTTGACAGTTCTTCTATGCACAAGTATTCTACAAAGAAACAAATGCAAAGACTAGTTGTTACCCTAAAGTGAAATAATATTAGACTGTCCCAAGACATTGATCCAAATGTATACAGATCATTGCACTTTCAAAGGAAGTCTGTCTCTATCAGCATCAAAATCAGTGGACTGGGAAATCTGCAGTGTCTAAATGCTGCTGTTACTTTTTGCTGTTACGTTTCTATTTAGTGATACAACCCATGTGGTTTCCTTCTTCCACGTGGCTGATGTCTGTTGGTCAGCTGAAGAAGCAAATGGAAAATCCTTTCATAGAGTTTGTTCTATTTTCCTACTTCTTTGTACCTTTTAAAAAATTTCATTTAAAAATATTATATTTTGCTCTGAAAGTAGCAAGAAAATGCTTATAATTTACATAGTAGCAATTGGCTAGCATCCTGCGCTTCATTCTTATCAACTGCTTTTGTCTGAAGAGCTGTCTGGTGGGCACAGGCTCACTGGCTAAAGTGCAAAAATTGAGGTGTTATCTCCTCCATACTCATTAGTATTAATTCCTGCGGTATGTCCCTGTATGACATGATGGTGTAGGAGTACATATTTTGCTTCTGTGCCTTCCCATTTCTTCAGATGAAAAGAGAAGATAGGAAATAGATTACTGGTTAACAGTAAAGTTAATTTCTATTATTTCTCTTGATTTCGTATGTCTAGGCTATGTAGAATCATGGAATCATAGAATAGTTTGGGTTGGAAGGGACCTTTAAAGGTCATCTAGTCCAACCCCCCTGCAATGAGCAGGGATATCTTCAACTAGATCAGGTTGCTCAGAGCCCCATTCAGCCTGATGTTGAATGTTTCCAGGGATGGGGCATCTGCCACCTCTCTGGGCAACCTGTGCCAGTGTTTCACCACCCTCATTGTAAAAAAATTCTTCCTTATATATAGTCTGAATCTACCTTCTTTTAGTCTAAAAATATGTTTATTAAACTTATTAAAATAAGTTTAAAAATATGAGGGACTAAAAGTACTTTCAGCTGCATCTATGGTCTGGTCTGTATCTCTCTCCCTTTTTTTGTCCTGGTTTTTGTGGGAAAAGGACCCATGTGCATGGCAGGGAAGGAATATATTAGGGTGGTTTGACTTGCACAGTCTAGTCTAGATGAAGCCTAGTTTTAATCATAGAATTCAACTAATTTATGTTTGATCCAAAGAACTACTCCTGAGGCTAGATGAAGCCAATGTAGGACACATAAGGATGTATGGAGGAGGTAAGTCTTGCAAAAGGAACCACTGGGGAGGTTTCTCTTCTGTAGTGTTTAGTTCTTTCATAGCAGGTGTTCTGTGATTTGATTGTCAATCTCAGCAGTCTGAGGACATAAATTTTGGCTTTGAAGCAATTCCTCAAGGTTAACACGTTTCACCAGAGCAAGGGAGTAAATTCCAGAACACAAAAAGCTCTATCACAGAAATAATACCATGTTCACAGTGGGTACCAGCAGAAGAGGGCGGGATTAGTCATTTATCAAAGTATCTATTTGTCTTTTTACATTTCCTGATCATATGTATCCTCATGGTACTGAAGCCTCCTCTAATGTAAATGTAGTCTATGTTCGTGAATTATGCATAATGCTGTCTAATTATTTGTATATCCATTTCCATATTGCTGATCATTGCAATATCTAGGTCTCCAGAATAATTTTGTTTCACTAACCTTCAACTGACTATATATAAAACAAGCCATGTCTTCTTTGACAAGTACAGCTAAATCTTGCTCTTATTCACTTGTTCAATATCCAGCCTTCTAGACAAAGCAATAACGTGGGAAGTAAAAATGGTGAAGGAGGAAGAAAACAGTCTAAACATAGTTCAATATGCTTACTGAGAGAAAATAGAAAAATAACACCTGTAACTCACTGTTTCCTATCTCAGTCTTAGTCTGTTGATCAGCTCCAGGTTGCTTTAATATATAGTAAACATTTACAGAGACACTTTTGGCAGAAGAGCACTGACTTTGGCAGCTTTACAAGTAAATGTCAGCTCTGAGTTGTCCCGGGCCTCTGTGAAATACATCAGAGATTACTTGGCATCCACGAGTAACTGACCTGCTCCAAGTAGCAATCTATATTCTCATTTCTGAAGAATTCTAGAAGACCGATATTAAAGAATTCTACTAATTGCTAAGAATGGTTTTGTGCAAATAAATAGCCAATAACATTTTTTATGCAGTTTTCCTGTCAAGATTACAGAACTTCCAGGTTAATATTAATTTATCTGATCCATTTGTTACCCTACCTCAGTGTGTTTCACTAGATTTTTGTCTTATTTTTAGGGGGAAAAACCCCATAAATTAAAGTTGTTCATGCACTTTGAGTTATACAGATATCAATATCTATATGTATATATAGTTACAATTCCATTCAGATCCGCTTTACCCAGGATGTCTGCAGTGGTTTGCCTCGTCTTTCTGTAAGCACCACGAGATGCTGAAAACATATACTGCTTTTCTGCAAAATTAGGGATTTCAGCAATTAAGAAAAATCAGTGTTATAACCTTGATTAATTACTATTGTTTTGACTTGAATAAAGCTAACTGAACTCTGGATTCTTGTTCTTGTGAAGGGAGAATATTGTGCCCCTGATTCTGACTTATTTGTTGGACTGTCATGTGCATTACTATACAAGGTTAAAATTTGCAGATAAATAACTCAGAAGTGTGAACTAACCTAATATCATTTCTTATAGCTAAGCTGAACTTTTGAGAAAAGATTTGATACCAGGAAAGTATCTTTCCGACATGAAACAATGATGGGTTTCAGATAAAATAATTTAAAAATATTTTTAAAATCTTCTGGTTCCAATTCATAAACAAGTTTTGGAATCTCAGTTTATGTTTTGAAGAATGAAATAAATCTTACTACCTATTGCCTGTTGCTTAGGAGCACTCACTGTTGAGTAGTCGGTGTTATTTTAGAGGAGAAAAATAGGGTTATCTGTGCTTTCCCTCACTACCTGCACTAGTTTTTTTTTACAACAGATGACAGTATTTTTTGATTGGGGAAAAAGAGGAAAAAAATTATGCAGCATTTTCATATGAATGATAGCAGATATTGGGAAAAAAAAGGTTTTTTACAGGACACGTGTACATGCTAATACAGATTTAATAAGTAAAAGAGCTCTTAAATGAGATGTAAATATAAAAACATTGCTCAGATTTAGATGAAGTAGGGCTAAAGAGACAATTACGTAGCACTTGGTGAAATAAAAATCTGCTTTTGGGATTTCTAACTTCTTTGAATTTTGGTGAAGCATCTCATTTTTACAATGGACACTGTCAGAAGATTTATTATTACAGCTACTCAATTTTATATTGTTAGCAATAAGATCTTCCACGTCATCCACGTGTCTCAAACTGAGTATTTCTGTAAAACTTCAATCAGGCTGGTACAGAGAAAACATTGTTGCACGTGTTAAATCCAACTTTCATTTTTATTCCTTTGAACTTTTTAGTATCACAGGAAATTAGAATTATGGATATATTCACTATTTTGGTCAATGTCATAGTTTGGAGGGGGAAAGAGAAGAGGTTCAGACATTGGTTTTCCGCAGCTTCCACTCACTGCAGGTCCTGGGCTGAGCAGGACCTTTAGAGAGAAGAACATCCATCCTCGGTTAGATAAAGGATTCATTAATACCAGTAATCTGTTTCCAACAGTGATCATAATTAATATTCAGGAGAGAACCGGAACAAGTCAGGGAATTTTTCTACCAGTTGTGAAGCAAAATTACATGTACCTGAGCTAAGAGTCAGCAAGCTTTCTTTTGTTCAGTCTGTTGGGCCAGAACACTATGGAAACAATGATGTTATGGTATAAGATTCAGTATCAGTATCTTTTCAGTGTTATATGTTTCCTTTTAGTTCATTATCCTGAAGACAAAAATGAAAGACAATGAATTCTCATCTGAGGATGAAGCGGGATTATGCAGTATATGAAAGGAGTTCAGGAAAAAAACAAATCTTTTTCTGAATGTTACTTTTACAGAAAATTCTTTTCTTTACATCAAAAGAAATAAACTTTGTTTAACACAGATGTCAAATAGAACTGAGTTTAAAAAATACATACTAGCTATACTGGCACAAATGTGCACACTTCCTTACCTTAATCTTCAGTTACGAGTTGGCATAAAAAAGCATGGACACAAAAGGATGTTGCTCATTCTTAATAAAAGTCATTCTTAATTAAGGATTAAAGTACAAGACAAACTTGATTTTAAAAAAAAAGAAGAGTTCCTCTAAAGAAGCAAGACATGGAGAAATTCGAAGGATTTCTTAGTATGAAGATTTGATCTCTGACTGTTTGACTGAAGATCGCATGCACTATGTATATCAAGCTGCAAACAGTGTAGAGAAGATTAAAGTTCTGAAATACAAGCATTTTTTCTCTTCTGCATTGAACCAACTTTAAGACAAAACAGTACAAAGATTCTTAACTTTAATAAAGCATCAGCTATTACTGGAAGAGACCATACACTTTAGCTTTCTGCACTACCTTTTCTTTCTGAATTCATGTGTGTGGTCAATAATTTCAAAGTGAACTTCAAACAGGACATATTGAGTGAAGGCCAGTTATGTTTCTATAAAGGATATAGGATGGAAGACATTTTAAAAACCTAAAAAGGTGCGATTTAACATAAGAGTTATTGTCTCTCTAAACCTTACAGCTTTGAACAGTCACACAACTGACAAATATAAGATCAAATTTTTTGGCTTCTCTCTTGACAAATACAATGTATTGTTTTACCCCTTAAAAGTTTGCAATTTTGATTTACAGGATTTCTAAGTTTTGGGTGTTTTTTAAAATGAATTTAGGTGCAAAGTGAATTCTAAGGTTTTTTTATAGTGTGAAGTAGTCTGAAGTTTTTCATTTCAATATTCTCAAAACACTTCGTAATATAGTTTATTCCTAGAACTCTCAAAGTAAATATTTAAATTCTCAGGAATGTATAAGTAAGTAAAAGTTGCAGGGTGGTTATTGCCTTAAAAGGAGTAAACATCAGAATACACTTAATAATAATACACATTAGAAGAAATAAATCTATAAAACAAAATTTTGGCTCAGTCCCTAAATTAACTGCACCACAACCTGATACGTATCACTCAATATTCTTCTCTAAGGCGCTCTTCACTGAGGAACATATTATCACCAAAAGACCATATATGTCTGCATTTTCTTTCCAAAGTCATCTGAACAGCTTCCTATCTCAAACAATGACAATTATTTTGGATGCTGAAGCATGCTTACAGTTAGTATGCAATTATAATAAGGCATTGTAATAGTCTCAAGAACCTCTCTAAAGCCACAGTAGTACAGGCCAGACTGATAAAAATATGAAATTATTTTTAGCAGCAGAGTGGTTGTTGTTTCAAATTGACAGAAATGTGTTTCCTACCTCAAAGTATCCTGTCTTTGCAGTATATTAAGACAGCCTGCACATCATAGATCTCTAATGTGACTTGACATACCCAAAATATAAAACTATAAAAAGCTATAAAATAATATTAAAAAAAATCCTTCTGAATTCTGAAATGGAATTTTCCACTATGACGTTCTGGCACTCCAAAACAGATCTTTCTACAGATGAGGATGTGTCAATAATTGCCTATTTTCCTAAAAATATGGATTATCATAAGAATAGGACAGAGGAATAAAGAGAGCATAATAATACTGTTAGATGTAGAAGCGGTTTCGAGACATTTTTTCTTACTAATGTAGGGTTTTACAACTGATTTAAATTCACTGCCATCTCACAATAGAGAAAATTTATTTTCTTGGCAAAATAATACACATGCTTTATACTTGAGGTGTAATTTATCAAGCATATGGCTAAGAAGCACTGTTTTATATTGCAGTTGCAGAGACTTCATGCAATACACTTATGCCAATATAAGGTTGGAAAAGACTCCAGAAATTCATCTATATCTCTCCTTAGCCAAATGGTAGAATCAGATATTCCTAAATCATCCTGGACAGATGTGTCAGCCTCAACTGATGCAGAATATAGAATTTTGTAGCACATTCTGTATGAAGGAGGTGCCTGGGAGGCAGCAGCATTCACAAAAAAAAGTCTTTTTTGTTCCAGGCCAGGCAAGAGGAGTCTCCAAGCATGCCATAACGTGCAAAAAAAAAAAATAACAGCCAACGAACAAAAATGTATGGTCCAGCCTAGAGTCTGTTGAATACAAAATGGGTGATCTCACTCTTGGTTTCTTCCCCAATAGAGTCAGTCTATAGGTCAAGATGTTCATTAGCATTTGTGGCTGTGAAATTAAAACTCTGCTACACAGTTAGAGGTTTAATTTTGAGGTAAGTCTCTTTCAAAACACACCTCTCCAAGACTGCCTACTGTCAAGATCCTGAGCATCCTTCATGTTTTAGTAGCTGTGTTCTTAAGAAGTCTTGTTCTTTCTTGTGGAAAGTATCTACCTAGGTATTTTAGCCAAGGGATTCTGCAGAGCTCCTGCAAATTGGGGCTTGAACTGCTTAAATCTTTTGGAGAGTTATCTCATGGATTCTTCCCTTCTGCTTTCACTGTTGATTTGTTTTTTTTTTCCTTTCCCCTATTGTCAAGTACATCTACAAGAACTAATTACCTTTTCCTATTATTATGAAAGAGAGAGGAACAACATAAAAATTGTGATGTCAGAGGTAAAGAAAATGTCTTACTATCTTACAATTGCATTTTAAAGCAAACAAAAAACACTACTCTTTTGCTGGTTGTAGTTTTAGAAGGGAAAGTTGATAGTAATCAACAAGCAGTGAATCACCAAGTGAGTAATCAAACCCTACTATATACCTGTGGTTCATTCTTCCAGTCAGTGTATTTATTTTGTCTATATGTTTCTTGAAAATATAAAAAAGAAAATACTGGTACAAAAGATGTCCATTTCAAATCCACAGATGAAGGTAAAATATTCTTATATTTTTAGATGACCCTGTTCGCCTGAACAGCCAGAATATATTGTTGGCCAGAGATGAGGTTTCTTGTTCAATAAACATTTTACAGTAATTATCAGCAGCTTAATTACACCTTTTAAATTCTCTTTTTAGTTCTCTTCTGAACTGAAGCTTTTACTGGAGCCAGTAAAAGCCAGTAGGGCAAAAGGTGAATTCTGAAATAGGCTGTAACCTATTTTTTTTTCCAATTAAGCACATGCAACTTAGGTGAACATAGACTGAAGGAATGACATCTTAAGATCCCTTCCAAACTTAACTGTTCTATGACCATGAAATGAAGTTCAACAGCTAAACTCATAAATTTGAAAACTTTTGTTCATGACCGGATTAATCTCAAGAAAAATGAATGGGAAGGCACCTTCATGCATTCCCATTCATAAGTCAGATATGTCAGGGATCTGGAAACATCTTTCAGTATGCTCCAATGTTATATTGGCTTCTAATAGTAAACTAGTAATAAAGGGAAGAAATGACTGGATCACTTCCAGGAAATTTTGCCACCAACATGAGGAGAATAGACAGGTACAGAAGTTGCTTACAAGACATTTTTATTAAAATATGGCTCATTCAGAGCTTAATAAGGTGAAGTTATGATAGACTGGATATAAGACATTTTCTGGCAAGAAGAGAAAATAAAATTCTGTAGATGTATTAAATGCTAATAAGAGCGGTCAGGAAACCGCTTTTCTACCTCTCCCCTACTAAGTAGATTATATTGACAGTGAAGAAATGAAAGACCAACTATTATCACTAAAAACTCAGCAGACTTTGGATTTGTTGACTCCTGAGTGCAATCACAATATGTATAGGAAATTAATTTGGATATGAGGGCAGGCACACTTAGAAGTTTAATTGCTTTTTGTGTTCTTCTGCTGGCAAGTCAGTCTTTTCACTTTTAAAGCGGATTTGCTTTTATTTTTTTAATCAGGCTGATGTTTTGAACCAGTATTTTCTATTGACAGAAAGCGCCCTGTATTCATAGCCAGAGCATTATTAACTAGGTTTAAGTTAAAATGTGATTACTTTTACAGAGAACTAAAATATTTGTGGGATTTTGTTAGATATCTTTTCAAAATCTCGCTTTCCCACTCTCATGCTTTAGTGGAATCGCCCTAAAAGTATTTTGGACTTTTCTTAAGTACTCATTTTTTATTTCTTTATTTAGTTAAGCGCAGCAAATATGATTTATTCTATTCATATCTAATTGAACTCATGATTCAATAATACTCATTCTGTGAAATTTTGGTCAAAACAATGCTGCAGATTATTGTTAATGATACGTAACAGTCATGTTTAAATTGCTACATGATACAAAAATGCATCATTAAAGCACAAAAGCTTCCTGCAAATGAACACATGCATTTTTACCTTTTTAGCCTTATGAATATGTCTAAGCAGAAAGTATGTTTGAAATCAAGATGTTTTACATGTACAGGCAAACACTCACATGCATATCTGTGTGTACATGAAAGAATGAATTCAATGTAGGCAAAAATGTTGAAATGACCAGCCAGGGTATTACTCAATGGTTCCAAGTTAAACGTCAACATTTACGTTACTCAGTCTCACAAAATATCATATTAACAGCAGTCTCGACTTCTAATAAGATCTTATCAAAATGCATCATTAGTAAACTGGGAGAAGTTTACTAAGAAAGACAGTGATCTTTTTTCAGTGCCCACGTAAAACTAGATTTCTCAATTGAAAATCCCTGTTTGTTGCCTTGGTGAAATGTGCTTTTTAAGTCATGAAGGTGCTAGAATTTAAAATATACTAAATTTACAATATTTTTTTTGAGTTTCTATCCCATGACTAATTCTGACCTTTAGACATTGCTTTGCAAGATAATTGGGACTACCAGTTCACAAAACTTCATGTAAAAAGCAGTTTGTCAGTTTAGAACCGAAAGTGACTTTTAATCACCATGCTGAAGTATTTTATTGTGAACAAAACTTACCTGTACTCTTCCATTTTGGAAGTGATCCCTTAATTAGGGTCTGGTCCAAGTTCCTTACATCGTTTTTCTTTATTAAAACATAGGTTCATTCTGGATCACGCGTTCCAAGACAGAGTGTGGTTGTAGAACCCCTATGAGCGACTGCCTTACTTTTAACAAGAGGAGGCTTGGTGCATCATTCTCAATTTTTGGTTACAGAAGAGAATGGGAGAATAAATGAAACACATTAAAATTGCCTAAAAATTCAACTGACTAGAAATTAAATGCCTTATATTTCATTTTTGAAAGAAATTTGAATATTTAATTTCAGATTAATTAGAGTATTGTAAAATGCCAACAAATGAAATAGTTGTTCAATCTGTTGCCTGTTCTGCATTGGCTGATCAGAGAATACATTTCCTCTTAATAGCCACAGTAATCGTGCTGCTATATACCTGATACAGAGCCAAAAGATAGTCTCATTTCTAATGATGCTTGGATACCTATCAATTCCTTACAATATTGTTGGTGTCTAGTTTCTATCCCAGCAAAATTTCCATCAAGAGTCTGCAGTGGAATGTGATAAAACACACAAAACATGGTTTCTTTACTGAGAACTGTATAACAAGACATGCCTGAAATGGAAATATGATTGTCTGGGTTTTGCAAGCAGGAAGGTGGGAGAAACTGAATTGAAATTACATTATATTTTCATGAAGAAGTTATTTTTCCCAAAACCTGAAATATTTATTGAAATAAAGTTTAAAGTTTAAGTTCTGTTAAAAACAAGGTGAATAGACACATTCCTTGTATACTTTCACCTTTTGAAAAAAGCAACTTTGTCAGTTCTCACATTTTGTTTTATTCTGATACTTGTACAGTATTAATGTCGTGACATCTGAGTGCCATATGAACCATTGAGCATTAAGTTTTATTTTCATTCAGTGCTGCAATATCACTCCTAAAAGACATATAAAGGAAAGAAACATTAAGTGATTTCACAAGTGGTTTCCGATATCTCACAAAATAACAAAACTATTTGATTATCATCATAAATCTGCAGGAAAAGCATCTGACTAAATAGTGCCAGGTGGCTATAACCGAAATACTATTCAGTCTCTCATTTGAAGGTGTAGTGATGGATAGATAATGTTTTCTTCACAAAGAAAAGAAATGACAAAGAGACACTGATTGCAGTTCAACTCTAGGAAATTACTTTGTAAAAACGTATGTTGTTGGATCCCACATGTACTAGGTCTTATTCTGATTTAATAAAAAGCTCTTACTGGTGTTAACTTTGTTGCGCCCAGAGTGATGGCTGGCAACTGCAGACCATTGCGTGCATCACCAGAAGACCCTATGACAGTTATTTTCTTGCAGAATTTTCCAAAGGTGGAATTAGGTTTGCACTGGTGTTATGGGGAAGAATGCTATGCAGCAATCAGGTCTCAGAAAGATGGCACTGAGGTATTAGAGTGGTCTGGCAAACTTTAAACTGGTTACTACACAACACAGAAAGTCAGATTTAACCTCAGTCTCCAGCTAATGTTGAAGGCAAGGAGTATTTTCTTGATATATAAAGCCTAAAGAGACATCTGACCACACTTTTCCAGGCATAACAGGTAATTTTCATTTTCAGTCTTTGCATCCACTCTTCAAATGATTATCAAAAAGGAAACAAAGGAAAATTTGAGTTACTGTCCGTTCAAATCCATATTCTGACCACTAGAATTAACTGTCTTCCACAGAAATCTCTGTTCACATAGGAAAGTTGTCATAAACATGGTGAAAATTTGCTTAAATTAATTATAGGCTAATAATTATTATTATTATATATTAATTAATATGATTAATAAACAGAGCATTTTCACAGTATATCATCAAAGAGATTGGAAGCAACAAATCTACCTGCATAGCAAGAGGCTCCAATATTCTTCTTCAAGTAGTAGGCTACAGCTGACTTGAGAGTAGGCAATGGAGAGTGAGAAATACCAAAGCAGAAAGGTATACTTACGTCATCAACCATCTCAGCAGCCTGAGAACTTTGAAGAGCTCCTGGTAGACATTAAGTTTGCTTCTCTCTGAGAAAAATATTGAAAGAGTTAACATTTGGTCTCTCTGAATGAATCCAGCCTGCTGCACAGGAAAAGGATAGATATAGGTAACTTGGATTTTATTCATACAAAGCACCATATTTTAGGAAGACATAAAATTCTCAGTAGACTGTAAAGCATTCTGTTTTTCACATAGTGGCTTAAAATGCTGAATAATGCAAATGCATATACAATATGACACAATGGAATTAAAACACACAGAATAATTTATATATAATTGTGCCTCCACATCTGGCATTTTCTTGCCAAACAAGCTAAACCCCATACTGATAAGAATGCAGTAAAACTTTATACCTTGTATTTTAAAGCCCACATCTACGATTGCACAAACTGTGTGTAAAGTCAGCCAGCACAGCTTATGCTTTTCTGTCTTAAGCCGAATGACAGACAAATGTAACTAACCATGCAGGTGTTCATTAATCTGCAGCTAACGTCATCGCATCGCAACCTAGAAACAATGCAATGCAAAAATGAGACCTCAGAAAGCCTGTGTAACCCGACGAGCACATCTACCAGGAGCTGTTATTCAAATAAACAATCAGTTCATTAGCTTGTTATTGCTGGTCCTAAATGTATAAAACTCCTTGAGAAAAAACAAGGCACGATAGTCACAATCTGTTTGGGGCTGGTGAATCCAATCAAAAGGGCTTGGAGAGTGCATGTTGGTGCTGTGAGACTGAGGAATGCAAGTGGAGGCACAGGGACTGAGGAACCCTCCACAGCCTGTTTTGAACCCGCTAATGTGTTCTGCTCACTTAATGGCATCTTATAAAACATCTGGTCTCAAACGCTCAAATATTGATTCAGTATATGGAAATCTGGTATTACACTACTGCTGTTTCTAGGAACAGCTTATATAAACAGATCTGACATGATTGTGCCATATGGTTTTATTTCTGGAGTGCTTTGACTACATTTTTTAGGGGGAGGGGGTGATTAATTGGAGTGATTTATAGGTCCCCCTTGCTTCTTTCAAGGTGGATGACGACTAAGCTGTAAAAACCACAAATTTTGGTGTCCAGGTTCATAAGGGCTTTCAGTTAATGGTTAACTGAATGACAAATCTCTGCTGTGCATTCACGTGTGACTCCAGTGAGTGGGTGATAAGGCCTAAATCCTCCATAGAGTACAAATGTGCAGGCTGAAAAGGAAGTATGTTTTACAGGCTCTATGTGCTTTTACCATGCCACATTTACCACACATTAGTGAAGGCAAATACAGGGAAATGAGAGGTTTTGAAGAGACAAATAGGTTGTGGCCCTTTTGCAAACATCAGTAACAACTTGAATATTGCACCCGGGTAAAGAGCGAAGCTGCAGGCTCTGGGTTAGGTTTACAGTCTAAGGAATTCAGTCAGCTTGAAGATGCTATTTGTCCTGACATTCCTTCCTCACCAGCCTGACTCTCAGGCCCTACCATCTCAGGCTGTCTCACAGAACTGCCATCTTTCTGCCAAACTCTTTGTTTGGCTACTCAAACACACCAAAAATAGTGTTTTATCACTTGGCGCATACAGTGATATCTAGATAGAGGATGTGCAGAGTCATGTGGATACTCCCATGTGACATGACCTGGGGTGTGGGCAGTTGAGTAGGAAGTGACAAAGATGTACACAACTGCTAGACTGGCTTCCTCAATTTTTGTTCCATATATCTTTGTCACAAACACCTGAACCCTGAAAACCTGTTTTGTTCAACTGTGTTTGATCTACTCCCTCTTCCCTTCACAGATCTTTTGCTCACTTGGCTTTGTGGGTGCAGTTCATCCCTGTGCAGCTGCTACAGAGTTACGAAGACAGTAACCACACAGTAGTATTAGAGAGACTCATGCAACTCCTTACACACATTGCAGATAAACCATCTCTTAAATATTTGTACCACTTCTGTGCTTTTGATTAGTTGCACTGTACCTATGCTAGGAACACAGCAAATTGTTTCTATTGCTCATGATTTGGTGCTGCTAATTATACACTCAATACTTACCTATTGTCCTCCTATCTATGAAGATTGTCAGGCATGTTGAGGCAGGGAACAGAAAGAGTGTTACGTACTGAGCTGGATAGGCACACAGGGCAAGGTTAAACCCTTGGGTGAGCTGTCCCTTGGCAACCCGTAGACAAATCCATGAAGTTTTTAACTTTCAGACATAGGCCCTAAAACACTACAGAATACCAGACTGCAAATACATAAATTACCACGTCAGATCAGACTGGTAGTCCATCTTGTGAAAAGCCTCTTACTGTAGAGTATCAAATGGTTTCGAAAAAACAATCCTGCAATAAGCAGTTTTCAATACTTAAACAGAGTGTTTCAGTCAGCTCAGTGGCGTTATGTATTAGCATGATGTAACAAGTTCTGCTGACTCATTTTGCTTAGGGTGAAGCCTATTTCCTTGTCTTACCTTAGAATGACAGGTTTATTTAATTGATTCATTGCTCTTACATTCATAAGAAAGGTCGAAGAATACTTCTTGAGTGCCTTTCCATTGTTCATCATTTTAGTATATATCTTTTGCCTTTCTTGTATTAATATTTTCCCCAAGGAAAAGATCTCTTCCTTTTTTCGGTGCAATATTTTGTTAATTTCTTTATTAATCCTACTTTTGGATTCTGCCAACTAGAAGTATATACTTTTCAGTCAGAACTGATAAAGGCTGAATACAATGCTAAATATGAAATGTCACTTGCCTTGTACGTGGCACTACGGATTTTAAAGTCTCCTATATTCTTCCCTAAGCATATTCTTCCACTTAGATATAAGATTTTTAAACATATGCTAATATATTCTAAGATTTTTAAGGTGACTCTACACATTGAACTGCATTTAAAATGCAAAGAAAATGTTATTTATTTTCATACTTTCTGTATTTTAATATCTTGACTATAAATTTTAATTAACACGAAGCTTTGTTTTTCTTGTTTTCTCCTTTCCCACTGCCTATGTATGCAGCAGGGAAAAGACATAGATCTTAAGGGGTTTCTTCTTCCCTACTTTAAAAGCCGGTTTATAGATGTTACAAAGTCTGCTGATTTGCCCTTTTTGGAGGTGGAAAAGAGGACCACCACTTCTCCATTACGAAAGCACTCCTCTCTCAAAGTCGGAGGAGTCAGAAATGCCAGTCTTTGGCATTTCTTCCATACAACTGCATGTAATGGGCAAATCCTTCATACTCAGTGCTACTGCTTCTCTTCTGCTCCACCAGTTCTTCTTTGACCAGCTGTATCTGGTGAGGCTCTCTAGACTGAGAAGGAACTGGTGAAACCAAGCAGGGAAGCTGAGAAATCTGATGGGACGGGGTCTGATGTAGGATGATGCACTCTGCCAAGGGTGGGTGGAGGAGGACAGAACAGAAAGATGGACAAGTAGTGTCTGACGTTGCAAGGTCAAGGTAGCTGTTCAATGAGTGCATGCCAGCAGAAGAAGTCTGTCTGAACTCAGCCTATTTCACCTTTCAGCTATACCTGGTGCTAGGCACACTAAACTCATCCACCTTTTGGAACCACAATAAGAGCAAATAGTTTAGCATCTTTCTACCACAGGCAACCAACAGGAAACATAAGGGTAACAGCATTTACCCTGCACAGAGCTTTCCACCCTCCTCTTGCCAATTCCTGTGCCACTGCTGAGGAGCATTCTACAGCTGAGGGAGGAAGCATCGCAGTCATATTGTTCTTAAGGTTTTGTGGGATGTAGTGACAAGTCTGGATAGTGAAGGATGTGAGGATCCCTAGGCCACTGCATACCATGCAGAAGATTTAGCAGAGCATGAAGGGAAGCACAGTGCTGACTTGAAGGCCAGTAAAGTCAGATGGCCAGGGAAGTCTGGGTGGAGAAAGAAATCCTCCTGGGAGACTGGATTCCTGCTGAGGTCCTGCTGCAAGTAACTCTCACCAGGGTCCAGGGGTCACCACTGAGCTTTCCCTGCCCTGACCAGCCCTACCAGGGGCCCACCTTCCCCCTGTCCCATGGCAGCCCCAGCCAGGGCCCTCAGCCTGGTCTGCGGCCATGCTGTGGGGGTTCAGTGGGGCTCAAGGAATCAACAAACTAGAAACGGCACCAGTGCTTTAGCATTTGGACTAAGCATCAGCTCATTAGCTATCTGTCACAAACACAAGTTAATTTACATTAATATGAAGATGTCGCTTCTACCAGCAGGAGGTTCAGAGATGTGTCCAAAATTTAAAAATATTTACTGATGATTTCTTTTTGGATATACACTACTCATGTCATCACAGACTCTCAACAAATTCCCTCCCTTCCTTTTCTCTGGGTGTTTCTGCACGAGTTGATAAGACTTTGTGCGTTTGAACCTTTGGTCTTTTCTTCCCTGAAATGCTTTGCAACCTGTAATTTTCTGATGCTTTCACCATTCCAGAGGTATTTCTGCTGCCTCTGTCTTACAGCTTTTGCTTCTGCAGAGCACTGGGCCTGTAAATATGGCCCAGACTGTGGCTTTCTGAGTGACCCAGAAGTCCACAAAAATCTCAGAAATTACATTTTCAAAAGATAGGGAGATAAATAGGGTCGAGTATAGGTAGATGTGCATATAAGGGAAAAGCATGAAAATACATCGTTTAAGGCTTCTGATCATCTAATGATATTCAGATATGAGGAACTTAGACACCTCAATTAGCATAATTGCAAACAAAATTAATTGCACCTGAAACATTTCATACGTTAAAAAGAAAGCTGCACTCAAACTGTTACCCTTCAGAATTAGCCTCAGAAATTCTCAGGTGGGCTATGAAAAGCAGATGAGCCTAATCAAACCCTTACATCTCATCTCAGGATTTTCTAGAAATTCTTCATCCCCTCATCTTGATTTGGTTTTAGCTTATGTACAAAACCAGATGGAAACCAATTTTTTATATTTGGTTTAAATGTGGCCCAGGGGTGTATCAATCTCTCCAGACAAATTGATTTCAAAAGACCCTAAGTGTTTTGTCAATACCTAATGGTGATTATTCATGGGGTTTCTGGTACCATCAATTCTAAATGTAAAATTTCCCGTCATATGAGCTTGAATGTGAATTCCAGACAAGGCTTATTGCTGTTTAGAGATTCAGGACTGATAATACTCAATGCAGGACTGATGATTTTAATCCCCATAGTTCTTTTCATGCAGGCTTTAAGAAAACACCTCCTTCAGCTATGAAGTATTCCATTGTATTCTTCCAGAATATTTCACACAAAATGAACATAAATTCATTTTTTTGGAAATAAACTGGCAGCTGATTTTCTTATATAAGAGAGACTGTACAGTGGTAAGCTTGTATATAAAAGAACATAACTGACCAAAACCTTTTATTGCATGATTTCAAAGAACACTATCAAACTGTGTGTGTTGTACAGAAGAAAAATAAATTTGAATGGCTGGCAGACAACCTCCAGTACTTGCCTTTTTAATATCATTGGTATTCACATTGTTTTGCTGGTATGACTTTCAGCTTGTAACTACCAGGCAAGAATGTGAGTTCTGTGAGAAATATCAAGACAGGATACATACCTGGTGAGGGAAGTCTGACTAATTTAGGAGTTTATTATATATTCTTGGGCCAAGGTCCAAGCCATTGCACAGGTCACCCACTTGAGCCCAAGTTTAGATAACATCCGCAATGTATGAGAGGAATACTATGCTCACACTCAACCTCTAGAGTGGCTAAGGGGATGACAGAGAACAGGCTTAGGCCAACTTTACTCGCAGAGGTAAACAAACTCCCTAGTATTTTAAACTGGATACTATGTGCATGACACATGTTGAAAGTAGGAAGTTTGGCTTTTATGGTGGGGGTAAATTTGTAAAATATTACTTTTTTCTCCTTTGAAAACACAGCCTAGTTTCATAACCACATAATATGTTTGACAAGAAAATAGCAAACAACAATAAGGAAAGCCGCAAGTCATGGCAAACTGCTCTCGCATCTGTTCTTTAGTGATCAGCCACAGGAGATCCCAGGAAGGACATGAGCACAGTGAAAATGCTTCGTATCAGAACTCTGTTCTCCAGATCAAGGTTCTATTAGTGATGATTATGTTTCTCTGTACTTTTTCTGTGTTACAAATACACTCATTCCTCTCCATAATGATGGATCATTAGGTCAGCAGTGGAAAGCTCATCTAATTTTAAGATCAGAGATTGGGGAGGTTCCCCAATCACAGGCGAGACTCTGCATCCCTGTGCTCCAATTCTTTGCTTTAAAAATGGCACAGCTGGACAGACCTTGTTTGTGACACATGATGTAAATGCCAAGTGCTTACTGACAACGCTTCTGACAACCTCATGTGTCAACAAGAAGGATTATAAGAAAAAATATGATATTTCTGAATCCCCACTGGAAAAAGAAAGAAAACTGTAAAATATTCAAGGTTTCAAATCTTGTGTTTCTTGTGTAGTTATTGATATATTCATTTAATATCTTCATTAATTTACTTTAAAAACTAATGAAAATCACACTTGTCTCAAAAATAACAGCTAAATTTCACTTGAATATGGAAAACTAAACCCATCAGCTTTCTATATATTGTCTCCAAACTGCCTTGCTTCTTTGCAGGCTACATTCAACATATAATGACTGTACTAGTAGTACATGCAATATATAATTTATTACACTGTGTACCAGAATGTAATGCTTTCAAGAAGTTCCATTTCTCATCTAGATTTTTTGATTACTGTTAGCTACCAAACTGCTCTAGGAATCAAGAGATTTCACAAACAGCATAAAAGTCAGATTCTCACAGCAATTGATGAAAAGGACTTGAAGTATAATTGAAAGCATATAGTACAACAAATCAAAGGTAATAAAATAATGTTTTAAAAAGGGGAAATGTGAGATAAATATGAGGAAACACTTCTGCCAATGAAGTGTTTTATGATGAGAATAAATCTCCTAGAGAAAGTAAGGAATCATCACTTGTGGGTTCTCACACCACAAATGCACAGTCTTCATTAGATTATTGCATGGTATGATTAGAGATTTCTTTAAAAGGGGCTTTCTATTTTCTGCATTTCACATGCAACTTTAGGTTTTTTACCTTAAAAAACAGAAAGGCAGAAAGTATGTTTGAAATGAAAATGTTTTACATGTACAGGCAAACATCTTTGCTTGTCAGAGAAGGTATGTTTTTCAATGATTGCAGTAAGAATTACATAAAATTCTTTAAGTCAAATTTTTCACTGTGTAACCTCATTTTCCAACTTTACATTAAACAGTTGAAAATATATGTAAATTCCAATGTAACCATATATATAAAATGTGTGATATTTATAATTACTGTGAAAAAATTGTTTTACATTGATTACTTCAGGAAAAACAAAGGAAAATGAGTAATTACATCACAGTGAACACCATAGTAATGAGAAAGGCTCCACATCCTTAAAAATACTGGCATTAATAAGCTGTCCTCAAGGTTATGTTGTACAAGCTAATTAAAACAGAAGTCATACATAAGTTTTTACAACGTTTATTGTGATTACATTACTATTTCTTAATGTTGTCGCCTTTCTAACCTATTCAGAGTCAAAACAGCTGAATGGAACAACTGAATGAATTTACTGCACAGTATCTGCTAGTCTATTGGTGAACTGATTAAAAATTTTTACTATTTCTTTCCTGCTACAATAAATTTGAATGAAGTAGTTTGTTGTTATCTGGAAGCAAAACCCATGTGCAAAAGGTGTGCAGAGGAAGATGTGCAACCAGAAAAAAAATTCACTGTAAGTCTGTCCATTTTTGCCAGTCTTCCCCAAAGACAGGGAAAGTTGAAGGAAAACGGATGAAATACTGAAGGCAAAAATATATAGGAAAATATATTAATAACTATATCTCACTTGAAAATTGTTGCTGCATGTTTTAGATGCCTTCAAATTGAGTAGCATTTTTCTGTACTTTGAGACCAAAACAGAGTAAACTGTGTTGCTTCTAATAACAAGGACTATAATATTTTCTGCATATAAAAAATAAGAATTGTGCTTTAAAAATAAATGATATTCTATCATTTATGCTACATTATGTGTAGCTTGGATGTGACACTTCCTGGGTAGTCACAGAAGACTCTCCTCTGTGCAGAGTTGTCACAGAGGTTTCCATATCACTCCCAGGAGAAGCAGGGCAAAGAAGTGTCACTGGAACCTGTCACAGTCCTCAGCTGTCCCCTGGGGACATTCTCCTCCTCAAACTTATGCTTGAGGACTCAGTGGCATACAGACAGCTCAAGATCACAAGGTCACAAAGAAGGCTTCAAATCAGCTTTGGAAATACACAGTAGAGTAGTTATACACACCAAAAGCTATGTGCTCAGCAGTGTAACTCTAGCAATCTGTGGGCAAAGAGTGAGAAGTACAGAGTTTTATCTTCTCCAGCAGAGAAGTCAATAGTGTGATACAAATTTGTGTGAGTAAACATCAGCCACTGGCAATCTCTGTGTTTGTCTGAAGACATAATTCTGCAGCTAAAATGTGTTTAGTATTCAAAGTAGCCCTACATTCACAAAGGGTTAAGGCTTTGAGAAAGTCGTGAGTATGGAAGTGGAGGCAGTTTGAAATTAAGTCCTTGGAACATGGAAGCACTTGCAGATGTGGCAGTTCATGTTTGGCTCTCATTTGTCACCATGTATCCCTAATGCTTCCAAATGCAGTGAGATGATCTGCCTCCGACAGAACAACCTATTGCAGGTTGCTTTCTTAGACTAACTGGCATTGCAAGCAAGGCTAGACAGGAAGATTAACATTGGGCTTCCCTGAAACTGAAGCGAAGGCTGTAGCTGTGGGTAGATGTCATGCATGCAGAAAAGATCCTGGAGTGCCATGTTCATGAAGAAGAAAAACACCCTGATGGATCAGACCAGCGAACATTCTTTTAGTTCAGTATTCAGTCTGATGGTGACAGTAGAAGATGCTATTTTGGGAAAGCATGTAAGCCTCACACTGCTGAGGGCCATTCTTCTCATAATTCCCCAATATCCTAAATATTAGGCAATGTAGCCCTGCTTAGGCCTTCTGTTGTCCCTTTGAGGATATGCTTACTTCATCTAAACTTTTTCTGAACCTGCTAGTAATGCCTATCTCTGCAATCCCTGTGGCAACAAGTTCTAGAAATTCACAGACTGCAGTATAAAAAGGTATTTTATCTGCTTTAAATTGATCTCCTACGAGTTTCATAAATTGCCCCCTAGTTCTATCATCCTGAGATTTGATGAATGAAATCATTCTACGTTCACCTTATTCACTGCCTTCCGGACTTCGTAATTCTCAATACTTGTATATGAGCTCAGCAGGTACAAGAGATTCAGAATCTCTGATGCTAGGATCTTATTTAAGGGCTTCTGCTGAAATGTCTTAGGGTACATTTATAAATTAGATATCATCTTGAATTACAATATACATTTGTGGAAGAAATGTGGTAGGAGGATGGTTGTAGATAGATGTACATCGTAGCTGGTAAATGACACACTTTACAACAAGAAAACTGTAAAAATGGCAGAAGGAATCCTTCAACGTTAAATACCAACAGTAGAATATTTTCATTGAAATAAGATTATTGAAAAAGATTAAGATATTTAAAACACAAGAAATGTCTGTTTCTATTGTTTCTCTTCCCTTTTTTTTAAAGAAATCAAAAGTCAGCAATTTTAAACGAGTTTCATAATTTTGTGTTTTTAAAAAATGAATCATCATTTTCATTCTTTTTAAAATGAAATTTTAAAAAATATTACAAGAAACAAAATGAAATAAAATGGTATGTAAGAATAATAAATACTGAAATTATGTTTTGCTGTCTGCATGTTGGATAACACATGCAAGGGTTGGACTCTGTGGCATAGGATGAAAGCATCAAAATTTCAAAGGATCATGATTTGCAGTGAGGAGTGTAAACAGTGATTAAAGAATCATGGTAAATACTGAGATCCTCACAAGTTCTAATCTCCTTCTACATGTAAGTTTCATTTTAGTGGAGAAGTTAATTTAGGCCAGATCTCATGTAGGTGAACATGCTACACAGACTTATGTTTATTAGTCTGACAGAGGCTTTTGATACCCTTTTCCTTGCCAGTAGAATAAAAAGTAGAGACGAAGGGACAGCGAGTGAGGAAGTCTGACACAGACTTAAAATCATGTGCTTGAGCTTATGAAGAAGCTGTGGCTTTGATTAGAGGCATGGTGTTTCTCTCTGTGTGCAGGGTCAGGCCCTATGCTATAAATACTTACTTCATCATGGGGAACTAGTCTTCATCTGTGTTTGGAAACTTGAATTCAGAAGCAGTAAGGAAGATTGAAAGGGTCAAATTTGTACTTGATGTGACTCCTTGGCAGTAAACCAAGGATAAATTTGGCTCATGTGTACAAACAGAAGTAACTAAAAATGTACAAGTGTTACAGAGCCAGATAAAGCAGCAAGTCAAGGGATAACAGAGGGCATCAGCTTGAGAGGTAATCAATATGTGTGGGAGGCTGGAAAAGATAAGCAACACCAATGTCAACAGAAAGTCAGAAGCGGGGGGAAAAAAGCTATCACAAAGTGGTAAAATAAAACTTTCTTTTTCCCCCTGCATCCATCAGTGAAGTTTGCCTTCCATTAATTATTTAATTGTTTAGGGTTATATCATGCACTTGACTAAACTAGTATGCAAAAATGGAAGTGATCAGGAATATTTCATACTCTTTTTTTTAGGCTGGAATGAAGCCTTAATATCCCATTTTAATGGAAAAAACTTGGTTTGCGGTTCTGCTTATGCCCCACAACCCATAGCCTAAAAAGGAGGCATTGTTAAACAGTATGTGCAATGTTGCACAGTGTTAAACAGTGTGTGCAAAAGTGCAATGCAGCTGGAAGGATCATGTGTTGCCCCCAAAAGGAACAGGCAAATAGAAAATCAAAACTGTAATTGCTCCTGTTCCAATGTCAGCAGTTTTGTACATGAAAGAAACTTCTTAATGAATGAATAGATCCCTGGGCAGATCCCAGCCTCGGTACACACAAGACATTGTGAGTCCAGATGTGCAAACATAAAATGTTCGCTGGTCAGGGGAAGATTTGGACTGAATGCGCCATGCTTATTTCAAAACCACAGAGTTCTATTTATTTCCCCAGGTTGACTGTGTGGTCTAGAGAGTCATTTTGAAAGTGGAAAGGCCAGCTTACAAAGAGTCACAATGTAAAATGAGTATCTGGATTCACTGTTGCCCAGTATTCTTTGCAGCCATTTATTCACAAGAAATTAAGAAAATGCAGACATAAACAAGTTATTGACTATGAGAGTTTACACTCCTCTAACTCAGAGGCTGCTATGCCTCTGTATAATGTAATTTAGAACAAACACAAAACTGGTCTTTGTTACTTTATCTGACAGAAAGGCCTAAATACATTCAGAGCTTGCCTCCTCCCCCAGGCAGTTTCAATACACATACATCTACTAAACCAATGTTAGGAAATCCTCTAAACATTAGCTAAATTTTATTTTGATAATTTAAATGTGTAATCTAAACTGCTGCACCTTTTAAATATATCTTTTCTTTTTCTTATTGTATCTGACTGGTGTGTTTTCTTGTGTATGAACTAAAATATTTTAGAGCTTATTAGTACTGTTTTTAAAAGTGTGCTAGCAAAAAAAAACATAGTGAAAGCTGGAACTGGTAAGTCTGCATTTTAGCTGGCTTTTGAGAAGCTTCAGTAGTAATAGCTGACAGTGTTATGATAGCATTACAGCATCCTCCTTTTTAAGAGCTTCGTCTAAACTGCAGGATGGATTTATGCTCCTAGGTGCAGTCCGAACTCTGGGTCCTTTGATTCCCCCAACCAGAGGGCCAATTCAAATGCATTAAAGTCTCTGTTTCCTTGTTTATTCAGGTCTTCTTCCAGTTAAAGCATGTTGTGGTGCACACACATACACTCATTCCAGAAAAGAGTTTTAATATGGCCGGTGTGCATACATCCAGGGTGAGACAGGGGAAGCTTTCTCAGTTCCCCCAGCTTAGGTGTGTGCATTTGGAGCTTGCCAAAGTGATGATATTCTTCTATGCCTGCTTTATATGACTGCTTTTAAGCTGCTGGAATTCTAGTGATGTTAGTCTAGAATGTACTGGGGCTGAGGGGAAGGGAATTTTGTTCTTTTTTTCAAGGTTTTTTTTTTGCTGAAATGACTTAATTAACTTGGCACAAGTTCAGAGTCTTTTTACAGGAATGAGTTTGCACTTTTCAGCTACTAGTAAAAAACTTCTAGTAAAGAATTATCCTAGCTCTATTCATAAGTACATTTAGCACATAACAAAAACACTGAAAACAGTTCGACTGCTTCTTCTGTCTACGTAGGCGCACACCTTTCACGGGGACATAGCAGAAAATGGTCCTGCATGAAACAATCTTAAAACTGCGCTTGGCATCATCGAGTGAAAATGTCCTCTTTGGAGAGAACTTGAAGAGAACCTCTGAGATTTTGGAAGCGATATGAAAGCTTTTCTCTCACAGTATAAGTGTGGGTTAAATTCTGCTCATCTGCAGTCCTCCTTATGCATGAAAAAAGGGTGGGGAATATGGTACATCCTGACTGCTGCACATGCACTTCTAAACCCTACTCAGCACTTTTGTCTTGTATACTGTTTATTTGATCCTGAACCTGATTAATTAGAGGGTTTTATACAAAAGGCAGAAAGGATAAATGGATCCTGATATAGGCAGTCCTTTGAGTAGTCATCAGACTGATCCTGATTGACTTCAGAATTAGACACTGAAGGTTCATTTCAGGCTGTCTTTAGATGCAAGAGTTTGTGGTAACTCATAGTGAGTTTTCATCATGCATCATTATCTTAAATTTTGACATTAAAGGGTTCTTGAGTCCAACATACTGTCCTAAGCAGTCAAAATTTGTGCTCATTGTAAAAGAAAATGCTTTACAACATGCTAAACTGTACTTATTATTATCTGGTTTTGTCAACATCATTAAGGCTTAAAGTTAGTTATGTGTACGTTCAGACCACTCAGGCCCTTCTGAACATTCTTATTCATACCTCTTTATCTATACTTGGGAGTCCACATCAGTGCTCATTCTTTTTGAATAACTCAGAATAACACAAACCACTTCCATAACTCCATCCACCACAGCTCATTGATACTGCTTTAAAAAAAGATAGTTTGAGATATTGTCAATACAGCAAAAATGTTATCATAAATGTAACAAAAGTCCAGAAGTTTTCTGCTTGTTTTCAGTGGACTTTTGGTTTCCACTCAGTGGAATCCAGTCCAGTAGACTCTTTGTACTCTAGAAAGAGCCCCAAGATTATGTCTAGAAGATCTACTACAGATGTATAAGAAAAACAAATTCATATTTACATGCATAGCATTTCTAACAGATTCTGCCCTGCCACTACAAATTTTTTCTACAAATCTCAGAACATTAGGAAAACTCTAGCATTTAGAGGTGGGATTTTCAAACTATTCACTGCTAACTTAAATGACTTCCTGCTGGAGACAATCCCACTCTGACTTTTGTCATTGACTTTACCAGAAGCAGAGCCAGACCTGTGTGTTTTAAGAATTATATCCTAATATACATACATGGTGGTCATCTTTTGATCCATGTTTTAACTTTTTTACCCCAACACCTAAGAATTTTTAATCTAACTGAAAAGTTCTCATAGAATAATGTAGATTGCTCTGGAGAAACAAGTGTGTTAAAAGAAGGATGACTCAACAACACAGATTTGTTACATCAACAACAAGTATTTTACCACGTGACTGGTGCCGCAGGCAAGCGAAAGCTTGAAAATCTTTGTACCAGCAGAAGAGATGCTATATTTACTATGGAACATGGTAATTGAGAGTATATTATTTTGCACTTTGCAAGGACTTAAGATTCACTTGAAATTCAAAATGTACAATAATGCAGCAGCATCTACAAATCAGAAAAACAATGGAAAGAAAGCAAGGCTTTCTATCTGATTATTAATATATTCCATTAGCATCAGTCTTAGAAAACTCAGCAGATAAAATTCAAATTACTGACTTTATAGAGCTATTGGCATGAAATCACTTACAAAAAAAAAGGAATTATTACACTAAAAAGCTCTTCCTGTGTAACTCTTGCATTTATAGTCTTATGGTAGCTCAGGAATAGTGTCATCTTCTTTTTTTTTTTTTAGTTATTTCATTTACCAGAAAAGGCATATTTACCAAAAGGAATTATAATTTGTTCCACCTTAAAGTAAAAATAACATATCTGGTGTCCAATTTGTAACTTTTTCTTTGTTTATTTTTCATAATTATACTTCTGATTCATTTAAAATCCCTTTTGAAATGTTGAATATTAGAAAGGCAGCACAGATGCTGATTCTGTTTGCAATGGCCTACAAAAGAAAAGTGCAAGCTTTAAGCTGATGTCTAGGCTGCATTAAAAAAATTGGATTGAAAAGGATTAGATTAGATTAGATTAGACCTTCTGGATTTAAAAATGTTAAAACTACATTTATGCTTTAACATAATCTCTTTCCACTCTCTGGAGCCATCAAGCTGAGCTCTGTCCCTTGCAAGTATTTTTTATTATTATTATTAAATTTGCTTCTTTCTCATTTTAACATCCCAGTTTCATATTTGTAATAGCAAGAAATCCTCTGAGACAGATCTAAAATTTCTTTCTGACCTGGTGAATGGAAAGGCAGGCACTTAAACCTCTGGCTTTTACGATGATTTTATGTATTTGTGCACAGTCACAAACGTAAATATTAATAGCTAGTTTTTAAAAGCCAAATAAGAGTGAGTGCTTTTAAGGACTTTAGAGGTTTGTAAGAGAGTGGTGATGTTTTACAGTACAACAATTTGTTTACAATGCATTATTATGAAAAAATGCTTAGTTTAAAAAGCAATCATGTACTTTACTAAACCTGAAGTACCTATTACCTACAGCATCTGTAAATAAAAAAGGTATTACAATATTTGCAAGCTGTTGCCTCATACTTCAGAATGCAGATTGGATTTTATTTCTCACAAAAATGAAACCAAAGTATTACTTGGAGGTTATAGGACAGCATCTCTCAGGAGCAAAATGGAGGAATAATAATGTCCTTTCTGAGATCAACACAACATTTTCAGTGATGATGATGATGACTCTACTGCTGAATTTCTGAGCATTCCACGTCATGGGTGGGACTATCGGTTTTCAACATCACTCACTCTGTACTGAAAATATTCCAGGTGAACCCAAGATAATATTAGATAACACTATCTGATATGTGAGTTTATAGAATCATGGAACACTAACTGATATGTGATTATATCAAACCATTGACTCAATTTCTGTTCAGCCATGGTGGATCAGCCTTTTCTGTTTATCCACAGAGTTCTAATAAGTCATGTGACGGGGCATGCCACCACATGCATCTTGTTTTCTGCCACTAGGCGCAGGCTCTACATAACATCTGGAAGATCCATTACCATGATTTGGTCTGACCTAGTGATACAAATAACTAGGTGCTATTATCAGAAGGGTGATGTTTGCTGAGCTGGGCTGGAGTTTCCTTGATTTATCCAGGATATCTGGTAGGACCCAGCAAGAAACTCTGCTCTAGCTGATAAACCCCACTGGGGAACCCAGTTCAGGATATTAGAAGTGAACTGTCCAAACCAGTGTGAGTCATGGTCCTGAAACCATCATAAAATGAACAAATAATCTGACCAATAATCCCCATTCTCAATGTAGCAATCATTATGAGTTCATCCAGTAACTGAAAAGATGTTTATCACATCCATAATAAAGAATAAGGGTTACTGGTTAAAAAGTTCTGTGATTCAGCTTGCTATGGTCTTTGTCAGGCTGAAGGCTGTAAAGAAGGTGTAACTAGCAGAACAACATTTTCCCTTAGTGCCACCAAAGAAACTGAAATATTTTATGACTTCCATGTTTTTTCAAATGATAATCTGATTGTTTTCATATACTTTCTGGACAGCCACATTTGAGAACACAAATGGTTTATGTTCATAACACACAGTTAGGTCCAGTACCTGAGCCAGATTTCCTCTAATAAAGATCAGTTGGGTTTCAAGAGTTCATTTTCATCATCCCTCAGATACAGGTCATTACATACTGCCCACACTTTCTCAGCTTCTTCAGCTAAGAAAGAACATAGTTTGTTACGTTATTTACAAAATCACAGAATCACAGAACATTTAGGGTTGGAAGGGACCTTTGGAGATCATCTAGTCCAACCCCCTGCCAAAGTAGGTTCACCTAGAGCAGGTTGCACAGGGTCGTGTCCAGGTGGGTTTTGAATATCTCCAGAGAAGGAGACTCCACAACCTCCCTGGGCAGCCTGTTCCAGAGCTCTGTCACCTCAAAGTAAAGAAGTTCCTCCTCATATTGAGATGGAACTTCCCATGTTTCAGTTTGTGCCCATTGCCCCTTGTCCTGTCACTGGGCACCACTGAGAAGAGTCTGGCCCCACCCTTTTGACACCCGCCACTAAGATATTTTAAAGTATTGATAAAATCCCCCCTGTCTTCTCTTCTCTAGACTAAACAGATGCAGCTCCCTCAGCCTTCCCTCGTAGGAGAGATGCTCCAGTTCCTCTAATCATCTTTGTAGCCTTCCACTGGACTCTCTCCAGTAGTTCCTTGTCTTTCTTGAACAGGGGAGCCCAGAACTGGACACAGTACTCCAGGTGTGGCCTCCTAGGGCAGTGTAGAGGGGGAGGATAACTTCCCTCGACCTGCTGGCCACACTCTTCCTAATGCACCCCAGGATAGCATTGGTCTTCTTGACCACAGGGGCACATTGTTGGCTCATGGTGAACTTTGTCCAACAGAACTCCCAGGTCCTTCTCCACAGAGCTGCTTTCCAGCAGGTCAAGCCCCAACCTGTACTGGTGTATGGGGTTATTCCTCCCTAGGTGCAGGACCCTACACTTGCCTTTGTTGAATATCATGAGGTTCCTCTCTGCCCAACTCTCTAGCCTGTCCAGGTCTCGCTGAATGACAGCGCAGCCTTCTGGTGTATCAGCCACTCCTCCCGGTTTTGTGCCATCAGTGAACTTGCTGAGGGTACACTCAGTCCCTTCATCCGTGTCATTGATGGATAAGTTAAACAGGACAGGACCTAGTACTGATCCCTGGGGAACACTGCTAGCTACAAGCCTCCAACTAGACTCAGCACCACTGATCACAACCCTCTGATCTCTGCCAATCACCTAGTTCTCAATCCACCTCACTGTCCACTCATCTAACCCACACTTCCTGAGCTTTCCTATGAGGATGTTATGGGAGACATTGTCAAAAGCCTTGCTGAATTCAAGATAGACAACACCCACTGCTCTCCCCTCATCTACCTAGCCAGTCCTCCCATCGTAGAAGGCCATCAGATTGGTCAAGCATGATTTCCCCTTGGTGAATCCATGTTGACTGTTCCTGATAAATTTATTTTCTTTCACGTGCTTAGAGATGACATCCAGAATGAGCTGTTCAATCACCTTTCTAGGGATAGAGGTGAGGCTGACCAGCCTGTAGTTTCCTGGGTCCTCCTTCTTGCCCTTTTTGAAGACTGGAATGATATTTAGTACAGGAACCCTGAACTGCTGGATAGTCCACCAAAATATGAGCAAAACTACACTGGGTCTATGAGAAGGTGTAATCTCATATGTAAAATCCAGCTAGCAACTAAGAGTAGTTCCTATTAAGAGAATCATAGTTACTCCCCCTGTAAAATGTACAAAGATTTGTGTATAGCCACAGGAAAACTTCATCACCGTTCATCCAAATATCAGAAAGAAAAACTGTATGAATTGAAGACTATGGGATATCATTAACTTACTTATTCGATTCATTTAATTTAGCACTGATAATTGGAAAATTGGGTCAATCCAAGATGCACTGGTCTTAGGAAGTGTATTTCTTGTCAGCTATTATTACATCAGAGAAACAGTGAACAGCTGCTATCAAAAAAACCACCAAAACCAGTCTAGAAACCCTTTATTTAGAGCTTGAAGTGATTTAAGTCTGCGATTTGTCACCTTCTCTTTGACTCTTCAGTCAAGGTTATCACAGAAATGGACTATCACTAGAGGGTGAACCAAAGCACCAGGCTACAATTAACCACTAATCCTAGCAGCAGAGGCTGTTAGCCACTGGAAAGATCTGGACATCAGGAGACCAGATCACAATCCTTGCAGTAAGAAGGGAAATGTGGGTATTGGATGAAATACAAACAGAGAGAATGTGGTAAAGAAGGTCAAGAACATTGTGCTACTTTAGGGAAGAATACCGAGCCTACGGTGCCTTGCTCACCGTAGAGGCAGACATCCACACATTTAGCCATATGAATTGTCTCTAGTTTTGAGCTCATAAGAGTTGTGTTAGGTCCCCTTTGATTGTTCTTGAATGAAGCAATATCAGGACTGATATTCATAAGTTTAAATGGACCTTGCCTAAAAAAATATTTTTGTCAGCCATGACAATATTCCACTAGATAATTCCAATTGTTTTTATACTTCAGCTCAGTCCTAAATTGATACAAAATTCAAAACACTGAAACTTCAGTTGGAATAGAAATTTTCAAAAAACAAACAAACATACGCCACATATTACTAGCAAGGCACTGCCTATTGATGGCTTTGATCTAACCATATTTTTTTATTCTCACAAATGAAATTGCAAGTGTTCCTATTTTGTCATTATTCTGACTAAATTTCATTTTATATGATGGAGCATGGTCTCTTTCATTGGCAGAAATACCACAATTGTATACCGCACTCTCCCAAGATTCTGGGTAACAGGCACTTTAGCATTAGATATCACTGAAAGTTTCTGTCAAATGATATAGGAAAAAGTACTGATCTAGAGTACAATTCACTAGCCCAAATATGTCTTATTAAATTTCAGCAATTTAACTGCCATTAGAAAAAAATTTTCAAGGTTTTGAATTGGGCGCATGCAGTGTGGAAGATGTGATTAATATTATAATTGTTCTACACTATTAAATGTGAAAACAGCTGGAAAGCAGCTCTGCAGAGAAAGACTTGGGAGTCTGGTGGACAAGAAGTTCACCATGAGCCAGCAATGTGCCCTTGTGGCCAAGAAGGCCAATGCTATCCTGGGGTGCATTAGGAAGAGTGTGGCCAGCAGGTCGAGGGAAGTTATCCTCCCCCTCTACACTGCCCTAGGGAGGCCACACCTGGAGTACTGTGTCCAGTTCTGGGCCCCCCAGTTCAAGAAAGATTAGGAACTACTGGAGAGAGTCCAGCGAAGGGCTACAAAGATGATTAGAGGACTGGAGCATCTCTCTTATGAGGAGAGGCTGAGGGAGCTGCATCTGTTTAGTCTAGAGAAGAGAAGACTGAGAGGGGGATCTTATCAATACTTTAAAATATCTTAGTGGCGGGTGTCAAGAGGACGGGGCCAGACTTTTCTCAGTGGTGCCCAGTGACAGGATAAGGGTCAACTGGCACAAACTGAAACATGGGAAGTTCCATCTGAACATGAGGAAAAAGTTCTTCACTTTGAGGGTGACAGAGCACTGGAACAGGCTGCCCAGGGAGGTTGTGGAGTCTCCTTCTCTGGAGATATTCAAAACCCACCTGGACACGACCCTGTGCAACCTGCTTTAGTTGAACTTGCTTTGGCAGGGGGTTGGACTAGATGATCTCCAAAGGTCCCTTCCAACCCTAACCATTCTGCAATTCTGTGATTTTGTAAATGTTTTTGAAAATCATTTAGATAATTGTACTTCATGGGTTTTTGCAGGTGAAAAATATTTTCTAAGTAGTCTTATATTTTTCCTCTGATATTCTCTAGTTTCTGATTAATTGTACAATCTTCACTATCATATATTCAAAGTACACTAAACTACGTCGATTGTCTATGTGTTAAGTAAACAATAGGATACAAGTAGAATAAATAACTTCATGAAATACCAGCAAAAGGCTATAATTCCACTTTCCAGAAAATATTATAGCTATTGCTAACATCATTAAATCCAAAACTGACACGGTCATTTGGTTTGACAGCCTTAAACCTATTAAATAGAAAGACAATATACAAATATACACTAATATCAGTATGAAGCACTGCTATTCTGATTTGCAGCTAAAAAATATTTCCAAAAAAAATATTGGAAAAATTCTAAGTTGTTTACATTATTTCTGCACCCCAAGTCAATTAATGTATATTATAATCTTATATTTAATATTACTGTACAGAGTTTATAGACTCAGCACCTTTATTTTGCTATGCCCTAGAGCAAACTATCAGAGACTGTGAATAACTATTCTTTTGACTCATCCTTACAGTAGAGCAGCTGCTTGAGGACTATAAAGTTCATCAGGTTAAAAGGCTGAGCAGGTGTTTTCAGAAAAAGGAAAAGCTAGAAGAAGAGGGAAAGGAAGACTTACAGGAGAAGTCTTAGGAAATGCCAGTATCTGAGGATGTTGTGCGTAAAGTCTGAAAAAGTCATATGTACAACTTTCCCTCATGGCTCTTTGTTGCCTCTTTCATGAAAACTCAACCTTGGTCACTGAAGTGGGGAAAGACTCCTCTTTGTGAGTGGGTCAGTCAAGCACAGAAGGTGGCACCTAACCTAAGGACATACTTCCTTTTTCCAGCTCATTGGACTGTTTAGGCTGACAAGGCAGGGTGAGCAAACCTACCATCATCTCACCGCTGTAACAAGTCCGACTCCTTCGCTTGTGCTCCCACCAGTTACCTCGAGTTAGGAAGCGGAGTTCAGTCAGCTCACAGAAGGACCCATCCTAAGGGGCAGACTGGGACCACAGCCAGGACCAGTGGCTGGGGGCTGCAGTGGAGAAAGACTTCCACCTTTCAGCCATGGAGAGCCATAGGATCAGCTGAGCCATCAATGAAAATAAAGCCTTCGTCTTGCCATCCTGCTCAGTGAAAATATCTGAATAACACAGAGAAAGGAACAAATTTCAGTGAGAGTATTGGTATCTGAAAAGACTCCACAAGTGTTCAAAAGTTACATGCTCTACCAGAGAAGCAGTCTCGCCAGGATGTGTAGCCCTAGATGCACAGCATGTTTGAATATATAAGTTTGTAAGTCACAGAATCACAGAATCAGAGAATCAGCCAGGTCAATTGCAGGTCCAATGGAAATGGATAAGAGGAGGAAAGAAAAAGGTTTTTCCAATTTTATCTCACAGAAGTAGATAAAGAAAAATACTTTTATATTTTCTGAGTGGTCTTTCCTTGTTTTAATGTTCTTAATTTTTTTTTCTTTTGCTCTTTAATTTATATCTTAAATGAAAGTTCAAGGTAATTGAAGAAATTTTTTTCGAATAAATTGTTTCCCAAATAGTTGTGTGGAGAATTTAGAAATGGGAGCACTGTGATCCTTCAGCAAGCATCCAGCCTCTCCAAAGTATGACAAAGATATTAGAGGCTCTTCCTGTTTCAGCTGTCTGAGACATATGGAGAGCTAGTATCACAGAAATTAAAGGAGGAAAAAGTATCTTTGTTCAGTGCTGATCATCAGGAAGGATCTCTGGAATGCAGTAAGCCTTTGAGGAGAACACTTGAACCCTCTGAGTTCTCAAGGGAGTTTTTGACATATCACTTCTTTTGCATTTGCACTTTTACTAAGCTAATTATTTTATTTTCTGCAAAACCATCACTTGCATTATTTCTATTAAATGCAATTCATCATGAGACTTTTTTCCATGAGAAAATGGCAATGATGTAAGATGTGGATCTTAGCAGTTCTCATTAAAACTTTGCAAAGGGCAGTACACAGTAACTTCACACAATCAGTCTTATTCAAAGTTTATTTAGTAAGGAAGAAGAACTAAACTGAAAGACATAAACTCAGATGACATACGCAGCCTTTCTCTGTGGGTTTTTTTTTTGGCAATTTATAAGCTAATGTATGTGCAACTTCCTCTTCTAGGGAGGTCTTTCATTGTCTACTTTCCAAAAAAACCTTCTTTCCCTGTAGTATCTAAACACCTCTTTAAAATTAGATGAGTTTTTATTGCCTTTCTGTCTTTTATGTATACATATTTATAGATATATGTATATGTATATATAAATATTTTGCTAAATATTCTGTACCAAATACCATTGTGATCAGTTGGTATGTAATATTCTCTGAGAAACATCCTATGCTTTGGACTCAAGCGTGTTAAATTAAAATAGAATAAATCAAAAATACCTGAATCACTTTTTAAAAATATTGTAAATGAGAACAGAAAAAAACACATCTTATATTTTGTTCTGTGACTCATTCTTTGACAATAATTCTTTAGTGTAAAGGATTAATGCACTGGAGAATCAATATGCTTTCAGACAGATACTACATCAGTGTGTTTCTTCTGTTAGTCCATATTTTCAGTATTAATGGTTTATGTCAGCAGTGGCCTCTGTGTATCTGGGGTATTTTTAATTTATTTGATCACTGTGGCATTCTTGATTGTGTGAGGGATCTCTGGTAGTACAGCAGAGCAAGAAACCAAAATTAAGACTAATATATTGTAATTAAGATTGCCAAACTAAATCACATAGACTGGTTGCTGGATTTAATTGGATTGCTTTTTGTTTGCAAAGATTTTTTTGCTTTTTTTCTGGTGTGCTAATAAGCTTGACTGAATTACTGATTCCAATTTCATTCTAGTTGTACAATCCACTATTTCTAGGGTTTTTATGTTTTATTAAATTAATGCTATCAATTTGTCAAAAGTCATGAAGCCAGAGGTAGTTTTGTTTACTAGAGAAACTCTTTGGAATCATTGTTCTTTAATAATTACATTGGAATGTGTCACGGTTTAAAGCTGGGCTGGCTATTAAACCTGTGGCAGATGCCCTCTGTTATCCCCCCCCCTCCCCCCAAAGGGAAAGGGAAAGGGAAAAGGGAGAGAGACTTCCGGGTTGGAAAATTAAAACAGTTTAATAAACTATAATAATGAAAAAAAGTATAATAATAATAATAGAAATAATCAAATATATACAAATATATATACAAAACCAAGATTGAGCTCCCCTGAAGTCAGCCACGTCACCACCGGCACTGCAGGGCAGGCTCCGGGAAGGCCCAGGCTGGGCCTAGCGACGGTCGAGAGCTGGATTCAGGAACGCACGGATCGGGATCGGGGGCAGCAGGAAAACAGACGGAGTCCTCCCTGGACACCGGCCATAGCAGAAAGAGAGCGAGACCCTCGTGATCCCCCCGCTTTATACTGAGAATGATGTGTGTGGGATGGAATACCCTCGTTGGTCAATTTTGGGTCACCTGCCCTGTCCGCTCCCCCCTGCAGCTGCGACCCCCCTTCGGCTCTTCACTCGTAAGCAGTGAGGAATTCAGCAGTGACCTTGGTTTCTCTAAGACTAAGTACAGCAAGAGCCTTTCTGCATAACATCCCTACCGGTGCCTCAGTGATAACTACAAACTTCGAGCGTTATCAGTCCTGGAAACAGACACTGTCCGCAAAAACATGCAGTTAGTTTCAGAAAGTGCAGTTACTTAGAGGAGACTTAGCTGAAAGTAAAAATCACTGAAAGGAAAATCGGCCTGGTTTAGGCCAAACCAGGACAGAATGGAATCACAATTACCATGAAATTACATTGTTTGTAATTTAACAATGACTGTGACTACAGAGCAAAGCAACATGCACTTTAGCAGAACTAACATAACGTACTTCAAGACTGTGTTACAGATAAGCCCAATATGATTTACAAGTGTGGATCAACCTTCTCATTTTAGTATATCCTGGGAATATATTCTGTTCTGTGCTCCCTGTGAACAACAGTCACAGTGCTCACATCATGTTGCCAGAAGAAAACCGTGGCACAAGACCCTTTCAGCTGTTCCTTGAGCTTTGGCAGACAGGCTACACCTTCAGTCCTGTCTGACTGCACCACGCACATCCTGCAGCTGGTGAACATGTTCACGTGCCACACATAACTATGAAGTCAGGGTCTGCCTTTTATCCACAGCACAGAATTACAGCCAGCTCTTGCTGCTGACGGTGTCTAGACTCCCACTGCAGTGAGGCTGGAAGGTGTGCTGCTGGGCTGGGCTGTGCTGAGAGCTGCACCTGCCTCTATTTACAGCCATTTGAAGTTTAGGGTTCGGTAGGATAAAACATAGCTGCCAATTTCTCATTCAAGGGAACTGTTCAGCTCATTCGGAGAGGAGGGTGTGCAGTGTGGGTGACTAGCACACTGCCGCAGAATGTGTTTCCAACTCACTAGTATAAAAATAACCTTTACTGGTCAGTGTTAGACTCAGATCTAGTACAATAAATTATTCATCATCCTGTATGACAACTTTTACTTGGTAAAGCCAAAAAGGACTACACTCTTTAGTTTACTGTTTTACCAAGTCTGTGGTGATTGTTTGCCAAATCTTGCCCACAGTGACCAAGTGGACAGAAAGCTCAATTTCTCTCTCTCACTGGCCAAGCAGAGATGCTCTGAGCTGTTTCCCCAAAAGGGCACAAGGGTAACAGTCTGTCACAGCAGTGGAAGGAGGGCTGAATCTTTGTCTCAGTAACAGTTCAGTTCCTCATGAGTTGTTGGGGCAGTTCAGATATGTACTGCTCCTTATCAAAACCATTTGCAAGATTATAGTTTCTTGCCATTCAAGAGATGAATCCTAAAATGCCCCTAGTTGCAAGCTCTGAGCTGAAATGCCTATGCCCTGTACAAAAGTTCTGACAGATATTTTTGGTGTGCATTTTTGGTGTGATTTTGAGATTGATTTTTCTGCTACATCAGAACTTTTGACTTTTGCTGTAGTGCATTGCTTGTTTGGTGGGGTTTTTGTTGTTTTTTTTTTGTCCTTGAGCTTACCCTTCTGAATCTCCCAGAAGTCAGAAATCAGTGAAACTTTCCACTGCATATAGCTACTCATGAAATAATAACCTGTTTCACTTTGTGCCCTTCTGTACTTCCATTAGTTTTGATTTCACAACCTTTAACAAGAGATCGATGGATTGAAGCACCAGTGCCAGAAAGCCTGCCTATCATTTTGCATTTTGAAAGATATAGACAGGAGGAAATAAAATTGTTTCTTAACTTGAGGAGCTAATTAGCTGCTTCTGCTTATTCCAAATGGATTTGTGAGTTGTAACCAGTGCACTTATCAGATCTAGTCTGTCTATACATAAGGCGAGGACTGCTATGATTCTATCTGCAAGAGCAGTGATGGTTATTTCAGAACACCACACTCTCATAAGCAAGATCCCTTGCCTTTGTATTCCAGTCACTGAGCTTTTAAAGAAACATAAACAATCAAGGCAGAAAAAGGAAGGATAAAGACATATATAAAGGCAGAAAGAAATGACGGTCAAAAAGGGGAAAGAAAGAGTGAAAAGAAAACACAGAGGCTGGCACTCCAATGGCATTTGTGAGAGGAAGGAAATGCATCCTAGAGTATACACAGTCCTTTGATGTATGCATTTTATGTAAGCACTTCTCCCTTAGGGATAGTCACATTGTGAAGTGTAGAAATACATTTATACTTCTATTTTGCAAAGCTTGTAACCCATCATATGTGCCTAGAAAAATTTCTTCTCCCCTCTTCCTTCCTCCTTTCGTTTGCCTCTACTGACTAAATCATCCTTAAGTAACTAAATAGCACTCCAATTAGATGACATAAATTTAAAATCTCCAAGTTGCCATCTAATCCTAAAAGCAAACAAAGTCTGAAGGTGTCAGAATTTTCAGCATAGAACTACAACTTCAGCACTTACTTTGGGAAGTTTCAGCCCTGGCAAAGTCAAACAGCTCTGTGATTAGCAGAATTAAATGCCTCAAGCCCTGTTAGGATCTACAGATGAACAACTCTTTCTGCTCTCACAGGCCTTCATCTGAGAGCTGTGCTCAGAATACAGAGTATACCCTAAAAATGTAGTTTAGCCATGGCAATAGCAGTGTCTAGCACCAGTCAGGAGCTTAATTGCTCAACTTGGGTAGCAGCAGGTTCAATTTCTTTACTAGCATGAGGGTTCAAAACCCTAGAAGTAAACACTGACCACAAGGAAATTGGATTTTTACTCAAATGTTGAAAACTGTCTCATTTGCATATCATTATATAGAAATTAGACTAGTAGAAGAACTGACCAAGTTGTTTGGATGGCCCAGTGAAAAGGACTCTAGCCCTTGAAGTAACTTTGCTACCATTTCACATGCACTGTTATGCAAGTATTTGAACACTCTCTTGAGCAGAAACATGATTAAGATTATGCAGGAAATAAGATCAAAATAAGAAAAAGTGGTTTATGAAAAAATGCCAGAAAAGAATTAATCACATTTTTATCCATTATCAGTTTTCTGATAAACTTTCTAACATCTGGGGGTTTTTCTTTTTTTCAAAGCATTTATTACTATTTTGACAGCCATTTATATTTTTCTGTAAATGCAATATAAAATTTCTGCATATTAGATTAGTAAACTGTATTTTTTTTATAACTCCCACAGGATTTAAGTTTCTATACACATAGTGGTATACTGCAATAGGATTTGTATAAATTTGTGGAATTTTCCTTAGTTTCCAATCGTTCTTCGGTGAGTCTATGAAAAGCACAGATTGCAGAGACATCACTACCTGTCCTAATGAGCTTAGCTGAAATACACTGACATAATGGAACAGGTTCTTTCCCACAAAATTAACAGGTTTCTACTGACTGCAAAATGGGTGAAGATGAGGCTGCACAATACTTGGTTTTTTAATCTCTATACAAAAATTGTTCCCATTGAAAATATTTTCTAGGTCACTCACCTTCCTCTTAGGTCCTTTTTATCTGCTACTCTGATAATATTTGAAGTCATGATAAAGGGGAAAAATTGAGAAAATACTGTACTGAAGGCTGCGAGGTAAACTGTTTCAGCAGTTACGTGAGGATATAAAGAAGACGACTTACAGTTTTCTAAATTTATCTACTTTCATTGAAAATTAGACACTTAGAAAACACCTCTAAGCAATGTCTTTTCCTATTGAGATATACCGGTTGACGTAATAGGTAGTTCTTTTTTGTTCAGTCCTAGATTCTCCATACAAATAAAACACCAATCGATTTCAGAAATAGACTTACCAAGTAAAGAATTTTGCATATAGTCCTCATGCTTCTTTATGTCAACTTCATAATATTTGCAGATATCATGAAAGAAATAAAATTTATTTTAATCATATAAAATTTATCAAAACAATGTACTTTCTCCTCACTTTAAAAGAGTGAAAACAGTGGCCAGTCACAAGTGTTGTTCCCCAGGGCTCAGTTTTGGGGCCAGTTCTCTTTAATGTCTTTATCAATGAACTGGACAAGGGTATCGAGTGCACCCACAGTAAGTTCGGAGATGACACCAAGTTGGGAGGTAGTGTTGATCTGCTTGAGGGTAGGAAGGCTCTGCAGAGGGACCTGGACAGGCTGGATTGATGGGCCAAGGCCAACAGTATGAGGTTCAATAAGGCCAAGTGCTGGGTCCTGCACTTGGGGCACAACAACCCCATGAAACACTACAGGCTTGGGGAAGAGTGGCTGGAAAGCTGCCTGGCAGAAAAGGACCTGGGGGTATTGGTTGACAGCCGACTGAATAGCACCATTGCCAGCAGCATGCCCAGGTGGCCAAGAAGGCCAACAGCATCCTGGCTTGTATCAGAAATAATGTGGCCAGCAGGACTAGGGAAGTGATCATCTCCCTGTACTCAGCACTGGTGAGACCGCACCTCAAATACTGTGTTCAGTTTTGGGCCCCTCGATACACAATAGATATTGAGGTGCTGGAGCACATCAAAAGAAGGGTAACAAAGCTGGTGAAGGGTCTGGAGCACAAGTCTTATGAGGAGTGTCTGAGGGAACTGGGGTTGTTTAGCCTGGAGAAAAGGAGGCTGAGGGGATACCTTATTGCTGTATACAAGTACCCAAAAGGAGGTTGTAATGAGGTGGGTGTCGGTCTCTTCACCCAAGTAACAAATGGTAGGATGAGAAGAAACAGCCCCAAATTGTGCCAGGGGAGATTTAGATTGGATATCAGGAAAAATCTCTTCACCAAAAGGGTTGTCAGGCATTGGAACAGGCTGCCCAGGGAAGTGATGGAGTCACCATCCCTGGAGGTATGTAGAAGAGGTGTAGATGTGGTGCTCAGGAACATGGTTTAGTGGTGGACTTGGCAGTGTTAGGTTAATGGTTGGACTTGATGATCTTAAAGGTCCTTTGCAATCAAACCGATTTTATGATTCTATGATTCTAAACACAGTTTGTAGACTTAGGTATAACAATATTGGGCATTGATTTCCAAATTATGACATTTCTTCTTGGATTTCTTTTTTTTTTTTAATATACTAAAAGCAGGGGAGGATGTACAGCTGTTTAGAGACCTTATATTTCTTTCTGAATAGGAAATAGGCATGTGAACTGCATGTATTAGCTTGGATTTACTATATCTGAACACATTGCCTGCATATGTGGAGTGACAACATTTTTGAGACTTGTACATGCCAAACATTTGGAAATCTCAGGCAAATGCACTGAACTGGGCAGTATCAATGGCAGTAGTTGGAGTCCTTTTCGCTTCTACTTCACCACGGAGTTGTTTACATGAGACAGTGTTCCTGAATTTTGAGTAGCTACATTAGAAGTGTTCACTGACATAAAAATTCATAGATGAAGTTAGAATTATAGACTGATAGAATTGTTCGGGATGGAAGAAACATTAAAGATATCTAGTTCCACTCCCCTGCCATGGGCATGGATAAAGTTGATTATTAATATTCTGTCGATGTAGAAGTATCATGTGACACCGAGTGTCTGCCATCAGACATGAGTAATGGAAGCTGGACATTTCATACAGAGCCATCTGCCATCATACTGCCATCCAGAACTTTGAAATAAAAGCACTTTCAAGATAAGGAATGGTTTGCTAATATATACCACAACTGGAATAATAATTTCTTCGTATTTGTTCAGGTCATGTTAATGTAGCTTATCTGTTCATTTTAAATTATTATTGCTCTTGGCTGAGTAGAGTATAGACAGGAATACATTCTGTCTTCATTTGCACCTTCCAACTGGACTAGTGAAAATAAAATTTTATGACCAGTAACTGTCTACAATGTAGCATATACGCTAGAAGTTGTTCTGTGTCCTGGCTATTGTAAATTAGCATAGCTCTACTGAAAAGATCATCTGGACTCCAAATATTGAAGAAAATGTATGTAACAGATTTAAGCATTATGAAATAATATATTCCTACTCAATTCCAATCTACTCTTTAGGACTTCAGAAACAACCTTGATTCCAAGTATTAACTTTCACTTAATCAGAAGAAATGATACTGGTGTGGTTTGGGTTTTTTCTTTTTTAAAAAAAAATTATTCTCAATTCCTCTGAAAACTTATAGCACTGATGAGACTGAATTGTATAAGCTTCACTTATTCTATAGAGTGATATTTAAAAGCTGTGCAAAGAACTATTATCAATAATTCAAAGATGAACTTAAAGAAGGGATTTGTTTATACCTAGCTCATATGTAAAAAAATAGTATGACAGTTTTCTCGTTAAAATTGAAATCTGGGGACAGCAACCACCTTAATTCAGGTAGCCATTTATAGTTGGAAACCAACTGCATTTGGAAAGCAACAATCCAATTGAGCGTCTTTTATCAGAAACAAATTGCTGTGATGTTGCATCTATGAAAGGATTAGCCAAACTGATGGAAATTTTTCATAAAACATTTTAACATCTTTTTTCTATAATTGTGCATAAAAAGCGTGGAAAAAAATCTCGCCAGAGATTGGTTAAATATAATTTTAATTCTTGCTGTGAAATACAGAAATTCCATGTAGAATTCATTCCAGAATTACAGAGAACAAAAAAGTGAGAAAGACTGTTGGGACATATTTTCCTTTCTACAAAGCCTGGTCAAAACTGTGCCTTACACATTTTTTAGACTTTTGTTTTCTTTCCATGTGCCATGAATAATTCTGTAAAGACGGCCCTATAGGGAGGAGCACACTGAGATGCAGGATCTTGCTGCATTCTCTTGCTACCACTGAGTAACTCTAGGTAAATCACTGTATCTCTGCTTCAGTTCCCTTTCTGTGAAACAAAGACTGCTTCTAACTTTCTGTCTTTTTTCCCCCTAGAAAGTATTTATTCCTAAATAATCTCCTATTGCATCTTTGCACAAAATGCAGTGAAACCCTGACTTTAGCTGGACAATTTGGATTCACTGACCAAAGATCAAATACAGCTGTCCAGATTTGCCAGTTTTAACTCAGTAATTTAGAGTTGTGTCAATAATAAAGATTAAAAAAGAGGTAGAGATTAATCTCAGATTATTTGTTAATAAATTTAAAATACGTAAAGAAATGTCATTCTCTGGGTGTTAAATCTTGCTTATTCTGCCATAAAAACTTACAAGTTTAGAGTAAATTGCCTTCAACTGAATATGAGCCATTGATTAACAGTGTTGTGGGAACACATAAATTTATGTTTTCCACCATTCAAAGGGTATTAACCTTTCTTTAGTCAGCCCCCTCTCATTTGTGAAGTGAAAGCATCAATACTTTAAGAAATGCTAACAATCTGAAATGTCCATGATCTAATTTTTCACCGAGATCAGACAGAACTGAAATTTGGAAGACTCGGAACCTAAAAATCACTTGTTCTTCCCCTTTCCTTGGAGAACCTTTTTTTTCTAAAAAAATGAAAATGGAATAAAAGCTCTCAGCTTCAAAAAATAAAGAAACAAACAAAAAATCTATTTGCCATGCAATAATCAGTTGTACAATACTGCTGCAAAAGATAATTCTGTGAAAGAAAAAAAAAAGGTGGGGGGGAGAGAAGGAAAGATAGCCCAGAAAAAACTGCATACACATGGGTTGCCAGTTTTCCAGGACACTTATCTCTTGAGTGCATGCTGCACACTTTCACTAGCCTTCTAGCTTTTAAACTCACATTCTTTGTGATGATAATGAAGATGGCAGGCAGCAGATGCTTCATCTTGACCATGAAAGAGAGGGAAAAGTGGGACTCTGGATGTTCTTACGAAAATTAAGATCGTGATCAACAGACACTTGGGAGATTAGCATAAACACTGTGTTCAAAGCACATTCAAAAATGTGGAGAAACTCATTAATGTTATAGCATATGACTACTCTCCAAGGTTAAAGAAACATTATAAAGTTTATGTTAGCATAGATACAAGTGGACTACCAAAGAAATACTTCATTTAATTCAAACTCTCTTTCTCTTTTATTGTAAAGAAGCTCTCCTTTATTCCTGATGCATGTGTCTTTTTTCTTTTGTTCTGTGGAAAAAATAACTGAGCTTGCTGAGCATGTGTGTTTTTTACCAGCATTTGTTATCTGTAGGCTAGTATATAACCTCTCTGAAGCCAAAGAACATTAAAAGTGGGAAAGCTCTTCAACTCCCATGAAAATTAGAAACCAGATGGAAGAAGTGCAAGGGAAAAACAGAGAAAGGTAGGATATATTTTGAAAGATGAAAGGAGCCTAGGAGTGCAGCAGTCTAATTAAACCAGAAGTGGATATGCTACAACCAGAACACTCTTCTGTAAATGATGCTTCGTTAAAAGACATTAAAGCTTCGTTCCTGAGGAAAATTTGTTACTTCTAAAATAAGATGAGAAAAACATGAGTGAGAGAGACTAAATTAATGTTATAAACTCCAACCCCCTAAGAATAAAGATAAAGGAGTGGAAGAAAAATACCCTTTAAATAAACTAATTCTGGAAGACATCAGAGAAAACAAAACACAGACTATTAGAATGAAGAAAATAGCTAGTTGTAAGAGCTACAGTGTTGATTATAATTATTTTCATACCTTCTACTATCCTATTCATATGATAAAAATATTCTTCATAAACTTGACCAAGGTGTCAGAGCACCACAGTACTACACAGTAATCTTTTATTGAGGCATGGGGGCAATAGAGGGCAACTTCTTAAAAGCAATCATAATTTTTGGGTACTGTAGCTATGAGGTACCCAACATCCAACTTATAATAGGCCTGCTTTCTAGGTGAGCTAAGTACTCCCTATTCCACCTGAAGTCTGCAGGATTTCCTGTGACATATTTTCAGCCTATAGCATTAGTCTCTGGTCACAAAAAATAAATGCATCCACTCCCTGCTGCCAGTTCCGCATCCTATTAAGCTGTGTTATGGATAGCTGCATCAAAAATTAGGAAACAGGTTCAGTAAAACATTGCTGTGAAGATGCTGTAATAGTGATATGCTTTTGCCTCCTTTTGACAAACATATATTAAAACACAAATGCTCATGTGTAACTGAACTGTATGTGATACTCAAACATGTATTAGCAATGTGTAAAAAACTAGTAGACAACCCTAAAATCTGCAACAGGAATGATAGCTAAGGTCATTAGTAAACTGAGCTGGTTCCATAAATGACCCAGAATGAATAGTGATTGATAAAAAGTACATTCAGAGAAGATAGAAATAAATTTTTCCCCAGTTTTTTTCAACTAAAGCAGCTGGTTTTACAATGTGGTTTTATTTGCTTGGATGAGGGCTTGCACTGAAGAGCAACTTGCAAGGTTAAGTATGCTGAATGGAGAAGCAAGGGTGTAAAAAATTGTTTGTTGTGAAAACATACTAGTATTTTGAAAAATTACATTTCCGCACAGTTAATCAAGATGTGATTGACATTCAAAAGAATCAAAATATTTTGGTCCTTAAGTCAATAGAGGAAAAAGAGAAAATAAAAGACACAAGACCCTAGTCTCTCCCAATGTGATCTGTTGCAGCGTTATTCATAGAATCACAGAATCATAGAATCGTAGAAGTGTTTTGGTTGGAAAGGACCTTTAAGTTCACCAAGTCCAACCGTTAACCTTGCACTGCCAAGTCCACCCCTAAACCATGTCCCTAAGCACCAAATCTACACATCTTTTAAATATCTCCAGGGATGGTGACTCCATCACTTCACTGGGCAGCCTTCTCCAGTGCTTGACAGACCTTTCAGTGAAGAAATTTTTCCTGATATCCAATATCATCTCAAACAGTCCTTTCAAAGCTTCCACCAGAAAAGATTACGGATTATATTTTCTTAGATTATACATTTTTAAGAAACGAATGTGTTCCCCTTCCTTGAGGAAGCCTCAAGGATCACAAGGTTTCTTAGTACTATATCCATGTAACTGACAAATAAAGAGTGGCATTTCATTATTTATGTTAATATAGAAATAAAGAAAACTGAATAGTAAAACCAGTAACTATCAAGATGGCATTAAAAAAGTAAATTTAAATCTCCACAGATTATTGCTATGACAGACGGTATTTGAAGAAAGACCAAACCTAAGCAGAGTTTAGGCTTGTTGCAATGACAATGTGTGGTGCAAAGACAATTCTCACTGTGAGCCAAGTCTCTGGAGAGCTGAAGATGAAACGGTTCAGAAATCCTGTGTAAAATCACGAGCATACAGTTAGTCTGTAAACTGAAATGACAGTTGTTAGATAGTGGGATGACCTACTCCATGTTCAGATCTTCAGAGCGTTTGCAGGAAGCAAACCCAATCATTTTGTCATATTACAGAGTAAAGTGCACAGAAGAGAAGCAGGAACAAGCAGATGAAAAAGGGATCCTTACCCTACACAGGACCTGGAGGTAGTCACATACATGCCTTTACTGTGCAAGCACTATGGGAAATTTAATCTCTTTTTTGTTGTCTACATTGTAAATTTGCTGTTCTGATCATCTCCAAATTAAGCTTAGTTTAAAATGTTGTTTCATATGCAGACTTAGCAATTCTTATGGAAGTACTCAACTTTGCAAAATATGAGATTGTTCAGCTCTCAAGTTATATTCATGATTTTAGGACTAGTTTGAAGATATGGAGTTGGTAATTTCTCCTGTGTTACACAAAAATTCCCTGATATTTGCCCCACTATGAATGGATATAGTTTTTAAGATTTTGAGTTGTGATATACTCCTTTGACAAGCTTCCTTCTGCTTTTCACAGTAATTGTTACCTGCATAACTTTTACAAGAGAGTTTGATGTTAAGCTGTCAGATATGACGTGGGTAAAAATCTGGGTCATGGCTAATACATTTGAATAGCATAGAAGCATGCTCCAGCCCTTTTGAATGGAGAAGTGGCAGCAGCACAGGTACTGAGAGGAGATTCTTCAGTCTGAAAACTGACTCTAGCGACCCTCTAAAGGGAAGTGCTCACAGCTTACCAGGATGCTCAGCATAACACATAGTTAGAAGATCAGTAACTGTCAGGCAGAGCCTTAGAGACTGAAGGGTACAAAGGGGCAAGGAAAATTGTAACAAAAGCACAGATAGGCAAGACAGAATAATTTTTAGACAGAACTTCCACCACCAAACAATCCAGGGAGAGAAAAAAAACTTTATTCAAGACGAAATGGACTCATGAGAAACCCTGATAAAGAGAATGGAGACAGCAAATCCAATAGTGATGAAGAAATGCATCTGGGGTCAGTTTATATTGTGCAACAAAGGTGAAACAGGCCATGGCACAGACAGAAATTGCAGTCAATTGTGGAAGGAATCAATTCCTTCAGTGCTGCACTTATTGATATTAGTTCATAAGAGTAAAGGAATTTGTTCTATTCTCAGATAATCCATGCCCTTGTTTTTTTAATATCAATACTGAGCTGCAAATGTTACTATTTAATACTTTAAACTGGATGTAGAACTTTTGGACAAAATAAGCCTCTTTGTTAAACTGTGGTGTAAGGAATCAAGCGGTTTTTAGTGAAGCAGTTTTGTATACATAAAGGTATAAGTGAGAACAGCATTTTTCCCACTGAGTGTAGTTTGCTGGGGATTCTTAAGGATTTTGAACAATTATGATTTTTTTCCCAGATCAGTAAGTTTAGCACAGCAGGGTACTCTACTTTCCACTTCTGTAAAATTAATACTTATTGAAGATTAAAAAATATTGTTAAAGATCAACAAAGGCACCCAACTTCTAGGTTTCAGAAATGTCTTCAGGTAACCTATATTGAATTAAAAAGAGATGGTGGGATTTTTTTTTGTTTTAATCACTTTTCTCCAAACAAAACAATATTATTCTGCAGGATTTGTAATCTAGTGGAATGGATGAAAAATAAAAAAAGAAGCAGACAGGAAGTTAAGTCAAATTTGTGCTGCCTTGGATGTCCCAAGAATGTGTATCTTCTGTAAAGAAAATTGAAGCTCTTTCTTATAAAGGTGGTATTTTTGTTACATAGAAGCTCAACCAGTATATAAAAAGTATAATTTTCCAACACATTATATTTCAAATTCTACCCCTTTTTCTCATTCTTGGATGGGGGTGTGTGGGTGGTAGGAAAGGGGAGCAGGAATTCATTTCATGGAAGTATGTTATAATCTAAAGGACATTAGCAGCTTCTCTAGGGGAAATCTAAAGGATGTGCACCTTAAAATGACACCTGGTAAGTTCTTCAGTCTAAAGATCTTCATGAAGTTTACTTTTCTAGTATTAGAATCTATAGTGTTAGTTTATCCTGATGCCCTGGTTTACTCTTTGTCTGTAACTGATATAAAAATAATATGGCTTTGGAGTGGCAAGGATAGTTAATGTTGTTAATGACTCCCTTGCACTGTAGTGATAGGGCAATCGCTACATAGCATAACTTATCTCTAAGCACTTTATGAAACTGTGCTTTAGAATTGATTTTTATAATCAAGTAAGAAAGAAACATAACCATCAGCAAAATCTGTTGCTATATTTAAGTGGTGTTACCAAGGGGAATACAAAGCTACAGATCTGTCTACAGTGATCCTGATTCCTCATTTCATCATATGTTTGCTCTTGGCCAGTGCTGGCCTGATTTTGGATCACGCAGATAATTAGGATTCACTTTCAGCTGATGGCTGCTTTTTCAGTCATCACAATTAACTCCTCGTTTAATCTAGTTTCTAGAGTGGTACATTCTCTTTATCAGTGGCCCTAATAATGGTATCTCTTATTAACATTATTAAGATTATTCTTTATGCCTGGTTAAAAGTCAACCCCTCTGCAGGGTAATGCTGAAGAATGTGGCACCTATCTTTTACTCTTCTTGAAAGGTTCTATAGAGTAATGAACATCAATGGCCCCTCACTTGTTCTTGCAGTCTTATCTTTGGGGACGAAGCCTTCAAGAAAGCAAAGAAAGGATCACAATCAGCTGTTGAGACTTTCCACATTGCTGTCTGTCTGGATGAAAGCAGCAGACTTGTCAGTCACAAAGCAAAAAAAGAACTGAGTTCATGAAATGGGAATAGCTAAGAACTGTCGTTAACTGTCTTCCTAAAAAGGACACAGAGCCTGTGTCAGACTTACTGTTAGCCCAATGGATAGGTGAAATCTTGCAATCAGCATTAAGAGGGGAGAAATTAAAGGGAGAGAAGAGCTACTTACAATGTCTTGTTACCTGCATTGTTTCTATAAATTACACTGTTTCTTTGTACGGATGGTAAATGTTATCACATCTACAGCTCTTAACTATGCATCCAGTGCTGTTGTTCATAACATGTCTCCTACAAGCTTAAGGCTGAGCAATTTGTCATCTCATTAAGTCCTTTGGAGACAGTTATGCCTCAGGGGGCTCAGTCAATCAACAGCAGTAGAGAAGAGCTGCATTTCAAATTTTCTTATTTGTAGGACTTGAATAAGCAATGAAAGTGGGTGCAAAATACTTTTAAACTAAATGTGCAATCATCATCATAACTTGGAATCTGAACACATGACATTCAAAGTTGAGCAAATTGCTTATGTTTCAGAAGACTCACCAGAGTTAATCGGCAATCAGAGATTGCTCAGCTGGTACGCAAAACAGGAATGGGGGAGAAGGGCAGCAAAATGACTAGGAAAATGGTGGAGATGAACAACTGAAAGAGGTTATTCAATCAGTAATATCACCAGCAAAAGGTGCAATAATACAGTTGTCATCAGTTGTCTTGTGTACATCAGCAGGGGAATACCCACAGAAACCATGACTACAGCGTGGTTATGCTCTATCCCAAAGGGTACCCAAAGGATACTGAATATAATGTGCTGTGTCGGAAAATGTAGAAAAGGCAGGACAAGGCACACAGTGTCTTAAATTACTACCATACACCTGTGATGTAGGGATGACCGACAGAAAGCTGAAGAACATTGCTGTGTGGGTTAACTGACTTGATATTTATGGCACTGAGATTTCAGCTTCTTCTAGTGACAGACTTAATGTCTGTCTGAGCTTTCAGGCCACGGCACTACATGGTCTTTCAGGCCCTGGATATCCAGCTCCTGCAAAACTATTTTAATCTGTATTTTTAATACCCTGGCTTTGTGTGTATAAGAACATGGTAAATAATACAAGATATAGAGTGAGTCCTTCTGTACTCATTGTGCTCCCTGTGCTTGGTAAACATGTATCCAGAACATATTACACAGAGCATAACGCTCTATGTAAAAGGCAGTGTTCATATGCAAGGCCTTTGCTGCTGCTGACACTTCAGTGCTGCCAAGCATTTCCATCCCTTTTTCGTAGATGAATTTTTATTCTGTATTAATGTGGCCATGTGAAAAATGGGTTGGTCAATGCATTTTATTCCTGCATAGTTCTATCGCATGTGGTTTGCAGTGTTGAGGTGTTGAAGTCTGGAAGCAGTGTGCCGTATCCTCAGACAATATCCATAAGTATAGGTCTACAGAAGTCATTAAGCAAAATCTTTTTTACCAGACAGAGAGCAGTACTCCTTATCCAAAACATGTAGCATGAGGATTGTGATTTCTAAATTGACAGCAATAACTTTTCTACTCAGCTTTTCTTCCTTTGAGACCTAGACCATATTAAATCACATATGTGTGTATCCTTACAATTTTAAATACTGACAGCTGCCATTTCTGTTATTGATTTGATCCTTCCCTTTATTCTGCCTCAGTAAACTATTCTTGTGGAAATTATGTTTTATGACATGCCTTAAGAGCACACAGGACAGTCAGAGGATATTAATAAAGTTTCTCCTAATTTGCAAAAATCAGGCCCACATCTAAGTCATTAAGTGTACAAAGCCCAAAACATTTTTTTTTCTGTAATTATTTAGTTTTTTAGGCTTTGATGTCAGAAATTATGTCTGAATTACATCTGTAAAAATTATTTCTTATTTAGTAATATGCCCGCTGATCCGTTCAGTATGAAAGCCTTAAAATCACATGAGTAGTCAGAGTCTTGTTAAAATCAAAATTTCAAGAGTTAAAATGAGAAATGTGTGAAGAAACTCTATTATTAGCATTGGAATACATATTTTCACGTAAAAGAATTTAAGATCAATTGTTCTTTTCTGCAGAAAAAAATAAAAAGGAGTATTTCCACATTGCTAAACGTTAAGTTCTGGTCAAAAAATCATGATGGTCTGCTTTGGCACAGGGACAGCTTCACAGAGAAACATTCTAAAACAGGAACTAAACAAAGTATTTTGTGCTAAGAATATTACTTGGCTGCCATAGAGGTACCTAGAAAACTCCCACCAATTTCAAGAGGAGTTGAATTTGGATGTATGTTTACAAACCATTGCCAAGAATTTTGACTAAGGAGAAACATCAGTAGAAAAATGTGTTTAATACAAATGTCACTAGATGGGGAACACAATTGTATTCTTCAGTAAAATGGAAACAATTATTACACCATTTCAACTGAAAAAGAATTAATTAAAATATATTAAATATATAGGAAACGTATTAAACAAGGGCAGTATATATAATCAAAATGTTCCCCATTTACAGATCATTTACAGTTTGCTAACGATATTTTTTAAAGTGTCTCTAGAGAATATTTATAAACATGCTTAACAGAGTAACAAATATATAACGTCTTGCATTCTACTGTCTTATAGGAATGCATAACAGGCATAAAGTTATTGCTTCAGAGGAGTTATATAAGTATTAAACAGTTGTGAAAGGAAAATCGGCTAGAAGTTAAGAATAAATACACTGAAATTGAAATAGATCAAATTGCCCTGCTCTAAGACTGGAATTTAGCCAGTTGTGAAACAGCTTGACAAAAAATATTAAAAAGTCAACATTTATTCACAGTTTAAATGTACATAAATTAGATTTGTTTTCACAGTCATTTACATATGTACTACTGCCAGGGTGTATGCTGTTATATGCTAGTATAGCTTCAGATATCATTAGATTAAAATGATTACCTTTGGGAAGATGGCCTCTGCACTGCTTCAGGACAATTCCTAGTTCAGAAAATAAGCAAATGGCATTGAATAAATTAGAAAATATTCTGGAACATATGCATTTAAACAATGGTGAACATGTGCTATATATTCTTCTCTCCATGGAAACTACAGAGGACACCTGTCTGCTACGGATATTAGCTACAGAGCATAAAAAATCAGCTCAAGCTTTTCCCACAGATGTGTCATATGGTCTTCCATTCCATACCTGTGTCAACCACTATGATAACAATCATTTAAATAAACACTATTATCCTTTTATTTCTAATGGAAGAAAATTATTTTCCTCAGATAAAACAGCGAAGCAAGAGAAGTGGAGGTAGAAGACATGGTACAGAAGTTATACCCATAGACTATACCAAACCAACACACAAGAAAAAATTTCTGATGCCTACGCTCTCCTACAGGCTGTCTTTTGTCTGTCGCTGTGTTCCATCTTACACACAGTACTCTAAGCAGATTTGATAGCAACCACACGAGTTTGCTAGCTACGTAATTTTGTTTTCTCTTTTTATCATTTTAACTTGCATAGATAACACTCCCAAATGGAAATCAGTTACTACTGCTTATATTATACAGTTTACAAAGTAAGTTTCATAGCTCCCACATGCAGATCACTTGCAGGAAGTAATCATTACCTAATACCAGGCATGCTCTTTCGCCCCAGCTATCTCACCTACACATACACACACACACACACAGAGCCCAGAATTGTGTCTGAGATGGAAGAATTAAAACCATTACCAACAATACTGTATGATCATAAGTAAAGCTTAAGACTTTTTAAAAAAACAATAGGTTCAATGCTGCACCAAAAATTGTAGGCAAAACCACATTGCAGCATCCTCTGAGTAACATAATACACCATAAAATCCTTTGAAATATTATTTCAATCCCAGACATTGGATGATGAGCTGCATTTATTCTTTATGTTGTCTAATGGTCCAACTATCAGAAAAGAAATCCAAGTTCCTTGCCAAGAAGTTTGAGGCAACACTGTAGTGTGAAAATATGGCCTTCCGTTTATTTTTCTCCACTGTAAGCACTGAACATCTTTCATTCATATTCAGTAAGGAAGCACTCCCCAGGCATCCAAACCTCATACCCTGATTCCAGTTTGAGATTTGATTATCCACCTTAATCCCATTAGACAGTGATCTTTTAAACAGCAGGAAAATTGCTGACAAAATGCCACCAAGAACATTAAAATTCCATTCACAGGGGGAATTTAATATTACAATTAGTTGCAGTAGCAACATAAGCATTGTAATTGTTTACATTTATTTAGCTACTGAGTGAGAATTAAAAAATATTGAAGGAAATATCAAGAGCAATTGTTCTATAAATGAAAAATAGAGGAGGAAAGCAAAACAATTTCAATTTTTAACCAACAGGACCAAGTTCCATTTGCCTCTAACTTAGGTGTTGTTGATAACTGTAGTCTAGTTATTAGAAAATGGGACTTTCGCTTCTCTGCATAAATGAAATACATGCATTTCTTTTAGAGTTATGTTTATCAGAAACAATCCCTTAAAGAACTGTGTGGTATAAGGAAATCTGAAGTTTTCCATCATTTGGGGAATCAGCCTGACAACAAATGCCTAAGGGCCATTTACAAAACCAGCTGTACTAGAGGAGATCTCATCTCTGCTTCTCTTTACTGAATCCCTTTATCCCAAGATATATGCATCCAGCCCTACCTCTTTCTGGCCGTATGTTTGCCCAATGAGTTTGAAACAATCTCTCATGATAGGGATTCCACAGTCTTCTGAAGCAACCAGTTTTGGTGCTTCACCCTCATTACTACTTGACTCGTCTCCCTAACATCTAACCTAGATCTCTCTTGCTACAGTTTAGGCCACGACCTCTCTTTCTGTCCATCATTGTTATGGACAGCACATTTCTCCTTCCTCTGTGCATATTTGAAGGTCATCATGCTCAAATGACGGCACCAGCAGACAATAGTCTCATGAAGCTCTACAAAGGCAAAAGCAATATCGTGCCCTAGAGGAAGAGTACCTTCATATGTCAGCGCAGCCTGGGGTCCAGCTGGCTAGGTAGCAACTATACAAAATGGAACTTGGCAGTCCTGGTGGATAATGCCTTGAAAATGAGTTCATCCTTTTTTTTTTCTAGTTTTTCTAGTCGACTCTTTCTGTAGAGTTTTTTGTCTATGAAAAGGAGTTATTGAGAACATATAGATGACTCTTCTGGGAGGTGCACAGTAGAAGAAGAAGGGGCGACAGATATGAAGTCAAACAAGGGAAATTCGAGCTGGACATACAAACAATTCTTCCCCACGAGAGTGTTTAAACACTGGAATGGGTTACCCAGAGAGGTTGTGAAATCTCCATATCTGCAGGTTTTGAAACCTCCATATCTGCAGGTTTTGAAACCTCAGCTAGACAAGGCCCCAAGTGACCTGCTTTAAGTCTGAATTTAGCCCTGCTCTGAACATTTCAGATAGGAATATAAAGTTCTAATGATAACCTTCAGTCAACTAGTAACAAGGAATTAACATCCAGAAAATCCAAATGCTTTTAAAGGAGACACATAATATTAATACACTGTAAAGTAGACTAAAAGCAGATAGGCCAAGAGCCTTCTAACACGTTGAACAAATGCACAGAATTCAAATACTTCAGCTCTACAAGAATTTACCAACATATACATACTCCAAGGTATTTTATTCATAATATATCATGTGCTTTTTGACATTAGCTTATAGCTGTATCCTCTATCCTTGCAAGTCATTCCTACACACTTTTCTATTAAATGTCTTCTAATTTTGCAAAAGAGAGACAAAAGACCTTCAACATATTGTATAATTATTTTCAAGATTCTTTTTTTTAAAAAAGTCATTCTGGATTTGAAAAAAAAATCAGAAATAAACTAAAGTTGTTAAAAAGCCCAGTTTTATTCTCCCTGCTAAACAGAGAGATATTTTTAATTACTTCTTTGCTTTTATGTGCCAGTTGACTTTTTTTCCTTCCTTATTTTTCTGTGTTTAAAGAGTAGCTACTCTGTTAATGAGCATCCATGCAAACAAGTGAAAAATGTAATAGTTGAAAGGAAATTCACAAAAGCATGCATAAGTGTGTACAAGTGTGAACATAAGAATACACATTCACAGCGATGAGAGTTGTAAGCCATCTTTAGCAGGAGTAGTAATGTGAACAGTAAAATATTCAATAAATTATATATATCTCCCCTATTTTTCAGATTTTTCTCTGAGAAGAAGAATAATTTTGGACCTAGTGTATTAACTTTTCAGAGGAAAGTCTTAATTTAAACCCTGTTTTTTCTACTCAGCTTTCTGAAGATGTACTTTGGTTCTACAACCCTCCTACTGTACTGTAAATAATCCAAATCCACATTGCAAAAGATTTGTTTGTTTGTTTGTTTGTTTCCTGCATGTATCTTTGGGTTGGGGGGAGTGGCTATTTATTTTTCTACAATGTTTTCACTGTTATAGGAGAGAAAAAAAGGAGGAAATGGAATATGGGTGTAAAAGAACCTATGAGATATTTTCTGAACTGCACAGACTCTTTTGTTGTGTCTATTCTGAATTGCATTTTACCAGACCTGGAACAAGATAAAGGAAAAGTCCAGCTTACAGTCTCTTCCTCCTGTTAATATTGTACAGATGAGCCAATTAGGCTTACATCCCTTCCCTGAAAAATCCTTTCTGATCATAACAAGTACTTCAGGATGCGAATAGAGCAGAGATCTGCATCAGTCTGCTGTCAGTGACGACCGCTGACCAGAACTGAAGAGCAGAAGATAGGCAGACATTTGCTGCCCTCTTTTGGAATATGTAAGTGAAGATTCAGCAGATTCAATGTGGTTTTGTTTTTATCAGATGTTTCCCTTTGCCACATTGCTTGCAATCAATGGATTTTTAGTCAGCTACTGGATTAAAAATTCATTGTTGGGTTAGGCACTTAAACTTACACCAAAACAAAAATTTTTTACCAAGATGGATTTTTCTAGTACATGGGCCATGTGGATACACTGAGCACGTTATTTAATAAATGAGTAATTGCATATTTATTTTAGTGGATAACTCTCATATTTTTTCTATTAGATTTAATAAAAGGGGGTTTATGCAAATGTGTGAAGTGAGTGAAGCATCCTTGAAAAAATAATAGAGTTGGTCTTTCTGTTGTAATAGAAAAAAAGAATTCATGAAGAGTGGTAATATCTCTTTATTAGTAAAAACTCTTCATTCATTATTTATTGTTTATTTATTCTGCCTTCACTTTGACCTGACAGGCATGTCAGTGAATATTAGAACTAATAAACTAAGAATCAAATGAGATGCAGCATAAAATTTTAAACTGAAATACTACAGAAGACTAAGTAGCTTATCAAAATTGCCATCACCTGCAAACACAGCAAGGAAATTATCAGTAAGCTATCAGAGATCCTAACTGGGGCATTGGGACAATAGAAACAGGATATAATACCCATCAAGGTCATCAGAACTGTACTAGAAAAAAAGGCTGTTTTAAAAGAAAGCAAGGAGAAGTGTTTTCAAGCAATTATGTTGCTAAATTAAGGAGCTTCTGCTAAGCAGGATAGGTTGCTAAAGATAACATTATTGTATGCACAAAGAAAAGCTCGTTTACACTACAATCACTGTACACATAGGTTAATCTGTACCAAAGTTTTTCCTGGACTTTTTTTTAATCACGATTGTAAAAGACACCATTTCCACTACCATTTAAATTTTTGGACAGGAAAATATAAAGCAAACTAAACGACCCAACTTTATTCTTAATAAATACTGTCCTATACCATTTTTACACATGATAATTGTTTCAATGCTATGCTTTAATGAACATGCGATGTGGTAAAAACAGAATATGGCAATTCCTAATGTTATCAAACTCTCCATAAAGGCAATTCTGAATAGACTTCAATAAAAACAATCCTCTATGCTGCACGACAGGTCTCAATCCTGAAACCAGATCCTGAGTCAAGTATTCTCCATGTTTAGGTAGTAACTATTGGACTTTCATGCACTGCCTGTTTTATGTCTAGAACAGGCTCTATCAAGCTCCAAATTCAGATTCTGATAGGAGTTTAAAATTTGTATCTCATTTGTGATCTGGTTAGTCCTGAGCTAAGAGAATACAGTTACTGGCTGTAAGAGTCTAGAATGAATTATATTTCTTGGTGTGATTTCTGTCATCGAGACTACTAAAGTAATTTAAATATTGATAACGTTTTATCAACATTATCAAATACGGAGAGGATTTTAAGTGACTGTGTATCTTTTAGAAGGTAACCATATAGTGGCAAATTTGACACATTCAACACAATGGCTCTACAGCCCCAATTCAGTGTATCATTAAGCAAAGCACTCATATAATACCTTTCCAAAACAGGGCTTACTTCCTAGAGAGGAAGTTACAAAGATATATGGGACTCTAAAGCTTGCTCGGATTATATACAGTGTTGAAGTATTTCTCCTCCATTACTTACCTGTTTATTAAGCTTTCAACCTTAGAAAGCTTTTGGCTGTAAAATACAAAATTACAGTGATACATTACATGTTTTTTCAGTATAAATATATCTCTCATTGCTCAGAAGGACTCAGGAGCCAGATCAACTCTTACAATTATTTTGTCATTTTCCTTGTTGATTCTGGACTTAGTGGGATTAGTGTCTTTTTCTATCCACCTTAAAAATTTTGAACCATTTCGTCAGTCAGTCGCCAAGGGGAGCTGCTCCGGAGCCAGCCTGTCCTGCAGCAAAGCAGCGGATCTTAGTGCACAGGGGCTTTTCTTGAGAAAAGGCAAGTGAGTCAAGCAAAGATCCAGATGGTCTTTACCATCTTCTTCATTCTGGAAGGCTGCATTGTCTGTGACCATTCCTGCAGTTATCTTCAAACCCGGCGAGGGATGGACAGCCTTGGACTCCTTCTACTTTGTGTTTACCACTCTGACTGGCATTGGCTTTGGTGACTTCATAGCAGAAAAAGCAAGTGAGTCATGTAAAGATCCAGGTAGTCTCTACCATCCTCTTCATTAAACAAACAGGAGGAGCTGGAAGCCATTGTGCAGCAGGAAAACTATGACATAGTTGCTGTCACAGAAACATGGTGGGACGATTCACACAACTGGAGTGTTGCAACGGAGGGTTATAAACTCTTCAGAAGGGATAGGCAAGGTAGGAGAGGCGGTCGGGTGGCCCTGTATGTTATGGAGAGTTTTGATTGTCTAGAGCTTGAGGATGTTGATGATAGGGTTGAGTGTTTACGGGTAAGAATCAGGGGGAAGGCCAACAAGGCAGATATCATGGTGGGAGTCTGCTACAGACCACCCAAGCAGGATGAGGAGGTAGATGAAATATTCTATAAGCAGATGGGAGAAGTTGCATAATCACTAGCCCTTGTTCTCGTAGGGGACTTCAACTTATCAGATGTCTGCTGAACATACAATACAGCAGAGAGGAAACAGTCTAGGAGGTTCCTGGAGTGTGTGGGAGATTATAACTTCCTGACACAGCTGGTGAGTGAGCCAACTAGGGAAGGTGCCCTGCTGGAACTCCTGTTTGCAAACGGGGAAGGACTTGTGGGTGATATGGTGGTTGGAGGCCGTCTTGGGCACAGTGATCATGAAATGGTAGAGTTTTCAATTCTTGGAGAAGTAAAGGGCAGTCAGTAGAACTGCTACCTTGGACTTCTGGAGGGCAGACTTTGGCCTGTTTAGGAGCCTGGTGGGCAGAGTCACTTGGGAGGCAGTCCTGAAGGGCAAAGGGGTCCAGAAAGGCTGGACACTCTTTAAGAAAGAAATCTTAAAGGCGCAGAAGCAGGCTGCCCCACATGCCAGAAGATGAGCTGGCAAGGAAGAAGATCAGCCTGGCTGAACAGAGAGTTTTGGCTGGAACCCAGGAAAAAAAGGAGAGCTTATGAGCTTTGGAAGAAAGGGCAGGCTACTCAGGAAGACTATAAGGATGTTGTGAGGCTATTCAGGGAAAAATTTAGAAGAGCCAAAGCCCGGCTAGAACTTAATCTGGCCACTGCCATAGAAGGCAATAAAAAATGTTTCTACAAATACATTAGCCACAAGAGGAGGGCCAAGGAGAATCTCCATCCTTTACTGGATGCGGGAGGAAACATGGTGACAAAGGATGAGGAAAAGGCTGAGGTGCTTAATGCCTTCTTTGCCTCAGTCTTTAGTGGTAAGACAAGTTGTTCTCCAGGAACCCAGCCTCGTGAGCTGGAGGACAGGGATGGAGAGCAGAGTGAAGCCCCCATAATCCACGGGGAAATGGTTAGAGACCTGCTATGGCACTTAGACACACACAAGTCCATGGGGCCAGATGGGATTCACCCAAGGGTACTGAGAGAGCTGGCGGAAGTGCTCACCAAGCCACTTCCCATCATTTATCAGCAGTCCTGGCTAACCAGGGAGGTCCCAAGTGACTGGGAATTAGCAAATGTGACACCCATCTACAAGAAGGGTCAGAAGGAGGATATGGAGAACTACAGGCCTATCATTCTGACATCAGTGCCGGGGAAGATTATGGAGCAGAACATCTTGAGTGCTAACATGGAGCACATACAGGATAACCAGGTGATCAGGCCCAGTCAGCATGGGTTTATGAAAGGCAGGTCCTGCTTGACTAATGTGATCTCCTTCTATGACAAGATGACCTGCTTCCTGGATGAGGGAAAGGCTGTGGATGTTGTCTACCTAGATTTTATTAAAGCCTTTGACACTGTCTCCCACAGCATACTCCTGGAGAAACTGGCTGCTCATGGCTTGGATGGGCATACGTTTCACTGGGTAAAAAACTGGCTGGAGGCTGTGCCCAAAAAGTTGTGGTGAATGGAGTTAAATCCAGTTGGTGGCCAGTCACAAGTGGTGTTCCTCAGGGCTGTGTTGGGGCCAGTTCCGTTCAATATCTTTTTCAATGATCTGGACGAGGGGATCGAGTGCACGCTCAGTGAGTTCACAGATGACACCAAGCTGGGAGACAGTGTTGATCTGCTTCAGCATAGGAGGCCTCTGTGAGGGATCTCAACAGGCTGGAAATATGGGCTGAGGCCAACTGTATGAGGTTCAATAAGGCCAAGCGTTGGATCCCGCACTTAGGGAACAACAACCCCACGCAATGCTACAGGCTTGGGGAAGAGTGGCTGGAAAGCTGCCTGGCAGAAAAGGACGTGGGGGTGTTGAGCCACCGGTGTGCCCAGGTGACCAAGAAGGCCAACAGCATCCTGGTTTGTATCAGAAATAGTGTGGCTAGCAGGACAAGGGAAGTGATAGTCCCTCTGTACTCGGCACTGGTGAGACTGCACCTTGAATACTGTGTTCAGTTTTGGGCCCCTTACTACAAGAAAGACATTGAGGTACTGGAGTGAGCCCAAAGAAGGGTGACGAAGCTGGTGAATGGTCTGGAGAACAAGTGTTATGAGAAGCAGCTGAGGGAACCAGGGTTGTTTGGTCTGGTGAAAAGGAGGCTCAGGGAGACCTTATCACTGCCTACAAATACCTGAAAGAAGGCTGTAGCAAGGTAGGTGTTGGTCTCTTCTCCCAGGTAACAAGGATAGGATGAGAGGAAATGGCCTCAAGCTGTGCCAGGGGAGATTTAGATTGGATATTAAGAAAAATTTCTTCACTGAAAGCATTATCAAGTATTGGAACAGGCTGCCCAGGGAAGTGGTGGAGTTAGCATCCCTGAAGGTATTTAAAAGACGTGTAGATGTGGTGCTTAGAGATATTGTTTAGTGGTTGACTTAATAGTGTTAGGTTACTGGTTGCACTCGATGATCTTAAAGATCCCTTCCAATCAAAACAATTCTGTGATTCTGTCTCTTCCACATTTTGGTTTTTTTGCCACAGGCTTTTTTATAGTTCCCAGCTAACAGGCTTAATTAACAAGCTTGAATACCCATCTCCAAATTGAGAATATACCTAAAATATTGTTTTAGGAAACCTGAAGCATATTTTTATTGCCCTCTACATCCCAGTTAACTGTGCTTATTTATTATTCTTGGTATTGTGGGCATAAACATAGGAGCAGAAGCAATCCTGGCCAAAATATATAAGGCCATCGACAGTACAGGGCTTTAACAAATCAGTGGATTGTTGTACTTCTTGCGCAGTGCTTCCACATCTGCACTGGAAATCCCCAAAGAAACTCTCCAAAGAAACTCCTCCATAGATTCATGTAGAAAAATCAAATGTATCTACTACACATGACACTGCACATGGCATCCTATATTCCCCTTCATGCACTGAGATTTTTTTTTTGACAAAAAAAGTATGTATTTCAGACTGAACAATTTCTTTAAAGGAAGGCTGTTCCAGGTTGGTTTAGTCTGGTAACCCAACGTCATGCCCATTATTCATGGAAGGATTCAGAGAACACTGAATGAATCTCTGTTATTGTCTTTAGAAACTAAGTGAATAGTGTCAGTCTAAGCCTACCAAGTAAAAAAGTGCATTTCACCTACCACAAACATGGTTCTGTCTGATTCTCATCTAATCCTTGAAGTCAACAGCAAATTTCCCTGCAGTAAGAGAAATCTAATTTGTTTTACGTAGAGCCTGGAGTGATTTATCAGTCTGTCAGCAGCCAATATTAGAACTCTACCAAAGCAGATTTATCAGATGCTATAACAGAAGACAATTTTTATTTATCTTTTACTTCCATTGCACCTGCAGTACAGGAATTTGAAAACTTTCTCAGACATAAGTAGATCGTAATTTCTGCCAGTAGTGCTTCCAAATATGCAATCAGTCATTGTCATCCATAACCTATGATGACTTTAGAAAGTGGTATATAGGGAAGAGAGTTTAGGAGCCACAGCACTGATGATCTCGAACAATAGATCATTACAATGTCCTTCAAGGCCATCAATGGAATGGCTCATCTACTGTCTCTACAATTCCCCATGTAGCTATTCAGCTGAACTGATTGTGATAAAGAATTTGTATAGGTGGCACTAAATTTTCCGTAAAAGTTCTTAATAGCTTATGTTACAGTGGCTGTTACTAACCCTATTTTGAACAGAACTTCCCAGCTATATCTGCAAAATTCACACTTACACAGCTGCATTTGTAAAAAGCCGACTTTTGTGTTTGCACATAAAATCTGAGTGTATGTGTTTCTACACTTATGGATTTGTGCTTTTTCCTAGAGTGATGATGAATGTCATAATTACAGCAACAGCATCTACAGTTAGAATAGACTTACTAAGAACCTGACATGCTCGGATTTTATCTCCTTTCCTCCATTGGCCAAATATAACATGAAACTTTTTAAACATGTCATAACCATTACACCATAAAATTATATTTTACTTTATGTAGCCTGTTTTTAAGCTTTCCCTGATCCTATCAAGAGCTTGCTTTTTATTTTTTTCCACCAAAGAGGTTAATCAGCTTCACAGTTTAATTTACTTAAGCCATAAACTGCTTGCTGCCTTATTACTATTCAATAGCAACCATATTTCAGAATTCATGCAGATAAGGATATCATATATAGTATTAACTTGCACCACTTTAGCTCTTTGAGTAACACGTGTTCATATCTTGAAGGTCATGCCTTTTAGTAGTCTCAATAACCTGACAGAAGTAAAAAGGACATATATAGTGCACTTGCAGGGGACACATGATGAGTGCTGTTTCATCATATGTGCAGTATGAGCTGTATCTCTCTGCAGAGATCTTCAAGGGTTTAGGATAATAGGAAGGCAAAGAGAGACAGAGAGAGGTGAACCACAGCTGTCAGCTTTTTTATTCTCAGTTCTAGTTTTCTTAAGGGGTTTAAAACTGTCACTATGATCAAAAGCCTGGCACTTAAGACAGCCCCCAGGCAGCCAAAGGAGAACAACACTTTCATGTTTAGTGCCTCCTATCAGAAACCATAATATAGAGGTTGCCTATTACTTCCACCATTGCAGCATTTCCTAACTGAATATAACGGATATTAGCAAATGTGTATGCCGTCAGGTTTCCTACAAACCTTCCTTCTATATCTGCCCATTAAAAATATGTGAAAATATATGCAGTATACTGAGGAACACCATTTACATGTACATAACCTCCAAATGTCTAGTTCTGTCCAGCTGCACTCTGCAAAGGAAATTTCACAGGACTGTATATTCCTCTAATTCAGGAAATAATTGCACCCACAATATTGGTTGTAATTCCAGTCCCTCTATATTGGCAACCTGTCTGGCTTAGAAGACTTACCTGCTGACTGTCCTGCTTTGAAACACAGCTACCCATCTCCATATCAAGCTGCATCTGGATACAAATCATAGCTCATGCTAAAGATGACATTCAGTCATGTTAAAGGATAAAATCTCTGACATATTTGCTAATGCTGTTTGTAAGAACTCTTCCTAACAGTTGGTGATTTTGCAGTTTTATATTGAGTGCTGCTCACTCTGACATGGTTCAAGACAAAACTCACATTTAAATAATGGCAAATCATTTATCTGTATTCTTTTATTGCAACCAAACAGAAAACAAGAAAGATGGATAAATAGGAAAAGATTGATCTTCTCTCAGGTTTTTTGGCTTGTATTTCTATCCCACTGTCAGAAAAAAAACCCCATGGTTTTAGGAAAATATTCCCAGAAAGCAAAAGTGTTCATTTGCTTCTGAGGCAAATGGTTTCAGCCAGAGGGGAAAAAACAAGCTGAGAAAATAACTAATGTCAAGAATTTCACCTCCACAAAATTACTCAGAAAAAGATGACTTCCAATAGTTAAAATTCTTAAAAGGATATAACTTTCTATCAATATCATAAATGTTTTGAAGAACTTTCCTTGAAAAAATTTTTAAAAGGAGAAAATTATAGGCAGCCAGTTTTAACATGCTTGTACTTTAGGTGACTTTTGAGTAGATGTTGACTACGTTGTTATTCCTTGGAAAGCTTCTTCGTCAGAAGCCATAGAACATGCACTCTATGGCGCAGACAAAGTAGTATTTATTCACCTGTCTGATGGCATTACCCATGCTCTAACCTTGTCCACTCATCTCCTGGGTCATTCTGAACAAACCAACTCACTGTTCTCCTTTTCCATAAAACAGAGACAACAACACTACCTCCCTTGGAAAGCTCTCCTGATGGTAAAGAGATTGTTACATTGTAACTTACACCCTCATCAGAACTTGGATTAATTTTTTATTGATTCCAAGTGAAAGCAGCTGTTTGGGACTTCCAGCTTTCTTTCCAACATTATTTCAAATTTCAAGTTACTTATGTTGAATCGGATAATATTTCTTTCTTTATGCCTGTACAGCACTCAGTACTGAGATATATGTAACCTGTGGAATACAACAGGGAGCATAATAACAGTAACACATAAATTTAGAGATTAATCTTGCAGTACCATAGTAGGGAAGAAAACTCTTCTTCAGACTTCTGATTTTCAGAGTAATCGTTGCTCAAACAGAGCAGGCTTTCCCTTTCAGAGAGATGTTTAACCCCTGCTGGGAACCACTGTTTGGATCGTCATGGCCTTTTGTCAGAGTAAAAATCCTAGAATCACTGTGTGAAAACTGTTGGTGGAAATGAAATTACGGTAATTGAGGTATAATGTTTATTTCAATGCCATTTGATTTTCTGGTTTGCATGCATTTTCTAGAGCTAAGTGTTGTGGTACCTTATGTCCTTATTGAATTATTTCTGTCATGACATGTTAGTTGTGATGTGATACAAGTTGTGGCACAGTAACCCAGTACAATCCAGAGAAACATGGTACATAGGAAACCTCACTGAAGTGCTCCTTTTCCCTTCTACAAAGCTCAGTCCATCTGACACCTTGAGTCATCTCAACTTAAATGACTAGATGATGGTGCAAGGGAAATGGATCACTAATGTTGTTATAGGATTTGAAAAGGGAAGTGTATTCCTCTAATTCTACACAGACATCCCAAAAAATTAAACCATGAGGTAATATGTCGAACAGCTAAACTGTAAAACTTTCACCTTGTTGGAGAAGTTACGTCAGAGAATTTTCTTGTAATTTGTGGTCTTAGATTGACTTTATACAATCTTCAAGCTAACCAATAACACGAGAGAAAAGCTCTGAGCCTCTTTTATGGGCTCCATCATGGTAAATCACAAACAAATATTTCGTAATAAAATATCTTTTTTAAAAAAATAATCAAATTATATAGTTACCAATTAACAAGGCCTCACAAATCCATAGCTTTGAGGTAACTGTATGAGAAAATGAGCAACATAATTGTCATATCCTTTGAATCAAACTTCTCATAAGAGTATATCAAACTTCTAATAATTTTAATAAAGCACCAAAAGGCTTATGTATTTTCACTTGATTCAAAATAAATCTATGACTTGGTAAATCTGGGCACAGTTTCCTGCCCTACTCTGAATTCAAGATATGTAGGCTCTCAGTGCTTCAGTTCTCCATTGTTAAAATGGAAGTAAAACTCTCTTCCTTTGTCAGGATAAATAGCGTCTAAAGGACCATAATTTCTCCCCCATCCTATTTGGTGCAGCCCCAAGTGCTCTGAACAATGTGCCCTCAGTGTTAGATGACAAGGAATGGACTACAACGCAGCAGTGCTCAGCCTCTCCCTTGCAGAATCTTTGTACCAGACTGCATGGTTGAGGGAGTTATATAAAACCATAGGATGGCCTACTTAAAAATCAAAGCCAGGGAGATGTCTAGCATTTGCAAGCTAGCTGGCATGGAGCTCTTAAGCGTTGATAAATACAGCTGTCTCTCACTATTGAAAACACCATGAAGATGTTCTCTACTTTTTCCAAGTCCTAAGTGATTGATCCTAGCAAAGCTAGTATATATATTGCAATTCCCTTCTTTCTCACTTCTCTTAATTAATTTTTATATTGCTTAATTTGAGTTTGATATTTATATTTGATAAGAAGAAAAACAGAAGGTAAAACATTATTACTTCTTTCCTTATGGAGGAGGTCAGCTATGTATTCTTCAAACATTCAGCATGGAATTTCCTTATTTTTCAAGAACATATTTGGATCTCATTATTGAATGCAAATATCAGTTATATGCAATTATTTTAAAAGCACTCTTTTATTATGATTTGTTATTTTTATAGTGTCATACACAGACCAAGAACTCACTGTGCTTGGGACTGCAGAAACTTACCACAAAAAAAGATGAGATTTGTGCATGCACAACTACAAGATATATAAAGAAGGAATTTGTTTTTCAACTTTTTCGAAATCCTCCATTACAAACATATCCTTTTGTAATCCTCTGAGAAAGAGGTCTTCCTTTCAATTCTCACAGCCTGAAAGCACCCTGGACACGTGAAGTGAGTGCTTATCTTAGCATTCTAGACAAGAAGAAATATATACACACTTTTTGCATGTAAGTTGAAAGCAATATGGGGTGCATTAGAGTATAAATTCTAATGGAATTGTGAAGTTTAAAGCTATTATACCTGAAAAATACCCAGGGTACCTATGGAAGCCCTTTATTCCTATTCATTTAGACCACAGTAGTCTGTGGTATAAAAGTCTCAGCTGATGGTTCAGATCCTCGTTGTGCAAGGCACTGTACATGCGGTGCTGTAAAAGCTTCCAGTGGAGACGTGTGAGAGGCTACTGGCAATGCTAGAGACTACAATAAAAGACAAAATGGGAGAACTGGAGTAGGAACTTTAAAGGAAGAACATTGTGTCATGTGGCCCAACTGTAAAATAGAAAAATTGCATGTAATTATTTCCTAAGCTGACTGTGATGATGTGAAAGGGAAGAACTAATGATGATGCACTCTGCTTGTTAGAGGTTTTTCCTTCCAGGAGCTCAAGGTTACAAGAAGTGCTCTTCACTTGGATTATTTTTTTTTCTTCCTTCCCCAAGAAATGTGACAGTTACAAATAAATTCTGTACACAGGGAGTTAATAACACTCCAAAGACGTTGTGAAATAACTTTAGTTACTAATGCCAGACATACACTCTTGGCAATATTTTTTTCCTGACTTCAAGCATCCTGTATTGATTGAATAATTATTCTACCAATGAACTAACAAATATTGACCTTATAGAGCTGAGCAGCATTTAGCCAAAAGTCAGTAATCTACATCGATCACTTAATGGAACATCAAAGCTCAGCATCTCTGACAGTTTTATGTCATTCAGCAAAAATCTGTCTATGCTTTGATGATACCTTGACCTTTCTTATTAGGCATCCTCGGCAGAAAACTAAAAGCAATAATAAAATTAAACCTGTGGATAATGATTTGTTATCTAGAGTGAAACAGTCACTGCTACAGGATGCTCCCTGCAGATCTACCTAACAGCAGGGGTAGCATTTCTTTTTCAAACTAAAAATATAATTTTCTAGTTATATGATCAGGCAGCGTGATAGATCATATCAGACCATTAAGAAAACAATAAGGAGAAAATGCTGGTATATGTATTTAAAAAAATATACACACAACTTCAGAATAGTACTGAAGCCTGTAACCCTCTTAACAGTTGGGGATCTATCTATGCAGCTGTCACAGCAGCAGTTCAATTCAGCTTTTTCTGCGCACAAGAGCTATTACTAACATCCCTGATCAGGCACACAGAACGGAGTTATTACTAACAATCCTGATCAGGCACACAGAATACCCTTGCTAAGCTTATTTACCCTGCTTCTGGGGTGTGTTTTCCACCTCTACATCTAGCTAATGTGTGTTTTCACACACAGCAAACATTGCAATCGCTTATGACTGCAAGCATAGACATACCCTGAGGGGATTGGTGGGGTGCAGTAGCAGCTGAACAGAGAAGGTTTCTCACACAGCTTCCCACGCCAGAGCAGCAAAGTCTTCAAGAGCCTTGACTCTACTTTAGTGCCTAGCACCTCAAGCCAGCTCACCTCACTTCTTCAAGGTAACTCAATGCCAGTCGTTAGGGTGGTGAAATGTCAATAGCTACCCCAATATTAGTATAGTCAGGAGTAATCTTCATGCCCACACAAAGTAAATCTGTTCTGCAACCAGCCCTGGGTGACAGGAGGAGTGGTACATTGGCAAAGCAAGCATCAAAGTTAAACTGGGATAGAAGGAGAAGGTAGAGGACTATCATCTTTTTAATCCCAGCAACTGAAGTAGTTCCTCCCCTTGCAAGAAACAAGCCTAGAAAATCCCCTTCTTACAGTTTTCCCAGAGGACTCACTCTAATCTCCTTGTCTTTATTATTCAAGTACCACTTGCCTAGAGCAAGGTGCTGTAGAAAGCACCTTGGGAACTGGAATTTACTCACCTAAGTAACTCACAAGAGTCAGGTGAGAGGTGCTTTCCACGCTCTGAAACCCATTGCTTCAGTAGGCTGGCTTACAGGCCAAACTAGTACAGTCATCCCTTCCCCTGACTTTCAAAGATGTTCTTTTAATCCCAATCTAAAAGGGGTCAATATGCACCACAGTGATGGCTCCTGCTTAATACTGTTGCAGAAACAAATATGTGAGCAGGGTCCATCTGAGTTATGAGAACTATTAGAGTTCTACAGAAAGCCAAAAGAGACAAAGCAAAGACTTTCAGTCCCAAAACTTGGGAAGGTTGTATGATCACAGCAGTCTGGGCATAGAGTCCCTATTCAGCCCCACTGAAGATGTTGCTAGCATAAGTCAAAATTGTTACCATGGAGGTGCCTTAATGATAGTTATTTCTTATCCACTGACACAGTAATTCATAGTTTTAATTCTTCTTAATTGTTTCACTGGGATCTCATGTGAAAGTCCCTGGTTTTGGTGAAATCTTTCCTTTTCACTGACATTAAGTTGCATCCAGTTTGGTTTTTGGCTATGAATGGCTGCTTTTCACTGATCAATCTTTTTTCTAGCTGCATTGGTGATGATTTCAAACATTTTGCCAAGATTACCTTTTTAACTGGTTGTCAACTAAACTACAGGCATGAGTTACCATGAGAAAATGGTGCAGTTCAATATGAATATAGATTATGCTTTTGGTTCAATAGAACCCTGAGCATTTAGCTTTTATACTTGCTAATGATGTAACCCAATTTTGGGCACTTAACTAAGAAACCAGATTTTCAAAAGTGCCCAATAACCAGCAAGCTCTTAAAAATTCATCTTATGAGGAGCTGAGATATTTTCGAAAATGATGGCACTCAGTGTCTAAATGCAGTCACACATACTCAGAAAATCCACCTCAATTTCCTCAGTGAAAGTCATTGGACCTAATATTATTTCTATGTAGCCTGTGAATGTTGCAAGGAAATTAACACTTAATAAAAATCTATGGTGCTATAGAAATCCACCTTCTGCAGTTACCAAGTACGAAAACAATCTCACCGTTTCCTATATTCTGGCTCAGGGGATAATTGTCTCTTATAAAACTTTTTCTAATGGAAGAAAATCATTGAGAAATGAGGTGTAAGTTCATCACACCTGTTCATCTCCCAGCCTTAAAGCAGGATCAGCTCTAACTTGTTTCATTATGCATGAACCCTAAGGGCTAAACACATATTCAAGGATAAAACATATTAAAAAGACTTCGTTTCTGTCCAAGCCTTCTAACTGTTAAAGAAAAACAATAATAAAAGAGGAAAATCAATGCTGTTTTTACAAAAATCCAGAGATATTCTGTGTTCTAGTTGCTCAAAACAAAAGTGCATTGCTTTTGATACTCAAATTCATTCTGTATGGAGATATACAACTCCCTATTTGTTTGTTTGTTTCTATTGTATTTAAGTAAGACACCTTATTTAAGAGTTTCATCTGAAATGATGGCATGGAGCAGAACTCTGGAAAACAGACACCCTGACTTCATAAATTGTCTATAATCTAGAAAAATAACTAAACATTTCACCACACAGAGTATAGATTAAATTGTATGCTTTTATCAGTATCTGGTATAAAGAATAGTATTTGTCTACTGCCCTACAACAGATATTCATGTCTGCACATTCACACACACACACACACTTCCAGCTACTGAACTGAAGAGATACATTATTTAAAACCCCTTCCAAATGATGAAGGTATTTTTTTATCACCCTGCTTTCTATAAAATATGTTTTGTGCACAGAACTATATTGAGTAGGCAACTGTCTAAAATAAATTGTGTTGCTTTTCTTTTCTTGAGTGTTAATTTACTTTTAAATATTCTAGATGTACCCTCTTTAAAATGGTACATTCTGTTTCTATTTTACTGTATTCAACAATCAGTGTCGATTACTCTTGGTAACTATGGCAACAAGGCAGCTAACTGTTCTTAAATCTTCATTTGTCCACTACTTTTACAAAATACTGTACAGTTAAGAATGCTTTCTTACTAAAGACATAGGGAAAACCTGGAAGGGAGAAATGCGTAACTTCTTTTAACTAATAATATGATGGGAATATGTTCTGTAAAATCAACATTTATTCTCTTTGGGATTTAAACATTCTTTATGATACTATAGTAATAGCAATTTCGTAGTTTTCAGGATCTTCAAGGCTTCACTATACTCTAATATTGTTCATTTCTTGTCTGTACTTTAAATCTTCCCAGAGGACCTCCAGGATCTTTTCTAATATTACCAGTTTGCCTTCTGTAATAGTCTGCTTCTGGATTACAAGTAGTACCGTAAGATAATAGCTAGAGAGCCTGGCACAAGCATAGTTCTCCTCTGATTTCTTTTGACAGCCTCAGAGGTTAGTAATCTATAAAATGGTACAGAATACTTTCAGCTGCTTCTGTGATTCTCGTGAGCTCCAGTCCAGACATAAAAAAGACAGTCCTATTTGTGTAAAGAATCAGGGACTTGGGAAGGACAGGGTAGATCAACACGTGGAGAAACTAAAAAATGCCACCCCATGAAATGAAAAGATTGGAGAAAAGGTTTTGTTTTCCTATAATCATGTAAATCTGTAATGACTTATCAATAAATCAACCTTCAGGAAAGGAAAAAAATAATGAGCATTAGTGTGCATCTATTCTGTTTGGAGACAATAGAAATCCCATTTCTTTTTCAAATAAAATGCACTGAAAAAGGTTAGGTAGCAAAAGGATTCTTTGACCGATTTTGGGGGGTGAACTCCTTAGGAACACGTTATTTTCCTATCACTCATAATGCAATAAATTAAGTAAGCTTTGTTGTGAAGTGTGCGAAACACTTCCGTATCACATTTTACAAAAAAACATACATGCTCAGGATAGTATGTGCTTACACACAGCAAAGAGAATGCAGTCCAGTAAGCCATCCACATTTTACCTTCCTCTTCTTCAAATCTCTGCTTCCAGAGTCTCTCCTTCTCCTGAGCATGCACTCACCTAGGCATGCCACTGCTCATTTCTCTAACAAACATTTGGTTTCTTTTCATATAGTGAGAAATATTTACACACACACAGACTGCCTTTTTTGGAGCAGATTTGTTACCTTCTGCACATGAACCTACAAAATATCAGCTTGCAAGATAAAGGACTGACAAAAACTGCAGTGAATTGAAATTGGCCTTTCAGAATGGAAGCATTTTTTAACCCTAACCAGACATTGCTATACTCCATAATAAACCTCACAGAGTATTTTGGATTTGGTTAGTAGAAAAAGCACTTGTAATTGAAGTGTCTCATGATACTTTTAAGTATGTCTCCACAGGCAGAGCCGTAGCTGCCTGGCAGCCCTATGTATAGTGGCGTTTTACCTATGCTATATAGGCAAGTGGGGAACTCTGCACAGAAATGGGGCACATTTTGACCGTAGGCTACTGACAGACTTGAAGATTTGGTCCCAATTATTCTCTCTGCTCTTTCAGATTTGTGTAAATCTTTTGCCGTGATTATTGAAAGTAACAAGTCAACCAATAATTGCTTGCGTAGTATAACAAATCCTCATCATACATATCTCCATCATAAATTTGGGCATGAAATAAGATGTCATAAATTGCACAGCTGCTGTGATTCTGCTTTTGCTAAATACTCAGTCTAAGTACAGCCCAACTCTGAATGAGCACCCAATTCTCATGAAAAGAGACTGCCTTCCTACTGCTCCAGTCTTCCAAATCACATTATGCTACTCCTTTCCAAATCTAAGTGTAACCATGTCTCTCATAAGACTTTGGTTTCATTTACCATCATCAGAAATGCTTTCTCTGTGGCATAAAGGTTAAAGAAAAACATATTTTGACAATATATAACTTCTATTTTACTAACATTTTTTTGTTTTGCTTTATTATTTGTTTTCAAAGGGAAGTAGGTATATGTGATGTTGTGAGGACCGTTAGTGAGATTACTGTCCTACATTTGGTAAACTGAAAGGAATATCAGTGTTTTCCATCTATCAAGTGCTCCCTTGTGTAATGTTTCAGGGAAAATTTTAAAACTCCAGGTGGGCTATAGCTGAACCTTTTTCTATCACTGCAGCTGAGCTGAAGGCATGAAATATAATGGTAAAACGTACATTGGAACCAAGTAAAGGCCACTATAACACTGCCATTGCCATACCATTACAAGGATTTTATAACACACAGTTTCTGCTTTTCTCAATTGACATCATATAGAGCTCAGCTAATGGAAAGAGACATGGAACATAATGCACTAACTAGATGCTGGACAGGAAACAGTAAACGGATCATGAATCCAGCCCCCCTAGCTAAAGCAGTCAAAACTCTGAATAGCAGAGCAACTAATGTTTTTAGCCATTTTCCCTTCCAGACATAAGCCAAAGAAACCCAGCACTGAAGGGTTTTCATTCTCTGGCTGCCCACCCTGTCGTGAAAGCCAGCCAGCCATGCTCAAAAGCATTTGCTTTTAAATGAATCATGGCAATACAATGAAGATGCAACATGCAGATTAAGCTCAAATCAATGACAGAAGCTGGGGCTCACATCAGTATGTTCTAAAGTGCAAAAATTGCTCACAGTCAGAGAAAGTTCATCCAATAATGTGCCACACGGGGTGAACAGAGAGCAACATGCTGAGTTCAGTGTGATGGCCTTGGTGCTACTGTTGTTCTCTTGAGCAACTTTTGGAATTTAGTAAACCTGTCAGCGTTGATAAAATTTTCACCCATACAATGCGATGTCTGTTTAAAGCAGGAAATCTCCTGCTACATCCTTGTAGCTCTTTGGCTAGGTTATGGACTGTAATCATCAGCTTCAGTTCTCCAGTACATTAATAAACTGTGCTTTACAGCACTGCTGGTTTTAGACAGTGTGAAAAAAAGTCTTTATTTAGAAAGAGATAATAACTGCATAGTTCTCCCCAGCTGGAAGCTTGTGAAGTTTAAGAGAACTGCAGGTTTTACTATAGTTTTCCTCAAGGATATGCAGTTTTCCTGCAGTACTGGAAATATTTTTTTTCTCTGCAAGCACATCTAATTGAGCACATGAAATGTCATTTTGTCTTTAAGCCTCTCCCTAATGCTATTGCTGAAGTCCACAAAAGACAGTGCTGGGAATGAACCAAAGCCAGAGCTCTATAGTCAAAACCAAAGACCTCACTTGATTTGTTCCTTTTTCTTGACTGACATTATCTACATCTAAATTGTCTTCCAGGGGGTTATGACCAGTGTAAATATAATCCCCTTAAGTTTCTTAAAATTTAATCTTAATCACTTCAATGCTAAAGACCTCAGTAAATTGTTTAATATTTTAAAGGTGCTGAGAATATAAAATCTCTGAAGACTGACCTGTGTCACACCTGATACTAACCAGAAAGTTTTCAAAATTTGGACCTTAAATAGAAGGAAGTAGTGATCTAAATACAAATAATAATACCACTGGATCTTACTGACTCATATATGCTGCACTTTCCTGGAAGCTTTAATTTGTCCCTAGAGCTAATTAGGGGAGAGAAAATGCAATTCTTTTTGTTAATAAATCTCTCTTTGCATAATGTTTTCATAATTAAAAAAAAACTATAAATAACACCATCATACTTCTTTTAAATTATTTTTTATTTTCCAAGAAGGAAAGTAGGTCTTCCAACAAAAAAAAAAAAAAAAAAAGAAGCCTTTTCTTTCAGAAAACTACCATGTTTTCCTATGCTTCTGAGTAATTTGCTCTGAATTTAAGCATCTACATTAGCTCTTAGCCTCCAAAAAATGTGTTATACATAGTTCACGGTGTATTTTCCATGGCACATTTGGTTTTTTAATGCTTGTGTTAGTAAATTTTACACCTGCTGAAAACTAAGTAATTGAATTCTGCAGCTTGTATTTACCTTTTTTCTTAAGTTATATTTATAGCATATTTTGCAGTCTGTGCTTCACTGCAATCTGAAAAGAACAAATATCCCCAGGGTTTTTGTATTTATTTGTATTTTAAAATTTTCCACAATGCACCATTTTGTGCTGCTTTGGAGAACTCAATGGAATAGAATTTCCCTAAAAATATATATTTCCATGTTCTGTTTACTCCTTTGTATGTTGTTACTAGGTTGAAAGGTAGTGCCATTTTGTAGTAGTCAATATAAAGAGCAAAACCAAAGCACGGAGTTCTAATCGTTCTTTTAAAATTAACCTGTAACATGTATACAGGTGTTACAAAGCACACTGGCTGAACGCTGGCTGGGGTAAGGGAGAGCCGTTTGGTAATGGTGATTCTCTGTTCCATAGACAGGCCACTAAGGGGCAGCAGTATCTGATCGCAATTCTATGTATCATTAAAACCTGGCAGAAAATTTCACATTGACTGCAGTGTCAACGCCTTTGTGGTTTATAATTTCATAAATACAAAAGCATAAGATATACTTGGAATATTTCATTCTTCAGATTTAGATTATAAGTAATAATAGATGGCTTACAGTCTCTGAACTGCTTTATGTCATATTGCCTATAAATAAGGTCTGTGAGAACTGGAAGACTTTAATCCACGATTTTAAAAAAAAAAAAAAAAAAAAAAGAAGAAAATCTTTATAAATAGAGGGATGTGATTAAATGGCATAGAAGTATAATTCTCTTTTTTTTCCAAATTGTATTTCAGAATATATCAACTCAGATCATATTTGGTTATGCTCACGGATAAAAATAAACTATCAAGATTGAAAAAAAGAGATCAGTTTCCAGAGTTCTCTGCTTACAGAGATGTTCTTTCTTTTTTTATATTAACCAGAGTACCTAATATCTTGATCCTAATTAGCTGTTTGTTAGAAAACTGTAACTGCTTCATGAAGACTTTCTTTGTTTTCTCAGAATTAAACACACTGTGTACATGTCCTCCTGGGATTTAATGATCACTATGAAAAGTCAGGACATATGGCACTTTATTCTTTCTGCGGGTACTGGCCTAATTTCCCCTTATTAGGAATGCTTTATCAGATCGAGATGGAGTCTAACCTCACCACTGAAAACCACCTGTAAGGTAATTTGGAGTCATATTACTAATAAAACCACAGACAAAGATTTCCTCCCTAGAAAATTAGCATTTCCATCCGTCTCTGAGTGAAATGACAGGAGGCAACTCCTCTGCATATCAGATATGCCAGAAAGAGAAACCCTATTGCAGTAAATCTGAAGAAAACCCAGGAGTCACCACTGAGCTAATTGAATCAGGGATGATACGATCATAAGAGATAAAAACACATTAAACAAATGAGGGTATTTTACAATAAGCTACATGATTTAAAATTCACCTCTTCCCAGCAGAAGGTGAACCATGTAGCCTGAATACGGATGTTATATTACTAGCAAAGTTTTAAATTTCAAAGCATAATTAAACTAAGAGGAAACTGCTTTAGAGTAAATGCTGGAAAAAAACTTGTGCACATTTTGCATTCCTTTTCTTCTCACTTTTAAAAAAATTTATTATTAAATTAACACAAAGGATTAAAAAAAAAAACTAAAATTAAGCTACAATTTTTGGTAGCTTATGATTTTTTGATCTTTGAAGGCTGAACTCCCCACCCCATTTTCCTTTATTCTTGCACTAACCAGTTTCAATGAATCCATATATTTTTTGTTACATTTCCATCAGAATGTATCTATATTTTACAGGCTGTATCCCACTTTGTTTTCCAGTACTGTCGTGCTTTATAATGTGACTACATTTACCCTTTGGTGTTCTGGCCCAGACTTGCCTATCATGCAGTTTAAGGTCCCCAGCCATCTGCTACCCTAACTGAGTTTTCAGAGTAAACCCCAGATAGGTGGACAATTCAGGCACACAGAGGATGGCTTTTTCCCATGATAGAGAGGGACATCTGAAAAAATAAGAAAAATAAAGATACCTTTGTCATCATTCAAGAGGCCCAGTGCTCTCTTGGATCATCATAGTTTTGATTGTTTCGTTTCAGAGTGAGAAGAGTCACTCAAAGACAGACAATGGGCCAGCAGGGGCATAATTGTAGCAAATTGTAGGAATATCTGAAGCATCTACAATATTCACACAGGCTGTCCTCAGTTTCATTGTCTCAGCAGACTGGTATTTCCTTTTGGTAGCTAATAAGAGTGAGGACAAAATGGGAAATTACTTGTCTCATAATTATGTTTCTCTGAAAGCATCAGCCTAGAGATATCTACATCTTAAACCTCCTTCTTTTTTTACAGGTTAAGTTTTAGGTGCTCCTTCTTTTCTGCTTGAGGAGGGTTTGGCTGTGTAGCATAGGATGTTTTTTTTTCCTTTTAACCAAATATATTTCATATTACATATACAGTACTTCCTGAGGAATTAGGACGTAAGAACTACTGGGAATTAGACTTATTATTTATAGTTCCAAATAGTTGCTACATCCTGGTTTTATAGGTTTCTGAGTTAAACCCAGAAGGAGGCTACAGTTACACAAATATCTCATTTTCTCGTTTCATTCTCTGCTTAAGAAGCAACAAAGACTGAGGCAGAATTCTGACTTCTTCTTATGTTGCGTGTTGCTTATATATGTTTGCAGTCCCAGCCAAGTACAGAACAAATTAACTTATATTCCTAAAAAGCAAATGCAAGGACAAAAAATATGGTGAAAATGTGGTGTTTCTTGAGCATAAACATAGCATATTAGTGTTCATTTGCAGAGATAAGAACCTGGATTGAAGAGGAAATAAAGAAATCCAGCCACAAAATTAAGTCTGTGATTGCCCTCCTTTGCAGTTACTTATATCAGAAATAGCAACTCAGAAATAATAGCTGTGTTATTGTGAAGCTAAGGTACCATAATGTCAGAGTATCTGTATATTAATTGTTAAGTGGAAAGAGTAATTACAGTTAGCATTTTTTTTTATCCTTGTGTTTATGTTAATTAATGATAATGAAAATATATAAGAATAATAATAGAACCATTCTGAAATGGTGCAATTACATGGTAATTGACATCAGTGGAACATACTGGTCCTTCTGGGACTTATTCCCATGTCCTTTTGTTATGATATCACACAGGTCTCAAGTTCTGTGCCTGCCTGTGCAAATTTAGTCTAGTTAATAAAAGAATTTAGTCTATTCAATGGCGGATGGTACAGTTCATATGCATTTTGTTTGCTCTGTGCTTGTGTAACAATGCTAAGGGGTAGAGCGATGATCCAGGAAAGACAGCAATCAAGACAATGCTATCACTGCTATCTACTGCGTGGCCCACATCAGAGCACAAAATTTCCCAGGAAACAAACTTTTGGAAGTAGATGATAGATCACATGATTTCTCCTGGCAAGTTGCCTGAGGAACTCAGCCTGTAAGCTGAAAATCCCTGCTTCAAAGAGCAGTCCCTTTTCTAAAACAATGTATATTCAGAGTTCCCGAAACTTTCTGTCATCTACAAATACAAGTACTTCTCTGCTATCCTATCTGCCCACCTCCTTACAGCCTGGTCACACGCAGGGGAACTTATCCACACCTACAAATTCTGATGCTAGAGAAGTATAGGTGTTGGGACTATGTGTCAGTCTGCCAAGTCTCTCTTTAATTTTGCTCATGTTTGGATAAAGTTCAGACGCAGACTGCCCTGGCACATTTGACAGATACCTATGTATCAGCAGAACAAAAAGACTATGTTAGGAACTAATGATGCAGCAGATCAAATCCTACTTCTTTCCTCAGGTTAGCTGGTGTAGTTTCCATAGTGGCCACCCAGAAGCAGGAAAATAAATTAAACTAAAACCTACATATACTCCCTTTTTCTACTTGCATTTCATTCTGGCATTAGCATCTCAGGTCATATATAATCAGGATATTTCAGAGATCTCTTTATCTGAGTAGATTGGTCAAAAATTACTTTAATGCAACTATGTACATATTTTGAAGAAAATGGCACACTGTAAATACGCTGTTATGTTTTCCATACAGCTAAAATAAAAAGTAGTAAGTGCAAAACTAGGAATATATGTATTTCCTTGACACTTCAAACATCTGAAAACACACAGACACAGAACATGAGCACTTGAGAAACAGGAATGAAACTGACTGTGAAGTGAAAGGGAAAATAATCAGTTGGGGTTTACTTTTCATGCAAAATAACACACAGGAAAAAAATACTGAGACAGATGACAAGAAAACCAGATTTTTTTTCCCCAGTTCTTTCTAAAGACCCTGAGTACAGAAATAAAGACAGAAGTGATGATGTGCAAAGTTGCTGAGTATTGCTGGTAAGATCCACCTTAAACTGCCAATCTGGTCTTTTTACACTTTATTCATCTTTTACCACTGCAATGAAGACTAAACTGCAGTATAACTAAAGACTGGGCTGACATAGATTTAGAAACATAGTCACCGAAATGAAAGAATTTTGGAGCATACTGCCTCTTCCATCATCATATTGAATATATCTTTCTCTATATATATACATATGCTTATCTATATACGTAAAGTCTGTCTCCAGGTTTGGTGCTACTGATCTGGCTAACAACACTGTACCATACAGCTAATGTCTAAACTAACCAGTATATGCAAAATATTTTTTGCATAAATTTTGGAAACCAAGCTTTTAGAGTTCATTGCTAAAAATGAAAAAATACACTGTTCTTTGCTGATTTACTTGCTTTATTTAATATGTTATTTTAAAGTGGCACATTAGACCTTATATTAGTATACAAATATGGGTATTATCATGAACAGCCTGTTATTTGAGCTGTAATACTGGGAACACTTGCCAGTATTTCCAGATAAGCCATGGGATTTAGTTTGTAAATATTTTAGAAAAAAATCAAGAAAGTTTGCACACTACTGGAGTAAGTAATCAACCTCCACTTTACATGTGAAGGTTTTGTGAGTGCTTGCAGCCCAGAAGGCCAACTGTATCCTGGGGTGCATCAAAAGAAGCATGGCCAGCAGGTCGAGGGAGGTGATTCTGCCCCTTTACTCCGCTCTCATGAGACCTCCCCTGGAGCACTGCGTTCAGCTCTGGGGCCCCCAACATAAGAAGGACATGGAGCTGTTGGAGAGAATCCAGAGGAGGGCCACGAAGATGATCAGAGGGCTGGAGCACCTCTCCTATGAAGATGGGCTGAGAGAGTTGGGGCTCCTCAGCCTGGAGAAGAGAAGGCTCTGGGGAGACCTCATAGCAGCCTTCCAGTATCTGAAGGGGGCCTACAGGAAAGTGGGAGAGGGGCTTTTTACAAGGACAGGTAGTGACAGGACAAGGGGCAATGGTTTTAAACTGAAAGAGGGTAGATTTAGATTAGATCTTAGGAAGAAATTCTTGACTGTGAGGGTGATGAGACACTGGAAGAGGCTGCCCAGAGAAGCTGTGGATGTCCCCTCCCTGACAGTGTTTAAGGCCAGGTTAGATGAGGCTTTGAGAGGAAAGGTGTCCCGCCTGTGGCAGGGGGGTTGGAACTAGATGATCTTTAAGGTCCTTTCCAACCCAAACCATTCTATGACTCTATGATTCTATATAATGGTTTTCTAATATTATTTTTAATGCATTCAGTGAACTTAAGATCCAGATCACACTTTCCCTGATTCGATTTGCAGATCCATCTGACTGAATTTTATACTACTACTTCTTGATCACAAGCCTCTGTCAGAATCACACCATTTGACTCTGCCCAGTACAGACTCCTATGAAAATTTACAACCCAATTTCCTTTTGCCAGAATAATTTTTCCTGTGTTCAGTCTTGACACCTTCTAAAAAGATTTAAAAGCAAAATGGCATATTGAACGTAATTGATAATGCCTTTGAGGAACTTATCTCTACTGAAGGGGAGATACGAGTGTGATACAAGCACAGAAAGTAAAAGAGGAGGAATGCAAACAACACTTCCTCTGAAACTGTCTAAATTATCTTACCCATCGCTTAGGCTGTCGCAGGAGTAGCTAAGACACATGTATCCATTACTCACCAGCAAAAAAGGTACTACAGTATAAAGCTGTTTGTCTGCCTGCCTTGCAATACTGTATTGCAGGTCTTCTCTTGCCCCATCTCCCTGCCCCAGAATAAAGATGAAAGAACTGAGAAGATTACAACAGAGGGAAAACACAGGAAAAATCCACCTGTATGAAAGTTTGGGCTCAGCTGCACGACCACGAGTCAGATAACTGAGCTGAGAAATAAGCAAGTGACAGAAGTCAAGAAAAAACACAGCGAACTTCATGCTCAGGAAGAGTAACATTACCCTGCAGAAAAGCTGAAGCAGCTTTCAGCGTTACAGATTGGTGACACTGTGTGTATTAAAAGACCTCCTCTTGCACAGAAAAAGCAACGTCAAAATAGAAGCCCATGCTAAGAGCAGAAGGAGCACACTAACAGTAAACCAGGTGTGCTCTAACTCTCCCATGGTGCTAAAGGTGATACGTAAATAAAATTCAGAAATGTTAATGGACCCTTTACAGGTAGTCTAAGCTACAATATTCTATAATGCTCTTTACTAATTTAAAATAAATTACAATATTTAAACTTGGCATATACCTTCCACATTACTCACATTTCAGGATATTAATACATGCCTGTGCTCTGAAATCCTTTACTGACTGTTCGTTATTATGTACTTAGGTGAAGCTATCATTGATGTCAGTGGAACAGAGAAAGGACTGAGATACTCTTCCCTGTTATTGACTTTCACTTTCTGTTCTGTGACAAAGTAAGACTTCAGGATTTGGTTTATTAAAACTGTTCTACTAATGCACAGGAATGTGTTAGGAGCTCAGCGCAAGAATTACTGTGTGAAATTATAAGGCTTATGTTATACAGGAGGTCAGACTAAATTATCCTAATAGTCCCTTCTGGGTCTTAAAATCTGTGAATAATCGGTGTCTCCATCCTAGCGCAGACTGCTACTTCATCCCGACATCATTGCATTTCCAGTAGAGGCTAGCACCTGAGATTTCAGTGGAAAGCAAATCCCCTTTCACCCTTCTAATGTAACTAGATAATTACATGAGGGAAGAAAAATTTCTTCCCAGCTCTTGTAGGCTATCATACTATAAATGAAAGTAAGATACTTGTTTCCTTTCTGCTGTAATAATGTTTTAACCCATTAAATAAGTATCATTAAAGTATTGTACTTCATAAGTTATTAACACATGCAGCTGCATCCAGTAACCATTTAGCTGATACTAGTGGGGCATTTATGAACCAAAGCTTAATTGGGAGTTTTGTGATGGAGGAATATTTTTAGCAGTGAGGTAGCCAAGAAAAGTTCATCCACAGTTCATATAATCCTTCCACAAATTCATATTAAAGCACAGCTGCAGAGAAATGGCAGCCTGAATCTGAAGAAGGGTATCTTCCCTGGTGTATCACAGTGTCAGGAAAGCCTATGCCAAGTAAGAATGCACAGCTTTGCTGTAAATATTTGTGTGCTCAACGATTTTTTCATCTTCACTCTATTTTTTTATCCAGTGGCAGAATGCTGCCATATCACACCCTCAAGATGAAGTGTAAAAGAGCCACACGCTGAAGTGAATTTTAACATTTTCAAAAATGCAAAGATGGCAGTGATACAGTGAGATCCACACCCATAAAAGATACTAGGAAAAGGAATAAGGTGAACTACCAGACGAGTCAATGAAACAGGAAGAAAAACGGTCAGCCAAATTAAACGCAGCATCTTCAACCCAGCTGCATCCCTCTACCGTTCTTTCAAGATGAATTCAGGATGGGTGATTAGCTGTGCAAAGCCCTTAGTTAATCCTCTCAGCATGTCTTGACCCCAGGGATTAAAAAATATATTAACCCAGCAAGCTTGTTCCATTTGCACAAGCCTAAACATGAGAGTTGCAGTGCAGCAGTTCCTGTTTTTTCCTGCATGGGGCCTTCTTAAAGTACCCTGATCTGCTAAAACCACTGCTCCTGTGTGAGGGAAAGTCCGTTCTCTATCTTACAGAAGGAACCTATGCCACGTGTTCTCTGTTAGGAACTCTGTTTTTGTTGTTCTTTGTTTTCCTGTTTCTCATAATGCAGTACTATTCAGAGCAAAACTGTTCTCCTTAAATCTAGAATGCAAACTTTGGGTATAATTGAAATTGCTGCTTTTACTTCCCTAACATTTTCACTGGATCCACTGAAAAATCCATGTTCTAGAAACCACAGCTAAACACAGCCATCAGGTGTCAGGAAATGTAATTGGACTGACACCTGCACACAAAAGGGACTGGAAGGTAAGGACGAGATTGACAGATGATGGTAAAGCTGTGGATGTGGTCTATCTTGATTTCAGTAAAGCGTTTGACACAGTCTCCCACTGCATCCTTGCAGCTAAACTGAGGAAGTGTGGTCTGGATGATCGGATAGTGAGGTGGATTGTGAACTGGCTGAAGGAAAGAAGCCAGAGAGTGGTGGTCAATGGGACAGAGTCCAGTTGGAGGCCTGTGTCTAGTGGAGTCCCTCAAGGGTCGGTACTGGGACCAGTACTAGTCAATATATTCATTCATGACTTGGATGAGGGAATAGAGTGCACTGTCAGCAAGTTCACTGATGACACACTAGAAGGCTGTGTTGCCATTCAGAGAGACCTAGACAGGCTGGAGAGTTGGGCGGGGAGAAATTTAATGAAATATAATAAGGGCAAGTGTAGAGTCCTGCATCTGGGCAAGAACAACCCCATGTATGAGTACAAGTTGGGGACAGACCTGTTGGAGACCAGCGTAGGGGAAAGGGACCTGGGGGTCCTAGTGGACAGCAGGATGACCATGAGCCAGCAATGTGCCTTTGTGGCCAAGAAGGCCAATGGCATCCTGGGGTGTATTAGAAGGGGTGTGGTTAGTAGGTCAAGAGAGGTTCTCCTCCCCCACTACTCTGCCCTGGTGAGGCCGCATCTGGAATATTGTGTCCATTTGTGGGCCCCTCAGTTCAAGAAGGACAGGGAACTGCTAGAGAGAGTCCAGCGCAGAGCCACGAAGATGATTAAGGGAGTGGAACATCTCCCTTATGAGGAGAGGCTGAGGGAGCTGGATCTCTTTAGCTTAGAGAAGAGGAGACTGAGGGGTGACCTCATTAATGTTTATAAATATGTGAAGAGCAAGTGGCATGAGGATGGAGCCAGGCTCTTCTCAGTGACAACCATTGACAGGACAAGGGGCAATGGGTGCAAGTTGGAACACAGGAGGTTCCACATAAATATGAGGAAAAACTTTACAGGGAGGGTAACTGAACACTGGAACAGGCTGCCCAGAGATGTTGTGGAGTCTCCTTCTCTGGAGACATTCAAAACCCACCTGGACGTGTTCCTGTATGATATGATCTAGGTAATCCTGCTCCGGCAGGGGGATTGGACTAGATGATCTTTCGAGGTCCCTTCTAATCCCTAACATTCTGTGATTCTGTGATTCTGTGAGATGAGGGCAGCCGTCTGGACAGGGAGAGCCATTTCATTCTTTGTATAAGCCTGTGACATTAAGTCACACTAACAGTTCCTCAATTCATGAAGTTTGGTGAGATCTGACTTCTAATTTCTAAAGCACATTTATAATTACCACAAAGAAAGCATTTCACTTCTATAGAATCTGCAGAGCTGCACCAGGAGGCAGCTCTGAGAATTCACAGGGCTAGAGGCTCCCTTAAGGCATTTCTGTCGTTCTCTTGGCACCTCCAAATGCAGGGTAAGGGGTTCTAACCATTCCTTTCCTTTTTTCAAGCAGGGTGATTATGACAAAAGAAAGAGAATATCACAAGAAAGCATATTTATAAACCTAAAACTACATTTCATTAACCTTCCATAATACATACCTTTTCCTATCCCAAGTGTGGGCATATGTAGTCCAACTACGTTTTTTTTTTTCCAAAAGAGTTCTGAAGCTAAACATTTATCTTTGGTTGTTAATGATAGTAAAATGTCTCATTTTCTCCCAAAATCTATTAAGAAGTGTGAAATTACTACAATTTAAATGAACATATTTGGCAGCCTCTCTTTTTTTTCCCCTTGGCCTGTACAATACAAATAAAACTTGGATCACCCATCAAAAAAAAAAAGTATTATCTCTGTGTGTTTGTGTATCATTTCTCTATCTGGTACACATCCTAATAGTAATTTAAGGTTTTTTTGGAATTTATAGTGCAAAGATTGGTTGTGAGTCATCATAATTACTTTTATATTTTGAAAAAATTGTATATGAAAGCATCAGTATTTTCACTGTATACACACATATATGAAAATATACATACATACTGACACATATATACACAGTCACACAGATGAAAACCATATTTCTATAATCTCTTTGACAGAGCCCAGAAGAAAGTACAGGTTTACTAAAAGTGAACACATTTAAAAGTGATTTAATAGTGATGTATACAGTTTGGATACTGATAAATTAATGTATTTTAGCATGAAAAGCTGCCTACCAGTATTCAAGAAGACATAAAATAGAAGCACCTATTCTTACCAATGTCAAGAGAAGTAATTCTGCAATCCCATACACACAAACTGAACTAGACCACTTCACTGCAAAACACCTTCGAAATGACCCCCTCTAACAAGTGTTTACAATGAGTCATTGGCCTGATCATCTTAGAAATCCATGTGTGCTAATGGAGAAAAAAGACTGGGATTTAACTGGGGAAGTGAGAGAGATGGCCAAGAAAGCACAGCTGCATGAAATATGTAATAAAGAGCCTTGGTCTATTCTGGAAACCACAGAATCAGTGTGGTTTCTTTCTGCTTTCAGCCCAGTGTTCTGGGAGAGCTGCCAAAAGCAAAAAGAACCGTAGGATGATAGTGAGGCTGACTGGAAAGGAGGAAAACAGTTAAAATAAAAAAAGGTTTTCTCTCTGAGAGGGAAATCTGCAGAGCACATAACCTTCTGGCAGGGTCATCAAATGATGAAGGGAATTTCTTGGGCCAATAGCACCTCTCCTACCAGATGGAAACTGGGTAAAGGATCCCATTTCCTCCCTAGTAAACAACGGCCAGAATTGCTGATTTTCTGGGCTCTGTCCTGGAACCAGGATTTGGCAAAAAATAATTTTGGAGAGGAAAAGCTTAGGATAAGGGTCTGCAATAAAGATAGTCAGGTGTTGGAAGGAGTACTTCAGGAAAATGAACTGGAACAAGCTGAATTTGGGGTGAACAGCTGCATCATAACTGATCATGAAGACTCAGATGGGATGTGTGACGGACAGACTTCTTGACTGCTGAGTAGGGGGTTCACTGCTTTGAATACACGCCCCGTGTTAGAGGTGGTAAACCTCTGCATGGAGAAGGAGTTGTGAGGAATCGATGTTGATTAAGTGCTCAGGGAGGCTGTAGCTCCAAAAACAGGCAGAACAAAATTTGCATAACTGAATTAACCACTGTAAGACAGGTGATTATTTAGAGGAATGCAGGTAATGATTTCATTCAGCAGGACAAAGGGCAAAGTGCCCGAAAAAAATTGAGAAAGATGCAGACCATAAGACTACTACAACTTCTACTGCACTTCTCTTCCCAGATGGCAAACTGGGAAGGTACTGTACTTCCATGCTAAGCAGTGTTACTTGGTCTCTCCTGGAACCAGGATTTGGCCAAAAATAAGACACTAAAGCAATAATGGAAAATAAATACTATTAAGCAGCCATGCTGTTATGTCTATTAGAGAGGTTGTTAGATTCTAGAAGGGAATTTAGAAAACATGGTAAATGTTAATTTATTTTGTGTCTTTTGTATATATGGGGGGAGAAGGGTCCCCTTTTTTCATATTTTTTATTTCGTTCCTTACTCCCAAGCCAAAGGCTGAATCACAGCTCTGTAACAAATTGTGCAGCACTGTAAGACTGAATCTGCAAACTCTATTCCAGAAGCACTTAGTATGTGCATAAATCATTTTTTTCTCTTAAACAAAAACAACCTTCTATGCTTCACTTGCAGAAGCTACATTTGAATAAATTCTGCAGAGCAGGATTTGGAGGAGAATTCAGCTGTTAATAAACACAATAAATATTTTAAAATAAAAAATAATGAAAACTATATCTTATTGTCTAATACTGTATAGACCATAGGTACTCTTCGAAGAAAAAAGCAGATAACTTTTAAATAATAATTTTTAAATAACCATACCTAAAATAACTGCCAGAATTCTGATTTTTAAGATGTATATACTGAAAGTGTGTGAGTAGAAAAAAAATCTATTAACTCTAAAGAAATAACTCTTATTTGAAATAAACTTAGTATTAAAGGAAATTAATAGATGTACCATTATACCTGATATTAAAAATGTTCATAAGAAGTTTTCCTCATTCATGCTTTCTAGTAGTTGTACCATCGTGGCAGCACCACTCAGAGCAGAACTGCTGGCAGGGAGACAGAAGAGGAAAGTAAGATGGGCCTGCAGGTGGCCTTGAAGATTGGGCTTTTGTCAGCCAAAGTCCTCTGACAATCCTTCTTTGATACGAAACTTCCCTAAAAGCACAAGGCTCTCTTTTTCTATAGTGTTTGTCAGAGGAAATTCTGAACACATGTTTTTAGCAGTTACAGTGGCTAAATTAATAATTCTAAAGTATTCCTTTAAAAATTAAAACCTTTCTTACTCTCAACAATGCAATACTCCACTAATTCCAGTCACCAATCTCAGTTATTTATATCCAATTGTACAACAGGCGGCATTGCTCTTATCTTTACTTAATTAGCTTCAATTTCTAATGTTAAATTCCTGCATTAGATTAAAAAGGCCATGATAAGCCACATGCTGTCTGTAAATAAGATGAGTCTGTTGTGAAAGGTTCATATTCAAATGCACACTGTTGATGACTAGGAAAGCTACGGGTAATCAAGGCTGTAAACCTGTCATTGTGACATACAAGTAGTGCTTAGCACCACACTTAGCACAAGGGCAAATACGAAAGTGGAAAATTTGAAGATGAGTATTGTGAAGAAAACAAGCAAATAATTCCAAACACTAATTGAAGATCTCTGGTTAGTTTAGAGGAGATAAACCTTGCATCTGAAAATTACCAACTTGGATTCACTACAGATACTGAAAAATTCTGTGATAAACCATTTGTCTGTTGAGAATCACTGTCAGAAATGATACTGCTAGATAATTATCTCATCAGAATGAGCAAGCATTTCATTTGGACAGATTGGACAGATACTGAAAGGTATTTTGTACCTGAAAATCTTTGCAAATGGAAGGAATGAATTTGATATGATGATATTCATGAGTCCTTTTAATTTATGACACTTGCACACCTGGGCTGGGAGAATTTTGCTGTTTGCTCCATTTTTGTGCTTGAGATAACTGCTAGATAACTTCTGTCTTCTTGCCAATCCTACTAATTTTTAGAGATATGAATCCTTATTCCCAGATTGCTCAACAGACTGATTTGATGTATTAGAGTCTCTGCAATATAGACAGAGCTGAGTAGGGATAGCTGGAAAGGCCAGTTCAGGCCCTGTACATGCCACATAACTGCATTTATACATTTATGTGAAGTCATGTTCAGTGCCTGAATGAAGTACACAGTGCATCCTCTGTTAGAGTAGAGAAAACTGAGATTTGTGCAGAGTGTGAATCTGTTTTTCTCCAGCATGCTGCTGTATTTTATTACATGCCTTCCACAAAAGATGTATATCATGACAGCAGCGAAAATCCTGGCAGTAGTACTCGCTGAATCAAGCTGTTAGAGCTGAAGTTTTATGACACCACAAGAATTACCTGTAGTAAGGTAAATCACTGAGAAAGGCAGAATTACTGGGACCTAATAAAATGCTTTACTGTCAACCCACCTCTGGCCACCATATCCTTTGAGGGTATTCTCCTGTCTTATTTTACTTTCCATCACCTTTCAGTTGCTTCCCAAGTTCACACAGGACTTTTTGCTGCCCATCCAGAGGCAGTACGAAGTATCAAACAGAGGTAATACAAAGTACCTACAAAATAACAAATGAACAAAAATATTGATTAAAAAATCCATTCTCCTATTTGTCACATGATGTCTATACACATACAAGAAGAAAATACTATGGAGTAAATGCTGAAATCCCCATGATGAAGAGTATCTCACACCTCAACTAATTTTACTGATCTCAATGTGACTGCAGGTCACAATCTCAAACTACCTTTTTTTTGCTACTGCTATCTCACATAGTCAGTTTGACCAAAAACTTGCATGGTAGTGTGCTCATATTGTTCTTTGTTCCAAATTAGTGGTGTCTTCATAATTCTGCAAGCAAAAGAGTAGGAAGCAGCTATGAGTCATTTTGCATTTGCAATTTTGTAGACAGAAAGAAGAAATGTCCATTGAACATTCCCTATCCAGCTTTGTGTACACGAGAAGAGGAATGGACTTATCTGGCCTTTTAATAAAAACACCAACATGATTTGAATACCACGTGCTACTCATATAATTCCCTAAAATTGCAGGATTAGTATTCACATTGAGGAGAGTGAATGGAAAGATTTGCCATTGAAATATTGTGAATAAATACTTCTGCAGTGTCTCAGTTTTGACTGTCTCTGATGATTCAATACATTGATGGATATGTAGAGAACAAGAAATAGGTAAAAGTCAAAGCAGGTTTGTTCCCAGGAAAGAATCCTGCATGGGCAAGGGAGCATTAATTTCTTCAGACCAAATAAGCACATGCGATTTCCACCATACTGACCATCTGAATTAATCAAATTATAATTTTTGTGCCCATTTCTAAGAGCAGTGGTGTTGTAGGCTGAGCTCTTGGGACAACCATACTGAGATTAATCCTTTAGCCAAATTATCTCAGATCTTCCTGTCTCTGCACATCTGTCTGAGGAAGTTACTTTATTATCACCAAATGTTATCTTAGCCTGTCCTGAGACTCTGAGTGTACTTAAGTGATACTGATGTTTACAGTGTAGTTGCATCCCTAAGACATCTGCAAAAGAGTGACACAACAGGTCAAAGCTCTGTGGAAGTTCTTCAGGTAATGTTCCTAATCATAGCCTATGAAAAGAAACAAAACCCTGCCTGACTCATGGAGCAAGTGACCTGTAAATGATGCTGCCTCGTGAACTCTATGGACAGTTCTCTGTTTGCCACACACCTTTTGCTTCAGAAAATTTAGGTCAAACAGCTTTTCAATTTTTTTCTAACAGATTGAATTGGGTCATGTTCCTAGAGAAGTGGGTCATTTTTCCCTGTAAATAAACAGTTTCATGCCTGCACATCTTTAGTTCAAAGGCTCTATTGTTTGTACTCAAAACTGCACAATTCTTTTGCTTAGCCAAGAGGCAGTGATTTTGTTTTTTCCAAAGGGCAGTCTTTAGCCTGACCCAGTAAGACACATGATGTTTTTCAGTACGTGACAGTGAAAAGTGTCCCTTTTCTGTCTTCCCATCAAAACACTGACTGGGGACAAAACCCTTAGCCAGTATTGATTGATTTGCTCCACTGACTTCAACAGAGCTATTCTGATTTGTATCATGTGGGAATCCATGCTAAAAAAGATCAGTGTCCAGTGCATAAACACAGAAAAGTTTCTGCCAATTTTCTAACACACCACAAAAGATTTTTCTCACATCTGTTCAGGTGAAAATAAGGACCTTTAGGAGGAGAACATGGTGCAACTCTCTGACAGGGTACTCTACTTGTAATTATTCAAGCCAAACCAATGATTCAGCAGGCAAGGCTTAGTTGATTTATACAGGATGGTTCAGTTAATTGTTATAACAACAAAAAAAAAATCTAACAACAATATAATTTTCTCCCCTAGTTTTCTTTTCAATATTTAGGTTTAGCACTGTTGTTATCATTTATGTCATCATGAATGAAAACATGAAAACTCCCTTATTCCTTAGATAAGTTTCCATAATTGCGTACTTGTCTAATGTCCATAAATACAGCCAGCCATTTGAAGTTCACACGTGAATATTATGTAAGGTCATTCTCAAGCCAACCTTTCCCCAATCCTTTGTGTTCTTTTTCACAATTCTTTTCTAATGTCTAATGTCTACAACAATTTTTTCTCTGTGTTGTTAGCCTTTCACTGTATGTCTCACACAAAGCCCAAGGATTTAAACATTTTTTTTAAGTTCACAACTCCTTTACTCTCAAACAAACATTACATGCATGTGCCTAACAAACCTTAGAACATCTACCATCTTTACAAGTTAAATTCCTCTTCACTATTATTTCTTCATTATCAAAAGAGGAATGAGTTCATGTAAAATAAAAACAAATCCAAGTTTATCACTATCTCAAATTTCAGCAAAGACAGATAAATTAAGCATTTTAAAAGAGCATCAATTATTGAACAAATAACTTTTTTAATCATAGGAATAATGTTTATTAATTTTTATTTTGTGGAAATCTAGTTTCACATTATTGATATTGTTTACTTTTTTATCTTCTGTTCTACTTTACGTGGTTTAGGAAAGACTGTATAATATATTTGAAGTGTTACAGCAACAGACATAAATGTTATTGTTACTCTGTAGCCACAAATTTAGTCTCATTTTAATATCCTCTATAATTTCTGTATATATAGCAGGTTCACAGAGAGTCCTTCCAGTCTGGTTTTCTGTGTTTTTTTGGAACCAAACCTTTGAATAAAGACATACCAACACCTGTTGGTTTGGAAAGTCCTTCCAATATGTCCTAGAATTTCTCAGCTTCAGAGATATTCCAGAGGTAACTCACCCCATATTTTCAAGATAAATGAAAACTACATCCAGATTCAACAGCTTTTCTTGGTTTGCTAAGATTTTACCATAGATATCAGTATCTTTGGGTGTATGAACAATAAAAAAACCTCTACTGTTGGCAATGTTCTCTAAATTAGTTTGAAAAAAACTTCCAGCAACTGCACTGTCTCTCTTCAGTGATTTTACTCCTAAAACATTTGTTTAGCTACTGTAATGAACAGGAACATGATAACTAACATCAGTGAATTTCTGATTCTGAAATGCTTCAGAAGAGAAACAAAACTAAAATTTAGTGTTATTCTTTGTCAAAAGAAGATTGTAGAAGAATAACAAAATATCCAGTCCAACTTTAAATGGGTAAATGAGTCCTTTTCAGATTGGTTTTATGATACTAATAGTCTTATTCTGGTGATTTTTCCTCCATTTACTTGTATGTGAAAGAGGAAAGGTGGCAACATATACGAACATAAGTAGCTTGTGTGGATTAGATTGAAGTGGAGTAATTCTTCAAGAGGAACACAGCACATCCTGCAAAGATCTGAACTGTGCAGCCTCAGATGATAACCTACAAATACAGACCAGGGCAGCTGTGTTCTCTGGTGAGGTCCTTGACAAGTGTTTTTCATTACATACCTTTGTTTACTTTGAAAATATGGTTCTGTATTAGTATAAAATGGATTTTGCAGTGTTTTTGTAATCACATTGGATATTCTTATATCATGGCTAGATTACACATCAGATGTGTGATAAACTAAATGAGCCAAAGAAACCAGATCTCATTCCAAAAGTATATGAATCAGTATTTTTATCTGAAAAATGACAGTTGGCACCAATATGAGAAAACCAAAGAAACAAAAATCTCCACACAGAAAGGGCAGAAAGAGAATCTGCACAGTCCTAAAGGCTAGCACTATATTGTTTTCCAAACTTAGGGGTTGTACGCATCTATTCACCTAACAACTAGCAGATTGAAAAGGCATTGCGATGAAGACACCAGCTCTTCAACTGGATGCAGTGAAATAAAATGTGAATAAAGTAGAGGAAGGAGACGTAAAGACAAAATGTATCAAAATGAGAACCCAAAATTTGCTTCTGTTTTTTGGTGGTGATTTATAAGACAAAGAAATATAAGTTCTGAGACTCTCTTCAGAATAAAAGTAGCTAGAAATGAAAAAAAAATAGTAGTGGAGAGAAAAGAGATTTAAAAAAGGGACTGAATTAGATATACTTATGAAACTATAAAAATAAGTTCTCAGAATTCTGTGTAAATGGTGGATAATGTGTGATAGGAACTAATGGGTATGGGACTACATATGCAAAAAGATAAATCATGACTGTTTTCCCTTGTGCTTTCAAAACTGGAACAATAAAGGTAATAATCAAAGTAGTCTCAGGATATGAGAAAAGGAAAAGGAAAAAAAAGTAGAATAATTGTACAAAAAATTGTCAACAAAGCAACAGGAGATTGAGGTATCGAAGGAGCAGACTGGGATGAACCCACGAGCATGGAACAAAAATTCCAAAAGTTTAGTGTAAGAAACAAGAACATGGCTGGCAACATAAGAAATTGAAGAGCTGGGCAGAAGAGATTTGGTAACTATGTAACTACATTCCCAACTCTGAAAACACACCAGGACTATCCACCCATTTTGGTAATTTTGAGGTTTATGCCCATACCAACTCTATACAGCCTAGTGTTGACCAAGACCACTATTAACCAAAATCAAGTTATGAAAATAACACCAAATCTCTATTTAACAGCCTGTCATAAAATTTATTTTAATAGTACTTTTAGTCAACAGTCTTATCATGGTTTTACCAACAGTGTGATCAATATGAGCACTACATCTAGCCTACAATTTCACCCACCACTTCAAAAGCTTCATAAATCATCAACTTTTATAACTTCTTGATTACCTCCTAATGTTCATACAAAACAAGGATAAAAACAAAAATCACGCTCTGATGAAAGCATGCTGAGCACTTGAAAAACTTTTATTAAATGATATCCAGTTAGCAACACCCTGTTGGGCCATCACTGTGTAGTGATGATTATGGAGTGCTCTTTCGCATAAACTGAATAAATCTCATAAATTGTTGATGGAGGTGCTTTAAAATATCAGCTATTGACCAACTTTACCCCAGCAACAGAAGAAAATTGATTTAGTTTGCCTCTCTTCTGAGAAATTTTATCCCTAGCCTGGGGCTTGGGGATTGTACAGCAAACAGATCAATCCCATATACTTTCAAGGGCTGGAGAAAGCTGTTTGTTCCATGTCTGGGTTTCCTGAAAGGTCTGTATCTTGCTACATGATTTAGTGATGCTTGCCCACAATATGACAAGAAAGAGGAATGAGAGCAACCCATCCTTAACATCAAAGAGAGTTCAGATAAGGATGATTAAAGCTAAAATTGTCAGGCCAGTTTTTATGATGAGGATGAGTCTACAGCAGACATGTAATTGAATTCCAGTTCCACTCCAGCCCCAGTTCTCCCTGCTCTGCCTTGACTGTTCCAGGGAGTGTGCAGAGAAAACAGGCAGTGCTGCACATGACACAGGTGGTTTCCATGCATACAGACGGGCTTCTCAGGCAGTAAGCTACACCCAGAACAGAAACAAAACAGGATTGTAAAGCAGATACTAAGGCCAGAGATGCCTTATGTTGCTGTTCCACCTCTACAGGGTTTGCGTTATAGATTTGTTCCACAATACTTTCTGAACTTGCACAAGGTATGGGAAATATTTTTGTTTGTCCACAGCAGTCGGTGAAGTAAAAATCCTACCAACATTTTATCTCAGTTCCTGTTAGACCTTTAAAGAAAATTCTTTTCTGCCACTTTTTAATCACCATTGCAGACAAAAAAAAATTAAATGCCTCTAGAGCTCTTCATACTATTATGCCTCTCTTTTTCACAACTCTGTGATGTTGTTTTGTTAACATACTCTGTCACCATACTGAAAAAAAATCCATGGACAAATACTACTCAAAAAATTTTGCTGTGGTAAGACAACTGAACAAAAACAAGTGAATTCAACTGCAGTAAGGAGTGTTATACCTCATCAACATTGTCCTTGCAATAACATCATATCTTACATTTAGGTAACATCTCAGGAATACCAAAAGAAAGCCCTTTTAGATGCTAAGTCTGTAAGCTCATGTGACAAGGACCATTGGCTTCCTTGAGACTGTCAGTGCATTGGAAATTAATGGACTTGTAAATGAGACAGGGCAAAAAGATGGAAGTCATCTAACACCTGAGTGAATTGTCTCATGAGCTCTGAGGTAGGTGCTGAGGGAACTCTATAAAATGGTTGCTTGGAATTGTTTTCCCTATAATACGATCCATAAAAGTCAACTTATCCAGTGGAAAGTGTCCTATGTGAGGCAATGAGAAACACCTTAATAAATACCCAAATGAATGAGATGCGCATTGAAGCCTGTCTTGGCTGTTTATTGATCCAGACATGGTATTGCCTAGAGACTTGGGACTCCTGTCTCTCCCAGCTTGTGACTTTCCTTTTGCTCCCATCTTATCACAGAGGGTGGAAAGAGACTTGAATTCAGCCTTTCAGGCCTATGGGCACATAGAAGCATGATTTTAATGATTACCTTCTATTTTACAGAATCACACAGAATCACAGAATCACAGAATCAATCAGGTTAGAAGAAACCTCTGGGATCATCGAGTCCAACCATTGCCCTGACATCACCATGTCAACTAGACCATGGCACTAAGTCCCATGTCTTTTCTTAAACACATCCAGAGATGGTGACTCCACCACCTCCCTGGGCAGCCCGTTCCAATGTCTAAGGACCCCTTCTGAGAAGAAATTCTTCCTAATGTCCAACCTGAACCTCCCCTGGCAAAGCCTGAACCTCCCCTGGCAAAGCTTGAGGCTATGTCCTCTTGACCTATCGCTAGTTGCCTGGAAGAAGAGGCCGACTCCCACTCCACTACAACCTCCCTTCAGGTAGTTGTAGACTGCAATAAGGTCACCTCTGAGCCTCCTCTTCTCCAGGCTAAACAACCCCAGCTCCCTCAGCCGTTCCTCGTAGGTCAGACCCTCTAGACCCTTCACCAGACTGGTCACCCTCCTCTGGACTCGCTCCAACACCTCAATAACTTTCTTGAAGTGTGGGGCCTAGAACTGGGCACAGTATTCAAGGTGCAGCCTCACCAGTGCCGAGTACAGAGGGACGATCACTCCCCTAGACTGGCTGGCTACATTATTCTTAATAGAGGCCAGGATGCCATTGGCCTTCTTGGCCAATTTTACTGTATGTAGAAACCATTGATCCTACTTGAAACTGTTACAGAAGTCACACAGTGGTACCGTAAGGTGGTTCTTTCACTCAGATAACCTTTTAAAATAAAGTAGCATCTCCAATATTATATTGTCTGATTCATTATTTCTACATCTACATCAAATAAGTTCTCATTTAATCAAAACAATTCATAGCTGGCAAAGGTTTTGGCTGCCTTCCTACCAGACAGTTTAACATCCAGAAACTCCAAATCCCCATTAAAATATACTGGGAAAGGAAAGAAAACCAGCTCTATTCTTCTTCAGGAGTTCCTGACTAAGGGAGTAACTCATCAAACAAGTAGTTTCAAATTTTCTGCACTCCTTGAGGTAGGTCTGCCTCCCACCTGGGAATTAACCCTTCTTCTCCTCCATAAATATGCAGCAGGTAGCTTAGGAGGACCTAAGTGCACACTACAGAAGAGCTGTAGTGTCACATTCATAAGGCACTGAGTACTCCTTCGTGAAACCTACTGTCTCTGGCCTTTTCTTCCAAGAACTACCTTAGTGCTGTGTGGGAGAATGGAAAGGATTAAACTGACCACAAGCAGTAAACTATGTTGTGAATGGACATCAAGGGAAAGAGTCTCACATAGCTATACAGTTACACTGATAGCAGAAATGGAAAACAAAAAAAATAAAATATTTACTGATCTGAAGGCAAACAGGTCCGATTCTGAATATATAGAAGGAGTAAAGACGCGGTACAAAAAGGCATCAGCCATTTTTCATAGTACAACCGCACTCTGGGAGAAACAAACGAGAAAACAGAGGCAGAAAGCATATTCTTCCGAGCTCACTTCTGCCAAAGGAACAGCATGCTATTTGCCGTGGAAATGCTGCGCTTCCTTTCCTCGTCTCTTAGTGAGATGTAGCACTATGTCTAAGGCATATTTCCTCCGCTATTTCTATACGTCTATGACTAGTCTCTTTTATCCTTGGAGGGGCCATAATATCAAGTTCCTAGCAGGATCACAGTGAGGGAAGACAAGGTTTCAGGTTTAAGAGGAGACCCAGGCAAATAGGGAGAGCAAGAATATATCTGCTGCAGTTTTATTACTGCTTGCCACAAGTCAGCTCAGCCTTCCTGTTCCTTGTAGGCATGGAAGGAACAGAAGCCTAAAAGTTTTCAGTGTGCCTGCGATACAGGAGCAAGACAATTCAAGTTTTCAGCTTGTTAAAATGCAGCCAAAATTTGGCTAGTAATTTATAGCTAGGTACAGTTGACAAACCCTGAAGCAATGGGGTTCGCCAATGTAAAATGTAATGGTTAATCTGGTTTTTACTAGTATTATCTATACCAAATAAGGGGTTCTTCTTTCCTATTATCAATAAATTAGTTTAAATCCAGCATCAGTTTTAAGAGTTTTTAATGGAAAAGAACAAAACAGAATGAAACGTTAACATGTTACTTTAAAAAAAAACAACAGTGCATGATATTGTCCGAATTAAAATTTCTCAATGGCAGGTACTGGGCTTCTGAAAAAATCTGCTTTTCTTTTCAGTATTAGAAAAGGAGCCAAATTCTTTGGAAAATGTATTAAGATATTACCTTTCAAAAGCAATAATCAGCTCTTGTTTATAACATTCATCTAATGAGCCAAACTGGAAATGATATTTTGTCTGAATACTCTTGTTTTAATACCTGCACACAGCATGTAATGGTTAAGTCATTCCCTTTCTTCTTTGCACCAGCTGGTTTGAAATAAGCACATGCCTGCTTACACTTCACAATTTTTCAAAGCTGTTCACAGACATCTGTATAGATATACAAACTCCATTAACGGGTAACAATGTATGCAAGTACCTCCTACACACTCCTTAGTAAAATGCTTCCTTCTTTAACTGAAGGAGAAGGGGAGGATTGCTGTGACAAGAAAAAAACCTGAACAAAAAAAGACAGCTTGGGTGATGCTGTTTTTCAGATGTAAGAGGGGTATGGGTCACACAGCTTATTTGCAGACGAAAGTTTCCCAGAAGTTATGAATGCTTTGAGTATAGGCCAAGGAGGTTCATATCTGAACTTCCTCGATGCTCAGAAATTTTAGAATCAATAGTTTGGGATTGGTCCATGTCCTTTTAGTGCCTTCATAGGCACTTTGTGTCACATGACAAATAGGGCATCACTACACCCTCACACCTTTCAGAAATAAGCCTAAAAGCAGAATAAGTAGTCCTCCAATTGCCCATGTAGTAAAATTTAACTGTGGGATTTTCTGTTTCTTGATGTTTTCCTAACATGAGTTCTCATTCCCGAAATTACTCAGAGCTGATCACTTTATCAAGTAAGCTGTACTCCCTGAGACGTGTAGATGGTGACCTGTAAATGCAGCATGAAGTATTTTGATCTGTTACTCCACTTATCCTTACAGCCTAGTGAGAGTGCTAAAGGGAAACCGCTATCTGAAAAGGTGTCAGGTCAGTGCAGAACTGAAAAAGAACCGCTCTGAAACTTGTATCAGAGAAATGTGGTGCTTAGTCACAATAAATTCTTTTAATGTACACATGACATTTGCCCCCTGGATTCTTATTGAGAATGAGGCTGACTAACATTTTCTAAACATTCCAGAAACTCTCTCCAATTTAATTCATTGCAGAGAACTTGTTCAGGAGGGAACAAAACATTTTCTCAAAGTCTTTGCCTGGCACAGCAGAAGGGAAAAAAAGAAAAAAAAAAACAAACTAAAACACAGCCTTAAAGGTCAACACTCCCATCTTGTGGCTGATGAAGAAAACGCACATATCCAAATAAAAGTGAAAAAATGTTTCATGCAGATAGTTTATAAACAAAAATTTACTTGAACAGAATTTTTCTTCCATGTCATAATTAAATTTGGATCTTAGAACTGTCAATGTTTTATTCAGAGAAGGAAAGAGGTGGAATATTTTTCATCCACACTTAGTCACAAGACATAGAGCTTCTGTAGCAAATTCCTAATTGCAGGAAGTTGAGAGAATGAAATCCACTTTTGCCATACTTTGAATTCAATGGCTCCTGAATGAAGGCAGGGATGTGATGCAAGTCCACAGGCCAATGGGGCAGTAGGTAGTACTAGCAGTTAAGGATACAAGACAAAGCAGAAAGAAATTCATTCACGGCACCTGGATGTAATTGATAACTCTGATTTCCGCAGTTCTGTAAGCCTCAGAAACAGGTGCAACTCCTGCTTTTCCTAGGTCTTCCAAAGGACTTTTCTTCTTGAGTTGTTAGCTGTCTGCATAAGGCTGAAATGAAGAGCATGTGGCTGATGTCCCTCATTAAAGGTCCTATATGGGTCCTGTGTTAGGTACTCATACTTCCTACTTACTTACACAGATCATTGCTGAATAAACTTGTTTCCCCTGTCATTTCAGTGGGTCCACAAAAGTCCTATGGTAGTATGTATCCCTATCCTAGATTAGCATCTCAAAGTAAAAATAGTGATAATTTATAATGTGTGCTAATGCCAATACCAATGTGAGAGTGCTTCTGCTCTGTTTGGAAGGCACTGACACTGAGCTATTTGCTTCAATGTTTGGACACAGCCAATTCCTGGGAAATGTCAAACATACAGTTTCAGAAAAAAAAAATACAGTTTCAGAAGATAATGCCCTCAGTGAAAACACAGCTGGAAGCATGGTTATAAAGTTGGAATGGATGACAGCTACAGAGATGATGAGTCAGGTAGTATCATCTTAATGAGGAGCAACAAATATGGAAGGAAAAAACCTTCTAGAGAAGCTTGAACATCATTTAAATATGCTGGGTCACATAATACAACTAAATGTATAGAATGGAAAGATTTAGGGAACATTAAAACTCAAGCTCATAAACACTGTTTTGTTCTCACCTATCTCCCCATGTGACTGAAACAAGACCAAGGCCCAGTCTACTGACTTAGAAATGGGACTACCTGGAAATACGTGATCTGTGCATGTAGCAAGAGGTTCTGTTTTACCAAAGTGGAAAGGGTGAAACACACAGAGATCTCCTGCAAGTTAACAGAACTGACAGCAGGTGAAGCTGGCCTTGAGAGCAAGCTCAGTGCTCAACAAACATGGTAGATGTAACATTTGAAAGGGGAAGATTCATGAAGTGTATTTTCAAAGACAGCAACAACCAGTCAGGAGGGCTCTAATCGTTCACTAGCAAGACTGATGGCAAAATGTCTCAACAGAAGTGCTCACCTATGGTTCCTAAACCAGGAATTACTACTCCTCAGGCAAACGAAGTTCTTTGCAAATTTGCTCATAAACCAGACCATCAAAGCTGTGTAAAATTATGAGGGACCACAAGACTAAAGTCAGGGCATGTCCCCCTCAGATGAATAAAATGGCATATTCATAGAATACACTGTAAAAAGGGAGAAAAGATACAAGAAAAGCAGCAAAATAACATCTTCAACTCTACACTACTCTCTAAGTACACAGGCCAAAACACCTCGAAGGGATAATCCTTTGGTTTATGTGTTTCAGCTTCTTCTAATGTTTTGGTTGAGTGAAAGAAAAAAAGGAGTCTCCCTTTGAGACAGAAGCTGTTCAGTGTTTATTGAAAATTGTGCCTGATAACAACTAGGCTGAGCATGAGGGATGTTCACCGTGTTTAAACATGAGTGAGGAGCGTACCCTTGCAGTATGAAGATGAAACATATGCTGGGCTGTATTAACAACAGTGTGGCCAACAAACTGATGGAAGTGACCACGCTGCTGTAGTAGACACTTGTAAGGCTGCATGTGGAATACTGGAGTTAGTTTTACACACCTTACTCTGTACAAAAGAGATACTGATAGACCTGAGAGAATCTAGAAGAGAACCAGACACTAAGATGATCAGGGACTGGAGAACATGCTGATAGAGAAGCTGAGGGGACTGTGTGTGCGCGGGTGCCTGAAGAAGAGGAGACCTAATTGCAGATTCCACTACTGGAAAGTGCATTCTAGCCTTCTCTTCTGAGATGCATAAGGAGAAGAGATAATGGTTGGAAGGTGCAACAAGAGAAATTGTAATTGTACATGAGGATGAAGCACTGGAAGAGGTTGCTTGGAGAGGGTGTGGAACATCCATTCTTGCGGGCTGCAAAACTCAATTGAACAAGGCCCTGAGCAACCTGATCTAACCTTGACATTAATCCTGCATTGAGCAAGAGCCTGAAGTGACAGGAGTCTTGCATTGAGTCCTGTGTTGAGGTCTGATGTGAGTTCTGCACTGACCAAGAGGCTGAAATAGAAGACCTGTGGAGGACCCTTTCACCTAAATTTTGCTATGACTTCATGTTTTAAGAGCTTAGGCGTAATGTTATAAGAAATACTGTAAATAGAATAGAACTTAAGTTATATCAGGGAATGTTGTAAACAGAAGTCATCAATTTGTCTACAATGTAGATACAGCATTCTCAAAGGCAATTTGCACAGTTTCTCTGCCAGTCTGGTCTAGTCTCATGCAAGATCATCAGAAAGCATGTCAACCATGTCCCAATCCAATATGATAACCTTAGTCCAATGTGACCGATGTCAAACACAAACTGAGGCTAATCATTTACTTGACGACTATAGGTTAAGAATGCTACCTTAACAATTGAAAACTCGTTTTGTAGTCAGCAGTTTGTAGCTTCAGTAGTGAAGCTTTGTTTCAGAAGAACTTGTGTTCTTTACTCCCTCATATTATGCAACACACATCTTCCATATCCTCACCAGGGAAAGAATCAGCAGTACTGTGGCTGGTCTGAAGGACTCGCCAGCAGCCGTCTGCTGCCAAATAAAATGTGTGACAGTTGAGTTCTGCCTCCGCTTTGTTCTGGGAACACAATGACCTGGGTTCCACTTGCCCATCTGGCTGCTGTATTTGTAAAAATCTATAGAAGCACACTTACTGTTGAAACTTCTTCCCTCCTCTAAATGTGATTGAAATTATCTAGCAATTTCAAATCCTAGTGTGTATAAGCAAACTGTTGATTACATAAGCGTTGTTTCCTAGGCTCAGTACAAATATTTATATTAATATGTATTTATTAATTTTAATCATAGCATTCATGCAATAGAGGCAAGTAAAAGACAGCTGAGAAGAAATTCTGACCATGAATTTTTTTTCCCATTAGAAATCAGAACAAAAAAAAAAATTCTGCCGTGAAACAGAATTTTTCTAAATGTTACTTTGGGTCAGACAAGCTGTATTTATAGCCTGTTATTTTTTTCAAGTCACAAGTAATTTGAACTGAAGAAGACTGTTTTTCATTTTCATATAGGTAGGGAATACTGAAAGACCAGAAAAAGTCAGAATGCTTTAACTCCCTTCAAAAAATTTTTACAAAGTTTTTGTCAGATTAATATATTCCTAGAGAAAACAAAAATTTTCATGAAAATTTCTTCCTATAGAAAACTTTACATCAAAAAAATATTGTGTAACTGTAATGTGCTGCAGATAAATAGAACTTTTAGGATGCAACTGTTGTTAGAGGTAGTAAGTGTGCTACATCTGTAACAGTGCAATAGATATAATGGTCTTCAGCCTGAGGCAGCACCTGAGGTCATATGTTCAAAATTTATGTGCATAATTTTCTATTCCACCTATTGTTGAAATATAGATACCAAGTGAGGATATACATATCCTCAAAATCACCAAATTATTACACAACTTCTTCCTACAAATATAGAATTCCAAAAGGCTTCCTGCTTGCTGAATTATGTTACTAACTTCTTATGCCAAGAATAGAAATTGAATTTAATTACTAAGTAATAGCATAAAGTTTCACATCCTTAAGTGCAACATGAATTTGACATTACTAAACAGGAATGTTGATACTGATACACAGTCTTAAAATAACTGTATTACAAAAGGTTACATTGATCATATAGAGACAGACTGTGCTTCCATGCAAAACAGGGAAGCAAACCTGATTCAGCTACTAAACCACCTCCTTTTGCTGATCAGTTATGAAATCAGGGTCATAATAATTCACAGAAAAAGTTTTGGGTTTGGTGAAATTGTCATGTCTATATTCTCCTAATGTGGGTGTTTTTATTTTGGTTTTGTTTGGTTTTTTTTCTCCAGAGGAGAAAACAAGTGTATTTGGTAGAACTTGAATTGACAACTGGCAATGTTTGCTCCTCCTTGACATGCTACTGGGGATTTTCAGACTTGTCCACTGTTTGCCTGACTTTTCAGAAAAAAAAAGATATTAAAAACTGTATGCCCATTTGTTTATCTGAGACAGGATATTTTGGGTGCTGAGAGTGTGGAGCAGTATGCCATACCTGTCTCTTTCATAATCACACTAGGCCAGTGTTCACTAGGTTAAGAAGTTTGGTCCATCAGAACTTAAGCATCCAGTGACTGCTTTCTAAGCATGTCACTCACAATGGCAGAGTGTCAAAAACAAAACTGGAAGCAGTTTTCCACTATGCAAAGCTTATACTCTACTAATGAAGATATTTCTTGGAAAGTAGGAAGCCTTCAGGCAATGGACATAACTGAAATGAGTACCCTATGTGGGTGGCATCCTAACAGTCAACTGTTGGGTATTTTAGCTTTGTTTTCTTACCAAGGCTGTGCTGGGTTTGGCCAGGGTAGAGTTAATTTTCTTCATAGTAGCTGGTATGGGGTGTGCTTTGTGTTTGCGCTGGAGACAGTGCTTATAATACAGGGATGTTTTAGTTACTGCTGAGCAGAGCTTACACAGACCCAAGGCCTTTTCTACTTCTCACACCACCCCACCAGCAAGTAGGCTGGGATTGCACAAGAAGTTGGGAGGAGACACAGCTGGGACAGCTGACCCCAACTGACCAAAGGCATATTCCATACCATATGGCATCATGCTCAGTATATAAAGTTGGGTGAAGAAGAAGGAAGGGGGGAGACGTTCAGAGTGATGGTGTTTGTCTTCCCAAGTACCCATTACACGTGCTGGAGCTCTGCTTTCCTGGAGACGGCTGAGCACCTGCCTGCCAGTGGGAAGCAGTGAATGAATTCCTTGTTTTGCTTTGCTTGCACATGCAGCTTTTGCTTTACCTATTAAACTGCCTTTATCCCAACCCACGAGGTTTCTCATTTTTACTCTTCTGATTCTCTCCCTCCTCCCACCGGGGAGAGTAAGTGAGAGGCTGCGTCGTGCTTAGTTGCTGACTGATTTCTGTTACATAGATTTTACATCTGAGCCTATCCTTGCAGGCTCTCTATACAGTCAGTGAAGAGAAACAGACACTTTTAAGACATGATTCATCTGACCAGTTGTAGACACCTATTTTAGAATTACATTAACCACTGCATTCCTCTGTGGTTATTTCACACAGCTTAGGGTAGCTTAGATGCAAATATATCTACCTGTACCCAGATGAACCCTTCACGCTAAGGAAACTTTGGCTAATAATTTCCATTATCCATGTGAACATAATGTTATTCTTGGGATGAGTAATTTTACATTATTCAGTGTACTAATGGGACTATTATTATCATGCACTAAATGTTTGTTTTTATTACTGCCCAACTGAGCCTTTGAACTGAAAAAAAAATTACAGTTTGCACTTTTCTACCCTTGTGCCATGTGGGGGTAACCACACTGTGTAATTTCTGCACCATTATTAATTGTATTTATGGCAGCGCCTATGGAGGAACAAAACCAGGATCATCCATAGGGAAAATGACACTGTATCAACACCACCTTCACACAGGCAAGACAAGTGAAAACCTGGAGAAAAACCAAATAATAAATACAAGCAATATGCACTGTAAGACTGCAGGCTGCATATACACTTTACTGTTCAGTGGTTAGGTACAGAAGGGAGATCCTAGACAAGTGAAGTCGAACTAAACAGATGAGAAGAAAGAAAGGTATGAAGGGACTGAATTACCTAGATGATCTGCTTAAGGAAATAAAGCAACTACTCAGAACTCCAGAAAACACTATTAGGATCTCTTTCTGCTCTGTTTAACCTATGTTAACAGTTGCTTTGCCAACTTAATTTTCTGCTTGGCTCCTCCCCACTGTTTCTTCCCAATATCTTATCTGCCAGACCAAGAGCATTGTCTGGGTTCTGGTTTCACAATGATGTCCAAGACTGCACAGACAAGACACTATACGAGTCTGGGATATTCCAGACCAGTGGGATGGAATAATCCACTCCCCTTTCCAGCTTCTTTCTCCCAAACTCAGCAGTACGGCCTCACCAATTCCAGCAGCCACTTGGAGAGTTTTGGTCTTTAATTTCAAAGTGCATTACAAAATTACCAAAACTCAAATATTCACAGCTAGTCCTATATACAACAGAAAAAAACTGCACTCTGGTCAAGAATCAGTTGGCCAGTTCTTGGCCATTGATCTTATCAGGGCAAAGGAGGAAAGTGGCCCATCTTGCCTACCATTAGCTTAAAAAAGAGTTAGAGATTTTTTTATAAGCAAAATAAAAACCATCCTGATTGGAAATTGTATACATTCTTCTCTCAGAAAGTAAACTCTCATAGCTGTAAAAGACACATAAAACCAGAAGAGTTTGCATCTACAATAGTCACATAATGCTGCAGTACTGTAGACTTCTGGAAAATCTTTCCAGGTATTATATTGTTCTATTTCTTATCCTACATAGTCAAGGAACTCAACTCAGCAAATTTCTTCCACCTTTCATGCGAGCAGGTCCTTCTGATGAGAAGGATGGGAATTTTTAGTAGCAGTTGTGTGTTTTTTCCCTTGCTGAAGAATGAGAATTAACTTGAGAAGCCCATGACCTATAGAAAGAGTTACAAGTCTGAAATGAATGCACCCTTTGCATCAAAATATAGCTACAATCAAACCCCCTCTATTTGGAAAACTTTGAATTTTAACTGATTTTAGCTGCTTTAGTTGGCCCACTGATGAAAATCACACTCTTAAGCTTTGTCCTATTATTTGTCCTATTATTGTCCAATGGCATCCATAAAAAAAATAATTTTCTGTCTCCCCTTTAAGGAGCTCTTGCTGTAGACTGAAGAGAGAAAGGTTATAATGTCATGTCAAAAATTAATGAGGCACATAAGCTTCTGTACTAACATATCCCATCAACCTAAATGGGATTAATATACATACTAAGCAGTTTTTAATCCAAGCCACCCAGCAGCCATGTTTTAAGGAAGACATTTGTTTTGAAAGTTTTGAAAAAAGAGAGTTTCAGATTCATGGATTTGCTGTGTTATCATTCCAGTCTGAGTATTTCTGGTACTCTGCCATTAAGAATAAAGTTAGAGCTACAGATTTCCTATAAGAAAAATAAAAAAGGTTTTAGTTTTAGTTTTGGCCACTTTCAACTTTACTAATAATAAATAACTTTGCTAACATGATGTAGCTATTAAGAAAAAATTGGTATGTAATTTGATCGATGGCAGTAGAGGGCATATGTTGATTTTGTAGTAAATAATTCACATGCCCCTCCTCTCTAAGAAGATTTGTTTTCTATATTGCAGAAGTATCTTGCCACCAAAAGTAAGCAGTGAGGTAAATTGCGAATGAGATTTCATAGCAAGGTAAAGCCTATACTCTGTGTTTGTCTCCTACGGTAAGATGAAACAGTAGTTTGTATGCCAGCCGAACACCTCGGTATAAAAATACAAGAAAATGTTTACAAATATATAATCTTGTACAAATATGGTGTTCAGTGTCTGCCCATACAAATCTACAATTATTTGACTTCTGTTCTACATGATATGGTCATTCCATTCCTAAATGTTTTAGTTGTAACACAAATGGAAGATTTTTTCCTTTTCTATAGCAGCTTTCCCAGACACAGCCACTTCCTGAAACAACTTCTCCTGCATAATGTTTCCTTAATTTCTCACTGTGTGACATTGATCCGTGTCACATGTGCTTCTGTCAATAGACAGTGGCACTTTGTCCTTCAGTTTCAAAAGCAAAAATTTGTTCAATGTTTAAAGTGCAAAATAGTATTGAAATGAGTATTTTGCAGCTCTAAGGGAATTTTGAATTTATAACTCAAAAATTAAGGCTTTTTTCTTCTCTTAGATTAAACAGAGATCTTCTAAAGCTCTTTCTTTATCCAGCATGACCCTTGATATCTCTTAATATAATAAAAAACACTTTGCAGGAAAACACTGTTGAGAAGTTTAGCTAGTGTGTTTTTATATAAAATACAAGATTAAGACACATCATCCAGCAAATCTGATTCAGTGCAATACAGTTTAGTGATTATGAAGGAATGGCTTCTCTGCATATTTGGCATATAATAAACAATAATGATTCATTGTAGTTATTTATGATTATTCTCAATATTAGCACAAATAAATTATTGCTCTAGAATGTGGCTTGAAAGTTAATGTTGTTAAAACGGTAATCTCTCACTATTTTACACTATTTTGAAAGCTATTTGAGTTATTCAAGCTGTTCCTGCTAAGAATAGGTACAAATACTGGGACAGATCTAAAGCCGGTTTCAATGAGAATACGTCTTCTGAGGTCATCTGAAGATGGACTAGCAAATAGACCTATGTAAAGTATTTCTCAAAATATCTGTAACAGAATATCCTGGATATTTGAATTATCTTACAGTTATTACTATGGCTAGACTGAGGCTAGAGACTATCTCACTATTTCTATGCTATTTAAGTATTAACTCAGTGACGCTTTAATGTCAGCATATCTGCTATCGCACACCACAAATCAGGAATTCTGAACACTTAGGAATTTAAATAACATTTGCATAACCTGTTCAAAATTAGGTAGTTAGAAAGGCCCAGAGATTCAAAGTCTCAGCATAGTAATTGTTATGATATGCTTATTTTAATTAAGTCAGGATAGGAAAAGTTTTGGTTAAATACAGTCTCTTTACTATTAGACAAACGTATATCTGGGCATATGATGGACATCACACTACAGAGCCGTCAGGAAAAGAGACAAGAGGCTAATGGAAGAGTTCACATTTCCAAAGTCACATCTTTCTCATGTCTAAAGGTCCACAGGAAGATCTTTGTAGAAGTGTCTCAAAGAGAGCTATAGGTCAACTATTCACATAGACTGGACAAATGCTTTACACTGTGCAATGCCCACCACTGACAAAGTATGACACACATGGTCACTGCAAGTGCCTAGTAGATGATTCCTCTGAACTAAACGCCTTTTTCATTTCAAGGAAGGTAAAAAAATATTCAAAAGGAGCATATGCACGAGCTAGAAAAGGGTATCTAAGGTGGGATCTACACAACACTGAGACACATAAAATTCTGATCCTGAAGGCACAGTTTCTCTGTCATCTAAACATTAAAGTTGTCACATTTTTTAGTTCTCCAGGATTATACATGACATTGTCCATCATCCCTGGACTACTCTCTTCAAAGTTTGAAATATGTTCAGGCACAAGAACAGCAGCAGTGCAGATTTCCCCTACATGTTCTGTTTCTATGCTTCAAAGAGGACACAAAAGAAGGGTGAGGACAAAAGAAGAATCTATCATCTCTGACTCTCAGCCTCTGGTACAAGAGAGTTACCTCTTCTACTGGGAAGGGGTCTAAAACTGAATACAGTATTCTGGATGTAGTTTAACAAATTCCAAGTGGAATGAGTACCAATATAATCGAGAATTTTATAAATTAAACCACTGAGGATATGGTGTTTCAAGTTACAGCCACAAGGTAGCAGAATAACTTTAATTTGAGCCACTTATATGATGTAATGGATACCAGAACAGATAAGAAAAGCATATATTAAAAAAAAAAAGAAACCACCACACATAGCTCTCTCGTCCCACCCTTAAAAAACAACGCCCAGACATTCCTTAATGACATAAATGGTAACATTCAGCTGTGCCTGGAAGTTCAGTGATGGGAAAATCTGGGTAATGTGTAACACAAACTCATTAAAGACAAAGACTTAAAATTTATATTTCACAACCCATGAACTACAGCTCTTTTTCTGTCTTTCAGCTCTTAAGAGGGAAACAAATATTTTGGAGTTGAATATCATTACCAATCAATCAATTCTGTTCTAGACTTCTAAGGAATACTAGCTGCCTTACAGTCTGTGCTTGTGCAATATACTGCAGAGTGAAAAATACTTCTATTTAAATTGACATGTTTTTTTCTCTGTTTTAGTTTGTACTTTACCTCATGTTACTATTGCATTTCAAGGGTAGGCTTCCTCCAGGGTCTAAACTCTGAGGCAATTCAGATCTTAGATGACAGGAATCACTTTCTATAAGTATTCAGAGACAGATTTTAGCCCCCACAGAGAACACTTTAAAAACCTTCACTTTCATGGAGTGAGGACAGTTCTGCAACAGATCTATTTATTAAAATAGTAACATTTGATACAGGATTCTGAACTTTTAACCTGTTTAACATTATTTTCCATAATTTACTAATTTCTTGGAATCTTCCCCGGTTCCCATAATCTGGAAGTGAACAGGCAATTAGCTTCAGTCTGGTATCAATCTTCACAGGGTCACACGAACCCATCACCTACAGGAAGTAAGAATTGCTGAGGTTTTTTTACTGATTATTTCTTATCTGCAAATTCTGGGCATAGCCAGATGGGCCCATCCAATTTGATCCTTGTGGTGATGATATTTTATACATATTACATACAGCATAAAAATGTTTGCATAGTGTTTGGGCATGACGGCAAACAAAGACATGGGACGCAGAAGGGCAACAAAATGTAATTAAAAATCTCATGTAAGATTAGCTCTAAGAAAAGTAATAGGGAAATAATTTTTAATTTATTAATTGCCTAATACTAATTAAACCTGCTGGCAGATTTTCACGCAAGAGATCATTTTAAAAGATATTTTATCCAGCTTTGCTTTCAATATAAACAAACTCACATTTGGTGTCTGATTACAAAAACAAAAAAAAAAGAAGAAAATTACATTTCCACCTTCTAAAGAATTACCTACATTTGAATGTCAATGTCAATGTTTTTGGGTCTATAAACATTATACAGGAAAAGAGAGGCTTCTTCTTTTAAAAAAAAAGACAAAAATTTCTTTCACGTTTATATAGTTAAACTGCAGTTTCTTCATGTGATTTCCCACGGATGTATGAATTGCTTTTGATCCACTGCTTACATGGGAGAGCAGATTAAGCACTTTTGTCTGGGACGGGGAGGGGGAGATTCAAGGCTCAGGATTCCTTAATGCAAGCTCATGATTCTTGGTACATGGTAAATGTCATTGATGTGCCAGAAACCAGGAGAACACACCTCTTTTGCACCTCTAATTTCAGTAAGCTGAAATTAATACTTGAACTTAAAATTAAATGTATGTAATTATTTAAACATTTTCATCCTATTCTGTGTTGCTGAGTCATTACTGCACTGTGCTATACAAAAACTTCAGAAAGGGTTGAGAAGTTTTTTCTGGTCATTTACTTTACTTATGTTATCACTTCTTTACAGAAAATCAAATATTTAAGTTTTATCAATGTTGGCCAAAAAAAAAAAGAAAGAGGAGAAAGTTAGAAACCCTTCTTTTATTGCCTGGTTGGCAGGGAAGAGAGATGAAGTGGTGAAGTGTTACACTAAGCAGTCTAGGAAATGGGGAAATAACTTCTGATTAAATGCAGATGCTGAACTAAAAGTTGCTGCTAATCACACCCACTGGATCCTGCTTTAAAGAAGGAAAGAGTAAAGACATGACCTCCATCCACTCACCATTTACTTTACTGCCACATAATTCCTCATGCATAAATAGTACAGTGAAATAACTTGTCTTCTACAAATGTTTCTACACATAAGCAGGGTATTACAAGGACAAAATAGAATGGCTGTTTGTAAGAAGAGAATAAATCACAAATAGAGGAATTAGGGTCATGAAGCAGCAGAACCCTAGTAGACATTAGAGAAGAATAATTCAAAAGAGAATAAAAGGAATCCATTTAAACATGCAGAATACAGAATAAGGATTAAAATAAAATATATTTTGAAAGCGATCAACATAATACTAATGTACAGAGTCAAATATTAAGTTGTGTGCTAATATGGCCTGATTGTAAAAGAGTCTATCTTTATTTTGTGATGACTAAAAGGCTGATCCAAAACCAAACAAAATCAAATCAAGGTTCCCATGGATTTGAAGGAGTTTGGACCAGGCTTCAGAAAGTAATCAAATTCTGCATTTTTTCTTGTAAGTTTTAAATATTAAAACTTAGTTTTGTAATGTTTTAGCAGATCAAACCAAAGCTAAAGACACACAAGCTTTTCTAGAATTTGTTCTTGCATATACCAAATGAAAAAGTACACATTGCTCCTTTGAAATGCTCATAAATCAGAGAGTTCTCACCCCATAACACATGGCACTGTTTATCATACCAAGGCAGAAAAATTGCTAAAGGGGTTATGGGATGCTATCAGAAAGGCATCCAAAATGATATATCACTGACCACATGTTTCATGGTTGGAAAACCTTCAGTGTGCTGCACATGGAGCTGGAGGGGTTACATATTGAGAATCCAGTTCCACAATTTAATCTGTATGGGTGAACCCTTCTGTTTGCACTGATTTTCACTGTAAGGCACTTGGGGTTTTTCCATGTGTATTTCATTTTAGGCTGGAGAAATATGTTCTTTTAAAAAAAGCATATGTCATGTCATCAAAATTCTCTAATGCTTCTTTTTTAAATGCCCCAGCGAAGACACCTGGTATTCAGAGAACTCTGATTACCCACACTGGGCAAATGAAGCCACTACAAAGCAGAACATTCAAATTCCCGTAGAAAAATCTTACTTCTAAGCACCTTCAGCTTAAGTTTTCCTGCTAATTATGTTTCATAGGGAGACAGACAGTAATACAATGAGATCGCTATTCTTTCATGGAATATTACATCAGAAGAAAATGAAGGACTATGTATATTTGTGGTGTATATTTCTTTTTCAGGTAAGGAATATTTTATGTATTTATATTTTATATGTAATGTATGGTAAATGAAAATTATTTACTGTATTCAGTAAATACTAAACTTTAATTCCTATAACATAGGAACATTAGAAATCCATCCTGGATGACAGCAGAAGTCTGTCAAGCTCAGAGCCTGGTCTCCGGTACGGATCACAGGGAGATGCCGAAGTACAAGTAAGAACAGCACAAGGATATACATTGTCCCTCCCTAAAACCTTCCAGCCTTCAAGTATTTTCAGCTCTTCATGAGCTAGAAATGGTTTCTATACACTTAGTAATCTTCAATGAATTTCTATTCCATTAAATTCTCTGTCCTCCTCTTGAATGTATGTAGATTTTTACTATTCACTCATCATTTGGCAGGGAGTTGCACTGATCTGCTACCTACTGCATGAAGAACTACCTCTTTTACTTGTTTTGAAACTGGTTCCAATTGGTTTTCACTTGATCTTCTCTCCCTCCTTCCATTGTGCCCCATGTATCCTACAGCATTATCTACAGCATTATCTACAGTCTACAGCATTATCAAAACTGAATTAATAATACATACAATAGCTGCAGCACAGTATCTTATTACACATGTCAGCTGTTAAGAACTGATTGCTCTCATATTTCAGAGGTAGAAAACAAGATAGCTAAACTTTATGCCACTGTAAATATATGAGCATTGTAACTACCCCTACAACTGGCTTCTTCTTAATCTATGAATATATACCAATTTGTAAAGTCTATAATGAAGAAATGACACATCCTGTTTGTCAGGAAACCTTCTAACGCTTCTTCACTTATTTCAACAGAATTGTAAATGAAAATACTATCTGAGAATTCATTCTGCAAGAGCATAGCAGTTCCGTGAATTATTGTTCTTACTCCTCCACCTCAATCATTCCTAGGAACAGCACTGTATGAAACAGAAGCTTGAGAGACATTAATTAATGTGGTGAAGTGGGAAAATCTCCAAGCCCAAAATTACAGAGTTTGATAGCCACTGCAGAGGTTGGATCCTGCAAACAGTAAAACACTGAGCCAAAGTGTACCACCAAGGATCTATGACCATTTGGTTTGCTTCCCCATAACTTTGTGTTGATATTTGCATCAAGATTTTTACAGGATTTTTGCACAACGAATAAATGTACTGATGCCCTTTCAACTACAAAATGTGTTTAACATACAATGTTCCTAATGTCTGGAAATATTCTCCATTGTTTTGAAGGCAAATGAATCCAGGAGAGGTTTTCTATTCCAGAAAACAGCATTAACAGTGTAGAGTGGGGAAAGGATAGCATTGTACACAAGAACTGAGGGGGGGAGGAACAAAAAGGAAATAGTCATACCACAAGAGTGAAATGCTCCTCCCTGTTTGACCATATTAAAATTCCCCACCTAAACCAACAGAAATAACTTTCATTAATATCTACCAAAGTGCCACTTTGAACAAGAGTAAGATAGGCTTTGAGGCTAATTTTATTTTGGATAGATCCTATTTTATTTTGTTTGTACAGTTTTGTCTCTAGTTTACTATATTTTGCTCAGTGTTGGCTACTTAAACAGGTTGCCCTGTTCTAGCACATCTAGCTTTGAAATCTCTTGGTTTGATACCATGTTTAGCAACTGACACTGGTTGATCTGGCAGTGCTAAAAAACTTAATTTAAAAAGCAACAAAGATGAGCTAGTCTGCTAGAGAGATTAGGGGCTACCTTCTTACACATACCCTGTTCCAACTTCCGTTGGAGCCAATGGGAACCTTTCAAATCACTTCAGCTGGAGACAGATATATTTTTCTCTCTAGCAAATCATCAGCTTGGGAATCTGTGCCTAAATATGGACTTCATAATGAGAAGAATGTCTCTGAAGCTGAAATCTGACCAAATTCTTCTCACAGATAGAAGCAGACAGTTCTCAACAGTCTTTAAAAGACTTGATTTCTGAGACAGAATTACTGTCATTCAAATCTTTTTTATTTCTATTAAGTGCTTCTGCTATTTTTTCATTAGCATGTAGTTATTTTCACAATGAGATATTTGAACTGGCTATCCCAAACCCACTAAAGCTAATGAAACAAACACCCAAGTACTCCCCCAAATCCCAATTTAACTTTTTAGTATCTTTTGCTTTACAAAATATTACTATATTCTGAATTGCTCAGGCTTATATACAGTACTTTCCATTGTCTTGTGGAAGTATTTCGGTTTGTTTACTATATTCTTTTATTGCTGTGCAATTTTGAAACCCGTTCATGTGAAAATAATTCACATGTATCACTGCAACAGTGATACACATTTTCACAATGCACCTATTGCTTTTATAACTGGAAGTAAACCCTCAATTTATTAGCAGAAATGATAATGTCTCTCCAGAAACCCTCAACTCCAATGAGTTTTAAGTGTTCTCTATGACACCACTGATCCTCAAAACTACCACAGCAATTTTCAATAAATCACCTTATTATTCCTATTCATCTTCTGTATTTGTTTATATCCAGCAAGCTTCTTTTTCAGTTCATTACTTTTCTTTTTTACTAACTGTAGTTCTTCCAGTTTTTCTTGCAGAAAAATAATTATAAGCTACCATGTGTCACCTCAGTGGTACTTACTAATTGTAATAAGATTGTCTTTATCCTCTCTATTACTTCACCCAGGATCTTCTGTCTTCTTCTATAATTCATCACGCTCAGATGCTACTGTTTTATTAGCCCAAAATGTACCACCATTAGATTATTAACCTCTGCTTTAAGACTACCTTACAGTTGCCTCTCCAAATAATCATGCTATTGAAAAAAAAGAAGGGGCCAATGAAGCCTCAGGCCAATTTCATCCTCAGGTAATGTCAATTGGGTCAACATGGTTGGGTCTCAGCTATAACGGAGAGCAGAATTTGTCCCTGTGCAAATGTTCAAATTACTCTGGGTTTATATACCTGTTTTCTTTGTATTTGTAAACACATTTTCATGTCTGTGATTGCCCATGCTAAAGTTCAGTTGTCCTTTTCAGCTGCAAAATTCAGGGTAAGGGAGCAAAACTCTTTGAACCATGTCCTCCTCAGCTGCTTCATCAAGAAAGCAAGGATAAGCACTATATTGTAGACCACAGGGACACTTCACAAATGCTATATACTTGTCATACTGTCAGCATTGTGCCATATACAGCGCACCTTCCATGTAATAAGCCTGCTGGATTCATTCCTACTTTTTGCCAGCCCATTGTCACAAACTTACTTTTAACAAGGTTGCCTCAAAAAACCAGCTAGGAGTATTCTAGGAGGATCTTCACAAAGCTACTAGGGGAAATAATAGGCATTCCTGTGGGACTGTTCATTTCAATTCTTCTGAAGGGTATCCAGGGAAAAGAGCTGGCCTTTGAATTAGGTCTTACTGGTCAGAAAAGAGAATGACAAATTTAAATTCTCTGAAAGATGTCTATTCAACGATTGGCTCAGGAATGAAATAAAATTAAAAAAAAAATAAAAACAAAGTTAGGAAAGAAATGGAGACTAAAGCAGAAGCATAAGTATTTTAGTGAATAAATGAATGCTGTATTCATATACAAAAAGTATTACTCAGTGCTTGCTTTAGTTCCGATATTCTTGAACGAAATGTCTTTGGTGGCTAGTCAGAGAGATCTGGGTTACACAGATCATGGGCTTGGTGCAGAGTATCAACTCTGTTACCATCCTCTTATATACTAAGTTATAGTTTCCCCCACAGAAATGCTTGTTCAAATCTCAAATAAATGTTTCCAAAGGAGGGTTTTTCAACAACTGCATCTTAACATATCTGTGCCACCAAATCAGATGGTTTTGTAACTTGAAAAATATTCCTCTGTGCAACAAGGTTCGTACTTGTTTAGGTGCTTCAGCTCTCACAGATAGTTTACCATCTTCGTATGTTTTAAATTCAGCCGCTGAACGTGGCTCTCCAGATTACAATGCTGTAAAACATGATTGGTTTTCTTCTTTTATTTTTAATACCAAACTACAGTAATAATGGTTTAAATTTTTGGTTTTTCCACTTCTGTTTTTGCAAACTCATTTGACTGTTTTGTTTTAAAAATCTCTCTATTATTATTACTTTATTTATGCTGCTTTTTAATTGATTGCTAAAGTACACCATGTTCCATTTATTTAACTTCATTTCCCACGTTTTCTTTTGAAAGGTAGAATCACCAAATCACAGAATGGTTGGGGTTGGAAGGAATCTCTGGAGATCATCTAGCTCAACCCCCTGCCAAAGCAGGTTCCCCTAGAGCACATTGCACAGGGTCACATCCAGGTGAGTTTTGAATATCTCCAGAGAAGGAGACTCCACAACCCCCCTGGGCAGCCTGTTCCAGTGCTCTGTCACCCTCAAAGTAACGAACTTTTTCCTCATCTTCAGAGAGAATTTCCCATGTTTCAGTTTGTGCCCATTGCCCCTTGTCCTGTCACTGGGCACCACTGAGAAGGGTCTGGCCCCATCCCCTTGACACCCACCCCTAAGGTATTTTAAAGTATTGATATGATCCCCTCTCAGCCTTTTCTTCTCTAGGCTAAACAGACACAGCTCTCTCAGCCTCTCCTAATAAGCAAGATGCTCCAGTCCTCTGATCATCTTTGTAGCCCTCCACTGGACTCTCTCCAGTAGTTCCTGATCTTTCTTGAACTGGGGGGCCCAGAACTAGACACAGTACTCCAGATGTGGCCTCCCTCGGGCAGTGTAGAGGGGGAGGATAACTTCCTTCGACCTGCTGGCTACACTCTTCCTAATGCGCCCCAGGATAGCATTGGCCTTCTTGGCCACAAGGGCACATTGTTGGCTCATGGTGAACTGGTCCAACAGAACTCCCAGGTCCTTCTCCACAGAGCTGCTTTCCAGCAGGTCAGCCCCCAACCTGTACTGATGCATGGGGTTATTCCTCCCTAGGTACAGGACCCTACACTTGCCTTTGTTGAATTTCATGAGGTTCCTCTCTGCCCAACTCTCTAACCTGTCCAGGTCTCGCTAAATGACAGCACAGCCTTCTGGTGTATCAGCCACTCCTCCCGGTTTTATGTCATCAGCAAACTTGCTGAGTGTACACTCTGTCCCTTCATCCAGGTCACTGATGCATAAGCTAAACAGGACAGGACCCAGTACTGATCCCTGGGGAACACTGCTAGCTACAGGCCTCCAACTAGACTCAGCACCACTGATCACAACCCTCTGATCTCTGCCAATCACCTAGTTCTCAATCCACCTCACTGTCCACTCATCTAACCCACACTTCCTGAGCTTTCCTATGAGGATGTTATGGGAGACAGTGTCAAAAGCCTTGCTGAAGTCAGGTAGACAACACCCACTGCCCTCCCCTCGTAGAAGGCCATCAGATTGGTCAAGCATGATTTCCCCTTGGTGAATCCATGTTGATTATTCCTGATAACCTTCTTTTCCTCCACATGCTTAGAGATGGCATCCAGAATGAGCTGTTTCATCACCTTTCTGGGGATGGAGGTGAGGCTGACCAGCCTGTAGTTCCCTGGGTTCTCCTTCTTGCCCATTTTGAAGACTGGACTGACATTGGCCTTCCTCCAGTCCTCAGGCATCTCTCCTGTTCTTCATGACCTTTGAAAGATGATGGAGAGTGGCTTGGCAATAATATCTGCCAGCTCCCTCAGCACTCGTGGGTGCATCTCATCAGGGCCCATAGATTTGTGGGTGTCCAGTTCGTCTGAATGATCTCTAACCTGATCCTCCTTGACCAAGGCAAAGTCTTCCTTTCTCCAGACTTTCTCTCTTACCTCCAGGGCCTGGGATTCCTGAGGGCTGGCCTTAGCAGTAAAGACTGAAGCAAAGAAGGCTTTCAGCAACTCCACCTTCTCTGTATCTTCCATCACCAGGGCACCCTCCTCATTCAGCAGTGGGCCCACATTTCCCCTAGTCTTCCTTTTGCTGCTGATGTACTTGAAGAAGCCCTTCTTGTTGTGCTTGATGTCCCTTACCAGATTTAATTCCAAGTGGGCCTTAGCCTTCCTCATCGCATCCCTCCGTACTCTGACAACCTTCCTATATTCCTCCCAAGTGGCCTGTCCCTTTTTCCACATTCCATAAACTTCCTCCTTCCATTTGAGTTTTGCCAGAAGCTCCTTGCTCATCCATGCAGGTCTCTTGCCCCCTTTGCTTGACAGGCATCTTAAACATTTTCAAATGTTGATGCTCTTACTTGCCCAATACTTGTCTCTACTTTCTGATTGTTCTTCCCTCAAAACTCCTCTTTCTTTTTTTCTTTCTTCCTAGATCTGTTTCACCACTAATACAATTTTCTTTCTGTCAACCATTTTCTTACTTCAGACAATTCTTCCTTACTGTGTTCACTCATTACATATATTACCCCCTTGTGTCTTCACTTCCTTTCCCATTCATTAAAGACTACCTGCATGGATTCTAGCTATCATTTAATTCACTACAAAAAATGTGAATTCCATTTAGCTATTTCCCTCAAAACAATTCAAGCAACTCCTAAACTCCTGTCTGTGTTGTTAAGTTGGCCATAAATCCTTTCAGTGCAGCTCTTTTTATTTACTCATATTTGGTAACGTCATTTACTTCATTAAAAAAAACATGCAAAAAATGTTAAGAAAAATATTCATTGTCTTTTCCATTAGAGTCTTCCAACAGAAGTATTTCTACCACATACATTATTTTGTTGTTTGGTGCTGTTGCTGTTTACCAGGGCCCTTAAGAGCCCTGCTGGAGTCCCATCTCTACATTGTTTACAAACATAGAAGTAAATTACTATCCTGGCTGAAAATGTCTTGCATTCTACAGGAATCAATGGATGGAAAGAGCCAGGTGAAGCAGTATAGGCAACAAAGATACTGTCTTACCATCCTAAGCAGTGCTCTGCATGTCAGTAGCATAACAATTGCAGAAGATTTTGGAGGCATCACAGAGAAAAAAAAAAAAAAGTAAGCCGGGTTTGGCTGGACATAAAGGCATTCTTATCTCAGGAATCTTCTTCCAAACACTAATGGCAGGATTGGAGAGGATCTAACACTGCTTGCTTGAAAAGTCAACAACGGGATAATGGCAGCTGAAATTCTGAGGCAACCAAAGGTAGGGAGAAGCACCTCAACTGCAAAACAGATAAAATAATGGAAAAACTGCTGTAATGTGTTGCAGGTGGATCAGTGTGCCATTCTAGCAGAAGAAACTCAAACGCCTGATGACCAACTTGTATCATTCTGGTTTTCTTCTGCAGGATGTATGTAATTGCTAGTTAAATAAGCTAGGTAATAATTAGATACGCTATTGACAGTTCACATGTTCCAGATCCACACGTTCAAAATTAACAGTCTCAAGGCTTATGCCAAAACTTGAAGAACTCAGTAGTATATAAATTTAATGTATGCATCAGAGAGGCAGAAACAACACTAGCAAATAACACTGTTTATCACAACCCAGTGCTGTGTCTTATGAAAGGACAAGTCTTCACATTGCAGCCAGCCTTTTCTTTCAGAATACATTCACTTTCACTTGTTTCACACAGTGTTTCCATGTTTCTCATGTCCACCCTTTTCAAGTAAGCATTTTTATGTTTCCTCTTTACTTTTGAACTGCTTGTTACACTGCAGAATTTTAAAACACCTTCGCCGCACTCCTCCCTTCTTCCTGAGCTCAACCTTGCTCCCAGTTTTCTCTACCTCTTCCTCTTGAATGGCACAGGGGGACAGGGAATGGGGGTTGCAGTCAGTTCACACGTTGTCTCTGCTGCTCCTTCTTCCCCAGGAGGAGGACTCCTCACACTCTTCCCCTGCTCCAGTGTGGGGAAGGAACAGAAGACAGTTCTCCACAAACTGCTCCAGCATGGGTCCCTTCCACGGGCTGCAGTCCTTCAGGAACAGACTGCTACAGCATGGGCCCCCTGTGGGATCACAAGTCCTGCCAGCAAACCTCCTCGACCATGGGCTTCTCTCTACACGGGTCCTTCCAGGAGTCTGCTCCAGTGCAGGCTTCCCATGTGGTCACATCCTCCTTCAGGCGCATCCATCTGCTCTGTCATGGGAGTCTCCATGGGCTGCAGGTGGATATGTGCACCACCATGGACCTCCATGGGCTGCAGGAGGACAGCCTGTCTCACCATGGTCTTCACCATGGGCTGCAGGGGAATATCTGCTCTGGCACCTGGAGCACCTCCTCCCCCTCCTTCTTCACTGACCTTGGTGTCTGCAGAGTTGTTTCTTTTCCTAAATATGTTATCACAGAGGTGCTACCACCATTGCAGATGGGCTTGGCCTTGGTCAGCGGCGGGTCCATCTCGGAGCTGGCTGGCATTGGCTCTATTGGACAAGGGGGCAGCTTCTAGCAGCTTCTCACAGAAGCCACCCCTGTAGTGTTCCTGCTACCAAAACCTTGCCATGTAAACCCAATACACACACCAAACCATGACTGGTTAGGAATACCATGAGTACTCTTCATGCTCAGTAAACTGTGAAGTGTTAGTGCAGAGTCATCATATGTCCCTGAAACTCTAACAGGTCTTAGGAATCTATATACTTCTCCTAGTCTGTAATCCAGAAAACAAATTATCTTTTTGTGAATCACAGTTCCACAAGAGTATAGTTCATTTGCCGAATTTTCTGCCTGCAATCCTATGGTGGTTCTTTTCACAGCAATTTTTTTCTTCCCCTCCTCATGACCCCGGTATTAGCAGCTAGACAGCAGCTTGCTGTGTGTGCAGGTCATTGTCCAATAAATTGTACCATATGGTTTCTCAGACAAATGTCCTTTGGAGTGTTTGAACTGGCAACACTGTTCTGATATTCTAACAATCAGAAAGCATTTCCTTGATGACCTGTTTTGTTTTTATTTTGGGAGGGCCTTGATGTCATTTAAACTTTAAAGCTTACAAGGGACTTCTTTCATAATAGGATTATGTGTAGGATTACTCCTGAGGCTTCTCCCCAGGGATCATCTTTTGGGCAAGTTTGTTATATACCTCCATGGCTGAATGGTTTGCTCTGCAGTTAATTGTCTGGGATCCCTCTGACATCAGACTATAGCTGATATCCACAGGAATTTGCTGTGTCCCTTTACAGGAAAGCAAACCTTGCCTCCTCCCCTCCCCATTTGGAATGACAGAGAAGAACCCTCTAATAAAGTTTGCAGAGCTTTCCTTACCCATTATGCTGCACTGCAGGTTTTCCTGTAGGAGGGGTGCTCAGACTCACTTCTCTCTGTTTTCAGTCAAACCATCTGTAACAACAGCAGAAAGCTGATGAAATAGCTGAGAGCAGGGAATGATTGCTGTTTGTTTAGTTGTCTGGCCTGTTACAGTATTTCCGGCACAACATTAATCTTATGTTTCCAAGATGTGTAATACATGGAGCAGCATGATCATGTAAGCACACAGAGTTTTCCCACAAGATGTTCAACTGGTATCTTCAAAAGGTCCGATCTGCATGCTTTCAACTTTTCCTGTGTTTGGTTGGAACTGAAAGAATTCAGCACCCTCTAATTCTGTCCTGTAAAATCTCAACTGCAACAGAGAAAGTCTTGAACAAAAATAATTTTGAACCTCAGACCAGCTGCTGTCAGGACTTGGAAATGTATATGAGGTGGCCATATGGCAGCTACAAACTAGAACTTACTCGTCTGACCAGTAACTGTAAAAGACTGATACCCCAACACCCCCAGGATCAAGAGACTTCACTCATTCATTCTGCTCCCAGCACTTTTCTCTAGAGTCCAGCCATACCATACACAAATGTAAATGGAGCTTCCAAGCCTCTCTTAAGTTCCCGTGGATTGGGACCTAAAATATAACCTACCACCAAGCCAATACTGGGAATGTCTTTTCCACCACTCTCCACACTTCAAAATCGATCCACAAGTTTAGGTGCTGCACATCATCTCAGAGCTTTGTTTTCTTGTAAAGTTGTTACTTAAATAGTAAGGTCTTTGGTATCATGCACAGAAGAACAAGAACGAACATTTCTTTCATTTGCCTTCCTTTTCCCTTGAGATCTTTTTATGGCCCAGGCAGTGGAGCATTTTGGAGTAAGAAGTACTTTTCTTTTGAAGCTGATTTCATTTTTATCATGCTCTTTTCCCTCTTTTTTATGACACAGCTTTATTAAACTTGATCTCAGCCCTTACTATAGTGGCTGATGCACTATCAAGGAGAAAAGAGTTCTTAAGCAGCCATTCTATCATGAGAAAAATCAATCTTAATTTTTAAGCCACATTCATTATCACAGTTCTGAAGTTCAAAGAAAATGGCTAGACCAGATGCAGCTAAAGTCTTGGTCATAACGTCTATAGCACAGGCTATGAAGAACAGTCTTTCTTGTGCTTTCATACTTTGAAGTAATCATTTTACAGTGCCTACAGAATTATCTGAAGAACTATCTCAGGGCATCATCTCTCAATGCATTACTACAATGAAACATATGTTTATTTTATGAAGTAATACCATTTGTTAGGTTTAGCAGTGTCATACAATCTAAACACAGTGAACCCACAACAATTCTTAATTTGCCAGGTGCAGTTTGGAAGGAATCTTCTCATGAAAATGAAAGCTGCTTTCACTGGAGTCCTGATTACTAAGATGTGCCTAAGTTTCCTTTGTAACATGGAGTATGTGCAGCACACTGACATCTCTACTGAGAAAATAGCTGAGCCGGTTGGAGGCACGTCCTCACTCGCAAAGGTCAGCCAATGTGAAGTGTAACAGCTATTATTTTGGGCTTTCAAAGACTGGGAAGTCTGTACACTGTTTTTTTCCCTTCTCTCCCTAGAGAAAAGATAAATACCAAATGGGCCCAGATGAGATCTGTAAACTTAACAGCTAGAGATGGGGAATAAACGATCTCAGATCAGTTGTCACCACAGATTTTTCCTTCAAGACTAATTTAAGGGCACCTCTTCATGTGTGCCTGTTTTTCTTTCTCTTTCCCCCCCCAGGAATATTCAGCTATGGGACTGTATGTGGCCTCTTGCCCTGCACTTAATATCATCTTTCTTATTTTTTTTATCAGAGAAGAGGCTTTAAATTCCTTTTATGTCTCCATTGCAGCCTTGCTTGTAGAGGCTTTTTAGCTATTACACTGAATCAACACATCTCCAACCCTAGTCAAGTCCAGAGTCTGGCCTCAGTCTGGGTCTGTGATACCTGTGACTTCTCTCAAGATTCTATGCACATCAGAACACAAGATGTGTCTTCTTACATTCACACTGCACTTAATGCTAAAATCTGTTGAGCCTTCAAGTGCTCCTGTCACGAAGCAAATCTTGAAGAGTACAGTCGAGGCTGGGCACTTTCATTATCCTCTGGCTATTAAAGAAAAATGTTACAGTAGATGGCCCTGAGTCATCATTTTGACATGCCTTGATGCAGATATTCTCAAAATGCTTGCAGCAGTATTTTACTATGGAGACATTATTTTAGTTGTACATTTGCTTCTAAACTCAGGTAAATGTGTGTAATGTTGAACCAGATTTGCAGGCAGTGTGGAGAGGTTTTGTGCTTTTTCAGTTGGGTAAACAATCCAGATACAGGAGGGTCATTTATGTGTCATTATTTAGACACAACTTCCAACAAAATGAATGAGACATTAAGATTTTGCTGTGTGAACTACACCTTCAAGATCCAACAAAGTGCCATGAACAAAACAAAAACAAGCTATTATATCCAGGTAAGCAAGGTATGTTCAGTCTGAGAGAATGAATACATTAACGAGTTTGGCTGCTGCCAATAAACCCGTTTAGCTGTGTCCACAATGTTGCAAATTGAAGACTGACTTGTAGCACAGCTTTGTTTTGTGCAATACCTTTGCAAGTATTGAAATAAAGGTTATTCTTAAGGTCTGACCTTCAAACTTGTCCCTTTGTCATTAGTGAGATGGAGCTGAAGAAAATGTTTCAAGGAAGGTATTTGCAGAAGAGAAAGAAAATTCATGTTTCAGTCTACAGTGGAAAAGATGTTCCTGATTCAGTGGCTTAAAACTATGTTTTTCATTAAATTCTTCCACATTCTGCCTGGATAGCACTGCCTACCTGAGACTTTTAACTGGAAAGTTCTTGTATGACACAAAGGCTAACGTTGACTTAGTAGAATTATGAATATACTTAATATTAAGCCTATGTATCAATGCTGTGTTGGGCAGGGACCTTAATATCTCAGCTCTTGAAGATAAGCTTTTGACCAGAAGCCCACAATGATAAAGGCAAGCAAGGGCTTAACTGTTACTGGCTTTTGACATAGGGTTTCTACCCTGTGTCACCACCAAGCTGATATTTCATTTCAGTTCTTTAGGTTTTGCTACATTGGCCACTCAGTGACTTTTATTTTCTATTACCTGAAAGCCATTGCATAATCGACATTTCTTATGGGAATGTTATCACATGATGGGAGCAGAGGTTATTGCTCTTAGCACAGTTAGCTTCCAAAGGAGCAGGAAAGACAGACAGCTGTGGTTTCCAAATCCCTCACAACCATCCCTAAAACTGTTTGACATGTTGAGGGAAACGGCATGCACTTTTCAAAGTCACAGAGACTCTCGTAATGCAGCAGTAGAAAGTTTCTCTCTGCATAGTGCACAGGTAGTCATTATGAAGCTAATACTCATAATAGCTTCATAAAACAAACTATGTTATTGTTACCAAGGGACTTCAAAGATTGCAAAGAAGAATGAAAAAACCTTACCGAAATGCAAGCTCAATCACTTGTTACACAAAAAGCACCCTCGGGAAGAACACAATTTATATTCATATGTATTTTTTAGCTGTCATTCCTTCAGCTTGATGGATGTCAGAATACTACATTTTTAGTAGGCTTGCAATTGCTGGAGAATTTAAATACACCCTGTGATTATATGCTGCAGGATCAACAGCTGAAATGCCAAATGGTCATTGCAATGCTCTTGGCAACATTATTCTCCCTTTGTGGCAGAAATTCAGGTGCTTATATTCAGCTGCAATTAGCATTTGATGTTCCGAATAGGCTTTGGTTTCTCTCTTTGCCTCCCTCTCTCCTTCTTTCTCTTTTTAGGCCTATTGATACAGTCAGAACACGACATAAATTACCATTTGAGCCAGGTTAAAAAGCAGGTTTCCTACTACATTATTTGATGTTATAGAATTGCTGATCCCTTTTCTGTTAAGAAAGGGCATGGCAAACTTTCCAAACTCATAATCTTATAAAGATATCTAGGAAGTATTGGCAACGTATTCATAATAAAGAGTGAAATTAATATTTAATTGACTAGCAGGGCACAGTTATAATTATGAATAAAGGAGTGACTAAAAATAAAATGTTGTAGAATCTTATAGCCCAGATTAAATACATATTATAGTAAAAGTGACAACTGTTTTCTACTTATAACTTCTGAAAATTATTACACAGAAAATGTACAGAAAAATAACTTTCTTTTTGTTGTTTCTAAGTAAAAAGAGAACCAGTAGATGGCAAAATAAGCATCTGTATTATCTTTATCTTTGTCTGTGGAGATATTACATGGACTCTTGTATCTGAAGAAATAAACAATCTTTATTCAATTTTCAACTCAGTTCCTTGGAGATATATGAATTACCTTCTGGTCTAGCAAGAGCTGACATGCCACTTCAGGGTGACCAGAAATGTCAACTGCTGTTCTTCTGGACAAGCTATTTTGTACTGCAGGGATAGATATAACAAGCTATACCATGTACATGAACGTTAGAGCTGTTCAAACTGTTACCATTTGGATGGGCACTAACCCTAGAAGTTCCACTCAAAATCTTGTGCACATTCTTGGAAGATTTGTATCCCATACCAATTTACTAAAACCTTAGCAAAATCAATTACATATCTAATTCTGTATGAGTTACCTAAAGCACTTTAGCTAGATTGCACTTAACCATAATCAAGGAAAAACATGTCTAATCAGAACTCAGTACAGCATTTTACTGTTCACTGCTCTGACAGCATACCCTGGAATATTTTACTGCTCCTGAGAGTACCTGTGCTTGGTAACTAATAATTTCTTAAGTCTAGGCAAAACACAATAAACTTAATACCATCTTGATTTCTTCACCACTTCAGTTCTCACTTTATTTTCAATGGCTCCCATTTTGGAAAAGCTGCAGTAAGAAACCAGTGCTTTATAGAGAGTGAGTGTTTGAAATGCAGCTGTCAGATGTAAAGCAGAGACTACTAATGTTAACAATGAGTTTTAAGGTGTAATCAGACCTGAATAGCCAAGAAGATGTGGACAGACTTAACCACCAATCTTCTGTAGGTTTTATGTATCCTACTTTGAACCAATTGGTTTTGGTTAAAGATCGGACAGTGACATGGATGCAGGGGAGCACTGGTCTGATTTAGCATTATGATTCCCACATCCATTTCCTGGTTTATTGAAAGGCTGAGAATAAAAATTGTAATAGTTCCTGGGGTTCTGTATAAAAGCAAATACAATGATGTTTGACATGACAAATCAGGGCCCCTTCCAACATTTCAAAAATAATTGCATTAGTGTCATTTTTTCCCTGCAGAATAGGATTCCTGTGTAGAATACAAGAGATCAGACAGGATAAGAAATATTAGGGTATTTTTAGAGAAATTTTAAAATATTTTAAAAAAGAATCCATACAGTAATAGCAATGATCTACGATTGGCATTGGATCAGCAGGAGATATTTTTTGTTAGATTCTAAAACGTTCATCCAAAAAAAACCCTGTTGAAATTATTGTCGGTATGAATAAGGACTACTGCAGGGTCAGTACAGTTCCATCGTGTTAAGTCTTTTAGATAAACACTGTGCATCAATATGAAGTCTAGATATATTCAATAGTTGCCCAGAGTATTTCTATTCAGGATGTTCTTTATTCTATTCCCTTTTCAAAGTTGCAGGTAACTAGGCAATCATGTAAAGTTTAAAGACCAATATGTAATTGTGTGATAACTGTCATCTCCTGGTTGACATTTTCATAGAATGTTTAGCATGATTCCTGAATATATTATTTCTGTGAACAAAATACAAATCAAAAACAAATAAAATCATACCAATCTTTACACAACAGTACCTGAAAATCCTATAACAAGTTGGTTGCTGCACTTTCCCATCTGAAAAGCCTGCTGCTGCCCATGGCTTCCATCAGCAGCTCAGTGTATAACAATAGGTATAGGAGGCAGGAGAGGGAAATACTTAAGTCACATTTTCTACAAAAATCAAGACTGTCCCCTCACAGCCACTGAGGTTTTCCTGATACTAATGAGGATAAATTAATATAAATGCATTTAAAGGCAAAAGGAGAATCCATCATACTATTCTTTTAGGTAGTTTTGTATCTGTATTTTCTTTGCATCCCCAGGAAATGAAACTCAAATTCATATCTAAGTACTTTCCTGCATACAAGGCACATGATGTGCTTGCAGTTAGAGCAGTGAGGTTGTTTAAAAATAAGGGCAGAATACTGAGTTAGCAAGGCTGACATAAACACATTCTAGTATAAACACAACTGAGGTTTTAGGGTAGACCTCAGTTCGCCCACTGCCACTTCAGGGTAATGCAATGCCACTGAAGTGCCATTCTGCTCTTTGTTTTGGTTTGGTTTGGTCTTTAAACCTGCAACTCAGAAAGTTTCTTGCAACAGGTGAAGAAGAGGATGCACAAACTATTGTAACTGCAGTCAGTTTCTCTGATGTAAAGTGTGGAGGAAAACCAGTTCAGAATAAGCATACTTCTGAACATTCTTTCTATTATAGATTGTAGAGAAACTGACACAAAAAGAACTAACTGTGCCTGGCCATTTACAATATAACTCTCCACCTTTATATTACACTTTAACTCATTTCTCAAGGAGACATATTTTGATGTGGCTGCAGTGAAGAAAATGTCAAAAAATCCCATGAATTTCCAGTTGTTTTAATAAGATTTAGAACAGGTACCAAGAACATGGGAGTGAGGACAGGCCATTGCCGAAAATAAATGCACATCATCCAAGACAAACTCTAGACATGCTGCCTTGACTTAGCATTGTGATGCCTGTTAGCACAGTGCAATTAATTGGCCTTTTCACATGCAGAAAAAATTGGTATTTAGATTGTATACTATTTCCTACCAATGCAGACTTCTGAGAATCTCACTGTTTCTGTAACATCAGTCAAGATTCTAGGAAATAGTGTTATTCAACAATCTTAAAGACAGACAAAATGACTCAGTTTCTCAGGATTAGAATCATGGCTGAGTGTGTCTCTGAAGCAGGACAAATTTACATGGACTAAGAACATAAAATCAATATATTTTCACAAACTACGCAAAACATTAATTCAAGTAACTTGAACCACCTGTTGATTCTTTTCCTCCTCCTTGAATGGAAATACCCAATAGGATGGTGTTCATTTGTTAGCTCACACTTCTCTTCCATTCCTCTTTATGCTGAACTTCACTCATAACTCATTACAAACAACTTGCATAATCCTAAACTTCCATAGTACACACTGCCTCCCTTACAGCATTACTTCTCTCCATCCTTCCTTTTCTTGCCATTTTTAAAATGTAAGCACAGAGTCTTCGGATCCACCATGGTAAGGAATTCACCCTTTGCATTCATCTGTTGATCTCTTCAAGGCCCAGATAATACTGAACAACTGTGTCAATATACACTTGAATAATGTTATACATAATGCATTTCAAAATGTAGTGGAGGACACTAAATATCTTTGCTTGCTTGTTCTGGCCAGTATGCAAAGCTGACCATGTGTGACAAAGCTGATCATACTATTCTGGAGTGGTTAGCAGACCACAAATAAATGTTAGCAGAAATTCTAACCTTTCCATGTTAAAATAAAAAATCCCAATAAATTATTTAAAATAACACCAGGAGTTCAGACATGAGATTTTGCATTTTGAAGTTCATGTCAAAGTACTTTTGATATGTGCATCACTACTGTAGGCTCATCATAGTTGAAAATTACAATGTGGAAATAGCATGATATGAAGTTTGGGAACTTACGTAGGCTAGGACTTGATGTCAGTGTTATCTTAACAGTATTTGTCTTTCTAAGCATTTTGTTATTGAGGAAATGCACTTGATCAGCTTCATTTCTTGACATCAGAATATGGGATCTGAATTTATTGGTTTAATGTTATAAGGGATGCACCACTTGACCAGGTAAATGCTCATAAACAATGCAAATAGGAAGTCAAATCGATACAAAGTACCTTTTCAAGCTATGGTAACATGATTTTGCCCTACCGCTCAACTAGCAAAGTATTACAGGTGGAGGAACATATGAAGGACTAATTTCACTCATCACAGAAAGGCAACAAACTCTCTGCTTTTAGCAGCTTTTTAACACCACAGAGGAACACTGTACTATATTGCCTCTTGGTTTTTTTTCATCCATTCATCTTTTATAAATGGAAAGGTTTTCTTTCACCACTGTCAGTATATAATCTCATCTATGATTAATATCCTAGCAAGATATATTTTTCTGTAGTTCATTTGCTCTACTTTTTAGGTTAGGGAGACATTTAGCAGAAATAAGGAGATGCTGCTGGGGTGTTTTCATATATATTAAAATATTCTACTCAGTACTCTAGATCTGTTTAATTTTTACAATGTTTCATACAGCTTTGTAGTTTTAAAACACCTATTCTGCCTGCGCGTCATTATCTCACTTTCTATTATTTTATCCTGTTCCCACGCTCGTTCAAATGAAGCCTCTCCTTAGCTATCAATCTGTTTTAACAGTTTAATATTTGAATGACTTTATCCACTGTAAGTCAAAACCGGCTGATTTTATTACTGCTATATATCTTGAAGACAGAGATTTTGCACCTCCAAAAAATATTTCTCTATTAAGGACAATATTTAGTGGACATGTACTTAAAAGACTTTACTGTCCAGCTGATTAATAGCTTCTGATCACCCTTATATTTCTTCCTTTCTTCCCATTTTCTCCAGTGTACAAATGGTTGTCTTCTATGGGAAGCCCATTAATGTTCTCATATCTGTATTAGGACAACAGTAAGCCAACTGAATGTAAGATCTTATCTCCCAATCTTATGTTCAGCTTGCCACAGCACATAGCAGAGCACACAACATATAGAACAAGCTTCAAGAGCTTTCTGATAACCACTATTCTTTCACATCAAGAAGACTTTCCAACTTCTACATGAAAGAAGCTCTGCAGTTGCTTTATGCAGTCATGACAGGGACTGGAGATCTGACCCAAAAGGGACTTAAGCAAGGTATTTTGAAGAATAGCCAGGTATTGACTTCTATTCCTTACAGTGATTCTGGCTATGAACCTTTAACTAAGGAGTCTTTACTGATACAGAGAAATATGTATGTTCCATTGAACTCTAAAACAAATTCCTTTTTTAGATATGGGGTATGACAATAGCTGTTGGAACTCCTGACAGAATTCCCTTGTCTTATGCTTTCCAGTTAATGGAAGCCAGGAAGCACTTGTAAAAAAAAGCAACATTTCCTGCAGTCTGTGAACTGTTACGGAATCCAAGTTTTACATTCCAGTATATTGCTGTTTAAACCTTGGTAACGGTCTGCCTGAACAGATCCAGTCTCCTGCTCAGCAGTGCAGTATTTTTGTACAAGTAGCTGGGAGAGGTCCAGGAATTTCTGGAGGTGGGAGGGAGCCTGGGAAACATCAGTGAGAGTTTCAGCAGGTTGGAATAGTTCAGTGGAGGTCAGGGTAAAGAAAAGGGCTGGGAAAGCTTGAGGGAGCCTCTGGGTGCACGGAATACTGATAGGGGAGAGTAGGACTTCAGAATGTCTCCCTAGAATCACAGAATCACAGAATGTTAGGGATTGGAAGGGACCTCGAAAGATCATCTAGTCCAATCCCCCTGCCGGGGCAGGATTGCCTAGACCATATCACACAGGAACGCATCCAGGTGGGTTTTGAATGTCTCCAGAGAAGGAGACTCCACAACATCTCTGGGCAGCCTGTTCCAGTGTTCAGTCACCCTCACCGTAAAGAAGTTTTTCCTCATATTTAAGTGGAACCTCCTGTGTTTCAGCTTGCACCCATTGCCCCTTGTCCTGTCAAGGGATGTCACTGAGAAGAGCCTGGCTCCATCCTCTTGACACTTGCCCTTTACATATTTATAAACATTAATGAGGTCACCCCTCAGTCTCCTCTTCTCCAAGCTAAAGAGATCCAGCTCCCTCAGCCTCTCCTCATAAGGGAGATGTTCCACTCCCTTATTCATCTTCGTGGCTCTGCGCTGGACTCTCTCTAGCAGTTCCCTGTCCTTCTTGAACTGAGGGGCCCACAACTGGACACAATACTCCAGATGCGGCCTCACCAGGGCAGAGTAGAGGGGGAGGAGAACCTCTCTCGACCTACTAACCACACCCCTTCTAATACACCCCAGGATGCCATTGGCCTTCTTGGCCACAAGGGCACATTGCTGGCTCATGGTCATCCTGTTGTCCACTAGGACCCCCAGGTCCCTTTCCCCTACGCTGGTCTCCAACAGGTCTGTCCCCAACTTGTACTGGTACATGGGGTTGTTCTTGCCCAGATGCAGGACTCTACACTTGCCCTTGTTATATTTCATTAAATTTCTCCCCGCCCAACTCTCCAGCCTGTCCAGGTCCCTCTGAATGACTGCGCAGGCTTCCGGTGCGTCAGCCACTCCTCCCAGTTTGGTGTCATCAGCGAACTTGCTGACAGCGCACTCTATTCCCTCATCCAAGTCATTAATGAATATATTGAATAGAACTGGTCCCAGAACTGACCCTTGCGGGACTCCGCTAGACACAGACCTCCAACTGGACTCTGTCCCATTGACCACCACTCTCTGGCTTCTTTCCTTCAGCCAGTTCACAATCCACCTCACTACCCGATCATCCACACCACACTTCCACAGTTTAGCTGTGAGGATGCTGTGGGAGACCGTGTCAAACGCTTTACTGAAATCGAGATAGACCACATCCACAGCTTTACCATCATCTATCCACCGGGTAACATCCTCATAAAAGGCTATCAAGTTGGTTGAGCATGACTTCCCCTTGGTGAAGCCATGTTGACTGCCCCTAATGATCCCCCTATCCTTGATGTGCCTAGAGACAGCACCAAGGACAAGTTGTTCCATCACCTTTCCAGGGATGGAGGTGAGGCTGACCGGTCTATAGTTACCCGCGTCCTCCTTCTTGCCCTTTTTGAAGACTGGAGTGACATTCGCTTTCCTCCAGTCCTCAGGCACCTCTCCTGTTGCCCACGACTTAGCAAAAATGATGGAGAGTGGCCTAGCAATGACTTCCGCCAGCTCCCTCAGCACCCGCGGGTGCATCCCATCAGGGCCCATGGATTTATGGATGTCCAGATTGCTTAATTGGTCCCTGACCCAGCCCTCATCAACCAAGACAGATTCCTCCTCTATCCTGACTTCTTCTGAGGCCTCAGGGGTCCAGGGCTCCTCAGGAACGCCTCCAACAGTATAGACAAAGGCAAAGAAGGCATTCAGTAACTCCACCTTCTTTTTATCCTCTGTCTCCAGGACCCCCACCTTATTCATCAGTGGGCCTACATTGCCTCTAGTGTTGGCTTTACCTGCAATGTATTTGAAGAAGCCCTTTCTGTTGTCCTTGACCTCTCTTGCAAGGTTTAATTCCAAGGAGGCCTTAGCTTTCCTAGTTGCCTCCCTACATCCTCTGACAACAGACTTATATTCCTCCCAAGTGGCCAGCCCCTCCTTCCACAATCTGTACACCCTCTTCTTCCACTTGAGTTTGCCCAGCAGTTCCCTGTTTAACCATGCAGGTCTCCTGGAACCCTTCCTTGACTTCCTACCTGCTGGGATGCTCTGATCTTGAGCTTGGAAGAAGCAGTCCTTGAATGCTAACCAACTATCTTGGGCCCCTTACCTTCTAGTACCCTGTCCCATGGGATTTCCCCTAGCAATTGCTTGAAAAGGCCAAAGTTGGCCCTCCTGAAGTTCAGGGTTGTGATTCTGCTAGCTATTCTGTTCCTGCCACATGAGATCCTGAACTCTACCATCTCATGGTCACTACAACCAAGGCTGCCCTCAACCTTCACCTCTTCAACCAGACCCTCCTTGTTAGTGAGGATAAGATCCAGCAGTGCTCCTCTCCTAGTTGGCTCATCCACCATTTGCATCAGAAAGTTATCATCAATGCACTGGAGGAACCTCCTGGACTGAGGATGGCTGGCTGAGTAGGCCTCCCAGCAAATATCAGGGTGGTTGATATCCCCCATGACAACCAGGCCCTGTAATTGCGAGACTGCTCTCAGCTGCCTGTAGAAGGCCTCATCACCTTCCTCATCCTGATCCGGTGGCCTGTAATAGACACCCACAATAGTATCACCCCTGCCAGCCTGCCCCTTAATTCGCACCCACAAACTCTCAACTCGCTCCTGATCTGCCCCTGGACAGAACTCAATACATTCTAGCTGCTCACTCACATAAAGAACAACTCCACCACCTCTCCTTAGCGGCCTGTCTTTCCTGAACAGGACATAGCCATCCATGACCACGTTCCAGTCATGCGAGGCGTCCCACCAAGTCTCTGTGATTGCCACTAGATCATAGCCCCCCGACCGAACACGGATTTCTAACTCCTCCTTCTTATTCCCCATGCTGCGTGCATTGGTGTACAGGCATTTCAGGGAGCGAGCTGGGCACACCGATTTCACCCCAGGGGGATGGGAGGCCTCCTGGTCTACCTCAACACTAGAGCGTTGCCCCAGTGTTGCAAGCCCAGCTACTACCCCATCCCCCTTCGAATCTAGTTTAAAGCTCTCCCAATGAGCCCTGCTAATTCCTGTCCCAGAACCCTTTTGCCCCTGCGACATAAACCTTTCCCATGTATCACTGTCACGCCTGTTGTCTTACAAAACCAGCCATTATCAAAGAAGCCAAAGCCCTGCCTGTAGCACCAGTCTCGTAGCCAGGCGTTAATAGAGAGAATCCTCTGTTCCATCCCACGTCATCACCTGAAAATGGAAGGAGGGAGGAGAAAACAACTTGTGCCCCAGACTCTTTCACCAACCGTCCTAGGGCCTTGTAGTCTTTCTTCATCCCCCTCAGACTACGGGATGCAGCTTCTTCCCCACCTGTCTGGAAGATCAGCAGGGGGTAGTAGTCTGTGGCCTTCACCAGGTTGGGGAGTTGCCTGATGATATCCCTGATTCGGGCTCCAGGCAGGCTGCAGACCTCCCTGTGATGGGGGTCAGCTCTGCATATTGGGCCCTCAGATCCCTTTAGGAAGGAGTCTCCAACCACTAAAACTCTTCTCTTCTTCCTTGTGGAGGAGGTAGCTATACGCCTGTCAGGTTTTTCTGACTGTGGTGGGACCTCTGATATAGGTTGCCTCTCCACCACATCCCCATTGGACCGGCTGTATCCCATTAGGGCTGGGGAAGAGCAGAATCTAATCCTTCCCCATTAGAAGGATGGGGAAGAGCAGAAATAAGTGATTTGGAGTTTCAGAGAACAAAGTGGGCTTTGTTAGGGGTTTCAGAGAATACTGCAGACATCATTCAGTGTTCAGCATTACTCACCTGTGCCTTAGTCTGTCCCTCAGATGGACAAACAGTGTGAATTAGGTAATACATTTCTACAAGCAATAATGCACTAAAACTAATGTTTAAGTGGTTAAACTGGTGTTTAAGACATTTCCTGAGTGTTCTCCTAACGAATTTGTTGTTCATGTTCGAATAGAATCATAGAATGGTTTGGGTTGGAAAGGACCTTAAAGATCATCTAGTTCCAACTCCCCTGCCACAGGCAGGGACACCTTTCCACTAGACCGGGTTGCTCAAAGCCCCATCCAACCTGGCCTTGAACACTGCCAGGGAGGGGGCATCCACAATGTTGGAATTGAACATTATCTAACAAGTGCCCATAGAAATTCCTAGTTTTTATAACTGAGGCTAAAGGAAAAAGAAGCTGTAAATGAAAATGAAGATAACTAAGTAATGAAAAATATCTTTGTTTATAAAAGCCAATTCTCCTGCTAGCAACCAAAACAAGAGTTAGTGCAACTCAGCAGGTACTCACAGTTACATTACATGCCTCTCCTAAGTTACAGGTTTGATCCAAAAGTCGTGTGGGGACGAGGGGGAGAGGGAAGGGACAGATTCCCTAAATGTCAGCAATCTTGGTATGAGGCCTACTATATTGTTTTATTTTTCTGAGAATCCTACTGACAGCAGAGACTGGAGAAGAAATAACAAAAGAAAAAGACGTTTGGCTACTGTGTTGGTTTACCTGGAGACATACTCAGATTTTCACAGCAAAACTGGAGAGACACAAACCCACAGAGGCCATCAATGAATACAGCTCCCATTAATATCACTGATTATTAAAGTTGTCTAAGATTCTGGCCTGAGACCACTTAGAAGTGTCAAGAATATTTGACTTGCTATGGACACTACTGTCATTCTAATAGTAATGATAACAGAGTCATTTTCCTCAATTTATTTAATGGATTTTTGTCCCTTAACTCTCTGCTTCATTGGCATCTACATTTTAAATGAATTGTGTATTATTATAGTCAAGTTGTATAACTATGCTTTAAAACAGCTAAAAATAAATAGATACCTCTATTTAAAAAAAAAGCCCATCATTCAGTACTAAATCTTGGAACTCCAGCTTACATGAGCTGTCATTACTCTTATTAGCAGCAATGGTCCTGCTCAGGTTAAAGGATCTTGTCCTTCTGATAGATTAAAGCACTTGTTATATTTCTCCTGCTGCACAATCCACATACTGGCTCTCTGGCGCCTTTTTTTTTTTTTCCCCCTGGTTTACAAGGCCTCTGGGCTCTGAAGCTTCTCTGGGCCCAGAAGAGGAAGCATTACTGTTTCTCCTAGCAGCCTGGCACATGTTCCTTCACAGAACAGGGACCCCACAGCCCTCAGTCAGTGCTTGCCTCCCCACTCAGCTGAAACATGCCCTTCCTCATACAGTCCACCATGCCAGCACTTTCCATTTACAATGTAATAAGCAGGGCCATGAGGTAAGCAAAGAAAAAAACTTTGTTTAGGATTCTAAAAAAAAAAAGTATATTTATACATAATTTACATTTAATTTGCATTTTTAAAATCTCATGGTAACCCATTTCTCTGCCTTCTTTCCATACCACACTCAAAAGAAATTGGGGATAAAACGAAACAAAACAAAACAGTTGAGTGATATAAGGCAGGCAGAATGTCCACATGCATATGGCATCTCCCCAGAATTCTTGGACCCTCCTCTCTCTCTCTCTCTGCCTCCTTCCCCCCTTCCCCCACCCCGCTTCTTATTCCTTAGCTCCTCAAACAGGAACTACTGCACATTTACATCATATAACATCCCCACCTCTTCCTTTTCCTGACCCAAGCATGTACTATGGATCACAGAGTCATTGCTGACCCAATCAGTCTCTGGTTCAGAAAGCCTTACATCAGCCCTTTTTGCCTGACTTGGGGATTTTCCATTCTGTAAAACTCTTTGCAGAGAAGCATGGTTCGCCTAGTTCACCAAATCTTTAGCCATCTATCGCCCCAAGGCATTTCCTCCTAGATTAGGCAGTTATAAGGCTTAATGATTGATTTTTGTAGGCACATATAACAGCCTTCTCAGTTCATAGTAGATTTAGACATTGAGGCACTTCTTAATATCTCTGGGTCGTAACATCAAACAGAAACTCCTGACAGAGTCCTTGAACTGTAACAGGTTACTTTAAGCTAAGGGACAAAGGATGGAACCACTATCTATGCATCTCTGAGCTGAAGGAGGGACAAGGAGAGGGCACAAACAGCCTTTCTAACACCTCTACTCAGAAGTACAGTGAAAATTCTGCAACACAGACTCCACCCAAAGGAATGGACCTGGGCTTCCACCACTATTGGCACAATGGCTGTCCTGAGGCTTGGTACCTGCACAGTTCCTCATGGGAGACATAACACTCTCTCCTCTGTTCAGAATGGTATTTTCTTGACAGATATATGGCAAAGGACAGAGGTAGGATCGCTTCACATTTTTATTTTCTGTTAGAGCTAGCTAAACTAGAAACAGCCTTGCTGTCCTTTAGCTCCTGATCTGTTTCCTTGGCAACTAAGTCCTAGATTTATTATTTCTTCTCATTGAAATGGCCCTCTGTTTTTTATCAGCAATATCTAGAGCTGTGTATCCAGGTCTGAAAAGTTTTACAATGCTATCAGAAGGGGGTTGGGAAGACAGGGATTACTACTTTGTTTCAAGTTACTGCACAGACAGGAAGCAAATATAAATGGTACATTACATATTTCTTGATCTATTTTTTTTAATTCTATTTTATTCTTTTTACTTGTATTCTTCACTAAGATGCTGCTGCCTGCCCTTGCGGTTAATTTCAGAAACACTTTTAATTACAGCTTCCATCATTCCAACTGCTGCTGTGTTATTTCTGCCAGTGTCCTGCCAGAAACAGAGTGTTAAAAAAGCAAATAGCATTACCAATGAACCAAACCACTCACAGAAAACCTTAGCAAGTATATTACTCTCAGAAGAGGAGGAAAGAGGAACCAGCATTCTGCATTACAAGGTTGTCGCATACAAAGAACTCCAGCAAGCTTATTTTCTCTGTTCTTCTTCCAGCAACCAATTTTTAAATACAAATGAGAGTATCATGTAGTTTTGTGGTAGATATCCCTCAGTTAGCTCGTGGTGAACTTGGCTCAGGCAAGACTCAGAGAATTCTTGTATCATTTCTGACATGTACTAGATCAGATGTCAATACAAATTTGGTCAGAATTGCACAGCTAGCAAAATAACCAGTCCTGACTTTTGGAGGACTCACTACCTCTGCTGGTGCTCAGACTGCTCCTTGTTGACAGTGCCTACAGCAAGTAGAGATGGAGGTTCAGAATTGAAGACAACACAAATGAAATACACACTTCCATTATCCCATCCCTCAATCTCTAACTTCTCAGTAGATCTGCATCAGGCATAGTATACCCTGGCCTAGGTCTTGTACCTGCAGAAGATAGGGACTTGGTGGAATTGGAGCAGTCTTTCATAGTGGAAGGCCTACTCTTATTCCAAGTCCACAAGCTACTCCAGGCCTGTCTGTATCTGACATAGGATCTCCACGCAATGGGCTCTGGTATTCCCTGGTTCCTTCAGGTTCTAGGCTGGTGGGATTGGAAATCACGTTTTGGAAGTGGCTGTACATAAGGACTCTGGAAAGAAGGTAACTAGTCTGACAGTCCTTGACTGTATAGCCTTAGTATGCTGTATTGCTGCCCAGAGCTATCAACTCTAATCCTAAGAGCAAAGTTGAGCAAAGCAATCAGAAGAGCAAAGACTATAAAAGTAGGAAGACCACCAGAGCAGGAAAACTGAGGGACAGGAGATCTGACATTTGAAGATTGCCCCTAAGCACTCTCTCAGCTTGGAGAGGCATGAAACCAACATGCCAATGGGCATTAAAAAGGTGATTTGATCACTCAGAATCTGGCAATCCATATTCATCCCACTTCATTACAAGCTCATTTAGGGACAAAAAGCTAACAGTGAGCATCACAATTAAAACGCAACCTCTGCTGTTTGGATAGTTCTTAACTCAGGCTAGCTGTGGCTGATGGTGCTTCACACATACAGAAATTCTGCTTTGGGTCAGTCAAGAACATCTGTAGTTCCACAGATATGCTCCCTTCAACTTGCTATTGTGTGAACTGGACATTATAGCAGAGGTGACTAGGGTGCTCCAGCAAGCATAATGCAAGCAATGACTGACAAAGTTCCGTTTCCAAGGAACCTAGACTAGAAGCACACTTCCATCAAAAAAGTTTTATAGAAAAAATCTACCATAAAGCCGCAAAAAAGCAGCAACTAAAGGAAGAAATGGATCGGGAAGAATGTGTCCACAGATATGTCTGTTGTGGCCGCCAGGTTACTGCATAGATTCTGGACATCTTTTTTAAGGTTCTTGGCTCCCAGAAGCTCTCCTCCTTCCTCTTCCCTAGGCTTCACTCCTTTTGGCTCTTCTACTACAGATACTTCTCATTCTAGTTTTCCTCAGTATTCCCAGCACATGAAAACTGGTCTCAGAGATCATCCCACTTTCTTCCTCACAGAAGCTCTGGTATACTCCAATGTGATGTCACTCTCCCAGATATAGCTGTCCCTTATGGTAGAAGGGCTCTCCTTTTACTCCAGGGTGTTCATTATTGCATTTGGCTTTCTTCTCAACACAGGGACTAAATTGATTCACTTACCTAATAACTCCAAAATTCACTATTTCAGTTAGACCACAAAATGACATGTGTTCCTAAAAATGACTTTCCATCCAGATATTCCTGCCCACACTGAATTATATCTATACTCCCCAGTTGGGATCATGAAAAACACTTGGGAAATGCAACTTACTATTCTGCAGTATCATAGAGCTCAGGCTTCAACTCCAACTGAGCAGCAATGGTTTTTTGTAAGCGTTGTTGAATTCAGCAGTTTCAGCTGTTTGCTCATGGGACTGATGTGGAGAATAGCCAGAATCAAAGAAATGGAAAACCCTTCCACATGTATGTCCTAGTGAAGACATGGGATAAAAATAGTCAGAACAGAAGTGGTCCTTTTGGTTAACTTATCAAAGAAATTGTCACAGGGCAAGGGAAAGTCCAGGTTTCATATATACTCAAACCATGAAACAGGACATGAATCTAAGCCAATCTATAAAAGTGACACCTAAAACACCCTAAAAAGAGATGTTAGAGTATTTGGCTACAACTTTCTTCTTCCGTCCTTCATAAGCTCCAAGATGCAATTTACAGACAATGAAATTAATCTTTGTGCTAATACCTAAGCACCACATAAATTTAGATTTCACTTAGTACAAGAGAATTTCGTAGTAGTCTTTACAGAACTGAAGAAAAGAGTTAACATTTATCCCCCTGCATATAATGTTGCCCTCTACCTCAAATATGTATATAATTTTGTGGGATGAAGTTAATAGGAATCAAGTCACATTGTAAATTGTTTTGTTTCTTTTGGATGAAAACAACAATATATGAAAGTCTTTGTAGCAAACACACAAATCAGTATGGAAATGTGAGAAAATCTAGTTTAAAATCCAGAAATTTTAAAATGTTATGTTCCTTCAATAATCTTAAATTAATAATTGATTTACATCCTGTATAGATCCAAACTAAGGAAAATCTTTTATATTTGGAGTTCAGTCCTGCAGTCTTTACTTACTAAAACAATATTTACTCAAGTGAATAAATCCAATTGTTCTGAAAGGACTACTTGCCTAAGCAAGAAGAAATTCTTCCAAGTATAAATACTCTGGGAACAAATATTTCTTAATTATACAAGAGAAACGACAAGGAAGTGTATTGTTCTTGCAAACTGGAAGGCCAAATGGTCTTTTCCACACTAGCATTGCAAAAATTACCTTGATCTATTATCTTGTCAAAAGGAAACTAGAGGTCATTACTTGACTCAGCAAAGAGAATTCCCATGCTGCAGTCAGCAGTCAGCTAAAAGGTTCTTGTTGCTTTTAAAGTTCATATGCTATTACAAATTATTATTTTTGAAGACCTTTCATATTTTCAGCTATGTAGAAAGAGATTATTAAATTATTATTAAAATTTTCTAGAATAAAAGTCAATTTAGGGCTGAAACAAAATATCTGCTTATTAGCATACCCATGCTCGAAAGGATGTGACTTAACAGGAAGACTGAAGGCTGGTGGTCAAGACCAATTCTTGAAGTTTTTTGGGGGTTTTTTGGGTTTGGGGATTTTTTTTTTGGTCAAAACAACAACAAAAAAATGCTGTAATTTTGTATTGCAGTGGTCCTTAGAACCACTGGAATTTCCTATCAAGCCCCAGAAGAAATCATCAGCCAAGCCGCAACAGATCAGTTGCTTGCAAAAGGTCCACTTTTGTAAGGAAGTCCACCTGAAACTGTGACAGCCAGTTCAAGCTATAGAAATATAACCTAAAGCACAACTTTCTTTGCAGTAATGTTACAGCAGAAACTGACACAGCTTCTGAACATGGGGCTCAGTCCGCACTTGGTTGCCCAAGTGGAAGCAAATCATGGTTTCCTGAAAGAAATATTGTCTATGATGCCAGACCTGCATTCCTACGTATTAAGATGGATATAGAGGTTTCTCTGAAACTGCTGCTCAGGGACAATAGTTTTCTGCTTTATTGGGTGAGAAGCCTCACAGATACGTATTTAATCTCTGAAATGTGCGTTTTTTCTGAATATGCTCACTGATTCTGAAGATCTATCAGAGATTGTAATGATACATAGTTGTACTCCGGTCAGAGTGTGACATGATGAACACATTAATAGTGGTTTCCTACTGAATATTTCTCCATGGAACTATTCGCAGAGAGGGTAAGAAAGAATTTACCAATATAAAAATAACATTGTCGCAGAACTGTTGGCACTTTTCAAGGAAGACAAAGGACATGGCTGTCTCTGATAAGATTCCTTTATCTCTGAGTAGAAATACTCTCAGGGACTAGCTTAGTCTGGGGACAATATTTACATGTGAAAAAAACTCATTTCCTGAAGCCAAGAAGAAGATTCATACTGTCAAATTATAATAGGGGCTAGAGCTTTGAGGTGTAACTAATCTTAATAAGTGTAAGTGGACGGCTAGTCCAATTCACTATTTAGGCTCCTTCTGCACACACTTCCAAGAGAGAGCTTGTCCAAACCATAGGTTCTCATAACACCCACTGTAAGATGGGAAGAATCAGTTCCTGGAGAAACTCTCCCTCTTCTTTAACTACAGAGGAAGCCTAAAAAACTAGCTTTCTCCACATTATCAGATGTAAAAAATCAGATATAATATATCCTATTTTTGGCAAAACATACATAGAACCCTTGAGTCAGTTTGAGGCTGGACAAACCTGGGATTAAGGAATGCAGTATTTTACAATGTCAGTGTCAGAAAAATCTTTTCAGTTCTACCCAAGAACTGAAACAGAAAATACAATATTGCAAGTTCTTGATGTTAAATGAGGAAATTCCTTTAATTCCAGTTCAGATCTCCTTCTTACCTGCTTGAAAACCTCTCAAGCTCTCCTACAGTAGATTCTAGGGCAATCCAACTTCTAAGCACCCATGAATTAAATTATAGTTGCAGGCAAATCCTCAGCAGATACACTTTTTATCTCCAGTCTATTTGCCCAGCTAGAAACCTGACAGTAAAAAAGAGATCTGTTTGTATTTTATAAATCACTGCAGCTGTTCTCCTTGAAGACATGGAATGAAATGTCTTTTGCATCCTTGAATACTGAAGCACCTGGGAAAAGGTGTAAAATGTTTTTATCCTGAACGTTCAAATGCTGAGTTACTCAAACAGTGCTTTTTTAATAGTTAACAGCATGTGTTGTATCATTTCAAGAACTTGCCACTTTGTTTATTTTGGATGGGAGGTTCACTCACATTGTGTTAAAATCATGTTAGTTTATTCAAGGTCATGCATTGTTTAGTTACTTTCACTTCCAATTTTAATTAACTTGAACAAAAAGAAACACACCCAAACTTATGAACAATTTCCAAGAAAACATTAATCAAATTTTGATAATGAAAAAAGGATTTGAAGAGGAAAAAAAAAAGTACTACAAAGCTAGAGGAGGAAGAAACAAGCAATAAACAAAAATGCCCATACATATCAAATCATGATCTAGCTGATACTAATGGGTATTTTCCTAATAACAATGGTAATACTTCCGTATTATATATAGACACAGAAAGTTAACAAAAGGTAGACTTCACTTCCCCTACCTTTAACCATTTAAATGTTATACTCAGCCTAAGATGGCAGGTAGGCTCCCTCTAGAGTTAATGGAGAAAAGAAGGTACAGGAGAGCTTCTCTAGCTGTTCTGAGAAAAGCAGGCTAGATATGGCTAGGGGGATACTTCATTTCATTGGCTGTAAAATGAGATTTGGATTAGACAGACACATTTTAATGCAAAAGATGTATCTTAACACAAAATGCAGTGGCATGACTTACTAAGGAATCCTCTCCAATACTGAACATCGGGGTCAGGGCTGTTTAGAAATGTAACAGAAATGAAGATCAAAAAAATCTGTATCTGATATGCACTGTATTGGCACTAAATTTCATCCAAGGCTGAATCTAATTTATTTGTGCCTTGCTTTCAGATTTTATATCCCTTTTCCAGCCTTCAAATATTCATATTTTTATTTCACTTGGTTGCATATGAGAATTCTGTTTTTTTCAAGTAATTTTATTATGTCAGATTAAAATTAACCTAGATGAGATTTTATAACAATCAAATAGTGCACATTTTGGACTGGGGGAAGAGTGGTTAGAAAGCGGCCTGGTGGAAAGAGACTTGGGGGTGCTGATCGACAGCTGGCTAAACATGAGCCAGCAGTGTGCCCAGGTGGCCAAGAAGGCCAAAGGCATCCTGGCCTCTATTAGGAATAGTGTAGCCAGCCTGTCTAGGGAAGTGATCGTCCCTCTGTACTCGGCACTGGTGAGGCCGCACCTTGAGTACTGTGTTCAGTTCTGGGCCCCGCACTTCAAGAAAGATGTTGAGGTGTTGGAGTGAGTCCAGAGGAGGTCGACCAAGCTGGTGAAGGGTCTGGAGGGTCTGACCTACGAGGAATGGCTGAGGGAGCTGGGGTTGTTTAGCCTGGAGAAGAGGAGGCTCCGAGATGACCTTATTGCCGTCTACAACTACCTGAAGGGAGGTTGTAGTGAAGTGGGAGTCGGCCTCTTCTCCCGGGCAACTAGGAATAGGACAAGAGGACACAGCCTCAAGCTTTGCCGGGGGAGGTTCAGGTTGGACATTAGGAAGAATTTCTTTTCAGAAAGGTTTATTAGACATTGGAATGGGCTGCCCAGGGAGGTGGTAGAGTCACCATCTCTGGATGTGTTTAAGAAAAGACTGGATATGGCACTTAGTGCCATGGTCTAGTTGACAGGGTGGTGTCAGGGCAACGGTTGGACTCGATGATCCCAGAGGTCTCTTCCAACCTGGTTGATTCTGTGATTCTGTGATTTTAGAGATAATTGATTCTTTAAAAGTAAAGAATCACCAAACTGTTCAATAGAATGAGAGCTTTCAAAAGCTAAACTGTCATTTTGGGGAAATAAGATAAAAAGCATTATCTGACTGAGTAAAAAACAAAGCCAGGGAAATTTCATAAAACTGATTTTATCTCTTATGGGAGATATTGTACAAATTGAATTCAGGAAACCAGTTTTTATATTCCAAGCAGTATGAAAAGCTTGGACTATCCAGTATATGAGGAGTACAAGGTGCAAACACGATAGTTCAGTGGTCTGTTTGAGAAAAAAATTCCACCAAACTTCAACACACTCTCTGCACTGACCTCTACACATTCTTTTAAATCCACCTGTCTTTCATGTAAAACTCCTCAGCGATCTTTATTTAACAAAAAAAGACTAAACCTTCACTTTCCATTTGTCTAAGGTAACTAAAATCCTTGTAAGTGTTAGACCTGGGATAAAGAACTGTGGTTTCAGAGATATCATACAGTGTATTGGCAGGAAAAGGCGTGGATAACTTGTGTATGAAATTTCCTGAAAACAATGTTTACAAGGAATTTGCTTTGTTATAAAGCTTTTAAATCCATTCCACTTCTTATTGAACACTGTTCTTTTGGCAATATGCATCTCCCAATGTTTTTGCTTCCTACGGTAAAATATAGTCTATAGTTTTTCCTCAAATATTTCTGTTCTAGATAGAACTTAAGCTGGTATGAAAATTTGCATTGCTTTTCATAGGTGGGAAAATATAAACTATTAATTATTATAGCATCTGCTTTTATACTGACCTCTGTAACAGGAAATAGAGCACAAGTGACCCCATAAAGCTGGTGATAAGAAAAAATAAATAACATCATGCTTTCTTGCCATTGTGTTGGCTTTTCTGCAGTTCTGGAGGGCCTGTGTCACAATATAACTTGCACTGTCCCGCTGCAGAAATACATCAGAGGAAATCTGTGTGTTTATGTGCAAGTTGATGGAGAAAGAATCTGTTAAGCTGGACCTGAAAATTAACTTTACAAAACTACTTCATCAGCTTATTTTGATAAGCAAATAGTACACAAATATTGTTCAGAAATACGATACAACTCTTCACACTATACATAACTATGTATTTGACTCATAACAAAAAATATGTATTACAGCTGCACCTCTGATTATAGATGTTGTACTTCAGTAGTAAAAGTACTTCAAATTCAAAATTGTGTAACTATTTAAAAAAAATCATACTATAATCATACTGTTGAAGTTATCCTATTCTTTTAATTCTAGATTCTCTCTTGTATTTTTTTGCTTCATAGTGTTTCGCTCCTTATTTCACGGTGAAAAAAAATAAACAGAGACAAAACCAGGAAAAAAATCATGTATCATATATGAATTAATGATTGTTATTTCAAAATAGCATCTTTAAAATCTTATTATATGGAATTGAGCATTTCAAGTATCTGATTATTCTTCAGTATTATATGTATAAAGAACAGGAGGTCAATATCTCTTCAAAATTAAACAATATATTCTTTTTTTCCACAACAGTGGCCGTAAAGTCGCAACACCTTTTTTCCATTAATCTACCAAACTGTTTGGTAACTTGGAACAGATAGCTGTGCCCAGTCAGTTCCCAGATGTTGCCACAGAATTCCAGTAAACTTACCACAAGTTTCAGTCTTTTAATAGGGTTTCTTGTAAAGGGAAAAAATTCTTCCACTTTCAATATCTAACTGAAAGTTGACTTAAGACCAAAAAGGTTTATTGGTTTTGAATTATATTTTTAAATAAGAATTAGATTAATTATTTGTAATCTAAAAAAAAAAAAATGTTCTTTGAATAAGAAAACTCATGAAAAATGGCTGGTTTTCTGTGAGTTTTTCTTGTAAATCTCTTCCCCTATTGTGACGATTTCAACTTCTTCCTTCCCTTCACCCACATCTATCAAACACCTTTTGCCACGCATGAGAAAACAGTGTTGCTGCTACACTGAACTTTTAAGCATGATAATTAGCTATCTTGTATAATATATACTGCTTGATCAAGGCTCTAACATCATCCTACAGGGGAACTGGTGGAAAAGATGAGGCTCTAATTTATCCCTACTCAGCTGACTAATTGCTCACTTCCCAGAGTTGTGAGACCACACTCAGTCCTCCACTTCTCCCTCAAATGGAATCATCTGAAACTGACTGCTAGATTCAAAGATTACTCGGGAAAATGGCACATATGCAATCAAACTGATAAACTGACAGCATAATTGCACCATGTTCAACTCTAGAAGGGTGATTAAAATCAGAAAATTAAAAGTTAAAAAAGGAATATGGTTGTCATCTTTTGAAAACGTTTTCTTGACCAAATGGTGTCAACACAGTTACTCAAAACTATTCTCTCGCATTTTAGCAGGGTCCTAGTAAGGACAAAGAAATGAAAACAGAAAAAGTCTCCTTTAAGGCATACAACAAAAGACTAGGCACTATGACTGTGAATTCTGTGTATGTCAGGTATTCCAGTCTAGCAATACAGACCAAATAAACACATAAGAGAAGTTGAAAGGAAAATCTGTCTGGTGATTTCCAATGCCTTTTACATACCATGACATCCTTTATCCCTCTTCATTATTCATTCTTTCTTTTTCTTTTTCTCTTTCTGTGACAGGAGAGCTCACTGCAAAACAACATTTGACCAATACAATGAACGCTGATACTACCAGCCATCACAAAGATATGTGAAAACAGCATTTTTTGTAGTCTATCTTAACACAAGCGGATTTTTTTCTCCCTTCCTAATTATGGGGACAAATCTTCCTTTGTCATCAACATATGCAGAAAAGATTGTTAACTACTATAGATACACATTGAGCACATTTTAACTTTGACTTATCTCTCTGAAAATGTCCACTGGCATTCTTTGAAGAAATCATGTCAGAAGCAGTTTCTCTCTCTTTTCATTATTCTTTGAACAAGGAAATCTCCTTGTGTTTATTATGTGGGCCACAATTTAATAGAAAGAGTTTCTCCCTACTGGTGAACACATAACAAATGTTTGGCAGTTACATCAATTGTGTAGGTGGAAAATTAGATGTAGAAAACCAGTCTTTGTAATCCTAGCTACCTTCCATATAGGGTGTACGTCTCGTTCAGAACACATGTTGACATTCTGTCCCTAATGAAGCTACCAAAAGATTTGTCACAGATTTTTCTAAATTAAGGATTACATTCCCAGGATGGATTCAACTCTTTAGTTTCTGTGTCTACAGTGTTGACTTCTACATCTCCAGCTATTCATCAGAGTTTATATCCACAGAAAATAAATAGAAAAAGGGTGTTTCAGGTCATGAGTTATCTAATCTTTTTTAGACCTCTTATAATATGAAGTCTTTCACTGGGAAAGCCTGTTTCTCTTCACTGATAATAAGAAAAGCCTAAAATGACTACTTCAGGTAAAGATATCTCCATTTACTCAGATAAATTTTATTCACAGGACTTGGTTCAGCTGCAGGTAAAGACAGCCAGTACTAGTAAGCTCTTTGTGAACTGCAAATAGCATCTATCAATGTGAAGTGTACACTTCTTTGTAGCTGAACTTCCCTTCTTCAGGCAAAATGGCCACAGTTTTCCTCTTGCAACATCATTTTACCTGTCATTCCTAAATAAACTTTGTCATTCAAACAAACCAATAAAAGAAAAAATAAATACAATTGTAGTTCACAGGGTCTAAGAAGGATCCTTTCTGTTAGATGCTATGACTACGTAAATGTTCAGACTCCATTTTTTAGGAACTCATTTTGCAAGGCCACGACAGGAGAAAGTGACAGAATTATTAACTGTCTGTTACGTGCATGTCTGCTAACCTATTTCCTCAGTTGCTCTAATAGGATTCTTTTACAGGTGGATCACTAATAAACATTAACACAGGTTAAGTTAATGTTTACAGTTGTGGTGGTTATTTTTTTCTTTTTACATTGGGGAGAGGATAGAAAACAGTTTGCTAACAGGAAGCTAGGTTGAGTTCATCATAACACAGGATTGATGTCGTTTCTATTTATAGCTTGACTCTTTACCTCCTGCTATGTAAGATTACACTGCTTTGTCCTTTTCTTCACAATATTCCTTATATTTTGAAGATATTCCAAAACTTATCCTTTAAGCCTTTCTCACTTTCCCTCTTGAAATCCCCAAGATGTACTCCAATCCAATCAACTTACACTTGTAGTCCAAAATACAGTGTCCATTCATTATATCTGTAAATTCTGATTTTGCATCATACCTTCTAAAACCAGTCAAAATGCAGTCATGACTGAACTCAAGTGTTAATAGCATTAAACATGTTGAGCTAACTTATGGACTGGTTTTAATATTTTCATGTAAAAAGCTGCATTTCAACAAGAACATACCATGCCGTGTTATACTTTTAAGCACATATTTGCTCTCATAAACTGGCTGGTGCTTGCCTTCTGAAGTCCATGAAAAAGTTGAAAAATAGACCTAAGTCAAGTTTACCCACTGCCTGCTTAGACAAAAGTTATTGGCAATGTTCAGAGCAAGGATTTTAACAACTGGATTTTAACAAATGGATATAAATGCATATTGCTTCTAATTCTGTTCCTTTTTTTGTTCTCTAACTTCTCCTTCAACCCTACTGGCTTGAGTTGAAGCCCCGTCTGAAAATTCTCAGATCTGTCAGGAAAGGCAAAAATTAATATGTTGGATAGATCTCTAAGACAAAATACTTTAAACTTGTCTATTAAACTAGTGAAATTGTATTTTGTGTAATATTATATAAATGTATTTCATACTTATCTGACCTAAAGAGAACATTAAATGAGAACTCTGTGCTTTCCAGTAGGTCAGACTAAACAAACATAATAATTCCCTTGGCCTTAAAGTCTGTTCACTCCGAAATAAATTTTTGGCCATCCCACTGGAAATACAATTTCTCCACTGTGACAGGTTTTCTTATAGTTTGCAGGTCTAGAGATTTGGAGAAAGTCAATAAAATATGTCTTGAAACACATGCAGTAAACTACGCTTGTGAGGTACAATAACAGCATCTCAGGAGTGCAGACAACATGATATGCAAAATACCAAATCAAACTGATTTAATAGCTTGGATTATTTTAGGATTATATTATAGATCAGATTTTGAATGTTTAAAGAAAGTACAAAACTGAGCAATTATCTGGATTTAGAAGTTTTTGTTTCCCACCAAAACAGTCTCTTAAGTCCAAACAGCACTAAAAAAATTTAAACAATTAATCTAATATCATGTATCAAGAAGGGTTAAATCAAATTATAAGAAGCTAGTTTCATTATATGTTATCATTTACAGTGCTTGTATCATGTACCTTACATCACTATACTATTTACTCTAATTTTAATTCTAGTAAATCCATCAATCTGGTTCACAAAACAATCCCTTACCAATTTGTCAATCAAGCTTTGTATGCAGACAAATTTTGGAAAAGTTAGTAACTAAAAAAACAATCACCAAGTTCAGAATGTTCTCGATATTAAAGTTCACCAAAAACACATACTGATACCATGTGCAAAATTTCAAATAGCAAACTAGCTTGCATTAACTGGAAAGCTCAGTCTTTTTTAAAAAATCTCACTATGTACCTACACTGCTACTATATACCTAGCTGCATAAATTCCTTTGGCATTATACATATGACTAATAACAGGAAAAAAATTTGGTCTCAAAGTTTCTTTCTCTTTTAGCTTGATTGACTTTGTTTTGACAACTAGAAACCCTGTGACTTTTCAAGGGTCTCTTCTCCACAGCTTTGCTATTTCCCACATGAAACGCACAACGCTGATGCAGCGTCGCAATCACTACTACGAATCTTGCCACCATAGCTGCAGAAGGCTGTCATCTTAAACTAGATATTGTGACTACAAGGCACAGCAGTGTGGTTATCAAACGTGGTCAAGGATACAACCATCTATTTGTGTTAATAAGAGCACTCAAAGAGCACTCATGAAAGCAAACAAATGCTGTTGTTCTAGCACTCAAAACCAAACTATGTCCAGTGATACAGGACCTTACATTAGAGCCTGGAAGTCTCCTAAAAGAGTTGAAGATCCCAGGCAGATAAATGCATGTTAGGTGCACAGGTATTTGATAATGGTGCCAGACTGAGTTAATCAAGAAGCTGCAACCTATGAGTTCTAGACAAGGTCAAAAAGGCTAGTTTGGCTGCAGATTTTGAGGGAAATGTTCTCCTGAATTGCTCCACAGGGAGTTATTTGGACTGCTGAGCTAGCTTTAAAGCCTCTGCAAGGGGTGCTGACCTGAACCAAGGTCTTGGCTGTGAGCCCAGCCCTATTGGAGAAACAAGATTTCCATAAACAGTAAACACAAATTAATCCAGGCATAACACTCATATCCACTGACTCACCAATAAGCACACTATTACTAATAAAATTAACTCTGCCTCTGGCAGATATGTTGGTTATTTTAACAACCCCATTATGGTCACTGAATGCTTGGGCTCTGATATAGTTTAATGAACCATCTTTGATGAAGGTGACACAATTTCTTTAAAGACAAAACTTATTACATAGTCTGGAGAAACAGGTTGATTTATTCATGCTTGTTACACACTACAGAGTATCCTGAGGATGAAGAAAAATTGTTTCCTTAGACCTTACAAACATATACAAAATAAGATTTTTTTTTTTTTTTTTTTTTTTTTGCTTCCACCTGTATATCAAACGCAGGTCACTCTGAAGCTGCCTCTATTAACACTGTTTCATCTGAGTCAACAGGACCCCACAGTAGAAGACTGCACATCTGTCCTTGGTATTCCTGGTTTATGACAATGATAACCATCAGTTCTGAAAACTTCCACCTAAGAGATAACCTTCTCCTTGCACCTTGAGTTTTGAGTTATTTCTGATCTCTAAAACCTGTTACAATTTCCTGTGAGCTGGAGGAAATATCTGTATCTTTCTTTTTTTAGGTTATATTTTTACAACAAGCAGAAAATATTTAGACATCACTCAGATGGCATAACAATGACACATGTATAGTATAATTTCTATTAATTTCTAGTTCTGTTGCTGATAAGCTAGAAAGGAGACTAAGAAAACATGAGCAACTTTGCTGTGTTTCACAGAAGACGAGTTTTCAGCCTAAGAAAAAGCTACTAATCACAAACTCCCATTGTCAGAGCAGAACTTCCTCTTTCATTATGACTATATACTTTAAACAATTTCTAGGAAGTGCTAAAGTTATATTTGTTATACCCAAGGATCATTTTACAGAAATGGAACACAGCTTCTTAGTTTTTGTATCAGCAAATATTGCCACTATTTGATTAAAGTACTATAAGAAATCTCCCTCTTTTTAAAACTAAAGCTATGCTCCATGATCTAGATCCACTGATACTAATAAAGCAATTCCTAAATTAAACTGGGTACTTAAATCCAAAATTGTGATTTAAAAATTCTTCTTTCACCTCTTCTCTGCACTTGGAGATAACTGCTCTGTTTGGATGCTAACCTGTTTGAGTCTGTAAGGTTCTCCAGACATTTAGCATTTTGGTTTTGCATGGCTAGAACTGTGCTTCCAAAGCAGTTTGGTGTCTGGATCAGACATCCAGACCAGACGTTCTTCCCCTCAATTTTCCTAAAAAGACAGATCCTGTAGACACACTCAGAGTATGCTTAGCACAAATTGATAGGATTGGTCTCCTCACAAAATGCAGTTGCCACCACTTCTTTTAAGGCATGGGTAGAAGAAGAGACTGTGTCCACCTTTTCTGTAATAGCTTAATGTTTACAGCATTCATTGAATTCACTTCCCTTTCCAGTCTGGACAGATTCACAATGTCTTACACCCCAAGGAAAATGTCCCAACTTTTGAGTCCTTTGACAAGATGGCTAAGTTGCTGTTGCAGTGATGAGAGAGTCCTGATTTCCCGTTCCTTCTCCTAGGACCATATGCATTCTATACGATGCTCAGGACACTCCTACGTAAGTGAACTAACCTAAAATGACTGAGTGGATCCAGACCACCAGAACAACTCAGTCACATTTAAGGCCCTTCAGCTACCTGAAGGCTGTTTGGATATTGTGATGAAGTAGGCAGAAGACTAAATGGATTGTCCTGGTAGCCTTGTCTTTTGTCATCCTCTTTCATGAGGTCCTGGCAGCACCTCTTTCATCACATGATCACATGCATGCCTATCATATCTCAAATGCACAATATGCAAAACCACAATGTCACAGAATATCTGCATTGTACTCATCTGACAGGGCATATACATGTGCATTTGGTCACGTGACAGACATGTTAACATACTGGTTACTTGCAGAGAGCACATCTCATGACATAAAGAGCTACATAACGCAGCCCGCATGGTTGAAAAAGGCTCATTGCAGTAGCTTCCAGAGTTACTATTCTGCTACCTGTTTCTGGTCTGAAGAAACCTTAGTCTCCAGTACACGGTGTTCATTTCAATAGAATGCTACAGTCAGTTAGGCAAAAGCCTGCTGGTTTTGACATAACTCTGGTAGACTGGAGATGCTTTTTAAAAAGTCTTTCAATGTGAAAAAGAACACCAACTTATTACTCTTACTTTGAAGCTGAGTGCTTGATGAGTCTGCTAAGAAAATTATGTATATTACCTTCTCTGTCAGCTGTCCACTGTTTCTATGTAACTCACATTCAGAAGGTTCCAGACTCCAGTCTGGAGGTGCCTAGAGATGCCTATGTGTCTATATCTTGCACTAAAAAGCCTAGGCTTGAAAAAGAGGTTGGATTTCAGACTTGACTTAATCCATGTGTTTGATAATTGTCTTACTTCTGGAAAAATCAATACAGGATAATAAAACCCAACATGGGCTTCTGTATGAAGACCAAGACTGTCTTCTCACCAGAGTGACTTAACCACTAAGCTAAAACCATCAAACTGTTTCAAACCACAAAAACAAATTATGCACATGGACAGGAGGGTGGAGCAGTGGGATTTAGATTACAGGTCTCAGTAGGTAAAAATTGTAGCACCCCTGAAACAAAGAGTTATAGCAATCTACAGAAGCTGGAATCCCAGCAGGAGTCTGGTTTGCAACATCCACTAAAAAAGTAGCAAAATGTTGCTCATTATGGAAGGATTGTTGCAAAGTTGTAATTTGTCTTAAAATCATATAGTTAAAAAAAAAAGTAATCATTGCAAAATCTGAACTTTCTGCACTACAGCGATATTTTTCTCATGTGAGTGCTGTTTTGTTGTTGTTTTGGGGTTTTTTGGTTTTTTATTTTGTTTTGTTTTTGTTTTTTGTTTGTTTTTTTTTTTTTTAAATGTATGCCATAAAACATATACTGGCATCATGACCAGGGTCGTGTTCCTGCAAAAGCAACATTTTTTTCCTGGTCATGAAGATTAAAGGAAATCCTGGGCAGTGATCTATATTTAAATGTTGCTTTTGCACTAACTGAGCAAAACAACAGAAATGGAAGAGGAATGTGTGAATGCATCAAGGAAAAAGGGGAGAGTTGTTTTTATCTACATAGAATAGATAGAAAAAAATAGAATAAAGTGAGAGTTTTCACCATGGTTATTGCAGTCACAGCTACCTTTTTTCTGTAACCAAACAGTAGTAAGTAATTACATTATTCAGGCCAGCTGTGAAGGCAATGAATGCAATGCAATTCAATGTAAAACTCTGCAGACTACATAATTATTTTGAGAAATTATTGTCATCTATTAGTCTCTTTCTTTGTTTAGCCTGTACCCAGGGCTAACCAATAACAGTTTTCTCTCACTCGGTGTCCCTTCCTCAACCAAGGAAGGGAATTGGGAAAAAGAGGGAGATTCGTCGGTTAAAATTAAACAGATTTAATAAATAAAGGAACCAATATAAATTATAACATAAAACACACAAAAATATACTTAGCTACAGTTGCAGCAGGTTCCAGGAATACCAGTTGTTGGCAATAAGAAAAAGAGAGGCAAGAAGAGCAAAACCAGCCCCTCCTCTACCCACCAAGCCCTCCCTTTTATAGTGAGCTTGATGTTAATGATACAGAATACACCTGTGGGCCAGCCTGGGTCAGCTGCCCTTGATCACCATGGCTGGCCACAAACTGAAACAAAATCCCAATGAAACCAGGACAGGATTCCACCCCCTATTCTATATCATTTACATCAAGTCACTACTATTTTCCCCATCCCTCAACATACATACACATCCACATATACACACAGCTATTCTCTCCAGTCCATGGGCCATCTCTCCAAGAAGTCCATTAAATCAATTCAGTCCAAATCTGTGGGTTCCATTTCTCATAATAGTCTCTCAGGGCAGGAAAAACATTGGCGTGGGATTCACTCAGTTGGCAGATCAGGCCCAGGCCTCAATACAGTGTCGTGGACTGGTGAAGTTGGGCGCAGCAGGATGATGTGTTGCATCTTTACCTTGCAGCTGGTGTATCTGGTGCAGCCCATATTCACAGTCTGGGGTGATTCTTACTGTAATAATGATACAGCATCATACAGTTCAAGTTATTGGCTATTTTCACCCAGAATCAAATCTCCTTGGGGCACACATTTAACTTCCCCATCTTCCTGCATCATCCACCACGTGCACCCAGGTCCTTGAGCAAAAGCACCTCCACACGTGGGTTTGCCTTTGCTTGAGGCAGGAGCCTCAACTGTTTTCCCCAACATATTTCTTGCATGAACCACAGGGACTTTATCCCCCTCTACACTGCACAACAGCTCAGATTGAGCAGGACAAGCCCAATTGACAGATCCCCTGGTATTAACTAACCAGGTGGCCTTTGCTAAGTGTTCGTCCCAATTTTTGAACGTCCCATCACCTATCGCTTTCGGTGTAGTCTTCAACAGTCCATTACATCGTTCCACCTTCCTGGCAGCGGGTGCATGGTAGGGGATGTGGTATATCCATTCAATACCATGCTCTTTAGCGCAGGTGTCTATGAGGCTATTTCAGAAATGAGTCCCGTTGTCCGACTCTATTCTTTCCAGAGTGCCTTGTCGCCACAAAATCTGCTTTTCAAGGTCCACAATAGTGTTACAGGCAGTGGCATGAAGCACGGGGTATGTCTCCAACCAGCCGGTACTTGCTTCCACCATCGTGAGCGCATAGCGTTGGCCTTGGCAGGTTCGTGGAAGCGAGATCTAATCAATTTGCCAGGCCTCTCCATACTTATATTTTAGCCATCATCCTCCATACCACGGGGGTTTCAGCCATTTGGCTTGTTTAATTGTAGCACAAGTTTCACATTCATGGATGACCTGTGCAATAGTGTCCATGGTCAAATCCACCCCTTGGTCACGGGCCCATCTATATGTGGCATCTCTGCCTTGATGACCTCATGTATTATGGACCCACTGAGCTAAAAATAATTCATCTTTATGCTGCCAGTCCAGGTTTACTTGGGACACTTTAGTCTTAGCAGTTTGACCCACCTGCTCGTTGTTTTGCTGTTCCTCAGTGGCTCTGCTCTTTGGTACATGGGCATCTACATGATGTACCTTCACAACCAGCTTCTCTAATCAGGTAGCAATATCCTGCCACAATTCAGCTGCCCAGATGGGTTTGCCTCTGTGCTACAGTTGTCTTTCTTGCATTGCTTCAGCCATGCCCACAGGGCATTTCCTACCATCCATGAGTCAGTACACAGGTAGATTACTGGCCATGTTTCTCGCTCAGCAATATCTAGAGCCAGCTGTATGGCTTTCACCTCTGCAAACTGACTCGACTCACTGTCTCCCTCAGCTGTTTCTGCCACTCGTCACGTAGGACTCCACACAGCAGCTTTCCACCTTTGCTGTTTGCCTACAATACGACAGGATCCATCAGTGAACAAGGCATGATGTTTCTCATTTTCTGATAGTTTATTTTATGGTGGGGCCTCTTCGGCATGACCTCCTCCTTTGGCAACATTCCAAAATCTTTGCCTTCTGGCCAGTCCATGATTACTTCCAGAATTCCTGGGTGATTGATGTTCCCTATTCGGGCCCGCTGAGTAATCAATGCAACGCACTTACTCTATGTAACATCAGTTGCATGATGTGTAGAGAGGGTGTGCCCTTTAAACATCCAGTTCAACACTGGCAATTGGGGTGCCAGGAGGAGCTGTGCCTCAGTGCCAATTACTTCTGAGGCAGCTCGAACTCCTTCATAGGCTGCCAGTATCTCTTTTCCTGTTGGAGTATAACGGTCCTCTGATCCTCTGTATCCCCGGCTCCAAAACCCTAGGGGTCGATCTCGAGTATCCCCCAGTGCCTTTTGCCAGACGCTCCAGGCAGAACCGTTCTCCCCGATATAGAGGATGTTCTTTACTTCTGGTCCCATCCAGACTGGTCCAAGGGCCACTGCATGGACTATCTCTTGTTTAATTTGCCCCAAAGCCTGTTGTTGCTCAGGGCCCCTTTTAAAGTCATTCTTCTTCTGAGTTACTTCATAGAGAGGGCTCACAATCTGACTGTAATGGGGAATGCGCATCCTCCAGAAGCCTACTATGCCTAGGAAAGTCTGTGTCTCCTTTTTGTTAGTTGGCGGAGACATGGCTGTTTTGTTAATCGCGTCCATTGAGATCTGACAGTGGCCATCTTGCCACTTGATTCCTAAAAACTGGATCTCTTTTGCAGGTCCCTTGACCTTAGTGTGTTTGATTGCAAAAGCAGCTTCTAGAAGGTCTTGAATTACTGTCTCCGCTTTCTCAAAAACTTCTCCTGCTGTGTTACCCCATACAATCATGTTCTCAATGTACTGCAGGTGTTCTGGAGCTCCACCCTTCTCCAGTGCAGTCTGGACCAGTCCATGGCAAATTGTGGGGCTCTGATTCCACCCCTGGGGCAGTTGATTCCATGTGTACTGGATGCCCCTCCAGGTGAAAGCAAACTGTTGCCTGCACTCCACTGCCAAAAGAATGGAGAAAAACACATTTGTGATGTCAGTCGTGGCATGCCACTTCGCTGCCTTTGACTTCAATTCATAATGGAGTTCTAACATGTCCAGTACAGCAGCACTCAGCGGTGGTGTTACTTCATTCAGGCCACAATAGTCCACAGTTAGTCTCCGTTCCCCATTGGACTTTTGCACTGGCCATATGGGACTGTTGAAGGGGGAGCGCGTTTTGCTGATCACACCTTGGCTCTCCAGTTGACAGATCAGCTCGTGGATGGGGATCAGTGAGTCTCTATTAGTACGATATTGCCGTCAGTGGATCGCTGTAGTAGCAATGGGTACCTTTTGCTCCTCAACACTCAGCAGCCCCACAACAGAAGGGTCCTCTGATAGGCCGGGCAGGGTAGACAGCTGTTTAATTTATTCCATCTCCATGGCCGCTACACCAAATGCCCACTCATACCCCCTCGGGTCCTTGAAATACCCTCTCCTCAGGTAATCTATACCAAGAATGCACAGGGCTTCTGTGCCGGTCAGAATAGGGTGCATCTGCCACTCAGTCCCAGCCAGACTCACTTCAGCTTCCAATACAGTCAGCTCTTGGGAGCCCCCTGTCACGCCAGAGAAAAAAATTGATTCTGTTCCTTTATAGTTTTATGGTATTATGGTGCATTGTGCACCAGTGTCCACTAGAGCCTTATACTGCTGTGGTTATGATACGCCAGGCCATCGAACCCACACAGCCCAAAAAACACAGTTGTCCCTATCCTCCAGCTGGCTGGAGGCAGGGCCCCTCTAATCCTGGACATAGCGTTCATTATCGACATCTTGGTTCGAGCAGCTCACGTAGATTTAATCCCCATTATTCACGCCTGGCAAACAGGGATCCAAAGCCCATCTACGCTGTCTGGAGAGCTTCCCATTGGAAACTGGAGCAACAAATTTCCTGGAAGAAGCCCCATTCCTAATAGGTTTACCTTGCAACTAAAATACGCGTGCCCATAAAGCCAAGGTAGGTTTTCCATCCCATTTTCTCATGTCTTCCCCATGGTCACGCAGGAAAAAAACACAGGGTGCCTCATGATGTGTACCATCTCTCCTGAGCAGGTCTTCCAGGGGAACACTGCCTTCTGATGGCTGAGACACTCATTGGTGCAGGTGGGGAGTGGGGTCCATCTTCCCTCTGGGTCAATTTTTCCAACACCTCACCGAGCAGTTCTGTGGGTTTGTCAGACGTTTTTTTCACAGGTGAGATGCTGGCTCATGGGGAGGAAAAGAGCTTGTCTGCATACTGCCACATCGGATTATCTATGTCACCCACCACTGGTGCATCGGCACCTGCACAGCTAAATAATGCTAATGTGTTGCCATACAACTGTGGCGTGCTCAGTGCCCACTTGCACCACAGAGATCCGGTAACTTTGAGTGCATCTGGATCTACTGGTGTCTGTGGGTCATCCAGGTCCTCAAAAATCAGCTCCCGCACAGCTATTTCCCTTAGATTCTTAACACTCTCTCAATGGTTGTCTGCTTGCCTGGGTGGTATATGACATTATCCCTAAAGGGATATCTGTTCCTTACGCTTCGTGGGAGTTGTCGCCAGAGAGTGAGGGGCTGTGCACCAGTTGCAAGACCCCTATCAATACTCACTTCTCTAGCCATTGGTCCCAGCTGCTTGGTTTCTTTACCATCTAACTCAAAACCATCAGCTCCATTATCCCAGCAGCGGAGCAGCCAAGTAACAAGTTGCTCGCCTTCATGACGGCCGTAATCTTTACGTATATCTTGCAGCTCACTGACGGATGGGGATCGAGTGGTTACCTCTGGCTCATCCTGCTTTGATGCCTCTGGTTGGCCATCACGACATGCCCTTTTTGTGGTTTTCATCTTCTGTACAGGGGCGGCTGATACCGGCACTGGTTGAGTCCCTAGGTTAGCTGCATCACCCATCACTGGGGGCTGAATAGCTGCAGCCCTTGTTGTCAAAGTCTGGGTAACTGCAGCAAGTGCTTCCTGGAGTTGAGTAATCGCAGTACCCAGTGCAGAGATCTGAATCAATCAATCAGTCAGGCTGGAAGAGACCTCTGGGATTATTGAGTCCAACCATTGCCCTGACACCACCATTTCAACTAGACCATGGCACTAAGTGCCATGTCCAGTCTTTTCTTAAACACATTCAGAGATGGTGGCTCCACCACCTCCTGGGCAGCCCGTTCCAATGTCTAATGACCCTTTCTGAGAAGAATAGCCTCTGGGGTAGCCAGGATGGCTGCTGTAGGGACTGGCAGGGTCTGAGTATCTCTGATTCCAGTTGTGGGTGCTGGGGCAGCTGCAGTGTCAGTCATAAGGGCTGGAACTGTTGTGGTGCCTGATGTAGGGGCCAGGGCTGCTGTGGGGCTCGTTACAGTGGTTGCAGCAGCTGTGCTGTATCCACCCATATACCAATATGTAAGCAAAAGCAAGAACTGAAAGACATTCAAAAGGCCTGACAATATGAGCATGGTGGTTGAAACATCCCAAGGGCATTCAAAATTCTCAAAAGCCATTGAGAACAGCTTCGAGGGAAAAGAGAGTACATGTCACACATTCCCATTCCATAGGAATCAGAAATGGACATAGTACCAAAATAATTTATAATACCATAAACCAATGCCAAACAACATAGCAGCATGATACCTCTAAGTCCATGCCCAGAAGTGATAAACTGCACAAAAGTGGTAACAAACAGCAGCAAAGCCACACATTCAATTAGCCACCACAAATGCAACTGTAAAACCAAACCCCAGAGAATTCTACTCAGTGACCCTGCTACTGACACCAACATAATGAACGCTCGTAACAAAAACACTCAAATCTGTGAAAACTTCAGCCCTCCAAGATTTTTAGATCAAAAGTCTACAGTTCTCTCAGGTGAGCTACTTACGTTGGGGACCAAATAAACTGTCTTCATTTAGCTCGTACCCAGGGCTAATCAATAACAGTTTTTCTCTCACTCAATGTCTCTTCCCCAACCAAGGAAGGAAATTGGGAAAAAGAGGGAAATTTGTGGGTTAAAATTAAACAGATTTAATAAAATAAAGGAACCAATATAAATGATACCATAAAACACACAAAAGTATACTCAGCTACAGTTGCAGCAGGTTCCAGGAATATCAATTATTAGCAATAAGAAAAATGGAGTCAATAAAAGTAAAAACAGTGCCACCTCTCCCTACCAAGCCCTCCCTTTTATAGTGAGCTTGATTGTTAATGATATAGAATACACCTGTGGGCCAGCCTGGGTCAGCTGTTCTGCATTTAAACAGCTAAGGGCCTTGATCACCATGGCTGGCCACAAACTGAAACAAAATCCCAATGAAACCAGGACAGTCTCCCTTCACAGCATGTTCTCAGCAAGTTATTCTTTTACATAGTTTCATAATTGAAATCTATCTGAGCAATAAATAATATTGGTTATGCAACATACCACAAGCAGCACGTTAAAAAAAAAGACACGTAATTGTTAAGAAGCTGTAATAGAAGTGTGGATGGAATGCAGAAAGCCCAAGGTAATAATAAGAATCAATTAATCCTCTGCCCCTAAATTCTGGCCTCATTCCAAATAATTTCATTTGTATAATGCAGTGAAGCTAACACACTGATGGACCAACATTAGCTGGGATGTTATATGTACCTTTAGTCAAAAACCTCATAAAGTTTAGCCCCTTAATTTTGTACAATAAAATAGGAATTTATATATTTCATCTCCCCGCACTTGATGTTACCAGTTCTATTCCCTTCAGCTCAATGCCGTAGCTCTGATGACTTCTGTGCTGCAGAAAAAGTGCTTCAGAACAAAAAAGGCTGAAATAGTCAGGCCAGAGAGATCAGTACCTCATTCAAGTCGAATAGATAAACCAGCCCGTGTTTTTTCTAGCCTTATTCGTAGCATACACTTTGAAGAATATATATTCATCTTAAAGTCTGGTAATATACTACAGAACTCAAAGATATATTGTTGACACAGTAAACAGATAAACAGCCAACTAAACAAGCAAGCAGAAAATCTCCTCCGTGTTACATGATAAAACAGTGAATCAGGGTTTAAATTATAAGAAGCTGACTCAAAGGAAATTGAAATAGCATAAAAAATGATGAAAAGAGTAGAGGTATCATCTGAAAGAATCTTAAAATCTATTCTAAGATAAAAATTCTTCTGCATGAGTATAAAGCAACATCATAAAATAGATTGGTGGAAGATTTAAAACAGTAATAACAGAATAACAGTATCATAGTAAATGATGCCATACAAACTCATCTCTTCCTAGTCTTCATGTATTTTTGTGATACAGCTAGTTTTGCTCTCTACAAATTCAGGATGAATATTGAAAAAAAATGCATCCAGAGAGAATGTGGAAAGAAAAGCAGCATGACTGAGGATGTTAGATACTTTAAATCTGTTAAGGAGGAGAATCAGATTATTTTGTTTTGGTAAGAATACAGACTGTATATTAATTTGGTTCACAACTACATACCAACTTCTTGGATAGTTGATATATAATCTGAAATGAAGACGACATAAAATATACTGTAGAGAACAAACTTAACACAGAACATAAAGGACATTTTCCATAACATTTCCCACCTACATTAATTAAACTAACACAAGCTGCAAAACAAAACCTTTATGAAGATCACATTGTACAGTAAAAAGGATTTTTGGCACATTTGTACCACTGGTTAATACACATGGAGCAGAAACATGGGCATTCTCCAAGAATATCAAGTATCAGCTAAAAGCTGAGCTGTAAAACATGAGAAGATTTATGCACAGAGTATTGCTGGAACCATACCAAATCCTGCAGGGCCTTAGTTCTGGTACTTGAAGAAGGAGCCCTTCAGTATCTCAGACATAATAAAAATAAGACTACAGCCCCACCAGTTCTGCCAAGTGAGTTCTAGCATGGTCCTAGAATCAGATGGGAAAAAATGGAGACTATGAAAATGAACAACAGAGTAATCAAGGTGAAAGACATCTTGGAGAGTGTGAATAAGCAAGTGTAAGAAAAAAAAGTAAATGTAAATTATCACTAATCTACAGTACAATGTAAACCATCAAAGATGATACTAAGTGCTTTCAATGATAAACCTTCACTTAGAAGCTATATGAACAAGCTCTGTAGTATAGAGCAGTGCATAATACAGTATAATAACAACAGTGAACATTGCAGAAACATGTTACGTCTCTCTTACAGTTATTGTTGTCATACTATTCCTTTAATGGAAGTAAGTTAAGCATGCTTCTGGCTATTTGAAGTCAAAGTCTTGCATTACTCATTGCTCTCTTGTGCTGCAGGTTAGAGATCTTTTTTACCTAACAATGAAAAATAAATTAAAATTGCTCATATCCTCTATAAGAATGGAAGAACAATTTCTATGGAAAATGAGTTCTATGTACTTTATAGTCACATTATTTAGAAGACTGCCTGCCTTTGAACCTATATGAAAAGCTTTGGTTCCTGTTCCTTCACCCCTCACCTTTGGGACAGAATGTATTTCCACTGTTTTTTGCAGGACTAACACCCTCTTGAAGGCAGAATAATTGGGTCTTCCTGATATTTTTAATTTTTGTTGTCTTTTCAAAGTCTAATCCTTTGAAGTCTTTAAATTAATCTTTAATCACAAACACTTCCATCAGATTCCATGAAACTACTAGTGTACTTATTCTATAATGTGTATTCTAAAATACCTCGCCGAAATTAAACTGGGAGGCAGAGTTCAAAATGACAAATCATGTTTAATTTACAGCATTAGAAAAAAATTCTTCCTCAGAATTCTGTGACACTTTAGAAAGGTATAAAAGAATGTGCAAAACAATTATATTCTATGAACTATTTTGACCTTTTTATTTAAATCATCACTATAGTTAATGATTTTCTATACTACTATGATCCACTGAAACTAATAATATTTGTTATGCAGATACTGAAATTACCGAACATCTTAACTACTTCTGGGCCTGAGCACACCTAATCTAAGGATTCCTGTTACATGTGTTCCTTGCCACTAACATATAAAGCTTTAAACTCCAAGAAGAGCATTTAGTGATGTTATGAATAGTTGCCTGAATGAATGCACCCAAAGCAACGACTGTGAAAAGATGCAGCAGTTATTCTACAAGCAATAGGAGTTTGCTTTTTTCTGAATTAGTTTGTCATTCCAAAATAAATAATGGTCTGCAAGTCTGTAATGTATTTTATTTTTTTGAATGTGTACAAATTAATAATAAATGCTAGCTCAGTCCAGCAGTTCGTCCTTTCTAATGTCTTCCTTTTGACATTGCTTGCCTGATACAAGAGGCATAAGACACCACCACAAAAAGAAATTAATAAATAATAATATCAAGAATAATTTGGAAGAATTTAGGAATAATCCTACATCAGGATTTTTTTTTTTATTCTCAAGAAGTCTTATTCTCCAACATGATCTACATTCCCCACATACATACCAATTATCACATATACTTCAAATAGGTTTGAACTGATTATTTTGCGAAAGTCCTTAGTTTCTTTGTTTCTTCCTCTGGCATAGTTAATTCTATCACAGAAAGAAATCCTTCACTATGATTTGAAAACAAGCTCAACTCCTCCATGTGCATTTAGTTGAAGTATAGTGACAGAAAGGGAATACAAAGATTTATTAAAAAAAAAATAAGAAAACCACAGCAAGTTATTGCCACCTTTGAAACTGTGGTAAAACTGGCAGTAGTAATACAACTCAAATCCCTTGCAAAAAATGAAATGACAGCTTTTTCCAAAATCTCAGTCTTCTTTTAGTTTGAATGCTATTTTAGTTTCCCTTAATTCTATGCATAAAACCTGCAACTGGAAAATTGTGTCTGTCTTTTAAACTGGTACCAACAGAGCCCAGATCCTCATTCAGCAAAAGTTACACATGTACTTAATTTTATCAACTTTGCATAGTCTTACTGTGGTAATTAAATATACTTTACAATGTGTAAGGGCAGGTATACACATAAAGTATTACTGAATGAGAACCTTTGCTTTTAAACCTAACTTTGAAATTGTGTACCGTTTTCTAAAATTTCCACAGGTCTACAAGTAAAGGTGCACCCAAAGAGTTCTCATAAAATTAAGACAGAAGTTGGAAGATGTATTTAACTATTATAGTGATGATTAACAGCTGTAGTTTATTAGCCCCAGAGGAACTTAGAAAAATTCCATTAACCTCCACTTATTCACCAAATTCTTTGCTCCAAATCAAAGAAAAAATGGGGAATTTTTCTAGTAGCACCAAGATCTCCAAATCCTTATAAAGTATATTGATTTCTCTTTTTCTTGCTTGAGGGACCATGGGTTCCCTTGTTTTATGAAAAACAAAATGATTTTTCACCAGGTCCAGTGTAAGAACTCATACACTGGTGAAGGGATGTCACTCCACCTGAGCATCACTCTGCTAAATGTAGTAAGTCCTGCAAGCTGCTCTTTTACCGAGCGTTTAATGAACCCTGAAAACCCCCACTCACAGGCCTGAATCTGGCTGATTATTACCTTTGCAATTTATTCAGTCATTTATTAGGGAAGCTATTCAGGGGGCAGGGAAGGAGGGGGTATGGATGCCATGCAAGTGTTCGGTACATGAGGGCAAAGGCAGTTGTCGCCTCTTTCCTCTACGCAAGCAAAACACAGGGAGACACAAAGACTTCGGAAAATCGTCCACTGTCTGAGGAGTTACTGCATCCCCCCCAGAGCCGCGGAGAACGAGGAGGGGGTGGCTGGCTTCCTCCTGCAGGCAAATGACCGGCCGCAGAATGCGTTTTTAAGGGGTGATGTAAGAGAAATTAAACTTGACCAGCCAAACACACCCCCTACCTCAACGATGTGTTTCTCCCGCTAAGAAGGGCGAGAGAGGTGGCCGTGGAGCACGGGGGGCTGGCCAGAGAGAAACAAATATTAATTAATTATGAGCGGGCAGATGTCCCTTTAAGGTCTGCTGTGCTCTCCGAGGGCTGCAGCCGGAGGCTCGCGGGGGGGAGATTTGGCTTTATTTGTACATCTTAGCGCTGGGCTAGGTTCACGGGGAGGTTTCCAAAGCTCAGAGGTCTTTGGGGGGGTGGGTGGGAGGAAAGTTGTGTGTGGGGGGAGGAAGATAAATTCTTCTTGATGCGGAGACACAACGTAAAGACTGAATAACAAACAGGAAATGCCTAACTCGGCTGCGGGGCGGACGGGCGGCGCAGAGCGCTGAGCTCCACTCGCAGCGCAGCACCGCGGTCGTGCCGGCGGCAGGACCGCTCCCGCCACCCCTGACCCAGCCCGGGCTCCTGGCCCCAGGCTAGCAGAAGCCCAGGCATGGCTGCCTCCTACTGGATGCTGACAGGTGAGGAAAGCCCCCTTTTTGTCTCACTTTGAAGACCCAGGTCCCGAAGGCAGCTCTGCTCCCTGCGGGAGCGGGGTGCAGCTGTTGGGGGCTGGCCCCGAGGGACGGCGTCCCCCCGCCCCGATCCCTCCACCTGCCCCTGCCCCACGAGTGCCCTGCCCAGAGCTGCCCTCCAGCTGCAGCCCGTGAGGGACTTCGGTTTGCTTCTCTCTGGGAACTTTAATCCCTAAACCAGTCTTAGAAGTCGGGGGCGTTGGGGGAAGGCTGCTGGATGAGGATGAATGGGTGAGAAGAAATACTATGACTGAATCTGGCTTGGCAAAAGAGGCTCACCTGGCAACTTTTTAAAATTAGGGCAGTTTTTGTGTTTCCCTCCGTTTTGCTTTCAGATGTTCTGAGTGGTAAAAGGGGAAGTGAGGAAGCAGTTAACTGCACCCAACTAACTTCAGAAAGATTAGTTCAGCCGGAGATGGAATATGTAATATTTCATTTTAGGGTTTCATTCATTGTTAGGGACTTACTTGCTTTTTTAGTAAAACAAATACAGCAAGTAACAATCCCCCTAGCTAGTTAATCTGTAGTAACGTTTTGGATCTGAAATTGGGGGAATCCAAGAAGTGGGAAAGAGGCTAAGGCAATGCTGGGACATGTGCTTGCAAACTTTGACACTGAGCTCCCCAGCAGCTCTTGCGCTGGCAACTAGCACGCAGTGAACGTGAGGCACTACACAGCAAGAAATGGATTTCATAAGGATGGTCAAAACGCAGGCAGCAGCAAGTGGGGAAAAGGCAAGACCAGGGTTTTTCCCTCTTCACTTTGTGCTTATTGTGCAAGGAAGACCAGATAAAGGAAAATGTGAAAATCCAAATGTAGTACTTCGGTGTGACATATTTAGGCCTTGTTCATAGATGTCTTTATTACTTTTATTACACACTGACATTCTGCAAAATATGGTTTTGTTTGTGTTTCTTCACAGAAGGGCGCTTAGGGAAGTGGCAAAAATTTAGTGTGCCACAACTTCCCTTCAGAGTTGCAAAGTTGCCACTGGTACCGCTGACAGACAATTCACCAGTAATGACAAAAAGGTTTATTGTCAGATAGGAAAACATCTCAAGGGTGGGTCCCATCAAGATCTGTCAGGGGCTTACTAGTTTTTGTTGCTTTTTTTCTTTTTCTAAAAAGTGGGTGTGAAATAGAGTATAGTTAGAAAGAAGAGGCATTACAGATACCAAGAATGGGATGCAAACTGTCTCAGATAAATAAGAGAAGTAGTTCTACATAAGCAAGTCAAAGTGTCCTAAAAATAGGGACAAGGAGTTTCAGTAATACAGTAAAATTAAAAGAAAAATGCAAATTAATTACATGCTGCTCTTTCTTTAAAAAAGGCAAATAATCTGGCGTGCACTAGCAGACAAAAACAACCTAGAATAAAGGAGGTGCATAGAGGTGTATGTTTGTGTATTTATACAGTTTTTTTCTTTTAATTCAACTCGGTATTGGTGAAGCCTCTGAGAATCTTGAGTACAGGAAGTCTGACAGAGGCAGACAAACAGGCAGAAGTGCACAGAGAAGTGACAAGCCTGATAAGGGCTGAGGAAAATGATCTATGAAGAAAGACTGAATGAGTTAGGCTTGTTTATCTGGAAGACAGAAAACTAAGGACAAAGTGTTGAGCATTTCAAATATATCTTTTTACCAAAGTATTATTAGTGAGAATATTCCTCCAAATGTAAATGTTTTCTTTGTTTTGTGAGAGCACTCAGTCATGACTTTCTGTATCACATATGTTGGTTTATAAAGAGATTGATGAATAGCTGATTCTCCATGTCCAACAAAGGACAAGTGAAAATCAATGTAACTCGCTGTGCAAAAAACTTAGGGAATATTCAGAAGAACTTTCTTGCTCTTCAGGTAATCAATTGCTAGAACAGGCTACCAAAAAAGCCCACCCCTGTATAATCACTGAAAGTTTTGATGAAGTTGGGAGGGATCGGTGGCAGTCTCCACCTGGCCTCAGTGTAAGTGGTTTGACTAGGGATCTGCTGAAGTTTTCTCCAGTGCTTCATTTCAACAGAAGAGGAAGGAAGAAATCAATTCAAAGGGTTCCACCACTTTTTAATGCTTCTTCACTTAGTTTTATACATAGCCTTTTCCCTCCTGGAATTCTCTCTTCATTGGTGATGATCACGTTGTTGGTACTGATTGAGTACTCATCTTTACAACAGGAAAGACCAGTAATCATAAAGACAGAATGCTATGCAGAAAATTAAGTGGTCTCTGTCCAGAGCTTGCAAAGGCAGGACAGACACAGGATACAGGGAAAGCATGAAAAAACACATTTTCCCATTTCCCTCTCCGTCTTTATCTTTTATCTTCCTTTGCTCTTGCAACAATAACATCCAACATTTCTCAGGAGATTTCCCCCTATATTTGAGATTCTTTCCCACTAGTTTTTCTTATTCAGGACTTGAGTGTGTTTGCATGAATTCTAGCTAAAATGACTATAATATCAGGGAGAGAGGGTTTCCTAGGAACATGACCTCTCCTGAAATCTGTACGCAATTCATCTTCATAAAGCAGCCAATCAAGACTTGAAGATGTAGGGCAGTATGTCTCAAATGTTTTCAAAATAATAATCTTACAAAAACAGCATGGCTCCAAAATCCCTATGAATATATGCTGTCACCATTTTTATCTTGTCTTCTACTGTGCTTAAGAAAGTCTGAAAATGGATCCCAAATTGCTGCAATTGTTAGTACCTATAAAATTGTTTTTAAAAAGTGATAAATGGCAAGAACTGTCAGGTTCTACACTTAGTCATAACCTTTTACCAAGACTGGAACACACCATATGATTTTGAACTTTTATGTTAAAACTGTATGTAGAGTTAAAAGTATCCACTTGTTTTGGCTCTACTGGAGTCACATTCATCTCTCTCCCTGACATTAGCAAAATTAGTATGAACTTACAAACTTACAGTTACATGGTTCTTAAATTTTTAGAAATGTTGTTTTTCTTCTACTGCTCATTCTTTGACATATTCAAAAAAATAACAATACCCAGTACTTACTTCTTAACAGAGTAGGCAAACCATTATCACTAGTAAATGTTTTCCTTTGTAAGCTGACAATGGTCTTGCTAATTGTGGACACATCATTGAAGTTTAGAGTTGCCACTAAATACTTGTGGATCACTGTTCATAATTGTATAAAATCTCATGATTTTTTGTTCGAGAAAGGACTTCAGTGCATCTCAAAATGTCTCTTTCTACAACAACAGTCAATGTAGTATGTTGAGTGGCAACTTTGTTTCAAGGTGGTTGTTTGGTTTGGGTTGGGTTTTTTTTGTTTGTGGTTTGGTTTTTTTTTTTTTTAATGTAGCAAGTCACCTGCTTGCATGAACTGAATGTTTATTATCTACTGGATGCCAACTTGCAACGTTTATCTAAAATATATGGCATCTCCAGGGATGTGAGGCTGCTTGTAAAAATTAGACTGGAACCAACAAGCAGAAAAAAAGTTCGTAAATACACAGCAGCAAAAGAATAAAAAATAAAATAAATATTAACATGGAAGGTAAATATGCACTACAGCTGAATTTTCTTGAGAGAATAGCATGAGGTTAACCCTTGGAATTCTATAATCGCAAAGAACGTAGAGATGAAATTCACCATAAATTCACTATGCAGCATTTACATAGATAAGTGAAAGGAACTCCTAAAGAAAAGCTGAATGCACACTCTTCTGCCTAAGCCACAAAACATTAATAGAAAATTACGAGTATGGTCAAGCCCAGATTAAACAAGCAGTTATTTATATGTGTGCTTATGTTATATTCCCTTGGGTGGTCCAGCTTCCTTCTGTGAAACTATTCATGCTAAGAGAGTTAAGCATGTGTACTCACAGGAAGAGAGTCTGAGGTCTCATAAATAAATCCTATTATGTAATATCTGATAAAGTTGTTTTTACATCAATATCAAGCTTAGAAACAAGGAACGCACATTACTGGGCCAGATCTGAGTTCAGTGTCCTGTCACAACAACTGACTAATGTTAGATACTTGAGAGAAATTGATATGTACACTGTAATGGGAGATATGGGATGATTTTTGCTCACAGTAGCCTTGTGTCTCATTAAATCCCTGACTCCAAAGCCTTTCCAAGTCAGCAAATTCCATAATCCACAGTGTTTTGTTTTTTAAAAAAAAAAACAAAAACAAAACAACCAACTAAAAGGAACCAGAAACTTCCTTTTAACAATTCTAAATTTGCCACTTTCTCATCTCTAAGAGGATGTCCTCTTGCTTTTTTGTTATCATACTGAGTGTGTAGACATTCCAGACTTACTGTATCTGTTCCAGTTGCCCTGATGCACTTATCATGGCACATTAGTTGTCCACTTTCTCAAATTTTTTTTGTTCTTTTGAATCATTCTTCATACAAGCATTTTTTCTGTTCTCCATTCTATTAATTTTCTTTTTCTCATTCTTCCTGAATTGGCAACATTTATTCTGAAATGGAGTTTTCAGCGCCATAAACCATTTCAAAATAAGCTGCAGTACTTGCGTAATGACATTATCTTTTTAATATATTATTTCTGGCCTGTTAAATTTGTCTAGGCTGCAAATTGAGCTGTCTAGTTATTGTTCAGGTCCCCTTTCTGTGCAAGTATAATTGAACTAACCTGTGGGTTAATTAAAAGGGTTTTGCAAGGCGTATTACATTTGTCAACATCTCGCTTCATTTGAAACGTGCTTATTGGCCTCCGAAGCTTCTCAGAACTGTCTCGTTCAGAGTAACGAGCAGATTCAGGAAGCAGGTCAAGTTTCAGTATAGGCTGAAGTGTAACTTGCAAGTTTAACCAAAAACTTTTTAAGTGAAGATCAGTTTAAGAGCAATGTCAAAGTAATAGTTCAGGTTCTTGTGTTGCCTGCGCCTGGTTTTCATTTCGCTGTGTCGCGGGGGCTGGCTCGCCGCCTCGTTCAGGCACCAGCAGCGCTGAGGTGGTGCTGCCTCTCTCCCCGACTATGAGGTGCCGCGGCATCCTCTTGCCACACCCAGAAAACTGGCTAGTTGGCCATGCCGTTCTCATCTCTTTCTCGAACTGTAACCGTAACCTTCCACAACTACTTAGTTTGGGGTTTTTTTTTTCTCTTCTCAAACGTGAGGGACTGTGTGAGAAGCCTTTGCTAAGTTTGAATCGTCTCTGTAAAGAGCCAGAGCGGAAGGGCTAGCGCGGGCTCCGACGCCCTCCCCCCTCACTCACGGAGAGGTTGTAGCGGGGGGACACACCAATGTACAGTCCCCTCCCGCCTCACGGCACACAGGAGCGTCGCGACTGCCGCCTATTCCCCCCCGGAAGGTTTCCCTCCGCAGACGCCCACCCTGGGCGGCCCTGGCTTGCGGAGGCGGCAGCACACCCCCACTGCCCCTCAGCATACAGCGCCCGCCCCTCGGCGCCGCTTCCGTGCGTAGCACACCGCCCCCCCCGCGCATGCGCCGGGCGTTGGTGCAGAGGCGGCGGGGAGGAAGTGAGCGCGCGCATGCGTGTCTGGCGCAAAGGAGAAAAGGCAGGGGGAGGTGCGCGTCCGGCCGGCGCATCTGAGGGCGGGCTGTGCGCATGCGCCGTAGGGCGGCCGGGTGCTACGCGTGCGTGAGGAGGCGGTGGTGAGTGCTCGCGGGAGTCGCCTCGGCGCGCCGGAGGGCTCAGCCCAGGCCTCGCCGCGGGCCCGGGGCAGCCGGTGTGCGGGAAAGGCCATTGATCGCGGCCCAGAGGAGGCCGGCCGCCGGCCGGGAACGCGCGGGGCCCGCCGCCTCCCGGAACAGGCCTTCTGGCCTCCGCTGCCGCCGGGGGGAAGCCGGGGCGGCACAAGGAACCGCCAGGATGAAGCTGGTGAGGAAGGACCTGGAGAAGGATAATGCGGGGCAGGTGACGCTGATCCCCGAGGAGCCCGAGGACATGTGGCACACCTACAACCTGCTGCAGGTGGGTGACAGCCTGCGGGCCTCCACCATCCGGAAGGTGCAGACCGAGTCGGCTACGGGCAGCGTGGGCAGCAACCGCATCCGCACCACCCTCACCCTTTGCGTGGAGGCCATCGACTTTGACTCCCAGGCCTGCCAGCTGCGGGTCAAGGGCACTAACATCCAAGAGAACGAGTATGTCAAGATGGGGGCCTACCACACCATCGAGCTGGAGCCGAACCGGCAGTTCACGTTGGCGAAGAAGCAGTGGGACAGCGTGGTGCTGGAGCGCATTGAGCAGGCCTGCGACCCGGCTTGGAGCGCTGATGTGGCAGCTGTGGTCATGCAGGAAGGGTTGGCTCACGTCTGCTTGGTTACTCCAAGCATGACGCTTACCCGTGCCAAGGTGGAGGTGAACATCCCCCGCAAGCGGAAAGGGAATTGCAGTCAGCACGACCGGGCCCTGGAGAGGTTTTACGAGCAGGTGGTGCAAGCCATCCAGCGGCATATCAACTTTGAGGTGGTGAAGTGTGTACTGGTGGCTAGCCCAGGCTTCGTACGGGAGCAGTTTTGTGACTACATGTTCCAGCAGGCAGTCAAGACTGACAACAAGCTTCTGCTGGAGAACAAGTCCAAGTTCCTACAGGTAAGGAGCAAAACAGTCTCCAGAGTGGGTAAAAAGAGGTTTAAGAGCTATCTCTGATAATAGAAGATAATTACAAGGATAATGGGAAATAATTCACTTACTAGAGAAAATAAATTCCTGTCTGAGCATCATAAGGAAATTATACTCATGCCTCCCAAACTATAAGGTAGTTTTGCAAGATACAGGGATGGTTCTTTCTTAGAATACCTTAATGTGGAGTAGAGAAAGTATTAAATATTTCAAACTCCTTATAAGGGCATATTTAATCTTCAATTAAGAGTGAAGTACAAATTGAAAAATAGTTTAGTGTTAAATCTGTCATACTGTATAGTATGCATGTTTAATAACAGCTTTCTCAAGCTTTTTAAAGAAAAAAGTACCTGGATGTGGCAGAGGTTAGTTAATTGTGGTGTTAGTTTTGTGCTACATAGTTAAAGGTTATGCAGAGCATAGCATTTTTTGCTGTTCATTAGTCATCTCATTGACTGAGTGGGTGGGGTTTTTTTGCCTTTCACTGAAATAGGCAAACTCAGAGCCTAAAGTAAGGTTTCCTTTTCATAAGGATACTTGTATGATTTTTTAATTGGAGGAGGCCTGTAATCTCTGCTTGCAAAAGGCAGGGAGATGAGGGTGGGTGGCAGGCTGCAGACCCTGTCCCAATGCGTAACGGTCACAACGTTTAGGAGGCAAATTGCACCGAGAAGCCTCCTTTTGCATTTGTAGCAAAGTGATAATAGTAAGTGTGAAAAGTGTTAATATACTTCACAGCTTTGCAAGCATAGTAGGTGTGCAGTTGTGCGAGAGGATGCACTATGTGTCTGCAGTCTTAAGAGGTCTTCCTCTTGAATGCTTTAAAAGAAAGAGGTTTAAGTCTTAGTTTCTTAGTTTCAAGTGGCCCTACTTTGGGGACTGTCTGCGACAGCTTGCGTATTTAACCCCGTCTTTGAGTAAGAGAAACAGCTTTCTTGCACTTATTAAAATATAGTTAAGGGATTTGGTCTAGGCTTTGGGTTGCAGGAGAGATCCTTTAAGAAAAGAATAGAAAGAGATAACTTCCTTGAATAATTATCAAGATAAATATTAGATATAGTGGAAGCTGTTTGTGATTGGCTAATCAAGAAAATGGTCCTCTTTATTTAAAAAAAAGAAAAAAAAAAAAAACAAACCTTTGACTTTTTTTACCCTAGGTCCACTCTTCCTCGGGACATAAATACGCATTGAAGGAAGCCCTCTGCGACCCAGCTGTAACCAGCCGTCTCTCTGACACTAAGGCAGCTGGTGAGGTCAAAGCCTTAGATGACTTCTATAAAATGCTTCAGCATGAGCCTGACCGGGCTTTTTATGGCCTAAAGCATGTGGAGAAGGCCAGTGAAGCCATGGCCATTGATACCTTGCTGATTAGTGATGAGCTTTTCCGGCACCAGGATGTGGCTACACGTGCCCGATATGTTAAATTGGTAGATAGCGTACGGGAGAACATGGGCACGGTACGCATTTTCTCCAGCCTTCATGTGTCTGGAGAGCAGCTTGGCCAGCTGACAGGGGTGGCAGCCATCCTGCGCTTTCCTGTTGCTGAGCTTTCTGACCAGGAAGAAGACTCTAGCTCTGAGGAGGATTGATAACAGTGACTTCATTCCACAGTTTCTTTTCCAAGTCATGTTGAAATGACATTAAAGGCCCTCCCTTCCGAAATACGGTGTGCAGATGTGCCATGATGTGTAATTTAAGTTTTCTGTAATATTTCTTACAGTGTATAGCTCTGCTCAGCACACTAATGGATATCTGTTCTATGATAATGATTATTCGTATACTGTGCATTGGAGCTGACTGTTTTTGCAATTTACACCCTGGACCTCCTGCAGTACAAGAAACTAATTTGACTCCTCAAAGCTGCTCATCTGCATGTTAAGGCAGAGTGGTAGCTTACTGTTTTGGAATGTTTATGAAAAGATAATAAAGAGGGAGAAAACTATGTCAGACTGTCTATTTGTGTTTAAATGCTTGAAAACAGGATTGCAAAACAAATGTAAACTTCATGTAAGACCTGTCAAAACTGTGCTTGATCTTAGGAACTCACCATTCTTTCTAAGATGCGGCAGAGGAGTGGGATTAACATCATGTGTTAGGGTTTTTTTTGGTGTTATGAGTCTAACCACTTACATATTTCTGTGAAACACTTGAAGCAATCTTTCAGAAGCCAGACCCTTTAAATTAACCATTTCCTCCTTAATACGATAGTAGATGCAAGATAAATTGTGAAGCTCAGTGCACCCATTTCAGTGATCTTTCTGAATGCTATTATCTTGGGAGACTGTCCTAAGAATAACAAGGTATGATGTATCTTGGCATTGACTGCGTTCCGATAAATTGGCATTGGGATTATTTAGCACACAGTTCTGAGAAAGTATATGAAAAGGCTTACAAAATCAGGACCCTAGTTTCCCTGAGGATTCTTTTGACAACAGATAGTTTAAGTTCATAATCTGGTATTTGTCTGTTTGTGTACCTCTGTAAAAACATAAATAAGCTGTGATACAGAAGTAAGGATTACAAATTTATAAATTGAACTTCAGTTTAAGATAATGACAACTGTAAAAATCAAAATTGCTTTTCCAATTATGCAATCTGCTCAAAGTATTGAGAGGCACTATGAGTTTTCTTTCTTCACTGGACAATAGATCTTGGGCTGGGGAAGCAGAAATTGCTTTCAGATTCTGACATATCTGCAAGAGGATCGTTCAGTTTAAACCAGTGTTTGATGGTGTAGGTTGTGTTTTAAAAAAGGTATCCTTTTTCAAATGTGGTGGAAAAGGGGGAACAGGAGAGACTTGCCAAAAATAAATTTCATTTAAGAAAACTGTGGAAGACTTCTGGCGTACGGAAAGGGACATAACAATGGAAGATTAAAAATAAAAACGCCAAAACTTTTAGTGGGAGTAGAATAACTTTAGAAAAATCATTTTAATGGTACTGCCATATGTTGATGTGTGCCAGTTCTGTGGATTTGATATTATCTATTGCTAGCTGAAATATCAGCCGAAACATCAGCCTAAACTCCTTGATAGAGAAGTACTTTTGGGTTAAAAGCCATTTCCCCTTTTCCCATCATCCACACAGTCTAAGGAATGCATGAACGGAACTTATTTTAGAGCTGTACTTTATTAACACTTTGATTCTTCTCTCACTGAAGACATGCAAGCCCATTAAGGCAGTTGTTAAGAGTCAGCTTGCACAGATAAACTATGTTATTTGAGCTTTACGGTTTTGTCTTTAAAGGTGTTGAGTGCCACAAGTCATAGAATGCTCAGGTAGGCTTCCTTCAGCAGTTAGGACTGGTTAAATTAAAATTTCTTTTTTTTCTTTTAAAAATCTGCCTAAGTCGATTATATACTTTGTCACCTAGAAAGCACCTTGATCCCTGCTATATACAGAGTTAAATGTAAAGAACATATGAAAGAGGTAAAAGAATCTGACCTTCAATAAATATTACTTATATACAGCAAATTACAGCTTTAAACAGACTCATAATGTCCAACCAAAATCATTAATTTCTTTAAGCTGATATATTAGTATTTCCCTTCTTATTCTCAGCAAACTGAGAGACCAATCAAACTATTCCTTGATTGTGGAATGGTTTGCTATTTTATTACACCAGATTTATTCCAGTTACTGTTTTAAACAAGAAATTATGAAGAGTTCTTGCTGTGTACTATAAGAAGATTACAATGACAATTCTGCAGTTCTCTCTTTTGTGCCTGTGGTGGTGTATCACCAAGGAAAAGCAGCAGCCATTTTGCTGCTTATTTGTTTTTTTAAAGATACAACAGCAAGCATCTGGTAAGAAAATATGTTCACAGTAATTCTTTGAATTATTTACGCTTAGAATTAACATTCTGCACTGACTTTACAATTTATGAGTATTTTTATAGCTATTGCTAAAAGTCTCTGCATTAAGCTATTGCATTAAGTCCCTGAAAGAAATACACATCTAGTTGCCCAGAATATGGAAGGGTGGGATTTTTTTTTTGTGAGCATTTTTGTAATAAAATAAATATACAATCACTATATAGACAACTGCATCTTATTTCAGGAAACAGCTTAAGGGCTTGGTATTGAAAGCAGGCTGTGTTCAGTAGTTGCAGATGCTTGACCTGGCAAAGTTCCAGGATTGCTAGTGTCTTTTACATTTAAAGGAATTTTGAATGGTTGAAAAGTCCATATTGACAAAGATGCTTGTTTAACACAGACCTTAATGTCCATACGTAGGTGACACTTATGCAGAAGATGCATGTTATCTGCAGATCAAATGAGTAAGTGCTACAGCCATGGGAAAATACTTTTTGTGTCTTTTCTTTGGAACTAAACATAAGTGAACTGAAAGCTGTCTGCAATATGAAAATTGTTCTCTTCCACCATGAAGTATTTAGTAATTTCAAACAGTGTCTCAGTTTAGTTTCTGATTATGGTCTGACATCATTCTTTGAATTAGTAGCATGGTTTATATTCCAATTTTTCAGTTTTCAAAATAAACGAATACACATTGTAGGACTTTTTAGTGTTTAGTACGTTTGGTAGGAAGAAAGCTTTAAAAAGTATCATGAAATTAGCTTGATCCTGAACCCTACTGTGCTCTTAGCTTCAAAGATTCAAATAAATTCATTAATTTAGGTCATAAAGCCTCTCTTGCAAACTTAAACTTTGGAACAGGCCCCAGTTTGTTAGCTTTGTCACCTTTGGCATTTAAATCCAGTTGTTATTATATCATTTTATTGTGGTTGTGTACCAAATAAAGTTTGGTGTAAAACATGAGGTCAACACCAGCAGGAGTCCAAAATAATCCTACTAGTTATAAAGCAAAATAAAAGGTAAATCTTTCAGTAAAGTTGTAAAGATTTAACAGTATTTGACTTAGGGAATTCCTTATCTCCCTCCTCCTGTCTTCACCATTGTACACTATATGAGTAAAATACTGGTAATAAATGATCTTTTGACCACTCCCTGACCACCAGTGTAATAAGAGCCCATAGCTCTTCAGTTTCATTTGTGTTGTAACTAGCATGATGTTTTTAAAGCCATGTAAGTGTCTAGAAGTAATTTCCATTTGCTACTGATTTCTCAAACATTTAAGTAGCCCTGAATATTAAAACTATCTTACTTACCCTTTGAAAATTTCTTAGTTTAACTTCTGAGCTACTGACATTGGTTTGCCTTTTTCTGTGAAGGTATATTACAGCTGCCTTCTCAGTTGACTGCTTTATAGCTTGAACCTTTCTAATTTCTTTCTGAAAGCTGCATTATCCATCCAGAAAATGTGCTGTTTCATAAAGGCAAAGTGGAGATAAAAGGTGTAATCATGTGCATGTGATCTCCTTTAGTCACCCAGTCCATTCACTTTTCTCTCAGATTTTCATATCTGTTTTTAAAGAAAACAAGCCTGTTTCATGAAGGAATAGATGTCTAGTTTTGCAGGAAAAAACATGTTCTCAGAACATTTATGCTGCTGTTTTATCTGAATCCACATTTGTGCTGTGTATTCTAGTTCTTCTACGAAAGATCTAAGAAAGCAGTTTTTAAAATGTGAAACTGCAATTAGAAGGTCTGCAATTAGGAACCCTTGTTTATAACTCAAAATTGGAATTCCTGCAAAACACATAATAACAAAAAAATGAAGGAATTACTTCAGAAAACTACTTATCTTTGTACTTTTTAGATACAGCAAAACTTCAGACATGATTTTTTTTTTCTTGCTCCTGGATATACTAGTTGCTTTTATCAGTTCCCTTTGCTTTTTTTAAGATAAAGTTAAAATGTTTATTTTGGAATGAAGTTCTTAAAATGTAGAGCTAGGTGCAGCTGAGGTGGTTCGAGTTGATGGTTATTGAACAAAAATGTTTCTTCCTCAAGCTGTGCTAATGAGGGGAATGATACAGCTGTGGGGGTCATTCCATTCTCAGTTCTTGTTAAATATACACATACAACTTGTTACAAAGTGAATGATAAAGGTTTTGATGCTGTTAGGATTTCTCAGTTTTGGTTTGATTTAACAGATGGTGGGAACGCAAGAGAGACCTGGCGTTGCAGTAGATTATTTTGCAGTGTTTCTCCTATAATGGCCACAACTTGCTTTTAGAGACTGTTGTATTCAGATTTCATATAGGAAAATAGTATTTTGCAAACTCATTCTGCTAATTTAGAGTTAGGAAAATGCCTAACTATTTGGGTCTTGTGATTCTTGTTATAATTCTTAATTCAGGCTCTGACATGGGCTGAGCCTGGGCTTTTTCAGCAGTGGCAAGAGTAAACATGGGCTGTGGAGCTTCTTGTGCGACAGTTGCCCAAAGAATCGCTTAATAAGCGTAATGTTTAGTCCTGCCACATTTTTCATGCTTGACTCAAGTAGGGCATTGACTTTGAGGATAACTGCTTGCATAATACAGAATATAAAAGAAAGAAATGTCTCCTGTCTAACAACCAAACTGTAGTGCATATTCTCTGTAAACTTCTGAACTTAACTGTTTCAGAAATGCAGTATAGCTTTTATGTGAAAAAATTCTCTCCTAAGGTGTCTTAGCCTAAAATAGAGTGTGAGGAAAAGGCCTCTGAAATCAGGCTTGTTTATTCTGTTGTCTGAAAATAATTCTTCCTCTTGTCCCACTTGAGGGCTGTACAAGAAACAGAGCGGGGGCTGATATCAGAGCAGCACTGGCTTCCAAGTCAGCGTCTTCTGGGAAATGCAACATGAAGCAGCAGCTTTCAAGCCCTGCCAGCCCTGTTTTTGGGAAATGCTACGTTCACAGCTAATGTAATTACTGCCTCTTTAATAATTACTTAGAAGTCAAATTAGAGGTGATCATGAATCCTCTGACAAAATAGCTGTTCCATTAGAGAATCTTAATGAGTTGAAGCCAGTCCTCCTTTTTAGGAATGTACATACCAGACTTGATGGCAAGTTTTTTCCTCTGGTCCGAAATGGAATTTCTAATCAAAGCCAAGCCTAGAATAGCGAAGAAAGAGTCTAGGGGCTTAAGGAGTCATATGGGACAGAAGATGCGAAGCTTAAGACCCTTTTCTGTTTCATTGTTAACACTAGGCTAAAGATGCTCCCTCTTCTGTCAGTGTCTTTGATAAGTACAGTTTCTTCCTAATATTTTTATATTTTGGCCAAGATAGCTAAACCACAGCTGAGTCAAGTATGATACCTCTTGGGATGTGGGAGACAATTTTCAGATTTCTCATTTGAATGGGACAGGAAAGTGATTGAAAGCTGGGACTGTTCCTACCTAACACACTCCAGCTGTATTCTTCGTGTTTCAGAAAAAAAGCCCTGAGCAGGGTTCTGTCTTTCAAAAAGATTTTGGACCTGGTGGCAGCCAAGGAGATCTACTTTTGAAGACAGATGATTTCCCATGCAACCTTAATAAAAACCCTTAGACAGTTACTTTATTTAGAACAAATGTGTTTAGCTGATTTTTTACTGGAAGGACTTCAGAACAAAGATGTAAATCACCAAATGTCTGTAAAGACTGTGTGTGTGTATAAAGATGCAGGATCCTCAAAGAAAGTGGTATCTTCATGTAAAAAAAAGCTAACGACTCAGCCTGTAGTTGCTTTGGTAGCTGAAAGAATGACTCAAGGCACAGGCTTGATAGTTATCTTCAGGCCTCAAGGTTTGTTTATGGTAGGAGGAACTCGGCAGCAAGTGCTACATTTAGGATGTCTGACGGTTGTTGAATGCTCATGAACGTCTCCTTCAACGGTCTCTGAAACTCTGAAAGCTGCAGCAGGTTTTGCTGAAGAGAGCTGCCTTTTCTTTGACCTGCAGCATCCAGCCTGGTGACTTCAAGTGTTTAATACTGGTATGGGTATTTTAGTTTAGGTGTGCGAGAAATTAATTAATTGCATTTGTTTATCTTAGCAGAATAGGTGCCATAAAACCACTTCCACTCCCTTTGGTAAAGAGAACTGTTTTATCCCATATAATTTATTCCTCTCCTGAGTGGAAATTGCTGTTCTGAGATAGGGTGTGTAAGAGAAGCTGAAATGGACTTTCTTCAGGCATGGTGCTGGGAGAACATCAGCTGTTTGCTTGGGGCAGCGGCTGCCCTCGCTGCAAGGCTGTACCTAGGAGCTGCTGGGACAGTGGTGGTGAGAGGCAGAAAAGGAGCAGCTGCCTCATGAGGGAGTTTTTCCAAGTTCCAGAGCTGTGAAGAAAGATGAAAAGCTATGGTTCAACGGAAAACATGAGATGCTGTGTTGGGCATGCGACTTCTTTATGCAAAGAGAGCTGCAGTGGATGTTTGAAATATCTGTACTCAGTTCTAACAGTGCATGCTCAGTTGAGGGTAAGATGCCAGCTGATGTGATTAAGCTTGTGTCTGAGGGAGAGGAGCCTTGAGCCTGAGGCTGAGACTTGAAATTGAGATAGAGACTTTGCTAATTCTGTCATTATGGAGTACCTGATTTCTGACGTGCCTGCTGCACAAGTGTCACACGTGGAGTCATTGCTGTATCTGAGGCTTGTGAAAGACTGTCTTTGTTTTCCTTTCAAAGCTGCCCTCTTTTTTAAAAGTAGTTCGTAGTGCTTTGTGAAACAAACACCTCGATGTGTTGTGTTGGCAATCGGCATAATAAGCAAAGGAAAAATTTCTAGTCAGATGTCAAAAAAAAAAAAACCACCAGCAGAAGCTGATTGAAATAAACCTTCTGGAGTTTTTGCGGGGGTGCTTAGTGAGAAGAAACAGTAAGAGAAAGACAGAAAAAGTAATGTTAAAAGGTTTTTTGAGTTTTTTTAACACTGTTTCAGGTTGTCCAGCTAAAGCGTTGTTTTTTAAGATAACCTGACTAGTAAGTCAAGTCAGTCAATGGCAAGTTTTTAGACTTTTTCTCTTGAAAGCCTCAGAAATCAGTTATTAAAACTATTAATACACAGTCAAGCACTGGGATCTTGGTAAACAACAGATTTATGATTGCTTAAGCAATTGCAAACCGTCTGCCTATGTTTTATCCAAGTCCACTTGCATGGTCCTGTGTATTTTTGTTACAAGACAAAAGTCCTACTAAGTGTTCAGAAAGAACAAAATTAATGTTGACAATTAATGCCGACAACTGTGAGTCTAACCTCTCCTAATTTTGAAGACTTGTCTTTTTAGCCTAAATAGGTTATATAAATTTATAATAGTCTTTTTTTTTTTCAAGGGAAGAGTATTGAAATTGTCACTGGAAAATGTTTAGAGCTGTAGGCAGTAGTATTTTGAAATTGAAGTTTTCACTTTTACTTCTAGAACACTTGTGAAACTATTTTGTTCCCTAGCTTAAGCACTTTTATTTTGACATAAGAACTGGCAAGAAATAAATATATGTTGGAGAGCAGAGAGTTCCTACTACTGGAAAAATGAGAAGTTGGAACAGCCTTCCAGTCAGAAAAATCAGAGCAAAAGGTCGCTTTTATGTGGAATTTGTTTACCCTGAAAAATATGATGTAGTTGCCAGCAATAGATAGGCATCAATTCGGCAGTCCTGTACTCTATGCTCTGAACAGAAGCAGAGTGCTTGCTATTGTGTTTTTTAGCAGAGCATTGTGTTGCCCCGTTTATATCAGTCCAATTCTTAGCGCATACGTTCGCACCACATCTCAACAGATGCACCAGATTGCACCACCATACTGACCTCATGTCAGACAGGGATTAGCTGTCTGAGCTGATCATGCAAAGATGCTTAGATTAGGTACCTGATATGGGTTTAATGAGTACTTTCCTTTTGATCTCTGCCAGGTTGATGTCCTCCAGGAGCTTTAAAGATCTATTAAAAAAGAATTTTTGAGCCTTTTATTTGTAAACAGGCATCAGACTCAAGTCATTGACTATTAAATGTGTTTCCTTTAGAAAGCATGTTTTCTCCAACGATTCTGAAGCAAGCTGCTGTGAGTTGGTCCTCTGTGTTTATCGGCACAGCTTAGAAAATTCTGTTTCAGACAAAGGCAACTGCGGTCTCCAAAGAGCTGTAGACCAAAGAAGAATAAAACCAGAGTGCAGCATCAGCACTGCTGTGCTGCCTTGTAGCTGGACCGGAAGGAAAAGCTGGAAGTGATCCATTGCCACTCTCTGCTGCTGAAACTGTAGTTGAGGTGCTACTTGCATAAAGCTGATGTTAAATCTGTGATAAGGTAGCATGTATTTGCAAAAGGAGTATTGTGGGACATAGGTGGTGGCACAAGGTTCTTTTGTGCCTTTTTATGCGGTCCTTTTTTAACACTCACAGCTCCCTTTGACTTTAGAAGACTGAGTCACCCTTTAACAGCAAAACTGACCTTAGCTTTGCAAACTTCAGTTTAGCCTGGACAAGTGGCATCTACACAAGAAAATAAAATTTCCTCACTGTTAAGCTTCCATGGTACTTTTGTGGAGTTGATGCATATATTTGAAAGAAAGAGTAACAGTTTCTTTATGGAACTTCTGGTAACACCAGAATGCTTTCTGAACAGTACTGGGGTGGACAGATATCTTAAAATCATGGGTGTACTTCATGTGCTGGGGGTGGGAAATGTAAGTTATTAGCGCCAGTAATTCATGTAGAAAGCTCTATCTTAAACTGCATCTAAAAAACAGGATGTTTTTCTACCTCCGGAGTCCAGCTTTAATTTTGGGGAGGGAAACAAACCTTCCTCTTATAATCTCTTCATGGCTAGTTCCAAATTTCCCTGAATTGTTTACTGACCAGTAAAAAAGAACATTTGCAGTAAGAAGACGTGGGGTTAATTCCGTAGTGCTTTCAGCTGGTTTACCAGTAAAATCCATCCACCAATGCTACAGCAAAAGAGGTGCTCATGTTCTTACTGGTACTTGAGTGTCTTAGTCTTTAAATATCAGTAGGTATGGTTGACGATGCATATTATTATGCTAAAGTTTTCAGTATGTTGCTATTCAATATTGATAACTCATGGTGATATACTGGCTTTTGGAGAATGTATTAAGCTTTTAATTGAAAAAAACCGTAACAACTATAAAAATATACCACATAAAAGAATAATATTAAATCCCCATAAACTGTTACTGCAATTTTTAAAATTACTCCCCAAACTGCACTGTGAAATGACAATGGTAGAGTTGCTGATCTTTATCATAGAATCGTAGAATCATTTTGGTTGGAAAGGACCTTTAAGATCATCGAGTCCAACCATTAACCTAAGACTGCCAAGTCCACCACTAAACCATGTCCCTAAGTAGCACATCTACTCGTCTTTTAAATACCTCAAGGGATGGTGACTCCACCGCTTCCCTGGGCAGCCTGTTCCAATGCTTAACAACCCTTTCAGTGAAGAATTTTTTCCTGATATCCAGTCTAAACCTCCCCTAGCACAACTTGCGGCCGTTTCCTCTTGTCCTATCACTTGTTACGTGGGAGAAGAAACCAACACCCACCTCGCTACAACCTCCTTTCAGGCAGTTGTAGAGAGTGATAAGGTCTCCCCTCAGCCTCCTGTTCTCCAGACTAAACAACCCCAGTTCCCTCAGCCGCTCTTCATAACACTTGTTCTCCAGACCCTTCACCAGCTCCGTTGCCCTTCTTTGGACTCGCTCCAACACCTCAATGTCTTTCTTGTAGTGAAAGACTCTCACATTCCACTTCAAACAGGTCACATATGATTATGTCAGGGAATAAGTTTCTAATATATACTAGAGGGGTATCTTTCATTCTCATTTCAGCTGAGCAATACTGGTATGAAGCTGGCATTTTGGCTTTGTCAGTTTTTCTGATGGTCTCAGGTGAACACTATATGCCACTTCCTAACTTACTGGTACATGAATCCATTTACAGAAAGTTTGTTTTTATCTGTTGCCTGTAAATTATGTTCACCTCCCAGGTAGACTGGAGATTAGCTACTAACGTATAAAATGGCGAGCCTGTGAAAGTCCTTGTGATTGTCTTAGACCATAAGATGAGTAAAGCTGCTTAAGTAAAGTAAATAAATAAGCATAGCAGCAGTCTATGAATTGCCTAGTGCAATGCCAGTTGTTCTTGTGGGTTTTTTTGGTCCAAATGAACAAACCTTTGTATTGCTGATCTTCAGTTTTTCTTAGGATGCAGTGTCTTTTGTGATGTGTATGCACGGCGGTGTTTTTTTGTAGCCCTTTCTAGATTAGGCAGCTATTTTATGGTTGTTTATGTTCACAGAAGGTTGGATTTTATGACCACTGTGGTCATGTGCAGTCCCACATTATTGTCTGCTTGGATTTCTCAGTTAAAAATATAAAATGTATGTTATCACTGAGCCATATGCTTTAAACTCCCCAGTGCAAGAAACATTTCTTATCACGGTTAGCTATTCACAGGTAGAGACGAGTGAGGAAACAAACTGGATGAGGATTATCTTCTCTTTTAGCAGTGAGCAGTCATAAGTTTCAAACCAGAAAACCTCCATATGTCTTGGTAGAAAGCTGATACCATGATTACCCACACCAGTGCATGCTCGAGACACGCTCGAGATTTTGCTAGTGAGCAGGTCAGAGCTGATCCATGCAAACAGGCAGTGCCTGCTACCCCGTGCTCCTGTGGGACAGAGCCAGCGTTCCCTGTGGGCATTTCACTGCTGTGAGCTGGGGATGAAGAGGCACTTCCATCTGACCTCGTGGTGGTGTGACAGTGCTAGCATCTGGGGACCATTCGTGGTGGAATTCCGGCATTTCAACAAATATGTGACTTATTTTCCATTACTGCCTGTAGCAATCTCTTATCAACTGTATTCTCACAGTAGTTATTTTTCTGGTTACTGATAGGAGAAGAAGTTTAAAAAAAACATCTTGAACAATATTATTGGTAATACAGTTGATTCATTGCAAAGAATTAACATATGCAATAGAAAAGAGGAATTGTTTGGATGATGGTTCATTTTTTTTAGTCTAAGCTCAATGTCAAACATTTTTAAACTTTTCAAAATTCACTTGTAGCAACAGTAGGTTTCATCCCTTACTCTCCAGTTCTGCTCTCAGAACACTGCAAGTATGATTATTTAAATACAAAAATTGGTTTAAACTTTACTAGGATACTTAGGTTTGTAAAAGTGTTTTTTATCTTAGACTGTTGTAGCATCTCCCTGTGCCGTTTAAATGGAGTTCAGTTTTATAAAAATCCTTTTGATTTACATTTTCCTGGAATCTATTAGCTTTATATAATGAGTTTGTCTGAAAAATGATGCAAGTCTTTGTGCCAGGAGGCAGTTTAAGATTTTTCAAGTCCCTGTTGAAGTACAGGAGTACATATTGTGAACAGGGAAACATGGGATTCTTTTTTACGTAGCCATGACATAAGAAGCTGGAGCAACATACTGGTTCCCTCTTACTCTACTAGAAGATGGCTCAGATAAAGAAAATTAATGTTCTGTTGTCTTCCAATGAAAATTATCATAGATGCTGTATTGTCAGAATTAATAGGAAAGGTGTTCTCTATACAACTTGACTATCGTTTGCAAGTTGATTTTTTTTTTTTCTTTTAATATACACGTCTGAGATTTAATTCTGAAGTGTCCATCGCCACTTGGCTCTGGCATTTTTGCTTGGTTAAGCTCTCTGCTTGCTTTTGGGGTTTTTTTCCCCCAAATTACTGCATAGCAGAGTTCTATGGGACAAAATGAAAAGATAGCTATTTGTAAGATTCCATCTTTTCTCTTCCACTGCACTTATTACAGTTTCTTGGATCACAGCTGAATTGATATTGATGTGTTTTACAGATATAAAATATAAGCTATTGGCTTTTAGCATGCATGTTGACTGCATATGGTTTTGCTGTACTATATAAAAACTGGCTTGAATTTAAGTTCTGTGGTGCTCTGCCTAGCTGGGTGTGAGTGGGTCATATCAGGATATTTGCACTTCCTTTTGGAGGATTTCTTCTCTTCCTGAAGTCTTGAGTGATTTGGTTGAGAGCGAGCCAGGGATTATGCTCAGCATAAGGCGATGAAAGACAGGAGTTTGTAGCCATTGTGAAGTAAAGAAATGGAAAAGTTGCTGCTTCTCAGAAAACCTTTTTTGCCACCAAAGTGTTTCCACTCTGATGTTAGCCTTAAGACTGCTGACCTTTGAGAAAAAATGCCCAACAATCCCTGAAAACAATTGAGGGGAAAAATTAATGAATAATGATACCAAGTCAGGAAGGCAAAAAAAATAGCAATTGTCCTTCATCCTGGTAGGGAGATAGTAGCATGAGTTTTCAGGTAGACGTAATTTTTTGCATCAGTTCTCAGATTATCACATTTCCCAGAATGTTCAAAAGGAATTTCTGTCCTCCTGGAGCGTTTTATAGATGAGTGATTTTAAGTTTGATGGGATAGACTGACAAAGTCTAGATTGATCAGATAGACTGATTTTTTTTGGTGTGATATTGTTCATGTTCTCTTAAAAGAAAATAGAGTTTTTTATGTGTAAATAACAGCGTAGTGGCAATATATCCAGTCTCAGAAGTACATTAATTTGTCTGCAGTGTTTGGCAGTTTTTTCTGATTTTTTGACAGAGTATTTTTATTTTATTTTTCAAAGATAGCTTGCTAGCTGGCAAGGGAAAACACAAGTACAAAGCATGGATTCAAAAGAAACTTAAAAATATGTAGACAATGGCATTTGCAATTCACGTTTGAACACTGACAGGTAGTAATGTACTCCAACTGACAGAATTGGCCAGTGTGGTGAGTATTCAGTGCTTTCTTTTTCCTTAATCCTATATTAGTATACTGAGATTATGAAAGGTGTAGGCCATGTTGCATAATGACAAAAGTCACCAGTTTCCATCTTCTCAAAATAATCCTCCTTTGGATGGAGAATAGGTGTGACACTTACTGTTGAACAGATATCACGCTAACATCTCTGCCTCAAAATTTCTGGTGTATTTCTACAAGCTTTCACATGTTTTTGTCATGAGCTTCAACTCTGATATTGTAAAATACGTCTCCGATTCAAAGATGCATTTAAGTTAACTAATTATTAACCATAATGGATTGATGCTATATGAGGATGGTCATGTCATTTTTTTAACCAGGTTGTGATGGGTTGACCTCCTTAACCAGTTGTGCTACCTATGGCACAATCCAGCTACATCTTTGGATTGAATCATAGGCATAATGTTGAAGGAACTATTGCTTGAAGTGAAGTGATTTATGTGATTACATAAGCTAGAAAAGGTACGGGAGCTACTTGCTTAAGAATAAAAAAAATTTGGGTTTGCCTCCTCCCATTAAGCAAGTGTTACAGAATTTAATTTCTTAGGAAATCTGAAAAAGAATACTTAGAAATATTTAGGAATTATTTCACATTATAAGAATAATCAAGCTTTGGATACTCAAATAGCATCATACTTGTTTAAAAGAAACCTCAAGATTCTTACTGCATCTACTTGGCCTTTGGTTTAGCCTAAGAGGAACAAAATTAATTGGAAATACATAAAGAAGTATGCCTGTTAGTGTGGGAAAAGCAGTCCAGTTAACAATGTGAAGTCAAATGAAAAATCACAATGGAAGAAGTGACTTTGGGGCTTGCTAAGGATTTTAATGCATGATTCCCACCGCAATAGCTGTACGTGGCTTACCAGGCTGGTTTCAGCGAGGCTATACAGTGGGAAGCTTACAGCATCAGGACATCAGCCTGCAAAACTGGGATTCAGCGTAACTGAGCAAGCAGAAAGCTTGCAGAAAGCCAGCTGAAACATCATACTTGACTCTTCCTGTCAACGTAGAGGAATTTTGTGCAGAGGAAAACCTACAGGTCCATGAGCAGTTTTGGAGACTATTGTGAAGAACACATTTTTCTTTAGGTTAAAGAGTCCTTGTTTATTCACTTTTTGCGTAAATTTAATCTCTTGCTCCTTTTTAAGCGTCTGCATTTTATTTCAGAAAATAACATACACCTTCATTTTAACAATGCTTTCTGTGTGAAATCTGAGTTAATTATAGATGACTATAAATATCTTCTATCTCAAAAAAAAGGTCAAGAGATAAAGGGTCCTGGGGGCTTATAGATAAAGCTAGATGGTAGGAAACAAAAGTTATAGTGGGATGTTCAGGAGGAAATGGTGTTTGATAGCAAAGGAGGGTGGGCCTAGAGGCGAACACAAAGATTGTAGGCACTTGAATGGAGGTAAGTGTTGATGGAAGAACTACGTCCAAAAGTTGGACTGGAGACTACGGGAGACAAGCTGAAACATTTTCTAAGAGTTCTTTCATTTCCATCAAGCTGCTGAATTTGCTAAGCCTCTCTACATCTGTACAAGTCTAGTAGCTGACCTCACAAAGTTTTCTGTATGTGACTGCATATTTCTAAGGCTTTTTCTCGCTTCTGTGAGAAACTGCAAAGTGCTAAGAATTGTGCCTATGAGAGGACTACTTTCCAAACTTTGAACAAAATGGTTTTATTCTGATGACTGTCAACTCAGTAGGATACATATTCTTGGTCTCTGCTATTGTATTTCCAAAAGTTTTGACTATAGCATTGTGTTACTTATTTGGGACCATATTACAAAGCTTTGATTCAGTATATTTTCAGGCTTGACACCACATTAGAAAGCTGTTTTCCAGGACAAATTATTCAGTACAAAACCAGCAAAGGAAGCTTCATTTAGTGGGTTGTACAAAGCATTTAATTGGTTTTGAAAAGCATGGGGCTACTGAATCTGGAACTACTTTCAAATATATATTTCTTTGTCTTTTGGGGATATTTATCTACTTTTAATAAGAAGTCTTTTTTTTAATTATTTGGTCTCATTCCAGAAAGTCAGTCTTTTGCTCTTCAAAGGTTAAATATTAAAGGAAAAATGCTGGAGGCAAAATTATACAAAGGTTCTTTTGTAGCCCTGAAAAATAAAAGGCTTGATTTAAGCAGCACTGAAAAAGTTTCAGAAGTTGAAACTTTTTTTTAATATAGAACTTTATTTGAAATATGCTGATACTTAGCCAGCCAGATCTGAATGCAGCAGGAACTCCTGCTGCAGCCTCCTTGGCCTTCCGCAATCAGGCCAGAGCTCTGTGGCCCCCGCACTCACAGACGGCAATTGTACCACGCCATCGTATTTTCTTCCACTTGGGATGTCTGTGACTAAATCTTTTTTTCATAAGACTAGACTGTATAATCCTGCAGTGACATTATCGCAAATGAAGCAAAAAAATACAATGTGAAGATCCTCCCATTTGCTGGTCCAGCAAAGAATCCACTTTCACATGCTTGAGCCGTGATTTCACAAATAGCATTTTTATAGGTGTATCTTTGCAGGCAGATGCATGTTTAATCTTCCCTTGCTACCAACCAGATGCAGTCCAGCCCTGAACCTAAATGCACAGTGTTGTGTTGATGCAGCTGAAAGATCCAGCTGTTGGGAGGTTTTATTTGCTGAGGCTCCATGCTGACCTTACTGAAGGTAAATGGCTACTGGCTTGATTTCAATTAGCCGAGAGCAGCAGCACAGGTTTGCACATGCCAACATGCAGTGGCATCAATTTCCTCAAGTGAAAGTGTTTTCTAATTTTAGAGGATGATGCTATTTGCCGCCATTTTGAAAATAAGCTTTTGTGGGAGGCAAAGCCAACGCTCCCAGTCCTGCTCCCTCAATGAGGAACTGTCACCAGCATCCCAATTGCTTCCTTTTATGCTGTTTGCTTCTTATATTTTCTAAGATCACAACAGAGACAGGTAGTCTTTTGCAATATCATCATAAAATACTTTTAAAGGCAATCAGTTATTGCCTTATAACCTAAGGCAGATGCACTGTTCTGTGTTGCTGTATTGCACTCCTGTGGAGTTTGGAGGCCTTCAAAATACCCTGACAGCATCATTGGTTGTAATATGTGCTGTACAAGACATTAAAACAATATTTTATTTTATTTTGTTTTTTTTTATTTTTCCAAGAGGTCCAGGTATGTGAGAACTCCATAAAACATTTTAATCTTATTTTGAACTTTAGCTTAAATTTCTCTATCCTCTTTTATTTTCCAGCATGGAAGCAGTCTGATTTTTTTTTTTCTGCTAATAACTCTGAGTTTCCCATATTTTCCAGTTGTGCATACTTTTGCAAGACATTTTCTACTTGGTTTGTTGTCCTCCTTGATTGCACTTAGACCTGCTTTGTTTCAGTCTCTTCTTGCAAAATGCAGAGGAATTGGTAAGGACACCTGACATGCTATGGCAGTAAGTGTGAAATGGAACAAAAATAACACTTTGACCACATTCTGGTCGGGAGAAGCAGTGTGCAGCCAACATGTAAGCCCTGTTCAATGCAAAGTGCAAATTTGTCCTTTCCCATTTTTAAAAAAAAAACATTTGTATTTCTCAGAATAACCACTGTTTATAGAGGATGCAATTGTTATTTGCTACAGACCATACACAGATAAAATATCCTAACTGAATGTACTCTTTTCTCTTGGCTACATCAGTGTTCATTATGTCATTTTATTGTGGGTGATTTGCGGTGATCTATTTTTCATCAGTGAAGAGCCAGGTGTTAGACTTTGTTCTACAATTCGGGTTATGTTTATATCCATCTGTTCTAGGAAAATGAGGGTGCCTATTCCGTAGTTCTCTGTTTGCAAAGGTTAGAGTGGCCAAGCAATACGCATGTGGACAAGTGCCAGGGAAACCTAGTTTTGCATGATTTAGAGGCAGGATAACCAGGAAGACAGCACGAACGTTTGGTTAAAAGATCTCATTAAATAAAACAGAAAAAAATTTATTAGTGGCTACTGGACAAGTATGAGCTACTACTCTAGGTTTGCCATAGAAATATTTGGGTTGTTGTCTTGGTGACTGAGTGTTAACCTTTCGCATATAGGTACAAACTGTGCTCAGCAAAGAACGCTGCATGCATCAGCTACTGTTCTCCTCAGTTTAAATCGGTAGTGAGAGGGTTATTGTCCCAGGCTTTCTACGGTGCCTCATTTCTTGCAGAACATGAAATTAAAAGCTGGAACTTCAGTTTTATCCTCTGATAAACATTTATTTTCTGCATTTCTGATCTGTATTTTTAGTCATTCTGTTAACACAACATGAAATAATTCAAAATCTTAATTTACCTACATCAATTATGATTAAGTATATAGACAAATACCACGTACCGTACAAAAAAAAATGTTTTTTTCTCCTTAATCCCCGTAAGTCTCAAAAGAATCCTTTCCAGTTTCCCTGTAGCTCTTCTCTTTCCACTGGTTCTGCCAGTAGTCTTTTTAATTCATATAAACAAGTTTGCTAGAAACAGTGCATCTTAGACAGAAACTAGAAGTTTGGAAGAGTGCAAGCTACATATTGTTATTAATATAAAGTATCATTTTCACAGTCACAATCAGTGATATTTTTAAGTGTTTGAATTGTCAGCTCATATGTACAATGTTCTTTGTAGTGAAAAATGAAACAAAATGTAAAGCCAGGTTGCCATAAATCAGCAGATTATTGTTAGTTAGCCGTGTAATGTGGGTCACTGTAAACCCCACTTTTCCTTTCACCACCTGCAGATTTGAACGTATCTTTGACTAGTAAGACTTCCTTTTACAGAGTCTGTGGAAAATGTAATAAATTAATCTTACACTACTTATCATGACCCTTACTTTTATTCAAAAACATTATGCTCATGACATTTCATAGCACATGGAAGTCACAGAAGGTCATATCATACATTTACATATTAAAATATGCCACACGGTTTGTGTATGAAATCAAACTTCAAAGCATCTGATTTCTGGCTAAGACAGAACGGGAAGATGTGAGAGCAAAATGATAGCCACACTGGATCAAATCGAGACCATGTTTTGTCCAGTATCATGTCTGCAGGAGTACATGTAAGCCGATAGTCAAAGACAAAAAATAACTGAGCAAGCATATATAATATTCCTCTTACAGTTTCTGAATATTTCCAGCTGAAGGGATTTCCCAAACCAGATGTGCGTTCTGTATGGTTTGTAACCTTCAGTGGTTTTGTATTCCATTAATTTATTCAGTTACCCGTTGAATACATAACATTTAGCATCCAAAATGTTCTTTGTCGACAAGGTCTACTGGTCTATACCCTGCTGTGTGAAGTCACCTCCTTTTTATTTCTGACCAGTCTGGCCCATCTAGCTTCTTTTGATTCCTCTAACTTTATTTTTTAGAACACATTATTATTGCTGGTTCTGATTTGACCTCACTCAGAAGCATGAGGATTTGGGGGTTAGTAGCAAATAGCTGGCATTTTTTGTCTTCTAGTTCGCTGGTTTTAGCATTTCACAATTTCAAACTTTCTGTTGCACCTATGAGGATTGGAAGTGTATTCTTTAAAATTATGAGATTTGAGTGTATCACATAACAGATTCAGGAAACTTCAAGATCATTTAGTATAGTGAATGCACAGTAAAAATCATAGTAGTTGTCAATACTGCATCGTTGTGAAGAATTTCCTTGTCTGTCAACAAATGTTAGAATGATGATGGAGGGTATCATGATGGAGTGTACAGAGCATAGAATGCACGAGTAAACAGAATTCTGGAGACCTTTAAGAGGAAAGTCGACATGGATAGATTTTGCATCTACCTTTCTTCTGCGACTAAATAATGAACTTGGACACTTGTTTTAGCAGGCGATCTCATTAGAACTGTTTCATTGTCTAGGAGGTACGTTGGGAGTCTAAATGACATGATCTGCATCCCACACATGGTGTCAAAAATAATAACAGCAATTATTTTTACTCTGAAATTTAGCGAAAGAAGATTTGAACCAGTGATAACATGACTTGAATTTTTAAAAATCAGTTTAGTTGATTTTAATTATGATTAGATGATGAAGAGTAGGGAGGAAAACACCTATTGCACATGAAAAGGCATAGCAAAATTTTTTTAAACATAAATGTTTAAGGAAGACAAAAGATGCATGGATTACTTTTCTGGCAATTTGTTTCCCGTCAGACTATCAGCCATGAATTTTTTCTTATCACCTGCAATGAATGTTTTCTGAAGAACAAAAGTAAACTCTCTTTTAATTTGTTCACTTCTTTATATTTCCTGACTCTGACTGGAGGAAGAAAAGCTAAAATAACACAAATGAAATTTTTCCTTTTTCTGTCCAGCGAAAATGGAAATACCTACTAAGTGATAAATAGTCTTTTGTGATAATTTTACTGCATTAAGCAGGAAATAAGATGCTGTGAGAGACAGATTAGCACTGACCACTTGGGAGCTTAATTATAGTAACAGGCTTTCTATGAGAATATCATCGTCTCAATGGTGAATAACACAGATGTATTTTAGTAACTGGACATTATTTAGATGCTTTGAAATGCAGTAAGTATTATGGATTTGGATATTTTCAAGTAGCTGTTAAATGTCAGCAAATGATCATGAAATACTTCTTTGAAATGAAATGAAAGTTGTGTATAATTGTGTTTTTAAGTAGTCTTGATATTCTACAAATTCAACTAATTTTTGGCTCTTGTGTATTAAATACACAGCTCTGCAGCAGCAGAGTCAGTGGTTGCTTTTGAAACTGACTTCAACAGGACAAAGAAGGAAGAAATCACTATAAGAAATAAAAAATAAGAAAAATAAATAGCCTTATTTTTATATATAAATAGTAATTTTGGCTTCTTAATGAGCCTCATGGTGGGTTACGATTATCACTTCAAGCTGGAGTTTTCAGTCTATATACCTCATTTTTCTGAAACTTGCTACACAGTCATATTTTTACACTGTTTTCCCTGATGATGATAACTGAGCTTTAGGGTACAGGAAATCTGTCTGAAGAAGCATCTGCTCTCATGACTGGTCTTATCATAGTCCAACAACACCGTTGTAGAGCAACTTTTCCTAAGTGCATAAATGTTGAATTTCTGCAAATAGGCACATACAGGTACTTTTAATGTAACGGCATCTGGTTGCATTAAAAATTTATTCTCTAGAACAGAATTAAGAGAAAACTAAATGCTTTTTTTTCTCTAATGTAGGTTAAAATTAAATACATCTGAAAGCTTTTCCTCATTCGTTTCCTGTGTGTGTCTTCTGCAAATGGTTGAAAATTAGTTAATTCTCATATTGATGAAAATTTGAGAATTACTATGTTGAATGAAGAAAGGAACATTTTGTGTAAAATTCTTACATTAGAAAAGCATGGAGCTTAAAGGAGTGAAAATAACTAAAAAGTTGTTTTATTTACTATTAAAGGTAATAATACTTTACTTAATGTTATTTGAATTGTGATTTACACATGAGTGATGGACTTGGCAAAATAGGTTTTGGATACAGAAGTCCACTTGCTAACATCTCTGAGTTTAGCTGCGTATGTATGTGTGAGGAAGTACGTTTTAAATCTCTTACCAACTGTGATAAATATGCCCAAAATGCCACTTTCAAACCCTGTCTTGTACCCTCAGTTAAGTCATAATTGAACTTTGATTTCATAAAAGTCTTGGGTTTTATGTATATTGCTGCATATTACTTTTCTTTTGAAGCTCTCCTTCACCTCGTCGGCTCTTCCAATGTTGATGTGAAAAATGCAATGACCTTCAGTGGGCCGCTGGAAGACATGTTTGGGTACACAGTCCAACAGTATGAAAATGAGGAAGGGAAATGGTAAGCTGTTTTTCTTTTCTTAAATGGAAACTTCAAATTATCAGGTATTCAGTGACTTGGGTGTTACACTATTATTTGTAAGTATACCCCATATGTAAGAGTCAGATTCTGTTACCGTATTTTTAAACGAATGCACTGTCCTAAGGAAACCTGGAAAGATTGGGAGACTGAAAGATCTGAATATATATCTACATTTATTTCCTCAAAGACATAAATGAGTTCACAAAGTGGGTAAATTCCTTCATTGATGGAGCTGAGAATGTTTTGTGTTATGCCTAAACCCTCTTTCTTCCATTTACCAAATAAAATCATTATTTATCTTTTCCTTGTGTTAATGTGTTAGTGAATTGAAGGGAAATTGTTCCTGTTTAACCTAACTGATCTGTATTACATAATTTTATCTAAAGTTTTCTGTCAGATGTTTTCTGAACTGAGCTTTTTAACTGGTGGGGAGATTTCCCTGTCAAAATATTTATTAATACAGTACTCTGCCTTCCCTTTTGTAGGGCTAATTATATCTTGCAATTGGTAATATATTTGCATTTGGTATTTGGAGCCACCTTCTTAACTTGTCTTTTCCTTCTTCTTGTTATCCTGAATTAAAAGTTGCACTTTGGTGATCTTAGTGGTATCATTGCTTCTCAGTCTTGATAAACAACTGCTTATGCTTTTTTCTTGTTAGAACACACTTCACAGGCTAACCACTGGGCTTGAGGACTGAAATAACGACTGAGTGGTAAAAGGTTCGGGAATCTGGAGATCTCCATCATGCTTTGCAGATTGCTCTGTTTTTTCCAGAGCTTTGCCAGTAATTTGACATTCATGGTAAACCCAGGGACTCCTGCGGGCAGCCTGGGATGATGGGCATGTGGCTATGTGACAGCCAGGTCAGACGGTTCTGCACTGCCCAAGCGCTGGGGTTGTCTGACTCCCAGAGTCTGTCCACCACTGCAACACAGTGTTCACCATTAGCCATAGGAGACATTCAGGGAAATGAAATTGCAGAGCCTGCTTTTGAAAATGCTAGCTCTCGATTGCCCACGTTGTAGGATGTTTAAATATACATCTGCATGAGGGTCATGGGAGAATAATAATGACCTTCTTTGAGCTAATTTAGATCTTTGGGAAATGGTATCCATTCAAGGAGCTGGAATTTTGCAAACTAAGCTATATTGTTGTAAGCTGTCCTGAAACATTTCCCATGGACAAAAATAATATATGAGCTGGAAACGGTGACTTTTCCAGTAGCTGACAGAAGACAGGAGTCTAAACTAGTGTGCTAGATCTGAACATCTCTGAATTCAAACTCCAGAGCTGCTGTTAAATTGCCAGGCTTTCAAGTTGCTTTCAGCATAGCAACATCCAGAGCAGGAAATCTGTAGGTTGTCAGTCAAAAATAAATATACAAAACAGCCTTGTGATGCTTTGTCAACCACTATAACACTACCTAGATACCGCAGATAGAGCTTTTCAGCAGCCAATATTCTGTAAACCTGACTGCGGTTGTTTCTCAGTAAAACTGGGATTCCCTAAAAAAATCCCCCATGTAAAAAGACAAAATAGCATTTCAGACCACTTCTCTCTGTTCATGGGGCTCTTTCTTTCTGAGAAAAGAGCAGCATGGGGACATGATCCTGCTGAGCATTTATCGCCTCCCGTGGGATGTCAAGCATGCTCAGCTTCTCTGCAGTTAAATGGAAGTCAAGGATGCATGATAGGCTGTGGTGCCTCATTCTAAGTTTTGGTGTAAAATATATGTACATTACAGCATATAGCTTGAAAGAGCAGCCAGATCCAGTATATACTTGGAGCATTTTAGTTTGCTTTAGAGTTAATTAATTTATTATTAATGAAAAAAAACTTACTGGATCACAATGAGCTGTTCCAGTACAGTTTTTTTAGAAGCTGGATTGTGTACTGCATTTAAATTCTGCTTTCTGTCTTTTTCAAATCCATAGGCTACATTTTACCTATTATATCATTCTATTCAAATATCTTCTGCCTGGAGTTATTAATTTATGATTAAAGGTTGAAATGGTTCTCTCAATAACTTTTCACAACCATCTAAGTGTCTAGTAGCAAATCTTACTGAACTGTTACTCTTAATGGCAGGATTTCTGTTTCCAGTGTGTGCTGTGAATTCTAATTTAATTTGAGTTCTTCCTTACACATTTAGTGGACCCAGTTGTTATCTGCTGGGTAATGCTGAGCTATTTAGTGTAGTTAATGAAGATCTGAGAACAGAAACAGTGACCATCTCTAAACAGCATTTGCTGCTGACAGCTGGCTTTAGGAGTGGATGCTGATTTGTGGTGCTTACAAAGTACTATATGAGAACAGTAATTTTTGGTAACACCATATTTTGAAAAAAAATGTACCAGACAAAAATCCTTAACATTTTAAAAATTTGAAATTTCTTTTAATAACCATTTTAATAACACTGGTTTTTATTAACGAGAGGAAAAATTATGTATTTTACACTGCTGGCACACATTACTTAACATTGAATTCTTCTTCTGGGAGCTTGTGAACCTCTCCTTTGGCATTTGTTCTCTCAGCATTGGAAATACATTTTCTCCTAAAATATATTAAAGATCAAGGAGATGTTAATTAAAACATATATTTCCTTCTGCATTACTTTTAATACTTGTCATCCACCCAAAAATATTGCTTTTAATTTCCACTGGAATTTTTAAAAATATTATTTTATTGTGTAATTTGGTATATAGGCACATTTCCTGTCTGTGTCCTTATGAAAGAGGAGACAGAATGGCTGCTTCTGCTTGTGCCTGAACTAGCATAATACATTTCTTGCTCCTCCATCCTGTGCTCTTCGTACAAGAGCTTGCTGCAGCCGTGCTCTTTCTAGAAGTTGTATTTGCTGACTTTCATGCCTTTTAAGAAAGAAGAAATTTCAGGTAACTTATTTCATTTGCAGGGTACTTATTGGTTCACCGTTAGTTGGCCAACCTGAGAAAAGAACAGGAGACGTGTACAAATGCCCTGTAGGAAGGGACAGCCAATCACCCTGCATAAAACTGAACTTACCAGGTATGAAAGAAAATAAAGGTCTGTCATGTGGAGGAATAATAGAGGTCAAATCTTAGGAGTTTTTTAGCTAGTAAATATGTACTAGAATTGTTTCTATAGAGAAAATTTACTTAGGACTCCAGAGCTAAATGTGAAGGAAGTTGTGTTTGTAACATCAAAAATAATTTTATTTTAAAGCTTCTCATTGTTCAATGGAAGACATGCTTATAATTTTAGAATGGGCATTTGGCTGTTATCAAAACTTTATTATGACTGGCATTATTTGACTGTGGTTGGCAGTCCTGGCCATGGAGCCAGAAAGGCCATGGAGCATAGATTCATGGATTACACTTTCCAAAGCTCTCTGAAGCCAACAAGAGTCTTCATAATGCCATCAGTAAGCTTTTGGTGAGAACGTAGCTAGCCAGAACCAGGCTGATGCATCATAATATGATACAGGTAAATATTAATCATTTTATTGCTCATGTCAAGAGATACATGATGTAGACAGGAAGAGACTTCCTGTTAATATGCATTTCACTAAATATACCTGTCATGGTATTTTTTATTTCCTCTTTTCCCTTGAAAACCTAAATGTCAGCAAGGTAACATAACAATAATAAATATAAAAGCTGTTAAGTCGTTTATAGCAGGACAGGGTAAAAAATGAATGTTTTCTAAACAACAAAACTGTGTGAACAGTAATCTCTTGCTTTCATTGTGCTGTTATTTTTACTTTTTTTTCTTTTTTGCAGTTCAAGAAAACTATTTGAGACAGCAACTCAGACAAATAATCTGGGATAAAAGCCAGTCTCAGAAATTTTTCTTGATTGTTGCAATTGAAGAAGGAGGAGGAAGGGTGCTAAAATATTTGATGAAACCAGTGTCAGTCTGGGTTTTATTTTAGAAGCTGGAAGCTCCATGCTAGGGGATATATACTTTAACATTTTGTTTTCATGTTCCCAAATACTTAACATTTTAATCTATTTATAGCTGCTACTTCAGTTCCTAACGTTGTGGAAGTAAAAGAAAACATGACTCTTGGAACCACCTTAGTGACTAGCCCAAAAGGAGGCTTTCTGGTAAGAAAGGACTTTTTGCCAATTTTAAAAGTCGTCTGGTTTTTTGCTCGGGTACCACAACAACGTTTCACCCCTTTTCATCTTTTAAAGGCGTGTGGACCCCTTTATGCTTATAAGTGTGGACGTTTGCATTACACAACTGGAGTTTGCTCTAATGTCAGCTCCACTTTTGAAACCGTCCAGGCGATTGCTCCGTCTGTGCAAGGTATGCATGCCAGAGGAATTCTCTTGTATATCCGAAAATACAAAGTGCCAAACAAGACAAATGTATACACATAAGCATACCAAAAAGTATGAACTGCTTAACTTAGGTACCAGCATTACCAAGTTAAGTAAATGTTTTCATTGTCCGTATATAACCTAAATTCTTGCTACTTTTGGAATTTATCTCAGTATAAACAATCATTAGAGCGCTATGTAACATCCAAACACAATTGCTAAAAATAGTAGCTTATGGTTTTTACTTACGGCCAAAATACTTTTTTTAAATACTGACATCATGTTAAGACCTAATAAAAACCCAATTTAGTAACATAAATAAAAATCTTAAAGACCTGGTCCTTTGGAAAAATCAGAGGGGAACAGATTGACATTGAAGAAGGTATGGGTCACTAGTAAATGCTCCAGTTATGTAATCTTTTAATCCCATTCTTAAATTTCTGCTTACAAGAAGGTGCTGATAAACGGAACGCAAACCATGTAAAATAAGATGAAAACATTGAAGAATGACAGTTGATGTTAAACATGTCAGTTCAGCCCCACTGCAGAAGGATATGCATTTGTTAATAATCACAAAAGTAACCGGAGCTGTGAGATATATTTGATTCTTGTTACTATCAATTCTTATGTGGCAATTTGCATTGCAGAGTGTAAAACCCAGTTGGATATCGTCATAGTCCTTGATGGGTCCAATAGCATTTATCCATGGGAGAGTGTCACAGCCTTCCTAAACAGCCTCCTGAAAAACATGGATATAGGTCCTCAGCAAACACAGGTAACACGGTAGATACTTTATGGTTGTTTAATTTGTGAGGAAAAAAAGGATTTACAGTAAATAGGATGAGAGCATCATCTATGGAGCTCTTCAATCACAAGAACTTACGGCAATGGGGTACTGAAACAAAATAGCTGAAACCAGAGTGTCTGCCGCCAAGTAGTGATGTCAGTGAGGCTCTCCCTCCCCCACACCACTCAGGCAGTCTGAAGAAACCAACTTTCTAACCTAGAGACAAAAGTTATGTGCATTAAGTGAGGCCGTTTGAGCATTGTCCTTTCCCACTTCCTTCCTCTCCACAACCACATCTTGTCTTCTTTTGTACTTCATAGCACAAAGGTCATTTCTGCTCCTCCGAGGTGCACATCCCTGGTTCAGACAGCCTTTGATTATAAGCTTTTTGGAGCAGCATTCAATGTTTTGTACTGTGGAGCATTGAGCATGCTTTTAAACATTTGAAATCGTAATTAACGAGTGGCTGTTAAGCCGCATGTTATTAATGGCAGAAGCTGCATTTATATAATAAGTGGAGAGGGCCAAATTCCCAGCTGCTATAAATCAGCACGGTTCCACCAGAATTGATGGAGCTACAATCAGTTACCCCAGCTGAGGATCTGACACATGTTCCACAGTCTGCTGAACAGAGTATGTAAATAGCAATTCCAGCAGAACTCAGGGAAGGGGGGAAACATGGATGCTGGGATACATTTTAACACACAAAACTTTATTAACAGCAACAGAAGAAACCAGGTCTTCCTTTCACTTCTCCCTTCCCCCCCTCCCAAAATCAAGGATTTTCTGGGATCCTGTGATGTTTGATATGCTGCGTGCCAATACTTAGTGGTTTTGCTACTTCGGGTTGGCTCCTAACATTCAGCTCCTGCTTTCGCAAAGGAGACTGTGAGAAGGTGTAAAGGAAACCTCTGTCTGCTTAGAGTATTCCCATCATTTTCCAAGTTAATTGGGACTTGTGAGTTACCACTCAACTCCCCCATTGTCTGTACTGAACACTGGCTGCTAAAATTATTACTTATAAACTGTCAAATTTACAATTGTGTCCTGTTAATTTAAACATGCTATTCTTCCAGATATTGTGAGGAAGAAGGAAAAACACTTTGTCAAATTTAACAGAAAGGAAAAAAAATAAATAAGTTCTTCCTGGTCCCTTAAGCTGGTGATTACTCAAATATGTGCCATCTCGGGAAAATACTTAAACCTGAACTTCCCAGTACGGGGCAATGGCTGCATGGAAATTATCGCTGCCTTCTGCCTAAAGGACTTCATGGGAATAGTACACAGGGCAATCAACTCTACTGCACCCTCAGCCCTCTTCCTCACCCTGCAATTCCTAAATTTTTACATTGCCACACCTCTGTTATGTTTGCTTTTGGAATCCTGCCTCGTCTGTGCAGCTCGGCTCATGCACAAAAAGGTCCCTTCCTGGCCTGTGCTCCAGCAGCCCACCATCTCCACCTACAAATCTGTTCCACCCGTGATTTGGCACAGCTACCCCTCTTCTCACACGTACACTTATTCACTCGAGAACATCAGCTTTGGCATCTGGTTGCTAAAGAGCAGAAACATTTGAGAGGGAGATAAGAATGAGATAATGGGGAGAGAGGCTGAAAAACTGAAAATTTCTTGGTTCCTCTTACCTTCCCTGCCGCCCCAGAACATATCCCATCCCTCTCATCTCCTCCAAGCCCCCTGCTTGGGAACCCTGGTACAGCCAAGGGCAGTAACGAGTTTATACCACCTCCTCCACCCACACTGTCTCCTTTGTCAAAAACTGTGTTTAAATGACTATTGAATGGGGAAAAGGAGAAATGACAGAGCAGGCTTATTTCTCTGCTCTCCTCTGGGAGCACAAAATAGAAATAAAGGAACAATAGTTTACATTCTGTCTGTTTAAACTGATTTTTCCATGTTGATCTCCTGGGGATTTTTGAGCACTTAGAAATTGGTGGACTTTCACTGACTTCAGGTTGTTTTCCTCTTGCATGGGAAAGGAATGAGCTGATTACAGAATAACTCCTTAGCAGCTTGGGTGTGACTTGTTCAAAACTATGTTTTGATTAGAGGCTTGTGAGATATTTTTTTTCCACTTACCCCTTCCATGAACAATGGTCATTAGATTTGTGGCAAGTCAGAAGACAAGCTCCTCAGTGCCCATGCTTGGCAAATTTGAAAGTGAAAGCCAGCAGATTCTGATGCAAAAAGCCAAACTTTACGATATAATTTTTTCAGAAGTATTTCCTTCCCTTCCTCTTTCCATTCTCCAGAAAATCCACAATACCATAGTGATGGTTAAGCTGCATATCCTGAACTTAGGGATAAAAGAAGTAGGAAGGTGATGATATAAAAGAGGAAAAGGAAGAAGGAATTAAATGAGAAAAACTGATACAAGTAGGAACAAAGTATTATTCCCAGCCTTATTCCACATTTTAATGTAACTGCAAAGCAAGATAGGTTTTTTTTTCTCTTTTTTAACTTTTGTAGAGATAATTGTCTTTTTAATATGAGAGTGTGTTTTTTAATCCTTTACATATGAGCAACCTTCTGTAGTAGAAGAATATCAAAAGAGAAAGCAGAATACTTTGTTATGTTCAATTGAGCTTTAAAGCTATGTTGGAATGGCCTTCAGAAATTTTCAGACAGGTTTAATTTCTCCATTAATATATGACATAGGCAGTTATAGGTGTTTGGCTTGTACCTTATTATATCTCCAAAGGGTTATAGGTGTTTGGCCTGTAACTTATATCTCCAAAGGGACTGTATAGGTGGATCAGTCATGCCATGTCATATCTTATGATCAGTTTTCTCTCCAGAACGGAAGTATATTAAAGAGGTATTAAAAAGATTCAGGATGAAGAAAGACTTTTGCAATAGTTAACAAGTAATTTCTGTCTGAGTCCCTGGGAGCAAACAAAATGTCGCAGAATTAATTAAATTTTGTTTTGATTTAGGTATCTTTAGCAAGTTCTTCATATCATAAATTATATTATCCTTTAGTGCTTTCCAAAGCATCTCTGCTTTTCTTTTACATTAAATATGATTTAAGTACAACTAAAAATATTTATGATGTTCCTTCACATCCCAATAGTGAAAATCCTTGCATATTATCATATAGTGAGTGGTTTTCTTTCATTTTGCTTTTGTTGTTGTTGTTGTAGTTTTTTACCAAATAGATTAGCTCAATAATTTATTGGGAAAACCAGAATGTACATTCCAAATAAGGGGCTGTATTCACTTACAGAACAACAATAAATAATTGCCTTAGAAATGTTTTGTCCCAAAGTAGAACAGTCCTTCACTTGCCTGTTCTCTTGTACAACACTTTTTCACAGGAACTGGGGACAATTAAAGAATTATTCCCTTGTGTATTATAAAAGCCATGGAATGCTAGGGAAGGGAACATAAACTTAGGAATTACAAAGATGTTCAATAGATTATGGTCAGTAATGCTGGGAAAAAAATATTAGGTTTTCTGAGTAGAGCAGAATTATGTCCTGTGTACTAGTATTGCATTTTCCAGATTTAAACTAAACATGTAAATCAAAACATACAATGCCTATAAGAATGATTCTTAGGGGTTTGCTGAAGTTATGCAGTTTGAACAGGTTTATTGTCCCATAAAGGCACATTTGCATCATGTAGATGTGTCTTTTATAGTTTTCCATTAGATTAAAAGGCTGCAAAAGCTCAAACCTTCATGGCTATCTAACAGAATATAATCCTAATTTTACAAGGTGGACTTGATTCTGTGATCCCATAGGAGAATGCAACACGCAGCCTAGTCGTATTTTGTCGGTTCTGGGAAGCTCTTCCTTACCCTTTTTTGAGGAATGGCTTATCTTTGATGCCATAAAATATGTAGAACATCATGGTCAATGTTTTCAAAGGTAGTGCTAAGGAAGGGTTCCACAGAACAATTGTATCCCATAAGATAACCACATGCCCCCCTTCCTTCCTGATTTACAAGCTATGCAACACAGTGCAGATTTCCAGACTCAGATGTTCTTCCCATTCACTTCCTGAGAAGGAAATGCTCAAAATGTTTACTTGCTGTGATCATGGACAGCGTTTCCTTTCAAATAGGAAATGATACAACTCAATGTCAGCCTGTAGTCTTTTTCAGGAAAATGGCAACACCAACATAGGTCTCTAGAATCATGAAAGACTGGCAGATACTTTTTACCCTGGCAGCAGCCAATAGTTGATTTAGTCCTTGGTACCAGTCTTCAAAGGTGCAGATAAGGAGCCCGTGAATCCACAGCAGTGAGCTCCCTAGTGTACAATAGTCTCTGCCTACACTTGCTCATGGTCCTGGAACACTTAAGGCACTCCTCCTGCTCCAAAAGACCAAACATTATGAAAACTTCTTGTTTATATCACCAGTTAATAGCAGTCTTTTTAAATAGCTAGCAGCATCCTGTTCAGATTATGCTGTATGTCACTTTAGATGCATGCCACAAAAGAGTTGCCTTGGAGGGAACAGGTTAAAAATTTTATCTTCAGCTTGGGGTTTAGCTGGTGCCACATGACTGCTCTGAGCGGTAATACAGCACGTGCCCCAGCCTGTTGTGTAAACACTGCACAGGATTAAGAGGCTGCTGCCCACGAGAACGTGCAGCTTCTGGATGCTCGGCTGCAGGTGGAGGTTGGCATACCTCCAAGAGAGAATTAAAATATCTTAAAAGGGAGCAACTTGTCATAACTTTGAACTTACATCAGTTCTTCCAGATTTGATTGTGTTTTTGAAAGGATACAGAAATTGAGAGAGGTTTTGCTACCACATACCATTATAACTATAGCCCCATAATTGTATGTAACTAGCTTTTCATAATGATCATGATATTGAGGTTGAGTATCAAATATTTATCCAGCTCTAACCCTTCTACTACAAACAAACATTGTGCAGAATCTGAGAGGCTATGAAAGTACCTCAAAAACCACCTATAAAGCAATTGCAAAGTACATACTAAGCCACTTCTAAAATAATGCGGTGACATAAACATCCCAGAGGTCTTATTGATCTTCAGTACATAAATGCTGTAGTGCTTATAATAATAGATAAGCGAGACATAAATATGCCACGTAATACTGCATTATCCTAAATAACACCTATAAATTGCCATGTGTAACATAAAATTGAAATATGCTAATGGAACATTGTGTGGAATCTTCCCAGTAAAAGCTGTCAGGAACGTGCCAAAACATTAAAACTGACAGAGATGAATGAGAGAAATTAATTAATATTTAAGAATATTGCTCATCTTTTTATTTCACACTGGTTTTTGGAGCAGGGTTCCCTCAGGCATTTGTGATTGGGTTCCAAGCCCATGTGCTGATCTTTCACACACAGACTTATTGGGCTGAGGTCATCTACAGTCTTTCCATCATCCTCCCCCGTTCCAGAAGCCACCATTTTATTCACATTGCCCCCTCTGGCACTTGTCAGGTGTCTTACTTGGGCTTACCTCCTGCTGGGAGAATGGCCATATCTTGGACTGCCCTGATGTCTTCATCAAGTTAAGGGTACTTGGGTCTTCCTCTCACCCTGAGGGGCTAAATTTGTCATTGCAGTGTTGTTTCTAGGCTAGGTTTGGGGTAAATAAACTATCAGATGTAGGAATATTATATTTGGATAGAATGAAGGGAGTTGTGAGTCAACCATGGCCTCATATGCTATAAGGAAAACTGTTTTGAGAAGTTGTGACTGGTGGTTAGGGGTTTGGTCTGCCTTGGCCTAGAGGACAGCAGAGCTGCGGCGCAGATCACTGCAAGTCAGGAAGAGCAAGGCGTTGAGTCTGCATTTGGCTTTGTTCCTATTTTTAGTAAAAACAATTTAGAAATTTCAAAATGTTTCATGAGATTGAATGTCTTGCGGCCAGTCTTGCTCAAATGCTTATAGGTCTTTCACACTGAGGGAAACACACAGAGTTCAATTCTTTTCCTGGCTGTAGGTACAGATGGACATTTACCGCACTGCAGGAGATACAGATGGTTTCTTTAAGGGTAGTTGATTTTTAACATGAACTATGTGTTTCAGGTAGGAATTGTTCAGTACGGACAGACTGTAGTCCATGAATTTTTCCTGAATACATACTCAACAACAGAAGACGTGATGGCTGCAGCCACAAGAATACGCCAACGAGGTGGCACGCAGACTATGACAGCCCTGGGAATAGATACGGCAAGGTATATTCACGAAATATTATCCTGCACAGGGTAGAAACAAACATAATCAGATATGGTGATGGTTCTCATTTTATAAATTAAAAATATGATATGACTGACATCTGACTTCATTTTAGCTAAGCAAGCAAAATTTAGAAGGAAAGTGAATAAACAGACTCTGTCCAGCATCTAGAGCTGTTGTATATGGCACCCTGAAAAGGCAGCTCTTTCTTGAATGGAGGAAATAGGGAAAGAGGAGAGACATGGAGCAAGGTTGTAGTCCTAAGCAAAGGGCAAACAATCTTTGATGTCCACACAGAGCAGATAGGAACTCTGTAGAGGGATAAAGGAAGTTAAGTTTTTCAGAGGAAACAGGAAAAAATAGAACTTTTTAATGTTAATTTGTCTTCATTCTGAAGTTAAGATTATTACTGGGTTTGTTACAACTGAAGTCTTTGAAGCTTCTGGATCATTGGGAGATTAAAGTTCTGTTCTAGCAATAGCATTACTTAGAAATGCTTCCTTTATGAGAACAATGAAATCTGACTTCTGTAGAACAGACAGTAAATGCAAAATCTCTTAGACACTTTCAAACCATACTATGTTGTCCTGGTGTCATTTTTTTTCCTGCTTTTTTTTTTCCAGCATGACAGCATGACTTTATTCCATAAAAGATTGCATTCACCCTTTCCAAACAACCATTTAGTGAAATATGCAGCATCTTTCTGATGAACTGTTTGATTATCTGACCAAAGTTTTGTTGATATCATGTCTTAAATCCAAGGAAATTCTTACATATTCGCCAGCAATGTTTTCCTTAGATACAAGTAGAAGCTTGAAGGAGTCTGAACAAGTTCATGAAAGCAGACCCAGCTGAGAATTGCCAAATACTCAGAAACCACATGTGGTTCAGAAAGTCCCTGCGCACCACAAACTGTTGCAGGCTTGTATATACAGAAATTATCAGCAAAAGCTTCCTCTGTTCTTGCAATCTTTCTATCTATCCACTTTTGGCCATTGTCAGTGGTAGATCTTGGCTTTCACTTGTGTGGCCAGTCTTAAGAGTTCTGCGGTATTCTTCTGAAAAGAGGAAGCCCTGCTTCCTTCCTTCTCCTCCAGAGCCCTAATCCAGCCTCGCCTTTTCTGGTCACCTGCAGAGTCTGGGTGAACAGCTACCCAAAACCTCAGTGCCCGTTTGCCCATCTGCAGCTGTAGAATTCAACTGGCCACCCACACCAGCCTCTGCTCACCTGCAGCCTACCTCTGCCACATCCCCAACGCCCAGTTTTACTGCAGGTGTGCAGAGGTGTTCTGGTAGCTGAGTAAATACTTTGACCACTTCAAGTGCTGCTGTAGGGTGGAAATAGGTGGTGTTTTTGTATGTGGGTTTCAGGATGGGGGGGTGTTGGCTGGGGTTTTTTTAAGCTGCCAAAAGCTGTTTTAAGGTGCCAGAAGTTTATCTGGAGAGGGGAAGAATTCTTCACTATTAAGCTTTGTATTTTCTGCTGTTGCTCTCAAGTGAAAGAATAATGAATGAATGTTTGTGAAACTCTTTGGCTGTGACTGTCACGTAAGTTCCAATTGTTGTTGTTTGTATTTGTTCATGGTTAATACTAATCTCTTTTTCCTGCTTCTTAGTTAATGTAAAGTCTTTTAGTTTATGGTTGACTGTGCAAATATGATGCATGTGCTAAATGCTGACATTGCCTCTTTCCAAACGCTTTATACTCCTTTCAGGAAAGAGGCTTTTACTGAGGCTCGTGGCGCACGAAGAGGAGTACAAAAAGTAATGGTTATTGTGACTGATGGGGAATCACACGACAACTACAGACTGCAAGAAGTGATTGATAATTGTGAAGATGAAAACATTCAGAGATTTGCTATTGCTGTAAGTGAAATTTAATGGGAAAATTCAGAATCTTAAAAGCATGTTTCATCTTCCAAATGTAATTTCTCTTTAAAAAGTTCATTTCACAGAATCTTTAGGGAAATATAATCCTTTCAGAGAGGTAAAAAAGAAAGAAGCTGAAAAAAAAAAATTTGCTTTCTGATTTCATAGCACATAACAAAAAGCAATCTATCTGTCTTCCTGGTGATGACAGGTGTGTGTGCATGTGAAGAAAAAGGAGAAAGAGTTTGAGGGGCAGTATAAAATCAAATCCTTCTTGTTAAGAGCAATATTGAACAGAGTGGATTAGTTCAAATCTTCTGAGTAATTTCTATAGACGCATTACCTACTTTGGAAAAATAAAGCAAATGTAAACCATGAACAAAAAAACAGGTTCATTATGGCTATTCTGTATGCTGGGATTTTAAAGTTGTCATTTTCATACTGAGCAAACTTAGTAGCTGAATGAGAGGATGAACATGATGGAGATTAACCTATATCAAGAAATATGGAAATATTAATCATAGATTTGGTGTGAACTCTCCACTGTATTTGTGTATTCTATACTCAAATCATCTGTTTTCTCTTAGTAATTTTGAAGGTACATTGGATTGTTGCTTCTCTGTTCCTATCTTTCTTTGTTTTGGTTCAATGAGGTGGTATGGGACCATACAACTTCAAGAAAGATGTTATCGTTAATTTAAAGAAAGACATTAAAACAAAAGTTGAATCCAGCAGCACACAAATTTTCAGTGTTTTCCTTCATAAAACTAGAGATCATTAATGAAAAAGTTGTCCTTGAAGCTGCAATAATTTTTAGCAATAAAATCCCTGTCTAGAAGCAAATTTGAATTGCTCCAGTGTCCAAGAATGCTAGAACATGGGAGTTTGTTTTTTATTTCCCCCTCAAAACAAGTTAAGCAATTTTTTCTATGAAAAATACTTATCAGCCTGGGAATTGGAGAAGTGAGTCATTTCGTTCTGAAGCATCCTGAATTTTTACAGCAATGGTGTTAAAACTGCAAACCAAATCTAAAGTCTTGTACTGTGATGGAGTTAAGACTGAATGCAAGTGGTGTAGGGCAAATCTGCACACAAAAAAAGAATTATTCTATGCCTAATTAACTTGTCATTAATTGCTCATATACCGCGTCAAGAGGAGAACGGGTGATATCTATGCAGCAGCCAGTGCAATTGTGTATTCTGGTTTGGGTGGTATTGTGCTGTTTTTTACCTAAATTAAGGCCTACTTCAACAAATCATAGAATCATAGAATAAATAATTAGAATTCTGTAAAGAAGGAAACAAAGGACAGTTGAGGAGAGCAGACATTACACCATACCGTTACTTTGTTTGCTATTGTTGATATTTTCAGAAAAACAGCTGAGCCCTCATACAGTTCTGTTATCATTGGAAAAGAATAGTTTCAAATCCATTTGAGGGAGGTTTTAACAGAACAAATAAAGGTTAGATATTATTTCCCAATATTCTCTGACAACTTGCTTCAAAATTATCTTTTAAAACAGGTTATAAAATGTATCCTTGACTTTTTTTTTTTTTAATTCTCTTTAGATTCTTGGCAGCTACAGCAGAGGAAATTTAAGTACTGAGAAATTTGTAGAGGAAATAAAATCAATTGCTAGTAAGCCTACTGAAAAGCATTTCTTCAATGTCTCAGATGAATTAGCTCTTGTAACTATTGTTGAAGCACTTGGAGAGAGAATATTTGCCCTGGAAGGTATGACATTATTTAAAATTTTATTTCGCGCCTGCATTACAACAGAAGCAAATAGAAGACCGTCTGCTTTTATCTTCCTTTGCAATGTATTGTGCTGCATAAAATGTATTATGCAGGTATTTTTTTCATGCTGATCATAAAAATATTTTACAATAGACATTAAAAATATAGGAAAGATGTGAAATATATTCAGATGAGTTAGAGCCTGTGGAGGTGATAGCCTAAAAGGGTTAGTAACCCTTACTGTTTTAGCTGGAGTAAACATGATGTTGCTTTCCCTTAGGTAAAAAAGCATCGCCAGACCATATCTTGATTACCCCATGATCATGTGTTCATCTGCCTGTACCTTTAGGTTCTCTTTTTGGTTAGTTATTGATTACAGCATATTACTTTGCTGTACAAGTTAACATGGACTTGTTGTATAGAGTTGACAAGGTATATTTTTCCTTTGGAAATGTTCATGATACTCAGATTTTAGCACAGAAAAGTAATTCTCTCATAATGTCTTCTTATATTCTCCATCCAAATTAGGCAATGCTGTCCAAATCTCTGTTTGTTTCAAGCACACTACTAGTAACAGAAGACTGAGCTAATTAGTTATAAATTATACTGGACAACTCTGAAGGGATTCATGTCATATAAAGAAAGCATCCATCTATTTGGACTTATTTTTTTCAACATCTCAACTTTCCAAGTAGCTGGAATAGTGTAGTTTACAACTGAAACAAAAGATGATGTTGACTTGAATGTCAAGAAATAGTACAAATATGGAAAGTATTTTAAAGTTTTTTAAATTGGAGCTATATTTCTCAGACATATTTAGGGTTTTTTTTTTAGTGTATAATTTAGCTTGATCAAATATTACTATTTTCAGCTGATTATTACTAAATATTTTTTCCAGTTTATATGTTCTGGAAGATTTTGTTTCTTCACTTTTGAAACAAATTAATTTGAGGACAATTTAATCTCTCTAAAGTGCAAAGTTTAGCTTCTTTAAGCTCACTGAGTACATCAAAGTTCATTGAATAGGGGGCTCTGTTTACTAGGAAGTCCCTGTTTACTAGGAAGAATACACTTTCAGTGGAAAAATACTTGTTCAAACAGAAATTGAAAACTTAGTCTTCAACTTGTGCTTTCTACTTGTCTTTCATTAGTAGAATAAAATCTGGTAGTCACATCTGTTAAATATAATAGATATAAAATAAAAAGTTAATCAACTGCTAGTCATGACAACAGACGAAGGATATAAGACCTAACATGACAGAGTTTCTGGACATTGGTGTACTCAAATTCAAGGTTTCATGCCATAGCTCAACCCTTTGAACAATCAGATGCCACTAGAAGAGATGGTCTCACTTTGTCACACTCCACCTTGTCCCTTTTAGCAATTGGTAGCCATTAGATAGTGCCTGTCTGTCACGTGAAACACCAGCCTCCAAATAGCGGAGTACATTGTGCTGGCTTGAACTCCCTGCTAGTGGGGAATGCTTTATATCATGAGCTCTAACGCTTTAATTGACTTCAGTAATTCATTCCTCTAATCATAATAAAACATTACAAAACATTTGAACATTGAACAAGTTGTGTAGCTTAATAAAATATCCCAAAAAAATGTAGTTATGTTGATGCTGGTGAAACTAACTGTTTAAATTGTATAAATGATATCTATTTATATCATAGGCAGCTCTTGAGACAACTAATTCTCATCATCATGTCCCTCAGTATTTTGGTACTTTAAGCATATTGTACCTCTTTAAGTATCAACAAGTTCTGCAGTACTCCTTGAATTTGGCTTTAATTTTCTGCAAAAGATGCAGTAACAAATATGTACTTCTTGGATATTATTACTTTTTATTTAACATAAACCTATTATAAACTGTTAGGATATTTGTGCCTTGATTTATTAGCCTTATTTTCAATTTTTATTTTATATAGACTTGGCTATATTACAAAAAAGACATATTTGAAACAAAAAAAAAGTGGAAAATTATTTTCATCCACACCATAAGAGACGAGCTAGGTAATTTCACCACTCCCAAAAGACTTCTTCATTTCAAGATTTTAAGTAGGAACTCAGAGATGCACTCAGATTTCTATATAAGACACCTGTGATATGAGACAAGAAATGTCACTTCCTCCACCTGTGAAAGTCCCAGAAATCGCATAGTCTGGCTGCAAGGGAATCAGAATAGAAACTGAAAATGTGGCCTTAGCTTTTTGACAAAACATAGTAAGGTTGAGTTGCTCCAAAGGGTTGGTAAGGCTAGAGCTAGAAGGTGCTGACTAAATCAGTTTCTATTGATTCTTCAGGCATGGTTTCCTGTCCCCTCCCAAAGCATTTCAGGAGATATATCTAAATTTGAAACTGTGTCCATGGATGCATTTTTGTGGCAGGGAAGAAAAGCAGATTTATTCTGTCCCACCCAGTTTTCTGGTGACAATACAGCTTATTGGATGTATGCAATGTGGAAAACGTTAATTAATCCCATACATTGTAGCTGAATTAACTTCTGTGCATAACATGGAGGTCACAGGAACCTTGATTCTCGAAATTCTGTATCTGAATCTGTTTAAATTCTCCATCTAAATAGCCTCTTGCTAGTATAGTAGTACACTTGATATTTTTTCTTGAATTTCTTGTTTTCTTTTTGGTTTTGGCCTTTAAAAAAATGCAAAGGAAAATTGAGAGAGAGTTGAAAAATCAAATCCAACAAAAACCCATACTTGACAGCCAGTGGATTTTTACACATAATCTTTTTCATATGCCTCTGTGTCTCATGGCATGGACTTCTGGTTTTAACTGCAATTTTATGTTTTACCCAACCCGTAGGCAGGCACAAATGTTTTTTCACAAAATGTCCTTTGTAGGATGCTTGGCAGTTTGAAACTCAATGGAAAGTTAGACTGGGGGCCATTATCTAAGTATTATTTAGAGCTGCACACACCAACAGTACTGACATTGTCCTCTGCCTGTGAGAGTCCTATCTTTCTCAGCTCATTAAGAAGAATCCTTTACTGCATGAAAATATTGTTTATCAGCAAATGTGCAGCTTAAAATTTTTATGCTTAAAAAGGACTTTTTCAGACTTAGCAAAGCAGCTACATCTTGTGAAACATGATGGCCTATGTTTGTGTGTCAAACATTTTGTGCTTGAGATCATGTCTCCTTCCTATGACTGGCTATAAATCCCAACAATTAGCAAAGACATCATGTCCCAGGGAGCAACCTCTGTGGTTTAGTTGCTGAGTATCAAAAGTTCAGTATTATTTAATAGTCCAGATGCCTGAAATTCATGCAGCCATGTCTTGCTATGCCTCAGTTTCATTCACACAGTTGGAGGCTTGCCTCAGCACTCAGCTGATAGCAAATTGTGAACTCTTCCTGGACAAGCATCAGAGCAGATTTCATAGTTCCCCTCAACTACCCATTACTGTGTCTTGCTCTCAAGGAGGAATCAATATGTAGAATATAGTTACCTTACTTGTGGTGCTTAAGGTGGCAAAATTGTCCTTGAGTATTGCTTTTAAGTAGAGGAAGAGGCGCACCTTTCTTCCCTGATGATATTTCAAGTGTACCTGGAAGCAAAGCAGCCCATCAGAGTTTAATAACTAGTATATGACTACCTGACAAGATACTGAAACTAGTACTAAATCACCTGATACCTTTTTTATTCAAAGTCACTTAGGAGAAACAGGAAGATTTTCATGTAACTTTCTGGGCAGGATTATAGTTCCCAAGCCCTTCCCTGAGGCTTGTGAATCTTGGACAGCTGAGATTTTCTTATGTTGTTTTTCACAAAGGTTCATACAAACATCAAGTGTTTTTCATTTAAAGTTCTACTAGTTGCCTATGAATTTTTAGTTGCTTGAATACAAGGCTAGGGTTACATGGCTGGTGTTTCATTGTTCGCTTAGCTCAAGTGGAAAATGGCTTAACCATATTAATCAAACATTCCAAACATATTTACCATCAACCTGAGGTCAAATCTCGTCAGTTTTAGCCCAGAAATATTTCTTGGACAAGTTCTGAGACATGATCGTAAAATGGAAACTCTCGTACTTAATGGTAGCATTTGTCACAGACCTTAATTTCTGTATTTGTTATAAAAATATATGGCAAACTATATTCACTGAATATTCTATTTAATTAGACTATCCTTTACTATCATATGAATATTTTCATTACACTATTCAGACACTTTTTTCAGGTTGAGATTAATTTAATTTTGAAACTTATTTTTTTCTGTTTAATAGCAACAACAGACCAGCAGGCAGCCTCATTTGAAATGGAAATGTCTCAGGCTGGTTTCAGTGCTCATTATTCTCAGGTAAACAAACTGTTTGAAAATAGAAGTTCTTTTACAAAGTAGATTTTTGTTGGTGACAGCATGAATTTGGAATGAGTAGTTCAGAATTTTTTGTACAGTCCTCTGTGCTGTTGGAAGTTTTGGAGTTTCCCCTAATCCAGTTATTTTTTTTTGTAAAATATATGTCAAGAAGTATTATAAACAATGAAAGCTTAAAAGAATAAGTACCTTCTTCACATGAACTCTAAATTTAATGCTCCCATAGCACTTTCTATCAATCAGGAGAATAGTCTATAATAGGTTAAGAAAGACAGAGAACGAGGCCTGTAGTGACAGGACAAGGGGCAACAGTTTTAAACTGAAAGAGGGTAGATTTACGTTGGCTATAAGGAAGAAATTTTTTGCAGTGAGGGTGGTGAGACACTGGAACAGGTTGCCAAGAGAAGTGGTGGATGCCTTGTCCCTGGAAGTGTTGAAGGCCAGGTTGCATGGGGCTTTGAGCAACCTGGTCTAGTGGAAAGGTGTCCCTGCCCATGGCAGGGGCATTGAGCTAGATGATCTGTAAAGGTCTCTTCCAACCCAAACCATTCTGTGATTCTATGAACTACAGAACTCTTCTCTCTAAATATTAATGTATAAATTGGTATTGCATTGTGTTGGTGAAATTGAGACAGAGGATGTATAAAAAGGATTATTTCTTTCATGGACATGATCTGCATTATTCGTAGCACAGCATATTCTTAGTTGTGTTAACACATTGAATATCTCAGTTCTCAGGGGGTAAATATTTATTAAACTGGGATGCAAAAATCCCTGGGATTTGTATTGGCAGAAAATCACTCCCTGTGTATTTTATTTATTCTTGAAAAATCAAACAGTATCCATTGTGATGATCTGCTCAGTGTATACAAATGAAATTAAAATTTAATGTGAGGTTAAAAAAAATGAGAAGAACTAAGTTTTAAATATACAAAAAAGTAGTGACAGTGGAAAAGAGCACAACAGGAGAGTAACTGAACTGAACAAACACTGAGCAATCCAAGACAAACTGACATACATAGGGAAATCTTCAACATGGCTTTGTATACAGCTCAGCATATCAGTGGTGAAAAAGAGAATAAAAGACCTTCAATATGATTTAACATAAATACTTTATTGCAGAAGTACACTCTGTTCATTTTTGCTCTCTGCACTACATTACACATGATGCTTCAGATGGTGTATCATACCTTAGAAACAAGGTACTGATAGGGAGCATGAGGATTATTTATAAGATTATCTGTTTGGTAGAGCGTATTCTTGAAGTTCACAAACAACTGACCTGCTACCATGAGATCCTCAATTCAGAGGTGGGTCTTCAGTCCTTGGTGCATTGACAGACTCAGGGTCTCTGGTGTCTGTTGTATCTAGAAGGCTCTGTTCATGCCTTTAGGCAAGAAAGGTCAGCAAACCGTTTCTCATTCACCAAAGGCTCTTGCATGATAGACAAGACTCACAGATTCAACAGAGAAAGGTTCAAGTTTCTGAAAGTTTGTCTGGGAAATGCATTTAAGTGTTGTATTCTCTGAGTTCCTTTGCTAAATCCCTTTTGTCTTTCTATATCGCCCAGAATGGTGGGCTGAAGTTGTAGGAGATGTGTTTCATTCTGCTGCTTTTCCTGAATGGCCTTTTTTTTTTTTAAGTTGGGTGCATTTTTAACAAAATCTGGGAGACATACTATGATTATAGTGGCCATATTATAGAAAAAGCAACGCTAAATATATAAGTACACAGGAAGCATTACCCAAATTTGAGCACCATGATCAATGAACATCTAAAGATGGTTCACACAGAAAAGAAAACAGGCTTTTTGTTTTTCTCTGCATAAGGATTGGATCATGCTTGGAGCAGTTGGAGCATATGACTGGAACGGCACAGTGCTCATGGTGAAGGATAGTGGTATTTCAATACCAACTAATGACACTTTTCGTGACAGGCTTTCAGAAAAAAATGAACCCCTTGCAGCCTATCTAGGTAAGAGAAATAGCCCCTCTTATCACACTTTTTGACAACTGCTACAAGATCTCTCTCAAATCTCGTTCAAAAAGAGTATCTTACAGAATATTATCTTATATTCTAGGAGCCTGGGAAAATTTATAATGTATGGACATGTCTACTGTATGATTTTGTTGTTCTTTTTTAAAAAAAATTACTACTTCTACAATCAAAAAACTAGTCCGAAGACTTACAGACCTAACTATATCTAGATTTTCCTCAACAGAGATGTCTAATCTGTTCAGAGATGATTTCAGATTCCTCTAGTACTCTTATCAAGTTTTTCTATGCCTTGATAGTTAAAAAGTTTTATGCAATATTTAGCCTAAATCTTTGCTTAAAATTAAGCCAATTTCCATCATTCAATGGACGAGAACAACAGTTTACCACTCTCTTTTTTATAATAATATTTTGCATATTGGCAGACTGTTTTCCTCTCAGCCTTTTCTACCAAAAAGCATCAGTGGCCTTGCTCTCTCCTCTGAGTCTTCCTTTCTACACCTCATGATTCTGTTTGCTCTGTTATCTCATTTAAGCCACATATTCACTGATGAAGAGTCAACACTAGAATAATTTTTTTCCCTAAGTACACTGTTTATTTTCTTTGCAGAATGCCATTAGCTATTTTTTTTTTATATCCCAGATTTGGTAAAGTAATTTTAAATTTAAATTCTATCCTCTATAATATTTGCAACGCTGCCACAGTTTTGATTAATCCACAAGTTTTTCAAGTCTTCCTTCACCCAAGTTGTTAAATTGTTGCTAATATTAAACAGAGCTAGGTTCAAAATGCCCCCAGACTCACATTTGGAAGACTCCATCGGTTTGACAGTGAGTCGATAACAACTTTTCTTTGAAAGTAGCTTTTCAACCAGCTATTCACAAGTTATTTCATCAGTACCATCATATTCTTACACTGTATGAGAATGGCAAAATGAACATGACTCACCAGCCTGTGAACAGGTTTAATAACACAGTGGTGCTCATGACTCTGAGACTGTAGGCAAATACACATCCACCATTTTTAACTAACTCTGCTATTGTTCTCTAGCATAAGTAGGGCTATACATCTAGCTGTAGAATAAGCCTTAAAAAGGCTCTAAATCACACCAAGTATTTATGATGCATTCTGTGTGTACTGCATCTTGATTTCTTTTCTGCTTCCTAGGATATACTGTGAATTCAGCATTGACACTTGGAGACGTACTGTACGTAGCAGGACAGCCACGATACAATCACACTGGCCAAGTTATCATTTATAAAATGGAAGGAAGAGAGGTACAAGTACTTCAGAGGTTAAATGGAGAACAAGTACGTATGCATTCATGATTAACATGTGAGAGGAATATGGCATGAGAAATAGAAATAATGATTTCAAATGAGAACTCTGCATCAGAAGAGCAAATGAAACTGCAAGTTGTAAGCAAGATCAGAAGGAAAAGTTAGATGCTCTGGTATAGTAAGTAATGGAAAGTGGAGTCTACAGTAGTCAGAGACCCTTGGAAATCTTCTCTTTGAGGGTTAAACCTTCACCAGTGTCAAAGTGGTTGTAGCCATCTCTGTACTTGCAATTTTCTCTGTCTGCTGAGTTGAAGGGGTATGTCACTGGCAGGAAAGGGGTGTGACAAGCAGGGTTCTGTGTGAGAGCATCAGCTGGGATAGCATGAAATATTGAATAGCTGCTTGAGTAGCAGCTCACTGACAGCTGTTCCTGCAGGAAAAATACAACATGTAATCACATAATTAAAGATGGTAGTACAATATTATGCACATGAGAGTTCAAAGACCTGCCTACTCAGGTCTCCCCAGGCTGCAGTACAAGCTTCTTTCAGGAGAATTCAGGTTACCTAATTTTCACCTATAGCTGATGTCTGCAACTCAGCTAATCAATCAATCCTTTTAGAGTCAATGAAGGAAAGTAGGCATTTTTAAGGTTTGAGGGATCTGGCCTACTTGAGGCGTTTTCTGTGGGATGAGATGCATCTTGCACTAGGAGGGACTGCTTCTCATGTTGAGTGTAAAGGAAATGCAGGATGTCTAGCTTAGCTGTGAAGTGAATGTAATCAGATAAATCCCACACCTTGTGGGTCTATGAATGTATCTAGCTCTTTGTGTAGATCTTGTTCCTCTGCATTTAGTGGCAACTTGGGAATTTTGGAGACTGCCTGCAGTGTGGTGTCTCAGAGCTTTTGTCCACCATCCCACTTTTTTCCCCTGGCAAGCCTAAGACCATTGATTTTGCTCCTTCTATGTATTATTGTTGGGACTGAAGAGAAAACTAGCTTCCCCGACACTTCTATTCAAATGCTGCCTTAAGAGATCCTACTCCCCTTAGCAGGTAGAAGGCAACATTTGTACCTTTCAGATTCAGGGGAGTTGCAAGTTGAATGGACTATTCTTAAATAAGAAAATCTGACAACAAACCCTAAAACAGAAAACAAGCTTCAAAGGCAAACAGACCAAAAAGATCTAGGTAGCAAAGAAAATTTCTGCCTAATGGTTAACATTTGGCATTATTGTAAGCAGCCATAAAACAGGTTTCTGAATAGGAAATGTTGCATGATGCTGCAGACTCTGTCTCTGATTTATACCTTATATTTTCCTGCAGATTGGGTCGTACTTTGGGGGTGTTATTACCACAGTTGACATCGATAGGGACTCATTTACAGACCTTCTTCTTGTTGGAGCTCCTATGTATATGGGAACTGAGAAGGAGGAGCAGGGGAAAGTATATGTTTATAGTCTGAACAAGGTAAGGATGTTGTTTATTCACCAGGAACAGAACATGCTCCTTATTGTCTTCCTATTCTTATTAAAGAAATATGATAATTTGAGCTGGGGAAGAAGACCTGTTGAAAACAGAGGAACATGATTTTGACAATTGAGAGTATAATACAGATTATTTTTTAAAACTTTCTTCTCAAACTCGTTTTGTCACCTTTTTTTCTAATCGAGTGTATTACGTAGATAAGCACTGTATCCTGAAAGCTGCAATATGGTGTAGATGCAAATTTATAGGGTTAATTTTCTATCACATTCTCTTTGCTTTCACAGATTAGAGAACAGTAGGGCTCTTCCATCCTAAAGTGTGTGCTCCAGTATCCTTGTGACTTGCTTACCAACCTAGAGCTAAACCCCATACATCCAACAGCTTTTAAACGTCATGACTAGATTGAGGAATATACCAGCTACACCTCAGCTTTTTAATTTGATAAGTCTCTCCTTCCAATGTCTATGCATACTTTTACTTCTTTTTTTTCTTCTTTTAATCCAGTACCATTGTGTATCATTATAACTATTATCAAAATTTGTCCTGGCAATGATGGTCTCCTAAAATACTATTGCAAGAAAAGGACCTGAAGAGACTGGATCTATTTGACAAGGAACTCTTCCAGTTTCTACATGCATGTTGCTAACAACAAATTGCTGGTGAATAGGGTTGGCAAGAAAACAAGAATTCCATGTCCTCCAGTAATGTGAGAGTTTGAAATTTGTTTTTCCTGTGCTTCCTTTTATCCATTTCCAAATAAAGGAGATGCAGCAACTGCTTGCTGCTACTAATCTCTAACATGGAACTCATGCGGCCAGTCTCTTGGAAAGACTGATTACGTACCATACTGTATGTGTGTATGTGGTCTAGGATGCACACTAGACCAGAAGAATATATATGTTAGGCCATGGAATATGTGTCTACTGAGGAGAGAATTGAGTCTATGTAAGAGAAATGCTGGCTTTTGTTCTGGAATAACAGTATTGCCATCTGTGTTTCATCAGAAACTTGGCTTACTTCTCAGATTAAGAGAATGCCTTTAGAAGAACTCCTTACACTGTCTTAAGAATTAAGTGGTTTACTTACAATAACATCCAAATATTGTTATGATACTACACTTTCCTGTGAACCTCTAACTTCAAGAAATATGCAGAAGCATCTAGATGCAGAAGGAGAGGGAGTGAGAATGTCTTTCCCACCCACTGCTCAGAAAGAACATTTGAATTATAGCTACAGAATAACAGTTTCTACAGTGCACTCAATCACTAGGAATAGGATGTAATTGTTTCATTTAATTAATCAGTTTTTCTTCTGGACAGGAGCTCTTAAAAGCCTGCATTGCTAAAATGTTGATGGAAATCCACAAACTCTACATCTGTTCTTTCACAGACAAAGTTTGAATATCAGATGAGTCTCGAACCTATAAAGCAAACATGCTGTTCGCCATTAAAACAGGACACCTGCAAAGTTCTTAAGAACGAGCCTTGCGGTGCACGCTTCGGCACTGCGATTGCTGCAGTGAAGGATCTCAATCTTGATGGATATAATGACGTTGTAATAGGTTCTCCCTTAGAGGATGATCATCGGGGAGCTGTTTATATTTATCATGGCTGTGGCAACACAATCAGTAAAAAATATTCACAGGTATGAAAAAAAACTTTACAGATTGGCATCCGCTGTAAGCGTATGTAGAACAAATCCTGTTCTCCCATGTCTTCCCAACAGAGAATCAAAGTGTGGCTTCACCTGTCATGACAGCTTCTTTTTTAAAATGCTCTGTACTGTTAAACTCAGACGGAGTTAACTAAATTTGACTCTAATAATGTTAGAAAATACATTTGCATGTTTTTATTAGAAACCTTCTGAAATGTTCTGTACAGACAGAAAAGCAGATATTTTGCAATTCTGAAAATTTATAGTGTGTTCATCACCATGGTAACTGTTTTAGGAGTATTGTAATGAAAATTTAATATATTTGAAGAGTCCAAAAGCCATCTAACTGCCAACAAATGTGTCTTTAATGTTCTTGTAAAATCCTTCAATATGCACTGCATAAACTTCTTAATGCTTTTCACAGCGTATTGCATCAGGTGGAGATGGGGAAAAAGTGAAATTTTTTGGTCAGTCTGTGCATGGAGAAATGGATTTAAATGATGACGGGCTGATTGATGTCACCATTGGAGGCCTTGGTGGGGCTGCCCTCTTCTGGTACGGATACTCACAGCAGCTGTCAGGCCAGGAAATAACCATTTGTCTTGGGATACCGATGAAACTTGCATGCACTCCTGTTTGGACCGTTGTGAGGATATTGGTTTCATCTCATGGTTTGACACTGGCTGTGAATCTTCATATTTTCATGTTCCTCTGGAGGAACGAGTATAAAACTTAATGGAGAGCAGTAATAAACATAGAAACATTTTAGAAACCTTGTTAGTGTAGTGTGAAGACCTTGTCCTCCTAGACCGTATTCAAAATAGAAACTGATTCCACTTGTGGCACTAAGTAAGATAGAAAAAAACCCTAATGTTCTCTTTTTCACACTATATTGCATATTATCTTATTAGCAATATCAAGGGCAGGTTCAAAGGGGTGAATGTTAAGAAAACTCATTTGATTTCCTAATAAGAAAACTCCGGTTTAACTCCCTACAGAAAATCTTGGAAAAATTTAACTAAACTTTCTGGTTAACAGTGAATTCATTTTCTTTATAAAAGAGCATGATTCAGATGGCATATGAACAATATAATTTTTAAGGGAGAAGAGAAAAATACCAGTAAGAGAAATAAACAAGGTAACATGTAATCCCTCATTTCTAAAGCACAACTAAAATTATTTTTCTCTCTGGTAAGGCAATTGCTAAGCCAGCTCCTTGCTTTCCTTTTCCTGCAGGAATGCATTGCAGGGACAGGTGCAAAGGGGAGTTAAGGTGAAGCAAATTGGTAGTGAATCTCAGCCTGTTTATCTACGCACAGCCTAAGAGATGGCACACTACCATCCAGCTCGTGTATAATGATACGTTCATCTGTGGGATAACCTCAAGAATCGGTCTGGGTCTTCAGTCTCTTTTAAAATGGGACTGGCTCTACAGAGTTGCTTAAATGCTTTTGAAAATATTTCCTTTCATCTGGTATCTGTTCTGAAACAAGTATAGCACTGCAGAGAAACTCTGTGGCCATTTTCTCTGTAATTTGTTGTTTACTGGTACTATGTATAGAGTGTATGGTTAATTACTTCTCTAGACCATCACATACATGTATTTTATTGTTGAATGTTGCACATTTTTAAGTTCATTCTTAAGTTAAAAAAAGTTGCTGCTATTATTTTCAAGGCACTTTCTCTTTTTGTGTTTTTGTTAAGGTCTCGTGATGTGGCTGAAGTAAATGTTTCCATGCAATTTACGCCCAAAAGCATCAATATCCAACAACAAAATTGTCAGATAAATAAAAGAAAAACAATATGCATAAATGCCACAATTTGTTTTAAGATGAAACTAAAGTCAAAGGAAGATACATTTGAATCCAGTAAGTAGATAAGCACTAAGCTATGGAATCTTTACACTATAAAACTGAAGTACTTGCATTCATTTATTTATCCAAAAATGGAATGCAGCTCTTCTAAATTCACTATTCAAAGTGCATTTAAGATACTGGGGGAAAAAAAAAATGTGTAGAGGCAAATTGGTTCGTAATACTGATCTCAACTTCCTTTGCAGGTCTGCAGTATTGGGTTACTCTCGACTCACAAAGACAAATATCTCGAAGCTTGTTTACAGAAAGCCATGAGAGGAAAATGCAGAAAAATATAACTATCAAAGGGTCAGAATGTATTAAACATAACTTCTACATGTTGGCAAGTAAATCATTTAAAGTGTTTTTCTCATGTTGACATTATAATAACCCAAATGTATTCCATTAATTATAAATTGGACAACAAAATCTGCATCCAGAATTAATCTTAAGAAGTGTACATAAAATTCGTTTACTGCTTAGGATTTATATATTGGTATATGTATATAGATATCAACTATTTACTTGTATGTACAGTCTATTTAACTTTGTCTCTTTGTCTCTGTCTTAAGAAAGAGCATAACACACCTAGTGGAACCAAACAGCTAGTGTGGTTAGTAGTTTAGGTGCATTCAAACTCAGTAGGAGCCTGTGAGCTGGAAGTCGAGTTTGCATATTGGTGTAATTCATCCTACTAAAATATAGTAAAAAAACTTGCAAATTAGGTCTGGGATAGAGAATACTTATTCACTGCAAAACAGGAATGTAATTAGCAACTGTGACTGTGAAATTGCCCAGATTGTAACTAATGCGCAGAGTGAATGGAGGTGTATATTATAAGCTACCCACATTTAAAATGTTTATTGACTTCACAGTTATATCATAATTCAAAACTAATGATAAATGATTCCCAGAATTTGCTTGAATGTGCAATACATCTCTTAACAGCAGGCCTCAGTTTGACTTCACACAAGGTGATACCGCTGCTGTTCATCTTACTGATCCTTTAAGAACAACTAAAAGAGGAAAGTCTATGAGTTGACTGTTCTAAGACATTCTTAAATGAAACTGTGTTGGATATGCTCAGGCTATGTGACATTTTTATGATGAGATGAGATATACAAAAACATTAGTAGATATTTATAAGGATTGGCTTGCACTTTAAATGCTTTATCATCAATTGCAAGCATTCAAATGCTTCTCAAGCAAGGATGGCGACAGTGTGACTGAAAAATATTTTACCTCAGCATTGTTTGGGTTTTTTTAACCTCCTTCAATATGAATGTCCATAACAGCAATTTTGTTTTCTTTGTGTTTTAGGATAAGCCTGACTTTCAGGACTCTGTAAAGGTTTTACTGGAGTTCAATTTCTCTGATCCAGAGAGTGGACCTGTTCTTGATAGCAACCTGCCAAATTCAATATCTGAATATGTAAGTCACCAAGGTTCTGTATTAATAACCAAAGTATTTCAGGTAAAATTCATAGCCCACGCAAGAGCTGAAAGTATTGTCCACAAATTGGCTGAAGAGGGAGGGTCATTGAGCCTGTTCAGAAGATGTTTCCTCCAAAAGTGAAAGCTTGATTCAATGTGCTTGGGAACCAGCCTGGGGTTTTAAAGCTGTCCAGAGTTAACTGAAGATGCAAGAGAGTACAAGCAATTTTATTGTAATTTTTTACATAGATAGAGCAGGGGCATGTTAGTCATATACTTTGATGGTGCTTGGCATCATTTATACTTCTACTATTGCCTCTTTTTCTAATATAGATGAATCACTTAGAAGGGAATGAGTAGAAAGCTTATGTTCCACCTGTGCATTTTACAGGATAGTGGCATGTTTAACTGATTAATATTAGGGAAGACTTATTTGATTGTCAAACAGAAGACCTTATATAATACTAGATAATGAATTGAAATGCAAGTATTTAATAATAATACTAAATGCAATAAAATTGAGAATAAAAATACTATTGTTGCAGATTCCTTTCACAAAAGATTGTGGAGCCAAAAATAAATGCATTTCAGATCTTGTTCTGAATGTAAAAGCAAGCATAGCTGGAGACAGGTAACTACACTGGGTTTATTGTGTCACTTGATATCTGTACAAAATTTCTATGTAAATTATACAGTCTATAGTCTAACAAGATAATGCTGTGGCATAATTTCCAAATAGAAACACTGTAGTCTGGACACTGAAAGAAGTTCTTCTTTATATTAAAAACCTATTCAAAATTTAAGATCTCCAACATTCTTGCCTTATTTTACAGCTCTTCTCCATTCATTGTGAAGTCACGCAATGATAAGTTCACAATCCAGCTCTCTGTGAAGAACAAAAAAGACAGTGCCTATAATACCAGAGTTTTGGTTCAGTATTCTCCAAATATTATTTTTGCTGGCATTGAGGTAGGAATTTTTCACATTATCAAATTTATCGTAATCTATATGGCTAGCGAGATCTGAGGAAGCCTTTTTATTAAGCCTGAATTTCACTGCTCTGACATCATCTCAGTTGATTGGAAGAGATTTCCTGGGAGTGCTGTCCTTGCTTATCGCTCTGAAAGGGTGTATTTATTTTGACCTGAGTGGACTCTTGCCTAGCCTCCATTAACTACAGATGCAAATTTCACAATGACGCTTAGACAGTAAGTGCCTGCATCTTAGATGAACATCACCACCATGAATCATCTGTACATCTGTAGAGCCAGAAATGCGTCGTTATTCATCAGTACGGCTCCTGAGCCCCTAAAATTCTCCTTTTGCACATGTATAGAAAAAGCTCTGTCTTGGTAGGACTGCTGCCTCACTGATCTCTTGGTAGATCAGTGCCTGCCTCATCCCTACCTCAGACAACATTGCCAAAGTAGCTGGTTTTCTGCTTATCTCAGCAGATATGCTATGAATTCACCTCAGTTCAGGTGGGAAACATTAGGAGAAGTTTGTTTTCTATCAACAGTCCTGATGGTGCACATTAGAAGTCAGGGATCCATAGCACTGTTGCTGACCCTGTGGCAATAATTTATGGAGTATGAATGTCACTTTCATTGCCAACTTAGAAACACATTTACAAAATTGCATGTAAAAACTGTGTACTTACACATATGTTGGTCTGCTAGACCCCATGACTAATTTGCATGTCCAGTTTGTATATAATTGCTAACATTCCAAACACTTTCCCTGCAAGGGAATAATGGCAACTAATTGATGTAGCTGTTCATAGGCGGAAATTGTTTTGCGGAAGTTGTGGCTTCTTATTTTTGTTCCAGTTCAATTAAGGCTTTGACTCTTACAATGTTTTGACAATGAAAAGTGGCAATGGTATATATGTTCAACAGACCCTTGATGCTTAGTCAAAATTTAAGAAGAGTTTGCACAAGGTCATGATTTCACTTTCTTTTTCTTTTAGGATATACAGAAAGATAGCTGTGAATCTAATCACAACATCACCTGTAAAGTGGGATATCCATTTCTAAAACCCACAGAAGAGGTAAAAAGTCCCCCTGCATGCAAGTTCTCCTTCCTCCATGTTGTTCTAAGGCCAGGACAGTCCCTATCACGTCTGAATTTCTTTTCTCTTATGTTCACCCCAAAACCTGTCCATGCATGTCTCCCAAGATATCCTTGACATGAACTGCACTGAGCCAGACAGGAAAACATCAGTTCTTCAGTACCCAGGCAGTCAGCTGTGGTATGTGAGGAGGTAATAAGTGCATAGTTGCCATCCCTGACACTGTCAGAAAGCAAGTGGCACACCTGGCCAGAAGGGTCTGTCTCCAGGTATATGGGATATGGTTAGGATATACTGATAAGACATTAGCTGCTGTGGCTTTCCACAGGTTGGAGCCTATGACTTTAATTATTTTGTATGTAAAGTTTAGTCAGTTTGTTGAAAAGGGAATAAGCTGGTACGTAGAAATGCTAAACTGGATCTGCCAAAGCCAGGCATCAAGACTTCACCTCTGCTCAGTGGGGAGTGAGAGGCCTTTCCAGCAAGCAGTCTACTTAAAATCGAGCTCCAGCTTGAAGAGCTCCAGTGATAAGTCTGTATCTCCTGCTGGAATAGAGAGGGAGCTTTAGCTAAACCAAGCCTTTGAAAATACGCATCCAAGCCTCACTTAAATAGTTCTGATATTGGATTGGGAAATATCAAATTGCATGCACGTAAGACAAACTGTCTTTCCTGTCAGTTTCTTGTCTGTTTCTCTGTCATATCAGGGCTGTGTTGCAGAAGCCTAACAGAGGGAAGATCAGGGGAGATGTCCTCTTACACTGCCTCCCACATACAGTTCCAGCTTGTGTCTTGGACTTGTAGGAATTAAGTCAGCTGTTACTTTCTTGCAGCCAAATACACATACTACCCAATGCTAGTGCCCACAATGCTCCATGCCCAGTTTTACTGGATTTTTCACATTTTCCTTTCATGCTTTGTTCGTTAGTTTTTCTGTAGCTATAGATCCCTAAATTTAGAAATTGCATACTCTCCTTTGCATTCAGAAATCAATTAGTCTCTGATTCATTGATAAGCATCCCTAATACATTCCGTTTTAAAGCCTTTTCCTGGCTCTTTTTAATATGAAGAAATAACTAAGACAACTTTCTCTGTGTCACTTTGTAATAAAGATTTGTACACATTAAAGGAAAAATAAAAGTCTGAGCTGAAAAATACTGTACAGTAACAAATAGTAGAATACTTGCTTCATATAAAATTACCCTTAAGTGTCAGGGTATGAAGAGGGACATGTTTGGGACATTGTTCCCAAATTTTCTGTAGTGCCAAATTGTGATAGGTTTGCCCTAGTTATAACGAGTAGGGAATTTTTGTGAGACCTAGTAGTCATTTATTTACATTGTAAACACTTCTGTACGGTATTCTAGGTATTTAACTATATATTAAGGGAGATTCCATCAGCCTTTTGTAGACAGCTCATCTCCACTGTAATTGCCAGGCTTTGAAACTTTGTTTCTTCCTCATTAGAGGAAAAAAAATGCTTGCAAGACCAGTTGGTTTCTATTAAGAATTATTTAGCTATGTATTTCTAATATTCCATATAGCAACTTTTACTGAGGCTTCTCAGTTCTGAAAATTTGAGGATTCTGTTTCATAAGTGGTAACTATTGGGTTTCCTTCTTGGTTGGAACAAATTCAAAAAAGTGGATTCATTCACAGAAAAGTGTTAAAATGTGAATAAGGATTCCATAGATAAAAGCAGCAAAAATGTGCTCGTTTTTCATCAGATCAAACCTTATTATTGTGCTTTTATTTCTTTTTCTTTTACAAAAATGTATAATGTATTTCTCCAAACAGATTTCCTTCAAAATATCATTCCAATTCAATGCATCATACCTCCTTGAAAATGCTACTGTTCATGTATATGCAACAAGGTTAGTTGCAGTCATTACTTCTTTACCTTCTGATTTTTCTTTCCCCTTAGGTAAGCCTACAGCGTTCTGTTTCGTAGTAAAACAAGGATGACTTTTCTGAACTCAGAAGTGGTTAAACAATCTGCAGAGCTGGCAGCTTTACAGATGAAGTCGGTCCAGCAGTGGACTGAGTGAAATGAATAAATAGATGTTTGTCCCTAAAGCCTGAGCATCACAAAAGTGTCATAATTTCCGGTAGTTTTACCATCAGAAAAAGTTTATTCACTTATAAAATTACTGCATACTTTAGCGTGAATCACAGTTTATGCTAAACATGCACAGAGCTGTAGGTATTTCAGTTTCTTAAGATCCCTTCCCACCTAGTAGTCCTGTTGCATCTGCACAGTCTGATCATAGAATCATGGAATGGTTTGGGTTGGAAGGGACCTTGAAGATCATCTAGTTCCAACCCCCCTGCCACAGGCAGGGACACCTTTCCACTAGCCCAGGTTGCTCAAAGCCCCATCCAACCTGGCCTTGGACACTGCCAGGGAGGGGGCATCCACAGCTTCTCTGGGCAACCTGTTCCACTGTCTCACCACCCTCACAGTAAAGAATTTCTTCCTAATATCTAATCTAAATCTACCCTCTTTCAGTTTAAAATTGTTACCCCTCATCCTACCACTACATGCCCTTGTAAAAAGTGATCTGAGTGGCATATGTTATTTTATTTTAGTGACAGTGAAGAACCACCTGAGACCTTGAGTGACAACAGAGGACACGTTACAATTCCAGTAAAATATGAAGTAGGATTAATATTTGTAAGGTATTGATGCTTCTTTGTACTTTTATTTGCTAGCGCAGTAAATAGCAGGTGTTCAAAGAGAATATGGTATTGTTTTGTTGTTGAGCTGTGCTCAGTATCTATAGGTGACAGTTTCTAGGCTCATGAACAGGAAGCACAGGGTTCATTGAAAAGAGCAGTTACATGAAATAATGGAGCAGTTACTGTCCCTATCTTTCTGTATCTCCATTTCATCTATTTAAATTTGATCTGCAGTTTGCAAGTACAACAGCAGCTTTTGTTGATTCTTGTACTTTGCTCTATTCATTCAAAGGCATTTCAGGTACATAAGAAAGCGAATACTTTCAGCTTCCTAATGGCCATGAGTTTGTGTCACTATAATATTGTATGGTGTGGTGTTTGATTTCCAGCTTCAAAAATTAGCCTTAATTTTTGGATTCTCAGGAGGTTGTTTTTATTATTTCAGACATAAACTTTAATGCAGGTCTTGTAGTACACTTTATTTTCAGAAATAGCTAGAATTCAATTAAATTCTATCCCTGAAAAACATTATGAATATTATCAGTAGACTACATTGCATGGTGCACAGGTGTGAATAATTAAGTCAAATTCATTTTGGGTGCATTTCATGGTTCAAATCCAGCCTTTTTTTGTCCCATAGGGAATAACATTGAATTTAGAATATGCTGTATTTGTTCTCTTTTTACTTGGTTCTGTCTTTCATAGGACCCTGCCTGTTTCACATGGCAATACTCAGGATAAGGGACTGCACAGCCAGAATAAGAACAGCAAAATCAAGGACCCTAATGTTGTTGGGAACAATATTTGCTCATTTTGTAGTTTTATCTGAACAAAACATTTAAAATGTACGTAATAAAAAGTGAGGAATACTCAGAAAATGTATGAGTTGAACTTCAGTGGAAGTAGCAGTGCCCTCTTAATTGCAAAACTAGTCCTGGAGGATTCATGAAATAATGAAAAGACCTATATTATTAACTGCTAGAGTTTTTATGAAGTTTGTGTGCTTATTGGGGTTTTTTGTGTGTTTTTTTTAACCCACAGTGTTTTCAAAGAGCATCATATTATAATTGCAGCAAATGATACCGTCCCTACTGCTATTAACACAACAGAGCAGATTGGGGATGAAGTTACTCTACATTATAAGGTAAGAAACAATTAAAACTGTATGATATAGGTAATGCCTTCATCTCTTTTTTTTTTTTCCATTTGGTTTGAATAGCTTAATGTGATAGCCTATTACTTAAATAGCAGCTATGCAACATGTTAAGCTTTCTACATGGGTATTTTGTGTTTAACACCTTTTTTTTCTTGCATGCTTCACAATAATGTGAGTCAGAGGTTCTCAGAGTGGTCCATCCCTGTGGAGTAGTTCTGGTAGGGTTTAGAGCTGCTGCCCTCAGGAGGGGAAAGAGAGCATGCCCTGGTGAATGAGAATTTGACCTACATTCATTGTAGTTTAGAACAGATATTTCCAAAATCCAGTCAGCTTTGAAAAAGGCAAACGCCATGCTCCAAGAATGTTGTCTTCCTAATGGAATGAATACTGCAAACTAAAATCACTTGGAAAAAATATTTAATGGACTACAAGCCCAGCCTCAATTTGCAGTAGGACTGAATTTAGTTATCTTGAGAGCATCCTTGTTTCCCAATGTCAAATCCAAAGTTGAACAAGGGTCCCATATACAAAGGATAAAAGTCTCTGAATCAACTTCTGTCTGTGAAAAATGGGCTATGGAGAAGTTCTCGGTCTCACTAAATAGCAATGGCAGAGGGGTTTTTTTCCCTATTTTTTAGCCCATGTACAGTGTTTTACTCAGCTAATTCTTTAGTCTAAAAGTTCAAATCCAGTAATCTCAAAGCTCTTGTGGACGTTTAAGACATTATTCATCTCATTTCAACACCTTCGCTTTCTGAATGTAAAAGCTGGTGGACTGCAGAGCGTACCGTTTATGATCTCTTAAGCAAAACTCAGCTCTGCAAGCAGCTTATCACAAATGAGTCATCAGAAGAAAAAAGTTAAACAGGTTCTTGAGTATTTATTAAGCTCATTCACTTCAGAGACAGGATCACCAATTCCCCTGCCAGCAATTCCACCTAGGCATTTTCTCCATCCTCGGCCTCAGCAGGCCTGTTCAGAAGGAGCAGCAGCTTATAGAGGTGTCCTGTGATCTTCTCAGGGAAAACAGGGGAGAGGAGCAGGTGAGCAGGAGGGCTGTTGGCTCAGCACACCTGAGGAGGAACCAGTGGGAGCCACCGCTGGTACAGTGGCTCCTCTCCCATGTTAAAGCATTTTGGAGGCTTTATTAAAAGTTGCAATGACATGACCTTAGATGGAAGTCCCAGATGATAAGAGGATACAGTAAACAAGATAACAAGAAGAAATTTGTGTCAAAATGGCCCCATTCATTCTGTTCTTTTGATTTCCTGCAATAGAGCACTAAAATCACTTGGAAAAAATATTTAATGGACTACAAGAAATTTAATGAAATATAACAAGGGCAAGTGTAGAGTCCTGCATCTGGGCAAGAACAACCCCATGTACCAGTACAAGTTGGGGGCAGACCTGTTGGAGACCAGTGTAGGGGAAAGGGACCTGGGGGTCCTAGTGGACAACAGGATGACCATGAGCCAGCAGTGTGCCCTTGTGGCCAAGAAGGCCAATGGCATCCTGGGGTGTATTAGAAGGGGTGTGGTTAGCAGGTCAAGAGAGGTTCTCCTCCCCCTCTACTCTGCCCTGGTGAGGCCGCATCTGGAATATTGTGTCCAGTTGTGGGCCCCTCAGTTCAAGAAGGACAGGGAACTGCTAGAGAGAGTCCAGCGCAGAGCCACGAAGATGATTAAGGGGGTGGAACATCTCCCTTATGAGGAGAGGCTGAGGGAGCTGGGTCTCTTTAGCTTAGAGAAGAGGAGACTGAGGGGTGACCTCATTAATGTTTATAAATATGTAAAGGGCAAGTGTCATGAGGATGGAGCCAGGCTCTTCTCAGTGACATCCCTTGACAGGACAAGGGGCAATGGGTGCAAGTTGGAACACAGGAGGTTCCACATAAATATGAGGAAAAACTTCTTTATGGTGAGGGTGACCGACCACTGGAACAGGCTGCCCAGAGAGGTTGTGGAGTCTCCTTCTCTGGAGACATTCAAAACCCGCCTGGATGCGTTCCTGTGTGATATGGTCTAGGCAATCCTGCTCCAGCAGGGGGATTGGACTAGATGATCTTTCAAGGTCCCTTCCAATCCCTAACATTCTGTGATTCTGTGATTAACAAAGACCACAGAAGAATGTGTCTACTAATTCACAACAGGGTGTTCTCAGGGAAAAAGTAAGAGTTCATCACTGCACTTTTTGCATAACTGACTGTGGAAATGTAAAGAAAAAAACACAGAAGAAAAGAAAAACACAGGAAAGGAAAAAACTCAGAATCAAATACCAATAAAATAAGGAAAGTACTAATCAAAACATTTTCTCTTTTTTATAGATTGAAAAAGGTGAACACTTTCCAATGCCAAACCTCACACTGCAGATCGTATTTCCCAATGTGACAGCAGCCAAGAACACTCTTCTATACCTTACTGCATTGTCACATTCCCAAGTAAGCTAGGAATTTGTATTTTTATGATTAATTTAAATTTGAAATTTTTGTGGTAAGGAACTGCAAAATGGAAACATTTGGGATTATGCCTTGCTTCAAGGTAGATATTGCTTGTAGTCTAAAAGACAAGATGCTGAGGTGTTAAGAGTATGTACGGATGTGCATAAGAAGACAGAGAGATAAATTTTCTTAAAAGGAAACAAGCAAATTTAAAATGGTGTTGAACAGTAAGTGGACTTTAACAAGGTTAATTTGATATGAGAGGTCCAGACTGAGGTGAGCAACAGGAGTTTCTTTCTTAATTTTGCCTACTGAGCCTCAGATTATCTCCGTTGTCAAGAGTGCTTATTGCAAATGCTGTAGTCCTGCTGTGTACACCTAGAGCTCAATCTCCTGTTCAGTCCTCTTCTTTCTGTTACTGAAATTAACCTTCCTGCATGTCTGCTCTCCAGCACTAGCAGTCGTCTGGCTTCTTCCTTCTCTGGGGCACTGAGACATCTTGAAGGGGATGGTAGGTCATGTCTTTCAAATGCTCTTCACTTCAGCTCTCATTTCAGTTTTTCCAATTCATTGCTCCAGAGCAGCTGGAGGAGATCACAACTCCAGCAAATCTCATGATTCCAGATCTGCAGATATTAAAACTAGAGCTATATCAATAACTGGATGGCTGAAGAACTCAAATATCACTAATTGGTAACCTAAACCCCCTTTTTTTTTTCTTTTATCTTTCCCTCAGAGACACACACACATATGCACCTCTCTCCAAACATTTCACTTAGTTTTGAGGTGTTGCACCACTTAAAAAGAAACTAAATGTTCTAAACGAAAGTTCAAGGTTCACTTTAAAACAAAAAATCCAAAACCTCCAAAGTATTTCATGTTTAGAATACAAAGAAATTGTGTCTGTTCTTAAATTCCTTCCTCCATTATTTTCATTCCTAGGCAGTCATCACATTTGACCCAAGTTTGCACATAAACTTAACAAATCTGTGCATTTTTCTGTGGGTATAATTCATCTACCACTAGCTACACCCTAGTGATAGTAGTGTGCCAGAGTGCACGTGCAGGGGATTTGCAATCCTCTTCACGCTAGCAATCTGAAAGTGAATGAACTGATTGATAAAAGCAAATTCCCCCTCACCAAAGACACCAAAGGATTTCCCAGTGCCTTTGAATGAACCATGGAGGTCTAGCAGTGCTCCAGCACCTGCTCCCTGTTCCTGGGCGCTGCAAAGGGGGCTCCTGAATCCTGCACTTAACCTGCCTGTCTGCTTGCTAAGGCAGAACCTCTGTGGATTCCCATGCAAAAGCTATTTAGGCATTTTAATAGCCAGCTCTTGCTGATTCCTGTAGTGGTCATCTTGCAGGAAGCTCTTGTTTGCTTCTACAGATGTTTGAGTAGCTGGATAGAGTTTAGGTTAACTTATCTCATAAAAAGCTCATTTGTTGTTTGAATAATGATAGTTCAATACCTACACCATCTGAATTTCCTATTCCGGACTCTTGCAATATGCAGTTTTATTGCATTTAGCGGTTAGTAAATATTGTTAATGTTATTAAATATTAAATAATATTAATGTTGGCTTGTTTCCAGAGCATTTTTTTGTAATAGATTGGATATTCAGACAATAAGAATAATATTTGTATTTCTGCTAACAGAATGCCATCTGCCAAACTAGTTACTCTGTAGATCCCTTGAAGATCAGCACTGGGAAACCATATGTGTTGCCAAAAATAAAAGAACCTACAAAGGATACAATTATGGTAAGCCTACACAGAGTATATATATTCATCCCAGATATTAACCCAGATATTTTAACTGAATACATTTGCAATAAATATATAAAAGCTTCTCTCAAACTGTATCCTATGGAGACTCACTTTGTCTTAATAGCCTGAAAAATCATCTTTATGTAAGTAGCTATAGTTTTATTTGGCTAAAAACTGTATGCGAAACTGAATTTGGGGTGGTTTTTTTTTTAAATTTAACAAATGTGTAAGTAACAGTAGCACTTTCGACAGCTGAGTAAATCTTCACCTTCTATATTCCCATCGTAATTAATAAATAGTAATATTTTAAAAGCTTCTCATCTCCCTTGTAACTTTTTTAGATATTCAGTTGAAAATACTTTCAAATGCTAGCACTCTGATCTGACAGATCTTCCATGCAACTGGTAGAAATGTAATTGATGGATTTGGAAAGGATTTGCCTCTCTCATTTAGATGGAAGAGTCGCAAAGTAATTTTGCTGCCATAGTTATGTTGGCATGTCAGGGGGAAAACTCCTCAGCACAGAGGTACAAGTTGAGTTTCTGGTGCAAACGAAACCACGACATGAGAATTTTGTCATGCTTATCATAGTCCTTCACAGAGGTGATAAATGTCTAGGCTAAGCAAATATTTCCAAAGTGTTGAACATAATTCTGCTGCCCTCCCAGCTAGCAAGTGATATTGGGAAGTAAAGATTCTTAAATTTTCACACACATATCCTGCCCTGCTTGAAAATTCAGGTGTCCCACAATTTGAAAGGATCAAGAAACACTGCAGAGAAGCCATAGTTGTGTTGGCAGAAAAACACTTGCTGTTACAGGCTGTGCCTCCTCTGGGTGCTCTGCTGATGCCTTTTGCTGCATACCTACAGTAACAGAGCTTCCTCAAGGCTAAGCGAGCCTGCAAAAACTGAGTCTATTCTACCACAGCATGAGTATCTCAACTTGGTTTATATACTGCAGTGTCATTTTAACATAAAAAGCCCCCATAATTAATGTCAGTTTAGTATTGGTGTCATAGCAAGTCTATAATCTGTATATATAGTAGTTTACATGTTCTTGTTTTAGTAATGTGAAAAGTCTCTGTCCATGAATTAATATTCATGCTGGTGCCTTTTAAACAGGACTGTGATACATACAGCTGTGCATCTATTAATTGTGCCCTGGTGCCATCTGACATATATCAAGTGAATGTTTCATTAAGAGTATGGAAACCTACCATCATAAAAGTAAGTAAATCCCATTTGTATGTCTAATGTCTATTAAAATGATACCTTTCATTTTCTTAAGTCTCCACAGTCCCCTAGTATTTGAAATCGTTTCTCTCGCTATTTTAAAATTTCCTCAAAACTGAGTTATATGCATTTTATTATCCTTAAAGTAAGTACTTAGAACTTAGCAGGAATTTCAAAACTTGGTAAGAAGACACTCCTTACTTATTCTGTATTGATGGCCCTTTTTTTAATACTTACTTACGTATCCACAAATTCTAATTCAGCAGATGAAAGGAGAGGTACATAGAGGCATATAATTTTTAAATAAGTTTTAATCTGGAAAGATTTGTCAAGTCTAGAAAGGATTTTTTTTGATCAAAAAAGAGCAGAGGAGGAAAGAGTCCACCTCAGAGCACACCTCAGGATTGTCTGATGGTTACAACAATGACAGGCTGTGCTCCGTTTTGCTCAGTGGATAAATTTCTGACATTGAGCTCCTAGTTTGTGTCTTTGTTTTTCTCTGGAAAATGACAGGACAGGATGGGAGATACAGCAGAATTTTAGAAAGCCCAAATCTGTCCCTGTGGCTAAAGTAGTGTTCCAGGATGAATTAGTATTTCTTTGAAAACTCTGCTCTCTACTCTTTCAAAGCTGTATTGCCATCTTGCAAACAGTGATATGTGTGCTGAAGGTGACACACACGAGCAGCTTCACCGACTTTCACACTTTTCAGCATCTCCCAAAACTTTAGCATTATGTTTTGCTTTCACCCTTCTCATTTCTACAAAGCTTTCTGCTTCAAAATATCTAATTATAAACCATAGCCATTCCTCTCTTCTTCCAGGCAAGTATTCACAGCTTAACCCTTGTTGTGAAGGCATTACTTAGGAGTGAGAACTCATCACTGATTTTGAGAAATGACCATCAAAAACTGGAGGTAAGAACATGATAATTCATGGATTTACTCTTCATAGGTTTTATTGTGCTACTGAATCATTCATTACTAGTGAACTCATTGTTACCTGTTGTAATGTATTATCCTACTCTAAATAAAAGTAAATTATTTTGTATTACAGTAGAAATGTCAGAATTAGTCAGATGATACCAAAATCCCATTACCCACCAATGTACTTGGGTGAGAAGAAGTACTGTCTGAAGTATTTCTGCCTGATGCAGAATAAATGCTTCCTGCATTTATGTAAATTAAAAGCATAATTAAAGTTCTTTTAAGGAATCAATAGTATTTTAAAAATTGTACTGGGTCATTTATAAGTGATCCATTGTATTTTATTTATTATTTCTTTATTTATTATTTCTTTCCACTTCATCACCCAGAACATATATTTGAAAGAGGATCTTTCGTTTTTCAGAAGTTCCCTGTCATTTTCTTAGATGAGAAAGTATGTAATATTGTAGTGTCAGATATAAAGAGAAATGTCTTTAATTTTGCTAAATTTGTTATTTATCCTTTAATACTCTTTATTCCAAGATGTTTATAGTGGTTAATGCATTGTTTTTCTGTGATAACTTGTACATGCAGGGACTTCTTTACTACAATGTACGTTTTTAAGCAAAAGTCTTATTATGTGTTACTATTGTTAATATCCCCAAAATGTAAAGCAAAGTAATATCCAGTGTGAATTACATCTTGTGCAAAACATTTTTGAAATACAAACATCTCAGGTCAACTATTAGCTGGTATTGTATCCAGGCATTTCTTTTAAGAGACAGCTTAAAATTCAATCCAGTAGTGAAAACACAGCTGAGAGGCTTGCAGATAATGAGAGCTGCCTTTACAAACCAAAGAACTTCAGAATTAACTCTTTTAAAGACATAATTTCAAGTTTAGTGTTCAGATCTTCAGTGCTTTTTTGAACTATAAAGTTGTGTCTCTAATAAATTCTTCAGTTAAAATAATTCAAACTCTTACATGGTCATGTTTATTAAAATGTGATTATTCCTTATTTCAATGTAGTTTACACCAGATATGCCTGGTTTACAATCAAATTAGTATCTGCACAGCCTTTTACACTTATTTCATTTAATTGGTTTAGAAGCTTGTTAATCACTGCCATCTTTCCAAGAGGCAGGCACTGGGTGATGAAGAATATACTAAAGAAAGTCCCTAACATATACTCCAACTACGCATGGTTTTGATCCTGTATCCTTTATAACAATGACTACTGACTTATAGCAGGGCCGACCCTCGTGAAATGAATGCACTTAAAAAGTGCAAGATATTATGTAAATACAGGGTTTCATGTTGGAGATTATTTTCTCAATTCCCTCCTACAAATTCCTGTACTTAGAATGAAGTGGTACCCTGGAAAATCACTGCATACTGATAAAAGTCATGCTGCTGTGTTGATGTTTTAGAAGGACAAGTTATTTTTTGCTTACATTCTGAACACTTTGCAGACCATGATTAAGATTTCCAAAGAACTCCCACCGGGTACAGTCCCCTTATGGGTTATCCTCCTGAGTATCTTCGCTGGACTCTTGATTCTTGCACTGCTTATATTTGCTTTGTGGAAGGTAAGCTGCGTGTTCTGTTCTCATGAAAATAAACAAATATGCTTAAATTTTCTGCTGTGTCTTTCTATAACCAGAACCTCACAGACACTAATATTATCTAATAAGTAGAGTGAAATCTTGTAGAAAGGACAAAATAACTAATAACACTAGATTTTTCTGATATGTAACATGCAACGCTAACCGATTGAAACCTGTATTGCCAGTATGTTTTGAAAAGAAAAATAAAAAGAAATTTTAATACTATTAAGGGTTTATTAAGAGGTTTTTTTATTAGCTTTGACTGCGGCCTTTCATAACCAGGTTTTCTCTTTGTGCAAGAGATGCTAGGCCTGTGGTGTAAGTATTGCCACAAGTGGGCACTCTTCTTCAAGCTAAATATTTAGTTTATACTTGCTAGAAGGTCACAATTTGTAAATTTCAACATGCATGAACTCCTAACAAATTTGGCAAGTATAAAATAAAGTATTGTTTATTCAATTGAGTACCAAATATTATTAAGCGGTTTAGCCTTTGACATTATGTGGGCATAACAATGATTCAGCAATCGCTCACTGTATATTAGCTGTACTCTTTTTGTCTGCTTTCATGACATGAAAACTCTTTAGTTTTTCCGTTCCAGGAAAAACAGTGTTGTACTTCAGTGATAAAATATTAAATGACATTTGACTGTACTGAAAATATTAAAATAGTAGTAAGAACCAGCACATGAATGCCACCAATATGGGTTGTATGCTTTGAGCAGTTCTTAGTCACTTTTTTCTTTTCTGCAGGCTGGGTTTTTCAAGAGACCACTAAAGAAGAAAATGGAGAAATGAAGGAAAAAAAATGCAGAAGTTTTTGCTCAGGTCTGCCTCAAAAATCTTACTGTAAAATTTTAAACTTAGATATACATACACCAGTCACAATGTTTTCTGAACTCTGGTGCATTAATAAAACAAGAAGCAGAACAAGAATCAGCAAATCAAGTACACATGCAAAGAAATGATGCAAAGGAAGAATAAACAGCCTTATAACATTTTGTGATACTCAAGGACATACTTTCAAGTGTTACTAATTTTTGGAGAGTAACAGAGTTCAAAGAGTGTAATGGTTTTTAATATGGAGAATGCATAATCATATTTTTGTATACTTATGTATGTGGAATCATTTTTCATGCCAAATTATGCAACAAGTCAGCTTGTATGTAGCAATCCCAGTCTTTTTTATCACCTTATGATTTTCAAAAGGAAAAAGCATAATTTTCAAAATTTCCTCATGTCAGTTCTGTGAGAGCAGACTGTCAGTTCCTAAAGTAGAGCATGCAAACTTTGAGAATGCACCAAATACTGTATGGTAACTCATGTGATGACAATTCAGAAGACACACACCTGCAGAATTTTCAGTGAAAATTACCGAAATATCTTGGACTTCTCCTTCTGCTTGTTTTAGTGCGTCCAGCTGAACCCAGGATACTCCAAGAAAGAGATTTTTATGGTCAAGCAGACCATAAAGGATTGATCCATCAAATTGCGTAACTGTTTGAACTTGAAACAGTTTTTTGGCAGGTCTAAAAATGTATGCACAAAACATTCAAGCCCATCTGATTGCACACTGTACTCAAATAAGCAGGGGCACAATTGTATCTGCAAATTGGAATGTCCATATTTATGCAGAAAATGTTTAGAGGTACCCTGAAAGTTTGACTCTTGCTGTATATCTTGGAGTAGCCGGGAGGGTGCTTCATAAACTGTCACTGTAAATGTGTAGCTATTTAATCCAATGAGTTTAAAGTGTACAAAATAATAATTAACAAAAGAGCACAAACAGGACACTCAGCACTGGCAAGCTTCTTCTAGCATTATAAGTCACACCTCGTCTTTGTCACTTAGGAGTTTAAGAAGTGATGAAGAATTTGCATACTAAATAAGCACTTAACAAATGGTGTTTATTTTGTGTCAAAGATTAAAAGTTTATATGAGAATGCACTGAAATTTAGATAGCAAAAGATTTCTTTAAACCTATTTAGACTGTTCAGTTTCCTCCTTTCTTTCACACACTTCTTTTCCTTCCACCATGATCTCTCCCTGGGGCTCTTGGGCTGTGCCTTGTCCTTGAGAGCTTCCTATATTAGTTGCAGCCACACAAAATTAACAGAAGAAAATGGAGGCGTGCTGGCAAAGTGCGATGTCGCCTCAGCGTGAGATGACTTGGTATTGATTGCCAATAGATCAGAAAGTATTGAGGAGACATACTAAGTTCTAGAAGACGTAATTGTTTGCAGAAAAGCTTTGCCTTGCCTAGGAAGCCAGGAAAAATTGTTCCTCCTCTTGGTACAAATGTCACTGAAATGAAAAAAAATCATTGCAGTTTTCCAAAAGGTTTTAACTTAGCATTGACTTTATAGTAATAGCTTAAAAAGCAGTAATATATTTTATAAAGACTTTTTTTTTCTTTAAGAGACCATAGATTGGGTAGAACGTGCTGGCAAGTATAACTCTGGAAGTGTGCCAGAAGGTGCTTTATTGTTTGAAAGACTCTGTCACTCTTACGTCCCTTCTATTTAGTTCCTAAATTAGAGAGAGTAGTTGTTGGGAAAGGCTGAGACTTATGTGAATGCAGCAAGTAGGATTAAGTTTGAAAGTGTTTGCAATTTCTCCTTGTGTCTGTGGGAACAGTGGTTTTTTTCATAACAGCGGCCTGCTGAAGGTAGCAGCGTGACTCAGAGGAGCGGGCAAAGCCCTCCGTGGGAACGCTGTGGGTGGCTGTGCTTTGCGGAGCCTGGGAGAGCCACCGAGTCGGCCAACTTGCTCACTGTGCTCATCTGCACGCCTGAAAGCACGCTCTATCCAACGGGGTACGAGGTGAGCTGCCCTGGTTCTGAGCACAGAAGGAAGACTTGAATGGAAGCAGTAGCGGAGCTGTGGATAGAATCCCTGCTTCATTCATCGTGCAAGTAAAATAGTCCTCGAAGGAAGGCAAAAATCCATTTGTTGAACAGTGAAGATAAAGTAATATTCACAGAGGTGTTTTCAGTCCCATGTGAGATGCAGGTTTCATTTTAAGAAAATGTATGATTTTGCCAATTTCTTTGAAAGATTTAAATGGCACCTGTCACCATAGCACCTGAATGCCTCAGAATCGTAAATGTTTCTTCCTTATAGTATCTCTGTAATGGCATAGCAGTGCTGTTGTCCTATTATGGTTTTGTAAAGGAACAGAATCATGAAGGAATTGTGACTCACCTATGCACACATAGAAAGTCAGTGCTAGTAGAGGAAATATTGATATTTATTATCATTCAGCCAGTTTGTTAACCATGAGATCATTTTTCCTGGCTTCATAAAATTACTCACAAGTTGTGCAAGCCACACATCATTCTTATGCAGCATACTTTTGTTTTGTTTAAGTGTTTCACTTTGTAGTTATGATAAGCTGTTAACCAGAGCTTTTTACTTTTCTGATGACATTTCATGTCTTATTTTAAAGCATCAGCCTAACAGAAAAAATCTCAAAAGAACAGTCCATTTCCCTAAAGACTACGCAAAAATAAGCATTTTATCCATGCGAAGTATGTTTGAGATCAGTGTGCCATTCTTTTTAGACTTGCTTTGCACTGTAAAAACAGTAATAAGCTTCATGTAACCACACTGCTTTCCTCTTTGTCATGATGCTTTCTCCCTTTTCACTTTTGTCCTATTATCAGATTTTCAAATATAGTATCTATTTAAAATACAAGTGTGTAATGGGGATATCACTATAGCACATTATTCTTACACAGGCTAAATTAGTAAAATATTTTTTTTAATCCATAACAGCCCTTCCAGACAGCACTGCAAGAGCAGTATTTTACTGCTTTTCACTATATACAACAGGAAAGCCTACTGAAAGCAATATTGCAAACGTCAGGAACATCTCACTGAAATTTGGCAGGCACAAAAAATATCAGAACAGCCTGTAAGCTGTTTTGTTTCTATAAGAAGACACATTAGTGTTGTAATATGATTCTAATAACTAACAAGCTAAACATTTTTTCATTCAAATAAAAGCCTGTAAAAAAAAAAAATAATAAATTGAGTGTATAACCAGAGCTTCAGCAACAGAGGGAGTCTGGCCCAGCTCAGTTCCTTACTTCAGCACTGAAGTAGCTAATCTTAGAGGGAAAGGACAAGCTACATTTCTATAGTGTAAAACTTCTCTGGAAAGGAGCAAGAGCTTTTAACCATCACTCCTGCTTCAATTTGAGGCTGTTCTAGAGGTTAGTGATCCCGTATGTAATTTTAGAAGACTTAGAAAACAGCATCTACATTAGAGCAACCTCCCCCTGTGCTTATCTGGTGTCACTCTAGGTTTGTATTATGAGCCCTTGCTACAGACACAACCCACCTATCCTGATGCCTTACCTGAACCCTTTAGTACCTATCCTGTGCTCAGTCATTTTGAGCATGATGTTCCTCTTCTGCAGAGTTTGAGTCAGGGGAATCCACCTTCAACTGGAGCCAAGGGGTTTTGTCTCATTTGGCACCAAGAGGCTGGAGTTAGGGTCATTGATGAATTCCACATAGTCTAATTGTTTTAATTTCTTGAATTAACTATTGCATAGATGATGATCTCATTCAAAAATAAAAAAAAATAAAAGCAGAGCAAGAGAATCAGAATGTACTGTTGTTAATTATACCACTTAACAGGAATAAGAGGGGATTTACATCCTTTTTATGAAAATCACAACATTCTGTACAGCATTTTCTTTTGCCTGTAAAAATATTCCATGTGTTATAGTGAGTAAAAAAAAAAATAAAGAATCTAGCGAGCCTCCTTTGTAGTTTGTTTGCTGTTCTTTGATATAAGAATAATATAAAGGCATCTCGGTACCTAAAAACAAATCCATCTATGTGTCAATAGAATGCTATTGTAGAAATAAGCATTCTTGCACAGCATAACATCGAGGAAAACTTGAATGTGGTCAAGCTGTCAGAAATACATTGCCATTAATTGAATGGATTCTGTAGTTACAGCCACATTTGAAAGCTTTTCAGAGGACCATATGACTTTCTGACACAGATTTGTTTTCATGACATAAAAGTGGAAGACACATTCATTCATCTAACCATTCTTCCTATCTAGTGATTTTTCTGTACAATTTATTCCTATGATGCAAATAGTCCATTGTCTTGTATAATTGTAAATGATTCACATGATCTTCATTAAAGCCTAGTAAACATTTGTATCAAAACTTCCTAGAAGTCAAAGATTACACCTTTTATATCACAGTTAACTTTTAGAAAACATTACAAACCATGTAATTACTTAACTGTTATCTCATCAGAGACTACTTTGATAGTGAACCACAATTCGCTAATAGCAACATCCTGTCTAGTCATAGGGGAGTGCTTACCAAATGTCCTACTCTATATATCTGATCATTAGAGTTTGTTGGACGTTTTCCATGGGAGTATTTTAATGAAAATCAGGGAAAAAAAAAGCCACTTCTATTTCTGTTTGTTTGTTTTAAATCGCTTTTCAATGGAATTAAAAAAAGAACTAGAATCACTTTCTCACAGCAAGAAGTGTAGTATTATGTATCATTTGCACAAAACTGGATTATAATTCATTGCATTTAGCAGAAGCAGCCCTAACACTTCACAGTCCAAAGGCAATAGCAGTTCATGCAGTAGGTGTGGTTTGAGCCCTGTAAGAATGAAGAGTCATAAACATTAAAGCACTGATGAAGTTTTAGTAACAACTGGCTGATACCACAGTTTAGACAGCACAACTGGATTCTGTTTAAAGAAGCAGATGATGAAGTGCGCTATCCTCAACGCAACCGTGTTTTAATTACAAAGACTGAGGGCTGAGACCCCAGAGATATTGGACTTTGCTCGTTCAGTCAAAAAAAAAGTGTGAGTAAAAGACCCGCAGGCAGATTTTTCTTCTGACGCTAGCACAGTGGGGCATAGTGCTCCTTTACTGCTTTTCCCCTCTCCTGCACTTACCTTCTGCCCTTCTCCCTTTCTCAATGTTGTAAGACTTCTCAGAAAGGACAGACATTCCTCAAGGGCTCACCAAATGTTGCACCTGCTACGGATTTTCAAAGAAATCGGAGAGGGAGAGAAGTATTCAAAGTGGATTGCACATTTAGACCTAGTGGGCCAGTCGTCTTGGCACACTTTGTCCATCGCTTCACACACTCTCTGTTTACTTTCAGCAGTGGCCATGGTGAAATCCTGCTTCTCAGTTATGGTTCAGCTTGATTTGGTATAGGAAGTTAGTATTTGTTGCAAAGCTTCACCGTATCTGGTTCAGTATTACACCTGGTCCTTAAGGTTTATTCATCTTAAGGGTGCTAATGTTCTTCCGCCTGGGTTAATGGGATAGGATCTCCCTCTCTAGTGAAAGTTTCTTCATATCGTCTTTCATTACAGAGCCTTTTCATCTTGTCAGAGAGAATAAGACGAAAAACAGAGGCTCTCCTCAGTTTTCTCTAAAAAGCATTTGAAGTTTTGCAATTTTGTGACAGTAGACATAGTCTGAGAAAAGTAATTAATTTTCTTTCCTTTTGGGGAACTGTATACGCAAACCTTGCTGAGTATTCTCATCTTATGGCCCAAATTAATAGCCATTAATATGTCACTTTCTAGTTTGCCAGCTCATAAAATCTCACTGACAAGAGCATATTACTCTGGCCTCAGTCATTTTACACTATGCCACAACAGACACTATTACACCTCAAAACTTCTAGGGTTCAGCTGAAACTTCCCACTACTCTGTTAGCCAGAATAAAAGAGTTCTGATGGTATTGGTGCTGTAGGTTTTGAGATGCTCTGGGACCTCAAAAACTACTGAGTTGCTTTTTGCTGTTTATTTGAGGGATCTGCCAAAATTAATTCACAGTCTCTGGCCTCCTTTATGTCGTGAATTTCCAGTATTTGGAAAGATGCCTACAGCTCTCAGCAAACAGCCATTAGCAAATATAGTTAGAGAACAATACGTGTCTTATAACATCCTGCTGCAAAATAGTTTGTCCCTACATGCAAAGCGCCTTCAGGTTTGATTCCAGTTATTGAGGGCTAGCCTGTTCGCCCCTCCAAGGGAATTTTTCTTATAGGATAAGTAAGATTTCTGCAATCTGATAAGGAACACTTTTGTACATCCAGTCAACTAGACGACACTTGATCCCATTACCACATTATATTCCCCACCCACCTGTCTGATATTACATCTTTAACTCAAGGTTTAGCAGCTAATGGTAGATAATGTAGCAAACGATCAGTTGAGAATACTTCCAATTCAGCAGTTATGTATATACCAAAAGGTATTTTTTTTATATTCCCTATTATTTTTTATTAGCTTACATGTTTAAGCTGCAAACAATGTAAGAAAGAAAAAGGAAAAAAAAAAACAACACCAAAGCAATGCATTAAGACTTAAATTCACCTCACCTAATTAATTTAAAATTCAGTGTGATTCAGTAGGAAATGTTAAGGGAGTCAGGTTTGCTAAATAATGCCTACCAAATGATTGAGCAACTTTTTGTGGCAGGCAAATAAAAAAGAAGACTGGATAGGGTTCCATTCCAGAAGACTGGAATTAAGATTCCACAGACTAGAAAACAATTACTACGTTTTCAAAACAGAAATGTTCAAAAATGTAAATAAAGGCATATTCTGAGGAGATAGAGGTTCTCGTCTTCTCATAATGTACTTATAACTCCTATCTGAGAAATATTTTCAAGATACCCACTATTTTTATGACTTCAAGTGGTTATTGGAGCTGTATCAAGGTTATTGCTTTGGTTAATGGGCTGAAGTTGCCAGGGTAGCACACTGACTGCTCTAGAGAGCACGAAATTACGTAAGCTGCATTAGCAGGCTCCCGTATAGGGCCTCACTTTTGGGGATCACAGGTAAATGAGAACATTTCTTTATTGGCTACCGTATTTCCCTTTAATATAATTTCCCCATGACAGACACAAGCTTTGCTCACCTGGAAAAAGAATCTGTAAAAATATGCATATACTCCGTGCTAGGCAGGACATAGTTTGGTCAAAACAGCATGAAACAGGTAAACGTGCACTGGTACATCTAGAGTAAGAAGCAGTGCTGTGCATCGGGAGCAGGACTGGAGAGTGATACAGCTATGACTGAGGATACGATGCCCACACTATATGCCTTTTGAAGTATTTACTTTGAATCCTGTCTTGAATATCAATTTCATATTTATTTTTCAGAGGACAGCCTTACTTTAAAGGACATGAATATTAGTCCTGCAGGACTGCTCTTCAGCTCAGAACACTGGCATACTTGCCTTTGCCTGTAGTGAAAAGGAGCATTAAACTACCTACGGCTGCTGTGTTTTGTCCTTAAAATCCTGACTTCTTCAATATTCGATCCCGTTTACTCCCTCCAATGTTCATATTACCTGGTTAAGAAATCAAGTGCATGCTGACCCAGCCAGAGTTTCATTTTGCCATGCTCTGTCTTGAGTCTTTGTCACCTCTATTAGCCCTTTTCTATTCATTTTTAACAGTTTTTGTGGAAAAGAGGTTACTTGGTTTAAAATTTTTACTCTAGGATGGCTTGTGTAACAAGATAGGTTACTCTTCATCACCATGTAAGAAAATCAACTTCCCAAAGTGGATTTGGATGATTCTCAGAGGGTTTGAGATGCATGGGGAGGTAAAGGAGGCAGCACCATGGATTTTAAACCGATCAGCCTTTTGTCTGCTTTTGTAACCCATCTGCAATTTTCTTTGTGTCTGTGTGTGTGTGTGTTTGTTAGTTTTCAGCAGCACCAACAACCTTACTGCCTCCTTACAGCCTGTACAAGTGCTAGTGCTACCACAAGAGGTGGAGCTGGGAATGCTCAGACAGGTAAAGAGGAGACTGAGTCCAGACTTACTTTGGTTTAAAAGCACAGCCAAAGAGTGAGACAGAACGAAGACATCACCTATGGCAGGCGTGATCCATTAACTGCTCTACCTTGTGCACAGGGAGTGTGCATGTGTGTGTCCCTGGGGAGGAGGCTCGACATACCACTTTACACATTACGCTGCATATTACATACTACTTCAGGTGTCTGACACACCAGTCCTCCTGAAGTATATGACTGCTTTTCCCTTCAAGTCAGCATCACAGGTATTTCTGAAATCTGCATAGAGGGAGTCTTGCTGCCTGAATTAGCTGTTCACCCTTTGCACGCAGAGGCTTTCAAAAGGAAGTGAGACTACAGGATATTTTTAACTATCACTAATCTTCTGCCCTCTATGCAGATTCCCAGTAGGGGAAAGCAACTATCTTGTTAATAATACAATATTAAGAATACAGATATTTACCTATTATAGTCAAATCAGGCATGTTATTCTCAATAACGGCTTGGAATTAAACCATAATGAGCTAAATACTAAAAATAATCAATCCTTATATATACTAAGAAGTCTGTCTTCCTGATTATTCATTATAATTAAACCAATTGAATAGAAAACTATAAAGTGGCCCAATAGCAGAAACATATAAAAGAACCAATATTGGGTCAGACCAAAGGTCTATGCAGTACCAAGTCCTGTCTCATGTCAGCCAAAGCAGATACCGTGCGAAAAGCATTAAGACCAAGGCACACAGGCAACCAGATTCTCACAAGCACTCTTCAGCCTCCAGCCTTTTTGCAGCTCAAGGTCTTCATAGGCTGGGAAGGTTTCAATGTGTTTAGCAGTCCTTGGCATATTTCTCTTGCCTAAGCCTGACTGGGAACCCAGGTTAACTTTAAGTGTCTGCCACCCTACAGCACTGATATCTGCACCTGCATGATCCCTGGGGGAAGAATCGTCTTCTTCTGTTTGTGCTCATCTTGCTATGTGGCAGCTTCATCAGACATCCCTCCCTCATGTATTGTAAAAGACAGTACAACTGACCCCATCAGCCCAATCCATGCCCCTTCTAGTATATATTTACTATGTTCTTATAGAGGCACCACTTTCCCAGAGCAGAGTCTGGATTTACTTAATTAGCCTTTGTATAGAGGCCATTCCCCACCTTTCTTACTCTTTCTCAACTTTTTCCAGTTCTGCTGTAGCATTTTGAGATGACTGAACCAAAATTGTACAAAGTATTAAAAATATGTTTTGGACAGCAGCATAGTGAAGTGCTGTTTTGTTCTCTACTCATTGCCTAAATAACTCCTAAAATCTCATTTGTGTATTTTTGACCTTTTCCAGTTTAATACCAAAACTGAATTACTGCTTATGTCTAAACTACATCCTCACAGCTAATTTTAACATTTCCTTTTTAGATTTGATTTTTTTTTAGTAGCTTATTCTTTTTTCCTTCAGTGCAGCCCTTAACATAACATTTGTGTTACAGACATCATGTGCCGGCCAAAAATAATAACTGATACTTGGTAGCCCTTCGTTCTAAAATCTTCAGACAAATGACATCAAAGGAGTGACTTGGAGCCATACACCTTGGCCTCCCTGTGTGCAAATTACATCACCTTTGGAAGAGCCCCTCCCAGAAATACATTAACAAAAAACTCCTCAGTTTTGCATACCACAGAAACTCTGAGTCTGTGGCCACCCCTCACAGATGACAAAAATGGAAATACCTGAATGTTTTTCTGAGACGGCTGGCATTAATTGTACGTTTTGTCATCACATTAAAAAGCTAGGATAACACACATTAGCTGTAAAATCCCACAATAAAACTGATTACTAAGTATGTGTTCACCAGAATATCTTTTAAAAATCAAACATTTGCTCAGTATCTTCCCTCTGCAACTTTTCATTATTCTTGAAAATGCAGAAATTATGGTGATCTTTTTGTAGTGGAACTGATCGAGCTACTCGCTTCCTACAATCCTTACCACGAAGAAGGAAGTTTGTTTGGCCTTTGCCAACAAAATAGTTTCTTCTAATGCGCAAGGAATCCATATTACTTGCCTGAAACTTTGCAAACCAGCTCAGGCAGATAGGGCGGTTTTGGCAAGTGTCCCTGTGATCCCTGACAAGCAGACACTACAGGGTGCTACAAACCACATCATTAAACAACGACAACATGTAGAGCAAAGAGTGTGTATCAGGCCCCATTTTAAATTGCAAAGATAAAGAGCACTAACCAAACTGTTCTCCGAATGATTTTTTTTTATCAGTGTAGGTGAACTATAAAAAAGAATAATTTTTCTGAATAAGTGTAATATGTATAAAATAGCTGAAGAGAGTCAAAAAGTTGAAATACTGCGCAACAGAGAAAAACTTGTTTTCTGTAACATGCAATATACAGTTCAGGATTATATGAGCAGGTTGTTCCCAAATGGCTTATATTCTGTTCAAAACAAAAGTATTCATCTGAGGGAATAATGTTAAAGAATACAATAATTCTCACAGTATTTATTCTCCTATGACCTATTCTTTGAAGATACAGACAAATGTTGGTCTGAGAAGCAACACCCTGGGAGACAGCCTTTGTGTGTGAGAAATTATTTTTCAACATTGTGTCTGGATGAGGAAGAAAGTTTCGTATCCTTAGGGTGTGTTTATAATTACAATGATGTAACTGAATCAAAGACATTGTTTCTTAGGACACTGAGACACCTTAGTCAGCAGAGGTTATTTTAGGGTGGGGCAGAGGGGGATTCTAGGTTTATTCCATCTATTAAGAAACCATTTTTCTCTATGCTGTGGATTTTCTTTGTTATTGTCCTTTCACTAGTATCCATTAATTAGTGTTGTTCTTCTTCCTTGTGGAAAACCAGATTTTTCTCCCTGTCCCAGAGTTGCACATGGTATTTATACACCCAGCGCAGATGGGAAGAGAAGCGGCTAGAGCTGTTTTTCCCATCACAATTTGCATACTGGTCACTGGATTGCACTTGGTATTGAAGCTGGTATTTCTGCCTTAGGTAGCTGCACCTCGAAGCGTCTGTTTGCAGGGCTTCTGTGACACCACAAAGAGGAAACCCAGGGACTGCTCTGAGAGACAGACGTCTGAGTCATGCCTGGCAAACGATTGACCAAGGGCTTCAGAGATTGGAAGTGACGGTGACTTGGGAAGTGCTCACAAACAGTGAGTCCATGTGCAAGTTCATGCGTTAGGATGAGTAACATGTCTGTGTGTCCTAAAAGAGTAAATACTTGAAATAAATCAATGTGAGTTATACAGGCACAGGTCCCTGCTGTACTTCATCAACAATTTTAATGTCCTAGAGGAGCTTTCTTGAACTACACTATGTCCATAAAGAACCAATGTCCGAATAAATACCTGTTGAACAATTTGTTGAACATCTGTTGACAGGCTTCTTCATTTTAACTTAGAATTCAGATTCAGAATGTTAAAAAGAAATAAGAAACTAGGACAACACATGTACTTTTATAGCACTCTTGAAATAAAAGCTACAGTCTGTGTCATACCTAAAGGACCATGACTTAGATGCTGAGAAGGGGGAAAGAAGGAAGCATTTCAACTTCAAATTTCCAGGCAAACTGTCTTTTTCATTACACAATGTTAATGCCAAGAAGTTCAAAATTATTCCACAGAAATCATTGTTACAAAATCGAATACGTCAGATATGAAAAGGTAGCACCACAGATTTTTATATTTACCAAAACTGTGGGATGGAGAAACTGAATGTTTCTCAAATACTCAGAATACACAGTATTCAAACAGTGCTGATGAGGCTAGATAGGCTGAAAGCTGCACACGCACAGGTATTGCACTTTGCACTTCTTTCTGATTTCTTAGCAAGTTAAAATCCTCACCTCCCTATTTTTACAGGCTTCAATTCACATTGTCTCCCTGGATATTGGCCTGGCAGCTAAGCCAACGTAGGCAGTGTTTTGCATAGGCAATACGTCCTCACCATCATTGCCAACTTCTGATCAGTTGTGTGGCAAGGCTCCTGCATCCTGTTGCACTCCTACACAGCTGAGGGCATATTCTGCACGAATTTCATTTAAAGACACCGACTCAATGTCATTAAACGAGCAATTTAGTACTCGAGGAAGACAGCAGCTCCACGCTGTTACATAAATCCACGTTTTACCATGATTTTCTGACTCCAAAACGGGAAAAGAGGCATCCCTACCCCCGCAAAGCATTGTCTCGGGGTACCCCGGGCTGAGGCGGCGGTTCCTGCCGTGCGGCAGCAGGTCCTCGCTCCGCGGCCCTCCGCCCTCCAGCGCGGCGCCGGGCAGCGCCAGCCGGGGCGACCGCCCATGTCTTCTCCTCTAGGGACTGAAACTGGGGGAGTGCCGAGGGGGCAACCCGCCTGCAGCCTGCAGGGGGCCGGGGGGGCACGTAGCTGCCTCCGGCGGCTCCGCGCTCGCAGCGCGCAGGGGGCGGGGAGGAGGAGGAGGAGGAGGAAGAGGAGGAGGAGGCGTATTTCGGGGCGGTGAGGAGCAGGTGGTGCTTAGTGCCGCGCTGGGAAGCGGCCAGGTTGGCAGTGGCACCGGCACCGGCACGGCCTCCGCACTGCAGCGCGCCATGGGCTCAGCGGGCGCGGCGCTGCCGCCGCTGCTCCTCCTCGCCCTGGGTAGGTCCCCCCGCTCGCCCTGGAAGGGTCCCCCCGCCCTGCGAAGGTCTCTCCGCGGGCGCGGAACGGCGGCTGCGCCCGGTGCGGAGCGGGGGTCGCGGGGGGCGGCCCCCGGCTGCGGCCGCCGCCTCTCACCGGAGCGCTGGGGACGGGGCAGGGGCGGGCGGTGAGTGCCCGGCTGCGGGCGGCTCTTTGGTTTGTGGGCCAGAAGCGCGTGTGGCGGTGGCTGTGTGGAGTGCGATGCATCGGCGGCATTTTTAAAGCAGGTTGAACCCCTGAGCTCCTGGGTTGGCGTGGAGTTCCCCTTCCCGTGAAATGGGAGTGTGTGTGCGCGGTGGGGGGAGGGAATGGGTGCAGTTTGGCGTGTGAATTTACGGTTATATGGTGATTATGGCTTTTTAAAAGGGAAGATACTCTTCATTGTGCTGTTCCTAATTTGCGAGAGTCCTCTAGGTCTGTTCCCACCCTGTTGGGTAGATGTCGCTCCTTGGAAAAGGACAGGGAAACTTGAACCATCTCCTCCTTCTCTTGGCTGACTAAATTACCATTACATATATTTTCCTGGGAACTATAAGCCATCATATTCACTTGCCATGAGCAAATTCCCAAGCACTTGCAGCATTTTAATATTACTGTGTACTCTCACAAACCCTTAATTAGCAAGTCACTGAAGGAGCAGCATTAAAATGAGTTTTCACTGATGAGCTGTTCCAACTTGTTCTTGCAGTAACTATAGCAAACGCCGCAGCGGAATGTGCGGCTGCAGGGTATGAAATCAAATACAAAAATATTAACCTGTGATGAGATATACAGTATACAAATAACCTGGTAACTTTTCATAAAAAGAAAAAAATCATAGAAGTATCAAATGGGCAAAACATTCGCTCTGCACTTTTGCTTAATCCATCCTTTATTCTCCTGGTTACAGTCACTGCATACCAGGACCATTAACATGCCCTGTAATTCATGGGGTCTTAGGACTTGCAAAGGTTTGTAGAGCGGTGCTGAAAGCAGAAGATAAGGACTAGATTGTGAGAGGAGGTTTCTTCTGGCAATGAGGCTGACAGAAGTGGGATAGGTCTACTTTGTTCAAGCACTATCCATGATTTATCTTCATTTATACAGTTGAAACCTGTCATAATTTTGACTTTGGATGTGTCGTGACATTTGATGTTAGTGTATGTAATTGCTGAGTTAATACTCACTTAGGCCTTTTTGATCTTCTAGAAGTAGCAGGGAAAAGAAAGTTTCAGGATGGGAGCATTTTCCCTGAGTGATCTGGAGTCCCGCTGTGGCAGTACAGTTGTAGTTCTCCCATAATCATTGTCAAATTGATTGAATTCTAATGAACTGGTTTACTTTCAAAGGTGGTATTCTTGAATTTAGTTGGGCTAGCTTAGCTGAATTAGTCAATACTTAAGGAAAATATTCCAAGTTTATTTTAAACTTGATTTTATGTCAGTACATGAATTATCAGCTGTATTAAATGGACCACATAGGCTTATTGCTTTGTTGTGTCTCCAAATTCAACTAAAAGTAATGCAACAGTTAGTAAAGGTGTGGGTTATTCATTGTTGGTGTGTACTTTTGTGTTTCGGAAGTAATTAGGGCTTTGTACATGCTACAAGAAGAAAGGAATAGAAATGCAATAGAACTACCATTTGGATAGTAAGACTTTGCTCCCAACCTTGTTACTCGTTGACTAAAAAGTATATAGCACACAGAAGTATATTATGTTAAGAGGAATAACAATAAGTGAATGACTTAATAGAGCAACCTATACAAAAAAGCCTGATGCTTTCTGTTGTAACACACTGCTCTTAGCTGCTCAGAGGTTTACCACATCTAGTTCTTTAAATTTACATTTTAAGTACCCAGTTTTTTCCTTAGCTTATTCTTAAAAACAGGGCCAAAATAGCCCAGCTCTTTCAGAGAGCGAGGCCAATGGAAAATACAGTAGCTTTCCTGGGCTCAATTCTGGTAACATTTTCTTTGGAAAGCTCTAGTGCCTTCACGCTTCAGAGGATATATTTGAAATTTGGCAGGAAGGTGTTATTTGCATTGTCTTGAAAATCTACCTAAATTTGGCCAAGTAACAAATCTCTGGAAAATTGCATTCCTCTGGAAAGAAATCTGTTTTTATCAGCTTGATTCTAACATAACAAATTCTGTCCATACTTGGTGTGGAGCTCAGTCAGACTTCCTCTGCTATTGGGAGTTGTAGTGGGGTATAGCTGTTTGTGTGTGAGGTGCAGGTCTACACCTGCAAACACAGAAACTCCGTCTCGTGTTCTCATGTAATTTGGTATTTTTACACCAATCTCAGTTGGTGCTTGAGGCACTCTGCTTTCCAGTTTTCTTCTGGATCTTGGTCCACTGATTGTCTGTACTGCATGCTGTTAGCTGATTCCAGGGCTCCGGGTGAATCGGCTTGTTCTCCATTTTAAGAGAATAATTCACTCCAGAGTCAACTCTCAAGTAATAGTGTTGGAGGACCATGCCAAGTAGAGGAAATCAAATTTAGTGTGGCCTCACCTATGCTATCTTAGCAGGCCTTCACATTCAAGCCCACCACGCACCTTCCTCCAGCAAACTAGGACATGAATGATACAACTCTGGTATGTTCTTAAAATCTCCACTCTGTGAAGCATGCACCCCTCACACTATTTAACACTGAAGTGAAAAATCACAGCTAAATAAGGGTTATGCCATTTGGGCCACAGGTGTACCACTTGAGGATCACAAGTCCTCAAGCCTCCCTGTGGGACCAAGGCAGCCTGGAGGAGAAAGCAGCCCTAAGTGAAATTGGGAGGGGAGGGTTTCTGTCAAACTTTGGATAGAATCCAGAATTTCCAAGTGTAACCCCTTTTCTGTTTGGTACATATCTGACACTTGCTGATGAAAAAAATCCTGTTGTCCTGGGGACCTTGTTGTCAATGGGCTGTAGAGCTGTAGAGAGGGATAGGAGAGGACGCCACTAATGTAGTCTTGTTCTTTAGATCACTTCTGTCTAAACTGGGATGAAGGTTGTGATAAATGACCAGAGTTTAACATGCATATGTTAGGAAGTGCGTGAAACAAGTTAGCAATCTGTATTTGTCCCTTCTGCGCATCGATGCATCATGTGGTCCCTTGGGTCCACATGTACAGCCTTGCTGCTGTCGCTGCCTGTGGAGAGGGGAAGGTAGCGTGATCAGAGAAGAGGCTGGGACTCCTGCCTTGCTTAGTTTTCAAATTAGAAGATGCTTTATGAATGAGGAAGAAAGGTAGGATGATGAGAAAGGTACATTTATTTTTTCCCCTTGCAAAATTGGATTCTTTCTCTCCTTTTTTTTTGTCACAAAAGCCGAGTGCAATTTCAGGCGAGTCATTTAAATCAAATCTTTGACATGTGGTTGGAGCTTTTGTGCTCCTCTCTTTCTCTTTGCTCAGCCAGGGGTTCTCAAAACTGAAGCTGCGTTTTCATGATCTGGTTAAGCTGACCTGAATGCGGGGCTGACGCTCCAAGGACATTTCGTCCAGTCCTGATTGGATGTTCTCGCCAGTTTCCCCATGCTACCACTGGGGCTTGGTCTGGGGAACAGGTCAGGGACCCATTTTCCTGAGTAATTTTTTCCCTTTTTTGGGCCAGGTCTGTTTTGGAGATGAGCTAAATTGATCCTATTTACTTGAGCAATTTATTTAAGTGTTAGTGCTGGCATAGAGGACAGTCAGAACTCGTGGCCAGAGGAAGGAGGGAAGCTGGAAAAGTCCCTTTCACTGGTAGCCAGCACTTCCACTGGCTTGAGATGGTTGTGGAAGTGCGTTTTGACATGCAAAGCTGCTGTGTATTCACAGCTGTGAATGAAGGCAGTGAAAATTGTATTTTGAATGTGCTAAGCATTCTGAAAAAATAAGGTTTTAGCTGTATCACTCGATACCCAAAAGTGGCAAGTACTTTTGACCTTATTTTTTTTTTTCATTGGGCTAAGGTTGATCTCTCATTTCACTTGAGTATTGAAAAATAAATTCTCTGTCACTTGCAAGTGCTTATTTATATGCTTCTGGTCAAGATATGTAGAGATTAATCCACAAGGAAGATGCTAATTCAGTAGGTTAAAATAGTATACATAAAAAGTACAAGGCCATGTACTGAGCAGCAAGGATTAAGCTGATAACTGAATAAAAAGTGAAAATTGCACTTTCGGTGCAATAAATGAAGCCAGAAGTCCAAGTGAAAATGCAGTGTATGATCATAACACACGTGCACACACACCAACTTAAAGCTGTACAGCCCATCTTAATTTCTGCCTTTCTTCCTCTTTGTGATCATCTTTAGTTACCTTGCTGTTTTATAACGTATTTATGAGTAGTGCTAATGTTAAAAATCATTCTAAAATCTGGAGATTGTTTGAAAGCAGGACCCAAATGTGAACTCTTCTTAAACGAAAACTCTCTCTAGTTTTTCCTACTTTAAGAGAGTTTATCAGGTAGTAGGAGAGTTATTATATGTTATTTTTGGAGTTTTGCCTTTCAAAGCATTGCACGTTGAAGTAAGGCTTCATTCACACAGGACTTGTATTTTGCACAAATGATGTTTATTTTAGAAAGAATACAGGGTATTAGCATCACACTCCTGAACACATTAACAGTTAATATTTATTTGTGCATAATTTGGACAAAGTCAACATGAGACCTTACCAACAAGTTTTAACTGTGTGCTCTCTGGCTTTGGAACAATTTTCGAGTTGTTCTTTGCTTTTTTGATTGAGTGACACAGAATTTTCATTTAAGAAGTCAAAGAAGTAAAAGGACTGATACTGCTTGGTTTTATTGTTTGTTAGCCACTGTATAAATGTTATTCATTGTGGTCGTTCTTCACTGTTGTTAATTTTGAATGAATGAAAATTGATTTTGTGTGTACTTTATGTAATGTCTTTTCATGAGGGCTAATAACTGGAACTGACAGTGTAATGGCTTAATGTTGAAACAGCTAAATATGAATAAAATACTTTCCTTTAAGGTTAATGTGGGTAAAGGAGAGTTTCTGCATCTTCAGACGAGTAAAGCAAGTAATTTTCCCCAGCAGAACTCTTGGGCAGTCTCTATCCAGTGTTGTTATTTTCATGTAGAGGTTTCCTTTGTTAGGCTCTGTGCAGGCCTGTTCCCATTTCCATGGTGACCATGCTGAAATGCAGACGGGACACAGGCTGGATTTTCATCAGCGCAGCCATGCACTTGCATACCAACACATGTTATCTGCTCGGCTGAGGTCGTTTCCGTTAGCAGTTTTAATGTTTAGGACTTCTTTTTCACATAGTGATCTCTGGCCCTGTGATACTGCGCTGTGTTAGGATTTCAGGCCCTGTACAGCAAGAGAAAGCAAGTTGATAAGCTTAGTTTTTGTGTAAATAAATTGGCTGTACTGTTCTCATTCAAATTACTCAAGGACATCAGAGAACTGTCTCAGCCTTGGTTTTCATTTCTGTTAAAAAAAGATAATGGAGAAGGATTTTTATTTATAAACCTTTAGGTGAAAAAGACTGACACATATCTGTGCTAAATAGTTATGTGAACATACCCGCTTCTCAAGGCACTGATAAAAGGATAACAAAAATAAATGAATGTGAATTACACGGGATAAATGATACCTTCTGTCTATATTAGCTGAGTGTGAGTGTGTATCCCTGTAAAGCAGTATGCGATAATGTTCTTCCTGCTCATGCTGCACTCATTTTCTGGAGGTGGAGAATACTAAAGGTATCTAGTGGAGTCAACATAAGCTGTGCGAGCACTTCCATCGCTTCCAAATCAGTCTGGGAGTTCTGAATCGCTGAATAAACTCAGTGTTCTGAGTGCTAGTAATTGTTACTTTGAAATAGTCCCTGAATAGCATTTCAGGATCTTTAGAGGACTAAGTTTTATTTTCTGCTGGAAATGCATATTCTTTAAAAATCTAACTTGCATGTTATGCAGGACTTAAAAGAGGAGTTATACAGGCAAAGAAGTAAGATCAACAGACTCTTTGAATGCAGGAGGAGTAAAGACATTTTGTGTATAACCAAATGGCATCTGCATGGCTGAATGTCACAGATGATGAATGTCACGGATTCTTTTGTCCCTTTCAAATTACAGGTAGACAGGGTGAAGGGCTTGGAAGTTACCCACAGCCCTGGTGGAACTCTCTTGCCTTACTCCTGATTTATTTTGCCCTTTGAATGCTGCTTCCAAGTTCATCATTCTTCCTTTATTTCATACAGGGTATTTTTTTAACAACACAAATTTCCTTGGCTAAATGGTTGTTTTTTTCTAAAGAACAGACAATAAAGAAATCTTGACGAAAATTACTGTTAACACACACTTCTGGAAGGGAGTGTATTGCATAGTGGAAATACCCAAGGAGTTTGAGAATGGGGGGGGTGGTGGGGAAAGACTGAATTAGGTTTTTACCTTTTATCTATTTAGCAGTCTATCTATGTGCTTGTCTAGCTATCTGTCTCATATATAAGTGACCCTCCCTTAAACAAGAAAGCTGGCAGCAGCTGATGCTGAGTTAAGGCTGCAACACAAAGCTGTAAGTAGTGGTAAGACTGCAGATGCCCAGGCTGCCTGCCCTGCTGGATTACCCAGTAAATAACTGCCTAAACCAGCTGCAAGATCAGACTTCTTATCTGAATGAGGAATAGTCAGCCGGCGCTCCTTGGCTCACATGAGCTTAGTGCAGCAATGGATGCCATTACGAGAAGCTGTGAACCCAGCACTTCTTTTGGGATGTGTTCATGTCATGCTATATGCTGCCTGGAGTAAGGCAGCTGCCCACAGGTAAACCAGCTGGATTAGCTAACAGGGTGTCTACCTTGTTCACATACACAGCAGTCACTTCTCATAACTTCTCAGTTCTTGTGACCATTGTGTTCATGTCTCCCTTCAGCTGTGAAAGCACACCAGGTAAGAAATTCTACTTCATTACATAATCTGCTAAAGCAACAAATCGGTGAATTACTGGACTTTAAGCCTAAATTTGCTCTTGGCTGATCCCATTCTCTTCATTAGGTAAATGTCTACATAAGTGTCCAAACCAGGGCAACCTGTGTCAAGAGTTAGTGGCCTGTTTTCTTAATAGCAACATGCTAAAATAAGGAAAGTAAACACAAGAATCCCCTCGATAGACACCTGTCTGAAGCAGAAGCAAGTGGGGCATCTTGTCCCTGGGCAGCTAGGGTGTCCTAGGTGGTTACCAAACGTCATTGCAATGGAGGGTGTGTGACTCAAATGTTTCTGTGCCTGTATACTTATTTGCCTTTTCTCTCTGAGGGGAATGGTAATTGCTAACTGAAGAAAGGCACAACACTTTATTAAATAGTTTTTCACTGATTCTACTTTCTTAATTGTAAATTCCAATAAGGCAAATAAAATACTGCTCTAATAATGAACATGAGAGCAATCTAATCCAGTATTCCTACTGTGCAGTATAAAATTCAGTTATCTTTATGTGCAGTACTGCATAGAACTGATTGGATTTATAGATATTAAGCTCAGATTTAACTGAAATTTCTCAAATGAGAATTTAGCTAACCTTTCCTAAGTTAATTTTAAGTGGCCTGACACTTCGTCTAGCTATGCCCACCAAATAGACTTTCCATTTAAATATGCCATAAGTGCATATAGGTCAAATTTGGCAGCGCAGAAATGGCTGAAAATGAACTCTCTTATAAAGATGGGCAAAACAGTAAACAGAGAAAAAAATCCAGCAGCATTGCTTGGAGAGTAGTCCTTTAGTATCTCTGCTAATAATAGTTATCCATTTGACTCTAGCCAAATATCCTTTCATTTCACTGTCTCTGCTCTCCCTTTTTTTGTTTTTGTTTTCTTTTCCAAACTGCCCAAAGCCAGTTCATCATATTGAACAGTAAAAAAATACTTTAAGAGTCTCTGGAGTTGTCTTTCTGAGTAGTTGACAGCTACAATAGACTTTGCTTTTCTGAAGACAAAAAAGCAACTGTTCTGCTTCTGTGGAAGCAAGTATTATCTCCAGAAAACTCTTCTAAAATGTACATGGGTCCTTCTTTCTGACCCGAAAACGTACAATGGCTGCATTTTATAAAAAAGATAACTTCTTTCTGAACTCTGACTAGAGATAGCCTGTCACCCACCTGGCCACAGGCATCTGGATATACCAGAGTCTGGTGTGAGGGCTGGGAGAGTGCACGCTGCAGCCCCACTTCACCTGAAACCTGGTCCCCCTGCCCCAGAGTGCACAGCTGGGTGCCTTGGACTCAGCAGAGACATTTAGGCACTTTTAAAGTGCATGAAAAATATTTGCTTGCAAAGCAGAAAGGCTCCTACAGTTAAGTAGTGGGTTGAGGGGAGTGTTTGAACTCCATCCTTCTCAAGCACCTGCATGAGGTACCTCCTTCTGCTGAGGTCAAGGCTGGGGAAGAATTTTGGGAGGTAGATGTCTCATTCAGCCTTTTTTTTTCAAGAAGTATCTGCCTAAGAAAGTGATGGTAGTAATCACCTGGGAAACATGGGCTTAGTTCTCCCTTGAGGCTCATGGCAATGTAGACTTGCTTCTCAAACTCTTCCAGAAATGTCTTTGCTACCAGGCAATAAAGTAGTTGGAGAAGCATTCTCTACCTCTGTTATTGAAACCAGGTCTCAGCTCATCCTGGGATGCATATTTGTGTTTCCAGTCAGACAAGCAAAGACACATCTTGCCTCTGGCCTAACGTCTGGGGCCCTTAGCTGGGAGGAGAGCAGTTCTGAGTTGGCCCTTTTGGACTGCTCATGCAATTCACATTTGGTAAGTAGGCAGTGCATAAAAAGAAGTTATTTAGTTAAATCATTTAATTATTTAGAGCAGAAATTATTTAATCAGGAAGCATTCATCGCCTCTGGCCATGATATCAGAGTGGGTCTACAGTAGGGTAGGATACCTTGCTCTTAGACAGGAGTGCTTCTACACCTGTGTCATATTCTGAATTTTTTATGTGACTTTGTGCTATGAAACCTAGGTGACAGATAATTTTAAGTTCATTCTGGGTTAAGCAGCTACTGAAGTCTGGGCTTCCTGGATCGTTTTCCTGGTTTTAATGAGCCCAAATTCTGCCTAGGCCCTATATGTTGTCAGAATTATTCATTTCAATGTGCATTAAGGAGGAATTTCAGGTGGGTGATTGGGACCACCTACCTACCATTCAGGCTGCCAGGCCATGAGCTCCCATGACAATCAGGAGGGAGAAATAGTCAAGTCTGCTATCGGAAAACAAAAGTTCTGATAATTATAGCTCTTCCAACTATTGTATTATATATCCTGTGGTGCTTTGGAGGTTTTCTTGTTGCAGGAAGCTGGTGTAGCAAACTTTTTACAGCTGAGGCTGTTCTTGTTTCTGGGGCTGTGTGTATAGTGCAGAAAGCTGAGCTCCCGGCTAGATCTTGAGAAGTTCTGAGGGAGGAACAGGGTCCTAAACCTGGTGTCCTAAATGGCGTGATGGCAGGATCACTCTCAAGCCACTGCAGTCCTCACGCTGCAGGCTGCGACACTGGAGCAGCAGAGGGATCAATGGTGATGACAAGTCCCTCAGCCTTTTTCTAATTTAGCCTTTTCAGGTCACATTTAACAGGGATATGATAAAATACACTAATATGTTATAGTACATTGACATTTTCATATAGCCTAGAGTGCGATATGGGCAGGAAAATACAGATGCCTTTGATTGCTTTCCCATCTTCTTGATACCTGTGTGCTAACGTGCATTTTCGTCTGTCTACAAACATGTTTTCATAGCAGCTGAGCATAGCATAGCAAATGCGGCAAGTAGGGTACAGAGATAGCAGTTGCATCGGTTTCTGTGTGATGACATGCATTTCCACTCTTACAGTCGTAATATGGCTCGTGCTTCTCTGACTATATTTGGAAATACTGCTGGTTTTAAAAAAGGGGTCAACAGCTGATAATGTGGACACAAGGGAAGAGAATTTGCTGGAGTGGAATGCTGCTTGAAAAGTCATTTTTTATCATAGGGAAGCATGTGAAGGTTTTTTTTTTAATCATCATTACTTGTGAAGTCAGTGACCCAACTGCATGTATAACATGTATTGTGTGTACAGCTTGTTAGTGTCATGTACTTCTAATCTCTTTGTGGTGTCGTTGAGAACAAATTGTGGTACTCTAAGGACAAAGTTGAAACAATCCTGTTTGTTGTACCAAGATAAAAGAAAAACTGCAGGTCATATTAAAAAGATGCAATTTATGTGAATTTTCTGTAAAAGGAAGTTTTTCCCACTGAACTTAATGATGGAAACATGCCAGGATAATAAATTTGAGTAGGCTTGAATGCTTGCTGTCTTTATTAAAAACAGATAGGAAGTTGTCAGTCCTGCAGGAACTGCTCTTAAGCATTACTTTGGAATCAGTCTTTGTGTGTACAGTAGGTTGGTGAGATTTCTGAACTACAGATGAAGAGCAGCTTATTCATCTGCTCTGGGAGCCAAGGAGGCCAATGTGTGGGCCACAAATAGGGAGTTATCAAGAGAAAAACAAGTCTTTCAGAGTAACTAATGCAGTCGTGGTAATTAGATCTCTTATTCTGCAGCAGTGCCAGAACAGTAAAATAGACAGCACCTAGTCGTGTTATCCCAGTCTCTCCAACTTTTCATTCACAATTTGTGTGTCATACCATGTTTGGGTTGCTTTTATAGCAGGTTATTGATAACTCGTCGGTGCAGCTTCTTGGATCGTGAAGAGCTGTAACTGAAAGGCAGTGACTCAGGCTGTCGCACACGCGGAGGCTTTCAGGCTGGAAGCTGACCTACTTCCAGGAAGAAGCAGTCGGCCAACTAAACCAAGAAAACTTGTTGGAGGGAGGGAGAGGAGGGGAGGAAGAGGGGCGGGAAGGAGGATTTGCTACTAAATGAGGCATTGTTTTCCCTTTCTTCTGGGTAGGGATTTTTTTTTCTTTTTTGTGGCCTGTAATTTACTTCTACACTAAACGTTATAATCTCTGTTAATAATTAAATGGTTGGAGATATTGTAGCTGATGTGAAGAAAACATTGGTCTCGGGATAAAACAAAGTAAAACAAATAGATGAAGCAGTAAAATGAAGACTTGCCTATTAAGGCTTCTGTAAACATAATGAAATATTAACCAAGTAATTGAAGTGAGGATTATAAGATACTCTGACTTTTAGTACAAAAAAATCCAGTGTCTTGCCAATCTCATTCTTTGCTCCTTTTGACTCATAGAATCATAGAATCATAGAATGGTTTGGATTGGAAGGGACCTTAAAGATCATCTAGTTCCAACCCCCCTGCCACAGGCAGGGACACCTTCCATTAGACCAGGTTGCTCAAAGCCCCATCCAACCTGGCCTTGAACACTGCCAGGGAGGGGACATCCACAGCTTCGCTGGGCAACCTGTTCCAGTGTCTCAACACCCTCACAGTCAAGAATTTCTTCCTAATATCTAATCTAAATACACCCTCTTTCAATTTAAAACCATTCCCCCTCGTCCTGTCACTACTTGCCCTTGTAAAAAGCCCCTCTCCAACTTTCCTGTAGGCCCCTTTCAGGTACTGGAAGGCTGCTAGAAGGTCTCCCTGGAGCCTTCTCCAGGCTGAGGAGCCCCAACTCTCTCAGCCAGTCTTCGTAGGAGAGGTGAACCTCCGACTCCTGTCAGATGTTCACATTGTCTTTATTTAGAAGGTTGTTCTCAGTAAGAAATCTGTTTGATTTAAAATAAAAACAGATTAACTGTTATTATGAAACTGCTGTTTCAGTGCATGAGCTGAAGATACCTACTTGCCATTGTAAATATATACTGATGAGGTTATGCATATTGAAGAAAAAATTACAAAAAATAGAGAAGTAAATATACAGGAGAAAATTAATGAGAAAATATTTTTGACTTACATTGACTGTATTGGGTAAAGGTTAATATACCTTTCCAGATTGAATTATAAGTAGTCCTCCCTTTTCCCTGCATTAGTGGGTTGGACCCCCCCACCTGGCCAATCGGCCTGGTTTAGGCCAAACCAGGACAATTCCACATATCCCTGACTGAGTACACTAAAGATACATCAAAAAGGTGTTTTATATTTATCCTCATTTACAGAAAATCCCCAAACATTGCAATCAGTATAGAATTACTTGTTTTACATGAAAAGAACTTGATTTGAGGTCATTTCCTGTGCATGCACACAATGCACGTACCAATACAGTAAAGCGGATCAGGCTGAAGACACGAAAAAAAAAGTGCTTCCTTTTTTGGGCAGATTTGCTCCCTGCACAAGCTCATTGCAGTGAGAATTGCTTGGTGGCTTCTGAAAGCCACAATGAAGAATATCTGTACTGCAATTCAATAGAATAAAGTAACTGCTGCTTGTTTTGTTCTTTATGTATTCACAGTCTTGTCAATAAAACCTTCAAAACACAATGTATTATGAAAGCTGTTCAAATTATGGGTTGTTAATTCTGTAAGAATAGTTGACTAATTCTAGCTGGATTACTGGTCTGATAATTTAGGTTCTGAATAATAAGGGAGTAACTTTACTCTTACACCAAAATGTTGTTGCCTTTTAATAAAGAGCAGTAAAGTAACGCTAAATGTATTTAATATGAAGCAAATACTACGTGACTCCCATCTTTCATAACTTCATTACTTTCCCTTCCTGCCTTCATTCCACCTTCTGCCTAATACTTAAAGGACAGTGGGTGATTATAGAGCGAACAGTATCTGTAGGTGCCTGTACTCCCTTACTAGCTTTGGAACCTGTGAGCCAATTTCAGCAAAATTTTGCAGCAGGATGAAAAAAATAGCCAGTTGGGTACTGGAGTGAGACAAAGGTGCTTTTACAAGTTCCCTGACAGCTAAGGAGATCCAGTGTGATCTTGCACAATATAAAACATCAGAAAATCCGTCCCAAAGAGAGCCCTTAGAAATACTTCAGTCATGAAGAGAGTGTGCAATCCACTGTGAGAAACAGCCAGCAGAAAGCAAGAGTTATGAGTTCTCTCATCCTTCCCACCCCTTTCTTTTCTCCGCCCCCAGCAGGGTCTGACAGGCTTCAGGGTCCTGCTGATGTATGTTCTTTGGAGGAAAAAGTCTTTGAGGCCAAGGGAAAGAATTTTCTTTGTGGAATTTGTAGTGGCTCTCTTGGAGCAGATTAACATAAAGGGCAAAGTAAAGCCCTCTTCTGGAAAGAATAGATACTTTAAAAATGCTAGACTGAGCAATTAAGGCAGTGTAGGCTGTACACATCTTATTGGCTGCCAATCGATGAAACTGCTTCAGGAAGCAGACAATAATCCAGTGGGATTTTCTTGATATTTTTTTCCAAAACAATTCACAGACTATAAAAACCTGTGCGAGAATGCGTGTCATACTATTTTGGTTTTACCATAGTGCCAGGTCATGGCCTTGCTCTTTTTTGGTGACTACAGGCTTACTCCTTACACCCCCAAATCCCCCAGCGTGCTGATGACTCTGGGTTTGTTAGGGTCTGCTGCCCTGTTGGAGGTGGCACAAGGGGCAGCGTTTGTAGCTGTGGCCATGCTACTGAGCAGAGAGAAGCTGCCCACAGGGGCTCTTTCTGTTCCCTGTCCTGGCATCCTTACTGGCGTGAATGCACACTCACAAAGACAAATGGTCACTTAGCTGGATTATGTAACAAATTTTTCCTGTTTAATAGCTAATAGTTGTTCGAAGAAGCGAACACCATACTGTTAAGGAAAAAAGGTGATGAAGTTCCCTTCATTGTAAAGTTTACTTCTGGCAAGGTTAGTACTAGATAAATCTAAAACTCATGCTTAGCATGAGGTTGATCCTTATAGACTCAGTAGACAAATTCCATTGTGTCTTCTTTATTCCTTATACTGTGATTGCTAGACCTGTTTGATGCAAGCTATAAATAGCAGCAGTGAATGCCTCTGTTCGGATGTGTTAATGAGAGATGAGACTTGGCGTAACTGAGTCTGTATGATAATGAGATTCTGTCATATATTGCCATGTTAAATTGGAGCATCGCCTTTGCAGTGTAATATGAAGTGATTGAAAATTCAATTTTACTATTTAGACTGAAAAAATGACACATTTATTATGACACTTATTACACAAAATGCAGGCTAATAATACTTTTAGTATATTTTTCATATATTTAATTAAACTTTTATAAACTTATTTCACAAACCAAGTAATCAAACACATAAAATCTGATTTCATTTTTTCTCATCCAATTAAAAAACTTTTTTGTTATACTGATTAATCTGAATAAGGGGTTACAGTCAGACAACTTTTATAATCATGATTGATTACCCAACAGACATTTTCTGCTTGCTCGCTTTAAGCAGTGAGCTTCGCTTAGAAAATCAAAACAATTATGAACTGGGTGTACCTAATGTGACTTAGTACTTCAATAGACTTGCTTCAGCTTGTACTTCAACGGCAGAAAACAGAAGGCATTATAGTCATCCTTAGACGTGTTGTCTGTAGTTACAGAAGAATTCCCACATGTTCAGGCTTAAAGGTGCACAGTCAGAACATGTATTATTTTTTGTCCTGCTAGAAGCAAGAAAATGGTGGTGCAGAAGCACCAAAAGCAGCTATACTCCTGCACTCCATCTCCTGTGGTATACACTGCAATAATGCAGTTGCTGGAATATGGGAATTCCCAGAAAAAAACACCATGCAAAGAGATACTGGAGTTTATTGGAAAGCTTACAGTTCCGTTTATCCCATTAAGGATTTTTTTCTAACTTTTCTTTTCTGAAGCTTTATGTTGGGAGCTACTCTGCTCAATGAAGCTGTCGTGTTTAAACCAAAGCGCCCAAGCCCCCTGCCCAATCAGCAGAGAGGAACTGCTGCTTTTGAAGTCTTCAGAGGGGCCTTCAGAAGCTTTAAGCTTCTATCTGGCCTCCTTTGTTCCATGCAGTCTGTTTATTTGACTGTAAATAAAGTGCCATTTACAGACAGAAGTTAGGAAGTGGAGTTTTACTTGCCCGACTAGTCTCTCATCGTGATCATTAGGTCACAAAGTAGAAGTCTGTCACCAAAAGCTATTAAAATCCAGATAGTGAATTAGTTTTCTTTATTTCAAGATTCTTAAGTTATCGAAGTTCATTGCCTGAAGGCAGCAACAGATACTGAATCTTTCCAGCCTAGAATATACAGTACTTTGAACCTAGATGCTTCCATGATTGGCACCCATTTAATGCATAAGAGACCCTCTTATTCTGCCACAGGCTTAAAATAGGTTTGAAGCAAACTTAGCATTTCCTCTTTTTTTTGGCTACAAATGCTTGAATTTCTTGTTCTGAATACTGTATTTAGATAGATATACAAAATGGATAAAAGCTGTCCTTATAGTGTAAGCACTATATAAGATGGAGGAAAATATCAAGAAAATGCCTAGTATATAATTGCAAGTATATACTTGCTAGGCCCAAACCAAGATTTGTGTGGAGTAGATCTGAAAGTCAAAAACCTGCTAAAAACTGTAAAAATGTGGAATTTAAAATTACTGTGATTGAAATATGTTGAAACTATGATTCACTTGATAATGTTTGTGGTGAGTCTTGAGTATGTTTGCCAGCTTTTCTACTTTGATTTTGCAAAGCAGCTATGAGTGAGAGGCAAAGCTGATCCACAAGAATATTGCAGATGGCAGTGTGTTTTCAGAGGTGAGTTTTCTGCTTGCTTTTTTGGTCTTTTCTTTTTGTTGGCCTTGAGTGGCTGCCTGACCAGAAAGTAGGGATGATAGAGGCAGTTTTGAGAAGAGACCTGTGGTCTGGCAGACACTTTTCCCCTTATTCCAGGTAGAAATTCTTACCCTCAAAGAGCAGTGCTTTGTTGCTGCAGTAGTGCAAACAATTTAAGAAAAATAAAATCAAGCCCCAGTGGTGAATGGGAAGGATGGGTGAAATGGTTCAGTGAGGAGACAGGATGGGAGGTTGGGGAGAAAAAGGCATTGCTTCCCTAAGCCATGATGAGACCCAGAGAAACTGCAAGGAGGTGAAGCATCCCTGGGCTGGGCTGGAATCAGCACCCGTCTTGGAGAAAGCAGGACCATAAGAGCAGCCCTGGAAGGTCCAGGGAGGGGTGCTGCAGCACCTGTGGGGAGGGCAAGGGGGGAGGTGGACAGGCAACGTGTAACCCAGAATGCATTGTGTTGACCCCCATCTGACTTGTCACAGCGCCGTAGGGGAATTTGAACCAGGACAGGGACTTCCCTTCAGGCTGTTGGTTGTGACATCTGGTCTCTGTAGTTTTATCCAGTTCTGGAAATTTTTGCCCTGGCTGTAGCATTTAATAAAACCCTCGCCTTGGACACAGTTTGAAAGATCTTCCATACATTTGCACCGAAGTTGGCCAATGCACTTAGACAGAAGACATCTAGCAAAGTTACCATTTGGCTAGCAGTGTGATTTGTTAGTAACTGTGCAAGAGAGTCCAGACAGTCAAGAGTTTTTCTCTAGATGTCATTGGATTTGGGGTCAGACTAGAAATGTTTATCATTCTAGGATACTTTTGGCTCTTCATTCAAAAGCAAGAGTTTATTTCTATGTGCAGCATGTAACTTGGAGAGTTACTCTTCTTCTGTATTTACATGCAGGATGGCATTGTGGTAGTCTTCTGTGGCCTCTGAGAATGGGGCACTGCTAAATTGTGCTTGATTTCTGACTGAGGATAATATAATTTGAAAAGAACAGAGCAAAAAAATAAACGTAGGATGTGACATGAGCAAAATATTTTGATAAAATGCAACTATATTAGGTAACAAAAAACTTACTGGCAGTAGTCAATATCTGTCTCAACTCCTTTTTTCCCTCTCCCCAAAACCCAGACTTAAACTATGAGTATATGTGGTTGTGTTTAGTGTCAAAAGTATTGCAAAACAGAGAGTAGTATGTCTGTACACATTGTCTTCTCCAGTCTTAAATAACATGACTCAGGAAATATATTTATCTCTAAGGATGTTTCTCAAGGAACTATACTTTTAGCAAAGGGTGATTCTTGCTTTACAGAGACCAGCTGTAGATAGTGCTTGTTTGAAATAACTAATATATTATTTCCTGTTTTGAGTTTGTGGTAAGAAGTAGTAACTGCATGAGTTGTATTTAGTCTTCTGCTAGTAACGTTTTTTTTCTATTCTATGGTCAAAGGTACAAAAGTCATTGAAATTTTTTACATGTCATGAACTTTGCCTGCAAACCTGCAGTTGCAATTTTAATGTTCTCACTATTATGTTACTATTGTTATGACTATTACAGCTAAGCTATTGTCATGGACTGTTTTATGCTGATATAATCCCTGTTAAACTCTCTTCCAAAACTGGTTTGGGACCCAGAAGAAAGTGATACTAACAATGAGCTCCCTGCCCATAAAAACTAGAGAAATGCTTAGAACTTAAGCATGTTAAATTCTAAAATTAAAAAAGTTGGCACTGGTGAGGCCACACCTCGAGTACTGTGTCCAGTTCTGGGCCCCTCACTTCAAGAAAGACATTGAGGTGCTGGAGCGAGTCCAGAGGAGGGCAACAAAGCTGGTGAAGGATCTGGAGGGTATGACCTATGAGGAGCAGCTGGGGGAACTGGGATTGTTTAGCCTGGAGAAAAGGAGGCTGAGGGAAGACCTTATAGCTCTCTACAACTACCTGAAAGGAGGTTTTAGCAGGGTGGGGGTCAGGCTCTTCTTCCAGGCAACTAGCAACAGGACTAGAGGACATAGCCTCAAGCTGCGCCAGGGGTGGTTCAGGTTAGACATTAGGAAAAATTTCTTCACGGAAAGGGTTATTAGACATTGGAATGGGCTACCCAGGGACGTGCTGGAGTCACCATCCCTGGAGGTGTTTAAGAGAAGACTAGATGTGGCACTTAGTGCCATGGTATAGTTGACACAGTGGTGTTAGGTCAAAGGTTGGACTCAATGATCCCAGAGGTCTCTTCCAACCTAGTTGATTCTGTGATATATTTTCAAGATGCCAAAGATAGGCACGTCTCTCTTAAAGGGTCCCTGTTATAAGGGATTGTCATAAAGGCTGCCACTTTGCTACACAATGACTCATACTAAATAACCATGGTGAGGCCTATTTTGTGTGTAAAGCAGATAAGACTCATTCTGTCTGGGAACACAGGAAGGGAGGGGAAACATGAGGGATGTTGTTTAACCCGTGAGCAATGCCACAAACCTGCCTCACTTGGGCACCTCGGGCAGTAACTTCACAGTGCAACAACAGGTCATGATTTCTTCCATCACTGCCATTTTTGGAGGGTTGTCAGGAGCCCTAAGGTGTTCCCCAACTGGGCTGTAGCTTGTTCCTGGCATCCCACCGTTGTCTCAGTCCTTCCACCTCCAAGCTGGGGGAGGAGTTACCCACTCCCAGCTATTAGGGGACTCTGACCCTTTTCCTGCAGCTTCTGTAGTGGACATTCTCCTGCATGTCCAGCTGCAGCTTGATGAGAAAGAAGTCAGGTCCTTTATGAATGAGGAGCGGGCCCTCATGCCCTGCAAACTTGTGACACTTAGGACCTTCTCCCCAGCCCACACTGCTGGTTCCCCCCAAAACAGCATGGGGTGGCATACCCTTATTCCTAGGCATACAAGTGCCCAAGGAAGAGCGGTTAATATAATGACCACAGCAAAGTGGAGTTTCAGTGGTAAGTGTCGTGATTTATTAATGCAGTTCTATCTTGCATGTTTGTATTTCTTAAGTTTTCCTGTTTGGACAACTGTTCAGACTGTTTGGACTGAAAACAAAGGCTTCTAGCGTGATAATGAAAGGACTCAAAAAGGTTTTCTTATGCAGTAGATAACCTGATTTTTGTTCCAGTGCTTCAAACATTAAGTTACAGACAGACACTAGAATACGAACAGTGTTAGCAGTTACAGTCAGTGCATTATCATTTTAATGTACCTCAGCAGGCCGTTGATGTGTGTCTGTGCCCTAAGCTTAATTTACGCCTTAGGGTAAACGAGGATAACAGACCTCTGAATCGTATTTCTTGCCTCCCTTCAGCTAAAACATGCCCATTAGTAGTGCTGCAACTTTCGTTAAGTCAAACAGTGAATAAGTCATTGATTTCTGACCACAGTATTATAAGACCTGTAAAGAGTGCTAGACAGGCATTCTGCATGGGCAGATGCGTGCTGTAGGGAAAAGGCGGATTTTTTTCTTGCACGTGTCAAAGGCTACATTTTGTTTTCTTCTGTCGGGGGAGCTGGCACAGAGGAAGAGCCTTTTTCACTGGGATCGAAGTTCTTCTTTAATTGCTTCTGTGATAATCATAATCTTTCTGTTAACAGGCATTCTTCATAAGTGCTGTGAAGCCTACAATGTTGGGCTCCTAGAAGCAAAAATATTTTCTGGTCCATCAAGAGAGCAGTTTGGATATGCAGTTCAACAGTTTACAAATGAACAAGGCAAATGGTAAGCAATTTGAACAGCTTGTTATATGTCCAGTTAAAAGGTTAAGGAAAAAATGTTGCAACTCATTTTTCTTTTATAATTCTGCATTTCATTTAAATGGTTAATTCCTTTTTATATTAGAGTTATCTTTTTATGAATAAATACTTATGTTATTAAAACAAAAGTTTAAATATTCTAAGGGTGCACACATGTGAAGGTTCAGGCATTTTTCCTTTACACAATGCGAACTGAGGTCTGTCTTTCTATTAATCTTGTACTTTCATCTCCAATACAGCAGTTTCCTCAGACTCACAATTGCTGTAGAATTTTTAAGTCTCATTTCATTCCTTCCTCTACCAATACCATCTCTGTTACACGTTACATATATGTGGGATATTTTTCCATTTTAACATTGTTCAGGTTAAAACAAATGATTAGGGCTGGGAAGTTCAAATTATTAATATTAAAATTAAGTGAACTTAAATTTATATCCTTTTGTATCTGATATAGTACGAAGCGTTTTCTTCTCAAGGGATGGCATATTTGTATGTATATAATACCATCCTAGCAAAGGCCTTGTGTCTGTTGAATCTCTTCAGCCATAAAATTTGATGTGAAATCCACTGTTGCCACAACATTGGGCTTGATGACTAATTAGTAAAATATTTTTTCTGGTTATGTTGGTTTCAAAAAGAACTTTAAAATATTAACTCAGAGTAAGCCCATTTAGTGGAAAACACATTGTTTCCTCTTCTGCAGCCTCAGCAACCACAAAGCTTAAGGTATCTTTCATGGCAAGGACTATATGTCTATAAATGAGTTCAGTGTCATTCAGCTACTGTTGGTGGTTATTTGTGCATACATGGGTTTAGGTCTATAGCAGAAAGTCACACAAGTTATATGTATTCTCATAAGCCAAGACAACATTTTAGGTGTGTCATTCTCCATAGATTGAAACAGTGTCAGAACGAAAATAGCCACAAACTGGCACATTTACTTAAGTGATGATGGATGGATAGTAAGTAACTGAACTTTTTTCAGTAAAAAGAAAGTAATATGTCAAAATCTGAAATCCATGGAAATGCATATGAAAATGTATTTTACAGTTAAAGTTTGGAAAAGTCCATACAAAAATACCGAGCTAGCTGAGACATTTATGCATAGCCTTGCACAGAGACACTGCAGTTGCAGTTGGTTGCATATGCAACTACCTAGATCTCACTGCGTCTTTGGCTTTACTGTGTTTACCACCAGTGACCAGGAGGCAAAGTAAGAGGAGAGCAGAGCCGTATCCCCTAAACTAAAAGCTCAGCATTTCCTCTCCCTCCCTTGGGTGGGCTCACAACCTATCCCCACGCCTTCCCTGATGTTGTAGTGGCTTCTCACTGTGTTTCTGCCTGTTTTAATTATGTGTTCAGTCACCCATAGATCAGAGCTCTTTTTTAAAACTTCTGTGTAAAGCCATTGAAGGAGAACAAGAATGTCTCCCTGAAGTGAATTGAATGCTTTGGCTCATACATAGAGAAATTATGTCTTGTGTTTTATCCTTCTTCTAAGTTTTTCTATAAGCTTGCAACAGTAGCACTAGGTTCCAGCCTTACCCAAGCTATTTACATTTTATAATTCCCAGTTCTATTTTTACTTCTGATATAAAAACTCCTCCATTACCACTTTCTTGGATAACGTGTGGTGGAGTTCAGGAAAGAAAGTAACTTCGAATTAACTTTTCTTATCATCTCCCAAGTATATGAATATTATGAATCTGGGAAGCTTTTCTGTAGATAGCCACTTCATAATTTGTTCATTCACTGCATGGTGTCTGACCATAGCTCCAAAAGTCAGGGGAATTTTGTCACCTCTTGTTTGAGTAACCATGACTTGTTAAGACAGTCGTCGGTGAAGAAAAGCTCTTTTCAGTCTCTTTCTCAAGAAATCATTAGCCAGTCTTAAAAAACAAGTCAGTCATGGTTTACTCTCTTGTTCTCTTCATTTCTAGGCTGTTTTCTTTTTCTTGGCACAATAGAGCTTTTTCTTGTGTGGGTTATTAAAAAAAATAAAAGTTCAGTAGAATTGGTTTCTCCTATAAGTGACACAGAGACTGCAGTCTCATGTTGACATGGCTGAACTAGGAGTGAGAGAAACAGTTCGAGCTTTGCATAAGACCAGGACGCTGCTTTCTGTCAGAAGGGAGCATTTATCACCATATGCTTTTATAAAGAGACCATCAGTGTGCAGCAAGAATGTAATGCACTTGAAAACTCTGTTCAGACACAGTGAGGCTGCTCACCACATCAAACGCTGGTGGGGTGGCACGTCTCTCCAAGGGAGAGATTATCCAGAATCTGAGATCCACCAGAAATTTCATCACTTCCTAGACCTTGTTTCTGTTAATAAAATCGCATGGTGCTGTGTTAAATACAGCTTTAAAAATCTTCCTGTACTCTCTCAAAGAGCAGAAAGGAGAGATACAGAAAAAACAGGAGATGCTAGTTATATTATTCACCTGTATTTCTGGGAGGTACATCTCCTGAGGCAATAAGGGCTACAGAAAATGATAAAGGGAATTTCCACAGAATTGGGACTGCATGCAGCAGTATGTTATCATTTTTACTTGGAGATGAGTTCAGAGAGAAGAAGGAAGACAGTCCAACCAGGAGTGTAGGGCTATAGAGGGGACTGGTACGTGTTGGGAAGCTGTGACAAAAATCAGCAAGGGACCCCTTTTTGTGTAGAGTCAGATGATCCAGGATAATTGGACACTGGTCTGCTGTGCATTGATGGCATCTGAGGCTTGTAAATAAGAACAAACTTGCAAGTCAAGCACAGCTCAAACTTTTGGTGTCTGGTGGGAATTTCAAAACAGGCTCTTTAATGAACTCAAGGAAAATTGTGAACACCGAAGAAACTTATCAGTTAGAAAAGTTTAGGCAGTCCACCTCACAAGTAATAAGCCACAACAGACACATCATTCAGTTTACGCTCTAGTTCTCCCTGTCATGAGATCATCTCTATTTGAACCTTAAATTGAGACCAAAGTCTCTATTATTTTATAACATAATCTTTTAGAAAGGCTAATTGTACCCTGCCAAGTTTGCCTTGAATGTGCATGCCCTCAACAGCAGCTGATAGTACATTCTGCAAAGATAACAGTACTTACTCCATGCTGACATTTGGTTTTATATCACTCTCAGGTGAGGAAGATTGAATAGCTGTATATAGCTGTTAAAATGCTTTTTCCTACTCGTATGTGTCTTCAGACTGTAGACACATCCTACAACAGCTAAAATCTCAGCCTGCTGTTGAGGTACTGTTTGGTATCAAGTTGAGCCACCCTGCTCACTTGTGTCTGCATGCTTAGGATTTGGAAATTTTGAATTTTGTTTTGGGAATTATGTTATGGGATTTTTCTTTTTTGAAGTATTTTGTTTCTTCCATATCATGTCACTAATGACACCGTAATATGCACTGCCCTTACTGATGTATCACATAATCATGGCACTACTAAATAGTTTTAAAAATCATTGCATGCTACTCACTATTCATCAAAGCCCAGCAGCCTTTCTCCTGAGGTGATGTGTTGCTTCCTCAGACCAATAATATGTTTTGCCGAAAACACACATTTCTGTAGCAACTTTTGTTGAAATCAATGCCTTTGATTTTAATGAGGAGGGCAATTTCTGCCAACTCTTTTTTTTTTAAACAAAATGCTGTCATTGTTACATCTCCATTTTTTCAGTGCCAGCACTACTGCTAACGTTGAATTCTTTGCCCAGCTTTTGCTTCCCCTGACTGCATGCCCTACAGTTTGCCTTTTTCCTGCTTGGAGAAGCAGCTCTGGCTTCTGTCTTCTAGGCCTTTTGTCAGTCAAATTTGCTTGCCATAGCTTACTGTAGTTTTTGAAGTTTTGAGTCTTCTATTCAAAGGATTGAAAGATTTAGATGGTGATAAGTGTTTTAGGGTGTGCAGAGAAGCATCTATGAGAGTGAAGAGTTTTCTGGTCTTTGTATCTATTCATCGCTTCCTGTAATTACAGGAAGGGCCAGATGATTTAAGAGGTCCTTTCTACTTTTATTTTCCTATTTCCTATTAGCCATCTTTGTGTTTAAAAAAAAAACACAGTAAAGAGCAAATGCATTAAAAGAAAAAAAAAAAAGAAACCAGAAAATATAAAACGTGGTCTGACAACAGCTGCGAATTCAGCCCTTCGCCATGAATTCTGATTTTGTTTTCTGCTACATCACACTGCCAGTTACTAGCTTTGTCATGGTGTAATTTCCCAGAAATAATTCCTGTTGCACTTTGATCTGCCACTCCTGCAGCCTGTGTGGTATGGCACTGCTGCTGAACTTTTTTTGACTTCATGTAGTTCCAATGCTTTGTATACAGTGTTGGAGACTGATAAGCAGCTGAATAATAAAATCAGTGGCAATATTGCAAGCTAATCACTACAGTATTGTGTAAAGACAGTCTGCAAGGACACATAAGGAAGTTTTGTAAAAATAAATATTTAACTCATGGCTGAAAAAGACCCTTAATTAGTATACTATACATGATACAGTTTATTTAGAAACAAGCATTTTCAAGTATTTTAGTACTCATTTTTTGCATTCTTTCTGGATACATTGTTTCACTCTGCTTCGTGTGCATCCTGTTTAATCACAGTAAAAAAATATTTTTGTAGTTAGCAGGATGCTATCCAGATACTCTCTTGCTTTCTTCATGTCTGATGTTTTGGAAAGATACACATGCATTTTCCCAGAGCAGTATTGGGTAATTCTCTGCTGTAATGGTTTATGTTAATTTTCAAAGGCAAATAGGACTTGCTGATTTCTAATATAGATTAAGCCTAGCGTCAAGCTTGAGTAAGGCTCAGAGTACAAAAGAAATAATTATTATTTCCTAGGACCTTTAAGGTTGGCAATTAAAAGTAGAGGGCTAGGCTTGGCAGAAGTTGGTTAATGACTTTTTCTCATTCATACTGCTAATAGGTGAGACTAAGTCAAATAAGGGAAGGGGTTTAATAGCTCTGTTCATTTCTGAAAATCACAGTGTCAGTAATAGTCAGTTCTAAGTGTTAAATTCTTAACACTTGTGTGTGGAGGGGCATTTTTTGGCCTACAGCGTAGTTATGGCATTGAGATTCATGAACCCTACAAATCTACAAGGAAGTCTAATACAGCAAAGGGGAAGGTAGTATTATAACTTCCAGTAAAGTATGAGGAGTGCAAGCCAAATGAAAGACAAAATTAAGTTCGCTTTGGGCACAATTGGCATAGATTTAGATTTGAGATTAAAATTCTAAGAATTTGTCTTGTTTGGCTTACATTTTTCTGTTTGTACCACACAACAGCCACAAGGTTAGTTTTAGGGATAGCGAAAGTAAAATACAGTTGTGAATATTAAGTTCTAGATGTGGATTAGGTATAAAGAGTGATGGTTCTTTGGTATAAATAGATGTCTGGGTTGGAATTTATGTTGAGGTTGGGGAAAAATGGAGTTTTAGAGCCCACATTACTGCTGAGCAGCATAAAGCCCATGGAGTGAGCGCAAATATGCATGCTGAAAGGGAGATAACTGCTTTTTCTAAACTCTGTGGATGGTGTTTGTCCCTAGTTTATGCTAATAGCAAGGGTGAGGGTTGGAATTAGGCTTGGTGCTAGGCTTGGATTTGGGGAAAGCTACTGCTCAAGCATGCTTCTCCTCCTCTCCTCCTCCTCTCCTCCTCCTCTCCTCCTCCTTTCCTCCTCCTCTCCTCCTCCTCTCCTCCTCTAGTTCTCACTCGGTGAGTGAAACTATGTGCTTTGGGCTTCAGGATAACCCATGGCTGCAGAGCGATGTCAGTGCAGTGCAGAGATTTAACAGTGAGTTTCATGACCAGACGGAGTGGTGCAGGGGGAATTTCCAAGATCCATTAAGGTCATTCTTTGAACAGTAGCTGTCTTCCTGCGGGAACTCAATACATTTGCCTTCTGGGAAACTTAGAAAAAACATACAAATATTTATAAATGTACATAGTGCAGTGTTCAGCTGGACAGTTAATGCTGAAAGCTGTTCCAGTTTCAGATATAACACATACAGTTCTGCCATCCTTTTTAAAACTGTGTTCTGTTTCCACAAAAACTGTTAGCCCTTCCTCTCTCCCATCAGCCCAGTTAGCATTTTATAACTGTAAATACCTTTGTAGTACCTAGCAAGTGGAGAGACTGTGACACTGTCTTCCTTTTCCCGATCGCTATTGCCTGGCTCCAGCCCTCTGTCACTGCAAGTATTGGCGGGTTGTATCGTCTATTAGCACGTGACTGACAGAATAGTTTCTCATGAGCTCTGGTTATTTGGTCCTGAGCTATGGTGGTTCTGGTTTCCACTGTGCAGAAAAGGCTATATTCCTCAGAACATAAGAAGAAGATGAGAGGCCTCCTCACAGCTGGTGTAACATACACTGTTTTTAGAGAGAGAGGTATTTATATGAACCTGAATTGCAGGTTTAGAGATGCTAAAAGTACACAAAATCCTGTTCCTGCTGCCTGCGTAATCACTGTTTTTCAGCAAGGTAATTGAGAAGGCGGTAGGTATTTTTAAAATACCACTACACAAAGAAAATAGAATCTGAAGTTACCCCAAGCAAACTGGTAAAACAGCATAACATTGTTTGTACTCTTAAATTTGTGTTTGCGATGAAATAAACTAAAGAAATCCAGTTAGCAGTATTTTCTTTCAGAAAGCTAAAAAGGACTCAAACTCTTGCTTGTGTATCTAAAACTATGTATTTTTATGAAAGCCATTTTATTCAAACTAGTTATAAAATTGCAGCAGTAAAATCAGATGATCCCTGGAAAGTTAGTATGATATATAGCAATTGCTGTGAAACATAATTTCACAAAATGTGTTCTTTTTATGTATTCTGTATTTGCATTATCTACTGATAAAATTTTAGAGGATGACAATTTTGCTTTTAGCAGCCTGTTGACCAACTAAAAAAGATCGTTTCTTATGAAACTCCGTATTCTGTACTGGGGACCCGTTGCTTGTCCTTTTACTGTCCCATAAATGCATTAATTACTACCATAGACTGTTCTGTATGAAAGGAAAGTCATGTTGCTGCTGGAGCAAATACTCCCAGTCCCTGCTTTCTAATCACCCATTTAATTTTTTCATATCCCTTGAAGTCATCTTCCTAAGGTCATGTTTTGGCTTACCCTTATTTCACTGCATGTTAAACTGTATAAAGAATTCTCTTCCCCGCCCTGCATGCCCCTATACTGTCTGGGTTTCACTGTCTCAGAAAGTTGTGATGAAAAATAGGTGTTCTTAAGCAGTATTCCCAGGGGGTGAATTAATCGGTTTTGTGAAAGCTTTCAGATAAAAATTAAAGGGATCTTGAGGGGCCGATATTGGAGGGGAAACCTTATGGCAGACAGAATCACAGAATGTTAGGGGTTGGAAGGGACCTCGAAAGATCATCTAGTCCAATCCCCCTGCTGGAGCAGGATTACCTAGATCATATCACACAGGAACGCGTCCAGGCGGGTTTTGAATGTCTCCAGAGAAGGAGACTCCACAACCTCTCTGGGCAGCCTGTTCCAGTGTTCGGTTACCCTCCCTGTAAAGAAGTTTTTCCTCATATTTATGTGGAACCTCCTGTGTTCCAGCTTGCACCCGTTGCCCCTTGTCCTGTCAATGGATGTCACTGAGAAGAGCCTGGCTCCATCCTCATGACACTTGCCCTTTACATATTTATAAACATTAATGAGGTCACCCCTCAGTCTTCTCTTCTCCAAGCTAAAGAGACCCAGCTCCCTCAGCCTCTCCTCATAAGGGAGATGTTCCACCCCCTTAATCATCTTTGTGGCTCTGTGCTGGACTCTCTCTAGCAGTTCCCTGTCCTTCTTGAACGGAGGGGCCCAGAACTGGACACAATATTCCAGATGCGGCCTCACCAGGGCAGAGTAGAGGGGGAGGAGAACCTCTCTTGACCTGCTAACCACACCCCTTCTAATATACCCCAGGATGCCACTGGCCTTCTTGGCCACAAGGGCACATTGCTGGCTCATGGTCATCCTGCTGTCCACTAGGACCCCCAGGTCCCTTTCCCCTACGCTGGTCTCCAACAGGTCTGTCCCCAACTTGTACTCATACCTGGGGTTGTTCTTGCCCAGATGCAGGACTCTACACTTGCCCTTGTTATATTTCATTAAATTTCTCCCCGCCCAACCCTCCAGCCTGTCTAGGTCTCTCTGAATGGCAACACAGCCTTCTGGTGTGTCAGCCACTCCTCCCAGTTTTGTGTCATCAGCGAACTTGCCGACAGTGCACTCTATTCCCTCATCCAAGTCACTAATGAATATATTGACTAGTACTGGTCCCAGTACTGACCCTTGAGGGACTCTGCTAGACACAGGCCTCCAACTGGACTCTGTCCCATTGACCACTACTCTCTGGCTTCTTTCCTTCAGCCAGTTCACAATCTACTTCACTACCCAAACATCCAGACCACACTTCCACAGTTTAGCTGCGAGGATGCTGTGGGAGACTGTGTCAAACGCTTTACTGAAATCGAGATAGACCACATCCACTGCTTTACCATCATCTATCCACCGGGTAACATCCTCATAAAAGGCTATCAAGTTGGTTAAGCATGACTTCCCCTTGGTGAAGCCATGTTGACTGCCCCTAATGATCCCCCTATCCTTGATGTGCCTAGAGACAGCACCAAGGACAAGTTGTTCCATCACCTTTCCAGGGATGGAGGTGAGGCTGACCAGTCTATAGTTACCCAGGTCTTCCTTCTTGCCCTTTTTGAAGACTGGAGTGACATTTGCTTTCCTCCAGTCCTCAGGTACCTCTCCCGTTGCCGACGACTTAGCAAAGATGATGGAGAGTGGCCTAGCAATGACTTCCGCCAGCTCCCTCAGCACCCGCGGGTGCTTCCCATCAGGGCCCATGGATTTATGGACGTCCAGATTGCTTAATTGGTCCCTGACCCAGCCCTCATCTACCAAGACCGACTTCTCTATCCTGACTTCTCCTGGGGCCTCAGGGGTCCGGGGCTCCTCAGGACAGCCTCCAGCAGTATAGACAGAGGCAAAGAAGGCATTCAGTAACTCCGCCTTCTTTTTATCCTCTGTCTCCAGCGCCCCCACCTTATTCATCAGTGGGCCTACATTGCCTCTAGTGTTGGTTTTACCTGCAATGTATTTGAAGAAGCCCTTTCTGTTGTCCTTGACCTCTCTTGCAAGGTTTAATTCCAAGGAGGCCTTAGCTTTCCTAGTTGCCTCCCTGTCACGGTTTAAAGCTGGGCCGGCTATTAACCCAGTGGCAGACACTCTCTGTTAACCCTCTCCCCCCCACCCACCCTAAGGGAAAGGGAAAAGGGAGAGAGACTTACGGGTTGGAAAGTTAAAACAGTTTTAATAAACTATAGTAATGAAAAAGAGTATAATAAGAAAAATAGAAATAATCAAACATATACAAAACCAAGATCAAGAGCTTGGAAATCCTCCTCAGGCAGAGTTGCTCCCCCCAGCACAGGCAGAGGGGAAAATGCAGTAGCTCCCCCTGCCATCGCACCTGCAGGCTTTTAACTGGAGAATTGGCAAAGCTGGTACCAATCAGTGGGAGACAGGAGGGCCCGTCCCTCCTGGGCCCCACCTCCAGGAGGCAGTGGGTTAGTGATAAATAGGAAAGTGAGAATGACGTGTGTGGGATGGAATACCTCTTTGGTCAATCTTGGGTCACCTGCCCTGTCTGCTCCTCCCTGCAGGTGCGACCCCCCTTCAGCTCTTCACTCGTAAGCAGTGAGGAATTTAGCAGTGACCTTGGTTTCTCTAAGACTAACTGGCCTGGTTTGGGCCAAACCAGGACATTCCACCCCTTATTCCATACCATTCACGTCATACTCAGATCACCACTACCTTTTCATTTTCAAATATATATACACATATCACTAGTTTATGATTCATCTTTATGCAAAAAGTTCATCAAGTTCATTTAGTTCAGGATTGTGGGTTTCCATGTGGCTAGCAGTCTCTCAGGGCAGGAGACATGGTATGAGTTTTGTCATGGTTCATGCCCACGGGTTGCAGGTTCAAAATGTCAGTCTCGAGGAGGTTACTGGACACCGCTTGCAGCTAGCTCCGGTCTCATCACCACTGTCTTAACCTGAAAGACACTTATGAACACTGTTAGTATTATGCAGCAACAACATACAGTTCAGAATTAAGTAGTCTCACCCAGAATCAGATCACCTTCAGGGACACATTGGACTTCACCATCTTGCAACATCACCCAAGTACATCCAGGTCCCTGAGCAAAAGCAATCCCACGAATGGGTTTACCTTTGCCCGTTGCAGGAAGTACCCAGACAGTTTTTCCCAACAGATTCCTTTCATGCACCACAGGGACTTTATCTCCTTCTACTGTATGTAGAAGGTCTGACTGAGCAGGGCCAGCTCGATTGATAGATCCCCTGGTGTTAACTAACCAGGTAGCTTGTGCCAGATGCTTATCCCAATTTTTAAAGGTTCCACCCCCCATTGCTTTCAGGGTAGTTTTTAACAGCCCATTATACCGTTCAATTTTCCCAGAGGCTGGTGCATGATAGGGGATGTGATATACCCATTTGATGCCATGCTCTTTGGCCCAGTTATCTATGAGACTGTTTTTGAAATGAGTCCCATTGTCCGACTCAATTCTCTCTGGCGTGCCGTGTCGCCACAAGATTTGCTTTTCGAGGCCCATAATAGTGTTCCGGGCAGTGGCATGGGGCACAGAGTATGTTTCCAACCATCCGGTGGTCGCCTCCACCATGGTAAGCACATAGTGTTTACCCTGGCAGGTTTGAGGGAGTGTGATATAGTCAATTTGCCAGGCCTCCCCATATTTATATTTCAACCACCGTCCCCCATACCACAAAGGTTTTAACCATCTGGCTTGCTTAATTGCGGCGCATGTTTCACAATCATGGATAACCTGTGCAATAGAGTCCACGGTTAAGTCCACCCCTCGGTCACAAGCCCATCTGTATGTTGCATCTCTCCCTTGATGACCTGAAGTGTCATGAGCCCACCGAGCTAAAAATAGTTCACCTTTATGTTCCCAGTCCAAATCTATTTGGAACACTTTAGCAGCTTGATCTGCTTGTTGGTTGTTTCGATGTTCCTCAGTTGCCCGACTTTTAGGTACGTGAGCATCTACATGACGTACCTTCACGACTAATTTCTCTAGCCGAGCAGCAATATCTTGCCACAATTCAGCAGCCCAAATAGGTTTACCTTTGCGCTGCCAGTTGCTTCGCTTCCACTGCTTTAACCACCCCCACAAGGCATTTGCTACCATCCATGAGTCAGTATAAAGATACAGCCTTGGCCACTTTTCTCGTTCAGCAATGTCTAAAGCCAGCTGGATGGCTTTTACCTCTGCAAATTGACTTGATTCACCTTGTCCTTCTGTGGCTTCTGTGACTCGTCGTATGGGACTCCATACAGCAGCTTTCCACTTCCGATGCTTTCCTACAAGATGGCAGGATCCATCAGTGAACAGGGCATACTGCTTCTCATCCTCTGGTAGTTCATTATATGGTGGGGCTTCTTCAGCACGTGTCACCTCCTTTTCTGGTGGCATTCCGAAGTCTTTGCCTTCTGGCCAGTCCATGATCACTTCTAAGATTCCTGGGCGATTAGGGTTTCCTATTCGAGCCCTCTGTGTAATTAATGCAATCCATTTACTCCATGTAGCATCAGTTGCATGATGGGTAGTGGGAACCTTACCCTTGAACATCCAGCCTAGTACTGGTAATCGAGGTGCCAGGAGAAGTTGTGCTTCAGTACCGATTACCTCTGAAGCAGCTCTAACTCCTTCATATGCTGCCAGTATCTCTTTTTCTGTTGGGGTGTAGTTGGCCTTGGAACCCTTGTATCCTCGACTCCAAAATCCTAGGGGTCGACCTCGAGTCTCCCCTGGTACTTTCTGCCAGAGGCTCCAGGTAGGACCATTGTCCCCAGCTGAGGTGTAGAGCACATTTTTAACATCTTGTCCCGTACGAACTGGTCCAAGGGCTACTGCATGCACAATCTCTTGTTTAATCTGTTCAAAAGCCTGTCATTGTTCAGGACCCCACTGAAAATCATTCTTCTTTCTGGTCACTTGATAAAGAGGGCGTACAATCTGGCTGTAATCTGGAATATGCATTCTCCAGAAACCCACAACGCCTAAGAAGGCTTGTGTTTCCTTTTTGTTAGTTGGTGGGGACATAGCTGTTATTTTGTTGATCACCTCTATCGGGATCTGGCGACGCCCATCTTGCCGTTTAATCCCTAAAAACTGGATCTCCCGGGCAGGTCCCTTGACCTTGCCTCTTTTTATGGCAAAACCAGCTTTCAGAAGAATTTGGATTGTTTTCTCCCCTTTGTCAAAAACTTCTGCTGCTGTATCACCCCACACAATGATGTCATCAATGTATTGCAAATGTTCTGGAGCTCCACCCTTTTCTAGTGCAGTCTGGATCAGTCCATGGCAAACAGTAGGACTCTGTTTCCACCCCTGGGGCAGTCGATTCCAGGTATACTGGATACCTCTCCAGGTAAAAGCAAACTGTGGCCTGCACTTTGGTGCCAAAGGAATAGAGAAAAATGCATTAGCAATGTCTATGGTGGCATAGCACTTGGCTGCCTTTGACTCCAGTTCGTATTGAAGTTCTAGCATGTCTGGCACAGCAGCACTCAGCGGTGGCGTAACTTCATTTAGGCCACGATAGTCCACAGTTAATCTCCATTCTCCATCAGACTTTCGCACTGGCCATATAGGACTATTAAAGGGTGAGCAAGTCTTGCCAATCACTCCTTGATTTTCTAATTGTCTGATCAGTTTATGAATGGGGACCAGGGAGTCTCGATTGGTGGGATATTGTTGTCGGTGCACCGTGGTAGTAGCAGTTGGCACCTGTTGTTCTTCAACCTTCAGCAACCCCACAACAGAAAGATCTTCTGAGAGGCCAGGCAAGGTAAACAGCTGTTTAATGTCCTCAGTCTCTACAGCTGCTATACCAAAGGCCCATCTATACCCTTTTGGGTCCTTAAAATACCCTCTCTTGAGGTAGTCTATGCCAAGGATGCACGGAGCATCTGGGCCAGTCACAATGGGGTGCTTTTTCCATTCATTTTTAGTTAGGCTCACTTCGGCCTCCAATACAGATAACACTTGAGATCCTCCTGTTACTCCTGAAATACTGATAGATTCTGCCCCTTTATGATCCGATGGCATTAGGGTGCACTGTGCACCAGTGTCTACCAAGGCTCGATACCTTTGAGGTTTTGATGTGCCAGGCCATCGAATCCACACAGTCCAATAAACTCGGTTGTCCCTCTCCTCCACCTGGCTGGAGGCAGGGCCCCCCTAATTAAGAAATGGATTCGTGCTGCTCACAGGGACTGGACCTTCATTTCTCCTATTCACACTTGGGAAAAAGGGATTTGAGGCCCATCTCCCCTGACTGGGGTCCTGCTCACTGGTAACTGGAGCAGCCATCCTTCTAGAAAAATTCTCTCTGGTATTTCTGTTAGCTTGCAACTCACGTACTCGTGCCTATAGGGTACTGGTAGGTTGTCCATGCCATCTGCTCATGTCCTCCCCATAACCACACGGGGCAAACCACAGGATACCTCATGATGTGTTCCGTTTCCTTTGAGCTGGTCCTGTAGGAGAGCGTTTTCTCCTAACAGCTGCAACGCGCGCCTGTGTAGGTAGGGAGTCTCGATCCTGGACAGTTTGTCTGACAGTTGTTTAAATGAGTCCTTGTTTTCCTTAGTCAGTTTTTCCACAGCCGAGATGCGTGCCTGCAGTGGGGAAGAAATACTAACTTCATACTGTCGCATGCAGTTAGCCATTTTACCCACAGTAGAACGTGCCATATCATCTTCTCCCCATACTAACATTGACAATGTATGGGTATATGTCGGTGGAGCATTCTTCACGACCTTCTGGAACATGGATCGGTTGCATTCCACTTCATCAGGATCTACAACTTCCCGTGGGTGTCTATAAATGATCTCTTGCACAGCTAGTTCTCTAAGGTAGTTAATACCTTTTTCTATAGTGGTCCATTTGCTCAGGTGGCTCATAACATCATCTTTATAGGGATACCTGCTCTTTACAGCTGACAAGAGTCGCCTCCAGAGACTGATAGTGTTTGACTTTCTTGCGAGCGCCTTATCAATACCACCATGTCTGGACAGGGATCCCAACTGTCTGGCTTCTCTGCCATCTAATTGCATGCTATCTGCCCCATTATCCCAGCATCGGAGCAACCAGGTAATAATAGGTTCACCGTCATAACGGCTGAAGTCTTTCCTTATATTTCTCAGGTCCTTCAGGGATAAGGAGTGGTAGGTTATCTCTACGTCCGAGTCCTCCTCTTGTGATAGTTCTGCTTTAGAAGGACCTTTCTTCTGTGATGGGTCTGCTTTAAAAGGATGATTGAGGAAACCCCCATCTGTGTCAGGCCCTAACTCTGCCTGAGAAGGGCCCTCACCTGGGTCATATGATGGCTCTGTCTTAGAAGGCTCTGAGTCATCATCCTTCTCTTCACGAGCTGATTTCTTTTGGTATTTCTTCCTGGTTACAGGAGCAATTGGTACAGATTCGATAGATGCTGGGGTCTGAGTAGATGCAGTGGCTGTTGTGGGAGTGCTGAGACTTGTTAGAGTCTGAGTAGCTGCAGTGGCCATCTTGGGGGGTGTAGCAGCTGTGGTGCAGGCTGCCAAGGTTTCAGTGGATTTAGTGGCTGTAGCGGCAGCACACACTGTAGGTTCTGAGGTGACTGCATAACACCTACAACTGTCCCTGCACCGATATTTAATCTTATCCCACATCAGAAACACATTCAGGACAACCGAAAATAAAAACATGCCACCTAGACAGCACCATCCTAATTTCGCAAAAATCTAGTGGAATCAGCTTGGCAGAAAAGGAGAAGGTACTATTTCCCGAAGTAAAACTGGAAGTGTAATCATTAACAGAATCAGCTAAAGGACGCCTGGAGCGTGCAGATGAAGTCGCTGCTACTGATTCGCGATTAAAGCTGCCCATCATTGTGTCACAGAGATAAGAGATCGGAATAGTAACTGCCCAGTTTATCACAGCATAAATCAGTATCAAACCCCATACCAAAACAATACATTTCAACCAGCGCCCACTGCTAAACTGCATGTAAACATTCATAAGAAGCAAGCAATAACACAGTGCCCATGGCAGGTAAGGCATCATTGCAATACTCAACTGTGAAAGAAACTCTATAAAAAGACGAGATAACACAGCATTCAAAAATGACATCACCATCTTCACTATCTGTTTTAATTTCCAACCCCTTGTAAATCTCAGAGGAAGAAATCTGATATTCTCTCAGCTGAGCTCTCCAGGTCTCCTCCCACCAGAGCCAGGATTCAACTTATCAGAGCAACCTGTTGGAGCTTCTCTCGAGCCCCACGTTGGGCACCAATAAATCTGTCATGGTTTAAAGCTGGGCCAGCTATTAACCTGGTGGCAGACTCTCTCTGTTAACCCTCTCCCCCCCACCCACCCTAAGGGAAAGGGAAAAGGGAGAGAGACTTATGGGTTGGAAAGTTAAAACAGTTTTAATAAACTATAGTAATGAAAAAGAGTATAATAAGAATAATAGAAATAATCAAATATATACAAAATCAAGATCAAGAGCTTGGAAGTCCTCCTCAGGCAGAGTTGCTCCCCCCAGCACAGGCAGAGGGGAAAATGCAGTAGCTCCCCGTGCCATCACACCTGCAGGCTTTTAACTGGAGAACTGGCAAAGCTGGTACCAATCAGTGGGAGACAGGAGGGCCCGTCCCTCCTGGGCCCCACCTCCAGGAGGCGGTGGGTTAGTGATAAATAGGAAAGTGAGAATGACGTGTATGGGATGGAATACCTCGTTGGTCAGTCTTGGGTCACCTGCCCTGTCTGCTCCTCCCCTGCAGGTGCGACCCCCCTTTGGCTCTTCACTCGTAAGCAGTGAGGAATTTAGCAGTGACCTTGGTTTCTCTAAGACTAATTGGCCTGGTTTGGGCCAAACCAGGACACTCCCTACATCCTCTTGACAACAGACTTATATTCCTCCCAAGTGGCCAGCCCCTCCTTCCATGATCTGTACACTCTCTTCTTCCACTTGAGTTTGCCCAGCAGTTCCCTGTTTAACCATGCAGGTCTCCTGGTACCCTTTCTTGACTTCCTACCTGTTGGGATGCTCAGATCTTGAGCTCGGAAGAAGCAGTCCTTGAATGCTAACCAACTATCTTGGGCCCCCTCACCTTCTAGTACCCTGTCCCATGGGATTTCCCCTAGCAATTGCTTGAAAAGGCCAAAGTTGGCCCTACTGAAGTCCGGAGCTGTGATTTTGCTAGATATTCTGTTCCTGCCACATGAGATCCTGAACTCTACCATCTCATGGTCACTACAACCAAGGCTGCCCTCAACCTTCACCGCTTCAGCCAGACCCTCCTTATTACCGAGAACAAGATCCAGCAACGCTCCTCTCCTAGTTGGTTCATCCACCATTTGCATCAGAAAGTTGTCATCAATGCACTGGAGGAACCTCCTGGAGTGAGGATGGCTGGCTGAGTAGGCCTTCCAGCAAATATCAGGGTAATTGAAATGCCCCACGACAACCAGGGCCTGTAGAAGGCCTCGTCAACCTCCTCATCCTGATCTGGTGGCCTGTAATAGACACCCACAATAGTATCACCCATGCCAGTCTGCCCCTTAATTCGTACCCACACTCTCAACTCGCTCCTGATCTGCCCCTGGATAGAACTCAATACATTCTAGCTGCTCACTCACATAAAGAGCAACTCCACCATCTCTCCTTACTGGCCTGTCTTTCCTGAACAGGACATAGCCATCCATGACCACATTCCAGTCATGCGAGTTGTCCCACCAAGTCTCTGTAATTGCCACTAGATCATAACCCCCCGACCGAACACAGATTTCTAACTCCAGATGAAGGAATGAGTTGGAGAAAGTGAATCACTTTGTATTGTAGGTACAAATTATAAGTCTTAACTTTCTTGTTCAGGATTAAATACTTCATGCAGCACACTGTTATCACCTGCAGTATTTTCTTTCTGACTCAGGGTTGTCAAGGTGTGATAGTGTTCAAGCTCAGACGTAAGCATTTGACTGTTGCTGAGCAGATCCTGTAGGAAATGCTTCTTATCACCTAGAAGAATAACTGAAAAGGAATCAGTTAACTGTTAACTGACAGGGCAATAATTTTTTTGTCTTTCAATCCCCAATGTATATATTTCTAAATTTGTATGCATCTGTATATATTAATATCTTTGCTGTATTTCTTCTGACACTACAACATAATGTCACAGAAACAACAGTATACATATTTGAAGGAGCCTAATCCCCAGAGGCTTCTCCACCAGTGTTGCCCCTGGTGAATCCGGTGTATTAACATGCAAGTAAAGCTGCTGAAGAGCTCTGGAGAACACTCCTGAGTGCCTTAGGTGCTATGTCTGGTAAAAGCCTCTTCACCTGTTACCTACAGTGTGCTATGCAGTAATGCTGCTGGACTTTTCCCGTATCATTAAAGACCTAATGAAGTTCCTGTTACTTTAGGCTGTTGGTTGGTTCACCCTGGAGTGGCTATCCAGCTAGCAGAACTGGAGATATCTATGCATGTCCTGTTGGTACGTCCAAAACCACATGTGAAAAATTGAATTTACAAGGTAAGTTGTAATGAATAATGTCTTGCTACAATTGTTCAGTTTTTCCTCATTTCTGTGCCAGACCAATCTATCCTATTAAATCTTAACTATCTCTCTGCATAATCTCAGTCTCTGTTGTGTGAATGTTTGTGTGTGTGAGTGTGCTGCGAGGATTCAGTGCCAGCTGTTGGTGAGTCCCGTGTGTGTGTGAGTGGAAATTGGTGCCTGCCACTCGAGTTGGGCTGGGGGTTGTGGGTGCCCAGGCCTGTGGTGCCAGCAGCTGGAGCACTGGCGTCTCAGCATCAGCCACTGGAGCAGCTGGGGTCCTTAACCTCTAGCCGTGGGGTGGGAACCGTGTGTGTCCCAAAACCAGCTGCTGCAGGGGGACCAGGGCTCTGCATCAGAGAGGGGCTCCGCGCTGGCAGCTGGAGCAGGACCGTGGGTCTATGTCTTCCCTTACATATACTTACTAGTGTATGGGGAGCCGCGGGGCAGACAGAGAGGCCATGCTGGTACCTGAGGGATCTGCGAATGTGCGTGTGGGAGTGCCGGAGTGTCAGGTGTGTGCATGTGCCTGCACTAGTGACCTCTCGCCTCTGCCAGCCCTGGAGGAGCACACCCTGTACACGGGTGCTGCTGAAGGCAGCGCCTTGTCCATGCCAGTCTGTGTGCCCAGCCCTGTCAGGGTCCTCGTGTGTCTGTGTGCGTCTCAGGTATGTGCTCAGCTTTGCTACCGGTGCCACGTCCCTCAGCCTGGGCTGAGGCCCTGGGTCCCCGTGCACTGGGCTGGGCTCCCAGGGCAGGGCAGGAGGGTCCTGGGCCAGAGCAGCTGGAGGAGGCCGCCACGCTCTTAATGTAACTTAACACTTGTTACATTCTCATTTTGAATAGCACTTATTGAATATATATGAAGCCTTTTCTGCCTCTGTGTGTTTGCAGACTGAGTATAAAATGGGATTCGCTTTTGGATGCAATGAAAATATGGGGTGGCAGCAGAGTGTGCTGAGATGCCTGCTTTATGTTTGTTTGTGGTGTGGAGCGTTTCTGTCCTCTGCTGCTCCTTCCAGGTTTTTGTCTAGAGCTTGATACTGGATCAGAGGAGTCTGGTGTCCTGAGGAATGTAACAGTAGCTGCTCGGCTCTGCAGCTACTCAGTCAGCCAAAAATAATAGGTAGACCTTTTCTTCCTCTCTTTTCCCTTCAGCTCTTTTGAGAGCAGGTACTCTAAATGGCCATACTTAATTCACGTCTATAGTTAATGGTTAGCAAATTTTTGACAAAGATTAGCTTTCATTTCGTCTCAGAATTGTATGCAGTCATTTGGAAAAGGCATCTTAGATTCCGAGAAATCAAGCTTTTGAAAAGGAATTCTGACTTACTTAATTGCTTCTACATATTATTTACTTTTCTGTCATTACTTAGTATCTCTTTTTATTTCAGCTGTAATAAATATTCCAAATGTGACTGAGATAAAGGAAGACATGAACCTTGGCTTGACTCTGATACAGAACTCGAAAACAGGAGGATTTTTGGTACGTATCAAGGACATATTCAGTACACACAGCAATTCCTGAGGAGAATGAAGAAACTAGAATTCTCCACATTTTTTGATAAATCCAAGCTGAATATATTTTGTTATGCAGCACAGATTAATACATATTTTGCATATTTTAAAATATCCCTTCCCACTGTCATTACCTAGGGTCCAAAATTGGGAAAATTATGAATTCTCTCGTTCGTCATTTATCTAAATATCCTATGGAAGGGCACGTAATTAAAGATTCTGTAACTTAAGTCAGACAATGTAGGCAAGAATATTCCCACCATAGACATCTTTAAGGCAGTCTTGTATAGTTCTGATTATGCTTTAAAAGACAGTATGGGATCTCTCCTCCACCATACACCCTTGCACAGTGACTGTTCTCCTGAGATATTCGGATGTCTAGTCCCATGGATCTGCAATATGTTTTACTTGGTTAGTGAGCAGGAGGAGGATTCATTTTCTATGTGTATATTCTGCAAGCCGCGCTCCTTGGAGCCTGCAAAACAGATTTCATAATTGAAAGGAAGTTAAGGCCTGTTTAATATGCTTTTTTTAGAGTCTTAACTGTAAGCATGAGAACTGTTGCAGTGTAGGTGTCTTCCAGTTTGATGCATACATTGAAGGCATGTGCAGTTATTAAGTGAAACAATAAACCACAGACCAAAGAGCTTTGAGGCTAACTGTAAGCTTTTTATTTTTCTGTTACGTCTTCCTAGTAATCGCAAAAGTATTCAAATGTTTATTATCTTCATTACCACATAGCCCAATTCACTGAAGTACTTAAAAGTAGGTCTAATTCCAGCCTTTCCAGCAGCTCTGTTGGGGTTGGTGAAGTTAATCGTAACTTCAAAATACAGCAACAGTGCTCTTCTTGATTGTTGGTTTGAGAAGATACTGATTAAATAAAATCTTATTCTGTCTCTTGGATAATACCTTTAATTACTGTTTATACTGTCCCGTGCATACCCACTTTTAATCAGTATCAGTAATTGCAATGATTTAAAACATTTCATGCAGAAGAATTTCTGTTTTCTGATAATACTTGAACTTCTCTCAGTTAAAAAGAATTTCCTGATCCATACGTTAGTGATTGACTCTCCTTAAATTGCATAAAGTAACAAAAAAAAAGTTGACAGCTAAGACATGAACTTTGGCAACAGGAGTTCTTTTTGAAATAAGGAGAATGGGATACTGGAGACAGGTGCTTATCTGTGACCCAGCCTCAACAAACATCAAAAGCCCTATGACTTAGTTGTGGCAAGAACTGGACAACAAGCAGAGACTGTCTGCTCATAATAGCAAGCTGCTGCCAGCCAGGACTTCGCTCCAAGACGCTGTCTCTGGCAGCTGGCCTCTGTGATAGACTCTCTGGGTTATGTTCAGGCCTTCTTCCTCCCAGCTCACTGTGCTCCTTCCTCCTGCAGCTGCTTCTCTCTCAGCCTCCATGAGCTTGCACCAGCCTGTGCTGCATCCCCGGGCTGCTTGGCTGGAGCGTGACGCAGCCTGGCATGTCAGTGCTGTAGCCCATGGGTCCTGCTGGTTCAGGCGTTTGATGCCATGTGATTGCTTCCTGCAAGCATCCTAAGTACAGGGCAGTCATTTCCACATGCTCATTACATTTTTCTGAGGCATGCTTAGTCCTGTTGGAAAGGTGCTTAAGAATTTCACTGATGGTTAACAACTTTTTTCTGGATTTCTGATCTAAGGTTGTATCAGTTTGTTCTTGGGGCAGTACTGTGCCTTTAGTTGAAAGGAACAGCTCCGATCTCGCTACATGTGAAATGTGCCTTCTATATTTAACACCTCACAATCATTCTCCTTTGTCCTTCGCTTTGCTAAGCTTTGCTTGTCACATATCTTTAGGCTATATTTGCTTTTCCTGCTGGCTGCATGCTTATGGTCACCCTGCAATCAGCCAGTGCCCGATCAGTCTGCTTTTTACTATTCCACTCAATGAGCTCCCAGTTTATGTCCACATTTCTTAACATTAGTCTTTAAGGGCAAGTCTGTGCCCCTTTCTAACATTCCGTTTTTCAAGTTTATCAGCTCTTAATATGTGATCTCCGAGTTTTCCCCTGCATTAATGATGCATCTTAAATTTCTGTCTCTAACAATGCTAGAATATTAGAGCTTTTCCCTTTTTTTTTAAGTGAAGGTTGGCAAAATTTATTAGAACTTTCTATTTTTTGGTCCAAAATTAACATCGCAATTTTGAGTTACCACTAATGCAGAAGAAAACCAGAAAATGGGCAAATGAGATTGATCTAAAAAGAACTTTAAATTAAAAATAAAGACTGGTAACTCTCCTCCAGCTTCATAGTTACCAATATAGATTTATTTTGTACCTCACCTCTGTAAATATCAATCTTTTCCAGTAAAATTAATCATGCCCCATGTAGCAGCTAAAAGGCCATGTAAGATCAGATAATGTAGATCCAGTTGCTCTTCTCTTGTCTAGAAAATCTGCCATCTTGTCCAATGTTAGGATAGTTTGATGTGGTCTACCACTGGTAAACCAGTGTGCGATTTAGCTCATTTTCCATTTACTTCTGCCTTTAATTACCTTTTTTTCCAATATTCTTGGTAAAAGGGTAATAGTGCTGTTCACTCTGTCTTCTTTTCCTAAATAGATATGGTGCATTTTCTGTTTTACAGGCTCTCCTGACTGGATAGGGCAGTCACAAAGTACAGGAAGTTAAATTATCATTTCTTTCAGAACTGTTGAACAGAGGTTATGTTTTTTCCTTGAGTTCTTAACATGATTTTCTTTTAAAAAAGAAAATCCCTCCCCCTCAAATATCCTCACGACAAAATACTGTCTCAGTATCTGTCTTTTTTATCTAGGTACTTTTGTAAAAATCCTTCTATATCAAAGGTGTGGCTGTCATGCAACCAGCTGGTTGATCCAGCTGAAAACGTTTCTTTTTACAGAGATCATTTTCGGCAAAGAAGCAAGTTATCTTCCCCGGAAGGCAATGAAACGCGTAGCCGAGGGATATGTGAGGCCAGGGCCAAACTTCTTTCAGCCACAGCTAAATAGAACAGTGCATACCATGAGGCTGCACCCTCACTGGAGATGATGAAGTTTAACTTCTAAATATTTTGGAAAAGTGAATTTTCCTAGGGAACAGGGCTTCTCAAGTTAATAAATGTGTGCGTGTTTGTGCGCACTGATCACAAAACTCTTCAGTGTGGTCACACCGTTGGTGGTAATCGGACGTACCGCAAGAGAAGTTCCTCTTTGTGTTATTTGCAGCGACCTGCTTGCCTCTCTGATGACACCTCCTGGTTTGTGAAAGTACTTCTCTGCACCCTTATAAGCGATGTGCAAATACCAAACCTAGTTTTAAAACCATGGTTTGTAGAGCAGGTGGCTTAAAGCAGGACAGATTCCTTGCAGACCAAGTCACACTCCCTAGATATTATAGCTGCGCATAGACTGAAGGGGCCAGCTTGCAGAAGGAGGCACGAGGATGATCATGAATAGAAAACCTTTTTAATGAGAAAGTTTATGAAAGTGGTTACACTGTCACCATGATTGCAAGGGAATTGACCTGATAACCCAAGAGGGCTTTTCTGATCCTATATGCCTGTAGTCCTGCTAATTGTGCTTTTGTATATGGATACAGTGAGACAAATATTTGTTATTTTTATAGTTTCTTTTTGTTGTTATTTTTAAAGACTTGTGGTCCCTTGTGGGCACAGCAGTGTGGAAGCCAATACTATGCAACAGGAGTCTGTTCTGAAATCAGTCCAAGTTTCCAGATCCTAAGAAGCTTTTCTCCTGCTGTTCAAAGTAAGGCAACAAGTGCAAAAAAGATTCAATTAAAAAAATATATCAAACGAAATCAAGATATGTTGTGTCGGGGACTCTTTATTTGGGATTTAAAAAAAAAAAGTATGAGCAAAAAACAAAGTCCTGTGATTCACATGTAAAGACTGACAAATCATGATCCAATGCTGATATGAATATGGACTCACCCCTCTGAATTCAGAGGCAGTGCACCAGCGCAGGCTCAAAATCTGCATATGCTTCTGTTGAGTCCTCATTCTGGCAAAACCTTCCTGATGTGAAGTGTTGCCTGTGTGAGACCTAAGTATGTCCCTCTGGGTTTAGCCAAAGAATTGTAAGTATACTGAGACTGAAAGTGCATTTAATCTTCACTTTTTATTTTTGTTTTAGAGTGTTCCTCTGTCATAGATGTTGTGGTGGTTTGTGATGAGTCAAACAGCATTTATCCATGGGATGCTGTGCGGGCATTTTTGAAAAAATTTGTACAAGGCTTAGACATAGGCCTTAACAAAACCCAGGTAAGTCAAAGACATCTTTGAGAGGAAAAAAAAAAAAAAAAAAAAGAAGTAGTGGGTTTTATTAGCATTTTTAAAGGAACCCAGTGTGCTTTAGCGTAACTACAGTACCTCCACCAAAGTCACAGGTTACGCACTTGTCTTTATCTTTCAGTATTGGGTTTTTTATCTCACAGCTAACCTATTTCAGAAGAGATTAGTAATTTGATTCAAAACATAAACCAACTGAAACTTAAGTCTAGGTTATATCTAGTGGAGTCAGCTCTTTCATACATTAGGTGTAAAAGTAATTAAAATGTAGTCTGTGGGAATGTGATAAAAGTAGAACAGATTTTTTATGGGCTTTTCATATAGCTCTTACTTTCCAACTGCTGCATCTTTAAAATAGGAGTTTTTCCTACTTGGTTACTGTCTGATCTTTGAGTTCTTTTTTCCTTTTAATTTGCTGATGGTAAGGAAAATTTTATTGCTTTTTTTTTAAACATTTTCTGTCTTTACAGTTGTCCATTTTCCATAAACAGTTCTGGAAACAAAGACTGGGGCACTGGAAATCTCTCTCCCAAAGGCTGCCTTCTTCCTTGGGCGACTTTGGAAGTGAGGTGCTTAAAAGCTAGGCTTCCTGCTCAGTCCTTTCTGAACCTCACTGTTAGCATCTTCTCCTCTTTTTTTCTCTCATACTAAATATATATCTTAGCATATGTCTTTAGCTTCACCTGTATTAAAAATAAATAGGGTTTACAGTGCTGTCAAGTAACTAACCTTTAGGATTTCTTAGAAGAGATCAGATTGAGGTGCTGTCAGCTTGTAGAATTTTTGCTATTTTCTCATTTTTCCCAGAGCTCCCTGTATTATTGCTATCCATCAGCTCTTCCAGAAGTAACCAAGCAAACATTTAGTGCCTGCTGTTTCAGATTGTTTGCATTAACATATTGTTGTCCATCATAAATGACATGAAGTGCAAGAGCATTTTAGCTTTCTTTGCTTTCCAAACATGTTAATATTAATTGGTTTTACATGTGTTGAAAGAAAATTGTAATCCCATGTGCATCTGAAGATCTTTTACTCCAACCTGACAAATAAGTAAGCGTCACGATTCTATGTAACATTGTAATGCATGATAATCTAACATCATTTCTTTATTGCATAGGTGGGTTTAATTCAGTATGCTAACGATCCCCGTGTAGTGTTCAACTTGAATACATATCAAACAAAGGATGAGGTTGTTAAAGCAATGGAGGGAACATATCAGAAGGGAGGAGATCTGACTAATACTTTCAAAGCCATTGACAATGCAAGGTAAAACACATTGATGACTACTGTGCAACTATTGTAACTTACCTTATGAGGCAACGGGCACATCCTGAATTTCATTCCCGCTGCAAGTGCCTGGAGCCTCTGAGGAAGTTCCCAGTGCATTGGGTTAAACTCTACGCTAAAGTAGTTCTCGTACCCAACAGAATTGTTTGGGCTGTCACAGGTGTCTAAACGTGACAGTGCATCAGACGCACAAACAAGCTTTTAGGAAAGATACAAAACCATTGAAAGAAGTAAAGTTTATCCAGGGATTCAGTGGGACTGGTAACATTCCTGTTTGCAGGTCAGGCTTTGGTTGATTGCAGAGAAAATAAAATCTGTTGTCAGTTTGTCACTGCAGCACGAGCAGCATGAAAAACAGGAAAAACTTAAAACGATGTACCGTGACTCTGAATACATGTACAAACCAGGTCTGTTTCTCAATAGGAAGATGCTAATTTGCAGTTGAATCAAAGATAGGACTCTAGGCCAAAATACATGCTGAATCAAATGGCCCTGAAATCTTGTTTAGGGACAGACTCAGCCTTCAATGGAGTTGATATTTGCAGTAGTATTGAGGAACCTATTATTAATACTCTTCTCCTTTTGTTTGAACTTGGTGGAACCAATTCCCGGCTACTCTGGTGTTACAAAATATTAATAGTTCTTGACAAAAAAAACCCTTTTTATTTAGAAACATTTGTACAAAAATATGTTGTTTCCCTGGAATGTACATTTCTATCAGAAATACCATCCAGTCCTACTTGGATTTTTTTTTCTACTTCCTTGATTACGTTTCTGATGGCTCTTTGAGCAGTACTTTGAGAAGAAGCTATCAGAAGCATAATTGAAAATTCTTATTGCAGGTTGTTAATTTCCAAATAAAAAGCACTACAGATGCACCTTGTTCTAAGTCAGTGATGGACATATTCGCTACAATATGTATACCGAATTCCATTCATTATAAATAGACGTGATAAATTCAATGTTTTACAACAGGCAGCATGCCTTCTCACCTGAATCAGGAGGACGTCCAACAGCCACCAAAGTAATGGTTGTTGTGACAGATGGTGAATCACATGATGGCTCCAACTTGAAAACAGTGATAAGTAAATGCAATGAAGACAATATAACCAGATTTGGCATTGCTGTAAGTAATACTATAATTATATATATTATTGCAATTTTTGAAAGATCATTTTGTTGTGTATATATGAAAGTGCATGTTCTGTATTGTTACACTGGTGAGACTGAAACTAGGTGAAATGAATCTTTATGAACTAGTGAAATATTGGTCATCTTTGGCTGAAAAAGCAAAACCAGTATTACCTGAGCAACTTCAGTGATTTTCTCCTTTGCCTTGGTTTATGTATTTTTCCTGTCTGAATGGTCCCTTGTGTAGGAATACAGTCTGATAAACAATTCAGTAATATGAATTAAGGTAATTTTTTTTTAATATGTAGAATATTTACTCAAATAATACAGAAGGAAATGGATTAACACCATGATTTCCTTCACCCATCTTATTTTGTTCTTTTTTTATCCAAGGTTTTGGGATACTTAATCAGGCATGAACTTGATACTAAAAACTTAATTAAAGAAATCAAAGGAATTGCTAGTCATCCAACAGACAAGTATTTCTTTAATGTGTCGTCTGAGGCTGCACTACTGGAAGAAGCAGGAACGCTTGGAGAGCGCATTTTTAGTATAGAAGGTAAAATACTCCATGTCTCTGAAAACTTAGATCAGATTCTTCCAGCTGATGAGCTAAGCATTTTATTTAGCTTCACTTTAGTGTAGTACTGTGAAAACGACGCGCAGCTGGAGCTGCAGGCTGCTGCCTGCTCCCCAGGAAGGTTCTGGTTTGCACAAGAGGTTCCCCCAGCTACCCCACCCCTAATGAGCCTGAGCTTCAAGTTAGTTTCTGCAATTTGTGGGAGATATTCCCCAGTTGCTGAAAATTTCAGTCAAGTCCTGGGCTTCAGGCATCCACTGGGGGCTTGTCCATATGCGTCCAAAGGTATTCAGAGCTATTACCACTGGAGGAGTAAAGGTATCTTTATGCTTGTCAGATTCACCTGTGTTTTTCTGTTAATGCTAAGCAACTGTGAATTTAAAAAGCAAATCAGAAGACTAGGTTACTGATTACAGAACTGAAGCTACAGTAATGCAATCCATGTGGCATCTACCAGGCTCTGTCCCTAGTGTCACCCACAGTTCTCTGTACTGTTTGGAGGAGGGTGCTGTAGAGCTGACTCAGAGGCACTTCGTCTCCCCAAAAGCTAGATTTTCAAAGTCAAATTTAGGTCGTGCTTGGGAGACTTGTGACCTGCCCTCAGCTCCCCCTGAGGAGCTTTTCATGGCTGCAACCTTTGTGTGCTCAGGATGAAATCTTCGCTTCTCTTTCACCTCTGCCTATTCTTTACCAGGCCCATGCTGCTAATCAAGTCAAGGGGATCATGTAAGCTCCCCGTCCTGGGTTTTTTGTACTCCCGTTGAATTCCGGTTACCCAAGTCCCATCCGTCTAGCTTAGGAAATATTCCTGCATGTCACAGTATTTTTCAAGACAATTACAACAGTTTTGTAAGTACTATATGATAATAAACATTCATTTGAAAGTTGTGAATATGCAGTTATTACAGCCGCTAATGTCAGCATATTAGTGCTTCCTAGGAAACATAAAAAGAGATTAGCCACAGTGACAATACTGTGCAGGCTGATTCAAGCCATCTTTATCATCATCCTCTACCTTTTTTTTGGAAGAGACTCAGTAGCATCATGGCTCCATCTTACCAATTTTCCATTAAAGGTTATTAGCTCTCAGATTTCCATTATTTGTAAATGGTGGAAATGTTTTAGCAGAATGGGTGGATTAGGAAAAAAATAATGTATAGTCCCCATATAGCTACTCTGAGGCAGCAATATTAGATCTCTTGTGTGGTTCTATAGGGTTAACCATATGTGAATATTTATTTCACCAGGTACAGATCAAGGTGATACATTCCAAATGGAAATGTCACAGGTGGGCTTCAGTGCATATTACTCACAAAAAAGGGTATGTGAATTTAATTATTTAATGACACAAATAGATGTAATTACATAGACATGAATTCTTAGGAAGTGCAACAAAATAAGACTAAAAAAGCACAATGACCAATTTTAAGATTTTTTTTTTTACAAGCAGGAGAATGTCAAATTATCATCTTTTTTTTATTTGAATATCACAAAAATTACTTCTAATAGATGCTGTATATCCCTAAAATAAAAAATATACATGAATATGTGACGCTGAGTAATAGTTTCTTTCATGTAATGCTTTTGACCTGTGTTAATCCAATTATTTCAGTGATTTCTGAGTTCTCGTAGCATGAAAAATTCAATTGCTCCAAGTTAATATTTTGTAGTTGAATAACTCAGAAGAATTGAAACCATATTCTAAAGCTGGTATATTTCTAGGCAGTCACCAAGATGTAAATAAATCAAGCCTGAAAAGAATTTGTCTAATATTTATGAAGTTAAAAATATTTGCTTAAAGCATATTTCACTTAGAAAGAATAACAAATCAGATATCTTTTTCTTGCTATTCAATTTTAAGATCGTCTTGACCAAATAGGTCCTCTTGGTAAAATTCAAGTGTGGTTCAAGCAGCTTTGAGTTGAAAATACAGGAAGGTTGTTTCTTTATCATAGCCCTTAAAGATGAATGAAATAATTTCTTAAAAGTTCTCTGTATTTGCACAAATTGAAGTTTTAATTTATGAATAACTTGATGCTAGGAAATGACAAAAATTAAGGAAGATTTGGGGGTTTCTTCAGGGAAATTATACATACTGTTTTCACTCTGGTTTTCTGTAACTATCTCAGTTCAGTAAAGAATTTAAATAACGTGAATAATCTAAACTATGTTTGCTTTATGTGTGCAAGTCTAAGATTAAGTATTTCTGTATTAAGTATTCTGTGTAATAAACCTTATTAATTTGGATTTTAGATTTAACTGTTCTCTCAAGGACATCTCCTTACAATACACTTAAAGAATGAAGTCTTGTATCTTTTTCCATCAGCCTTTGTGTGCTGTCATTGGCACTTTTGTTGGCAAAGGGGGCTTTAACTTTTTCTTACAGTTTTGTTTGTCTGATCCTCAGTCTTCTGAGGATCATGAGTGCATAAAAGCATAGGCTTGGCAAGCCCAGCTCCAGAGTGGACAGTCTTAGGAAATTATCAGTGTGTTTAAACAAACCCATTTTATCCTGAGTTGCAGTGCCCTGGGAGCTAAAGCAGTGATTTATCCTCTTGCAGTAGAGTGGTGATGATCCCTCTCAACAGGGCATGTAAGTGGTAACTATAAGCAGCTCCAGTCAACTGCTTGCGGTCATTAGACGGTACATCACTGCCTTAAACATAGTGATGTAGGAAATTACGTACGGTAACTTCAGCTTTGCTCACACTTTTTCTGAAATAGATAACTCTAAAATGTTGATTTTTATTTTTTTTAAAGGATGTTCTGGTGCTGGGTGCTGTTGGGGCCTATGACTGGAGTGGAACAGTAGTTCAGGAGTCTTCAGACAGAGTCACCACCTTTCCAAGCCATGTGTTTGAAAAAATTCTACAGGACAGAAATCATAGCTCTTATCTAGGTAAGGGGCTGAAATACAAATCTGGAAATGTATCAAACCTTTATTAAGATATTAAAGAACTTGGGAAATTCAGCTCTACGCAGATTCCAGTTAAGAACTGATTTGAGAGGATGAAAAGAATTTTGCATCCAAAAAGATTTTATTCACTGGTCAACAGTTCTTTAAATTAAATCTTTATTGTGTTTTTAAAATTCTACTTAATGTGGTAGGCTGAAAAAAAAATCAACCTTTGTCACAGAGATATTAGAAGTCATGGGATTTGAAAAGGCTGCTTAGTGTATCATACTGATCATTATGGGTACTTTCTGTTGTAATATTGGTATGTACTTCCCCAATTGCATGTGGATGAGAAGTTGATTGACTTGATATCATTTCATCTGTGTTCGCTCTTTTCTTGGCATTTTCCAATTCAGTTTATAGTTTTAGGAATATTGCTGCAGTTTAACAGAGGTGTTATTTATAAATTATTGTATTTTCTGTCCCTTTGTTTCCTTTCCACCTCCTTCTGTCCCCCACTAGGAGCTCTCTGTACCAGCTCTCTCTCACCAACTTGGAGGAGCCCAAACTAAAGGGCTGCTAGCACATCATAGCTTGCTAGATTGGCCCACCTTCTGCGCTGTACCCTCTCACTTCAAATGGCTGTATGGTGTATTAATTACGAATGTGTGGCCTTAACTTGCAGAATAAAATCTTGTTTTGTTGTTGCTTATTGAACTTCTAGTCTCCAATTATGTCCTCTCCCTAGAAAAACAGCGACTGAACACAAATCTGAATTAGACTGGTATATGTAATGACCAAGGCATAATTCTTTGAGACTGTGCTCCTCACATTGTCCTGCAGCTTGCTAAAGACGTGCATATTCTGCCCAATCACTGGGATTTTGTTGCTCAGTTTAAACTAGTCTTTATAAAGGATGATTTTGTTTTCTTCTGTTAAAATAAATTTACTGTAACTAAACCACAGAAATGTAAAATATGTAGTAATGCTAGCTTTATAGTGCTAATACAAGTTTAAAATATTTCCAGGTATTAAAAGATGTTTCCTGAAAGCAAATAATGTGAGAATAATGGGAATGAGGATTAAAATGTTCAGAGAAGTTCAATCAACCTAAGCCCTTCAGCTGACAAGCTATTAATATAGCCTGTTGTATTCAGCCAACACACGGGCTGTGGTTTGGTGAGCTGTGGGAAAACGCACTGCAAGCTTTGCAGAAGCTAGGTGTTCCTTCCCGGTTTGAAGGCCGGCCCAAATGTTCATCTCGTGTTTCTCTTTATATCTTCATTCCAGGGATACTCTTTGCACTCTTTTTTCCTATCTCCTTCACAAGCATGACATTTTTGTGGTCTACATTTTACTGAATAGGCTAAACTATTCACCATGCTATTCTGCAAACCTGCTTCAACTTGATCAGTGTGTCATTGTTCTCTCCAAAAGACTATTGCAAATTTTATGCATATGTGACAGCTTTACTTCCCGTCTGGAGGCATCATTCCCTGTGATTAACGTACCAGACTGACTCATCCTCTGTGCCTTTATGGATAACCAGCTGACGACTTGTAGTTAATTGTCTCTCACACATGTTAAATGTTGACTTCTCTCCCCAGGTTACTCTGTTGCTGTTCTCTCAACTCAGAACTCCATCTATTTTGTTGCTGGCGCACCGAGATCCAACTACACTGGCAGAGTAGTGGTTTATGATGTTGACAGTAATGGTAATATCGCAATTGTGCAGTCCCAGAGAGGCGAGCAGGCATGTATATTTTGGTCACGAACACAGATTTTGGAGGCATCTGTTTTTATTCACACAGCAGTAAATTGCAATGCATTTGTTCTGAATATTCCTCTTTCTTGCAATGCATTTAGAATCCACTTGAACTTTTCTCTGCCACTAGACTATTTCAATGAGGTTAAGTGTAACTCTTAAACAGTATTTTAGGAAGTCATCCAATTAGTGGTAAAAGATAATACACAAAGCTACTTTGTGTATCATTCTGTCAACACTTCTAATTGGGAGAGACTCAGTGAGCTCCACTCTGCCTGAGAAGTTGTGAAGTAGATAACGTCAAAAGAGATTTGGACGCTCATTCTCTTTTTCTCCATTTGGAAAAGAGCAGTGAGTTTAGGTGGTTTTGGTTTTGTTTGTAAGACAAATCTGAGAGTAAATCAGAGATTGGATAGTTTCATGTGCACAGTTTAGTATAAAAAAATATACCTCCCATAGTTTCTTCTCTGTTTGCATTCTTACTGCGGAGTGGTAAAGCCATAGCAGCAGCTGCTGGGCAGAAACAGTGGACATGTAAGGCCATTGTCATGGTTTAACCCCAGCCAGCAACTAAGCACCACACAGCTGCTCGCTCACTCCCCATCAGAAGAGTAAAAGCGAGAAAACTCATGGGTTAAGATAAAAACCGTTTAATAGGCAAAGCAAAAGCCATGTGTGCAAGCAAAGCAAAACAAGGAATTCATTCATCGCTTCCCACTGGCAGGCAGGTGTTCAGCCATTTCCAGGAAAGCAGGGCTCCATTGCGCATAACGGTTACTTGGAAGGACAAATGCCATCACTCCAAATGTCCCCCAGTTCCTTCTTCTCCCAACTTTGTATGCTGAGCATGACACAATATTGTATGGAATATCCCTTTGGTCATTTGGGGTCAGCTGTCCCAGCTATGTCCCCTCCCAGCTTCTTGTGCACCCCCAGCCTACTCGCTGGTGGGGTGGTGTGAGAAGCAGAAAAGGCCTTGATGCTGTATAAGCTCTGCTCAGCAATAACAAAAACATCCCTGTATTATCAATGCTGTTTCCAGCACAAATCCAAAACCCAGCCCCATACTGGCTACTATGGAGAAAATTAACTCTACCCCAGCCAAAACCAGCACAAATGATTCTTCAAACACTGGAGTATGTTATAGAGTAATTTCATTCCAATGGGCAGTTTCATTTATTAGTATTGAACTTATTTCTGGGTGTAAGTTTTCTGAGTCAGCTCCTAAAACACTATGCTTTACAAAGTCCACATACAAACACGACTCTCTTACTACTGATTTCAGATTGGCTCCTACTTTGGTAGTGTGGTGTGTTCAGTGGATGTTGACAGGGATTCTGTGACAGATGCGCTGCTTGTGGGTGCACCAATGTTTATGAATGACCTGAAGAAAGAGGCAGGAAGAGTATACATGTTTTCCATCACAAAGGTAAGAATGGCACTGTAGCAAAGCTGAAATCAGCTTCCTGCCTCTCAATCTGTGATAAGTGCTGATACTTTAATTTACAGCTGGAGGGACTTACTGTTGTTCCCTGGACTACAGTTTTACCAAGGAAAAGGCTGTCCAGACTGCAATAGTACTTAGTGGCAGTGTCTATTCTGTTAAATCAGACTGTGATCAAAAGAGCAGCCCTTGGCCTCACAGTCAAGGTGCAGCAGACTTGCTCAAGCCGGCATTGCTTAGGGCTAGCTTCTTTCAAAGCAGACTGGCCACATGCATGCTAAAAAGCCTTTGGGCCTGGATCTTTTCAGGGCCTCTAAGTCACTATTTAGTGTATCTTTTCTGAAGTGTTAGAAATATCATGAGTGGCATTTTTGTAATGAGAAACTGAGCATGTGCTTTTCCTAAGGTGTGGCATAAGGGCAGGGGTAAATGATGCCAAGCCTGCCTGGTTAGAGGACTGTGATGGAGCCCTTCCCAGTGCCATCTCACCCATTCTGCTTTTCAGGAGCAACTGCAGACTTTCCCCAGAACTGCTTGTGCATGTAGTCTGGGAATAAGCCAGCTGGGACAGACCAAAATGGAGTCAATAAGCAAGTTAGTAGCTAAACACTATTAGTGACCAGGGGCCTGCTGCTCTAGGTGGCTCCCTGGTCCTGGTTGTAGGCACTGTACACAAATATAACACAAGGTTGACCGTTCCTCTGTAAAACTTAGATTGAGGCTTTTACTAATTAATTGTTTGCCACCTAACAGTATTCCCAAAACATTTCTAATTAATGCTCTGCTGCCAGTTTTCAGCATTGTTGTAGACTTTCACACTGCATGGTTGCTGTTACTTATGTTGTCTTCTTTGTTCAGTGAACCTATGTTATTTGTCTGATTGTTGACTGTGTTTTTTATTCAGACCTGTAGCAGGTGTTTCTGGAGTATCTGTACTAACAGTCCTGAAGCCTCTGGCACTTTTGAACATTCTCTCTCAATCGGTCATTGGATGTCAGGATATGCAAAGTAAATTAATACCTGACATCCATCAGAGAAAACAGAACATGGCCTTTTAACTAGGTAAATTGCAATCACATAAATAGAGAGGAAGGACTGCCCTTCTCCGCAGCAGCTCACAGTCATATCATCCTGGAGCAACAGGAAACTGTACCCTAAGGCAATTTCAAGGTAGATGGAAGTGCTGGAAGTGGTACTGCTGGCAGCTGACATTGGTCTCTCTGACTGTAGAACTGGATGCGAAATATGGAAGAAAAGAAAAATGAAGGATTTTTTTTTTCATGTTTTGAAAACTGAGTAAATTGGAAGACTATCCTTACAACATTCAGTCTTTGTCAAACGTTAGGTTTAAAATTATTTAAAAATTAAGAATAATGAAAGAATTATTTTTAATTTTTTTTAGAGAACCTGGATTTGTGCAACTTGTCCATGTTGCGCAAATAATACTTTTCTAGTAATTTTTAATAAATAACTTGGCTGGTATTTCTAAAATTTTAAGCACAGCGTGAAAACTGAGGTTAAAGATGAGAACAGTATTTGCCAGAGAGATGGAATTTAAGCTAGTGTAAATGTGATTATTTAACTGTAAAAATCTCCAGTCTTTCTTTCTTCATTGGCACTGGAGAGGTCAGGAGTTTAGCATTTGGACACATGTTTTTTGCATTAGTTTAGTTAGGAAATTCCATTTCTGTTTCAAAGAATTATGTCCAGTTACATAATTTCCATTCCCTCTGCATAAAAACTAGTAATCCAAAACTGAAAACTGTATTTTTCAATGTATTGTGAAACTTTCAGAACAGTCAGATGAGGACAGTGAGAGCATTTAAGCTTCATACATATGGTTATATTTGCTGTTAGTGCTTTGCATAGCATGCTTTAATTTTGCTGTGTAATGCTTGCCAAGACTCTGAGACATAATGCAAACTGAATGGGCAATACAATGGGGAAGGAATTCAGGGTTGAGCGGTACAAGGGGAATGTACTGGAAAACAAAAACAAAAAACAATGCACATAGATACTGGTCCTATGTCTAATCTGGTGCAATGATAGCAGTGTGTTTGTTTTTTCTTCTTTCACCTTTTTTAAAGGGAATTTTGGATCAACAAGAACTCCTGGAAGGTCCACAAGGGTCAGAAAACGCTCGCTTTGGATCAGCGATCGCAACACTTGCAGACATTGATTTGGATGGCTTTAATGATGTTGTAATAGGTGCACCACTGGAAAACCAAAACTCTGGAGCAATTTACATTTACAATGGATTTCAAAAGACTATACGTACCAAATATTCTCAGGTAATTAACTTTGTTGCATAATGCTGTACTCTGTGCCTTTAGATCTGCTAGGGGAAAACAGAGGGATTTTCTGTCTCTTAATTGGCTACTGTTTCATCCCCATAAAGGAGTATTGTTATTCTCATGGCTTATTTCACGTTTTATGCCTCTCCTTACTTCAGCTGTCAGCATGCCTTGGTTGAAGTTGTGATGCTTATATACTGAAGCACATAGAGGAAAAGGACTTGCAAGATGCTCCGTCTGAGCCTCTTACAATTTTTGGTGCCTGCGTATGAAGTTAGCTAATTTCCTATACATTTTTTGACACCCATTATTCAGGTTTTTAGGGTAGGTGTACAGCAATGAGGATTAGATAAATCCCAGCTCTGTAAATTATAAATATGTCATATTAAAGGAAAAGACTTTCAATTGTCTTTGCATATCCTGTATGTTAATATAATGGTGATTTTAATGTCACTTTCCATTCAGACTTTCTGGTTGCAGAAAGTATTTGTTATAAGCCCTGTTAAGCTTCCTATTCTTTGAGTTGCTCAATGTGAGATGGAAAAAGTTTCCAGTAAATACTAGCTGGCATACAGCAGTCAGTTAGTTGATCCAAGACAGAAAAATCTGGTCCATTGTCTGCTCCAACAGGGGAGGAAAAAGTGCCTAAAAGCATCTGAGAAAACATCCACAAAAGCATTTGGTCTAAACAATACATTGCATATACAGGGAATATCAGTGAAAATCCATTGCTTAGGCTGCTATCTACAGACTTAAGCACGCTTGTGTCAAACTTAGTAACCAAACTCTCTTTCCCAGAAAATTTTAGGATCGGATTCTGCTTTTGGACAACGGCTTCAATTCTTTGGAAGATCAGTAGATGGCCATAGAGACTTAGATGACGATGACATTACTGATGTGTCAGTTGGTGCTGATGGAAATGTGGTTCTGCTATGGTTGGTAAACTCTTTTAGAAAGGAAGCACTTAATGATTCAGATGCAAGTTGAGCATTTAGTTAATTAAACAGCAAAACAAACAAACCAAAAAAGCTCTTTCATTCCATGTGTTCAGAGCTAACACACTTGTTGCCTCATTGCTGCTATTGTAGCTAGCTGAAAAACAGCATTAGAATAAACCTCTTTTAAGCATGTATCATCAGACCATCAAAAGCCAAGGCAGTGTGGGGGGCAGAGCCAGGGCATGGAGGGGAAGCTGGGTGGCGGGGGCTACTGGGAGGGACCTGAGCAGGGATGGGGAGGGCCAGGAGACACCCGTGCCTACTGCTGTTGTGCAGGCACATGGTCCAGAGGGAAGGGGCAGCAGCAAGGGAGTAGGGTTTGCGTGAGAGTATTTGTAACAGCAGGTTGTACTTCAGTAGCTACTGTATAATTTTGATAGCTGAACCTGAGACAGATGAAACCATTTCCCACATAACCTACATGACCTTTACTGGGGAGAAAGTTGTCCTGCAGGGTAAGGACAGAGGTCAGTGAAAGAGAATTGGCACCTATTTCTGGCAAGAAACCCACCTTTTCTGGCAAGTGGCCTTTGCCAGGGCAATCTGAGTACTTTCACAAAATAAAGAATAAAGGCTTCACAGAACCCAAATCTTCTGCCTCCCTAAGTACTGTGTATTTTCCACTACTTCCTTGAGGAGCTAAATTAGAATGCAGTTTGCTTTCCTGTTGCCTGTCTTCTCGCCTGAGGCTCCTCATTGTAAGAAGAAAAACATTACTGAATTGCTACTTATTTCATAATAAAACAAGATTATTAAAAATGAATGGTCAGTTTGGACCTTTGACCCACAATAAAACTGCTGCTGGTGGGAATTGCATTAAAGAAAATTATGCTCCTTGGATTACCAGCATTTATTTAGATTTGATTAATGAAGATGCTCATTTTTCTTTCACTCTGGCATTTGGTCTGATTAATGAGTTTCACTTTTGATTAAAGTGTTTGTTTTTACATGCAGGGTTCCTTTGAAACTGTTCTTCAAAATCTTGATTAATTACATGAAAGTTGTTTTTCTGAAAAATAAGAATATTAATTAAAATGAAGAATTACCCTTCTTCACCTTCCTAGAGGAGCTCAGTAACTTCCTTAAAGGAGCAGAAGGAGGTTACTTATTGGGAAAACAGGACAACAGCTTTGTTCTCTGATATCTTAAGGGAATGATTAGAGCATTAGGATAAAGACATTGATTATCCATTAAATTGACATGATAAATTATTTATTGTCATTACTGAAAGCTACTGTATCAATAAGTTCACTTATATCCAAAGAAAATAATTTTACCAGTACCATTAAAAAATGTTTACATTGGGAACCAAGAAAATCAATGTTACATTTACAGGTGGTAATAGACAACAGCTTCTACATTACCCAGTGCTCTTGAAAATCGTATGTAACCTTTTAAAAATATTTTTCAGGTCACAAAGCATTGCAAATGTGTCCATAATTGCCTCATTTAAACCTGAGAAAATCAGTCTGCTGAACAAGAACACAGAAATAACTGTCAAAATATGTTTTCAGGCTACATTTAGACCTGCTAAGAGAAATAATCAAGTGGGTAAGAGTATTTCAATGACTTGTCTTATATTAATTTCTTCGAAAGTCCATTATTCAAATGAGAAGTGGAAATTCTAAAGATATATTAGATTGAATGTCAAGAAAGGCAAAATCAGTGTAAAACTTAAGTGCTTCAAAAATTGTTTTGAAGACCTACTTTTGTCACTGGCTCCATAATATTTGAAAAGTGAGGAATTAACAGTATAAAGGAGAGCTGTATCCTTGCTGTTCAATAAACCCCAGAAAATGCCATTAGTGGGAAGCTGATTTTTTTTCAACCTGCTGGTTTCAACAGCAGACTGCAGCCTTTTCTTCTTCCTTCAGAAAAAAAAAAATATTCCATAGGCTCAGTGCAGGTGTCAGCGGGGAGAAGCTCTTCTTTTCAGGGAACAAAGAGCACCAAATGTTTCTGAGACCAGCACTGGCCTCTCATGAAGCTATTTAGTTAAATGTCATGGATAACACCAGTTGGACTGCTTCAGTGCTGTGTATAGTACCTTTAGGAACTCATGATTGTGAGCTGTAAAATAAGAGTGAACTTCCACAGCGTATTAGTCATAACATGAAGAGAAGAAGACAGAAATCATTATGTGATTGAAGAGAAGATGCAGATTCTTTATAGTCTCCTCAGAGTTCAGGGATATTGTTGCAAGGCCCCTTTATCTAGCGTAATCCTGGCCCTGGTAACTGGCTTCTTGCCTGAGCTGCAGGCTCAGACATCTGCAGTGGAGACTGGATTGATTGCCATTTAATGTGCTCTCTGTGGATGAGAACTTACATCAGGATTTAAACCTGTTTGACTGCTTTGGAAAACACAAGAGAAAATTTTTTTATTTTGAGGCTGTTCTGTGTTTAGCAAGCTATGAAAAAAGTAAAATATTTAATGTGGTTTGGAAAGCCGGGTCACTCTGTAAGGTTGAGCATAGTAATGAGATCATGGGCAGTCATACTCAGCAAAAAATGTACTGTTATTCTTCTTGTAGCTATAAAGTACAATGCAACATTGGATGCAGATCTCCAGTTGTCTAGAATGACTTCTAGAGGATTATTCAAAGAAAATAATGAAAGGTACATGCAGAAGGATCTTGTGGTACGTCATGAGGAGAATTGTGTTCATGATATCTTCAGTGTGCAGGTAAGTGCACTTGCAAGCAGTCTTATGTGACAAAAATGATCAGAGGAAGACGTTGATGAATTTTGTGTCTGTAAGATGAATTTCATGCATGGTGTACTCAGTGATTTACATTTCTCAAATCCACCACAACTGAAAAATACTTAGTAAGATTCTGATTTCAAAAAAACTAATAACTGTCAAATTAAACACAGCTTTTTAGGATAGAAGAGGCAGTTCCAATTACGTAATTCATCTCTGACATAACACAGAGACCATAGCCCATAGTTTCGATAGATTTTAATTTCCCTCTAAGTAGATTCTTCTGTAAGAACTAATACATACATACAAATGTTTTCTGTCAAACTGACATTTCAGGCAGACTTCTGGTGCATGATAGCCTGAGGTATACACCTAGGAAAAAAATAAAAATAAGCAAGTCTCCATCTTTTTCTAGAACCAAAGACCAAACACAGCCCTGAGAGTTGCCTTAAGCCCCCTGCATGATGTTAGGTCAGGTAGAGGGTTTGGATTCCTGCTTTGCTTTGCAATGCAAATATCTTTGACTTGTTGATCATTTTTTGTACTATTGTGGAACCATGAGCCATGGAGCTAGAAGAGTATTCATTCAGTACTAAGAAACAGAGGAGACATGAGGTATATTGTGTTTTAGTGTTGCTCGGGCCCAGCTGCTTTCTGTGATGGTATGGTAGAGTGGGATAGGAATTTGACTTCTGCAGCCAGGTGAGAATGAAAGTCACCTGGTGGTGGCTTTTGAGGACCAGCTTCTGCAGCTGCAGAGAATCTGCATGTTCCTTAGCCCTAAAAGAGACTGCGATTAATAGAGCGTTGGAATGGAAGGATACAGGTTCTTTAGGAAGGACAGGCAGGGGAGACAAGGAGGGGGTGTCACCCTCTGTGTCAATGACCAGCTGGAGTGCATGGAGCTCCACCTGGGGATGGATGAGGAGCCGACTGAGAGCTAACGGGTCAGGATTAAAGGGAGGGCAGGGACAGGTGACATTATAGTGGGGATCTGCTACAGGCCACCTGACCAGGAAGACTGAGCAGATGAGGCCCTCTATAGACAGATAGGAGTAGCTTCATGTTCACAAGCCTTGGTCCTCATGGCAGACTTCAGCCACCCCGGTATCTGTTGGGCAGGTTATAGCAGGGCATAACCAATCCAGGAGGTTCCTGGGCTGCATTGATGATAACTTCCTTCTCCAGGTCATAGAGGAGCCAATGAAGACAGGTGCTATGCTGGACCTTGTTCTCACCAACAAGGAGGAGCTGGTGGGGATGTGAAGCTCAAGGGCAGCCTTGGCTGCAGTGACCATGAAATGGTGGAGTTCAAGATCCTTAGGGTAGCAAGGAGGGCACACTGCAGGCTCATTACCCTGGACTTCAGGAGAGCAGACTCTCGTCTCTTCAGGGACCTGCTTGGTAGAGTACCTTGGGATAAAGGCCAGGAGGGAAGAGGGGCTGAAGAAAGCTGGGTAGTATCCAAGGATCACCCCCTCCAGGCTCAGGAGTGATGCATCACAACAAAGAGGAAGTCAGGCAAAAACGCCAGGAGGCTGCATGGATGAACAAGGGGCACCTGGACAAACTCGGACACAAAAAGGAAGCCTACAGGGGGTGGAAGCAAGGGCAGGCAGCCTGGGAGAAATACAGAGAAATTGTCCAAGCAGCCAGGGATCAGGTTAGGAAAGCTAAAGCCCTGATAGAATTAAATCTGGCCAGGGATGTCAAGGGCAACAAGAAAAGGTATGTCAGTGATAAAAGGAAGACTAGGGAAAATGTGGGCCCTCTCTGGAAGGAAACGGGAGACGTAGTTACCTGGGATATGGAGAAGGCTGCGGTACTCAACAACTTTTTTTGCCTTAGTCTTCACCGGCAAGTGCTCGAGCCACACCGCCCAAGTCCCAGAACGCAAAGGCAGGGACTGGGAGGATGAAGATCTGCCCACTGTAGGACATGATCAGGTTCGAGACCATCTAAGGAACCTGAAGGTGCACAAGTCCATGGGAGCTGACAAACTGCATCCATGGGTCCTGAGGGAACTAGCGGATGAAGTTGCTAAGCTACTATCCATAATTTTTGAGAAGTCGTGGCAGTCTGGTGAAGTTCCCACTCACTGGAAAAGGGGAAACATAACTCCCATTTTTAAAAAGGGAAAAAAGGAAGACCCAGGGAACTACAGGCCAGTCAGTCTCACCTCTGTGCCCTGCAAGATCATGGAGCTGATCCTCCTGGAAACTATACTAAGGCATATGGAAAACAGGGAGATGGTTGGTGACAGCCAGCATGGCTTCACTAAGGGCAAATCGTGCCTGACAAATCTGGTGGCCTTCTACGATGGGGTTACAGCGCTGGTGGATAAGGATAAAGAGCAACTGACATCATTTACCTGTACTTCTGCAAAGCATTTGACACTGTCCTGCATGACATCCTTGTCTCTAAATTGGAGAGACATGGACTTGATGGATGGAGCACTCTGGATAAGGAATTGACAGGATGGTCACACTCAAAGAGTTGTCGTCAATGGCTCTGTGTCCAAGTGGACACCAGTGACAAGTGGCATTCCTCAGGGGTTGGCATTTGGACTGCGCTGTTTAACATCTTTGTTGGTAGCATGGACAGTGGGATTCAGTGCACCCTCAGCAAGTTTGCTGATGACACCAAGCTGTGTGATGCGGTCGACACGCTGGAGGGAAGGGATGCCATCCAGAGGGACCTTGACAGACTTGAGAGGTGGGCCCGTGCGAACCGCATGAACTTCAACAAGGCCAAGTGCAAGGTTCTGCACATGGGTCAGGGCAATCCGAAGCACAGATACAGGCTGGGCGGAGAATAGATTGAGAGCAGCCCTGAGGAGAAGGACTTGGGGGTGATGGTCAATGAGAAGCTCAACATGAGCCAGCAATGTGCGCTTGCAGTCCAGAAGGCCAACTGTATCCTGGGCTGCATCAAAACCAGCGTGGCCAGCAGGTCGAGGGAGGTTGTTCTCCCCCTCTACTCCGCTCTGTGAGACCCCACCTGGAGTACTGCATCCAGCTCTGGGGTCCTCAGCACAGGAAAGAAATGGACCTGTTGAAGCGTGTCCAGAGGAGGGCCACAAAGATGATCAGAGGGCTGGAGCACCTCTCCTATGAAGAGAGGCTGAGAGAGTTGGGGCTCTTCAGCCTGGAGAAGAGAAGGCTCTGGAGAGACCTTCTAGCAGCCTTACAGTACCTGAAGGGGCCTACAGGAAAGCTGGAGAGGGACTTTTTACAAGGGCATGTAGTGTCAGGATGAGGGGGAATGGTTTTAAGCTGAAATAGGGTAGATTTAGATTAGATCTTAGGAAGAAATTCTTTCCTGTGAGGGTGGTGAGACACTGGAACAGGCTGCCCAGAGAAGTTGTGGATGCCCCCTCCCTGGCAGTGTTAAAGGCCAGGTTGGATGGGGCTTTGAGCAACCTGGTCTAGTGGTAGGTGTCCCCACCCATGGCAGGGGGGTTGGAACTAGATGATCTTTAAGGTCCCTTCCAATCCAAACCATTCTATGATTCTATGAGTCTCCAGGAATCCTAGGAAAATTAGTTTTATCGTGGAAACAGCAGTAAAAGCTGTTTAGCAAGAGGAGCCCACACTAGGCAATCTCACAAAGTCATTTCTGTCAAGAAATGAAGCTTTGTACTGTTACTTCTTGTTTAGACCAAGTATGATTTTACTATGCATTCTCAATTTACAGTAGAATTACCAATTTTATTCTGTTTGCTGTGCTGACAGCTATCATCTGAACTATGTGTTTTACAGGAACCTTCTGATGCAGTAAATTCACTTAGTTTGCGCATTGACATTGACCTTGCAAATCCTGGCTCCAGCCCTGTCCTTGATATATATTCTCCTGCATCTGTGGCCTATAGTGTAAGTATGCTGACTCACTATCGAAAAATGCGTGGCTATACACACGTCCATAATGTGTGTGTGGCCCCCACAAACGCCAAAGAGGTATATGCAAGTGACAACTGGTGTTCTAGTAAAGTCACTGGGCTGAAAAAAGGCACCTGGGGGGATGTCCCCTGGTTCTTTTTGTACGTTTGTCTGTATTGCATGGGCTTGCTCAGACACACATCAGCCACCATGGTATAACAAGCATGTCAGTTGAGCCATGTCACTGTAAATGTGAACTTCTAGTTGATGGCAAAGGTGAACTATTTTAGGTTAGTTTATCCTACAATAAAAGAGAATGTGAAAGAGAGATGGAACTCCTTTGATTACATCGTTTGTTGTGGGTTAACAATAACGTGCCTGCACTGTTCTCATGGATCAGCTGACATGTAGTAACATGTTACTCAGAGTTAACTTGTTCATGTGTCAGAGTTTTTAATGCCCTTCAGAGGGATTTTCTTATCTATAAACCAAGAATGTGCTTCACCTCAAAGGTGTTTGCACCCTACTGTCTGTAGATAATTTTAAAGTTGAGCTCTCTCATTCAGGAAATGGTTTTGTTTTTCATAGATTCCTTTTATTAAAGACTGTGGTGAAGATGAACTTTGTATCTGTGATCTTGTTCTGAATGTTCAGCGGAAGGCAGATGATGGGTAAGAGCGGAATCAGTGGAATTGTTGGGATTGGGTGTTAAGTTTTCAACAGTTGGTTTGTCTGTAGGCTTTGGATGAATTTCTAGGTGATAATGCCTTTCTAGTTCAACACCTACATAGAAATAGCAGGGATAAAAAAAGCAATAGCATTTCTGTCTAAATAACTAATCAAGGAAAAGGAAGTATGACAGGAACACAGATATAGAAGTAGGATTCTTGTCAGCTTAGACAAGCCAAATTTTTGTTACGTTAGGGACCAGGACACAGTGAGCATTCAGAAGAATCGTGTCTGGCTGTCTGCTGTCGGGAAGGGGAGCACACTGGGAGAGCAGCTGGGGTCAGCCATTCGGGCACCACATATTGCAGGTCCATATGCAGATATATGCATACGTGTACAGTATGCAGAGAGACAGGGCTGCCTTTTCCTGGACCTGCCATGTGGGTCTGCTGCCCACTCTCTGCTAACCTTCCCACCAGGGTGGAGCCTGTGAAAATTCAGCAAAGTGACCTTGCCCATATGTAATCAAGGTCCTGCACTTTGAGAAGACACTAATTCCATTTGGTTTTAAGAAACACCATCACAGAGTTTCTTATGTCAAAGGGTTTAGAAAGCAGAGTGTTTAAATGACTATAACATAGGAAATGTCTTGCTGTGCTTGTTATTTGTTGTTGGCTACAGGCAACACATTTTCATGATCTACAGCTGTTCTAGTACCTCTGTTTACAACAATAGACTTTATTTTCCAACAGCAAACAGCAGTTTGTTGTCAGCAGCAAAAACAGAAGACTAACGTTCAATGTGAAATTGAGAAATAAAAAGGAAAATGCATATAACACCAGAATCCAGGCTACATTTTCAGACAACTTGTTTTTTGCTTCATCTTCTTTACCGGTACGTGTTACCCAACCTCAGCGTTTCTATTATTGTCACTGATTTTCGAGATTGTTGGAGAAATATTTCTTTTTTTCTTTCTAGTAGTGCCTATCCCAGGAAGGAATGTTTGTGCAAACCTCTCTCCCTATTTATTTTCTTGAATACCAGAATTATTCCCTTCGGCATATCAGTTTATTTAGGTCAAGGAGAGACACTGCCAACTCAGCATAAAAGCTGGCAATCTGTCGAGTTTGACCTCACCTCCTCAGTATTGCAGTCATCTTTTCCTCACTTTAGGCCTTGGCACACACACCTTCTGCTTGACTCCCAACAGCATGCCTGAATGCAGTTGCTGTGCCCTAGGGAATTTGTATTTGATAAATCAAGCATGCAGCATCAATGATGCAGCCTTAAAGCACAGCCTTTGGATCTAGAAATAGTGTTACTGCCAAGGCCATGTGTTCCAGCTAGACAGTTAATCAGATATTTAAATGATTGCTATACCAGAAGCTCTTCTTCTAATGAATTTTTTCTTAGGAAAGGGAAAAGAAAGGAATTATACATACTATTTTGCAGAATGCAGTAAATCTATAATCTCAACTGTCACTCCCAAACAATTCATGAAGGATGAAATCCAGACCTCAGTGCTTGGCTTATATGGTCAGGCCACTACTGGAGAGGTGCATGATAGTCCTAGGGTTGAAATCCAGAGCAATCACTGTAATGAAGGGAGAGGAGGGACAGGAGCATTCATCACTGCCCAAGAGCAGCATTTTCCTGAACAATGAACTGGCAGAAGTACTCCACACAGTGCTGAGGGTGCCCCTCTACCTCCCCATCCTGTTGTGCAGCAAAATTGTTCATTCCACTCATGCCAAAAGACCACACTGGAGCTAGGATTTTCTTTTGCTTTGAAAGCCCATTTGCTTAGAAGTATTTCAGCCTGCAAGTGAAGCTTTTGACAAAAATGTGCCTGCTTCAAAGCAGGAAGAAAAGCATAAGATGAGAATATATTGTTGGGTTTGTGTTTTTTTTGTTGTAGCATAATTCATGAATGGTAAATGTCTGCTAGGGATGCTTGTAACAAAAGACAGTACATTTTAATGAATTCTTTTCAAAGTGATGATAACTGGCTACGGTCTACAAGTTTGTCTTTGATGTAGGATGACGACATGCTAAATATTCTGCAAAGTAGTAAATAAACTCTTGTGTATTGTAGATTTTTTCTACAAGAAGTACGATAGAATTTTCCTCTGCACACTAATTTCTACAGTGAGAGTACTTAACTAGCTCTCAGGTTGTGTGTGTAAATATGCCTGCAAAAGATACATAAAAATGCTGTAAAAAAGCACTGTAGGAGTTAATGCTGGAGGTGACCTGTACTCTCTAGCCTGTATTCCTTCTTCCAAGCCCAGCACAGACCTCTAATAAGATCAGTACAGCTCACAAGAAATCGCACGGGACTGGTCCTTGTCCCACCTTTCTCCTGCCTCTCTCCTAGCCCTGCCTATGCCCCACTCATCTCTAGGAATTACTGCCATAACACCTATTTATACTACTCCTTACTGTAATACATGTCCTGTTGAAGATACAGACTGGAAACTTCCTCTCTGCTTTATCAAAACCTGATATTAAGATGACTTTTCTGTCTGTTTCCTCTGCAGAGTGATGGGACTGAAGTCTCGTGTCAAACAGGAACAGCACAAAGTACAGTTGTTTGCCAAATAAGCTATCCTGTTTTCAGAACAGGACAACAGGTACAGCTAGTGTGTTTAAATAACCTTGAATGATATCCAAAAGCTTTTTTGTTGTTGTTTTCCCCTAAATCTGCATTTACTGCTGGTGAGGATTTCTTACATTTGGCAACAGTTAACTTCCCTTTGGGTTTCAGAGGCGTTAAAAGAAGCAAACTGAGGTCTAAACTTTTGTGACTCCCTGCCAGATTAAAGGAAAAAAGGGTCTTGAAGCACATTTGTCTCTACCCATGGCTTTCAAATGCTACTGTAGCTTTGTAACTGTTGGAGGCTGAGGGCTGAAGCAGATAGCATCGTGCATAGCCTCCTGGGAACTGAGCACAATTCCCATCAAACCCCTCCTGCTGCGTGAACCTGGGGTAGCTCTCTCGCCTGCTCTGTGAATCTCATCTGTCCAAGAAAGCAGTATTGCTTTGAGAGGAGATGGGTGGCCCACACAGCCCTATGATAGATCATATATCCATTTTCTCATATATACCATAAATCTTGGGATATCCATGGTTTCATGGAACTTAATCTCTTACTCCACAAGGGAAGAACAGAAAATGCCTTGCAGCCTCTAACACCATCAACTGGAGCAATAAGAAACTTGCTAGAAAGAACAGGAACATGACGTTCTGCAGTGGGGGCAGCAAAATAATTAAAAAAAACCCACTATATAAAAAGTTACACATAAAAAGTTACGTTTGTTCCCAATTTTTGATGGCATTGCTCAAAGCGGGCCTGTTGGAACCAATGGAAGAAAAGAGTGAATAGAAAGCTTGTGTTAGTGCTAGTGTTTAAAAGTATGTAATTGAAGCAATCCTGAACACCTTCTGGTGCAGCTTGTAGCTAGTTATAACCAATTTAAAAATGAAAATAGGTCATGTTTATGTAACAATGCTTATTTGTAGGGGAAAGATAGAACAAAGCAATTCTGGAATATTAAAAATTACTGAAATATTACACAGAAATCGGTGGAGAACTCAGATACAGAGGGCAATTCTAGATTGTTGCACATATGAATAATTATGTTGCTATTGGGAAGTCCTTTGAATGTTGTACCATCAGCTCATTTACTGTGTGTTCCTTGTCTCTTCCATAGGTATCCTTTGATATTAGTTTTGATTTTAACCTGAAAAATCTTCAGAATATGGCAGTTCTAAGTTTTCGTGCATTGAGGTAAAGTATATAATTGTATGAAAGCAAGTTAGGTATTAATATATTATTTGTATAAAACAATATTGTAACACCTGACTTAAATGTATTTTGATGAACAGTGAAAGTAAGGAAAAGCAAGAACTGGACAACCAAGTCAGCTTATCAATTCCTTTGCGATACGACGCAGAAATTCACTTCACAAGGTATGCTGAATAATATAGAGTCACTATCATTTTGCCAAGGCATTTGAATATAGTAACAGTCTTGAAAGGCCACTGAAAAGATAGTGAAACTTTGTTTTCATTTTGAAAGTCGTAAGAAATTCCCACTTCATCAACATTAGCAGAATTTTACGTTATTCCAATAATGTAAAAAATTATGGAATGTGTAGTAAGAAATCATGGACCCACGTTCACCTCTGCGCAGTTGTTGCAGATGAATGGAAGTGGTATAAAACTAAACAGTGCTTGTGGTTTTGTTAATATAATTAGTATATACTGTATGATAAGTTTGGGCCTCTGGGCTCAAATGTAGTGACATTGGATCAAATCTGGAGTTAAAATGATCAAAACTAAACAAAACAACAACAAGAAAAAGAAGAAAGTACCCCAGCTCAAACATATCTGCTGAACCTGGACCAAAAATATAAACTCGTTAGCAGTTTGAAATAATGATTTGAACTAAAACCTGAGGTGGCACATGGTAGATTTCCCCTTGCTGCAGCTGTGTTGGCATTGGGAGCAGCACACCCTGCTTTCCCAGAGACTCTGGCTCACACCTACCCCTTCCCTCCTGGTGTCAGCCCTTTCCCCTCCCCGCAGAAGGCAGGCAGGGCTGTTGCAAGAGGGGTCATTTACCCTGGGAAGGGCAGTTTGTAAAGAGAGACAGCTGGGCAGGCAGGGGCAGAGAGACAAAAATCCCTTTAAGATTGATCTTCATATCATGCCCTTTGAAACCTCTTATCTTCAGCCCTGGAAACCCCTGGTGATTTGGGATGCACTGGAACAGTAATTAGTCTGTTAGTGTTCCAAACAAGAATGATTTCAGTTACAATTTAACTTACATTAGAACTGAAACAAAAATACACTGGTTTGACTCTCGGATCAAGATAGGATATTTTACTTTTTATCAAATAAAAGATTTGTTTATCTTTCCCAGTTACTGAATTTCTAGGATAAATGACATGTAGTTACATTTGATGCACTTGGTCACCAATTCTTGGTGCAAAAATGCTTTTGCATCCCAAAGCATTCCAAAATTTGTAAACGTAAGCTGATAGAAAATAAACAGTAGTTATTCAAAGAATGACAGAAATTTGAAAAAGAGGAAGCTGCTTAAAAATGCACAGCAACAATGAATTCAGGAAATGAATATTCAAAGATCACCAAACTACAAGAAATGTTGGCTGCGCAGGATGACCTGAGCTGGAATAGGGACCACAGTACAGAAGATCAGTTAAATAACCTGCTTTGCATCAGCAGTTTCAGAATATTAGGAGGCCCTGCATTCACCATGGCTAGGTGCACCAATGCTGGTGTCATGAAGAAATTTTCAGGTTATTTTAATTGCAGAGAAGCATTTGAGTAAGTGATGTGAATTCTCTCAGCTCCCTGAGAAAGTTACATGAGGCTTCAGCAGAAGCAGAGTGTTTGTTACTAAAGTTAGCAGCTGCACAGAGACTACAGGAAGAAGATCTGACTAGGGGGCTAGCACCGCAACTTGAATAGCCTCCTAGGAAACTGAGATGGTGCAGACTTGAATCAGCAAATTTAATTAGCTGAGAAATATGAACAGAAGCTCAATGCTTCAGAAAAGGCCAGGCATGGAGTGTATAAAAGACTTACTCAAGGAAAAACAGGGGTTTGAAGTCAGGTGCATCTCCTCACTTGCACGTCAAGGCATGAAAGAATCCCTGCTGCCAGAAAAGGATTAGTTATTCTTGGAGATGGATCAATTTAAAAGTACTAAAGGAAATACACATTAAGCCAAGGTACAAATTTAAATCCTTCCCTTGGAGTTATCTCATTTTTACACTCTTCCACTTAGGAAATACCTATCTGCAGATAGTTCCTTCTTGAGGCAGGTAATATAGCCAAGGAGCCACCTCTTAAAATACATGGGTTGAGAAAAAAGTGTTGTCCTGCTGAAGTGAAGCCTTTCTAGGGAAAAATCTCTGAACCTGAGTTTCCAGGAGAAGAGGGCAGGAATCGATCTTACCAGTGACTCCTGCAAGGACAAGGAAGCTGATACTGTGCATCCTGGAAGGACTGAAGATTTGAGCAATAAGGAAGTAGAAAATGTATCATGCAGGTTTTCCTAGGAGTCCTTGTGAGGACTCTTCAAGGAAAGGGCCCATGGGAGGAAGTATGGAGGATTGAAAAGGATCCATGATGCAGCATGGAGGAGCACAACTGATCAGGAAGCACCTCTGTGAGACTGCACATGTGTTAATTTGGGATTCATAGAATCATAGAATGGTTTGAGTTGGAAGGGACCTTAAAGATCATCTAGTTACAATACCCCTGCCGTTAGCAGGGACACCTTCCATTAGACCAGGTTGCTCAAAGCCCCATCCAACCTGGCCTTGAACACTGCCAGGGAGGGGGCAGCCACAGCTTCTCTGGGCAACCTCTTCCAGTGTCCCACCACCCTCACAGGAAAGAATTTCTTACTAATATCTAATCTAAATCTACCCTATTTCAGTTTAAAACCATTCCCCCTCGTCCTATCACTACTTGCCCTTGTAAAAAGTCCCTCTCCAGCTTTCCTGTAGGCCCCCTTCAGGTACTAGAAAGCTGATAGAAGGTCTTCGTGGAGCCTTCTCTTCTCCAGGCTGAACAATCCCAACTCTCTCAGCCTGTCTTCATAGGAGCGGTGCTCCAGCCCTCAGATCATCTTCGTGGCTCTGCTCTGGACTTGCTCCAACAGCTCCATGTCCTTCTTATGCTGGGGGCCCCAGAGCTGAACGCAGTACTCCAAGTGGGGTCTCATGAGAGTGGAGTAGAGGGGGAGAATCACCTCCCTCGACCTGCTGGCCACGCTGGTTTTGATGCAGCCCAGGATACCGTTGGCCTTCTGGGCTGCAAACGCACATTGCTGGCTCATGTTGAGCTTCTCATTGACCGTTACCCCCAAGTCTTTCTCCTCAGGATTGTATGCACAGATGTCACCCAGATTAAAGGGGGTGAGAGGCACTGGTAAAGAGGATGGATTTGCACCTTGTGCTACAGGAAGAGCTGCTGTAGGAATCATGATAGCCCCTGCTCCTTCTTGACTCATTCCACAGCTTGCTTTTGAACTGCTCAAATTAGCCTCCTAATGAAAACTAATGATGAAGGGTAGACACAGTTCTGGCATGGTTCAGCAGAGGAGCTGCTCACAGGTAGCACATGGATACAATGCACTACACAGAGATGCTTTCATTGTCTTTCAGCATGGTCCCAACTGGCTGAGCCCCTCAAGCATCCACGGGTCCTTGCACCACACTCTTCCATCACACACCTGTAATTTCATGCTATGGTGGGCTGCAACTACCCTCGTGTTACTTTGGAAATTTTGAATTTTGAAACACTTAAATAACAAAGTAAGTGGCTCAGAGGAAACAGAAGGCCATGGGATATGTATCACACAAACAAGCAGGGTGCTATGTGTGTTTCCACGCCCAGGCAGGGTGGAAACAAGCCTGCCTGTGGTCTATGGCATTAGGTCTCAGGATCTCCCTCAGAGTCTGTAAGTATTTGCTGTTCTAGATGTACCAAGGGGGATTGTCGGGGGCCCTTTCTGAGGAGGGAGACAACTGCAAGGCTCAAAGTCACAGTTTGTGCCCAGGAGAGGAGCTTGCGGTATGGCACTGAAACACCACAGGGTGCAGGAGGCTGAGTGGAGCCTGCGTCTCAGGCAGCCCTCCTGTCTTACGTTCACATGCTCGCTCTGGCTCTGGGCTTCAGTACACTGTATATCTTCTTAACCAACTTTGTAAAATTCAAACAGCAGCAGCAGTACAAGTGCCTTATTTTTCCTCTGACTGTACTTCTGACCTGTTTCACGAAGGTACATCCAGTAACATGTTTTCAAAGCAGCTGCCAAATTGAAATGTATTGTTTTATGGTTGTTAACTAGGCTTGCCAACATCAACTTTTATGAAGTGTACTCTGGTCATAACATTCCTTCCACTGTGAATAATTTTGAAGATATTGGCCCTGCATTCAACTTCTCAGTTAAGGTTAGTAAACGTTTCTGGTTCAAGAAGCTGCCTTACCTCCTCCTGTAGCCTGGTCCCAAAACATAGTGGAAAAAAACATTCCTGATTTCACTGTCTGATTTTGATGCTTTGGAATCAGTCAAGTAAGAAAAAAAAATTGCAGATAGGTGGGGGATAAATGCTTACAGTCTTTATGAGGTTAAGGATGAAATTTGCAATTACTGCGCAAGTAGAATGGGGAGAGGGATTGGTCCTGCACTGTTTACATATTTAGAAGATGGTTAATGCTTAACTTTAGTCCAACTTAGACTGTTTTTTCACAAAGGATGTTTGTCTCCTGTCGACTTGATAAAGGAAAACAAGTCTTCGCAGGCTTGGACTTTGAAACTTGAAGTTTGGCAAGGGTTAAGTGCTCAAACCAGATGAAAGAACTAGCCAGATCACAGCATTTATTACATAACTCAGAAAAACTTACATCCAAATATGCAACGTGGAAGAAACTTAAATTATGTTCCATTTACATTCCTGTAACTGCTACTCTAAAAGACTAAATAAAAGGCCTACTGGCTGTGGCAGAATACTTGCTTTTCAAAACATATTTCATGCAGTTAATACGAGCTTTGCTAAGGAAACAGACAGGGACCTGAAGCTATACAGTACACTTTCTGCTTTACTATTAGCATAGTATAATTACTACCCTAAGTGTCTTAGTACAAAAAAAAAATTGATGCAAAAAGAGTCCAGTTCTTCCATACTCATCCATGATTTCTGATTTTCTTGCTATATCAATTAATTTATGCATATGTAAGTATAGCTACCTGAATTAATTGTGAGTTATTTGCTTTGCAGATAACAACAGGAAGTATTCCAGTAAAGATGGCATCTGTAAAAATCTATCTTCCAGAACTGACCAGCAAAGAAAACCCACTCATGTACATAACTGCAGTCACCACAGATCAGGTGAAGAACTGAATTACGTAAATTGCTGTGTTTTGCAGTTTAATCAGTACCATAAACATCAATTATTTCCCTCATTGTGTGGCTGAGATTCAGAGAATATGCCCTTTCTCCTTGTCCCTTCCTCATAAGGGAATGGGGAGGACCACGGTGTCAGCAGTACTCTAGTCTATTACTTGGCAGATATGGATTATCTTTATGGTCCATGGCTGACTTTTCATACGACTCTGGAACTCTTCAGCTAAGTCCTTCTCCAAGTTCCTGGGAAGGTTACTGTAAAAATGGAATTTTTAGATCAGGACAAACCCTTCAGGTCAATCTAGGGGGAAAAAAATTACCATAAGAGTTGTTTAATTCTTACCAAAACCACATACAGTCTCTTAGTTTCGTAAAGTATCCAGTGTTATATAATTCATAATCTAGCCTTTTACAGCCACCATCTCATCCCAGAAGTATCTATTATTATTGTGACTATAAACGCCTGAATATGATGTCATCCAGCTTCATTCCTGCCATCTTTCCTAGGCCAGAGGTGTTACTTGTCAAGCTCAGATAAATCCACTGCAAATAGGAAAAAGACCTTATTCTGCATCTTTCACAAAAGAGAACTTCAGAGCTTCCAAAGAACTGGTAAGACTCAGGGCTGCAGTACTGCGGGACAGGGGCACTGAGCTGCTCCTTACAAACCCATTGCTGTACCTGTGGGGACAGCTGTGGTGGGGGTGGCATTCTTCATTCACAGTGCAGGAGTGCAGCCTATGGATGTTCTCGCACATGCTGCATCTGCCTTAGACAGACAGAAGAAAAGGTGCATGTTCTTCACAGCCTACAAGCATTTAATTTGTACGCACAGAATGGCAAAGGCAAGGGCAAAAAATCTGGATGTTAAAAGAGCATTTGTTAATGTGTATTTTTAATGCATGCTGTTGCCTCTCCTTGCTGTTTCGTCTGGAAGAACTGTAAGAATGTCAAATGCAGTACCATTGCATGCGAACTGGAAGACATTATGCTGAAGGGAGAGTACCTTGTGAACGTGTCCACCCGAATCTGGAACGGAACCTTTGCTGCTGTGAGTATCAGCTGCATCTTCATGAAGGATCCAATACTCAAATATTTCCTAACTCCTATATTTTTCAAAGTTCAGTAAAGAGACCTTCCAATCCAGAAAGACCTTCCTTTACTTTACATTGGTGTGTGTGTTTTTCCAGATTGAAAACTTGACTCTAAAATTAAAGTAGTGAGGCTGTATAGTGGAGGTGATAATCTTCAGTCCAGCACAAAACCTAAGAAAATGCTGTGATAATGCAATCTTCACAGCTGAAAAAAACATTTTCTGTGCCCGTTAAATTCATTCAAGGGTAACTACATGTCTACGTTTAGCCTGCACCTGGGGCTCAACAGTAACAGTTGTTCTCTCACCCAGTGTCTCTTCCCTGACTCAGGAAGGGAATTGGGAAAAGGAGGGAGACTCGTGGGTTAAAGTTAAACAGTTTTAATAAAATAAAGAAACCAATATCAATGATAATACAGAACACACAAAATTATACTTAGCTACAGAGTTGCAGCAAGTTGCTCCAGGAATAGCAGTCGCTGGGAATGAGAAAGAAGGAAGAGAGGAGAGCAAAAAGAGCCCCTCTCCTCCCCAGCAAGCTTTGCCTTTTGTAGTGAACTTGATGTTAATGATATAGAATATATTTGTGGGACAGCCTGGGTCAGCTGCCCTTGATCACCATGGCTGGACACAAACTGAAACGAAATCTAACAGAAACTTGCTTCTATAAATTTTATTGCATGAAACCAGGACACTACAGTTTCCACAAAACTCAGCATAGGACAGCAGAGTACAGTATTGTCGTATCCTGGAAAATAATGTTGCTTTTAGCTTTTGAACATCACAGCCTACATAGGGATCATTTTAAGTCACATCAAAATATCAAAAGCCTGTTAGTGCTGCCCATTATATTTGTTAGAGAAGGTGTGGAAATTTTTTTTAATTGATTTTTTGTTTTTTATTAGAGTTTATGTCAAGGAAACAGTCCTTGCTTGAAGACCTACAGGATGCTTAAAAAATATCCATCAATAATACCTTGACTTTCCCATTTTAAATCTCTGTGTCCTCCAGGACAATAACTCATTGTGAATTACCAGACTTTTGAAATGAGACCATGTTTGCTTCCTAGCTAGGCAACTAACCAAACTGTCTTGGAGTCCTGGCTTTGTCTAGAGCGTCAGGAACATGACGCAGTCTCCTTAGTTTGTCTGGCGAGTCTTATGGCAGGTATTGACATTTAACAGCAGGGCTGTTGTCAGCTTTAGCATTCAGCTCTTAAAAGGAAAAGGTCAGGTTGATAATGTAATATACTTATGTAAGTGTGTGAAGAAAAACATCTGTCTGTCTTTAAAGTTTGTATTTTTCATATCAGCTGGGTCCAGACCACTTCTTAGTACTGTCAGGTATGCAGGAGGTGGAGACCTGAACAAAAGGTTGCTACCCTTGCAAGAAAGTGAGTGGAAATAATTTGTTTACCACTGGGTGATGGGAAGGAAAGATCACGTCACAGTTTTCCTCTCATCTCCCATTTTGTTATTTTCTATTTGATTATCAATGTTCAGTGCAAATAATCTTGCAAGCACTCAACAATGCACATAATCAGCCTTTTTATTTAGTGGCAACCAGTCATTTTCCAAGAAGGGGATAGCAGGCTTGCCAGTACCTGCTAAGCAAAGCAAAGGAAGATGCGTTTAGGAATTATCGAGGTGCTCTGAATAGTGCTTAGGCAGGTTTCTAAACGTCTAGGAGCGCATGACAGACCGCTTGGGCAGATGGCCATAGTGCAGGCGTGCAATAACTGTATAATGCAGGGACAGTCAATTTGGTGTGCATCAGCTGCTGCAGACCCGCGGTTGCTCACATTCCCGGTGTCAAGCCCACTGTACCTGGCCCTTCCACAGAGAGATGGCTGAGGAGGCAAAATAACAGAGCAGCCATTGCATTTGGTACACCTGGTGAGTGCTGCTGTGCTCCCACGAACCTGAGGCCGTTCCCAGTGGTGCTGTAGGAAAGGGGGCTCACCGTGCCCACTGCACGGGGAGAAGAGCAGCGGTGAGCTAGCAGGGTTTGCACAGCCATGCTCCTCTCCTCTTGACACATGCACAGAGGAAAGTGGGATCTGGAACAAGGTCCCATTTCAAATGGGAATTGGCTTCAGATTCTTGTTGCCGTCTGTTTAAACTGAGGGAGGGATGTCAGAATTTGAGCAGTGGAGAGGAACAGATAGGGATAGGAAAAAATAAATGGGGAAAACCAGAAGCATTGGATAGAGGTGAGGGGGGAAAAAAGGGAAAGAACATCCAGTTTCCATTTCTTTCAAAGGCCAGAGATACATCCCCATTTGTCTTTTGTTGCTGAGCTCTTTCTCCCTTTCTCACTGTTATTTTTCCCCCCATCTCTTCCCTGCTAGCAGCAGTGACAGCTTTGAAATAACTATAAAAATGGATATATAATCAACTCCTTCTGTTTTGCTTGAACTATATGTTAAAGAAAAAAGTCAGTTCTCCAATTTCATTGCTAATAAGAACAGCAAAATTAGGTCTGATTTACTGATACGTTATTACTTTCCTAGACACGTTAGCTTGGGACAAATAAAAAGATCATTTTAATTTTCTTAATACTGTGATTATTTTTCTGTTTCTGAAGTCTTCGTTTCAAAGCAAGAGAATTATTTTAGGATGTCTACAGTCTAACTTTTTTGCGCTGTAACAGAGCTTTACAGGTTTTTTTTAATATTCCCTTTCAGTTAACTTTCCAGACATTACAACTCTCTGCAGAGGCAAAAATTGATACGCATAACCCTGAGTTATTTGTAATTGGAGAGAATACCCTAACTGTAAGTGATAGATAACTATATTTTTTCAACTTCTCTATCTTTTACTGTATTAAAGTGACAATATTTAATGTTCCGTGTCCTTTAGAAGTACATAGCAAATTACAAACTCTGATGATGTTTGATTATGTTGAACTAATGTACCCTTTTGGCTATATACATCTTCCTTTAAGTTCCTAAAGTGTTTTCATTTCCGCCAACTGCTATATAAACCAGACTTAGTTAAAACCTGTAGATCTCAAATAGATTGTAGAACTATCAGCAAAACTCAGTTAGAAACTTTTTAAATTCATTTAGCTTCTTGTCCGTAAAAAGATCAAAATTTGGACTTCTTTCTGCAATGGAATTAATTGTTGTAGATAAATGAGCTCTGGGAAACATTTTCACAAATCTGATTTATAGTCTTACTTCTGTAAGTGTATTTGGTTTGATGTTTGTAGACAGATGTTTGGCACAGATCTCCAGCAAATATACTTAATCTCATTTGTAAAAGAATGTGGAGTATTTTTTGCATTTGGAATGGCTGTCATACGGACAATATGGATACAGCTAATCTCAAGAAAAGTCTCCAAACCACCACTTTATTAGTGTAGAATCCTTCTCCCAAGGTTTCCATCTGCTATATACAAAAATAAATAACACTTGAAGAATACATTAGCGCTGTGGTGCTGTTGTAATAAAAAGATACCTTGTTCTCTTGGCTTGTCTAGAGAGGAACACTCTTCCATTTGCAATACTAAGTTTAGATTTATTTTTACAGAATTTACCAGCCTGTTATATCCATAAAAATAACCAAGGCTGTTGAAGACCAAAATGCAAGTTAGTAAGGGAGTCAAATACCTGTGAGAATGTGTAGCATAGCCCATTCACAGGAAATGGAAAATTCAGTTAAATATGTACGAAGGTGGTTATTGATTTATCTACCTCACTGTGGAAGTAAGACCATAATTCAGTACTATCTTCTGTCACTGTTTTCTCATGGATCACTCCATTTCTTGTGAAGAGCCTCTAAATAGACCCATTTGTATTCAGGGAAACCTCCAGTGCCTGAAGAAGCAAAGAGAATGTAGTTCTGGAAATAATACCATGTTTTTGCAGAAAAATTACATGCCTCTATTTGAAGTGTGCTGAGTGCCTCAGCTTTGTGGCTTCATCTCTGCTAGGAGATGAAACTCATTAATACACAATGCAAATAGGCTAATTAATTGCACAGGCTTTTTAAGTACCACAAGGGTAGTAGGATTCATCCAACTTACTATCTACATTAGTCATCCGCATCAGAGTTAGTCCTTCTATAAACCCTAATCCATAGAAAGAACAGGTATTTCTGAGATGCAATTCATCTCCTCTTAAAGATGATCCTGAAAATAAGTAGGGTGAATTAGGCCCTAAAAGAGCCTGTCCTTCTCCATTGGAAGCCAAGGAACTATATTGTAGATATAACACTAGATGAGGTGAACCCCAGCCATGGTGTCTTACTGACCACAATTTAACTTCAGAGAAGATATTTGTCTTAGGCATCAATTTACATCTCCAACACTGCCACTTCACTGTTAATCTAATGGAGAAAGCATTACTAGGCAAACTGCACATACATATGAGACTGGCTCTTTAGTTTGGATGAGCTGGGTTGCTGTGTAGCCAAATGAATTAACTATCTTGTGATGCTATATGGGGAAGCTGCTTAGGATTCTTTGTGTGAAAGCTTTCAGATTTTTTCCAAGTTGGAAAGAACTGCCAGCTGGAGGACAGATCATTAACCTGCTATAATCATCATTATGGCCAATCGGTTAGAAAATACACAAAGCCATCCTGCCTCAGTGAAATGAATACACATAGCCACACCTAGCACAACGTTGGAGCCTTCCAGCAGAAATTACTTAAATCACTGAGATGTCAGTCCAGTGCACGTTTCCCAGAAAGCTTAAGATTAAATTACACCAGACAAATGCACTGAGCAAGCAACCCTGAGAAAGTAAACCAATGTGACTTCTTTTATCATGTTTCAGGAAGGAAAAAACCTTCATGCTAAATGCATGTTGTTCCAAGATTAAATCCAAAGATTTGACAGATCATAAATATTACAGCAATGTCTCCCTGAGCAACTATGTTATACCTAACTATACAGTTGGTCATACCCAATCCAACTAGATAGGGTATCACCTGAAAACTAACTTCCAGACACCATATCCTGTTCTGGGAGCTCTCCCAGAATTTGTAGTTCAGGAAGCATAGGTGTGCTAGAAACACTCCTGTTTGACCCATACATCTTACAGCAAATTCAGACAGTTGACTATGGAGAACACAGATTAACATGAGAAGATCTAACAAATTGTTAGTGGTTTCCCAGAAGGTAGGAACAGCAGGCAAAGAAGACAGAGGACCTGCTCAACCAGAGGGGAGAAATTCCAGCAGACACAGTGAGTGCATGATGGTGTTTGGCCTCCATGATTAGTATTGACTCCTACAGCTGCCCACCACAGATAACAGGCTCTGACAATGCTCAGTTGGAAGTAGTTCTTCTCCAGCTGATGCAGCAGAAGTCTGTTTTGAGATGGGTCTCTACATCAGGCTGTTCCCCGCCTGCATGTAACCATGTCTGGTTTACCTAGTGGTGGTGTGTCCATGCACTATGGGAACAACTCTGAATGACCTTCTGTTACTGGAGAGGCAGAAAGCTGGCAGGAAGAGATTGCTTCTCTGCCTGTTGTGTGTGGCCAAGAGTGATGAGGGCCCCTAATGCTTAACTGGCACTGACATGTGCCATGGTGGTGCAACCAGGTACCTATGGACACCAGTCAAAGGGCTGTAATTGCCTGGTGTGTTCCAGTCATTGATCCTGGAATGTGTTCAGTCCAGCTATTCTTGATTAGTGAAGTATTTGGCTTACAAATCCTACTTTATATGCAGTTAACATTAACCCCTAACGCACAATCTCTGTGCTTTCAGATCCCAGTTACAATAATGAAGCCGGATGAGAAAGCTGAGATACCAGTTGGTGTTGTGATTGGCAGTGTATTGGCTGGACTCCTCTTGCTGTTAGTATTGGTTGCCGTTTTGTGGAAAGTAAGTAGGTGTTTATATTCTTAAGAAGAAAAGCAGAAAGGGATAAATACATTTGGGCTATTTTCTTTGGAACCTCTCTTCTCTGGTGCTGAACAAAACCACACATGCAGTTTGGTGGTATATATATATATAAAATAATATATATAATATATATATATAAAATATATATATATATATATATATAAAAAATACTGCATTGGCATTGCACCCTTGATGGGAGCATTTAGAAGGGCTTTAAAAATCAAAATTCTGAAATGAGTCCCCATAGAAACTGGCAACGTGAAGACGATAAATGAGTTTCTAGTGGTTCAAAATAGGGGCTATGGCATTTACTTTTTCCCTTTTGACACTGCCTGCCTCCTTCCATAACTCCCCAGCTGGGCTCTGAGCTCCCATGATATTACCAGTGGGCAAGGCTGGGAATTGGAAGCAAGGAGGGAGAGGATATACACTGAACAGACAAGAAGAGAACAGAGAAGGGCAAGGGCAAAAAAGTTATTTACAAATGATACCTAGATTAAGGGGAGAGAAAAGTTTTTCTGTGTGCCAGGGCATTGGTGCTTGAAGGGCTCCTTGGCACACCAAGGCAGCATGGAGATGCCTGTATCTTGGCAGGGAGACAACTGGCTACTCAGCGCTGCTGTTTTGGCATTTAGTTGCACCAGGCAGGAGTTTAAGGCCTAGCTCCTTTCATTTAAGAGTTAGGAATTGTCTACAAATCAAACACTGTATGTCTGTGCACGCACACATGTGCATTTCTAACCTTCACACTATTTAGCTTAGTTGAGAAATGTAATGATCGATGATTGCCTGCAATGTGGTGTTATTTTAATACTTCTCACAGCTTGGCTTCTTCAAGAGGCAGTATGAGAAAATGACACAGGATATAGAAGATGTCGATGAAATTACAGAACTCACAAAGGACAAAGACTGAAGATGATGAGTTGAGTGGATAAAGAGAAGAGATCTGAGCCACCAACAGTAGTTGTGATCCAGTCGGTTCTTCAGCTGGAGTGCCTTAAAGCTTAGTAACATTTAAACATTTTTAATGAAAGTGTCTTTTTATAGATGAAAATATTTTACAGATTCTACTCCATTATAAGAGTAACTGCAGGACAGTTTGGTTTTTTTAAAAAATGATTTATAGTGCCTTTTCTTGTAAATTCTTGCCTTTCAAACAAACTTAGCCCTTAGAACTGGCAGGTCCAGAGTTTACAGTGACATATTGTGCCAGCAACTCTTCTCCTGATCCACTGCAGAGTGAAACAGAGCAATTTATTTCAGATTATTGTGGAACAGCATCAGTTCGTAATTCAGTTGACAAATACCATATGTGCAAAGGACATTTTCTATTAAGTTGATGATGAATGTGTAGTGAGTACAGCTTCCAGACTGGGAGAAGAAAACTTATTTTTTCATTGACTAGCACCATCCTTATTGTTTTAGAGAAATAATTTGCACCAGCAAACCTTTATCTTAACTGATCTATAAAGTGGGAACTGCGTATGAAGATGTCTGTGTGGGTGCTACAGGACCACTGGATGGGCAAACTGTTCCAAAAGTTCACCATACTCCTTGCACTAAGGTCACAACTAAATTACTGGAGTACATTGTTTTGGGGAAATATTGCCAAATGGTATGTATAACTGCCTTCTGCATACTTTCCCTCCAAGAAGAAAATATGAATTTCATAATCATTTACAGCACGTTCTCTGCAATGTTATGATTGGTTTTCAAATTTCATCCTGAGAAGCACTACCACTACTGTTACAGTGGGCCTTATGCTCACAGTCCCTCTGACATCAGTTTGGCTTTTGACATAAATAGGGAAGACAATCAAGATCTTGCCTTTAATTCTGTACCGAAAGATTTTGCAAGACTAAGAGCATGAAGTGAACTAAAGGGGATATTAACTGAGGAAGTATGCACATTAGGACAGAGGACAGTGAAGATCTAAGCTCTGTAAATTGTTTACTGCACTTGTTTCTTTAGCATCTCAGTGCCCTCCAGGAGACCAAAGTTCAGTATGACCTCCTTACCCGTCACATTTTATTTGGTCCCACGTGTTCATGTCTTGATGAAGTTAACTTATGTTTTATACAGTAAAGTACTGTAGTGCTCTGGAAGGAGCTCTGAGCACAACACTTGGGTGACTTTGTGTTGGTTACACACCTCAAGTTTATCACATGCCATTACGCTGCCTGATTTTAATGAAAGCTCAGTCTTAAAAAGGCCCATGCTGTAAGACTGGTAACAGTCAGGGGAACTGGCCTTTTGGCTGACTTTCTCTCTCATGGCTAGCAGTTATGCTTATAATTGATTGTGAGAGAAGATGAGTGTGTTAGCCTTATGTAGGCTGCCGTGCAAGTGAGATTGTTTCCAACTCGAGGTGATTTACTTGAAAAGTAAAACATTTAAACGTGCCTGATTCGGAATGGGAAGTCATGTTTTCTTTCCCCCAAAACTAGGTTGTAATTATGCTTAGGCACCTTTCAGATTATTTTCTGAGGAACTCTTCAAAAACTAGGCTTGAGCACATTTGAAAGTTTTACTGTCTTTTTTTAATCAATAATTAGTCAGGAGCCAACCATGTCTTTGGCAAATAACAGTGTCATTTGCAGTTACAGCTGGATTGTGCTCAGTGTAGTTTTATATGTGTTTTGGATTTATTTTGTATGTATGAAATGTTATGTTTTGGGGTGGATTTTTTTTTTTAACATTCTGAAAAACAATCCAGATTCTACTCTTGATTGTCAAACAAGACTGTTGCCATCAGCTGAGTTTGTGACCAAAACAATTATTTAAAAAGTAAAAAAAAAAAAAAAGGTAGCAATTGCATAAACTAAAGAATAAGCTCCTGACTTATAATTATAAACCCTGTGGGCAAATGCCCTGAAAGTAAAGATAAAAATTTGTCTGCCTCAATTCTTGGATAAACTTGTGAGGAAGAAAGCAAAACTCTACACTCAGTATGTGTGGGAAGCTCCTACATAACCAGGGTCATGCACTCCAGGCCAGAGGGGGAATTTCTCAACGCAGCAGTTGGCAGCATCTTTCATTTCTGGCACTGCTTAGAAGGGAAATTTAGGCATTGAGCCAGATTTCCTTCTTCCATCTTCAGTGGGAGGTACAGGTCAATATCTGACATTCAGCTTCTCTGGGGATATAACAGTTTATCAATTAGGTAGCAATGATTCAATTCACTAGTCTTCACTGGGTTTTATTTTGACCCAGACAACAGGATTTCCCCACAAGCCTGGACATACTACTTTTTCCCAAAATAAAGAGAAGGCATAGCAATGGGTAAGGTTTTTGTATCCTAACCACTTCAAGTTACTAGTTTGTTTTTCTTTTACAATTAATACTTAAATGGCTAATTCAGTTTTGTAATGAGTGAGTTTATTGCACTTTTTAAGTTGGCACGGCCACAAATAATGCTGGAAATATTATGTATATTTTGTATTATGCGCAAGGGGATGGTTTTTTTTTTAGTTCTACTTTTTTAAAACAGCACATTACAGGTGAAATAATATTCTGAAATGTTGAGCTTTGGCACATGCTTCTGTTTGTGCTTGCAGCAAAAGAAGTCAGGAATACCTTCAGCAAACTCAAGTAATATCCGATTCTGGTCTTGAAATCTAGCTGCTGACTTCCTGAAGTACTAGAATCAAGTCCAAAATCAGAGTTAGTTTCATATGAGCCTATGTATAGATTTGGGATGTACAAGAGAGTTTATAATCAAACTGACTTCTGAAAGCTAGCATGTAAGCTCTGTGGGAGCAGGGACTGTATCACTGTGGTGCCCACCTAGGGCCTAACAGCATTACTACAATAAAAACAAGAATACTGCTGAACAACAGACTCATTTATTTTTAAACAGCACTCTAAAGAGAAGAAATGCTGCTGAAAAAGCACTACATAAAATGGGGACAAATATGTCTTTGTTCCAGTAGCACACAGTGAAAACTGTAAAGGCATGACTCTGCTAGGTATACAAAGAAGCTACACTTGAAGTCTTGTCACTACTGGTAAGCTATACTGTAGTATGTAAGTCAGTTCACATTAGTGCAAAATACCTGTATTTGAATGGCTCTGTTTGAATAGTTGGTGGTAAAATCTTACCGTGGCCAGGCCTTCCTATAAACATGGGGTTACCATCACTGGCATCTAAAATTACACCATATGCTGCCAGTCTCATGCCCTGCACTTTATACTATGTACAGAACTGGTCAGCAGTAGCACATCCTGACACCAGCTCTGGCTACTCCCCACCATACGTTGGAAAAGCCGAATGCAACATTTCAGCAGAAGCACAGGGGGAAAGGAAGAGATGGAGGAACTTGGCTGTGAATAGGAAGACAGTCATGGCAGTAACCACCTGAAAACTAGCCACTTTCACGGAGCTTCTTTCTTTTTTTTCCCCTACTTTCAACTCCTCCATACTTTTAACAGTGGTACATAAACATTCAGGCTACCAACTTTAACACTTCCATAATACAGAATCAGATGACCCTAATCTTAAGGCTCAAAACTCCATCTTTCACCAAGTCTCACTGTTTTGCAAACTTGGAAGTCAGATTCCTTATATACTGACTTGTGTGTACTACCCTTTATATCCAAAACTGCAGTACAACAAAAGCTTGCAAATTAAAGACTAAGGAAAATGAAAGTATGAAAACACATCCCAAAATCTACAGCTAATTGCCTCAACTTTTTATTGCCTTTAAAGGTAATAAAGTGTATGTCATTTTCACAGCCTCAGAAAAGCTGAGTCCTATCTTTTAAGTCAACCTTTCTGCCCTCAATTATGATCAATTATTCATAGGCAATCACAAGCTTTGGTGCACTAGCAGTTTTTAAAATATATGTGCCTCTTTCTTTTAAAAGAGTCGAAATTGAACTTATAAAAGAACTGCTATAAAGATACATCAGGATGCTAATTTTTGTAACTGTAATTTTTCATCAAACTCTATGGTTGGTTTGTTTTTAAAAAACTGGCCTAAGGTACTCAAAGAAACTGATGATTTATAGTCATCAGCCTATTCTTAACTCTCTTTCTTCCAGTACCTCCACAGGAGACTCAATGAAGAGCTCAACATTGACTTTTTCCAGAGCTTTATCGGGGTCAGGGGTAGCACTGTCTGCTTCCAGTGACAATTTCACTTTGTTAATAACTAGTTTTAGCAGTTTTTTGATGTCTTTGAGGGAGCAAATGAATGTGTTAGTCTATAAAACTACAAATTCTTTGAACAGCTATGGGGAAAGTGAGTTGAAAGCCAAAAATCTAGTTTAAAGTTGAGCGATGTAAAGGCTTCATTCCTGAGTGCGACAGTGGTGGTTTCATGAGTGTCAGCCGAAGCGAGCGCCTGGATTTCCCAGCAGAGTGAGCACCTGGGCAGGCTGGGAGCCGCTCCTCACACAGCCATCTCTCTGCTGCCATCTCCTGGGTAGGCTCCTTATAACAGTGTCGTCGGTCCCCGTTTATTTCATTTCAATCCATCAGTTACTGTTTTCATAGTACGCACCAGGCTGAGCTTCTCTTGAGAACAGAGCAGAAGGAAAGATGAAAATCAAGAAAGGAAACTCTTAAAATTAAACAATGCTGGTGCATGGACATTCCGCCAGACAAAGGGATGGATCAGTGTATTCAAATGTTGCCAGCCAAGACCAAGACATCCTTTCAGAAGGACAAACTCTTGCTCTGAAGACATGTGCTTCGCTTCCACAAATACCCCTCGTCTGGCAAATCTCTAGAGGAATCACACGATGACCCTCTGGTCTGCAGTGTCTGTTCCCAGGAACATCTGTCCACACCTGGAGCCACCACCTCTGCAGCACACTGTAAAACAGCTGGAAGAGCTATGGAGGAGTGGGATTACCCTCCCCTATAGCCAAGGCAGAGAAACAGCTGGACTCATCCCAGAAAGCTAGGACCACATTGTATATTGATCTGCAGCTGCCTATCATCCCACTCACGGACCTCACCAGAACACAAGATAGCCCTCACCCAGCAGCCTAGTCCTGCATGTGTGGAAACTAGGACATGTGCAGCCACATCTTTCCCTGACACACAGTCAGACAGCTGGGATTCATCCCCTGGCCTGGAAATTTGGAAGTACTTCTGGGTCGCTCCAGACATAGCCTTAGGCAGCTATCTTAGAACAGAGTAATTTATTTGCCCTCTTAGGATAATATCTCCCTAGCAGAGAGGGTAGCCCTACAGAGGGAGCCGGAACACTGAGCTCAGAGTATGGACTTAAATTTCAGCGAGATATATTTTACCTCTAATTATGCACATCATCCCTCCTAGGGGCATTTCCATTTCGCTGTTAGATGCCAGCTGAAGAACCCAAAGTTACACAAGACTGATACATCATTGTTCCAGAACAAAGCAGTACTTGCCTCATGCACAGCTAGGGACACAAAATGACATTTCATTGTTTTGACCATGGCAGCGTACACACATTGTAACACTCAGCTGTGACTCAGTACAACATCTCTTCCATTCATTGTTCCTGGTCACTGTGGGGAGGTACACAATTATTCTTTCTCTTCTTTTCTGCACCCTCCTTCCCAGCTGCACTGCTGATGAGGAAGGTGCACTTAAGGTCACTCTGAAGAAATCTTCCAGGAGACTGCAGCACTAGAGGTGCACTAGTGCAACACAGGAATTGCCCCTGATCATAGGGTCCCAAGTACAATTTAACTGTTGTAAATACCACTAGTTTTCTGTATTAGAGCACAGCACCAGTATGCAAGCACTGCATAGGTTTTACTTCATTCATGAACCATCCACTACAAGGCAAGCTAGCCATTTATTTTTGTGAAATTAATACGCTAGTTGCATGGTAACAGCAAACATAAACGTGGAAAAATGAACACCAAAAATGGGACAGTTTGTGTATTTCTTTCTTTTATAAAAACAAAAAAGAATTATTTGACAGAGGAAGTGATCTGTACCCAGGATTCTGTACAATTCTTGGTAAAAATGACATTAAAATAGCAGAGGGCTTCTCTCCAACCTCCAAAGCAAAGGAAAATTCACCCTTGAACTTGCTCAGATGTGCCTGGATAATAGGGCCCACACAGTTTGGAGGCTGCCTATGTGTAAGCACGCAAGGAGCAGCTGCTGTCCTGCAGAGGAAGGACTCGCTCACTTCCATTGAGGAAAGTGCATCAGGAGATTAACAAACACATTTAACTATGCTTCTGCCTTAAGTTGTATGTTTTGTTGGGGCTTACTTAATCCAGGTGCAGTAACCATCAGTAAGTATTAAAACTGATTGAGATCACTGGGGGGAAAAAAGATCACCTGTTTTCCTTGGTTTATTTTGTGCAGCTAGCAGCTGTTCGTAGATTTTTACTGCAGACACAGTGAAATGGATTATACAGCTGATACTTAACACTGAGGCTTAAGTGTTGTGTGATGTAATGATATGCAAACTTGAACAATTCATTTTACTTTTCTTTACCTCATTACCCTTCCTTTTTATATATCATCTTGTCTACAATAACAATGATGACTAGATAAAACTGCCTCTCAGCATTAGTGAAAATGCCGTACACAATAGGACTTTAAACTCTTTAGCATCTAAACACTATCATGGCACAGTACAATAATACAAATAAAATGATCTTACTCAGACGAGCAGCCCATTGTTTCCAATGGAAGCACAGGCATACTATATCAGCCTTTTTCTCTTTTAACTATGTTTCAAAACAGTAACGAGAAAAACGGTATTAAAATCATAGATGCGAATATAAACGCATATATGAACTGCAAAAATTCAACAGACTCACTTTCATTTCAAAAACTAATCCATTTAGATTACTTTGAATCCTAACATGTCTAAAGTCAAACTACTAAAACTACTAAACTTACAGTTGTCTCTTTGTAATAATAACTGGCTTTTTTTTTTTCCTGCAGCACCATACAATTACACAGCCAAAAAAGCTCCTTCAAAATTAATCGTGCCTAGACATCAAGTAGTTACAGGTTTGCATGTTATTGCTAATGCAAGTGAGTTGCTGGTAGAGTATTAGATCTAACTTTGAATCAAGGTCTGTCCATATCTTTTTAATGCAATGGACTTGTAATATCAGCTGCACAGTAAAAATGTTTCTGTGAGACAGAGCTACTCGAATGTAACCACTACTAAAAAGCTAATAACTCTGGAGTATAGTTTATATTTTCTTCTCTGTCTGTACCAAAATATTTCATCTACTTCAAGTAGCTTTCACATTACAAGAATGTCAAAATAGCATAAAGCTTGCAAACTGATTCTACAGCCATATAAAATTAAAGGATTTTTAAGATTTAAAAAAATCCAATTGTCCTGTTGTGACTTCCCATGCAGACAGTGAACACAGACTACCAATGTAAAGGCCTTAAAGCATAGTATATCTCACACAGTGTATCTCACAGACGACTAAACACCTTGCAACCAAGAATTTTAGGGACGATTGTTTTAAAAACTGATGCCATGTTAAAATGCAGAATACAGAGAGATTATTTCAAAGGAGAGCCAAGAAAGCTTAACAACCCTAATTACTACTCATTCATTTCATTCAGTCCTAATTAAATTATTCAGATTGATATGTAAAAACAACTCAAAGCTAAACCAGGATGCTCATTAGGAACAGTAACACTTTATTTTTAAAAGAGTACATTTATTTTTCTGAATTTGCCCAAAAGCATTCCTTGTTTTCTTTCCAAGAATATTCATCTTCATAAATCTCCTGCAAATATAAACAAAGAATGGGAAATATCGTGGGAGTCTGCTACGTATCGCCACAAGCCAGGCCAAACAACTCAACAGCCATCCTGCTATTATTTACTGATCACAAAAGGACTACACAGCACTTGTCTGGCAAACAGAAAAGAGGGCAGTACCCTTGGAACATACTGACTTACATGTGGGCAGATGCTAAATCTCAGGCTGAGCCCCATTAAATTTACAAGGGCCCATCTATACTGAAGTCAATTGAAGAAAGATATTTAGAAGAAATGATGTAAAAGCTGTAGAGTACACAGCACTCATGTCTGAAACTGCCCTTTTTACATGTTGCCATGTTAACCTACTGTACGATCATTTTTAGGAGCGTATTTTAGTGTACACAAAATGTCAATGCTAAAAACATAAAAATGACAACAATATGCAAAATACAGTAAGTATTAGAACTTCAGGACAGACTGGACTACCCAGCAGCAGTCCAGTCCTAAGCAAGCAAATTCAGCAGGGCTCTGAGCCCCTGATTATTCTTTCTGAGACCACAGAACTCCAGTATCCCTAAAAGAGATGTCAGGAAAGTGGAGTAATGCAGAGAACATCACTGTTACCACATGCCAAGTCCTGCCTGGGAGAGAAGGCAGAGGTAATGCTCATTACTTGCATACAACACTGTGGTTATGCAATGAGGTTCTTTCTAGACACAGGCTGGTCTCTCCACACATTGTTGTGTGCCCATACTAGCTTTGGGACCTCTGCTCATCCCTTCATTGTGTGCTGCTGCTTAACGCCTTGTGCTTTCTCAAGGCCACAGGGACAAGGGGAAAGGAGAAAGACAAGAAATGCCACTTTTACTTGCAGCAAAGCTGAGTCAAAGTTCTTCCACAAGCCTGTGTAGAACTGAGTTTTGCCACTCAAAAGAGGAGAGCTCAAGGCTCCTTCACTTTGACTCCAGGATGGCATTAGAAGTAAGAGGAGCTGGATGGTAGAGGCAAGGAAGGACCTTCCAGGTGTCCTACCTGCCAGAAATGGGCCTGGCTGCATTAGAGGAAACTCACTGGTACTAGACATTGGCATCCCATCAGGAGCAACTGTTGCCCATAATGCTTCAGCTGCTTCCCTTAAGAGCAGCAGCAGCCTTTAGCCCAGCTGTCTAAGACTGGCACAGGCCTAAAATCAAATTCATCCCCAAACATACCTTTTTCCATATTGGGACAGATGCTTTTAAGGTATTGATGCAGTACATTACAGCTTCAAGGGATTCTGCTCTGTGTGGAGAGGAGACTGCAACAATTACACTTGCTTCACTTATTGGAACCACACTAGGGGGAGAAGAGGAACAACAGCAGCTTTAGCTAATGCTTAACATCAAGAGCACCCAAAAGTTGTCGCCATGTCACGTCAGTATTCTGGCCACACGCTTTCCTGACTCATTCATTCTGAGCAAGTGTCAAGCCACGTCCAAAAGATTATACACTTTTCAAAAGAAAGAAAACCACAACCAAAATCAGTACCAGATGTGAGAATTCCATGCTTTAGAATAAATAAACCCACCAGACATATGCTTTTTTCTTCCATTCTTTCTTTTTTTTAAAATAAAGTCTATGGAATTAAGAGGGGAAAACTGCTAACTTGCAACAATGCATAGCAAACTCACTGGAAGTTGGCTTAATAATGAACAATAACAAGTTAGGAACCGCCAGTTCTTATCTGAAAACCTAAGAAATCAGCTCAGTTTGCACAAGAATTTGTGAAAAAAGAAATTAAGTGCCTCAAACTATGCAGATTTTGCAATGAAACTTAATTTCTGACAACTTCTGATTTCAAATTATGAAGTTTTCCTGTTTGGTGTGTTGTTTTCCAAACTTAACAGAAGTAGCACATCATTTTGTTTTGCTCCTCACAATGGTAGTATTCCCAAAAGCTGCCTCCCAGCCCTCCCTCTATAGTAAGACTCCTCTGGCAAACAGTTTATAAGAAAAATCTAAGCTTAAATGCTTTGAGCTGCCCTCAAGAGAATCACTCTCTCTGTCAACCATAGAGGAAATTTAAGGAAACTACCCCTCAGAGCTAATATTACCCTTTGCAGTCACCTCCTAAGATTCCTGCTGTGAGAAAAGGAAGAAAGCATTTGCAACAGACTCTGCAAATCCTGCTAGTTTCAGTGAGAAATCTGATGAACGGTGAAGGCTCAAGAGTATGTCAGACACTACTCTTCCATGTTTTGAACCCAACGGAAAATGCTTATCCAAGACTCAGAGAACAACAGGAAGCTCTCCAGCAAGCATGGCTGGTAATTACCATGCCTCTCCCCTCCTCAGAGTCTGAGCTTTCAGGTTCCCTATGGCATAATTTGACTTAAATCAGACAATAAGATCATTCTGTGGCACCTCAATGGAAGACAGAAGAAAAAAGAAAGTGCTGCCAACTTCATGTCTTTAAAAAAACACAAAACAAACCAACAGCCTCCCCTTCCCTGGAATGAAATCTCAATCCCTTCTCCCCAGTTTCAAACCATCACACCAGCATCAAGGATCCTGCAGGCTAAATGTGGACTCCAGCAAACACTATACTATACAAATACAATGCACACTTTTTTAAAGAGACGATTTCTGAAACTTAGCTCCACAGTGAGAGCTTCATCCTGCAGCCAACTTTGCTGCATTACAGTTTATAAAGACTTCTGCATGTCCTGCAACTATGTAAGCACAACCACGCACCAGATAAGGATTAATATTCCGCTTGCAGAAAGATGGGGTCTGGCCATACATACCCAAGTCTATGGTGCACTGCAATGTGTTTGACTGATGGCCATTTCTGTCTAACATCTCTGCAGATTTTCTTTATTTCAGTCTCTGCCATTGAAGTATATGCTTCATATTCTAAGTGAACCACTTTTTTCCCTTCAAAATTATTTCTTGTAGTACCTAAACACAAAAGATATATCAACCAAAAACACTGAGTAAATAAATATATATTATAATATATATATTATATATTTATTATGTAATAATACATTATATATAAATACTGAGTAAAACCTAGGATCTCCTGCTATGGTCAAGGTCAGCACTGCGGAAATATAAACAACCTCCTCTAATCATGGTTGCGTAAAAAGATTCTTCGAACAAGAGAAATCTTTAATATACAAGGAAGAATTTAGTTTACACATTATACAAATCTGCAGTCTGTAGTGTCCAAGGCTGGAACATCTTCTGTGGCAAATGCAATAATAGGACCTTAGCAGTTACTCAGTATTTAGGAGCCCAGTAGCACTAAGGTTTAAGCACAAACAGGTTTCAAGATCTGTATCATGTACATTTAGGAACAGGACAGGACCTTCATCAGCCCATGAGTAAAACTGTACTTTACTTTCAACGAAGATCTGAGTTGCAGGAGCTTTCATACAGGTGTAGACCTGTGGTTTGCATAGCCACAATATCCCACTTCCCACCTTGAACAAGCTGTGGCCAAGGGGACAGGAGAATAGCTGCCAAGCAGTTCTGTACTCCAGAGCCGCTGTTCTGTTGAGCCCTAGGATAGCCACACCAGCTGCGAAGCTTCTCACCACTTTGTCCCAGTGCAGCTGTTTAAGAGCTGCCATGGCCTTGTTCTAAATAATTCCAAATGTGTTTTCTAAATATCCTGGGTTCACTCCAGGAATTTATTTATTTGAGAAGCATGAGTTTGGGGTGTGGACAATCTAGGTTCCATTTATTAGACTATTAACACACCCAGAGATCCAGCTCCAAAATATTAAACTCACCAATGAACAGAGACACTGCCCCACAGTATGATGAAATGACCAGCTCTGACACTTCATCTACTGAGAGCTTTTCAGACTTCAGCTTGATAAAATCTTTTGGCACATCTTCGCTTTCATCCATAGCTCACTAGAAAAGCTGAAACCAAACAGATTCTGTTGTTTTTGGCGATACTAGCACTGGCCAACTGCCTTTTATCCAGTACTGATGCCCCACTTGACGCAGAAAACATGCACTACCTACTTCCTCATTCCAAGAGACCAGTCTCCATGGCAAATTCTCTTCTCGTCAGACTTGCTGAGAGAATACTAACTGCAAATATCAAGCAATGACCTGTTTTTTAACGCATACAGGTTCTTTCCTGGTAGGAAAGTCTGGTCGAGTAAGACAAAACTAGAACTAGTCTGAGGCCCCCGTTTAACAGGATAATCAAGCAGCACAGGCCACTGTGCTAGTAAATCTGTGATAAGATTGTCAGCCCCTCCTCCCTATCTTATACTGAAATGAAACACAGTTTAAATGTATCAGATTTCTGATAAACACAGATTAGAGTTCTAATCCTAAAGTTTTATATGCTCTCAAGGACATTCAGGACCTCATACTATCAGTGCATTTCAATGACACAGGAGTCACTTCTAAATTTCTCTGAGTAGAAACCAGTCATCAGTTCATCTAAGAATGAGGAGGAAAAGAAGTATTTTGAGCAGCAGCAATGGAACAAGCTGCAGTAAATACATGGACTGGCACTTGAAAGCATGCAAACAAACGAAGCTATTCTAAGGATATATTTCTTTGACAGCAACAAACATTAAAAAAAAAAAAAGGTTTTTTTAAGCAGCAGTCAATTCTTTTTCTGTATCATCTTTTCTGTTAAAAAGTGGCAGGAGTTTTTTCATTACTATCTTATTTAGGCAAGCTGGGTACCTACTGGCAGCCAGAAACAACTACGAAAGAATAACAAGACCTAAAACACAAATTAAAAACAATGCCTGACCTCTTTGGCAATTTTCTTCCATTTACTGCATATGTGTTAATCATTTATTGGTGCACCACCTTATCTTTTCTGGTCAGCACAATGGTTCTCTCCAGCAGGAAATGCAAGTTACGCTCTCTCAAAAGAGTACCAGGTAGAGGGAGAGAATTGCAATCACATCTCTGAACCTAAACAAAAAAAGATTATTGAACATTATACAGAATCCGTGAGATATTTTAGTACAGGATGACACTTGATAGGAAACTAAGCAAGAAGTGATACCTACCTGACAGAACCTGGGCACTTTCAGCCTCCACTAATTGGTGGGATGATGGCAACCTCGTCTCCAGGCTGCAGGACCAGGAGCTGATCTCCAAGAAGCACGTACTCCTGCCGAACAGCAAAAACCACTTGATCCCGGATGACAGCAAGCCTGAGGGGGATTGGCAGGAGCACAAACAGGTTTCTAAATAGAGTGTTTGCATTTAACCATGAGATTTCATTAAAGAACAAACTGGTACACAGTCTAGGGCAGCTGGGATAAATACCACTGAGACTCACACAGCTCTGCTTACAATACACTTTCAAAAATACAACAAACACCCACCTCCTGCTCTGGGATTTTCTTGTGGTGGTAGGGAAAAAACAACTCAGTATAATTTTCAGAAGTCAGGAATTGGATTTGTCATAGGCCTACATCAGAACGAACCAATGTATACCAGACACACTTCAGCAGCTTCTAACAAAGAATTAGGTAACTCAAGAGGTAAAAACCGTCCAATTTGGGATTAGAAGGAAATGTTCCCTTGATTCAGTCTGGCTGGACTGGAGCAATTTTCTTACAATGCAAGAAGCACTGTGGGATGCTGTTTGTGAGTCCTGATGAAGATTCAATGGTCAAAGAGTTGCTCTTGTTGCATAACCTCACAGTTTATAAGGCTTTTGGTACTCACAGATCTGAAATTTGCTATGGGTAAGGAGTGGCAATAGAAGTAAGAGGGCAGATATGGTGTGTTTTCTGGCAGAGCTTCTATGTATTGTTTGATTTCACCCCTGTGAGATGTTGCTGTGAGAGTCCACAGCTCTGGATACCATGAGGCAGGGAGTTGCTTTCATGACTAAGTGCAATCACACAGTGACTATAAGGGCAACACCAGTAAGACCAGAAAAAAATGCCATCATTTTACTTTATAAGGTGCAGGAGTGATAACTGTTACTGTTCTAGACTACAAAATCTGGCACAGACAGCAGAGAGCTGTATTCCCTAGAAACAAGTAGTCACGCCAAAAGGTTACAAGTAGAAATCATCTTATTTCCTACCAGTCAGACAAAAGTAGGCAAGGCACAGGCTGAGCAAAACACAGTAGCACTGAGCCAGAGGGCAGACTGAAGGGAGTTACTGTATCAAAGTAAAGCAATCCACTGAGGAACTGAGCACAACTATGGAACTAAAGTGCCCATTAGAAGGATGGGCTCTAAATAATGTCACTTGTAAGTTAATTCATTGGGGAAAATGGGTGGAACAGAAGAGCATTTTAAAGTATGCTCAAGCTGCAGTTTGAATATCCATTAGCAATGTGAATAGAAGTCTGTGGTCAATGTCCTACAATTATGTTGAGTTTTTCCAGAAAAGCTAGGAGCAGCAGCATTTTCCAAGAAGGCGGGCAGGAAGTAACTGCACATGCAAAATGTACTGCCCCAAGTCATCATTCATAAAAGGACAAAGTTGACAAACTATGGCAAACCAACCAAAGGTGCTGCTGCTGACACCGAGTAATAGGCTGCGAAGTAAAACACACTCATTCCCTACTGCCTCCTCCCTGAAAACACACTTCATCTCAACTCTCCGTGAGGAAAAGGCCCCTGTCTAAAATTTGGTTAGAGCTTCTCATTTGGAAACAGATGCCATTGCTAAATACTTAATTTTTTTCGTAGCCTTTGAGAGGAGATCTAATAAAGAAGGGTGATGCCTAAAGGAAGACTTTGGCACCTAAGTCCAACACTATGGAAATTCCAGTGTATTCAGCACTAAATCTTGAGGACTTTAACCTCTGTTATAGCTTGCTTTTTTTTTTTTTCCTCCCCACCTCCAAAACGGTGTTGCACCTGTTTCTCAGACTCATTCTTGACAGGACTGAGCACCTTCCCTCAGCCTTAACCTGAAGGGAGACTTCTGCTGACACCCTCAAAGAGCACCAGCGCTGCTGGGGTCCTTACAGCACACATCTTGCGCTCACTCAGGACCAGACTCCCATGAAATGTTACCAACAGTGCTTTGGGTTTTTTTCCAAAGCAGAGGAGGTTGAAAAGTGGCTGAACCTATTTCCTGTGTAAGGGCTGAGTGGCTGGAAGCCTGTGGCAGGGCTTCAGCTCCCTTCCTGACCCGCCTTCCAGAGTGTGCCATAAGCTCAGCCAACAGCACAGTTAAAGGTAAGTGATTGAAAACACCTGCACATTATCATGGATTTCTTATTTATAGCCCTAGTCCATTTATTGGACCTAGTCTTTCCTTGTGTATACATAAAATTACGGCATTTCCAACTGGCCAAAACGCAGTTCACTTGCTGCAGGTTACAAGAACAAGTTAACGTCACTGTTTTTACGGTACCAAAGTACTGATACATGTTCCAGCTTAGCTCTAAACGCTGAATTTGTATTTACCAAAAAACCCCAACCACGTTAAGCTTTGTGCACCTCAGCAGTAACTTTCCCGAGTACCTGGGGTGCACCTTGACGATCTCCTCCCAGAGCTGCAGCGCGGTGACCTGCCGTGGCACCGAGAGGGTCTCACAGCGCAGCCCGGCCAGCTCCGCGCTCCTGGCGAAGTACAGCACCGACACCTGCTCGGGGAACAAACGCCATCAGGGCGTCGCGGCCTAATGCACGGTAACGCGAAAAAAAAAAAAAAACGCTACTGCACATTAACTTCTCCGAAAATGCCAAAACCAACAACCGACACCAAACAAGCGTGAGAAGAAGCTCTCCCTGGCTTTAATGCCGATAAGCTCTGCCGCGTTCCCCCTGTCCCGGCCGGCAGGAGAGCAGGGAAATGGTTGCGGAGGGGTAAGTCAGCGCGGATCCGTGTCCCGCTCCCGCCGCCCAGGCCTCGCGCGCCCGGCGCCTCTGCCCGCCGAGGAGAGGGGCTGAGGGACCCCCGCCGCCCGCCCCGGCACCCGCCTCGCCTCCAGCCGGGCCCTCTCCCCGGGGCCACCGACAGACTACCCGTACCTGGCAGCTCATGGAGCCGCCGTCCCCGGGCGGGCAGCCCTTCGCCCCCCGCGGGCTCACAGTGGCGCCTGCGCCCGGAGGCGAGGGGCCGGGCCCGGCCCGCCCCCTGCGGCCTGGCCCGGCAGCGCGGCGCTGCCGGCCTCCGGCGCTGTTAGGCCTGCAGAGGCAGGGCCGGGCCGGGCCGCGCATAGCGGTGCAGCTCAGGCCAGCTCCCGGGCCTTTCCCCGGCACGGGGGAATAACCGAGGTGGGAAGCGGCCCTCGGAGGATGGTGGGGGAGCAGGGAATGAGAGGCCGTGGCTTTGGCCCCCAGACGCAGCCGGTAATTTTGGGGACAGCATCTTTAGAGCCAGGTTTTCACATGGGCTCAGTCCCCAGAGAGCACGGAGATTGCAAACGATTGCAAACATTATGCATCTGCTGCCTTGCACACATTGTACATCCACTGCACTTACACACAATAGGTATACATAATGCATAAAAGCCAAAGATCCATCAAAATGCTGATAACAGTATTTGTGGAGTACGTCCTGTGTCAGTGTGGAGATTGCCGTGGACAACCATATGCCTTCAGCAATCGCCTGTGTGGGAGAACGCAGGGGAAGGCGGCGCGGGGTATATGGCAGGTGCTGCGGCGAGACCCATGGCAACTGTTCCACAAGGGACAGCTCTGCCCCGGAGCCATGTCCTCATGGGTGGCCAGGGTTATTGCTATGCTGTGTGTTTGGTAACGCTTGTAACCTCACGACAGTAAATGAGGAGCTCCTCCCTTCAGGCGAACCAGGGGGAGCTCTGCAGTGGTTATCAGCAACAGGGAGTTTGTGGTTGGTAATTGTGGTTCGGGCAGGTGTAAAACGTGTCCTAGCTGGATGCAGCACTGTCAGCAAAAAATAAAGGCCTTCAAATAAAGAAGTACTATGCAGTCATTCCAAAAGATGATTGAGAAAGGAAACAGACCTTTCTAGGTAATAATTCTTGCCTCTGAGGTACAAAGACAATGAGTGTTAAAGTGATAAAGTTTTCAAAAAAAATGTGCAATAGAAATACAATTACTTCCATGGAGTGTGTATTTTGTACCAGTTACCCGGTACACCATGTCTTAATCCTCTGCTTCAAGGAACAAATAAAACTGTGTGCTTTTGTTTGTGAATGATTAACTACTGTTACAAATTGAACTCTCCTCAAGACAGCGTGTGTCAAGTGAATAAAATGATTGCTTTCTTTTTTCTCTGGGATGTATAATCTTGGATCTATACATCCTAAATGAAATAGATCACTTTGACAAGGTGCGTGTGACCCAGCTGGTAGCTAGCAAGAGGCTCGCACATTTTTCCGCTGCAAAAGACGTGCCACAGGAGTCTGTGTTTGGAGTGAAGTGGGTGAGTGCTGGGCTCAGCTGGAGCAAATTAGCCTCTCAGCCCAGAAAAGTGAGCTTTGGAAGATTTATCTACACATTTGGGGTTTAATTTAGAGTTAGGTCCACTACAGAATAAGGAGAGAAGAGTTACTGGCAGTGAATTTCTGTATTTTCCTTGATTTGAGCTCCAACTAATGACTCACCTAAGCCTAAAAAGCACAGGAATATAGTAGGATTTGTGACTGTGATAATCTACTAACTATGTTCTAGAACAGATAAAAAGAGGTTAAAAGTTCTTAAACAAAACCAGAAATTAAGCTGAGGTGTAATATGAATGTCTAAAACAAAACTCCCCCTAAATACCTCTTCATTCTGGAGGTCTTTTCTTCCAGGAACAACAGCCTCAGAAGAGGTGTAACTACTGCTTGGTTTGCAAGAGTGAGTTTTATTCAGGTTCCTTTTTTTCTTTCTTTTGTTAGTTTGGCTTGATTTGTGGGGTTTTTTGGAAGTATGGATACCTACATAAGATGAAGTGACAGGTGTTTCTATAGCTCTGGAGGAGACTTGTTAGCTCTATAGAGACTGGGTTTTCAAAACCATCTCTTCTCTATGATTTCTATAGGCTAGCTCCACATGATTTTCCCTTAAAATATTTTCTGGTTTGGATCCTTCTTTCAGGCACTACTTTCTTCTTGCAGCTTTTGGTTTAGAGTGTGACTGTGAGGAGCTGCAGTGTATAATGTCTAGTTCTAAGTGTTATTTATTGAGTCTAATATTTTGAATTAAATCTTGTCCTAAGCCACGGGGCCTTTACTTTAGCTAACAGGTGTGTATGCATCTTCCTGCACCAATATTTATATTAGCTTCTCAGAATGTGTTTCTTTTGGATGTCTTTAAATTTAAAAGCTGCGTTGAAGCCCTCCAAAGCAGACATTTCCTAGTCCGCTTTCCAACCTTTCTTTGTTTTAGTAATGTTTAATACTAAAAAAGTGCAAATCTTACTGTATGGAATTCCCTTACACCACCCAAATAGACCATGGCTTAAGAGAAATTCAATTCTAATAATACTAAGGAGAGGCAAATGGTGAGGAGCTGTTATTCCTATTAATTTATTTCTTGCTTACCAGCAGCAAACTTCGAAGTTGAAGATCTAGCTGGACTATACCCAGACACTAAACTTACAGTCTAGGGCACTGATTCTGCAGGGTGCTGTTGAATGGAGGAAACCACAGCAAAGTCAACAAAACTTAAGTAGGTACACTAGTCTGCTAGTCTTAAGCTATTTTTGTAATAACTTATTACAAGAATTGGTATAAAACATGACTGGATGCACTGGGAAAAACAAAGAGGAATGAACTGGAGACATATTGTTAATCTTTATTTCTTTTTACCAATGATTTACTTAATGTCATTGCAAAAAAAATTACTTTCTGGGACTGCACAAGATTGTGATTGTCTAAGCTCTAGCAGATTTTCTGTTTCATTTTGTTTTCATTTTAGACCTTTTTTCAGGACTACTTGGTATAAATAATGAGTTGCTGCTCTGAATTTCAGATTTACACTTAGGAAATCTTCAGAGAACTTCTTTTACTTCGGTTTTACTGTTGTGAAGAATTTAAGTTATGTTGGTGCTAGACCTGAGTGCATCTTTGTTATATACCCGAAAGGTAGATCTTGATGCATAACACTGTATTTAGAAGAACAGACACAATTCCTTTCCTTCGAGCTTCCTGAAATAACCAGTAAAAATAAAAATGATCATGATCTGGAATAACCTTTCATTGCCTGTGGCACCCTTAATTTGTCTTGCGCAACCAGACAGATCTGAAGTCAGTTTAGCATTAACCTCCTGCTACTGAGTTCATTTAAAAAAAAAAAAAACAAACAAAAAAACAAAGCTGTTTGGAAGAATGTGCAAGGATCCAAAAGAGAGGCAGATAAGAGATATGTCACCATGAATTCCAGTCATTCCACTGAATTCAGGTCTGTATTTGGTCTCATACATGTCAACATTGGTAATAATCTGGAAAACATCTCCTTCCTATTTTGGGAGGAAGGAGAGCTGTTCCTTGAGTTTCCATGGTGGAAGAATGGGCAGAAAAAAGTGAAAATATGAATCTGTCAGAGGCACTATGACCTCTAGGATTCCTGTGTGTGAGGTATATGTGGCTGTTTGACCAATGTCTTTAACATTCCCCTTGGCACTCTTTGAAATTGTCTATTACAAAACAGATGGTGCAGTAGTTACTTTTTGAAGGGCTAGAAGAGCATGACCACATCTGGAATTAATCTTTAGCTCCCTAAACCAATAGATCTCTCAGTTTTAAGAGGGCCTTCCAATATAAATGCATTGCACAAGCACAGAGGAAGAATACACAGCTTTAAGGCAGAGTATAAGCAGTCTGGAACTATAATTCATAGGCACACAACTCTTTCTGTTCAACTGTCTCATTTATGGGCAAGTCTTTTCTACAATAATTTCTTTTTATTTTCATTGAGCAACAGCAGTAAGTGAAATATGTAACTTGTTAAATGAGATTTTAAAAATTGCATAAATTTTCAGGTTTTGTTTAAAGTATTTTCCTTTTCTGTTGACGGCTACAGTATTCCTAAAGAGGTGATCTCTTTCATTTTCATACTGTCCTTTGCCCCAAAGAATAGCTAAATGTTGTATTAAACCAGCATTCAAATAAAGCTAGCTATGGAGTTTTGGATGATCATTAAGCAATGTAACACGTGGTCTGAAGAATGGTGGGAAAGGGCATTAGGGCATTCAGTGATGGTGCTAAGGTAAAAACAGTTTCTGCAATCTTCGATGCCAAGGCAAAGCACAAATTTTATCCCATAGAACCTCATATTTTAAAGTGCATGTTACTGAACTACCTGGCTAATATTTGATCTGGATAATCTAAATATTCAAAATAGCAAATGTGTTATCTGTCATTATGGAAAAAAATTGTGATGTCAAAAATGCATTACATCCTGCAGAGGCCCTGAATTTGTGTAACAAAGTAGCTGTAAGGACAGAGAATTTTGAATGCTATCAAATCTTCAAGTCATGTCTCAGATATTATCTTTAAAAAGATAAAATTTCTTTCTTGTCTCTTGTGTTTTGCTTGGCTTGAATGCTTTTCCGTCCTTTTGTAAAGCACGTAGCACAGGAAGACATAAAATGCCTGCAGATAAATAATACAATGTTAGTTTATATTCCCAGATTAAATTGTTGGCCCTCTAATTATCATCGTGTGTAAGAATTTGATGCATTGCACAAGGTAAGAAACATTTCACAATATGGATTGCTGAACCCAATGAAATTCTCCGGGAGTAACTGATCTGTGGGTGGCTGATGAAAATAAAACCAACCTCTTTACCCATCAGTTCAGAATTTGGGTTTTGAGTTAGACACTTGTCATATCAGATTACAGATTGCGTCTAACCTACCTAATCAGTTCTTTATAATCATTGTAGCTGCTTTGCTTAGCTTGAAAATGGAAGTTTTGCTGAAGTTTTTACAGTGTTTCAGATCAGTATCTTTACCTACCTCTGGGGGCACACAAGGCACAGTTGTGACAAGATATTCTGCAAATGCCAGTCTAGTTTAGGTTTAGATTCTGGTTGTATCACATGGTTAATTCTTTCAATATCTGTTAAAGTATTCTAGTTGGATTGCCTTCAATCTTTTCCTTACAATTAAGAAGTAAAGATTATATAGCTGATTCTGTAGAATGCTGGGCTTTTATTTAAACATCTTGATTAATTCTACATTTAAAGTTTAGCATTTTTGAGTAATAGAGTCAAAATTGCATACACTTTTAGAAGCACTCCAAAGAGACAGTGGCACAAGAGACACTAGGAGTAGATCTGCACTGACCCTAGCCAGGGGGTTGGCTGCAGCTTGCATCATGCTGTGTTCCCATACCTACCTCCTCGCCATCAATGTAGGACCCTTGCTAACAGTCTGCAGATGTTCATCATCATACAGTCAATATATAAAACTGAATTGGTATTCTTATTGTAAGTGTTGTATGCTTTTCGCTCACCTGTTTAGCACATTTCTGGGAAAACACGGTTAGATCTTGACTGATAATGTCTTCCACTGAGGTTGATCAAACAGGAATTATTTCCACCAGCTTAGATGCCCTGTGCATATTCAACTCTTCTCTGTGTTGGCTGACAACTGGAATGCTTTCTTTGTAAATAAGAAAGGCATTTTTTCAAGAAAGACTAGATTCTGTTGAAATTTTTGCAAACCCTGGAAAAAAGTTGTGTGATTAGTTCTGAAAGCCAGTCACTTGATAACTTTTACTTTTTAATATGAATCAATAGTTTTTGTGAGGGAGATAGATTGTGGCTGTGGAGTTAAGAATGAGTTCAGTTTTGTAATTCAAATTTACATTATGAGCCATGCATATCCTGGCATCCAACTAGGAAATTCTGCTTACAACTAAGTAATACAGGATTGCCTGCACTGCAGGCAAATCATGAAAGCCTGTCTTAAACAAACTATCCAAAATCTGTTTGCAGAACTGAGATGCTAGTTTCTGTGGCTTTGTGTTGACTAAAAGTTTCGTTTTCTATTACATATAACGGCACAGATATCCACATGAGGGCACCAGCTGACATCTTATTCTTAGACTAACATGTAATCTGTTTCTGAAATTAACATATCAATCAACGGTCACTCCATCCTTATACTTACAGAGTTAGAGTTGATTGAACTGTTAAATGTTATAGTTCCCCAATCTTGTTTTATTCTTTTTCACTTCTTAGGGCAGCAGTATTTTTACTTTCTCTAAACTTTACATTCATCAGAAATCTTGAAATAAACTTTAATCACATAGAGATGTGGGGATGTTAAGTTTTTAAATGAAATAAAATTAAAATTCTTTTTTAACCTGGCTGCATAATGGAATGTAAGAACTCTCACTAAAATTGGTAAAGTTTAATATTCCTTAGCTTTGAAAGGAGAACAAAAATCCAAAAGTTTTAGCTCATTTTTATTAAATCCACAATTCGCATTCCCACCCATTCCATTTGTAGAAGTTACATAATCTTTTTAAAAAAAGCGAAAACTAATTGGTGCTCTACTCTGGATTAGGCTGAGGATTCAGGACCAGGATTGTCCAATTCCTTTCCCCAATGAACTCCAAGAACGTTGACCAATGCAAATACAGTACAAGAATGATTGCATTTCCTCTCCCATCTCCCAGAGCGTCAGGCAATCAAAACTGCAAAGGCTTGAGACTTTCTTCGGGGGCCAGCAGACTGCATGCTATAAGGAGAATGTAACAATATATTAGCTAAATAGGGAAGGTTACCCAAGCAGACTGCAGGGTTATTTGACTGAAGTGACTGCACATGACATGAAGTGATGTAAAGGGTATTTTTCCTTGAAATCAGCTGGACAGCATTTTGAAGGAAGGAGGAACTTGTCAGGAACTTCCAAAATGCTTTGGAGGGTATTCCCAAAAGCTGTTTTAGCCTAGTGAGCCTAATCTCCCTGGACTCTAAGAAGCGGAAACCCATAGGCTTTTCCAGTGACTCAGAAGAACCAAATTAACAACTTCTCTTGCTTGCCCCTGGCCAAAGCCTGTTTCTCTGTTGACTGTTGGGGTGGTCTGGAGAAATTGGCCTCTTGGGGCTAATCTTGGTCTTAGTGAATACTCTCTCCTGGTGATAAAGAAACAAAATACCATTATTTGAAGATTAGAGATGTCATGGTATAGTATAGTATAGTCCTCTTTAGCAGGGGAAGCCGAGGAAAATTTTTTCTCAGCAGGAAGCCACAGAGTTGGAAAAATCAGAAAAGGTGTTGAGCTGAGGACTATTGTCAGACCTCATTGCCACGTCAATACATAGACAGAAGCATGTTTCATAGCATGAGAACAAACTTGAGCATTGGAGCAGACTAAAAAATTGTTAAGATGTGAATCTACTGGAAATCCTGAGGGAAAATAGTCACTTTAAAGAATCTTTAGGCTATTTTTTCTAAGAAAAAATGGTAATTTGGAAGGACGATATCTTCCCTTTAGCACAGTAATTTAGTCTTGCAAAATTTACAAAAGTACTCTGGGTCCAAAATTCTCAAGTGACTATTTTTGGGAAAGAGGAAGAAGTTCATACCTGCAAGTTCCCTCCCTGCATCACCTGTGCACTGAAAAGGAAAAGTTCTCCATGCAAGTGTTTCATGTCTACTAAATATAAATTAGATGCATGCCAGAAAATGTTAAGGTATTTATTGTGTGGACCTGTATTTTGAGATATTGTTTTGGCACCAGTGTTACGTTAAGTGATTATTTCCTTTCTTCAAATACTACCAAGAGAAATGCAAGAGATGATTAATGGATGCTTTTTTGTTATAGGCCCCAGCAATTATCTCTGACAACTCAATGATAGCTATATGTCAGGAGAAGGGAGGAGGGGAATGAGAGTTGTTTGGTTGTCTTCTTCTATTGCTTTTTTTCCTAAAGCACTTTTTAAGGGGAAGTGATCAATAGAGCCAGTAAGTGTTATAAGTATTGCAATAAAAAAGGTTCTGGCTGATCCATAAAGTACTTGTTCAGCTATCTAGAAGGCTGGATTAGGTGAATATATATTCATCAACTGAAAAGCCTGATGCCTTGGAGACACCAGAAGATTTCTCAAGATTCTGGATAACTGATTTTAACATAGGTCAGACCTCAATTTAGCTCAACGTAGCTGATAATATAGGAGAAGATAACAAAGCTAATGATGCATAACCAGGAACCTGAGACTTCAGCAAGCACACTGAGATAACAAAAATAATGCCTAAAATGAAGCTTTGTTGCTGAGTAAAACCCTGAGAGAGTCAGTACCCTAGGCACTATAGGAGTGTTCATACCTGAGGGGAATTGTGAAGCTGATAACACTTTGCGTGCCAGGATCCGTTTGGTGTGTGTGAGTCACGGCCTCTTGAGTCTAAGTGGTACTGACAAGTCAGAGGAGGTTTCAAAGGCATCACAGGAACTACAAGAACTAAGATAAGGGTGAAAAATAAAAGACTATAAGCTGAAGCTGTAGCGCAGGGCAGTGGTGACACTAGCTAGAGTAGCAGTGATTTCTGTGGGAAGCTTCTGAGCTGAGGTCTGTCAGAAAGGATGGGAGTTGTTTGACTTAATTTTAGCTGTCCAAGTGTTATTTAATGAGCCTTAATTTGTTGCTTAGGCTTCTCCTTTAGTTAATGAAGAGGTAGAGACATCTTCAGAAAGCAGTTCAGGTCTTTTACACTGGCCTAACTTTGATACTTACCGTGGGTAAGATATCTGTTGTCTAGAGGCAGCTGTGGAGCTTCACTTACTATAGAGGGATCATATGGGACTAGATTAGACACCTGACTTTTAGACAGCTGAAGTTGAGTGAAATAGTCCCATCCATTTTTAGGTGGTATTGTGCATTTGCAGCTCGTGTCTGATTAATGAGCACTTCTACATGGCTTATAACTCTAAATAAGAAAGTTTTAATAGCCGAACTCTTTCTCATATTTAGTACGTTGGAGACCCAGGTACTAAAATTGACACCAAAATAATGACAGCAATGTGGCACAGGAGAAAGTAGGGATATAGATGAGCAATCGAGATGCATGGTCATGCATGTGCAAACAAAGAGTGCAGGCTTTGAACACTCACGAGTCTTTGTACTAGGAAGTGGCAACTCTGGAAAGAATTTAGAAGTAACTACAGAGGTTATGTGTGGTGTTTTCCTCACCAGCTCTCTCTTGCTAATAGGTATTCAGTGAAAGCATGGATCTTCCTCTGTACTTAAGAGTTTCTCTTCCTTAGCACTCCAGTTCACAAATAGAGTAAACTTGTTCAAATGGACCATTTCACAAACTGAATCCAAATGTGTTAACAAAATGAAAGTTGTGTGAGACAAGCCCTAAGTCTCCTAACAGAGTCCTGTTTTTCCAGTGCTGTGTTTGGAATAATGCTATTCAATAATTAAAATCAAAATTAACAGAAAAAATAATCCTTCAATGAGCAGAAGCACTAACGTGTTTTCCATGGATTAACTCGGATGACTTACCAGATATCTCTACCAAGGAGACCAAGCAGTGGTATGATTGGTAAAGATATTAGGGCAAATTGCAGTTATGGCAATTTTTTTCCAACTGCCAGGTAAAGACAAACGTTTGCTAGTATAAATTACATTTAAGTAGAATTATGGTGTTACTTCTTTTTTTCTTGTTCAAGGCATGTCCCAGTTGTTTTTCCCCAGCACATTTCAGTCTCAAGGAAGTCCTCTGGTGTCCCCTTCCTTAGTCTGGACTTCTCCTGGCCTCCTCAAATTTTTATTTTTGATAAATATTTATACAATTTTAGTTAATGAATATATATACCCACAGCCAGGGAACTGCAACCTCTTTTTCCATGCAGCATCAGGACCTGGACATACTTGCTCCTGGCTGGTGTTTGCTCTGAAGAACAAATGGCAGCAGCCTTTTTTCCCCACCTTTGCAATGAGTCTAGATACACTGCAGAATGCTTCAAGAGTGTGGTAAAAGTGCTGCCCATAGCAGCTTGAGAGAAGCATACTCTGTACTGATGTACAGCAACTTTATAGGGCTCTTGGAATTGCAAACCTGAGTCTTTTTTAGAGAGCTGATGTCCCTCAATCAAATTCTGCAGGACTGATACAAATGGAAAGTAAATATTGATTAAAGTAAAGGAATGTCTCTTTGCCTTTCCATTTTAGATGCAAAGGTAAAACCACTGCTGAAATTCAGGTTTTCCTGGCTGGACAGAATTTATAGCTAATCCTAAGAATGGCCTTGTCACTTCCTCTTAAGCATATATATCTAAACAGTGAGAAGTAAAAATAGCTGGAAAGTTTAAAGCATACCATGTCTGCTTAATACATGCAGCGTGGTATCTGCAGGCTTGAGTTTCATACAGCTTTATGTGCTTTCTGCAATAAGGACATTTACAGTCTGTTTTGAACAATTTGCACTTACAAATCTTGTCAAAATTCATAATACTCTTAAAGTCTTGCAGATAAGCAGTTACTGCTTACCTCTTTTTTGGTAGTGAGCAGATACACTTCAGTCAACCTGATGCTAATGATTACTGGCCTTGTTTTAAAAGGCTAACAAAAGCATTTCTTGCCATATTATGTACACATGTAGCATTTCTGATTCCGTAAGCACTTTCAGCTAGTGTGGCCAGCCTTGCCATCAAATGTAACTGCTGAAAGCTGTCTAGCCCCAGCCAAAAAAAACTTTGCAAAGAAAGTATATCGGTTCACCGTGCAGCTGCATGGACATTGATGCCAGCTCAGGAGAGAAGGTATGGGTGGGAACAAGGAATGGGAAAGTGTGATCATTTATTTCAGCAGCAGTGTGGAGTTTATGCCAAAATAAACTGCTCATGGGTCTACTGACTAAGGGTTGCCAATATAACAATGATACATAAGTGGAAACTCACACTGATAAAGTCTTTTGTTAGTCATTCACAAATTTAAGAACAGAAAAGTGAACCCAGATTTCAGAAGAATGTCAGGTGTCCAATACCAGAATGTAATTGTTCTCCCAATACTACATTCAAAAAAAAAACAGTTTAAAAATTTGTGCACGAAGATGGGCATGCTGTTGTCAAAGAAATGAAGGTGCAAGTTAATGAAGTTGAGTGCGTTTCATCTGCTGCCCATGCACACCATCAGCTGACCTGTACAGCTGGGGTCAGGGTGCTGGTACCCCCAGACACAGGCCATGATTGTGGGCAGACCTAGGGGTGGTTCCTTGGAAGTAAAACTGTCCTTTATTTTGAGAATAAGTCTAGACCCTGTGATTGGTTTATCAAATTAAAAGTTCACAAGTGCTTAGTTGGACTAAAGAAGTGGTGTTACGAGGAGAAATCTCTAGAATATCGAGTAACCTCCCTCCATTAAGTGAGGGACTATGGGTTACTCAACTGATCTGGAATAAAGCTTTCCCTGTAAAAGTAAACTCTCCAAAGTAGAAACTGATATGGAATTTCCTTTGGGCTCAGTACTCAGATCTCAGACCTGGGAAATGAAAGTGGTCTATAACAAACCTAATAGGGTCTCAAATGCTACACAGCCTCCTCCAGTGACCCCAAGGTAATAATTCTTTTCTTCAGTGCTTCTGTCGTTACTTTTCCTTTGGTAAGAGCATCTTGGGAGTGCTTCTCAGGACTGAGGGAGAATGCCTGTTTTTAGACCTCTCCTCCTGAACTCCCATCTCAGTTTCACACAGCTCCAGCATCAGCCCAATTTAAAACTGGTCATGTCGAGTTTCAGCCTCTTTATTACTAAAATTGAATGATGCACACACTCATCCACACATAAATTAATATGGTTAGTGGGAGCCTGTATCTTACAAGCCTACAGTAGACCTGAGCTTTTGCTTTGGATCTTTCCCTGGGATTTGAACAGAGAGAGAATGAAGCTGTTTGTGATTTCTTTTTCAAAAAGTTTCAATGTAGTGATGCTTTTTCTCTATAGCAGAATAAGTAGGAGTTGTTAGTTAAAAGAGTTAGTTTTACAATCCAGCATATGTGTGACAAGGGATATAGTGTACATGAGGAACTGTGGTTTGGGAATCCTTCTACTGTCTTGTCCATTTTTTACTTTCTTCGTATGTGACAGTCCTGGTTTGTAGACTCTCTTGGGACCTCAGAGATTGTGAAACTGAAGGTAACAGGGCCAGAATTAACTTCAAGTAGTTACTGACCAGTCTCAATATTATTTATATGTCCTGTGTACTTGGTTTAGCTTTTCACAATTCTCTTTGACCCAGCAGAGATAAAGAAAATGTAATGCTTGATGCAAATTGCAACACCACTTTAGCTATACATTCAAGCTGTGAAGACTTGTCACCTGGGCATTGCCTTTGTATGTTGCTGAACGGAGATTCGTCTCTTTGCCTCTTCCAACTGTGGATCCTTTTTCTCTTTGGTGTCTTCAGGAGGCTAGGGCAGATTATAAGACATTGCTTTGGGCAGCTCTGAAAGAAAATTCATGTCCTCACATTCAAAGACCAATATTTGAAAGGACTGTATATAGATATGCCACATATTGCCATCACATGCGTGCGATAGAGCAACACTTTCAAGTAGAACCTGGGATGGAAAAGCAGAATATCTTTCTTTCAAAGACTTCGTGTTACTGCTGTTTCTACAGCTTCATCTTGGAACTTCTTCAGTTCTGTCTCGACCACTGTGAAAGATCTTTTATTGTTAAAGTCAGACTACCGGGGCTTCAGAGACATTGCTACAGTTTGGTAAATGCAGAGGAAGGTATCTCAGCTTTAACTATTAGAATATAAAGGGGGAAAATAATGTAAATTATCAAAAACTGAATGTACTTCATTCTGTAGGCACTGAAGTACTTCAAACAGACCAAAAACCTTTTAAACTAAATATTTCTGAGCATATGAGAGTTTTCACAGTGCTGCTACCCCAACAGGAAACTTAAAATATAATTAAAATACATAAAATGATGCTCATAAGTATCCTTTTTAAGACCAGTTTATATAATTTCATTGCCATGCAGACTAAAACAGACTAAATCACCATAATTTTAAAGCTTAAAAACATGTCAAGCTGGAAAGAGGGCATGACAGCACAAAAGTCCCTAGCAACAGATCCTGTTAGCATTCACGGAAGGTGTGATACTGAGAGGTGTTCTAAGGAAAAACAAATCACTCAGATGCCTTTGGCCACACTGTTAAGGAAAGCATATACATTTGTGCAGAAGAAACATAAGTATAACACCACTCTGTCTGTAGGTAAGAAATCTGGATGGATATTCACTGATTTGTGCTTGTCACTGAACATCTGCTGCAAAACTCTCCCAGAACTTGCACACCTCGGTCATTGATGTGCTGGGAATACACTAGCCTTCCCTGGATCAGGGGAAGACTGTGGAGCTCCTCAGCTTCATTTCACTGAGCAATCCCAGGGGACTAGAATCCCTCTGATGGGACGGACAAATTTGCAGATTGACGGGAAAATAGTAGGTATTGATAATATGCAATTGTACATATTATAAATTTTGCAACTATTTCAAGTTCAGTACCTTTGCTTGGTAAAATTTGCAACTAGGTGATTCTCATACCACTTGCCTTTAACTGTTGGCATGTAACATCAGTATTGGCCATTACATCAGTGTTACATTTAGTCATGGGGAAAGGATAGTTGCTGTAAACAGTCTTGGGAAATAGAGATCAATGGCAGAACTGATTTAAACTGACCCTGACAATGAAGTGGGCTCATCACAGGGCTCTGCAGCCAGGGCCTGTTAAAATACTCGTTTATTTTCCTTGCTGTTTTTGAGACACTGAAACTTTGTCAGCCTTGAAACAGAATGAACTGCCAGGAGTGTAGTTGTTTTGAGTAAATATTTCCAGAATTTCAACACAGCATGGATGGCAATGACGTCTCTTTGGATGTTTGTTGTCCTAATTCCAATACACAACACTAAGTGTAAAACACAAAACTGTAGGTTACTCTGCAACAGATTTATGCAAATAAAACAAAAATCTTAGTAGCTCCATTATCTACCCCTTTTATTCTAATTTTGATGTAGAGTTTCCAGCTATACCAGTTTCTGAAGAGGCTGCTCTTCCAAGAACAACTTTCTCAAGGGGTAAAAGGATGAATAATAATTCTGTAACATGCATTTTTAAAGTTTCCAGAAAAAAAAATATTACTTTTTTTATCTCTTCCAGGAAAGGCTTAGGCAAGACTTGATTTTTTTTTCATTTGGGGAGCAAGCACTGGACCTCTGAATCAGTTCAAGATAATTGGGCATCTGCTATTACTCTGGGAATTACCCCTTGAAGATGCTAAGGAAAATATTTTCAGAACAGGATTGGGCAAGCGCTGGAACAGGTTGCCCAGAAGGGATTTGGAGTCTCCATTCAAAACTCAACTGAGGAAGGCACGGAGCAGCCTGAGCTGATGTTGGAAGTCGTTCTGCTCTGAGCAGGTGCTCAGACTGGGTGATGTCCCAAGCTCCCTTCCTGTGTCAATTCTTCTATGAGCCTATTACTTTGAGGACTTCCACAGAAAGTGCTCATTTCTTCAACTCTTGCAATTCCATTCTCAACAGATCCCTGTGCTTAGGACTACACATTTATCGCCTACTCAAACTTGAGAGCCCATAAATGGGACCTTATTAATCAGTAAAATAAAATAACTGACTGTGGAGGAGAAAATGAGGGAGCCAGAGGATTTTTACAAGTTAAATGGGTATATAAAAAGTGGGACACTTTTCTTAGGAATTTAAGTAAGAACCGAATAATCTTGGTCACCAATAATAGAAGGTGAATTTCTTTTCACAAAACCTGTATTTATAGCAGCCTAACACCATTTTCTTGAATGGGGTTAACACTGTTCTATATATCCTTGAGATCCGAACCAGGTCATTGTTTCTTAATAGCCTGGATGCCAAAATAGTTCTGTGTGTTCACTGTTCTGACTGCAGTTTCACATGGTCGGTGGTATTAAATGTTTGCAATCAGCCCTGAGACAGAAAAAACCATCAAGTTCATGTTTTTCTTCAGCTGAGGCATGGTCTAGATTTTTGCTTTCTGTCCAGGTATTGGGTTTGGACCACAGAGTGCTGATCCACAGCTGGAACTAGCCCAACGTTCAGGGCTCTTCCTACGCAGATTTTTTCTCAACCCGTTAGGTTGCAGAAAATGTTATTATTTGTGTCTCTTCCTCAGAGAGTAGGAGACCTGGTTCCACTATTTGACTCGTTTTTGTGGGTTTCTTTCAGACCTCTCAACATTTGTTTCTTGCTAGCTGAGTCTCTGGGGATGTAAGAAACAAAGACCGGCACGTTTTTTGCCTGTAGCACTGAGCACTGTGGCTTCTCTGATTACCGTATGTCCCAACACGCAAACACGCGGAGCCAACTCATGCAATGACATGCACTATGCTACCGGCTGAATAAAAGCGTCACACAGGATTCAGCTGCATCACTTTCTTGCCTGCAGGTCTACACTTTTTCGTCTCATTCCTCCTCAACTTTATGAATGTAGAATTAAGGTTTGTGGGGCGTGAGCTGAATGCAAAGGTCTGATTCACACAGTTTAACTGAGGGATTTTAATTAGGAGCATATTTGACCCATGCTACCTTAATAGTCTGTTAAGAGAGAGAGACATTTTTGGGGAATAGTTAGGGGTGAGCTGAAAAACACTTTGGAAAGATTTTCAAGAGGGAGCTAACAATTAATGCATTCCTGATTAAGGTACCTGGCCAGCTACTTGGAGTTAGGTAAGATGAAACCAGCCAGAGTACAAATGCTAACAAGGTCAGCCCTAATCCCAGAGAGTCCAAGAACAATCTTACTTTCCAAGCAGCTCCTCAGACCTGGCCTGTTTAACCTTTCTTCTGTCCTTCAATTATCATATGCCAATGGCAATGTCCTTACTAGCAATGTGTAGGCTCCTACCCCACAATAATTCATTGTTCTTTTATAGAGGCGTTGGCAAAAGCAAGCTACTTGGCACATCCCAAGGTCCAAGTCTGCCCACAAGCAGACCAGAGATGATGGGCGCAGAGGCATGGAGTGGGTTTGGGAGGCAGAACAGCAGTCGGCAGAGGGGAGAGAAAATGAGGTGCTGAGCTGAGGAGGTGAAAGACAGGAAGATGAAGAGAGGAAGATGAGGGGATGGTAGAAAACCTTGGGTTGGGAGAATACGCATCTGGGCTTTTGGGAGGAATGTAGGACCGCTAAATCCTGGCAGGGGCCAGAGCTGTGTGAGGTCTGCCTCGGTAAAAACCACTGCTCTGCACATCACCCTGTGCTCCAGCCCTTCCACCTTGTTACAGAATGGAGTCCAGTGGTAGCTCAAAAATCATTCCTGAGATTCAGATCCTGATTTGGGTTTGATCCCGCCCCCCCCAACCACTGAGTGATAAACTACTTTTGAAGTACAGAAAAGGTGAAATATGAAGAAGCTGAAAAGAAGGAAGAAATGCAAAGTTGACTAAAGAGGAAGGGGGAATTACAGCTGATGTACCTTGGATTCTCTACAAATTTCTTTTTCCTTTCTTGGTTAAGTACTTCCAGATCATGTACCTAGCTGTCATTTTGTCAATTTTTAATAATTGTCCACTAGTCAATACCAGGTACATCTCACTAGCCTTCCACACCTTTGGGATCAAAGAGAGCTCCTGTCAGCTTTGTTAGGTGTTGCCCGCATTTTTTTTCTAGGAAAAGACTTCAGTCTGCTGCAAAGCAAGTCCTGCAGTGGTTTGGGACTCCCTCTGTCCCACTGAAGCTTGTGTGCTTGAATAAGCGCAGTGGATCTGGTGCATTCCTTTTAACTGCTGAGCCCACATTTGAGGCCATCTTATATCTCATTAGAGGCAGACAGCATCTTGTAGCATTTTAAATTCCAGTTTTTTCTAGAAGACATTTTTCTTCTGTAAAGACCCATGAAATTAATATCCTGGCTTAATGTGCCAGACTGGCTGATAGAAGAGGGAATGGGGTCTAGCAATAGTGTTTAGGTTTTTGTCGTAGAGATCTCCTAGTTTGTCTCTGACCATCTATTTTTGTCTATGATTATTCCACTATTAACCTTGTGATAATACCAGATTAACTTTATAAATATGCAACAAGAGGTGGGCCCAGTCGAGCATGAACATTTGTGTGTACGTTTGTGCGTTTATCTTTGCCTCTGTGTGTGAGGCTCATTTCCAAGGAATCCAAACTGGATCCAAATCCAAAGTCCTCAGATGGTCCCTGTCACTGCAGAAGGCCAAACCAAAACAGCTGAGCACAACTTTGGAAACATTTAGATTCTAAATCTTGGTCCAAATGACTTGAATTCCTCTCCTTCTCCCATCCCTTTAATCTAGATTAAAGATAAGATCTTGGGAAAAAGAAAAGAGAACATCAACAGTTGATATTAATTGCCCTCTATCAATCCCTGAAGAGTTCTCAAAATATTTAGTCAATCTGATGTGGGTAACAACATTAATAAACTAAATGTGAGAAAGAAAAAAAGCCAGTAATTACAGCAGAGTTTAAACATCACATTTGATAAGTAAAAAATACCTCTAAATATAACAAATAAAAAAGATAAAACAGAAAGCATAGTAAAGAAAAAAAAATCAAAGCATTGTCCTCAATGCCATAGAGGTCACATGAATTAAATAACTCTAATGTCTTTCCAGAAAGAAAACATCATTAAAAGCCTGGAAGAACTGAGTTCTGAATTAATTCTTCATCAACATTCAAAGCACTTCCCCTTCCCTTCCATCCCAGCATTTTTCCTAAGGCCTGTTGCTTGACCCATAAAAACCATGTAATTGTCACAAACAAAAAATAAACTTCTGGCCATTAGTGGAAGATTAAAACTTTGTAAGAAGTAGCATGGGGTAATCAAGCCTTAAGCCAAGAGTACATTCAAGGTCTGAAAGAGGCTCTATAAATATGAATATACGGAATTTATTGATTTTATTATTACAATTATACACTGTGTTTGCTAGTCAGTTATATTTATTAAGTGTCAGTTACTAGCAGATTTATTTGATTTAAAGGTAAAAGAATTGTTAATTCTTTATGGCAGTTCTGCGAAGCAGTAGAACCCAAATTTTTACCAAAAAAACCCAGTCAGTGCAATTTGCAAAAGCTTGTGGTGGGTTATCTTAACCCAACTTTTTGGAAAATAAGGTGTGTCATACATGATCCTTCTTTTACTGGTGCTGAACGGACAGATGTCTTAAAACCACCTTTATTCCCTCCATACAAGGCACTGGGGCAGGCAGCTGCTCAGCATCCCCTGCCCAGCACTCTCTCTCCCTCCTGCTGAAACCTCCTCACCGTCTTCCTTATTGCTTTACGTCTGCTGATCTTATTCTCTTTCATCAGTCATTTCCAACAAAGTGAAGCAGTGGAGTTTAATATACTTCACTATAGGGTGGCGAGTATATTTGTTCTGGTTTTGCTTGCATTTGTTTATAAGAAGTTACATTTCAATGCAGCCCTACAATATATTCATTAAGATGAAACACTGGGGGCATTTCCATTGAGATGAAGGATGTGTCACAATTTTAAGACTGTTTCTCATGTGGTTCTTCAGTGACATATATTTCTTTCCTGTAAAAAAAAAAAACAAAAAAAACCCAAAAACACAACAAAGGGAATTGGCCTGGGGAAAATGCCACTGAGATACTGTTAAGAAGTCTGACTTAAAGCCAAGCAGCATATGCAGAGCGAATGCTCAGTCCACCCATTGTGCTTACAGCTGCAGGGGGCTGAGAATAATACCCTATGAGATTTTAACAAAAGTGTGGTAAAAATATTCTGGTATGGCAGCCTCTGTTTCTGAAATCAGAAACCTTAGTTTTTAATTTAACTTATACTGTGTTACTTGAACATAGGTTTTTTTTTCTACATTAACACTGCATTATTATGCATTTAAAGAAGAGCTGTGAATGGAATGCAGCTTGCCCCTTAGGGTACAGCAACATTAACAACTTTAAACCAGGTACCACTCTTCACAGAATCACACAGAATCACAGAATGTTAGGGGTTGGAAGGGATCTCGAAAGATCATCTAGTCCAATCCCCCTGCCGGAGCAGGATTACCTAGATCATATCACACAGGAACGCGTCCAGGCGGGTTTTGAATGTCTCCAGAGAAGGAGACTCCACAACCTCTCTGGGCAGCCTGTTCCAGTGTTCGGTCACCCTCACCATAAAGAAGTTTTTCCTCATATTTATGTGGAACCTCCTGTGTTCCAGCTTGAACCCGTTGCCCCTTGTCCTGTCAATGGATGGCACTGAGAAGAGCCTGGCTCCATCCTCATGACACTTGCCCTTTACATATTTATAAACAGTGCAGGTGATGAGCTGCTGACAAGGAGTCCGTAGCTGCAGAGGGTATGGCCATGGTGCATTTACTAGCTAGCTCTTTCCCCAGAAAGCAGTCTATGAAGAGCTTTTTCGATCTAGTCTAATTTTGAACAATTTTTGGACTGTTTTAAGTTGGACTATGGAAAAACTGCTTTCAGGCGTAGGCCACAATTAGGAAGGTGAAGAGAAGAATCACCCTTGTCTGGTTTTAACTCCTCTGTGTGCAGAACAATATGATTTACAAGAGAACCTGATCCATCTCTGACAGTTTTTCTTTTCCTTTCAGTTAAAATATGGATAATTTAGGGCCATCTGATAGCTTGGGAGCGTGGACATGCAAAGCAAAGAGGGGACAGTGTGCTGTGCTGGTCAGTCTCCCATGAAACATACCCTTTAAGGGGCAGAGACCTGGTCTAATGACGGCCTCCTCATATCATCGAGGTGGCCAAAGCAGAAGGTGGTTCCCGAAATCGCAGGCACAGCCCTGGTCGTTGCTGGTGGCAGTGCAGCAATGCGCTGCCTCTTGCTTAGGACTTGGAACACATCCGTCGTTCAGCCTTAAGGAGAGGAAGGCTCGTTAGCTAGAATATTAGCTACAACCTTCAAAACAAAACTTGTTATTATATTGTCACAGAATGCCTGTAGATTTATGAGGCCTTGGGAATACAATAAATTAATCACATTAGTACTTGTTTGTTTGTGTAAAGATGTGCAAAACAAGTAATAAAGTGTTGATGTGATTTTTTTTTACTTGGAAAACCTTAGATCTTGTTCTGCGTCTAGTTTCCTTCTTTAAAATGAGCTATTCTGGAATACAATTAGGAAACCAGGAGTTGGTTGAACGTGATTAGGATTTCAGGAGTCACAGTCACAAGTCTTATCAAAAATCATTCAGATCCTAATTTTGATCTTCATTGTATTTGTTCTTTAGCTGCAACAGTCTTCCATAAATTGTACAAAAACTACATGATACAACTTACAACATTACAAAGAACTAGCTAGGAAAAAAAAAAGAGGATTATTAAAGGTAATAGGCACTGACTTTCCAGTAAAATAAATGGAAAAAACAAATGGTTTTATTTTATCTCTTAAAATAATGAATAATTGAATAGAAGCTTTCCGTTTAAGAAGACTCAGATGGTTTTTATTAGGACTGCTAAAAAGCTTAACAAACTGTTTCAGAATTTGCCAAATTACATCCATCTGCATAAACTAATAAAATATAAATTATCATCTCCAGTAGTTCTGAAGAGGTATTAATTCAGAAGTTGATATATTAAGCATTCTTCACAATCTAATTCAGTTCTTATCCTTCATCTCACCGTACACAGTGTTTTACACCTAACGCACACTGAAACTGCAGATGTCCCTGCGTGCTACAGCAATGCCAGCCTGAACTCCTGGGGACTTCCATGCTGTGTGCATGCTACATTGCCTCTTGAAGGAGTCTGTTTTCTCCATTGATGACATTGCACAGCTTTTATTTTTGGCAAGGCTTTTTCAGTAGAGTAACATGATGTGAAATAGAATAACCTGATGAAATACACTAAGTTAATAATAGTGTTGTACACAGAGCACCTTTCATCATGACAGATCCCAAAGAGTTTTACAGACTGTACATATAAAAATCATTCTTCACCCACCACTGAAGTGCAGTTGCTGCTGGAGAAGAATAGGGTAACCGTACCATGCCAGGAATAACAGCTTTTTTGAGTAAGGGAAGTTAAGAAAAATGCCTTCGTATGAAACAATAATGGGAATATTTAGTGAGGCTGATCTAATTACTAGCATTTGCATTTGGTCAATGTGCTTAAAGGATTTCTTGTAAATACATGAATCAGTAATAGGGATATGGGTATCCATAAATATTTAATTTGCCACAAGTTCTTACGACTTCATTTCGCCTTTTTTTGGAAACAGCACCTTAAGCAGCAGAAAAGCAAAAAAAAAGAAAAAAAATCTATTCAAGGATTGTTTCAAAATTTACTCAAAGGAGAAAATGCTGTTTAGTCACTAAAAGCTGTCTTCAAAATGCTCATATTTTCTCCCAAAGTACTGAACAATTCTGACTCTTCCATCTGGTGTAATTCAAAGAAAAAAGCATCATGAGTATGTCCGGGTAGAATGCTGTCACATCAGAATCTGAGTCAGGGTGTCATTCAATGCAATACAATACTGGCAGTGGCAAGACTGATGCTATATTTGCTCTCAGTGGTTCATGATACATATGCAAGCGTTGGTACTGGGAATGTCAGAGCCAGTGGAACTGAGCTATAAGCATTTACAGTATAGATTGATCACTCTGAATTTCAAAAATACAATTAAGTTGCCATAAGTCATCCAAGCCATGGCAACTGACAGTGTATTTTCTCCCAGCTTTTACTAGTTGCAAAGTCATTGAAAAGAACTTAAACTTTTTCCTTTGCAGATTAAATCTATTTGCTGTGGGCTAACAGCGCTCCCCATCACTGGGCTCATTTGATGTGCTGCACACTTTGCGGTCTGATCATGTGCTCTTGCTGCAAAGAATTATTGAAAAATAAAAACTGTCATATTGGGATAGATAAGGAGACATAGAAGGATCATAGCATCCTCTGTTTATTGGTATTTATTATAGCATGTAAATCAGCATCAGTGATTTGTATGATACTGTATATGGAGTAAGTCTAGCGAGATATGAGAGAGGAATTTGTTCATTGCTTCTTGAAAACTTGGAAAATTATTGTAAATTGGGAACTGAATAGGCACATGATCAGTGCCTTTATTACCTGAAGTGTTATAAATGAAGAGTAACAGTTAATGGCAGTAAGTTACACTGGCAGTGAATTATCTACACAGTGTCATAAGGATTAGTCTTATTGCATATCAATATTGATTCAATGGAAAAGGATAGTAAAACTACAGTAATTAAGTTTGGGAAGTGAAGTAAACATGAAGGAGACATCCTCAAAGGAAAACTCAGGAACTGTGAGTTGGATGAATGAGGTGGGTTGAGAACTGGCTGTACAGCTGAACTCAGAGGGTTGTGATCAGTGGTGCTGAGTCTAGTTGGAGGCCTGTAGCTAGTGGTGTTCCCCAGGGGTCAGTACTGGGTCCAGTCCTGTTTAACTTATTCATCAATGACCTGGCTGAAGGGACAGAGTGTACCCTCAGCAAGTTTGCTGATGACACAAAACTGGGAGGAGTGGCCGATACACCAGAAGGCTGCGCTGCCTTTCAGTGAGACCTGGACAGGCTGGAGAGTTGGGTGGAGAGGAACCTCATGGAATTCAACAAAGGCAAGTGTAGGGTCCTGCACCTAGGGAGGAATAACCCCATACACCAGTACAGGTTGGGGGTTGACCTGCTGGAAAGCAGCTCTGCGGAGAAGGACCTGGGAGTTCTGTTGGACAACAAGGTCACCATGAGCCAACAATGTGCCCTTGTGGCCAAGAAGGTCAATGGTATCCTGGGGTGCATTAGGAAGAGTGTGGCCAGCAGGTCGTGGGAAGTTATCCTCCCGCTCTGCACTGCACTAGTGAGGCCACACCTGGAGTACTGTGTCTAGTTCTGGGTCCCACAGTTCAAAAAAAGATAAGGAACTACTAGAGAGAGTCCAGCAGAGGGCTACAAATATGATCAGAGGACTGGAGCATCTCTCTTACAAGGAGAGGCTGATGGAGCTGGGTCTGTTTAGCCTGGAGAAGAGAAGACTGAGTGGGGATCTTATCACAGAATCAGCTAGGTTGGAAGAGACCTCTGGGATCATCGAGTCCAACCTTTGACCTAACACCACTGTGTCAACTAGACCATGGCACTAAGTGCCACATCTAGTCTTCTCTTAAACACCTCCAGGGATGGTGATTCCACCACCTCCTTGGGTAGCCCATTCCAATGCCTGCTAAACCTTTCTGTGAAGAATTTTTTCCTAATGTCTAACCTGAACCTTCCCTGGTGTAACCTGAGGCTGTGCCCTCTAGTCCTGTTGCTAGTTGCCTGGAAGAAGAGGCTGACTCCCACCCCGCTACAGCCTCCTTTCAGGTAGTTGTAGAGAGCTATAAGGTCTCCCCTCAGCCTCCTTTTTTCCAGGCTAAACAATCCCAGTTCCCCCAGCTGCTCCTCATAGGTCATACCCCTCCAGACCCTTCACCAGCTTTGTTGCCCTCCTCTGGACTCACTCCAACACCTCAATGTCTTTCTTGAAGTGTGGGGCCCAGAACTGGACACTGTATTCAAGGTGCGACCTCACCAGTGCCAAGTACAGCGGGACGATCACTTCCCCAGTCCTGCTGGCCACACTATTCCTGATACACACCAGGATGCTGTTGGCCTTCTTGGCCACCTGAGCACACTGCTGGCTCATGTTTAGCCGGCTGTCCACCAATACCCCCAGGTCCTTTTTCACTGGGCCGCTTTCCAACCAGTCTTCCCCCCAGCCTGTAGCGCTGTATGGGGTTGTTGTGGCCCAAGTGTAGGACCTGGCACTTGGCCTTGTTGAACTTCATGCCATTGGTCTCGGCCCATCTATCCAACCTGTCCAAATCCCTCTGCAGAGCCTTCCTACCCTCAGGCAGATCAACACGCCCACCCAACTTATTGTCGTCTGCAAGTTTACTGAGGGTGCACTCAATACCCTCATTCAGATCATCAATAAAGATATTAAACAGGACTGGGCCCAGTACTGAGCCCTGGGGGACACCACTAGTGACTAGACACCAACTGGATGCGGTACCGTTCACCACCACCCTCTGGGCCTGGCCATCCAGCCAGTTCTTAACCCAGCGAAGTGTGCACCTGTTATCAATACTTACAAATACTAGAGGGGCAGGTGTCAAGAGGATGGGGCCAGACTCTTCTCAGTGGTACCCAGTGACAGGACAAGGGGCAACAAGCACAAACTGAAACATGAGAAGTTCCATCTGAAAATGAGGAAAAACTTCTTTACTTTGAGGGTGACAGAGCACTGGAACAGGCTGCCCAGGGAGGTTGTGGAGCCTCCTTCTCTGGAGATATTCAAAACCCGCCTGGACGTGACCCTGTGCAACATGCTGTAGTGGAACCTGCTTTGGCAGGGGGCTGGACTAGATGATCTCCAGAGGTTCCTTCCAACCCCAACCATTCTGTTATTCTGTGATTCTGTGAGGCCAGGAGTAATAATAAAGTTCACACTGAGAGTTAAGGAATATGGGTTGGAAGTATTAAACTGTGATTCAGCCTGAAAAAATGCAACCTAATATAGCTAGAGAATCTAGAATTTCTGGAAATTAGCAAAACTGAAAGACAGTAACAATAGACAGCAGTTTAGATATGTGTAATGTGATCTAGTGCCTAAATAAAAAGTATGTTTCAGGGCTAGACACTCATAGGAGAACAACAGAAGGCAGTAAGGGGCAGCAGGGGCTGAGTTACAGCTCAAGTTGAAAAACTAAACCTGTCTGCAGCTCTGACAGGAGAGCTAACTGTGCTGGGTAACAACCACGTAGTGCTCTTAAGTTCGATATGATCTGAAAAGTGAAAAGCATCACTCCTGTCATTTTTTTGCCCATTGCTATAAGGAAATTCTCCCATTCCCTCCCTCCTTGAGGCCTCGCTTGAATTTCTGTCTCACTGATATCAGGGAAGTTACCTTCACGTTGCGACTGTAAACCTATTCCCCTTATCTCAGATTTCACTCTCCAGCTCCTTCCAATCTTCCATGCTGGGAAAAAGCCCTATAGGCTGTAAAAAAAGAGAAGTAAATATTTTTTGTAGAATTTTTGCCAGTTCCACAAATTCCCCAGCTTGAAAAAACTCTCAGCAAAGACAATACTGGGGGGTAAACATGCACTAAGTAAGGCTTTAGTATGATCAGAAAGGCTTTGATTCATACCCTACTCAAGCCCAGATCACCTATTTCTCCCAGTGTTGTTCTGGCTCTCATTCCTCATCCTTAAGATGGATTTAATAGTCCCTCTCTATATCACAGACATCTTGTGAGAATAAATATGCTACAGATGGTAAAGTACTCAGACAAAGTCCTGAGGGCCAGAGGAAATCAGAAGTTATATCCATGTATCTGTCTTTGGAATAATTTGAAATTGAATGGACAAAGCTTTCAGAGAACATGTTAGAGACAATTGCCTAACTTACAGCACATATTTTATTCAATGAATTTAATTTCCATTATGCTTATGAATTGTGCATGAGTGGTTTAGGAACACAAGAATTCCCACCCCACCAGGAGGAGAGTTTAATAGAAGGCAGGCATTGTGGCACGGTAGCAGGGAGAGCAGTGCAGTGCATGGCCTCCCCCAGGACCAGCCTCCCAGCTCTCCCCTGCCTCCGCAAGACCGACTTCCACAGTTAGTGGTTTTTGCACATATATGTTGTTCAGTTGATTGCATATAAAGTTCAATCCCAAATGTAATTTCCTGGAATGTTTTCTGTTTTTTTTTTTTATTTATTTTTAAATGTCTCCAGGTATGCCCTGAGGCTTACTAGAGAGTTGAAGGTCCCAGTGGGAAGGAAGGGATGTTTTTCTCTGAAGAGAAACCAAAATGAGCCCATTACCCTCAAGCTGTTGCAAATGGATGGATTTAATGAATAGGTTATCCCACAACAAGAAGCATCTCAGCATCAGCCAGCCCACCTAATGTATTTTAGCAGTGATGCTCTGTGTGGGGTAGTGCTTATCCGTGTATTAGCTAGTACATTTATAAACTTGACCTATTTTGTGAGACTAGACAGGATCTGTCTTTGAGTGGATTTGGAGCTTGGTGCAAATATTTACAAATATTTGCAAACAGGGCCTTGCTTTTTACCAGCCAATACTATGTCTGCATTTCTAATCTGGAGCTTCTTTTTTCAGTAGTAGACTTTCCACTCTGGTTTGACCAAAAGGCATTTTTTTCTTGATTAAATCTGTTTTCTTTAAACCAGCTTTTCATCAGGAAAAGACTCATTCATGCTCAAGATCACTTTCTTGTTACACAAAACTGCTAGTTGACCTTATCAACACGCTTATTGTTATTAACTAATTCTTACAACAAGCTTTGAGATCATTATCCTCTTGCTGAGCAGCTAGGATGTGGAAGCAAAGGCAGACAGAATATGTGATACTCCTCCAGGCCACAAAGAAATCATTAGCAGAAGGCGGATTAAAACCCTGATTCCTTGTCCGGTATTTAGATGATGCTTTTTCCTTACTATCTTATCCTGTTGTTCAGTGTGCTAATGCAATACAGTATTTCTTACAGCACTTGGGTTTTGGTCCAGTGTTTTGGAGGAACCTAACAACTGCAATAAAAATGGCTGAACCTTCTTGTTTTTTGTGCAGAGGCCAAGAGAAGAACTGAAAGAGAGACAAAGCACAGCCCTGGGAGTGGGGCATAGTTTTGATCCTCTGTAAGGTGAAGTTGCCCAAACAGATCACTAGGCAGTAGCTCACTAAGCGTTTCTGGCTTACTGGAAAAGGAACCGTCACAGTTGTTTCAGAACCGTAGCAAATCTGTCTTGTTTTACAGAAATAATCCTAAATTGCCCACCTAATTTGAATGCTGTTTTTTCTAGGAGAAATGGTGACTTATTCTGCAGAGAGATATCTGCCTAACTCTACAATGTGGTATATAATCCTTTTTTTATTTTTTTAGTCTTTATGAAAAAAAGAAAAAGGAAAACTTTTAGGTCTTGGCTACTTTTTCCTATTAAATATGTCTTGGCACTTGCCTAGATTATGGAGTAATCGCTTGCACAACATCATCCTTTAAATAGGTCAGCCAAAACTCTATATCCAAATACACTCTAAGCATTGCTTAGATCTCTCTTAGACTTTTACAGTTGGGTTCTGTCTCTCTAATGGTCTTAATCAAAACTGTGGATACATCCAAATACCCTGAAGCAAGGGTATTGCAAATGCAGATCCAGTCTGTCTGGCACAAGTCTTTCATTTTCACTAAGGCTTCTTATTTTTTCTTCTCCTTTTCCCCCCACTCTCCTTCACTTAAAGCAAAAGCACATTGTTATTTCATGAAATCTAGAAGAGATGATTGTTTTCCAGGATAAGTGATATTTGTATGTGAAAAATGATAAAGCAATTAACTTGCAATGCATCTTGAGTGAAACTGACGGAGGATAGTAAAAACAGAAATTTAGCACATATGTTTTGTAAAGAAAACCTATTGTCCTCTCTGGGAGGCTTTATTTCCTCAGCTTTTTAGGCAGCACTTCTTTGGCCCATACATCAATATGGAGAAGGTCCTGGTTCTCAAGCCTATGTTGTTAGCTACAATTGCAGAAGAGTTATATGTGTACTAGGATGGGCACCAAAGGACGGGAAGAGACCTCTCAGGACATTACAGTAGTTGTGACTATTTGAGTTAATCACATTATATACAATGCTTATTGTTTTATTGTGACTGGTATTTGGCTTTCTCTCTTAAAAGCAGAGTCAGAACTCTAATTAGTCTTGAACCATCACATTGATAAATTTTCCAGAGGATATGCAAACTGAGACTAATTTTTCCACGGTTTTGTAAAGTCTTCCCTTTACTTGATTTCTTTAACTATGTGTTGTTGCCACAGACAAGTATAGGATAAGATCTCAGTGTTTGTTATGTCTTGCCCTCCAGGATATAATTTTTCATAACTATCTTTAATTGAATGAAATTAACTTTCCTTTATAAGTCTACAAAATATAAGGTGTGCTCAGATGCCTAAGTACATGCATTAACATTTGTGTTAACCCAGGTCTACTTTTGTGACTGAGCCGTCTGGAATAGCATACCAGGGCTTGGTTTTGGCATACTGAAACCTGTCTTCTGGCCGCAGGTATTTATATTCTGGCATTTCCTTTCACAAAAAAATTAACTTCATATTTACAAATTATTCTGTGCATAATGACAGAAGGGATTTATACATACTTTCTTCTTCTGTTGTTGCCATTTTAATTGTCTGTTGATGTTTGAATTTGCTCTTTTTGCATTGCTATCTCCCTCTAGCCTTCCTACAGTGACAGCTTGGATGCCCCATTCATCTCACAAATACAGTTTTTCACACTGCCTCAGATCTCAGCTGCACCTTTTTCTCCACTGCACCTCGATCGATCCTGACCATTGCATCCCCCAGGCCGAAAAAATGTGGACTTCTTCTCAGAAAGGGTCATTAGACACTGAAACGGGCTGCCCAGGGAGGTGGTGGAGTCACCATCCCTGGATGTGTTTAAGAAAAGACTGGACATGGCACTTAGTGCCATGGTCTAGTTGACATGGTGATGTCAGGGCATTGGTTGGACTCGATGATCCCAGAGGTCTCTTCCAACCTGAATGATTGATTGATTGATTGATTGATTGATTGATTGATTGATTAGAGTGACAACTTTACTTCTGCGAAGAGTAGTGCTGGGAAATAAAGAATATATTCTTCCAAGCTGGTCACATGCCTTCTTTAACTACCAATAATCTCAGCACTTTATCTTGTCCTTCATCCTCTTCATTCACGACGTCCGCTTTCCCTTTTTTTTTTCTCTTCCCATCCAAACTCGGAGAGTGAGGGGTTCGTGCCAAAGGCAGCTCTAGTGCACCTGTGGGTGTTGATAAATAAATCCTGTTCAGGCAGATAGGAAGGCACAGTGCTGCCCAGAAGACTGCACAGGCTGAAGGTTTTAACTGTTTTGGTGTCTGTGGCATGCTGGCAGAGTGCTGCTCTTCCTCACGGCTCAGCACCCACTTTCATGTCCAGTGTTGAAGAATGTCTCAGGCAAGGCTTGACCTTTCCATCTCATTGCATGGATGTCAGAGCCAGTGGTAGCACTTCTGTACTGGGGCAATGCCTGCAAGTACCTCCGATCTCCTAAGTACTGTATATAAGTACTGTACAAGAGTAGCCCTCACCCCAAATAAGTCAGTCTTTGTTACCATGTGTTTTTTAATTTAGCCCAAGTACCAGAATTAGGACAGTCTCTGCATTAGACCATGAGAAAGGAGATGCACTTCTTACATTCCCATGCTGCAAACGCCAGACTCTGACCATAAGTTTTGCTGCTTTGTTTAAGTCCTAGTTATTACTGGCATGATTCATTTTTTGTTTTGTAATAGTACCCAGATGTCCCAATCAGGGTCCAGCTGTACTTAACACCATACAAGCATATAAGAAGATACAGGCTTTGGTCTGCAGAGCTTAAAATTTAACTTAGGAAGAAAAAGTAGGATGTAAACAAGGTGAGATGGGCATCAGGGTGACTGGTTGCTGTAGGCTGGCACTGCTCACCGAAGAACAGCGCTAAATCATGCACTGGGACCTCTATGGTACAGGAGAGCATCACTCAGTGGCCCACTGTGGCTCTGTTGTCAGCCGTTAGCCGGTGTCCGTATCTTGCAGGCTTTGCACCAGGAGCAAGTCCTGAACCAGAACTTGAAGGCGATAAGATGAATTTAGTAGACAAAGCCATGCAGACTGAGGGGGAGTCATGTAGCTTGGTTAGTATTTTTTCTTTATTGCCATAATGAAGGGGCAGGAAATCCCTGGCAAGGTAATGTTGATAGGCTTGGGGAAAAAAAGCAGTATAAAAGTATTGAAAGGGAAAACAAGGCTCCCTGGCGCAGCAATGAAGGGGGAAATCCCAGTTCAAACAGGAGATGTTCATCTCTCAGTGAGGGCACGGTGTAATAAAGGCTAGAACTGAAAGAATGAAGGAGAGGAAAGGGGTTTCAGAAGGTTAGGCATTTTTATTTAATCCAATAATAATTCCCCTTTGGATCTGAAACACTTAATTTCCTATTTTCTTTTCATGAAATACTAAGTACTGTATCAAATTTATTACTTTATTAGTAAAAACATGTTTTTCTAACAGGCCACATGAGTAATTTCTGGGAATACTTGTCTTTTTGCCTAGTGTATGGGGGAAACTGATGCTTTTCAGTTAATCGACCATTTGGTGGCAGTACACGTTAGCAGCAATCGCTCACTTTTGGGATGATGTCATGTTATTCATTATGGTTGTATCTCAACTTCGTTCCTCTCAAACGTATCAAATGCAGGAGCCAAATCTTGGTATAAAGTCCTCAATGCTAACGGGTGAATGCCTACTCTTAAAGCCCACTAAGAAAAATAGGTAAATGGGACATTCATATGAAGAAAATGCATGATGAGCTGTTCATTAACATTTCATAATACGTCTTTCAGCTACAGGGAAAACTGTTCATTTTTGCGTCCTATCATTGTTCCTTCTAAGGGACTGTGACATATTTTCATAGGAATTGTGCTTATCACGAAGTATCAACAGTATGCCTGCACTGCTTTTTTCTTTACATGCAAAAATAAAATCAAGGCAAATTAAATAAAATTAACGGCATGCACGGAAAGAAGAAATTCCACCTATGTGGAAAAAGCCATGGCCAGGATTTCTCCAGGGACTCTCCACTGTCTTTGGTGAGAGGTGTGTGTTACCACGCTCCTGCAATGCAAGGTACACTACACCCTAAGTGAACAGTTCTATCTGGTACAGTTTAGAGAGATGCATAATATCCTGTTTTTAATGCAGCACAGGTGTTGGCAGATCGAGTTACCAAGTCTCATTAAATCACATATATATAGTCATGAAATCAATTTTCTATTTCTTATACTTGTGTACTAGATCAAATTGTTAAAACTGAGAGGAGAGAGGTGAAAAGGGGCCAGTTATGGTGCTCATAGGATTTGATACTTGCTAATCTCTGTTTTGATCCAAGCAATATTTCATTTGACTGTTTATTTTCGTTAAGATGCTTTTTGAACTTATTTATTGAGCTGTGGTACTTCTTGGGAAGTGTTTCTGGCTGTGGACAAATACCATCTGCACTAAAGTAAACTTGTGTATAAAAAAGCTCATTAGTACAAACAGAAACCAGGAAAGGATCCTAGAAAGGGCTTGACGAGGGAACCTGTAAGAGTAATGGCAGGATGGAAGGGCAGAAGGACACTGAGCTTCAGGACTTTTACAACAGTCCAGCTTCAAACTAAACCACACGTAGTCAGCTTGTATTAATGTTACTGTGTGCTCTGAAGCAGGCTGCAGCCACCTGCAAATCTTTCCTGGAAGCGAGAGAATTTCTGAAATACTGACATGGAGGAGCAGAATGCACAAATTATGTATCACATTTATATGTAAGTATATATGCAGAGTAATACATATCTATATAAAAAAAGGAGAATATAAGCTCTGCATTTTCAAGTCTCAGTGAATTTTTAAAATTTAATTCGATATATGAGCACCCAAGTTAACACTCTCATCTTTGGAAGTCCCTCCCTTTTCACCAAGACCTACAAGTGTACACTAGTTTCCAGTAGCTGTTGGCGTAGTTAATGCTTGAATAGAGAACTGGTTGTTTAATTTGATCTCCTCTAGTTTGACAGTCTGGCTTCCTATATTTTATAGAGTTTACATTTTCTCAGTGTAGAATATTTGTAAAACCTCACAATACCTCTCTGCAGTAGACAAGTGTTACTATTTCTGGGTTTTGGGTTCTAGAAGTGGAAGAACCAAATCATTAAATATATTGCAATGCCATACAATGGTCAGAAATACAGAAACAGCAACAGTCTGGGAGTGGGACTCTACAGTAGTTTCTGAGTCACATCATTAATATCCTTCTTGCTTTTGCATCCAATTAATATATTATGCAGAGAACACCATCTGATGTAGTTCAGAATTTATACATTAGTTTAAAGCATAGCTTTTTCCAGTAACAACCCAATTCAAACAAAAAGGTACTGGGTGTCCTTGAAAGTTAATCAGTATTTTCTGAAGAGTTTTGGACATACTTAACTTTATTAGCAGTAGTTGCAGTGTTTTAGTGCTACCTGCAAATACTTATCCCTACCGTTGGGAATACCCAAGTTACTGTACGTTAGAGAAGGCTTGGGAGTTTTCACTGAAGACCTCAACAACAGAAGAGATGGAGCTGCCACCTTGTCCTCACCCTCAGCAGCTGTAAAGGAGCTCCTTTGTCTCCTAAAATAAGAGGATTTCACTGGCTAAGGAAAGTTTGTTAAAGATTACAGTTTCAACAGTTAAAAGGAAGATAAGCAATATAGCAGGCACTGATTTAATGAGCTATTGTTTGTAATAGGTTGTGTCTGATTTCTTAATGAGCTTGTACTTCAGTCAAAAGAGTGATTTCTGGTGTAAACAGGGAGATCACCCTGGAAGATGGACAGACCCATTACACATATACGCAGTTGTGTTGTCCTCATTAGGAAGGAGGTGAGTTCCCTGAGCTTGCTAATGCCGGGGCTTTGTCCCATGAACTTATTACCACAGAGCTGTGTGTTAGCTTGGCCACTTTGTACTTGCTCCTCACACACCCTACTCTCTGGTAAGTACAAACTAACTTGCTCCTGCTGCTGTTAAGGAGTGAATTTCCTGAAGAGCAGGCACCAGGACAGTTATCATGAGCAACCCTGTGCCCACACTATGCTTGCAGTGACTTGCTCGTGTGCCAAGAACCAGAATGAACAGAGTAAAATCCTGCTGAAGACAATCAGGTTCTCTTTCTAGCATGAAGTGTCTTACCCATAGCCTTAGATTTTCCTCATGTCTGCACAACCTACCAAAATGTGGGAAAACTATAAGCTGCCTTGTCTTCACTAAGATTTTGTATTGTAGTCACAACGTTTTGGTTAAGAACAAATCAATTTTCCTAATAAAGCAGCACCGTATATCTGTTTTCCACCTTTGCAGTGGTATAAACCAAAAAATTTTCATACAGATTTTTGTCCTTCCCATACTGCTGAAATAGAGTAAATGATCATAGGGATTTTTTTTAAAAAACCTTAACCTCCTGATTTTTCAGATTAGTGAGTCTGTCAGTGAGAACAGTAATTCCAGCACATATCTACTATTTGCTGAGTTGGGGCAGAAGTATCTTTAAGTAACATGATTCTTGGTCAAGGGATAGAGAAACCACAAACTTTTGCCTTGGAGGAATCCTGGTGAGCAAAATACTTATGTGTTCAGGAAATCCATGTCTTACCTGCAGTGGAGCCATCTGGGCTCACATTGCTTGTGCTTTGCTCTTGCTTGTCATTACAAGATTATTTCAGATCAACACTGTAAAGATCAATTCCTAACGCTGTCCCAGCAGTGAAACCATGCATTGGCTACTGCTATTTCTGCTTTTCCCACATCAGGTTTCTTTGAGACGTGGCTATGTTGCTGTGATGAAAGACATGTTCTGATCAAATATTTGTGGGGTTTACCCCTACTCAACAGCTATTGCTTCCTGGCAGTATGGTGTCAGCAGCATATTTAATGAGTACAGTGCATGCCACATGGCTACAAGGAATGGGCCATACAAATGAGTATCTTCCGATTCAGTAGGAAATAGCGTGTGTATAATTTTAGGCAGCATTCAAAGAGATCCAAACGTAAAATCCATCACTCTGGGACACTGTATGGTTTTGTGACTCCAGTGGCCTTTGCCCAAAACCCAACAAATTAATTATAGTCATCCCTATGCATTATTTTCAACCGTGAAAGATATAGCATGACTTTTATTGTGTTATGGTAAGGTGATAAATAATAATTTGACTCCAAAATCATCTTTGAAAATGACAGATTCAGCTATGTAAAACTTTACCTGCAGACACCACCCTGAGCTTTGTCCTTGTGCAGGATTTGGCCAGTGAGAGATGGGGTGAGAAACTGTCAGGCCAAGGTGCAGGTCATTTAGCTGTGATACTTTTCCTCTGAGTACACAGTGGGACACATGTCCTTTTTGGTACCATAGGAGTTGTGCTGTAGATAGGAACACAGAATCAGAGAGATACTCAAGTGCTGTGATGGTGGGCAGCCTCTATGTGCGCGCGATCATTCTATGTGTAAAAAAATTAACCTTTTGGACCTGGTACTGTTCTCCTTTTGCCTATGGAGCTCTCTGTTTCAGTTCCTAGTCAAGGACTGCAACTAACGATCAATGACAGAATCAAGGCAGATCAGACATCCACAGATAGTGGCACGATCCTGTGAGCTGTCCATTATGGTACCTGTCAAAACTGGTGAAAGAGACAATAACTCCAGTCAAGGTATTACATTTGGGGTTTTTATTTCAGGAAAACCAAACCTGTGAAGAAAACTTACTCCAAGTATTGAAAACCTGATTACATCTTGCTGAATGAGAAAAGAGGCTGAAGTAATGACTCCACTGGACCAGAACAGCATGCATGCAAAGGCATGGGGTTAAGCTCCAATATTGCAATATTTGTTGCCCAGAGGAGTTGTGGATGCCCCCTTCCTGGAAGTGTTCAAGGCCAGGGTGGATGGGACCTTCAGCAACCTGGTCTAGTGGAAAGGTGTCCCTGCCCATGGCAGGGCGATTGGAGCTAGATGATCTTTAAGGTTCCTTCCAACCCATACAGTTCTATGATTCTGTGATTCTCTCCTTGAAGAGGGACCCACTGTCCTTGCATACACCAGGAGGGAAAATGACCACCATGTGCCCTATTGTCAGCCTGAGCAAGCAGTTACGTCCAGCCACCAGTGGGAGTATTGTAATGCCACCCCCTTTATGTCTACATAGGAAAAGAAACCCAGGCACCAGGGTCTTCTCCTCTGCTACTAGTTTGTTTTTCTGTAAAGTAGGATGTTGGGCCTCAGCTTTGGGATGATATCAGTGAGTAGAGCCAGAAAGTGCCCTGAATGACCCCATTTTATAATCAGTAATTAGATAGTTACAGCACTCTTGCTAGACCTCTCCTTGGCTAATACGGGTTTGACAGCAAAGAGAAAAGGAAGTCATAATCCATTCTCTCCGTGTGTATGTTTTAACCAGTTTCATTTCCGTACAGTACATCGAGTCCATCTGTCTGTCTACCCCTTCAGTACTCAGCCAGCTGGGAGTGAAGGGCTTTTCTGGTGAATCTTGGCCACCAGAACCCAGCCGGGAGCCTTGCTGCTGACTGCAAGGGCAGACACAGCAAATTCATCTTCATGTGAATCTTTAATGTAACAAAGGCTCTGGCTCTTCACTGGCCAATGCGAGCGCCCGATGAGGCTGGGACACATCTCCTCTGGGTGACGTCATTGGGGAACCATTGTCTTTCAACCAACGGGAAGCGTAAATGCAACTGAGGAGAGGAGAAATGAGGGTTGTCTCTGATGACATGGTCTCAGCTGCCCTCCCTGGGAGGAAGGGAGAAGAGAGATGAATATGAAAATGAAGGAAAAAATAATTGGACAGAGACCAAGGGACTTGTCCTGGAGCCACAGTCTTGCCTACATTCTCCCTCTCACTGGCACATGGCAGGATAAGGGCAGAAAAGGCTGGAGAGACCGAGAACGAAGAGAAATTTTAGTACTCCTATACTGTAGGCTTGATCCAATTTAAATACCCAGCCCGGGTTTTCAAAACCTTTCAGATGTCTAGTACCCCAGCATGACAACCAGAACCTCAAAGTAGTTCTCTATGAATTGTCCATGTGAATTTAGGCATCTTAGAATGACAGGAGAAACCTAAGAGCCAGCTAAGCCAGGAGCTACCCTGTGTCAGTCAGCCTACAGACACCAGGAGCCAGCCAAAAAAGAAACCCTAAGGATAGCGTGTGTCTTAGGTCTTACTCTTTACTCAGGGCTGCAAGAAATTGGTTTTATGCACTTGACGTGCACAGCCAGGACCCCCTCTGGAAGGTATATGTCTCTAAAGAACTAGGCAGGGCTCATTTGTTTCCTTAAAAATGAAGCCAGAACTTCTGCTGTGCCCTTCAAAAGTAGTGAGAGTGCTCAGGAGAAAGAGACTCAATTATTTCCTCATCTCAAAATACTCTAATCCCTCTTCTCCTGCTTTCCAGAAGATGGAGATCACCAGGAGGTTGCCTAATCCTGATAGGCTGATGCAGGAGGTAGAAAAAGACTCTCCTCTCCCCCTTGCTAAAATGAGGCTGCTGTGCGGAAAATATGAAAGACTGACTGAGAGAGTGTCCTAAACCAGGCCGATTTTCCTTTCAGCGATTTTTACTTTCAGCTAAGTCTCCTCTAAGTAACTGCACTTTCTGAAACTAACTGCATGTTTGCAGACAGTGTCTGCTTCCAGGACTGATAACGCTCGAAGTTTGTAGTTATCGCTGAGGTACCGGTAGGGATGTTGTGCAGTAAGGCTCTTGCTGTACTTATTCTTAGAGAAACCAAGGTCACTGCTGAATTCCTCACTGTTTACGAGTGAAAAGCCGAACGGGGGTCGCAGCTGCAGCGGGGAGCAGACAGGGCAGGTGACCCAAAATTGACCAACGAGGGTATTCCATCCCACACACGTCATTCTCGGTATAAAGCGGGGGGATCACGAGGGTCTCGCTCTCTTTCTGCTATGGCCAGTGTCCAAGGAGGACTCCGTCTGTTTTCCTGCTGCCCCCGATCCCGATCTGTGCATCCCTGAATCCAGCTCCCGACCGTCGCTAGGCCCAGGCTGGGCCTTCCCGGAGCCTGCCCTGCAGTGCCGGTGGTGACGTGGCTGACTTCAGGGGAGCTCAATCTTGGTTTTGTATATATATTTGTATATATTTGATTATTTCTATTATTATTATTATACTCTTTTCCATTATTATAGTTTATTAAAACTGTTTTAACTTTCCAACCCAGAAGTCTCTCTCCCTTTTCCCTTTCCCTTTGGGGGGAGGAGTTGGGGGGATAACAGAGAGCATCTGCCACATGTTTAATAGCCGGCCCAGCTTTAAACCATGACAGAGAGCCAGAGCGTGACTGTATAGTCTAGTGGTTAGGCTTACAGCTAGGGAGCACAGTTCTGGTGCCCATTTCAATGATTGTTCCTCTATTTTGTTTATTTCATCTAAAATGCAGACACTGTCTTAGGAGCAAAAACCAGAACTCAGAACTTTTCCTACTGAGCTGAGCCACTTAACCGCTAAACTACTGCATCATGTTTGGCCCCATAAACCTTGAAGTCTTGTCGGTGCAGTGGCATAGTGGTGGACCGTACAACTGCCCAGCTCAGTTTCTAGTCTAGTGTCAGGACATTTTCCTCTAAGGGAGGATGTATAACTCTGAATCATCTCATAAAGAAGATGGAACTAAGCTTGATTGTCCATGCCAACATGGGTCAATGTGGATACACAAACTGACCAACTTTGGAGGAAAATTTAAATTGAAAAAAGTCAACTGCCTATTAACCCCAGATGTCTCCAGGGGTAGGCAGGTACTTTCAGTATATTCAGGCAGGTATTTCAGGTATAAGCTCCTAGATCCCAAATAAAGGGCTTAAGTCCTCCTTTGGAGCTGGCCCAAAGTCATGGTTAGATCTGAACATAGCATTTACATTAAGTCCCTGCTTTCTCATCTTAGTTTTGGGTGCAAAGTTCACTGAGCTCATGAACATAGCCAATGATCATGAGAGTTCAGGAAACACAGGCTAAGGTGGTTCAGAGAGCTGGGAATCTGGCAGACCTACAACACTCAGTTTCTACAGTTCATATATCCTCAAAGCAAGAGAGATTATATTTACTCCCCTAAGCACCAGCCTGAGCAGAGCTCCATGCAGAGAGCTGTGAGGGAAGTGAAGGAGGGAGCAGAGAGTCTGACGTGGTGACAGTGTGCCCGTAAATGCTGTGACACTGAAGATCCCCCTGCTAGCCCTGCCTGAACTGCTGTATGCGCAGGGAGCTGCACATCAACACACCTGCGAGATGTTGGTGAGCACTGCATGTAATATCCTGGTACTGTGGCTGATTGCTTACAGGTGGTAAAGGAGACCCTAACATCCACATCAAAAGCACCTTCACACCATATTCAGCCACTGTGACACACACTGCAGACAAGTGCAAAAATGCACCTGCAGTTCTTACTAACGTGTCTCCATGCATTTACGAGGAAGCTGCAAGGGAGAATGATAGAAACATGAGTTGGAAGGGCTCTCCGGAGATCACCCAGTCATGCCTCCCACCTGAAGCTTGAAACTGTGGGGTTCTCTCCAGTGCCTCACTCTTACTATCTTCTCAGGCCCGTTGCCTGCTGACAGACTCAAAGATGTGGAGCATCATTTGGGCTCTATGGTGCAAAAGCCAAATAAAGACCTAAATGAAAAAAGCAGAAGAGAGAGGAAGAGAGAAGTCAGGAAAAAGCCTCTAGTTTTAAAATGCACATTGAGGTTCTCAGGCAGTCGTGTTGTGACCGAAGTATGTGGAGCTTTTTTGCTATTAACCTCAAGATGAATGGCTTGTTTTAAAGACAGTAAAAATGCCATGTCATGCAGGTGCCTGTACGTGTGGGTAGATTTCTCAGGAGGACGTCAGGGACTACAGCCGCAGTGCTGGTGCACCCCGGTGCTCTGCACCGTCTGTGGCATGTGAGGGGGAAGCAGCTGCAGTCCTGCACAGCCCTTTCCCCGGCTTCTCCCCATCACCACCCTGTTCGCCTCCAGACCTGTGTACCTGAAATTGCAGACTGGAGGCTGTTAAATAAAATGCCAAGTGAATGGAGCAGAAACTAGTAAATGAGCAATGGGGGAATTTGAATTCCAGAGGGCAATTAGAAAAGGAGCTGAAATAGCAGTAATTAGATAATATAATTCTAAATGAACAGTGAATCTTAGTTAATCGTATTGACTGTTTATGATAAATAGAACAAATGGCATGTCAAAGTACTGCTAGTTTTTCTGTGGTTTGATAGATCAAGGTTAGTTACTGTTAGAACCACAACATTATGCTTTGTTTCCAACTGATGAAGGAATAAGATTGATTTGAAACATATGGTGAAAAATACTGCAGCTCTTTGTTTGCATCTGTTATACTTTTACTCGTTAGTAATTGGTTCACAAGTTGCTTTTCTATTTTTTGCTGTATTTTTTTAATGTATTAAGTGAAAACAGAGACTTTTTAGCAGATGCACAAATGAGAGGATAAACATCTCAGAAAGCTTTGAAGCTGTGTTATGTTTTTTCTCCAGTTTGTTTTGAATGTCTTGGACTAGAGACAGGATTTTCTGCTGGTGATCATGGGCGTAAAGCCTTTTTATTGGGTCACCTGGACCTGGTGAGAAAAGGGTCCATATCTGGCATCCTGTGATAGCATTTTTGAGAGAAATAAGATTTTCAGAGAACCAAAAGCGGTAGCAACTTTTTCTGCGGTATATCTGTATTTTTAAAAGGGTTGGCTGGTATTTTATCAGAAGGGTTTTGACAGAAGTCCGAGAGTGTTTATTTAGCTCAAGCCAAGGCACTGTCACATGATGAGTCCTTTTAAAATGCCTTCAAACTGCGAGCAGCCCAATACTTAAAGTTAATTCTTAAGGATGCAATGTAGTGTATTCACAACATTTTCACATCTTTATTCTCCTGTTAGACCAGATAATCATAACCCCATGATCTGTGAGTGTATATCACAGCAAGCCTAAAACCCAGTGAAAATTACAATGTGTGTGCTTCAGTACAATCAATTTTGTTTGTTATTTTAGTGGCGTGATTCCTGTTTACAGCAATCAAGCCATCATGTTACACAGAGTAAATCAATAGGGTGATAACGTAGCTGTTTACTGTACTTAAAGACTTGCCTGTGACCATGTCTGGGACACACCATCTCCTACAGTGCAATGCTCTTCATTTTTATTTCCCTTTGGATCAAGGTTGACATAACTCATAGGTACTAGCAAATCCCACCACGCTACAAAATGTAACATTTAGAATAGATACATCTGGTACATATTTATAGTGAGCAGAATAAGGACTTGTTTCAATTATGCATGTGGATTAGCTCTTTGAAGAAAAAAAAAAGAAGTAGGTGTTACCTCATGCCCATATAAATCCAGTGGTAAAATGTGCCTAAACCAAAACCCCCTTTACGTGCCATTGCTTGTACATGCACATTAACATGTTTCAGGCACAGCTCTGAACAAGATACACAGACATATGTTGCTATGAATCTTGGAGAACATGCTGTGCTTACATTTTTCAAGCTATGCAACAATTCCTGCAGTAGATTTATGTTGTGCCAGAAAGGGACAATATGTGGATATCCTGTGGGCATAGAACATATTTTCAATATATATCAAACGCATATAGGTAGATGAGGAAGTTACTATTGGGAAATTAGGAAGTAAACTTGCAGCGTTTCAGCTGTTTGCGGCAGCATCCCATGCACGCAGTACTACCTACTGTATCTCGCAGTCTACCCAGGGCATCCTGTCAATCTTTTGTTGAGGTGTAAACAACATCGTCTCTGGTAGAGGACACTGCAGAATCACGGTCCACTGTGACAGAGTAAGTGCTTTGCCACAAATTTGCGCTGCAGCAGCTAGCTCATTAAGGAAAAATTAACAACAGTAAAATTGGGTCAGCTAATTGCTATCAAGAGTTTGTGCACGTCCATTCCATAGGATGGAAATTGCAGACTGAGGCCCCACATCCCTTTTCCGGGAGACACAGGAGGATCAGGGAGAAGCGGGAGCAGGAGGACATCCTGCAGAAGAACCTCCATGCAGAATATCGCTTCCCGATCCAGAACGTAATCTAGCAGATAATGGCATTGCTAGACTCAGATTTTCATTATTTTTGGGAGGGTTATGTGCAGCCACTTTCTAAACCATGTTGTGTCTGAAAGGGTAAAAAAAAAAAAAAGCCCAGCTAAAAGCAGCATTGCTTTCTGGCAACATGTGGGCAAAAATAGAGATTGATGATGACAAACTTTCTGCTTCCTTTGTCTGTAACTAAGTTACATTTGCTTTGTGTGTTCTCTTGAAATGAATCCATAAGGGGTGAGATCTTGAAGGCTCCTCCATGTTATTTGCAGCATGAGCTTTTTGGAAGTTAGCAACACTTATTCTCTCTTCCTGAATCTCTCCTATTTCAATTATTTGTAGAGCGAAGAACCGCTGCCTCCGCAGTGTGCCCATGGAAAGAAACTGCACTGTGTCATGGTCTGAAAACGTTACATTTCCCAGAGTGTGCTAGGTTCGGCCCTTCTCCCTCTGTCTTCCACAAACTTACAGATCTTCCCTTGAGGGGGCATTCTTTGGCAATTCCGTAGGTAAACCTTGCTTTGCTTCCTGAGGGTTCTGTCTCCCTTCCTTAGGTTTTGCTCTATGTGAATGAATTATAGTCCTGAGACTCTTGGCAGATGATGGCCCATTCCTACATATTCCTGTAGGGTCTCTTTCAGGGTCTTGATCATACCAGGTAGCAACATATTCTTTTGGTTTTGTGATAGCTTTTCCGTAATAACTTTGCATAGTAAGTATTTGTAAAATCAGATTTATGTGTTTAATAAAAAGAACACAATTTTTTTTTCCAGAAGATTTGACATTTTATGGAATTCCATTTATTTGTGTTTCAATTTGCTTTGTTAACGATGGCAAAGTTAGTAATGATGTTTGGCAATCAAAACACGTTATGAAGTATTTGAACAATACAAGGTTAGTTAAGTTAAAGGAGATGTTGTGCAGAGCATTTCAAATTGAATTTGGATAGTGGCAAGCATCTGTGTGTTTGGAAATCTCTAAGTTTCTGCCTGAAGGGTAAATTGAAGCTTATATAAACAAGAACTTGTGATCTAATGTTTGGGCTTTTACTGACACAAACACAAAGACACACACAGATGCACACACATAAACCTCTATGGGAGGTTACAAAAGATAGGAAAAAAATGAGAGAAGAGGTAGAGGAAGAGATGAGACATGTTAGCTGTCTATTTAATGTTTTTCACTCATGTAATACAGTCTGGCAAGCCTTTTTCCACAGTTCCACCAAGCCAGACCCGTAAAAGCAACTATCTGTCATCATAACGTGAATAAAGCTTGCAACTGCTGTGGTTCTGAAAAGCATGACAAAGTTAATTGAAATTTAGGCAGTGAGTAGTTTTCACTTCCTGAGATAAGGTGTGTTTTCAGGGGAAGTTTGTTGCTATGTTGGCTTTAGTTAACTATTCTTAAGTCTCTTGTTAAAGGATTTGTGTTATTTCTGTGGGTGGATCATAGTCTCATCCAATTATGACTTCAGTAGAGCCAAAATTTGTGTCATATGCTTTACTAGCCCATACTGGTTTGCACATTCCTCTCACTTCACAAGAAGATTAAAAAAAAAAAGAGGCAAAAAAAATTTTTCTCTCAAGTGATTACAAACAGTACTCTGGAAGTATCAAATTTTACTGAAAGTTCATTTTACTCCAAAAATATCATTTTAGTGGCTTAGTGGTGTATTGTTTTAGTAGCTACAATAAAATTGTTTGAAGTCTGGCAAAGATATTAATTCTCAGCCCAGAAGCCAAATGTGAAATATTCATAGGTTTCCTTGGCTAGTTATCTTATCTCCTGATTGTAGAGCAGCATCTTTTGCTTTCACCTGGTTTTACACCCTTTTTAAAGTGCTCTCTGCATTAAAATGGCTTACTGTCTACAACTGAAATTCTGAAGGCATTCATGGCATTGGTACTAGTGCAAGTAATGTAAGACTATGGAAAGGAAACTGGAACTTTCTGAGTCCCCAGGGTATATTACATGCCTGAGTCTCTTTTTTTAGCCCAGTTTTGCTCTAATATCATTCCATTGACTTGCAGTGGAGTTGTTCCAGGGCATGATCTTGTAAAATATTCAGCATCCTAAACCCTAACTAAAAGACTACACAAGAAAATTATTCTTCTCTCCATTAGGGATGGGGCGGTGTGGGGGGGTGAATGGGGAGTCTGGGGCAAACAATGTTTTGGAACTCCTTGATGCCAGATTAGGAGAAATATCAAAATTACCATTTCATTTTTGGGGAGTTTTTTTCTAGAACTGATAGTTTTGATACGTTTGAAAATTTTGTTCTGATGTTGGCCCTTAGTTCTTGCTCTTGAGGTTTTTTTTTATTTCTCACATAGAACAACTTTTTAGTCGCTTTGAAGGCAGAAAAAAAATGTTCTGAAGAATTGATTCGATGTTACTAAAAAAAACCTGTTTTGTGAAAGTAGAATTATTATTTCAGTGAATGTTTCCAGGCAAGATGTGTCAGTAATATAGATAGAACCTGTGGCTCTAAAGACATTTGCAGACCTAAGCCCTAAATAAGAGGCGGAAGATGCCTTAGTCTTCCTGTCAAACCCCATATAACATAAAAGGCCAAAATAGCATTAAATAACAGTTGTGGGAAGATTTCTTCTCAAAAAGACTAAGCATCTTTATGTCAGCCTTCTGCAGCTCCCATTCTATCTTCCCTCTGGCCTCCAGCATTCCCCAAATATCTCTGAGGCAAGAGAGAAACCAAGAGTGAGGATGCAAGAGAGGGTCACACCAGACTCTAATATAGCAATTTTGAGTAGTTACGAGGCTCCCAGGAATACTGCAAGACCTAACGTCACTATATGAGGCTTAAATTTAATCTCACTGAAGTCATTAGGGTCCAAACTGATACCATGGAAGTCGATCTAGCTTTTAGGGATATCAAAAGGGTTTAGACTGTACAGAACAGGCTTCCATGACCTAATAATTTAACAAGAACATATTTCTGTATTTTATTTTTTTTTCAACTGAGTCCGTAGAAGACCTGCGTGTCCTAGGTCTGCTTGGACTTATCGGGCATTTGGGGCTAATGCTCAGAACTGAGCATCCCCAAATTGATTCTGAGCCTGGGAAACCATTGGAATTGCACCTGAGGAAAAGTAAAGCCCAACATCTGAGCAGGTATCTTCGAACAGGATGAGCAGAAGACGGGCATGCAGCTAACCCTGCAATGGTAGCATTCTCCTTTCCCACTGCTCTGCCAAATGCACTTATTCTAATTAAGCCCATCATAATGCAATGGAAATTTCCTAGGACAGACTTCATTGCTAGAAATAGGCTAAATGAACCTTACTGGAAGTGTTCTTTCCCTGTAAACTGGTTATATTGTCCTCTTTCTTGCTTCTGATACAAGCTCTAATTTTGGACATGCAACCAGCTTTCCAATTTTCCCCCATCCTCTTTACCCTCTCCAAACTGTTGCATTTTTGAACACTGAAGCACACGCATTATTTAAGTATTACATTTCTCCTATCTGGCCTGCAGCCATGCCCCTTTAGGCAATGAGCTCACTGGATCTCATAAGCCACGGCAGGGTTAGGCTAGGTCAGTGAGTACCGGAGAGGATCTCCAAGGAGAAGTCGGGTGCTGTGGGAGCTGTGGGTGGCAGTTCAGTAGGTGGCACCCTTTCCTTTGGAGTTCACCCCGAAACACTGCTGCCAGGTGTTAAACGGATCCACATGTGCAACCCAAGTTCAAGTCATCCCCCAGGTCCACGAGGGTCATGAGCAGAACAGAAAGCGTCCTCTCTCTTTTCCAGGGTTGATGTCGTGGCTTCTGAGCCCTTTGTGGGCACCGCTGGCAGCGTGTCCATCATCATGCCTCCATGCAGTCCCTCTGTGGGAGATACACCACGTGGGCTTGGAGATGACCAGGTCCATGTGGTCCATTGCCTGCTACACCCCTCACCTGCCAAACAAGCCTCTCGAGAAGCAGGGGAGAAGAAACCCAGGGAAGCTCTCCCTTGAGGATGTTGGGACCTCACAGGAGGTGGGAGGCATGAGGTCAAGATTAAATCTGGCCTAAGTAATGAGATCTGACTGCCCAAAATCTCCCAAAAGTGTCAGGCAGATAAAACTTGCTTGGCTTCCAGCCCCCTCTGCAACTGTTTGGTCCTGTTGCTCTGCACCATCTGCAGCTCTGTTTTGTCTTCCCTTACAAAGGCTTAAAGCTTTCTGACTACTATAGACACTGAGAATGTAAACCAGTGTCCAAAACCCAACTGTTAGCATTCTTTTCCCACAAAAATTAAAGTAAAAGGGCTCCTCAACCCAATGGCTTCCCAGATTTTTTTTCTCTGGAGGCCATTTGTGCAACAAGGGGAAAAAAAACACCTTCTGGAGCACTCAGTTCCCTTCCTTGAGATCTGTCGGGCATGGCGTATTCCTCAGACCACCTGGGAGAGCCGCACAAACCACTGGTGGTCCATAGACTGCAGTCTGAGTGCCGCTGTGTTAGGCTACTGGTTAAAGAAAAGGAAATTAAACACAGAAAGCTGTTAAAATGTCATTGCATGTGAGTCATGGCTCCACATTAAGTAATGCCCATACAGAGCACTTGTCTTGTCCACCTGGATGAAAGCTCCCTACCTTCTGTCTCTAGTCTCTACCTCTTAGTAATAAATATAATGTTTTATTATTGCAGAAATGAAAGAAATACTAATGCTTTGTCTGAGAAACAATGAAGTGTTAGAAATAGAAATATAATGAGAGGTGTACAACTGAATACAGCACTCCTATTTCTGCTACCGACATGTAATGAATTCTTTACATTTCCATTGAAGCCTGTTTAAATTAAATTTGCCAAAGAATACTTCCTTTTCACATTCTGTCTTTCCAAAGTGCACCCTGGCGCAACCAGACTCTGTCTCTGTGTTCGTTTAATATTGGGCTGTAACAAGCTTGCTTCAGTCCTGCCTGCTAACTGGTGGGGTCACACAGAGAAAGGGTCTAGCAGCCACAGGTTTGTGCAGTTCCCTTTCTGATTTTTAAGCCATTTTTTAATGAGCTATTTTTTATGATTGCAGACTCACTTAGGCTTTAAAAAAAATGGATTCTGACCTGGGGAAAGGCTGCCATGCAACAGTGGTCCATTACAATTGCAGTCTATTATTATTCATCTTTCATCATCAGATTACAAATGTTGTCTCCTCAAGCCCCAGATCTGAAGATGCACAACACAGAATACAACCCTACAGGTGACAGCAGAAGGTGGATTTTTCCCTTGGCATCCTCCCACTTTCAGGTGTTGGACCCAGCACATACTGCTAGTTTGCAGGGCTGTTTGTGACACGGTTGCATCCATATCTGGATGTCTCTGTTCAGCTCCTACCTGTTGATGCGCATGGAGCAAGCAGAGCTCTGGATTTCACAGAATCACAGAATCACAGAATGTTAGGGATTGGAAGGGACCTCGAAAGATCATCTAGTCCAATCCCCCTGCCAGAGGAGGATTACCTAGATCATATCATACAGGAACGAGTCCAGGAAGGTTTTGAATGTCTCCAGAGAAGGAGACTCCACAGCCTCTCTGGGCAGCCTGTTCCAGTGTTCAGTTACCCTCCCTGTAAAGAAGTTTTTCCTCATATTTAAGTGGAACCTCCTGTGTTCCAACTTGCACCCATTGCCCCTTGTCCTGTCAAGGGATGTCACTGAGAAGAGCCTGGCTCCATCCTCATGACACTTACCCTTTACATATTTATAAACATTAATGAGGTCACCCCTCAGTCTCCTCTTCTCTAAGCTAAAGAGATCCAGCTCCCTCAGCCTCTCCTCATAAGGGAGATGTTCCACCCCCTTAATCATCTTTGTGGCTCTGCACTGGACTCTCTCTAGCAGTTGCCTGTCCTTCTTGAACTGAGGGGCCCAGAACTGGACACAGTATTCCAGATGCGGCCTCACCAGGGCAGAGTAGAGGGGGAGGAGAACCTCTCTCGACCTACTAACCACACCCCTTCTAATACACCCCAGGATGCCATTGGCCTTCTTGGCCACAAGGGAACATTGCTGGCTCATGGTCATCCTGCTGTCCACTAGGACCCCCAGGTCCCTTTCCCCTACGCTGGTCTCCAACAGGTCTGTCCCCAACTTGTACTCATACATGGGGTTGTTCTTGCCCAGATGCAGGACTCTACACTTGCCCTTGTTATATTTCATTAAATTTCTCCCCGCCCAACTCTCCAGCCTGTCTAGGTCTCTCTGAATGGCTGCACAGCCTTCTGGTGTGTCAGCCACTCCTCCCAGTTTGGTGTCATCAGCGAACTTGCCGACAGTGCACTCTATTCCCTCATCCTTGTCATTAATGAATATATTGAATAGTACTGGTCCCAGTACCGACCCTTGTGGGACTCCACTAGATACAGGCCTCCAACTGGACTCTGCCCCATTGACCACCACTCTCTGGCTTCTTTCCTTCAGCCAGTTCACAATCCACCTCACTACCCGATCATCCAGACCACACTTCCTCAGTTTAGCTGCGAGGATGCTGTGGGAGACTGTGTCAAACGCTTTACTGAAATCGAGATAGACCACATCTACTGCTTTACCATCATCTATCCACCAGGTTATGTCCTCATAAAAGGCTATCAAGTAGGTTAAGCGGGACTTCCCCTTGGTGAAGCCATATTGACTGCCCCTAATGATCCCCCAATCCTCAATGTGCCTAGAGACCACACCAAGGACAAGTTTTTCCATTACCTTTCCAGGGATGGAGGTGAGGCTGACCGTTCTGTAGTTACCCGGGTCCTCCTTCTTGTCCTTTTTGAAGACTGGAGTGACATTTGCTTTCCTCCAGTCCTCAGGCACCTCTTCCGTTCCCCATGACTTAGCAAAGATGATGGAGAGTGGCCTAGCAATGACTTCCGCCAGCTCCCTCAGCACCTGCGGGTGCATCCCATCAGGGCCCATGGATTTATGGACGTCCAGATTGCTTAATTGGTCCCTGACCCAGCCCTCATCAACCAAGACAGACTCCTTCTCTACCCTGACTTCTTCTGGGGCTTCAGGGGTCTGGGGCTCCTCAGGACAGCCTCCAGCAAGATAGACAGAGGCAAAGAAGATTTGGCTTATTCCTTCTGAGAAGCAACGGGGCCAAGGTCTGGGTCTGTCGCACTTGGGACCTGCTCCCTGTGCTGGGTGGGGTGATCTTGTGCAACTTGTGGCAAAGGGGAAGGGTCAAACGATAACTGACTGCCATCAGTGATATAAAAAAATCGAAGAGTCAAAAATACTGTTAGTGATGCACGCAGGATTATAGTCAGCCCTTTGAAGTGGTAAAGCCCAAACCTTATATTGTCAGCTTAGTGCCTCATCCCTAAGGCTATTGGTTACCCTCTCTCAATATTTCACTGGAGGTGAGGATAAACAAGGCAGGGCTGCCAAATCCCTCAGTTGCACGAGGTGCACAGAGCTTGGCAGGCTGGCAAGCAGCTGGCTGTGCTATCACAGCAGTGGAACCATCATCCCTGCCCTTCCTGCCCCAGGGCTGGGATCTTAGCGGCTGCCTGACAACAGAAAGGAAAGATTTCTAACTTGTGTATTTACATATATCTTCACATTTGTGTTATCATTTTGTGAAAGCGTGACTTGGTTCATTTTTATTGTTTAGAAAAGAAAAAGTGTCTTTAAAGCATTGCCCAGCAAATCAACTACAGTGACATTTCAGCAAGACCTGGCAGCATAAAGCTGGAAAAAAACAGGAGGAATGATGTAGGCAGGACTCTCCAGAAAAGCTCTATTAAGAATGACTGACACCTGAATGGTCCAGCTGGCATTTGTTGCTCATCTCTCCAGCAAAGGTTACACAGCATCCAGTTGATCTCAAGTTGGAGACCACCAACACAGTTCCTCTGTGGTATGTGTACAAAGGGCTGAGTCTGGGGAATTTGAGGGAATTTCCAGGAGTGTGTTGGCCCCTTCTGAATGCCGGTATTGATGTTCTGAGCTTGGATGGTAGGCCCATGATATCAGCCATCAATGATAAACTATTGCAGTAACAGTAATAATAGTAACAGAATAGTTGATGGTAATGATACTAAGGAACAGTATTTTTTTCAACAGAATTCTTAGAATCACTGTTCAGTATGCAGATATGGAAAATTTCAGTATGCTTCCAGCAAAGTGAACAAGATATATCCTAGCCTTCCAGCATTAATGCTAGAGCATTTCTGATAGTAACAAATGCACATTTTCTTTGGTTACTTTTAGCAGATTTTCATATCAGTGCAATGCAAATGAAATGTCAAACTGCTGTTCACTGCCAGACACTTTACTGTTTACGCTTGGAGAAAAGGTTCAGAAAGTGATTAGTCTTGCATTTCTAATTTTTACTTTGATTAGGCATTTGAGACATCTTAGTAATGCTAGAGGTAATAAACAGAAAATTATTAAGAAAGCACTGGAAAACCACTTCCAGAGCATCTGGCATAAAGAGTGGAGCTTGTGTCCCTGTCAGGTGGGGCAAAGTTAGCACAGACCCTGGTGGAACAGGTTTTTTTCCCACGAGCTTGAATTCTGAATTTGGTTGGCTTCCACATGAGACATCAGCATTAGAGCAGGTGAGGTACCTGAGGGAGGTCGTCTGTGAAAGGGCAGAGATCTGGCCAGAGCTGCAGAGAATCCACAGGGCATCCTTTCACTGCAACAACTGCCCAGGCTGAATGCAAATCTGAGGCTGAACAGATAGGGATGGAGACCCAGAGAAGGATCCGAGAACTTTGCACATCTCTCTGTGATCCAGCAATGTGTGCAGAGCAAGAGCAGGAGGTGCTTCTGGTTGGAATTTGAAGTTTGGCAACTTTTATGTCCATATGGACGTTCAGGAATGCCAGAATTTGAGTAATGGCCAGAACCTGGGGGAAGCCAAATATCCCAAACACCAGGGGTCAAGCTCCAGAACAAAAATGTTATGCTAATTGAAGACATTGTAGTGTAAGCAGAAACACTATTAAATATGGAGTTTGAGAAAAGTGAATGTAGACATAACCCACAGCAAAACTGTTTGATGGATATTTAGCACTAAGTTAGTTCTGTCATCTCCTCCATCTTAGTACATGAAATTCTTTGGCCTAGAGATGGTCTGGATTACTGTGGGAGCTAAATGCACCCTTAACCATAATAAATATGGAATGGCGCAGTATTCCCTTGTTTATTTCATGGAAAACAGGGCATGATAGCGCTTACGACTTTCTTGCTTTTTTATATGGCTCTGTTCACTCCATGCACCTGGTGCCTTTTGATGATTCATTTTAATGTGTTCAACACATGCTCGTACACAGACTGAGATCATGATAGAGAAGCACTACAGTGTGAGTATCCAGGGATCTATGCCCAATCAGTTGTTGACAGTGACAGAGTGACAAATGCTGTCAATATTGTATAACGTGAAAAAAACATACTGGAAAATTCAGTCCTGGAAAATTCTGAAAAACACGTTTTTTCCAAAGGTTTGGTGATATAAGCAAGAAGTCCCTCAAGCACATATTTCCCTTGAAGAATGTAGATGGTTTCAGTACTTAAAGTCAAGCACACATATATGTTCTGTGGTGATCCAAAGCTGTTACTGCTGAGTGTGTATGGCTTTATCTCAGTTCCCCTTCTACTATGATAATTTGTGTCAGATTTATGATTTACTGTAGATTTATGACATACACCAGACTGTCATTCTTCATAACTAGATAGCTGAAGTAATCTCCAAAATATTTAGCATCATACCTAGAACGTGCATTGATGGAACTCAGTAAGCTTTGCTGAAATTTATGTCATTCCTTATAAGGGTACGCAGTACCCAGTACTGGAGAGGGATCCAGGGGTGGAAAATAATATCTCCCATTATTCCAGAGTACTAAAGGCTGACTTTGGAGTGCATTTTCAGTCTTATTTCTTTACCTTTAAGAACACAGATTACTTTTATTAGATAGGCAGACAGACAGACAGACAGATAGATAGTTATGGCTAGAAGTACCACAACAGAAAAACAATGTTTTTCATTTAAATTGTTTTGCTTTTCAGTCAGCTTGTCTTACTCAAAAGCAACAGAAGACCCTTGACTTCATTTATATTTCAAAGCATAGTCACTCTTTGACATCTGTTTTGGTGGAAGTTTAAACTACTTTGCTGACTTTGTTACTTTATATAAATGTTTAAAGACAATTCAATAAAGTGCAATTTCTTTGAGACAGGTACTATCATGTCAGTTTGAAGTAATCATGGCCATGCCTGCTTACATGTTTCTAATGCCATTTGATAGGTGTCATTGACTTTTATGAAAATCTTTGAGGCACTTCCTTATAGACTGTGTTTGGAATTACTGTACATATCTCTTTCCTGGCCTCTGGCTGAATCTTACAATGTAAATAGGTTCATATGGCTGGCATAGAGAGGGATAAGGTGTGTATTAGAGCCAATACTTCAAAGGGGTATGCATGGTTTCAACCAAAATTAAGAACAGGAGATCCCTGTGTAGACACTTTTCTTTTTTTCTTTCCCTTTTTTTCCTAGTTCCCTCTTTAAATGAAGAATGTCTGGGGTGAAGCTTTCTGAAGAATTATTTTAAATAATTTCAATTAAGTTATATGTTATCCTACTTGGACATTTTTTTTTCTTTTGAAGTTGTTGGTATTGAGACATAACAGCTAAGCAAAGAAATTAGGGATGTTAGAACTTCTCAATATATCTATTACTGCATTATCAGCATGTTGAGCCAAGAGAAACACAAATGCCAGTACTTGTTATTAACAATGAAATAAAATGCTTTAAAAATATGACTACCAGAAAAAAATATGAACTATACAAACACTGAAAATCTGTATACAGTAAAACACAAAACCTGTCATATGTAACTACGCTACTGGAGCAACCTATATTCATTAATATCTTATTCCCATTTAGAGGTAAGAACTGTAACTGAATTCATTACATGAGGAAGTTCATGTAACATATAAATTGACTTTATACACTCTTAATGTCATTAGAAGAGTGAAAAGAAGTATTCTGTTATTTCATTTCAGGCTGGGAATGAAAACTATGCAACAGCAAATATTTTTTAAAATGCTTTCACTGCAGCTAGGGAGACACAACTGTTTGAAATGAATTGCACTTGATCTCATTGGCACTGAATTTGGTCTGTAAGCACCGGTATAATGGATGGACCCCGAATGCTATTACAGTTATTTTGCATTGCAGTAATAAACAGCATCTTTTTCTTGGTCAAGGCAAGAAAAAATTTCTCTCAAGTTCGAGTGGATAGACCTGAAGGCCAGGCGAGAGGAGAGTACCATACAGTCACACAGAAATGACAGGAATTACAAAATGTTTGAAACGTTCTTCTGTAGTTCACACTAAATTATTTGATGCTAGATGTGTATGCAACTGGGTTTTGGCCAAAGCTGTCCGCTTAATAACTTTTTCCTTCTCTTTCCTTCCTCCAGCATGTATTTTGGGTACTACTTCTGGGGTTATTGTCAAAACATCAACTTACATTTTAAAGGAAAAAAAAAGAAAGATTTTTGTTCTGAAGCCCCTTAATAGATACTTAAGAGTATCTGTTCAGATGGTGAAGAGAGGCCCTACAACAACTTTTGTCCTGTATACAGACAGGATGTGGTCAATACTAATCCCCCTGCATGAATGCATACAGCATTTTACAACCACATTTTTCCAGGACCACTCAATTTCAGCTACACCACCACAGCAGATGAAGAATATGCATTACCATCCAGACAGTAACACCTCTTGTCTAAAAGCAATTTGTTGGACACAAATATTGCAACACTATTTTTATCTCACCAATAATACATCCTGTCATTCCTACTACATGTAAACAAAACAAAAAAGCACCAAACTGCTTTTCCTTAATAGAATTATGTGTGAGATGTGAAACCAAGCGAATAATAATTATGAAGTGACAACAAAAATAATGATGTTATGCTTATATTTATAGAAGATGAAAATCCTAAAATACCATCTGCAAATTGTGCATCATGCAGCATCTGATAGCTTTAGTTTTTTCTCTGAATATTAAGAAAATATGGTTACACCAGCTGAAAGCAAATGCTGCTTTAATCTTCTGTATGCTGTGGAAGAGCATCTTCAGTTGCATCCTGTAGGTATGATCTATAGCTTATTGAAGTCTATAAAAATCATTACACTATTTCAGTGAAAAGTTGTATCAGGCCCAATAGTAGGTACTTCAGAAGAGTGGTAAAGGTGGGATTTGATGGTGTATTGAAGTCAGAAATTCATGAGGACCTGACTTACAGCATAGTAAAGAAACATAAGTCTTCCTAATGGTAGGAATAAATAGTGTAAGGAATGTCTGTCAAGACAAATAAGAAAGATGCTATTGATGCAAATATTGGGAAATGTAATACACCTGAAGAAAAAGTGTGGGGGAACACTCACACTAAAAGCAGATGCTGAACTGAAGTCTGAGTATCTTTGAATAATTAGAAATTGCTTATTAAAAGAAAGCTAAGAACCAGATTACTTGAAATAGCAAAATGTATCCATACTTTTTTCTATCGGAGACACTAAATTTAAAATACTGTAAATCACTGTGTTGCCATCTAAGAAGATGCTAGTGACCCTCACAGTTTGCTACATTAGATAGTGTTCTAGAAAGTTATATGAAAATTTTACTTGCAATATGGACAACTCTGAAATGAAGAAGGCCCAGAATGATTAACATTATTGTGTTTTCTATCCCTTAGAGTTCTAATTATGCCATGAATTTATTTAATTAAATTTTGACCTTTTAACTGTGCACATCAGAATGTTCCTATTAGCTCTCAACACTCCTGACTACGTTCCTTCGTTAGTCAGTAACAAAGCAGTTTACTGCTATTTTGAGTGAAACCTTGAACTGTATTTTGTGTTCCTGAAGCTGACTTTTGTTCTTGACAATGCTGTATATTTTTTTCCTCCACCATAAGCCCCTTTTTTTTCTTCATGTTGTGCTGAGAGACTAATGACTGTCTTCCTTCCAACAACCTAATTAATTCTTTAGGTAATTTCTGTCCAGCTACCTGCACAGATACAGGATTTCATCCCAGGTGGCTTAAATCTGGACCTGAACCTTGGAGTAGCTTCTTGGTAGGCTGGGAGTGCTAGACTTTGCACTTTCATAGTCCAGAACTGAATTTTTGGTGGGCCATTGCCTGCACTTTGAAGAGGTCTCTTCCCAAACAAATGTGCATCCTGCTCAGTTTAACGCACTGATACAAGATCAGTAAGACTTGTCTATGTTTAGTGGTTTCTACTACTTAATTTAGTTACTTTAATTTGCTTTAGTCTTAATTAAGAACATCACTAACCACTTGTACTCAAACCACTGCAAAATCGTGACATGAATGAACTGTCCTCATCCAAACGCAGCCTCCTCTTCTGGGCAACCAGGAGCAAGTTGGAAATGGACCAGCTCCAGGTGCCCTCCCTGTGCATGGGTTTCGCTGGTGCCCGTCACTGCCCTGAGCTCTGTGGTTCTGTGAAGCAGTCCCAGCTGCAGGTAGATTTTTGTCATTTTTTCCATAGGCTGTGGGCCTTCCCCCATTACCACAAACACTGCAGCCCCCACTGCAGCCTTCCTGAAGTCCCAAGTCAGTTGTATGCATCGTCTCTGATCTCAGTAAGAATGCTCTAAGTTAAAAGATAAATCCTGTCAGGACTCACCTTGGGGGGATTACTAAACATTTATCATCCTTACTCTTACAAAAGCACTGGACCATTTTAGCCAGACAGATTGGAGAGAAGGGGATGCTTCACCATTTTTTTTTAATTGAAAATAACAACTTAGGCGTGGAAAAGACTCAACATAGACCTGTCAGAAGATTCCCAACTTGTTCAGTATGCTTTAATATAACAAACAGAGCAAGCAAACATATAATCCAGTAGGCTGATATTCAACATCCACTTCTGATTGTTGGCTCTTAGGGACATAAAACTGATTTTTCTGTCACATATTTTTGTTTTCGAGCACATAGCATCCAAAAAAAATGACCTGTTAAGTGACAATGTAGCTAAAATACCCGTTTTCACGTTCACATTTCACATTAATTAACATGATAGTGCAGTCCTTTGGCCAGCTCTCTTTATAAGGTTTCTACAAATGTGCAGCTCAGTATTGTATTAGATTGGATTAGCTTCTTTTCTCATCATTAGCTTCTTTTCTCATCATACTTGAAGAAGTGTGTAATAAGAACTATATATAGGAATACTTTACTGCATGTAACTAGCTAAAAGTAGCAGAATCCCACCCTAGTCAGAGCAATCCAATAATTGCAGCATTAACTTTGGCACAATATAGAAGACATGTAAGAGCTTTTTCTTAAAAATCATTCTTTGACAAGTGTTTCTCATGGTAACCTTAGGAGTTGTTTCCATCATGCTTCTGCGTAATAGATAAAACGTCCCTGGACTTTGTTCCTAGACCCAGACCTTTTAACCTTTGCATTCAGGAATGCAGAGATTTTTCTTATATTTCAAGTGACTGGGTATCTTATGTCACAATTACAGAGGTGCAGGTTGACATATGTATTTCAGCTCACTGCCCATAGGGTATTGTTTATGTCATGAGGAAAGGCAGGTGTTTGGCACTCTTTTACTGAAAATGCTCTTAGTAGATTGGTCCACTTACAGATGTTCTTCAATGTCTGTTTTGTTAATACTGAGGATTCAGTCTGAGCATAATTTGAATGTTTGTGTTGTCTGCACACCTGAGAGAAATCACAGGCAACATAATTTGGTCTTCAAGTTTTCTCTGAAAGGTTTCTTGGCTTATACTTCTTTACAAAAATAAATAAACAAACATCACTTTGCCTTCCAGTCCTTTCTAGGTCTCTGTTTTGCACACATGTTCATCTCTCTAATTGCCACCTCAGGATGCAACTTGCATTCTTATTGTGGGGGCCCAAAAAATATGTGTATGTAATAATTTCCACCCCCAGCCTATGTGAACTGCAATGAAATGCAAGAAGTCTGTATCACACGGATCTGTTCATCTTTGATTTGAGAAGCTATGTCGGTGATTCAGTGCTGAACTGATGTCTTACAGCACTCATACAATTGCATGCTGCTGCATCTGAACAAGATGCAACACAGAGGTCTGATGTACTTTGAAGTCATTAAAGATCAGTCTTTGAAAGAGAATTAAATGATGGGCATTAAGCCTAATGTCTCAGTTAACTTGTAACTCTGGTACTTCCAGAGGCACACATACGCGCACACACATACACACTTCTGGAGTTCATATTTAAATGCTTCTTTAAAAACACACACAACACCATAACTGTTAAATGTGATGGTTACTATGATTAATAAAAAAATCTGATATTCTTCCAGATAAAAAGTTTATACAGAAACGTAATGTTTTCCACTTTTTTCTTTCATAGTGGTTGGGGGCCAAAGGGGACCATTAGATCATCTAAATTCATCTCCTGTATGTCACAGGCCATTAAATTTCCTTCAGTTACCCTTGTAGTAAGCCCAATAACTTGTGTCTGAGTAAATCACAACTTATATATGGCTCCAGCCAGGCATTTCCATCTGGCTGGTGTGACAAGCTTCTTCCTCAGTCCCCCATGACCCCACATTTCCTACAGAAGTCTTCTTGCTGCCTGTAAGTTTTTCTCCACAGTTATTATTCTGTAGAAGAGAAACATTGGCTCTTAGACCAAACCCAGAGCTGGTACTAGTTGCTTACTCCATTATTTTTATTTGAGCTTGTCTCTTTTATACGTTCTGGTCCTAAGTCCTGGTCTTTAACCTCTACTCATGACAAACTTATGCATTTGCCATACTCTTTGGATCACAGTGTGCTGCAAGGTAATTTTACAGTGACCTCCTTTTCTTTGACCTCTTTTCTGGCCTATTCATTGAATATTTGTCTTTGTGGCTTTGAGATATGTAGGGCAGCATAGGCAGAAAACACCCATGTGCTTCATGTCTGTGAAAACAAACCCTTGGTAATTAGTGGTTTAGTATTGAGCTGGTGCTCCAGTGAATTCCATATTGCAGCATTTGTTAGGACTCTGCTGACAGTATTTGGGTTACTGAACTAATGGACTTGCTGCCCACTGCAAGGCATGGGGAGAGGATGGGTGACCCTTGTGTTACATCATGCTCACTCTGCTTTCCATTTCCTGTTACATGAGTTCCTTCTTGCAATGTATGCCCATTACTTTTTATCATCTTAGAAGGCACAGCATAGTTAAAAGCTTCCACTCCTGGAATCCTTAAAAAATATCATCCACAGACAAGCCAAAGATAGATGACCTGACCGGACCTGCTGTCCTTGTTGATGGTTGCAGCAGCTTGTGTACGTACCTGTCAAAGAGCCACGACAAAAACAGTGTTTCCCTCTCTTTCCGTATCAGTCAACTGGCTAATGAGAACTACATGTGTAAAGAACCCTGAAGCCACACTGCTAAATCAATACAAAGCAAACACAAATTAGAAAGCTAAACGAAATACTCAGAGTCTGATTTTAGCGTTTAAGGGAACCATAGGTCAAATTCAATTATCTGCTTTCCAGATGATAATTTCCATTTTATGAAATATGTCTTTGTTAAGGCTGGCAAAACTCCTCTGTTAGTGGGTAAGGGAGGGAAGAGAGGAAAGCAAGTGCAGCAGGGAGGTATGACCTTATTTTACCTTTTCTGACAAAAGCAGATAACATTACTAGGTTGGAGAAAGGACCCTGCAGGCCACCAAAGGCTCTTTTCTGAGATGAGATGCAGCTTTTCTCTTTCTGAACAACTCTCAGTTTTAATTTTATTATCTTGACAAAGCCCTCAGCACTCATAGTTACTTCAGAGATGGAAAAACTTCACATTCACCATGGTACAAAGAGTTAGAATGAGGTCACCTGCTTCTTCTAAATAAGAAGCTATGCTGAAGAGCAGCTAAGAAGAGCAACTGTGAAGAGGTGCTCCATATCCCTGGTGCTACATCTGTGTGTAAGGCAGGGGGGCAATCACACCAGCACAGTATAGCCTAACAAAGCCAGATTTTTGCCTCCATAAGGTGACAGACCGTGCTAAAACTATGTAGGATCACCCCAAAGCCTTGGCCCTAGCTTAGGTTAAATTGCTGTCCCTCCCATTTGTGCACTTTACTAGCACATCACCAGCTCATATATTGCTCACAAAGTAATTGCATCAGATGTAGGTTCTAAGTTATTAATATGTTGATGCTGCTCGTGGAAAAACAAAAGCTCTGTGAAAAGATGGGGATGATATATGGTATTTGGTATCCACACAGTAGTTGCCAGTGATGCCTTATCTCCTTTTCCTCTTCTTTTGAAGACACAGGGGTGATTTTGAGTTGTCACCACCCATCAGCTTTTCATGGCAATGAGAAGACAAAGGGATCCAATGTCAGGTGCAAAATGTCAAAACGTTAGCTTGATGCCTACGCTAAAATGGTCACCTACAAAATCACAACCCTCTGATCTTTTAATTTGCTGCAGACTCCAGCAGACATATGTGCTTGATGCTTATTTCAGAAGATTTTGCCCTTAACAGAGGGAGGCAATTGTTTTAAATGAATCCACAGATGATAGTTCATAGACCTGTGACAATTTAAAGAACTCTATAATTACATTACAATTTATGCAGCCATGGAATTACTGGAAACGTATTTATACCACCTGTTTCAATGCAGACAGACACATTTTTTATTCCCAACAGCACTATTAGTTCCTCTCACCATATTACCTGGTCAGAATACTCAGGGTGTCATTACTGAACAAAGCGATAGATGGGATTGATCAATCGAATTCAAATGGCAATTTATTGTATTTTCTTTCTCCAATTACTGCCAAGATTCCTTTACATTAAAAGAAAAAGAAAAAGAAAAAGAAAAAGAAAAAGAAAAAGAAAAAGAAAAAGAAAAAGAAAAAGAAAAAGAAAAAGAAAAAGAAAAAGAAAAAGAAAAAATTTCCTCCATTCGTTTCAGCACTTCTACCTCTGAGTGCCAGCCAGCACCAGTATCTGGCAGGGTGCTCTTGAACCACTCTCCAAAATAAATATAGCAGATGTCAGTCAGGTGTTTTTTCTACCCATGTCCAACCACTTGCCAAGAAATACATTTTTATTTTAGGCCCATATTCTAATAATCTAACGAATTTTCAAAAAATAAAATAGGTGTCCTATCTAAATAGGAGGAATCATGAAATATTTGCCTTCAACATCTGATTTGGTAACTCTGACTCTGTATCTGAGCAACCCGTGTTCTGGCCAAGCCTAGCCAGTCCTTACCTTCTCATGTTGAAGCACTGAGCTCTCTAAATACAGTTTAAGTGATGAAGTTCCAGTATTTGCCATCTCAGACCCATCATTCTCCAAAAGCACTTGGAGACTCCACCCTGCAAGGCAGCACTGGCCTTACCCTTGCAGAGGTCAGTGGAGTCTGATGGTGTCAGCCCATGAGGTTACCCAGTCCACCACCCAGGACACCTGTAGAGCAACCTCCTCCCCATGGGTTACAGTGAGCAACCTCCAGTGAAGGTGAGAAGAGTGGTCTCTCACAAAGTTCTCTTTGGCTACTACTCAAAACAATGTCTTAATCTGCTCGTGTTGCTGCTTGCTTACAGCAATCAAAAGGTTAATTTATACACACAAAGGCACCAGACATGAAAATAAGAGCTCCTAATGAATTATACTTATGGATTGCTCTATGTGGTTCATACATACACCAAATGGAGTTTTTGCCTGGTACTCCGGAGCTATTGGTGCATGCTTTTTGCAAAAAGTAGGATTGATCACTGAAGTTCAACTTGCTGCTATCACAAGTTTCTCAGTGTGCAAATGTAGCCAATTCAGCACTACACAGCCAGACCTCCCCCATTTTTTAACAGATGCATGATGATCAGCTTTTCCCAGCCACTGCATACTTTGCATACTTTCTTATCTTTACATGCTGCACTGTGTACCAACAAGCTATTATATGCTAATTTTCCACATCCTTCTTATAGAGATATACAACAGCCCTTGTTGTTCAAGCAGGTTACACAACATTTCAATGTTATGTTCTTCAGTTTCTTAATATACTTTTTTACTGCATCTTTTGCACTGAGGGGAATATTATTTCCATGGCAAGCTCTACTCTATTTATTAGCCAGGATTGCTGAGATACTGGTGGTACGACCCTGAGACATGCAGTCCTCAGAAACTTTGGGCCAGGGCCACCTTATTGTACCCTCTGTGGGAGTCACTTCTTGACCAACAGCACCTCCATCTACACTCATGCCTGGGAGCCTTCCAGGCACTAAAACCAACTGGCACCAAGGGGCTTGAGACTATGCCTTTACCTCCAAAACAGGTTGGCTGCATGAAGACTGGCTATTGGAAACAGTCCATGGATCACTGAACTCTCAAACTGTGCCTAGGAATTGCTCAGGAAAGCATGAGGTGGAGAGGCTGGGTTCATGTCTGGGACTGCTGTGTACATGTCATGGTGTCTGGAAGTGTTTTGAGGCTTGCACAGGTTTACCAGCCTAGGCACAGCCACTGCGTCTGGCTGCAGCACTGCTCCTGAAGCAACTTGCCCTTGCCATTTAGGTCATCTCTAGTTTGATCTGATGCCTGTAAAAGTCAATGTTTAAATGCTCATTGACTCCAATGGACTTTGGCCCAAACGCACGGTTATCTGGGATTTCAGGTGTCTCTGTTTTGCAGGTGCATGCAGGCTGGCAAATGTCAAAAAGTGACATTTGCTCCTGACAGAAATCATTAAAAGAGAAAGTCCCTGCAATGTATGCTATTTACTCATTTACGTTATGTGATATGCCAGCACAGTGTAGTAGTTAAACATTCAAAGGAAACATGTTTGTGACATAACTTATTTTAGTACAATTTTGCTTTTACTACAGCGACTTTGTTCTGTAATCTACAAGTACAAGTCAAAAGGATGAGTTTTCAAAATGTAGCCCTAGAGTTTTATAATTTATTTTTACTATATTTTAAATGCCAAATCAAAATTATCATGTTTAATTTACTTTATTCTCAGTGATTTTGCTTAGATTTATGAATTACCTTGGATTAATTGCTATATAGCATTCTGGTTTTATAGTGTAATTGGGTGTGTCTAAGTGCATTCCATTTTATGACTTGCTTTAGGGTATATTTTGGATGAACTGTATAATATAAAATACATTTGGTGTTATGTTTTATATAATGCCAGAGAAAGCATAGAAAGTGCATTCAAGTTTCTAGGTTTATGGGTTCCATAACTGGAAAACCTTGGAGGACAAATCTGCTTATTTTCACTTTTTCTCAAATTGTTCTGAGTCTTTTCCATTTCAGTTTTTCACAATAACCTTTGAGTTGTTGAACCTTTGTGTCAACAATTATTTTCAGTCAGAACAAAATAAATAGTCCACCCTGAATGACAGTATAAATACTGGTATCACACTTTCTAACACTCCCATTGAAAAAGTCAAATCAGAGAAAGATATAATCAAAGCAAAATAAATATCCTCCAGTCTATTGTACAATCTGCAGGTGACTGGCACCCTGTGTTAGACCTTTCTTCTTTCTGATCTTTGGAGGGATCAGGGTGAAATGCTTTGCATTAGCTGGCACACTGCAATTGTTAACACCTGGAACTTCTGGTTAGTAAAGTCCAAGTTATAAGGCAGAGGCGTCTGTATGGTTTGCTGTGAACTGCTGTTGACTGCATTTAGTACTTTTGAAATGCTTACCCCAAAACTACACATCCTTGTCAACCTTACAGTGTGTTCCCTGACTCCTTCTAAGCCTTTTAAGTCCCTGAGGTACCTCCCCTCTTTCGCTGCATTTGTGTTGGTCTGTCTCTACCTTCCTCTATTCTGCCCAGACAGAAAGAGAAGCAGCTTCGTGCTGTCAGAGTGAAGAAGACTGAACCAAAAAGACCTCTGGAGGTTAGAAACTTGCGTCTTCTTTTTATCGTCTTTGTGACTCCCTGGCCTGCCTTTGTTGCTGTTACAGCTTCTACATTTTAATAAATTTGTGCACCTGTAGTCAAAATGCTGCTCCAATGAACCCCTTTGCAGGCATCTAATTAAAAAGATACTTCCGTAGAGCTGCTGAGCCCTCTCATCTGCCCCGATTTCAAACAGGTTGGTAAACGGTGGGTTTCCTTCCGACATAATGTTGGAGGTTCATGTTGGAATATAACAACTGCTGTCTGGGAAAACAGCATTTTAGAGAAACCAAATCACTAGGTAAGAAGAATACCGTTCACGAATCCCTGACAAACAGACTTAAAACTGAAAAGACAAATGAGTCACTAATGTTATGTTAAAGGAAAACTGGAGTGTGCTGAACTGTTTGAGCTACTGTACCAACAAAGAACAGAAGCTTTCCGTACAAATGTCACGACATTGGCTTCAGCATCAGAAGTCTGACTAATGAACCACTAATGTGAGGTAACAGTGGTTGATACCTTGTCTCATAACAAAGTGTTAGAGAAGTATTCATTTCTCAGAATTGATTCAAAGTATTAAGCATGAATCACTCTAACAAACAGATAAGATCCAAAATTTTGTTAATAAAAGAACGTGTGAAACAAGGTGTATTTTGTAGGCCAAAGGTAAAGCTAGCTAATGAGTTTCCTCATTTATTTTGGAAACTGGAATCATTATAATATCATTCTACAACTTGATATTGATACTGTAGTATCTTAATAATGCACTTTAACAAGATTTACTTAACTTAGTGTTAAGTAAATACAATAAGTATACACTGTATATTCTTTACTACTCTCTTCTCTTTCCTTTTGGGTGCCTAAAAAGTTTCATCATGGCAATAATGAACTGAATCTCACAATGTGTGGAAGTACATGATGAAGCTGGCTGCCAGGGCAGAGAACTGGACTGAATATTTATGTGACTCCTAGTCCTGCCGTTGCTCATGTCTCTGCATGCTGGCTAACCCTGGTGTCCCCAGGAGCACAGGCAGGCTGAGTCAAGGGAATGTCAAATACCTAAAAATGCATGTGCAGTCTAATGGGGCTCGGTATCTAACAGGAGTTAGACCTTAAACTGGCTTTGGAGCTTTTGAAAATCTAATTAGATGCTGCTTTGCATTGTAAGTGTCTAAAAGCCTTTGAAAATTCTATTTTAAGCAATTTGTCCATACACATCAGCAAACTTGTAACACAATCTGAACATGTATAAACTGTAGAAATAGCATGTCAAAGGCATATGGAGACCTGCAACTTCAACTAATTAATTTTAAAAAAAATCCGCAAAACACTTTATTAAAAATAAAGTCTCTCTGAGATTCCAGAATACTGAAATATTAAAAATGAAAGCAGCTGCCTCCTATTGACTTTGCACTGCCAGTAATCTTTGCAAGTCTAAGACATTTCCTCCATTTAATATTTGTAATGTGTCAATTGTTTTCAAAATATAATCTTCATTACTCAATGTTTACGTAGACATTTGGTCTTAAATGCTGCATGTACATTGGTCATATATCCATACAGTGTGTAAGAATGAACATCTGTATAAAGGCTGTGAGGCAATGAAGATTAAATGCTAACTTTATCTGTGAGCTTTTCGTAACTCCTACCAAATCAGCTGCCCACAAACCACAGGAGTTCACCGCATAAGCAGATAGAAATGTTGTTTGGAAAGGACAGGATGATGATTTCCAGTTCATAAGATATTTATCCCAAGACACATTCATTCATCTGTTGCACATTTAAATGTCTGCTTTTAGCCACTTGCTGGAACAATACTGAATCAAAAGAGCATCTCTTTCTAATAACAGCTTCATTCCACACTGACTTACAAGCAGTCACTGCGTAATCTAAAGCAGTAGAAACAGTGTGAGTTCAGGAAGTCCAAGCCACAATGAAGGAGATTCTGCACCAAAGATGCAGCTACCCAGGGGTGATTAATGGGGGGTGTGGAGCCCAAATCCTGCAGGAGAAAAGCAAAATAAAAGGCCAAGTAAGGTACTCCTCTTTGCAGGGTCTGCAAACCTGCCCAGTGGCTGTTGAGGGTGAGGTTCATGTGTTTCCTTAGCACATCACCAGACAGCCTTCACTCAAGGCTTGGGGTGTAATTCTGGACTGGTCCAATGATAAATGGGGTTTGGTTGTTTTTAAGAAGAAAGTTAATGGGAAGAATATGAAGTATCTTTGTAAGGTTTGTGGACTGATTCAAGTAATGCAGTATGAGAAAACTTTAACTGTAAAAACTAGAAAAAATACAATTAATTACAATAAAAAAACATTTTTACGTGGGCATTTAAATCAAAGAATACTCGCAAATCATTTATCTCAGTTTGAATGCTTTCAAACTGCTTTCAGGCATTTATTAGCTACCAATAGCCTTCATTTTTAAGCAATATGTACAGTCATGCATGAACAATTACATCGTGCAGTCTTTAATTTGATGGAATTTATTCACAGACATCCTTCCTAGGGTGTAACGTATTCCTGGAACAGGTTACGGTTTGATCTAAACACTGTCAGTTTGGGTTCAGATTGATCACTTCCAGTAAGGAGTTCAGTAACAAGTTCCTGAAACGAGAATGCTTCACCCTCAGAGACCACTATTCCAAATCGGTGCTTTGTGCTGCAGCCTCTATGAAGGATGTGACTGTTTAATTGGATTGTGATGGATGCTGAAGGTTCTGAGACTACAAGACTGATTTATTAGGAGCTTTGCAGACTAGTCCACAGCTATGTGTTTTGTTTTGACCTGAATATTCATATGTTTCTTAAACAATTTTTGTGTTGACCATAGCATTTACTCCTGAGTGATGCTCTTGATGTCAGTATTTCTGCTCAGCAGTCTCATTAAGCCCTGAATTGGATCATAAATTGCCTTAGACTAAGATGCAAACAGGAAAAGAGATCCTTTACCTAGTAATAACAGGTCAATAAAGCATTAATGCTTTACTTACCCCTGAGAAGCTTATTTTGCGAATTTCTTACTCTATGAGTTTTCTATCTGTTGGTTATTGGTTTGGGGTTCTTTTAGATGGATCTGATCTTACCATATAAAACTAAAACAGTACTGTAACTTAAAAATTACTCTGACGATGTTTTCTGTCTAGTGATCTGTGGTGCTGACCATTAAATTACAGAAATTTTGCAGTATTTTAAGGGCTCTACCTGTATTTCTCTTCTAATGACTTTATGTGAGTTTTGCTAACGTATGGTGCTAAGTGATAAGCTAAACTGGCAGGGACTTTTGGGGAAAATCTTATATTCTCCAGGAAAAAAAGAATCGAGTGCCAAATGATTGTCATGGTCCCATATCACAGAATCACAGAATCACAGAATCAACCAGGTTGGAAGAGACCTCAGGGGTCATTGAGTCCAACTGTTGCCCTGACACCACCCTGTCAACTAGACCATGGCACTAAGTGCCATGTCCAGTCTTTTCTTAAACACATCCAGAGATGGTGACCTTATGCAAAATCATATGCAATGTGTATACTTTCTATTGTCTTAGCTGCCAAAATCATTGTCATGTGTACCAGTTTGGTCATCTGGAATAAGCATTAACTGCAGCTAGGCATATTGCTAATTCCCCCCTGCAAAATCAACGTAAGATCTTTGCCAGGACACAGTATTCCAGAAAGCTGGCTTTGACATGTTTTCACCATTACCAGGAAGTTCTGATTGCCTCATTAGAATACTCTGGCCACCAGAAGAACATTTTGTCAGGTGCCTCTAAACCTCCCTGTCATGTGTGTAGGTAGGTGGGTATGTCACCTACCCTTACATCACAACCTACACACAGTTGGTGCACTGCTCCCAAGCAATGGAAACAGATTGCTCTAATTCTTTTGTATGGTGACATTTCTGTCATCTTCTATTTCCATATGTCACTTTTTAATTGCTTTAGAAAAGTGGCTAGAGCTCCCATCCGTGATCAAGGCCCATTAGGTTAGGCAGTGCTTGAAATCTAATCTTCTGACTCCCTGCTCAAGGCCTGAAATTCGGTATTTTCCTTCTTCCTTTGTAGTCTGGGCTTCCTTCCTTTACCTGGCATGTGTACTGAGATACTCTACTTGCCAGACTTTTCTTACACACATAGCTAAATCCACTAGTCTTTCAAGAATTTACAGTGAAATATGTATGTCTGCATGAGGAAGTTTGGCTATAAGTCTTTAAAGCATGTCACTTCAGCTTTCATATTTTCTACCAGCTCATTCTGGAAAGAAAAGTATTAATTCTGCAAATAATTTAGTTTCAGAGTGAGGAATACGGATTTCACTTTAAGTCACTGTCATAAAAACTTTAGTTAAAACACATCACAAAAGCCTTCCCACATGAGCCTTGGAAGACCTTTTTTTTTCCAAATTGAAAGGATCTGTTTTTCTTTTTTATGATCTCAAAAAAAACCCCACAAAACCGCTTCTTAGGGCCTCTTACCTAGCAGCTTACCTGCTATCTCCCAGCTATGTTTTTCACTTCTAAAGAACCTGGCTAAAATAATCTCATCTTTATTGCCAGAGGTTTTCTCATTATGTCTCCAAAATCTTGATCAGGTGTATGTTGTTTAAACTGGCTGGGGCCAAAGCTGCAAAGAAGCAATGTGTTAAATGATTCTCAACAAAGATTTATCATCCAATGCTAACATTATTGCTCTGCGAGTCTGTATTTTCTTTGGCAAAGAAACTGTAATGAAGATCAGAATGATAAATACAGAAGATTATTAAGAATTTCTTAGATTTCCAAAGAAACAGAACTGGGCTTAATGTCTTAGGAAGCACAGATTGGTTCTTGGGAATAACTGTAGGTTGTACACTAGATACCTTTATTGATAGTCCAGAAGAGATTCCATCTCCAGGCAGACATCCAGGACCAGATATGACACAAATGGATAGGAAACATTCTGCCTTCAAAGCATGCATTGGTACTGTTCTTATATCTACTTTCTTCCAAATAAAGGTTAAAACTCATCCCACAGTCACTTCTCGCTGCCAAGGCACTTTCAACACAGTGGACTCAAAAGCTGCACAATGCACAATGTTGGAAATCCTTGTTTACCTTCATTAAGTGTCCCTCCAGGAGCACACTGGCAACAAAGCAACAGAAATATTTCTTTTCTTTCTCTTTTCCAAGTTCTTTCACTTTTCAAATCTAAGGCCCAGTCTGCTTTTATTGTGAAGTTAGTCCCATAGACTTTGATGGAGATTATTTTTGTAAAACTTGTAAATGTCAAAATAGAAACAGCCTACCTTCTTTCTTAGAAAAAAAGCAGAAACTGAGGCATCACTCCCATGTACCAGGATAAGCTATTTTAAGCAGGGAGGAAAATAAGGGTGTTAACCTGCAAAGCTACAACCTTCCCTGCCCTTCTGATCCCTTCCTGCACCGCATGTGTCCCTCTGTTCTGATAAGAGATTATCAGTAAATAATGACAGGTTCAAGAACCTGCCCCCTGTCCTTTCCTTAATTATGCTTAATTTTCCCTTACTCTGTTTCATCATGTTGTCTTGATTATGAGTGCTTTGGTCCAGGTCTGTGTGCAGCTGTATGTTTAGAAAGGCCCAAGCACACACCAAGCACTACCAAAATCCAACTGTTATAGTAATTTTTATTGTTTGTAATCAACTTTGTAGGCTGGGAGTGATCGGGCCATTCTGTATTTGGCTGGAATTTCAGGAAGGAATAGGCTGGGGAAACACAGGTGGTCCCCCCGCCTGACCTTCTCCTTGGAGTCTGAGCCCTCAACCTGGAATCTGCGGGACCAGAATGGCTCTGCTTTGACTGTGTTGTGCTTTTTGAGAAATATAGAAAACTTCTGCTCCAAGACAAGTTAGAGTTTTGGGATTTTCAAAAAATGTCATGATATTTCACCTTGAAATGATACATTTTACCCAGTTTTGCAGAACTGTCTTGAGCATTGTCACTGGTATTTTCGTCAGTTTAGCTATGGATCTTCATTTAGGTCCTCCAGAAAAGTCTGGGAGCAGATGTCCTGACAGCTGAATACTCCCAGAAATTTTGCCTGGATACGCATTGTTTGATTTTATCTGGTGTTTTAAACTATTGAGTACTGTATTGCTGCTGTAGTCCTGAATAATCACTGCCTTCTAGTCAAAATACAGGCACTTGAAAGGCCTTGTAAGCAATTTGGAAAGGGATGGGTTGGGGATCTGACATATACTGACGATCTTAGGATATGTATCTTGTGCCTAAGGCTTGATATTTCTTCAATTAAAGTAACATATACCAGGGATTATAGGACTTGGTGGCCTTCAGTCTCAGGGGGACTGTGGATTCAGCAGGCAGAAAGGGTCCTTCTCATCTGAAGATCTTATGAAGGCCATGGCCAAATTCCTGCCCAGCAATCACAAAAACACATAACTTGTAAACAATTAAAGCTTTATGATATACAGTGTGTTAGGAATAAATATGTGCTGTCAGCAAGAAGAATAAGAAGCATCCAGTCGTTTGAGGTCTCCTCTCAAATGTAGGTCTTTATCTCCTATGTTCGGTCCACCCACCTCAGAGGCAGAAAGAAATCCCCAAAGGAAGACAGGGTAGAGCACAGCAGCCTGGAGAAGGACAGGGACTAAGGAGGAATGAGGAGGGGTGCACAGGCTTCCCTGGCAGTTCAGGAAACCTCCAGCTTCAGGTAAGCACTCTTTATCCAAGTGTGTTCCTTCTTCAGAAGCTGTGTTCAGTATGGACTGTGCCTTATGTGGACACACACCTCGTATTTCGTATTGATCTAATTCTGATTTATTTGCCCATTCTTATGCATTTAAACTGCTGGTTTGAAAACTTAGCATTTGTTTAGGAGCATTCTCTGGGGACAATTAACTGCAATACAGCACATTTTCACTTTTCTAAAGAAATAAAGCCTCATAAATGTCCTGGACCATGTTCCATCTTCTGTTAACTTTTTGCACACTGTTACATTCCTAGAGCTTAAATCTCTAAAATGTAGAGTGCTTATGCTAGTACTAGTGCTAGTGTGACTGCTGACTAGATGCAACAACCTGCATCAGTTCTTCATTTATCATTATTCCCTACTAATGAGGCAAATGTTCATCTACAAGTAGCTGTGTACCCATCCCTGCTTTACAAAATGAAGGACAGGGGAATTTTTCAAGTGTCAACATTCATTTTAGGGGGAAAAAAGTCAACTCTTAGTAATAGCCTTGGCCTTGAAAAGCAGCATTGTTACGTATCTGCAGAACAGCAGGAAAAGAAACAGAAGTGCACAACATGTGATGAAGATTATCTGTAACAAAGGACTTTAAATTGCGTTGTGCTCTGTGTGCTGCCGGAGGAAAAACGTTCTTGGTGCCTGAATGAAGCGGGACCTGTATGGTGCAATGAAGGTGCATGGTGGCTGACTGCACTGGCACCCGGCCAGCTCACCACGGAGCACCAGCCTGCACTGAACTGCAAACAGCGCTTAGTCCAGCTTTTCTTCCAGCTTGTAGCTCTGCAAAGCTCAGAGGTTTCTCACCGGTTCAGTTTCACATCAGACATATCCAGCAGGTTTTGGCTGACGTGACTGTGAGCAAACACAAAAAACTAAATGAAACTCAGGAGACTAGAAAGAAAATGTTTATGTCAAGCCACAGCAAACCAAAACATGACAATCTTCAACAACCGTCTCTGTGAAAGCGTTGCTGAGAACACATCAGTTAAAAACATGATAAGTCTTTTACAGCCTATTAATATATGCATGATTCACAGTCGCCCTGTTGAAGTGCACAGAAGCCAAATTCCCAACAGAACAGTAACATGTTGGCTGTTATATTTCTGGTTTATATCTTTTTACCCAGCAGAAGGACAAAACCAGTCTTTTGCAAGGAGGGCAATTTCCACCAATAGCAAGTGGAAGAGAAAGCTCTCAGCCTGACCTACATTTCTGTGGGCCCTTGCATCTATCTTTTTTTTCAGTACTCCACATGGTTTAGTTTAGTGAAACTGACTTTTCAGGAAATATCATGTTTTCTATATCCAAGCACAGAGTGCGTTGTGAAACGCCGTGTTTACCATGTTCAAGTGTACTGGGACTGTCCAGGCTTCAGCAAATATACATTGTGGTTAAAAACAAGAAAATTGATGTAGGCAGGAAAACAACTTGTGAAAGTGTAAGAAAGAAAGAGAAGAGGTTGGGGCAGAGAGGACAAGACAAGCAAGGCTGAAATGCATTGTGTGTATGCACAGTTCCCAAACTTCCCAAACTAACCTTGTGTTGCTGTGTTCAATAACTTTTTGCTTTTTAACAGTGCACTCTTTGCTACTTTGCAATGTTGAAAAGGAAAAGGCAGAAGAAAAATTATGTATACATACAAGTTTTGAGAAACTTGCATCAGGCTTCAGTGAGGGTATTTCACATAACATACTCAAGCCTTTAATTCTCAGTTGATATTACATCTTCACAGTGGTTCTGGGCTCTGTTACACTTGCTTTAACTTTGGACTTTGCATGAAACAGCTGAGAAGAGAGAGGCAGCAGTAATAAGTCTAAGACACTTTCGTCCTCCCATGGTCTCTGGGACTGCTGGGACAGGTTTATTATGGGCCTCTATGAGCGCTGCTGTTTTCCAACTAGCTTTTTATGCTAGCTGTGGATCACTGGGGTGCAGTGTTCCCCAGCCACAACTTGTCATGCCCTGTCTGGCTGACAGACTATGTGTTACTTGAACCAATAGCAGTGAAATCGTTGCATCATTAACTTCAGGATGTGTTACCCACTCAAGCAAGCACAGAAGGTCCCAGACAGGTTTGCATAGACTAAGCTAAAGTCTGTGTCAGCACACCTCCATGGCTTACCGGATTAATTTAGGTTTTGTTCCATATGTATGTTTACAGCCTCCACATCCTGACTATAATACAGACCTACCCGTAAGTCAAGAAAGATTGATTTTGTCTGCTTGCCATCTCCCATAACCGAGGAGGACCTTTTGATATCTCTAATCTAACTGGCCTATGTAATCTAAACAAGTTTTTCCCCATCCACCTCAAACAATCATTAAAAGGAATAACGTAACATGTATGTGAAGGGGAAACATACCATCATAATTAAGGTTTATCCCAGTGTTTATGTTTGTTAATATTCAGAGTACAGATACATGAAACGTCCCACTTGAGCTGTGTAACAGCCTCCCAAAGTTTTGTGTCAGACCTACCATAACTCATACTTGGCCTTGCAGCTGCTCAGATTGACAACATGGATCTACCTTTGTCCATCTGTGTTCAGGTCTGAATGACCATCCCATATTCTGATGGTACTATGGTACCATCTCTGGAACATACCATACTACTGTATGGTAGCACAGAGCTACTGGGAAATTTTCTGATTAAAAACAAATTTTAAGTGCTTCATAAATATTTTCTATTTTTATTCTACTGTCTGCTTGGGACATGAGTAACTCTTGAGTTGACCACTTCTGGTTCCACATATGCTGAAGTTGAATAAATCCTTATTTTCAGCAAATCGCAGGTTCTTTGATAATCTTTGCATGGCTATGAATAATTGGTTTCTTCTTTCAAGCAAATATGGGGGTTTTTGGCAATATTATTCCAGAGCTGGTGCTTTATTGCTTATTGAGGTTTTTCTTGTTATTGTTGCTACTGCTTCTATTATTACTATCATTATTATCAGCCCTGCTATTATCACTATATTGTTATTATTACTTATTATAGTATTTTTCAATAGTAACACATCAAGTCTAAGACTGAGTCACTATAGAGAGAAGAGAGATGCCTGTGGTGGAGATCCCATTTCTTGGGTGGTAGGGAAGTCTCTGACAATCAACCCATAGGAAACGTGTCATCATTCATAAGAAGAAAGCAGGGAATAAAAGGCACAACTCTTGTTTAGCCTGTGTGGGGAGGCCATTACAGGAAACATGGCAGAAGTATCTGGTCAGAAGAAGAATTTGTTGATTGCTAGTTACTGTTACAGTTATACTTATCTGTAAAGGGAGATGTTGGAAAAATCTTTTAGAGAGTCTTGCATTGGCCAGGCAGTGACATTGTTCAGGATCTCCACTTGCTACTTTGAAGCAAGCTGAGTTTGGTTTTATTTTTTGTTAGACAGTGCACTCTGGGTAGGACAACCATTGCTATTTGTATGACAAAGTATCAAATCTTTGATACCACTTTGAATCAGGGGCCAGTATTCCAGTTCTTGAGATTAAGACCTTTGCACAGGTCAGCTAGTGGGTGAGTCAGAAGCTCTGTGTGAGCACTTAAATCATGTATGGACCCTATTAGAAAGAGAATAGCAAGATTACCCTCTTGGCATGGGACTGACTGGGAAAGGTTAAGAAAGATACGTGCCCTGAGTGGGAAGAGTGTTTATAATGTGCGCTGGGCACAGCCTCCTCCTGAACTCTTTGAATTTGACAAATGCAGTGAAATACAGCACTCTTATAAACCAATATGCACTTTTCAATCATTAATGTAAAGAAGAGGTTTAAAAAATTGCGAGCTCTTCCAGTCATAACCATCATTAACTGATTCGCTTCTTACAGGCACTATGGCAGAAGTTCTTACAGTAGGAGAAATTTAGAAGTACAGATCATAGTGGCTCTATGGATATCTGCTAATACAAATTCCATTTTCAATTGGGCACATGAGTCTTCTGTCGAGGTTTAAATGCCTGTAAATGCCATGGTTTCCAAACAGTCTTCTACTAAGGCCACAACCATATCAAACAGTAAAAACTATCAGATCAACAATTTTGTCTAATTATGGCTTAGAAAAGTCAGAATCATTGGGCAAATTTAACGAGGTCTGTTTTCAGTACTTGCAGTAAGAAACAATTGTGCTCTAGAAGAACATCATGAACCTTCACCATTAGTCTAAAATTTTTGGGAATCTCTTGTCTTCTAACTTCTAACAACTAACACCCCTCCTTTTGGAAAGCAATATCAATTTCTTTTGCTTTTTAAGACTCAAATTCTGCAAATACATTAATGTATATTGATGTTTATTAATATATATTTAAATATCTGTATATATGTATATTTTATATACATTTTATGAGTATATATGTAAACATTTATACATATGTACATATATATACAAATATATAGCTGTGAGTAGCTCCTTACGAGTCCATAGAATTAGTCACAAAGTTAAAGACAGTCAAGAGCTGAAGTATTTTGATAAATCAGATCCTCAGCCTGATCCAGATAATGAAAGTACGGGGCCCGGAATTATTTAGAGCTAAAAGTTCAGCTGGAGCAGAAAGTTTCGATTTTTCTATCTATTTATCTTATATGCACTTTTTTCTGGAGTTTAACCCTTCCAATGAAAGCATAATAATAATGAAGACATATATGGTCATTTATATTTATATTTCCTAGCAGACCGTATGTTCCATATATACATTTCTATTTGCTTAGAAAAATATACTACTGTCTATATATGTGGAATAGAAAATGAGATGACACTGAAGCTAAGTGTGAATATATTTTGTTTCAACTTGGATATTAAGTTCTCTGGACACATTTTTATGGGAATCAGCTTATGCTGTCCTCCATCTTTGTTTTTTATACTCTGTTTAACCAGAATAGCAAGCTGGCAGGTGGTGTTTTATAGTGTCCTGAGATAACATGAATTTATAAGTGTGTTCTATAGTAAAGTGCCCATAAGTATTTAACAGTCAGTTTAGATGGTCATTCAGCTTCTCCTCACAGGTTATGCTGGAACTATAAACAGAAGGTAGTAGCAATAAATAAAACTACTAAAGCCAGAATGGTGAAAAGCCATGTGTAGGCCCTCTGTAAACAGAATACTACACGCACTCCTGCAGAATTAACAGCATTCAGAAATACCATTTAACAAATACTCTACCACTACAAAAATACCCTGTGACCACCAGCCATTTTAGGTGATTCCTAAAATCACCTAATGGTGGAGTTTTCAAATCATTTAATCCCAACTGACATTTCTGAAAGGCCTATTTGTTTCTTCAGGCACCAAAATACCTTTGAAAATCTGACATCGGGGAATCAATTTAAAAAAAAAAAAAAATACTTTGATACCTTTCTCACCAAGTTAGGCACTCAAATATAATATGCAGGCATCACAGGAAGCTTAAAAATCCCAAGGCAGGTGCCTAATCACATGCTAGTGGGGCTATGCCCAGGTATAAAACTTCTGATATCCCTAAGCTACCTGAACTCTGCTTCAACCCAGCATTAAAAATGTTCTCGCTTCTTCCCTTTATGCAGGGTCCAGCTGACAGATACGTTCAGAGCACATGGATGGGACAAGTCCTGGCACACAAGGCAGCCAGAAGCAAGACTTTCTGCCTGGCTGGTATGGTTGAACACCTTAATGTAATTAATTTACCAGTGGGCTGATATGAATACAGAAGACTGATTTTTAAATCCTTTCTTCTTGGTTTGGGAGACAGGGCTTGAATATGACCTCCAGGGAAATATCTCATACTGTGCTACAGTCAGTCTTCATCTCACTTCCTGCTCTGTTTAAAGCTCAGTACAGTATTGTCCTACTCCAACAAACACTTTAAGCTTCCTTCTTTATGCTCAGTTTATGTCCCATGTGGGAATACAGCCCCGACAGGTTTTGTTCCAGGGGACAGGCACAGCAGAGACATGCAGGCCAGACACCGCCCAGGTGGGAGACACCAAGCGTGTACGTGCCTATCGCCCCGTGCCATGTCCAGGAGCACACATCAGACAGCCCGCACAGATGGGGGGGAAACCAGACTACCAGAATTGGGGTTTACAGAGGATACTCTGCTGAGGTCAGGTCTGCCAGCAGGAGATGGTAAATACTTTTCCCTGTGACTAGGGCACCCCTAGTCACATTGCAACCATCTTCCCCAAAACTCTTTCTCCCAGGCAGGTGCCTTCATCCGATCTCTCAAGGTGCTGGTGATGGCAAACATATTTGCACAATACCTTAATCACTAGCTCTAAACCGCAGATCGCTTGGAAGGAAATGGTTGTCTTTCCAAAGCTGTTGTAGCTAAGCAGACTTGGAAGGGACCTAAGACCAAATCAGCCAAAGAGATAGAGCACAAGAGAAAGCATGTTTCTGCAGTCCAGTGCCTGGGAGAAACTCACAGATTTTGACCTCTGCTCCTAGGACTGTTTCTGTACTTGCCATTAAACAATCATTAGGTTTGGTGCTGATGGGGAAAGAGTTAAGTGAAAGCAGACAAGGCTGACAAGGACAGAAATAGGAAGAACGAAACAATGTAGGGCTCGTATGTGCATGTTCGTGGAGGGGCGGGGGGGGTGTTATTACCTGTTCTGGAACTGGTGTGGTGCTATTGGAAGCCCAAGGCAGAATGGAGGGGCTTTGTATCTTTGAACAGGGGCTCAGTAGGGCGAGCTGGCTGTGTAACGCAAATTAAATTAAAACATAGGTGAAGATTTTTTTCCTACTAATGACTTGGTCAGTTGTTAGGTGACCAGCTAGTGGGGAAGTGGGGAAGAGGGAGAAGGGGAGGGATAAGGCATTACCTTACAGACCTAGAGATACGTCCTGTTGAGTGGAGCTTAGTATTGCATATGCCTCTCACTCAAAATGTGAACTGCAGACCAGATTAGATCAGGGAATGTTAGCCACGTCCAGTGCAAAATATGTTTTGTTTTGTTTGGTTTCTTTTAAAACAGAGAGAGGGAGCATAAGTTCAGGGAGGTAAGTGAAAGTTCAGTGAGATTTCTCCACATTCATGAAACCTGAGTTCATAGTCAAGTTATTGAGTCACATACAGATGAGGATCTTGACTGGTCAGTTAAAAAAAAACAAAACAAAAAAAACAAAACAAAACAAAACAAAACAAAAAACAAAAACAACAAAAAAAACCCACAAAAAAACCCAACCAAACAAACAACAAAAACACAAAAAACAACTTCTTCCTCCTGTAAGTGCCTTGATGTTCAGTAGGTGTGGCTGAGTGAAGACAGACCAATACCAACAGCTGCATGGAATCTTTCCATGACTGAAAGGTGAATAATTAACTCTCTTACAACTGCAGCCGCTCAGGGGAAGGTGAGTCACTAGTCCAATTTAGAGTTATGTTATCTTGTAATGAACAATGAGAGGGAAATCTGTGCGTGTCCTGACAGTTCTAGTGAGACACTGATGATCTGTGCCCCAAAAACCTCAGGAAGGGAGTTGATCAAAATGCACCTCTAAGAAAATAACTGATTTTGTACATACAACTCAACAGTGTTTCAAGAAGATAATTTTTTTTCTAGGCATATGAAATTTCCTGAGTATGATGCTGAGGCTTAGACAAGAAGGAAAAGAATGTGTCAGTTTTAACTGGCAACATTGTGCCAGTAACTAAAATCAGATACAATCAGGGTGGGAATTAACTTATTTTTCTGCATCCAGTCATGCTCATACTGTAGCCTCTGGACTCTTGGGATGAAGGAAGGGGTCCACAAAAGGCAAATATGAAAAATAAGCCTGCTGTTAGGTGATTTAAAAACCAACTAATAGATTTTTTTCTGAAGGGTTTGAATGTCCACTGCAAAATCTCCAGCAGTCTGCAAATACGGAAAGCTTAAAGGCTGGTCTAAACTTGACAAATCTTTGCATATATTAACAGCAGCCATATGAGAAAGGCAGCATAAATTGCTCTTCCTCATATGTAGGGAAAGAAGACTGGAGACCTTGGCTCCTGCTCCTGCACAAGGCAGTGCCCTTGCTGCTTCTTCTGGGGCTGCAGCGTCTTTGTTAAGATTTTTAGGGCTCTGCAGAGGACTAAGGTTCAAGAAGTGGCTGGTAGACAATACCCACAGATTGTTCTTTACTAAACCTTGCAAAAGACAAGTGACGCTGTGCCTTCTCCTCCCTCCAACTAAAATGTTGATACATCTGATATAACTGTTCTCAGTTGGGGGGGGTGGGGTGTTCAGGACTAATTAGCTCCACAGCGTGACAGCCATAGAGGGACATCAGCCTCATTTGTCATGTCAATATATCATGCAGTCATGTTCTGATGGAAGGAGCACCTCTTGGGTTTTTTCTTTCCTCCAGCCAGTTTAGAAGTAGCATTGAGTGACTCGTCAGGGAGGTGTGTTTGTGTGTACTCAGCGAGAAATGAAGCCAGCTCCCTGTGCAAGAGGAAGCAAGTGACCCGACTGAATGAATGAGGGGTTTCTTAGAGTTTTGGGAGGGGTTAAAAGAACAAAACTTGCACAGACTGGTTTAACTGTGCTGATTTCCAAGGAGCCATGCCCCCTCCATTATCTCAGTACAGAGTGTTTGCAATCAGTACAAAATGAAATACATAATTCCATAGGAAAATGAAAGAAAGGAACATAAACAACAATAGTCTGAATCAAAGCTGCTCATCAGATCTTAACCCTCATTAGTGGGTATTAATTTTGATGACTGTGTTGCTGGCTAACTAACAACTATAAAAGCGAAAAATTTCCCACATGCTCAACAGGCTGTCACTGGGCATATTTTAATCATTGCTTTGTCATTGTCATATTTTCAGTTCATTACTGCAGAAGGTCTAGATGTGCTGCAGAAATCCTGTGATCGGTTGTAATGTTTTGTCTGTGAAAATGAGAGATTAGCCAGTTCTTAGAAATGGAGGCCAGGATGCTAGAGAGTGATTGAAGAAAAAACAAAAACTTTCCATTTTAGAGTAGAGTAGACCAGAGTGCAGAGGACTTTCAGGATAAATATGCATCTTAGCAGGTTTCAGAAGGGTAAAGCAAGATAACTCTGAGAAGCTTTTGCTGTTTTTTTATTTTGAGGAGGAAGGGAGGAAGGGAGGAAGGGAGGGAGGGAGGGAGGGAGGGAGGAAGGAAGAAAGGAAGGAAGGAAGGAAGGAAGGAAGGAAGGAAGGAAGGAAGGAAGGAAGGAAGGAAATGTACTGGAAGATCAAAGAGAGCCCAGCAAATCCAATCCAAGTCCCACCATTGTATAAAATGAAGTTCTAAGCCTTGGATATAGATTTGTTCTGTTTGATCATAAATATAGAGCGGAAAGCAACACACGTCTGAAGGCTCTACAGAGCAATGAAATAATCATGTCAGCTTATTCACTCCAAAAATACCTCCAAATGGGACAGCCAAGCAAGGTCTTTGTTTAGAATTGTCCCACTCACTTGTCCAAGCTGGAGTTCGACCCCTGAGGAAGTCCAGCCACGCTGCTTGTAACATGCTCTTACTTCAACTGATATTTCAATGACTTGTTTTCTCCCTGCAATTCAGACAGTATTTTTTTTAGCCTTGACAGAATGGCTAGACTAGGTAATCCACGCAAACAGCTGCTGCATGCAATGTGATCTTTTCCCCAAACCTTTTTAACAGAGACTTCTGAACTGTTCCTTAGTTTTGGATATGTTGGAAATATCCAGAAGCTAAAATCTCTCAATATGAACGTAATTGACACATCAACTGTCTGACCATACTTCTTTTAGATTAAGAAGTGGCCCAAAAAGATTAACAGGAGCTTCATGTTCACAAAACCACTCCCTAATCAGAAAGCATTCATCAGGAAAATACCTCTGCTTCAAACCACTTTCACAGAGGATTTGCTTCTTGAATATCAGTGTTCTTGTCTGTAGTGAGAAGAAAGATGCTACTCATTTTTGTAACATGAGCTTTGCAAACTTTCAAACTTCATCAAAGATAACATAATCCGGATTTTTCATTGTGATGAATTTTATAACTTGCAATTATTTTGTTCTTTGTCGATCATAGGCATTTCTGTCTAACAGAACCCCTATATGAGCCCAAGAAATATTAAAGTAAGTGTTACAAGTTTTGAAGATATAAAATAACATTAATGGATCCAAGGAGATTTGAAAAATGAACAGGAGAAAAGAAATAAAGGGTCAGTCTTTAGAGAGGCCTATGAATATAAGGGAAAACACATTCAGAGGAGGGGAGGAATTTGGAAAACAGTCATTTTAAGGAAGTCAAGAGGTGAGCATGGACAGAAAGTTAGATATGCATTAGCAACATGATATAGCGTCCAAAAAGGTATTGCAGCTGTGAATTGCATAGGCAAGGGTAACATCCTCGGTGGGCAGAATGGCAAAGGTCTTTTTCTGAACATTGCGGATATTACTCCATCCACAACACTCCACTACATTTTAGGAACTTATGTCCTGAAAAAAAAAATCAGTGTATTGGAGTGCATTGAGGGAACAATAAAAAGGAGTAGGAGTGTGGAGAATTGATTTTAATAGGTAAGATTAAGTACTAAATCTGTCAAATTTGGTTAACTGGAAAAAAAGACTACATGGATAAATATTTAAAAGGTGTCTTATAGGAAAGGAATTATTTTAGGACAACCAAAATGCTGAGAAAAGGAAAGGAGGATGAATGTGAGAATGAGATGTATCAGACTGTGAAATGGTCCCCTGCGGGAAGAGAGAAAAACCATTCTCCTAGTGAGAATGACTTTAAATGAGATTGGATATTATCTTAGTGACCAAAGGGGCAGCTGGGAATATCAACTATTTTTGAGATTTTTTAGGCAAGGATCCAAATAAAAAAAATTTATGAAGGCTGAGCCACACATCCTTTCGTTTTCTGGATAAGATCTGCCAGCTAGTGGAGTCTCTTTCAGTGGTCCGCTGTTGCTGGCCACATTGTGAGTTAATTAGGAAGGAGGTGTACGGCTGAATGCTTTGCCGCCTAAACCTCTACCTTCCCAGCATCCCTAAATAAAAGCAATGAGTACCGCTGTTGCATGGCAATAGCATTACTTTGCACTATGTATTTCCACATCCTGTGGTCTCCCAGGCAGTCTGCCTACTGCAAGTACAACCCCTCAAGGAAACTGGAGAGTCAGAACAGCCTGGGTAATGCCAGTAAACTAAACCTTTAGGCATTTCTTTGCTTTGATCCAGAGAAATTCATCTGCTGTGCTGTTTGTACCCTCAGAACAAATGGCAGTCTTGGGAACTAGCATGGATATTTAGAGATGGTATTTAAATAACATTACCTGGGAAATTCCCACTGCTTGAGAAAAGACCAACTAAAACAAGAGTTTTCTTTCCCAGAAGGCTGAGACAGGCATAATGAGGATTAGCAGGAATAATTGATATCATTTCTGTATCCTAGAGGATCATGAGTCATCTTCCCCGTCACGTCCTCCCTGTTCTTAGTACTGATGAGAGTGAAAATATTGCTGTGAAGTGTAAAGTGGCAATATAAACATACTGTGTGATACAAGCAACTGATTGCAAACAAATAACTTCATTAAGCCGTGTCCATAATAATTCCTCACTTTTATATTTCACTTTTCATCTGCAGATCTCAAAGTGCTGTACAGATGGAAAAAGTCGGGAGGTAAAATGGCTTGTTTGAGGTCATTCAGGTAGACAACGGCAGCTCTGGGAATAAACTACGCTGCAGTGCCTCGCTTTGCATTATAAATGTCCCTCCTGTGCAGTCCTGGAAAAGATCACAGAATCGAGCCTTTGGAGAGGGAGAGTGTGTAGCTGGAGCTGAAATAAGCCTGAGCCTGATCATAAGACCACTGTGAATTAGAATAGGCCAAATTCCACCCTAATGTGCAATCTCTCTTAAAATCAACTGGAGATTTATATTTAAGTATTTCCAAGGTTTTCCTTCCCATGGTGTCTGAGTACCAGCAAAATTACATCACACTAAAACAATCTCTGAGGATGATTCCTTACCACTTTTTCCTATTAGCCCCAAGAGCCAGTATAGATTGTTTTATTTTTATCACTTCTTTTTTTTTTTTAATTACACATAAACACTGGGCCTAATTCACTAATCATGGTGGAAAATGGAGGAAAGGATTATTTGCTGCCTAAAACTACAGTAGTGCCATGATACCTCAGGCCTAGTAAGTACAAAAAACAGCATGAAAAGATTTCAGTTTTGACGACATATATAATAAAAAAAAAGTGTGGAAAAAAAATTCCACAGGCATCTGACATCCACAGTTCATGATAAGAGAAGCTAGGCAGACAACATCCACTAACACTTCATGTGATTAAAACAATAAAGGACAGACTATGAGAGGAATAGAAACATAGATATATATCATAAATTCCAAAATTATAAATCCCATTATGCCTGAAATTTGGAAGGTAGAATACATCCTACAGATTCCTGGAAGGGCAAAAAATGCACTGGTCCTGAAGCCACAAGTCTAGAGTTCCTTGCTGGCTGAGTTGCAGGCTCCCTCTGTAATCTTGGGCATATTGCTTTACTTCTGTTTCCTCTCCTACATTGTGGGTTTTTGTGGGTGTGCCTACATTGCAGTCAAAGTGCAATATCAAAGCTTGTCAGCCCAACTGAACTGGCTTTGAGTTAGCTTATATACTGTTAGCAATGCAACCATAGTGTGGAGTTGGGTATGGACTAAATTCTTAAGGGTGGATAATGAAATTTGGGAATAATAGAATCTGAACACTATCAGAGGAATCCCATTCGTCTAGATTTCACATTATTATTTATTTTCTTTCAGAATACTTTTTTTTTTAAAAAAAAAACAACATATTTTCTGATTAACAGTATTTGCTGAGCCAGGGGGAAAAAAAAGAAAATATGATGATTGAAGTTTTAGCCACATGCTTCACATTAATGTGAGAGCACTGCTCTGGGATACAGATCTTAAGAATGGGAGATCTGTTACTGAATTGTGTCCAAATCATATTGTAACTAGGGTATGAAATGAGATGAGTTAATCTTCCACAGGGGTAAGACCAGCTGAGAAAAAGTGTGTTTCAAAACTGTGAAGACATTTTAAAGGAAAGTTGCTTATTGTTATGTCAAAGTCTGCCCAGCTGGTAAATATAATTTTACTAGGCTGTAATTATATACATTTTGAGAAAACATTCATATATTGTGGAGGAAAAAAAGTATCTACTTTTTTTATGAAAACATAGCAGCAATATAACTTAGAGCTGTACATCAGTGTCAAAAGCAATAACACAATCTGGTATGGCACTTCTCCCCCACCCAGCTAAATGGCTCTTATGTACTCTTAAAAACAGCATGATAGTTAAAACACAAATAATGGGTATTAGATGGAAATGATAGTTGCAAAGTACAAACACATGTAAGAGAGCTGCTTTAGAAAGTATAGTGAGAGACAGGGTAAGAGGCAAAACTTTATTAATGTCAGAAACATACAGTGAAATATTTAGTGCACACATGTTTGGGATAAGAGCTGGGATGAGGAGCCAGATGCTCAGCTGGTGAATGTTGATGCAGCTCTGTTTAAATCACTGGGACTATGCTGATTTACATCATCTATAGATTTTGCAGCTGGTTTCGATATGTATACAAACTTTAAAAGTTATCTGGACTTACCTGCCCTGTACTCTCTGGAAACAAGTCTGGAAGTCTGGTGGGTAAGGATTCTCAAGGAGATCTCTTGCGTTCCTGTGGGCTAGAAACATAGTAAAGACAAGTATTATTGTGGTTAGGACAGTATTTCCACATTTTCCTAGCCCCGTGGGAAATCAAAATGCACATTACAAGCGAATAATTAACCTAGCTTTGTAAGCCTTCAAGAAGCATTCGTTCTTGTATGATTCAAGCTGTATTTTATATGAATCAGTGTTCCCCTCCCTACTTAAATGTAGACACATTATTTCTGTGGTCTGGAAGACGAGATCAGATTTCACCCATAATGATTTTAGCTGCCACACAGCTCATCAAAATTGTAATTATAAATACCAATGTTTTTCTTTTTCTGGAATGTAAACTGCATCATACAAGATCCTGCCAAAAGATGCAAAATTAGCACTGCAATGGATATACTTGTGCAACCTCCAGGGAAGGACAATTAGGGAATGAGGAATAAGAGGAGAGAGGGAGTTGTCACTGCCCAAATGACCAAAAGTCTAAATCATCTTTATATCCATCTCCTGCACTGAGAGCTTTCAATTCTGCAAAGCCTTTGCACAAAGAAATCATGCGTCAGCCTTAGAGAAGTAATACTGGTTTGCACGTAGCAAGTTTTGAGTTGATTAACAATTGCCCAGTAATGTTCATTGGTGTAATGAGTGCAGTGGGAAAAAAATGCCAGATTTTGCTTCTCTCTTTTTCTTTCTTCCTTAAACAGCATGTTACTAGTGTGTCCCTACAGACCTTCTGCATCAAATGGGTCAGGCTAGAGTTAGGACAGCTATCTAAATTCACTTAGAGGCTGTCTGTCAACAAGAAGCAGTTGTCATGTTTCTCTCCTGTTTACATTCTACCTGTACTGGCTTGTATTAGAATTAAATCTCCACTGAATCTATGACAGGTGTAGCAAACATACTGTAAATAATACCAGACTCCTTAGCACTCTCACTAGAGATGGAGGAGAGATAGGGGAAGCATGAGCGGATCAGACAGACATACCTGGAAGTGCAGCGCTATTGATCCTGCCTCCAGCTTAGGGCTGGTCCAGGGATGGCTCAGTTCCTCATTCCATTCTGTGTGGAAATCAAATATACATTTCCCATCTGTTCTTTTTGAAGCAGTAGCTTTACTTTGACAGTGCTTTGAACCGTCTCACAATCTGCATGAAAAATTCCACAGTGTGCTCTGTTTAATCATGCTCAGAGATTTTTGGGAAATAGCTCTGATTAGTTCCAATATCATTAGGAATGGTAGGGCTATGCTTTTACATGTAGAATATATAACTTTTCCAGATGCACAGACCTTCATAAAATGACCAACTACGACATCGATAGGCAAGGCAAGAGAATGGGAAAGAATATTTATAAAGATTTTAGCCTCTAGAAAAATAAAGATGTCTGTGAGTCCTCAACTCAGCTGCTCAGTTTTCAGCCCACACGGGACACAGACTTGCAGGACACAGTTCTGGAAAGTTTTAGCACCAGCTGAAAGGCTATGAGGACTTTGATTTACTCACACTGTAGCTAATGGAAATTAGAGGCATGGGACACAGTTTGTTGCATTTTAGGAAGAAGAAGTCTCAACTACAATTTGTCTAAAGACTTCAGATTCTCACCAAAAGTATTTGTGTAATGTCTGGCTAGCCAAGTAGTTTCAGATGTTAATTGAATTCAGCAGCTCTATTAATGCAATCAGAAGGTAAAATAGTACGGATGCAAGGGTTCAAATATATTGTATAAACTCAGTAAACAGAGGACTCAAATTATTGATTATGAAATAAAGTTATGTTTATCGCTACGATTTTACCCCTTGCTCCTTATGATGCCTGTACGAGCCAGACTGCGGAAATCCAACCAGCAGTTCCATTATGTGGATTTTATCTACACCGCAGAGGGTTTTGTTTGGTTTTTGTTTTAAATAATTGGATGCTATTAAGTTGGTTGTAAAAAAAAATGGTAATTTGTCTATTAAAAGGCACTGAATGTTTTTTCCCTCCAAATCAAAATAATTATAGGAAACTGTGAATATTTTGTGTGTCTGCCTGCTTTCCTTTCATAAGCAGTCATTTAAAACATAGAAGCTCTATGTGGTAATTCTGGAACACATTTAATATGCTGCTACATAAACTCGTGAGTGGCAAAACAAATCAGTGTGGCCTACACAGATTAAAATGGGTTCACTGATAAGCATTAAACAACAACTGTAATCAGAGAATCACTGTTCCTTCTGAAGTCAGTCTATAGTCTGTTCTTTTTTCCTCTCTCATTAGACATCTTCTCTCATTAACCTGAAGTGAAACATAACATTCCTAACGTTAGAATTTACAGCCCATGCAAATATTGGAGTAGTGATAAATGACAAAAAGAGAGGAGTCACTGATGCAAATAAATTCTGGATTATTTGGTGCTGCATGGGCTAGAAAACTGTATGTATACAGCCAAATACAAAATCATGCATGTATGAAAAAAGAATGCAGGCCAGATTTAAAGGAGATGGAGACTCCAGTTGGGCGAGCAACAACTTAGAAAAGACACTATGTGATCTTGGAAGAAAATCAGCTGTTGGGACAGACAGCATCATCCAAGTTACCTGCCTGGGCAGGCTGCATACCTTTTGTGTATGACAGAAAAGAACAGCTACTACAGCAGCCTTACCTGCCGAACAGCTGGGACGAGCGTGCACGTGCATAGTGAGTAGTCTGGGACAAGCAGACACAGCGCTTGGAGGTTGGGGCAGCGCTGGGCAGAGCTGCGAGGCACTCGCACCTGGCGGCATTAAGCTGCTGCTGTCCATGTGTCTCCCTGATTAAGGTCTGGCTGTGTGCCCTGTACCAAACGGCTGCATGCCTTCAGGGCCACCTGGAGAGGTGGCACTGGGGAACATGCTGCCCTCCTGCCACTGCAACTTGCCCAGCCTACAATTAGCTCTGAAGTTGCTCCAGAGAAAGTACTGGAGGGCCACAAACTGAAGTTATCTCCCAAGGTTGCAGCCACCCCACAAACCACAGGCTGAGCTCTTCCACAATACCAGAAGTAGTAATTTAACCCTTGCATATATTACTAAAGGAATCTCCAGCAGGAAGTTGTTTTATTTCTTCTGAAATGAGTGTGCCTTGTTTTTGGAATATTAAGCAGGACTTATATCACCTAACTTAGGCCATCTACATCAAATTATTCACCTTGGGTTTTCTTACAGCAATGAGTGAGAAATAGGCATTTTTATGGTGTGATTAATTTAGGGCAGACTTCTGAAATCTATCAGATGAATTCCACCCTGAACATGACTGTCTCTCTTCAGTGATGTATAGGGACCTTGAGTGAGTAGTTCACATTCGGTCGGTTTGCTCCCACCCACCGTGTCTTTTCCAGTGCAGTCTTTTCCAGTGTACACAATTCTGAAGAAGATGGATATTTCACAGAAGATTGCAGAAAGAACTATGAGAATGAACAGGTAATTGGGAAATTTACACTATATTGAGGGAGTGTAGGAGCCCACACTGTTCTTCTTAACCAAAAGAAAATTAAGAGTCAATGTGATCATATTCTGTAAATCCATAACACACCACCAACCATTAGCCCTTCAGTTTAATAGACACCACTGTAAGAGGCTGCAATAGAAAAAAGAAATTCAGAATAGAAACAAGTTACACACTCTTAACAGTGAAGCCAATTAAAAAGGCAACAGTTAAGCAAACTAAATCAAATATTAACATCATATCTTTCTGCATCACATAAAACAAGGAAGACAACAGGAAAAAACACAAGTTAAATAAGAGCTAAGTGCTGCGCAGGGAAAAATGATACTATTATATATCACCACCTGGGAAATTCTAAGTCAAATCTCAATGAGCTCAGCTCACAGTTTTTGGAAGTTTACCTGCTGGACTTCTTTTCTAATACTGAAAGAGCATTTTTACTGTTCTGGAAATAAAAGCCTTGTCCAGAGGTGTGAGCCCAAGTCAATGAGCCAGAAACACTTTGTGTCTAATCCAGTTTTGACTCTAACTCCTTCTGTTGCCTTGGGCAAGTCACTTAAACCCTAAGCTAAGAACATTAAAAATTTAAGAGCTATATTCTTGCAAAGTATTTTTATTTTCAAAAACCTAATCTGTCAAAACCCATCAGTACAAGCAGTACAGAGAAGAAGTCCAGCCTTGCAAGACTGTAAGGAATGTTGGGAAGTCACAAGCAATGGCAAAGCCAGAGTACATGAACTGGAAAAGGGGGTTTTGAATCAATCTAAGCAGGCTGGGACTTATACTTTAACTCATTAAGTTTTACTCACCTGCTACAAGATCAGATATTTGCTCAGCAGAGTACATAGTCAAGGTTTGTGTAATGAGGGGAAAAATCCTACAGCATGTGGTTGTCATTCCAATTGGATGAAACATAAAAATTATAAGCCTGCCATGGGTACACCAAAAAAGTGGAACAAAGACTGACTCTTGAAAGCTTTAATATTCTCCCACCAGGAAAGAATTAGAAAGAGTTGAGCTAGATCAAACATAATAATCTAAATTCTGCTCCTGATTACATGCATGTAAATCTGAAATAATATAACATAAAGACTTATTTGGGACTTAAATTGGTGTCTCTGTGAGCCTGAATTTTGGCCAGCTTTTATTTCAGCTGGGAAGAAGAAAACAGGTTTATAAAATCTGAGCAGGCTACAGTTTATCTGCCTTTAAAAAGACACACACTGTGTGCAAGCCGGTAACAGACTTCCAGCTGCACAGAGATGCTGAATTCTACTGAATAACATATATTGACAACAGCATATAGTCTGGTAGCTGGAGAACAGCGTATTATGTTTTCCTGTCTCTGTATCAGTGCCAATTCAAAGGCGTCTGGGCAAGCTGATAATACATTGAGATTGTGCTGAGCTTTATGAAAGGACATATTTCTCTCAGAATACAGCTAGCAGAAGCAGCTAGGTTAGTGATATGGAACTAGGAGGGTGTCGTTTTCATGGCCAGCTTCAAGATTCTTGTCTGACCATGGGCGAATCCCCAGGATTCACCTTCATCTCATCCAACTCATGTCACTTAACAGAGTCTTCCCTGGAGTCCAGCTGCCCTACGCCCCTCAGAGGGGTAGAAAGACAGGCTGTCCTGGATGCTGATAAACCTCAGGTACATCTCAAGCACCTTCTGGCAATGCCTGACTTTCCCTCCTGAGTAGAGGCCATCCTCACAAGGGCTGAGTTTCTGACTTAGGTACTATAAATGGCATAAAAGCAGGGTAAATCCTCCCTGGGCTGCTGGCTGATTTGATTGCTCAGCTGTACAATGGAAATAATAGGATCTGACAAGGGAAATGTGAAGATACGACAGACACTGTGAGGAGCTCAAATGTTATGATAATAGATGTTGTACATGACCTTAAAGTAGATAAATATGAAACGAATTACTCACATATCTTTCATTAGTCCATCACAGAACCATTCTGATTCCAGCACAGCTGCAATGACCTACGCTTTTTTCAGCTGTTCCCTCTCTTTTTTTTGCTTCTTATCTTTTGTTTGCATTTAATGTGTTTTAGGGATAACTTTTTGCTAAAGATGTATTATTCAAGAGTAATAAATAAAAACTGTAATAACAGTTTCTTTCCAATGAACCCCAGGAAATGTTCAGGTTTCCCTCTCCCCATTTTAAAACCTCCACCCTAAGAGTATACACAGCACATGTGAAGAACGTCTGGATAATGAGTAATTCTGAGTCATGAATAATGCTTCCAGATTTGCAAATTTGGCAGCGATGAGTAGGATTCCCTGTTCGTACTGTGTCCAGTCCTTTCCTTCAGCTTTTTCCCCTCAGAGGCCCTGATTCTATAGACATATTTAGCAAGTAAGTCCTTTCGTCTATGTGAAGCTGTACTGATATCAAAGGATCCACTCCAGGAAGCTGGGCAACTTGCTCACCACTGCAGGATAAGAAGCTTTTGCCTTCTTCTTCAGTATTCCAGCTGCTAAAACACAAACAGATGCCTAAGTGCCTAATCCCTACTGAAACCAATGAGGGAGAAGTGCTCAGGCAAGTAGTTAGGTGCACAAATGGTGTTAAAAACGAATCCTTTCATTCCTTGAGATGTGGCCGCCTGTACCCTTCCATGCCCCACCGAGGCTGTCTCCGCCTCACACGTGCCATGGGGTGCGGGCTCCTATCGAGCTGTTTGTGCTGGCCTGTACAGTGGTCCAGACGACCAATGGCTCAGTGGCTTGGAAGCAGCATTTCCATCAGTGCTTTCATTCAGGCTTCTCCAGAATTTGGTTTATGAATATAAACCATTGCTGCTTTTTATGAAATAAACTAGCAGTCTCAGCCCACTTTTCATAAGATCATACTACAAAGCCATCCGTAACATTTGCTGATATGGAGAGAATACACTCTTTTCAGTCACATCGTATGATTTGCACAGGAAGATGTGTCCTTGCTGGCAGTTTCAGCCGAGGGGCCACACCACAGATTCATGGCAAGCATAGGGTGAATGAAGTAATGCCTAAATCCAGCTCCTTCAAGTCAAGGCTCACACATACTGGTGAGGAAAGTATAGAAAGATTTGCAGTGCTACAGTTTGTAAGTGTGTGAATGCACAGAAAATGCATTTTCTATCAAATGTCCAGAGCAGCAGCCACAAGTACTTTAACAGTCAGTCAGCTAAAGATTGCATAGACTCAAATATCAGCATTGGTTTTGGTGAGGTAGATCTTTAACTGGGGAAAGGCAGCTCTACTGCCTTTCAGGGTCACTGTGTATTTGGCCTTTGCTAAAGGAAAATCCGTAATCTTACAGGTGTGGGCAGTTCTTGCTCCAGGAGAAAAGTTATCTGCTACTCATTCATTGATGCTAAGAGCATTTGATTTCCCTCATATGATGACTAACCTCCCATCCAGTTGTCTGACAAGACCAGTTCCCCCCATTCCCGTCCACGTGCTGCCTGATGACACAGGGATGCTCTTTCCTGCCACCTCAACTCCCGTGTGGACAACAGGCAACAGAGCAGCAACCTGATGCCCTTGGTCTCTCCACACAATGTGCCCTATTCCAACAGGAAAGAAACTACAAAAAACTGCATAACAAAAAAACTGCAGCCAAGCAATGTCTGTTCCTCTGGTCTCCATTTCAGTCAACAGCAGGGAAAAAGCATATTTAGATTGTGAAAGAAAGATCCCTCACTACTAATTTTAATACTATAATTGTATTCCTCTGTTGAAGTAAAATACTTGATGGCTCCTAAGTACTGTAAATCTCAGCAAAATAATACAGAAAGCAGATATACTTTGTATGTGTTTCAGTTATTAACTATTTCCTTCAGACTGAGAACTACAGGGTCAATGCAAGGTCAAGTCATAGCTGAGTCAGTCTGTTCGTATGACACAGCAGCCCGTGTATCTGTTAAAAGACAGTAGCCAGGGAAAAGGGGCTCAGCCTTCATTCCTTACTCACTGGCTACAGCATTTAAAATATGCAATACCTATCTATCTACAGCAGTGAGAGCTGCATCATAAGGGGTGGACACACAGGAATGTTTTGCCCTAATTAAGAATTTTCCAGATCCAAATCTGGAGGTTGGGTGAGCACATCTGGGTGTTCTCCATAAGGGACTTCATGTTCCAGGGCAGATCAAAGGCAGCAGACAGTATGACAACATGACACATTGCGTGCCATACAGTGCGGGGAAGGGCTCTCCCCATCAGAGAGCCTGTGGTGGTGTGCCTATCACTGTCACCACCCTTACCTCCAAGAGAGGGGTTGGAAAAGCTATGTCATTTGAATCATGTGCACTGTAGCTTTTAAGCTTGTCAGCTCATAAAATGGCACTGCTGAACTCAGCTGAGGGATTCCCACATCTGTTTTCTTCATTAAGAAAATAAAGCAATAAATAATTAAATAAATAGTTCAGAAAATTATAAAAAACCAATACTAAACAGGAATGGAGATTTTTTTGAAAAGTACCATTAAAAGTTTGCCGTTTGTGACTCAGTGATAGTGATGCAATGTGTCACACCAAAATACCACAAAAGTAGTGTTTGTTCCCAGATGTATTCAAGTTGTTAGCACTAGATGGGATTCAGTGATAAGTGCCTGGCTTAGGAATTGGCTGTGTCTTAGTCACCCAGTTCCAGGAGGGGTGATCCTGTCCTTCTAAAATAACTGCCCACATTTCCATAAAATCAATGGAGAAAAGTTGGGGTCTTGAAGACACCTTGTAAGAGATTCAGTCCAACTAAATTAGCTGTCTGTGTCTCCACTGATTCTGTAGCAACCGTAAGCATGTGGTCTCATGGGAGCTGTTTTCAGCCAGAAGAAAGGCCATCAGGAAGGTCCTGGGCCCTGGTCAGTCTGAGAGGTTTGGTCACAGCTCCCATGGCTCAGGTAAGTCATTTACCCAGCAGGTTCAAGCATGCACTCCCCAGCTTTCGAAAAATGCAAAAGTAAATGGGCTAAAAGGACGAATGGCTCTACCCTCAGAGGGGAGAGTGGGGATGTACAAAAATAAAACAGAAGAGTCCAGCTAGGAGTAAATATCAAAAGCTTTGGTCCGTTCTTAAATTTGAATTAGAGCCTTATAGCTCGATCTTCTTCTGGCCCCATATGTGTACATTTTCAATTTTGAAAAAAGAGCACTGCACCTGAATTACTATCTATTCAAATGGTTCACATCTTGTCAGGATCAGGAGAGCATGAGAACAACCTCCTAAGCAAGAGGTCGCTTTCTGAAGATGATACTTTTTGAAATCAACCACAAAGCCATGACAAATTACCAAACTTCTTCAGTTACTTAGCAGAAACATAGGCAGCTTCCCCACTGCAGCCTATACAGCAGTGGAGCTAGAGCAAGACATGGGCACTTATGTCCTTAGTATATCTGTAAGCAGATGTGGACAACTGAAGTTAAGCACCTGGGAAACTTGCAGACCAGTCAGGGAGAAGTTTATTAGATTCATGCAACTCAACAGTGACGGAAAAACACAGTGATTGTTATATTATCTGCAACATAGGCAGATTTTAGCTATGTCCCAGTTTGAATGGGATTTTGCATGCTACCTTCTTGTTATTGTTTATGTATACGAAAATAACATTTAATTAATTTATATATTGTTATTAACTAATTGCATTTCCAACCATATCAGAGATGACGACACTATCTTGGTAAACACTACACAAATAGCATTACCCACTTTGGAGTAAAGTTTTTTGTTTAATTTTAGGGTGAATTATTCTTAAATTCTTTTAGAATTTCGAACATTTTATTCACTTATCTTTCTATGGGTAAGATCTTCAGCAGGAGCTGCTTAACTGGGACACATTGGAAGTTTATAGTCTTTCATACTTCTTTCTCTCGATAAAATGGTGGGTTTTTCCTCCCCAATGGCATCTAATATTGTGTCCATATATTTCTAGAGTTCCATTAATTAGGTCTGTATTGTATTACTGTTTTCAATGCTTAGGGCTGATTCTTTTGCTATTACTAGTGTTGGATGTCACCTTACTTCATGACCAATAGAGATGCTTTAGGAGTGATGCTCAACTAAATATGAGAAATCTCAAAATTCGCCCCTAAAATTTTTAAAGTAACATGAAAACCAGACAGTTACCGTGAAATGACCTGAGAACCATACAACAGTACTGAGTAAGGATAGATCAGACTATGAATATTCAAAAACCTTGACACCTCCTGCTGTAACTTAGATAGAAATCATGTTTAAAATCATCCCACCAAATCAAATTGTGCAGTTGTGATTTTCTTGTTAGAACCACTGGATCTGTAAAATGTTCACAAAACCTCCAGGCAGCAAGGATGTAGTTTCCTGAACTAAAGGCCCAGAATTCAGAGGATCTCTACCACAAAAATCACAGTCTTTTAGATCAGTTCCCCTGATCACTGTTCTTGATTTTCACCTAGAAACTGTCTTAAAATGAGTTGGTCATATGAATTTTAATTAAGAACTATTAATAAAAATTCAATTTATTTCACACTAGGCTTGTGCTTTAACTCAAAACTTGTACACTACAAGCAGGTAAAAACATTTAGATCAATCCATCGTGAAACTGAAAAACTGGCAGATTTATCACTGCTCTAACCACAAGTCTTGATAATAGAAGAAATAGCAGCTTATTTGTCTCTCATCACTAAAGTGGCTCTCTAAATTATCTGCCATCATTTCATTGTGTTTGTCTCACACACAGTGATGACTGAACCATATTTTATCTCGACAGGTGTACTAAGTGGAGAACCAAACAATTGTGGTACCACGGATGCCCAGTGATATTAGAACTTCTGATCATATATTTGGTGTCTCTCTTAATTTTAGATAAAACTCTTTATTAGTGCTTGGAACACAAAAGGTGAGGTAGCAGAAATGGACTCAGGAAACAGCCTTAGCAGCAACAAAAAGGACAGCATAACTGAACCGCTGTCCCGTGCCTTACACTGTGTTATGCTGTATAGAACTGGATTGGGTATGTTGTTTGGAGTTTACTAAGGTAACACACAAATATTTTCCATGCTGTTCTTTCAGCTCTTTTTCGGAAAGAAGAAACAGGATAAAGTCTGGATAAAGGAAGAACAAATAAAAGAAAAGGTTCTTATGATTATAGTCTTCTTAAAGCACTTTGTTTATTTTTTTCTTTGTATAGAAAGGCTGGCTAGGTATTTTAAACAGCAGTGATAATTCCTTTAAATCCTCGAGATCTTCAGGAACTTTCTGTGTTTTGAGACACAGATCCATCTCCTATATGGGAGGAATTAGGGTGAAGTTATAATAACAAACAGATTTTTGAAAAGCCTTTTCTGTTTTATTACAGAACCATCAGAAAATGAAAAAAAAAAAAAATGGCCTGAATGGTGTTGATTTGGTTTTGGCCTGAACAAAAGTTCCAGAATTGTTAAGGCAAAAGTAAACAGACTTAATTCAAAAAATTACATAGGCCAGTGTCCCAGCTCAAGGAATAAAGACATTCTCAGAACTATTCCATCTGTAGGAAGAGTTCATTTAGGTTCCTGCTGAACTTGTGCAATTGAATTCTTCATAGTGATAGCCAAGTCATATTGGTGTTGGAGGTAAGCATCACAAATACTTTTGTGTGTTCAGGAAGAGAAAGAAGGAAGGCAGTTTCAGTAAAGTTTCAAGGATGCTCTGCACAGACTCCTTTAAAAAGAATGTGTATATTTTCATAACTAAGACTTAATTATATAACTGTTTTCAAATATATTTTAAGTCATAGTAATCAATAAAAATGCCAGCTTATTGGGAAGGAGTTTTTATTTCACGATTGCTGATCAATATAACACAAATTTTACTTTCAGCTTCAGTCTTGACTTAAAGAATAGGTGTTAAATTCAGCCTATTCCATATCATATCTAAACCTTTTGCATCTGACATTCTGACCTCTTTTTACTGATTATAACTGCAATATAAGTTAGAAAAAGATAAATAGATCTATAGGTCTGTATTTCCACAGTCTGAAAGCACTAAGATACTGTGTCCTGACCAAGGCCCTTCTACAGAAACTATTTGTCTGCACGTACGGGACAGAATGTGTTTTCTGCAGCTACTGAAAAGTTATGTCTCTGTAGTATACATATAGACAGCATTTAATTGCCTCCTATCTTTCACCAGTACAAATCCAAAAGAACTGCAGAATGTAAACCATGTAGAGCTATGACTGGAAAGTCAGCTGTTCTAGTTCTGCCTAAAAGCCTTTGCCTTTTGTTTCCAAGTGCATGGCAGTGAGCTGCTCACCCCTCAGCGCCCCAGCCATGCCTTATTATATAGATGACTTTCTAGACAACAGGATGCCCCTAGTAGAGTATAGGTGTGATTTAGTCTGATAAATTTAAGCTCAAGAACACAGTGTTCCCTCTGCTGTTTCTCACTCTGTTCTTCCCTCCTCCTCTGCCCATACATTTTTTTTGCCCTTTCTCAAACATGTTTCCCAGAGGTGCCACCAGCTTTGATGATGGCTCAGCTGTGTCCTGCTGTGGGTCCATTGGAGCCGGCTGGGCAGGGGCAGCCCCTGTTTTCCTCCCACAGAGGCCACTCTGCAGCCCCCCACTGCCAACACTTTGCCACCTACAGCCAATACAATACCTTACTGACATGAGAAGTGATGAAATAAAACAGTGTGAAGCTGCATGTACTGGTAATCTCACATCTCATTGACTGATCAAGCAACTGATTGAACAAGAAACAGTTGTGTCCATTAACCCGTGCCTTGCAGAATGACTAAAAGGTGAACTTTACCTCACAGATAGTCTTTCCTGTTCACTTGATGCCACAGAATTTATTTTTTGAGAACTGCTTCAAGAAAACCAGTAGGATGAAAATGGGTATCGGCATGAATTAAACTGTGTTGCAGTTTTATGGCAGGCTATGCAGTTGTGATCTCTTGCAGGATAATCCAGTTCTCCTTAAGCACAGATTTAATATTGTGGTGAAGGTTGAGTGAGACATCATTGATGCTGTTAACAGGCCTCCTCATACAGGGCAAACACAGGAAGCAATTACAGTCCTTTTTAGTGTAAGGCATATAAGACAGCTGAAACAAATGAGTCACTACCCAAAACACTGGCCACATGCAAGCTAAATCAGAAGCTGAGCTAGATGGTAAAGGACTTTTTCTGGGAGATGTCTATAAATTCATCTAAACTATGTACTGTTTGGTAAAAGTGTGTGTGTTTATGGGCAGGAGCAGCCAGATGCAAGCAAAGAAGCCAAAAATCAGCAAGACAAGTACTTGGGGGTTTGATAGAAAGCCAACTCATGGAATCTGGGGGATAAATAATTGGCTGAAAAAATGCTTGTATCTGTGAATAAAGAAAATGCTTTCTCTTGTATGACCTTTATTTTGTTCCTGGAATCTGAATGTTACCTTGCACACCTTGTAAATAAACAGGTTCACATTAAAAAATATATGGCTATATTATATGTCTTCTGTCAGAATAGAAACAATCTGCAAAATGTACTTTATAAAAACAGTAACAAGGGTGTTAGTAGTGAGATCCTTTTTGAAGAGGAAACCCAGTGTTTCCCCAGGGGAAGAAATTGTGAGCTGAGATTCCTGTTGAGCATGCTAAACTCTGAGATAGCCCAAGACACTTTCCAGTCAGAGGCTGAAACTTCACAAAAGGAATTAAAACAGCATCTGGAATCTTCCCAGGAAGGGCTCAGAGAACCTCAGTCTATCAGTGACAAATGTCTGGATTCATTAGGAAGACCAATAACAACAATCCCATAGTTCAGTAGTAAAAAGATATCAAAAAGGTAATCAGTAATCTGGGTGTCATGGATCTGAGGGTTTTCTGGGAAATAAGGGAGGCTGAGAAATGTGTAGCCAACTTTGAACTTGCTAAAAAGTTGAGTTGCAGCAAGGAGTCAAGGAGCAGATGGTTCACATTGAGAAGAAAATCAAAAGATCACAGACCTCGCTGGCAGTCAGCCACCTTGAATGACACTGAGCCAGCCGGAGAACTGTAGTAAGACAGAGTAATCACAGTATTTCTCTAGTACCTCTGTAACCCTCAGAGGGGAGAATTCGGATTGTCAGATGCTTCTATTTGCTTTCACTTCCCACACCTCGTCACAGACTGTAGGGGTGATCTTTGGATGCTACATCATGATGGCCCTCCTTCCTGAACTGCTTTGAAAGGTGGCCAATGAGAAGTCAAAAAGATATAATAGTAGCAGAATTCCTAACAGGTGACCGAATCTAACATTTTAGAAGTACTACCCAGAAATCCAGGAAGGATTCTTTTTTCAATCCCAACTAACCAGTTTTTGAAGAGTCAAGGGATCTATAAAATGTCCCAAGCCCAACCCTGAGTCTGATGGCTCAACAGCTGGCTAGCTTTTTAAACGTCAGCAGTGAAGCAAGTCCCAGCACATCCCATCCCTTGGTAGTTTATTAGCACCACATTCCATCAGGGTGCAAAACATACCCTAACCCTCCCAAATCTTGGGTATAAGCTAAGGAACAGCTGAAGTGGAAACTGCTGGAGCAGAAAAATGGCTTTGGACCACTGGTATTATGCAGAAATGTACAATCTCCAATTTTAAAAAGTTTACAGCATTTGCTAAATGCAAAGTTGGGACAAACTAAGAAAATGACTGAGAAAAGAGCAAGATATAAGGTCATGTAAAGGAGCTATAAAACCAGGCCACCTGGCCTGTTCCCCTGAGGCAGCAGGTGGGGTGTTAGAACCCAAAGCTAAATAAGTATTAGGTTTGTGTAATCCTGCCCAGAAGATCAGTAGCAAGCGTATAGCCAGATCCCATTAGTTCTTTGAGTATTGCATATCCAGGCACTACGATTGCTCAGAGGTCCATAGGCAAATGGGCACCAGGATCAAGAGGAACAGGGCGGGGAGCAACTGGCAGCTGACCAGGCAGCAGGCACCATTCTAGACCTCAAACCACATTTTAACATTTCAGTCTAAGAACAGAATCTAACATTACTCACAGAACTGTCTGAGAAAGGAGCAAGGAGGTAATAATTCACCAGGACCACAATCTAACACCAGAGATTAAGCTAAAATGAAAAATTCAATGCTCTATGTTTGCAAAGTCTCAGGACAGACATATTTGCTAAATCGATCCATAAAAAAAAAAAATTGGTTTGAGAGTACTGAAGAAACTAGAGTATTTTGTACAACTACTGAAAATCACTGGAAGCAAACAGCCCAATTCTCTTCATGCTTACTCTGGTAAAAGTCTCAAGCAGTGGTTACACAGGAGTAAAATATGTAAGACGGAGAGGGACATTAAGTCCAGAAGGGACGACATTGACATAACTTTCGTGACAGTATTTCCTTATCTTTTATACATTAAGTGGTTAAATAACAGACATAGTAAATCAAAAATAAACTCTCAACTCCTTTCCACCAGCTCTCACAGTGAAGCAGGATTTCGTTTTTCAGGACATTTGGTTGGTTGTTTTTTTAGGGCAAAGTTCTTTCTAGGTGATGAAATTTCTTATAAAATAGTTCAGCTCCTGGAGTGTTCTAATGTTGTTGGTTTTATTTTCCCATTTTCAAGCAGATCAAAGAAGTCAGTCTTTAAGGGAAATTTGCTAGAAGGGTTGTTGTTTGGAAATAGTTTTGGTAACAAACTGTTCATGAAAATTGTGTAAAAGCACTGAACTACAATTGCCTTGCCATGGTATTGTAACACAGTGTTTGAAAAATATGGTATTTTCAAAGTATTCACAGTATTTTTACATTTAAAAAGCTAAATTGTTACATTTAAAAGCTAAAATATAAGCAATTTATGGATCACTTAAGTCTCCATAAATATTTACCTGCCTCATTCAATCAGTATTAAATACTGCAGCACATCAATAGAAAAGGACACCTGAAGCAGAAACCTCAGAACAATCTCGTTTCTTGTGGGATGTACTTATTCTGATTTACCTTTGCCCATGTAAACACTGCAAATATAAAGGGAAAAAGGAAAAATTCATCTGAGAAGAGAAAGAAATCAAAACAGATTAGTATGTCAAAAATGTTAGTAAGGTTCATTAAGGTGTTACTTACTTTTTCAATTTTTTAAGCATTTAAAAGTGCAGACAAAGGATTTTCCAAAGCATCAAAGCATTTAAGCATTTAAGCCCAAGTGATATTTAGATATGGGTGCCATATAAGTCCTGGATATTATTGAAAGAATAGAATAAAAGCACTGAAGTAAATATGGGCTTCATTTTTAGTACTCACATCCAGTACTCACCACCCTATACACTGGCCCAACATTATACCAAACAATTATGTGATTTTGTGGTTCTACACAAGGCACAGTCAAAGAAAAAATGTCCCTTGCAGGTATTCTGAGCATGGATAAAATATGTACCTGGATCACCTAAAGACTTTAGGTGCAAGAAATGACATAACTCTAATTTTGTGGACAGAAATAATACATGTAAAAATGTAGGTGAAGTCCTGGATCACCATGAGCTCCCACTGACTATTGATCAGGACTGTGTTCTTTATTAGTCAGAGGAATTTTTTCCTATCTCACATGATCAACATTTATTGCTTAAAATCTACTTAATTCCTCATGCCTGACTCCTTGTAATGGAAGCTGTGTGGCAGAACAAAATGAGAATGATGGCCAGGTTTCTAGATGGGCTGTGTTCACAGTCCTTTCAAGTTAGACAGTCTGCAAAGTCTAGACTTCCTACACCTTTGAAATCCAGGACTAAAGGCCAAGGTAAACAAAGAAGCTGTCTTTTCTCCTCTTCACTCTTTGATGAGCTGGATACACCCTTTTAAATGTAGCAAACCAGCCATTCCACTGTGTGATAGTCTCCCACCCCAACCCCTCCCCCGCCTTCTTCCACTACATAACCCAAATACGTAGTTAGCAAAAGGTATCAGATGTTCCCCAGATAGTTTGTAAACAAACTTCTCCGATATTTGTTAAATAATGTATTAAAATTCCCACCCACTGGCCTGCAGAAATAAGAAGCAGAACATCCATGGTGAACGTCTTCAAATATCCAAAGGATGTAAACACCAAATACGCAGTAATTAGGTTGAATTGTGTACTGACATTGTGACGTATTAGGTTTTGGGATAGTTCCGCTGGGGAAGTGGTTAGGCTCTATGGAGAGTTTCAAAACTGGAGTGAACTAACCCTACTAAACCCTACTTAGATTAGGAAACAGCCTGACAAAGGCAGGAAGTTGGATAGTTTGAGGTAATAGGCCTTTCTCATACCTAAATTGTACCATTTTGTGAAAATACATTTTTAGGCATGTTATTTCTTGTTAAAGTGGCATACCGAAGTGGGTGGAAAAAACCTGTAGATCACACGACAACAGTATTTCGACCAATAAACAAGTGGGTCACTAAAAATTTCAGTGACAATGTTTGTGAGTTTTGAAGAGGAAGACTGCCTGGTTTTTGAAAAAAAATCTCCTTTCTACACATTGACTTTTAAACTGTGGGCTACATCTGCATTAATGAGTGACAAGGAATTTGAGAAATCTGGTGCACATGTGGCTTGGCAGGTGCTTTATATTGAAAGGCACATGAGGTTTTGTCAAATCATGTAGAGCTGCTCTAATCATAACCTCTGAGCATCAGTCATTGTTTACCTCAATTCTATCATAAGCACATCTGGGTAACTCCTTAAAATAATGGTAAAGGTAATTAGTCATGAATTGAGTTGGAAATCTGATAAAGTACTTATGACATCCATATTGGTACCAAATGAATTCGTGGTGGTTAACATTGTTACAAAAACACCAAAGGAATTAATAATAATTTGTGCCAGCATCTGAATGTGTTGCTAACATGACACCAAGCATAATGAATGCTTTTTTTAAAAAAAAGTATTACATAGGTATTTCAATAGCCCTGCAAAACTTTATGTCTGCATTTTGTTATTGATAAAGCACAAAACTCTTTTTCATGTGTTACCATCCCTAGGGGAAAGGATAGGCAAGTTAATTTTGTGCGTCTTGCCCAGTAAGTTTCCAGGATAACTCCTTGAGGCTGCATTACAAGAACTGAGCACTCTCTGTGCAGATCCACATCCCACTGCAAGAGCTCCTAGTTGGAGGCAGCATACACACTGCCACACCACAGAAAGCCATAAATATATAGTTATGGCAGATCTGATTCTTTCATGTTCTGAGTTGGCACAGCTGTAGCTGAAGTCAGTGAACCAACAGTTAGTTCACAGAAGCTAAAAAGCTGTCCCTATGTGGCTGTGGCAGTGCCACTACCACATGAAGCCAGGGAATGCATGACACTGTAAAGTGGGCTGTACACTTTTAACCAAGTCAGAGGTTTTAAGCAAGAATAGCCTGGTTTATTCATGCTAAATGGCTACAGCTTTCTGCAGTAGCTGCGTAAAATGTATTAGCAAACAGTTTCATCATTCTGCAATAACAAAAGTTGTCTAGTACCAAAGTGGAAAATTTCTGCCATAGAGAAAGAAACCTTGTTATAAATGTACTTATGAACAGGGACACATATGTTCCCTGTATGTGTGTGTAACGTATGTGCAATGTATGTGTACAGTGCTGTCCTGCCACTTCTATTTTCAATTGTGTCAATACTCAGATTTTTAACTCACTTCCTGGGAACTCTGTTCCCCAGGGGAATTGCAAGACTTGCCACAACAATAAAAGCACAAGGTAGAAACGGCGCAGACATCACGCTCTATCCATGGAAGGGCGTCTGGGCCCAGAGCTCCTCTTCCAGTTACTCAGACACCTCCTTCCCTAGTTTCCCAGCATTTTCACTTCTCCCTACTGCCACGCTAATATCTCACTGACTATTTCCTGGTTATCATGTCAAATGCAGCCTGCATTTGTTTTCCCTCCACTGCTTTCACACTTCTCAGTATTTTAATCAGTATCTTATTTTTCCACTCTCTTGGATTCTTAGACAGATCCCAAACCTTCAGTAAGCCTATAGCTTTAGAGCTCTGTTTATATCTGCATGACAGGTTTCTCTACCTATGTCTCTACCTGAATTCCCTTTGTAGCCAAACTCCTGAAAAATCCTATTGCTTTTCCTTCATGTTCTTCCAGCATTTATCCTTTCTTCCTCATTTCTGCCACTAAAAGCCTTACTTGTGCCTTAGACACTTTTTACACCAACTTCCACAATCTTTTTCTCTTACTCTCTTTCTCTTTCTTCTCATTTGCCCAGACTCGTTTCCTATTCTCACTATTCAAGAACGCAGTGCTCATCCCTTTGAATTCCTCACTATCCTTTCTGTGCCAGGGTGCAGTCAGTCCTTCAAAGTTTGCACAACAGAGCTGCAGTTACACCTCTGCCCTAAGGTACAGTGACTCTCCCTCTGTGCTCTCTGCTCTGCCCAGGCTCCTCCGACTGCTTTGCCACCTTCTCTGACTCCCTGGAAATACATTCCATGCTCCAGTTCACTTGCTCACGGTGATAGAGCAACTTTGCCTTTGTAGATACAAACTCACCCTATTTTTTTCCTAGCTCATCTTGCTTCTGAAGTGCATGGAGTATCTCTAACTCCACTGGCTCTGCAATTCCTTTTTTCTTTTTTCACCAGCCCCTTTCTCCAACACAACTGCAACAACTGTCAGTCTCACAACTGGTTCAAGTTTATATTCCTGCCAGGCATATTGCAAGCCTCCCCTGTAATGCCTCTGTCTGCACCAGGTTGGGAGTTCTGTGAAGTAAAAAAAATGCCTCATTCTGTGTCTGTGTAGCATCACACTGGTGCTCAGCACTTAAGAGGAGTGATTTATTTCTCCCATTTATATTTACTTGACTTAAAGACATGTTTTCTCACTTGGAATGTATTTTACCGTCTGATTTGAAACTGTCATGTAATCATAACAGTGTGTTTGTGATAGCATAGTAAATTCCATGGCAACAAACTGTGATGTCATAAATGCAGGATTTATATCTTTTCTGCAAAAATGAAGCTGAAGAAGCAGATGGATGGAAAAAAAACCTCATTAAAATACCAACAGTTTCTAAAAATTGCAGTAAAAATATCAATGGGAACCCAGACAAACATTGTTTAATAGATTACTTTTTATACATGTTTCCTGATTTTTAAAAGCCTGCTTCCCTGAATAAGCCCCTCTTTTGAGGTGGGAATGTATTTTAAAATAACTGCAAAAAAGAAGTGTTTGGATTCAAGACTCTAAAATTCAAAACAATTGCCTCAGACAAATTAAACAGAATGGAAAGAAAAGGGCCACAATGGTGAGAAAATACATATAAAAATTTCTGGGCTATATTTCTCAAAGCTGAACTGCCAGTTATTCATTAGAGTGCCTATGACGTATGAAGGATGTACTTGCGTAGATTATTTACAAGAACTAAGAAGTGATTAATAAGAGGATGGAGCTGAAAACATCCTCTGTGATGTTCTTGCTAACAAGTGGGCCCAGCTTTGTAATCAGATGTCATCAGAGAAAGCAGCACATCCCAAAATGGTATGAATCATTTCTGACTTCCTGCCCTCCCTCACTGAAAACACAGACAAGGAAAAACAAAAACTTCTGAAGATAATATAGCAGTTAAAGAAATATGTTCCACAGGATCATATCTTCTACTTGGAAGACAAAAAGTGTTTCTAAACTGATGTCCCCAAACAACTGGGATATTTCAAATGCAGTAATAACGTAATATCATGATTTACACTTTAAATGATTTATAATGGAGGTTTTTTCCTGAAGATCTCAAAAGATGTTGCAAATGTAAGTTAAAAAGTAGAAAATTTTTTCCTGTAGAGGTCTGTTAGTTTTGCCTCCAAACTGATTTTAACAACCATAGAATCATAGAATCATAGAATCATAGAACAGTTTGGGTTGGAAGGGACCTTAAAGATCATCTAGTTCCAACCCCCCTGCCATGGGCATGGACACCTTCTACTAGACCAGGTTGCTCAAAGCCCCATCCAACCTGGCCTTGAACACTGCCAGGGAGGGGCCATCCACAGCTTCTCTGGGCAACCTGTTCCAAACAGGTTCCAAACTCAGTGTTGTTGAGTAGAATGTAAACTATGTCCTTCCAGCTTGCCTGTTCTTCCTACCCACACTGTTCTGATCAGATTTATCAGATAAATGAGGAAGTTACCCTTTCCCCACCTTTAACTACATAGAAGGTTGTTTAACATTTGCCGTTATATCCATTTGGGTTTTGGGGAAAAAAATGTTTGAAGGAGAAAAAAGAAAGATGGAAGACAGTACTAATATCTGGACATAGCAATATCTGAGAGCTATTTTGCATCACTAAGAAGCTTTTGTCACAGCTCTTGATCTGGTTTGGATGGCCCTCTCATTCTTGGTATATGCAACTTGCATGGACTACCACAGTCCTCCTGGGCTGAGGCACACCTGGTGGAGAGCCCTTCTGCTGGTGATCAGTATCTGAAACTCCAGAGTCAGTCAAGGCTGCAGTCAGAAGGCACTTTCTATGGAGAGTTTTTTTTAAGCATCTTTTTCTTCTCATGTACCCAAACACTTCCTTTGGCTTCTCCTACCTAACAACATATTTTTTCATCTAGAGTTCCTTACATGGTGTGATATTTCGCAGTATGGAGAATCTTTGACTCCTACGATCTCAGAACAATGCCTCAGGTTTAGATTATTAATTTTTTGTAAAGTTAATCTTAGTATCCAGTGTAGGGACAAGGATAACCGAGACAATCCAAACTGACAAGAAAATTATATTTTGGGACAGCACTGTTGGGCCTTGCATGTGCCCTGGGAATGGATGACAAGTAGACAATAGCCATACTTCTAAATAAAAAATGTCTATTCTAGCTATTCATTTGGTAGGTTCACTAAGTCTGACCTCTGCCAGAAAGTGAGACACATGACTTAAAATAAAAAAAATACTGTTTGCACTCAGGAGAGGGAAGTCTCTTTCTGAAACATTACTCAGGACTCCAAGCACGGGTTTTGACGTGAATCCACATGCATGCTGTGGAATCGGATACAACTGTGTCACCCACAAGAGCTGTAAGAGCCAATTCAAAGGACTCATAAAATGCTGTATAGGTTATTGCACAGTTCCCACCAACCAGCTCTACAGCACTTGCATTTGGTCTTCTGAATAGTATCACTTGTTTCCATGGAACTACCTTCAGTATAAGATAATGTTCAATGTGAATTAATTAATTTTTTAAAAGATTTCACCATGTGATTTGAGAGGTTCCAAAGAAAGTCATTAAAAGTTTTGCAAAATGGTGCCTAGCATGTGCTTAACTTTTGATGGTCCCCTCAACATGAATCTCTGTTTGCTTACTCATTCAGTTTGGCATTCTTGCAATCCTCCGCTGGATTAACAGAGAATGCTACACAATCAGCTAACGGCCAAACCTCAGAAAAGGTTGCCTGTGCTTGTGATAACACAATAAATGATTGCAGCGAGCTGATGACAAGCACTCCAGATGAGATCCAACTGGTCTGATGACAAAGTAATCCTCAATGGCTTTCAAAAGATGGCTTTCTGTAACTCTCTGATGACTCTACAAAGAAATCAACACCACAGTCAGTCAGACTGAGGTATAATGTGCCTAACATACTGCTGGCATACAACCCATTCAGTAATGTAAAAAGTGGCCATACATCTTTATGTTACAAACATTTTCTACCTACATTTATACAGATATAAAACTGTTAGTAAAATGGAAGCTATTTGAGGCTTGTAAAAGAAAGCAGAGCATATTATCTGGATTATTTCCATTTTGGACATATTTTTTTACTTAGTCCAGTATGAATGGTTTATATTAAAACATTTAAATATCGAAAGAGGTTTTGGGTTACGGACTGATAGTAGTTCCATAAAAACAAATTACTTTTCCATTTCTACAAAATCTAATTAAACATGTGAAAACAAATGTGTTGTGTAATATTAGAGTTATTCTTCCTTGCCTTCAACAATAATGCAGGACCCTGGTAATTCACTATGGACAGATTGTTTTTTCATGGCTATGTGGCTGGTAGTTGATTTCTTACCCCTTTGTGAAATATTTCTCCGTATTTTTTCCCCACTCCCCCTCCCCCTGCCATTTTCTGATGATTTCAATTTAAAATATTTTCCAGCCTTTATGAACTTGGGAAGTGATATGTTGCCTTTTGGTAATTTCTAATTAATTATAGATTCAAAATTTGTGACAGTAAAGCATATAACTAATTCAATTATTATATGAAACTACACTACAATGTACATTTAAACATCCAGGTCTCCCTTAAATAATGACAGGCAGATACATGATCTCAAGTCTTGTTCATAAATGACAGGCAGATGCAGAATCCCAAGTGTTGTTCATGCCCCCTCCATGCAGAACTGAGACCTTGTCCCTAATCCATTGCCAGTGCCATTAACTGTAATGTCTCATTTAGTTTGACTGAAAAGAGAGTGCAAGGTGATGGGATCCCTGACTTAGAACCTCAGTTTGGCATTGACACAAGTACTTCCTACCCATGTTTAGGCAAGGTGAATCTGGACCTCTGAGTACAACTTGAGACCCAATAGCTTGGGAGCAAGGTAAACTCATCCATGGAAGGAAATCTGCAGCCTCATAGAGAGTGTTCCTCCTTAGACCCCAGTTCACATCATAAACCTTTACGTCAATGTGTTCTAAGGGCAAAGCATCATAGTCACTTCCCTCTTTACCATTCTTTTAGAAACATTGTCTTCAGCCATGCCTTGTTCCTTCTGTAGCTCTCTCCATCTTTGCTCTTTGCTGGCTCAGTGAAACGTTCACAATATACAACATTTGCCTGCCCATCACCTGGCTTTTTGAACTATAGCATCTTGACCTCTTTTCTCCAGCAGTCTCCAAACAGTAATTGTTGTTTGAATGTCTTGATGTTTTGTCAATAGTGTACCTGAATAAAAAAAAATTCTGTCCTCACTGTAGAATCCTACTGATGGCAGAATCCCCTCATTCCTGTCTTCCTTCATTAAATCCTGTTTGCTCACACACCATTGGCCAAACACCTGCCAACATCTCCTACCACTGCTGTAATTGCTGGGACTCCAGATAACCCAAACTCTCTCTTATACTCAACTCACAGTTCACAGCCTAATTTGAACATCTCACACACAGCATCAGGATATTGTATCCCTTCCATTCCCCATAGCTATAGCTCCTCTCCCTCTCCCTTCTCTCCCGCTTCAGTGTCAGTGCTGACAACATTTCTTCCTAATTGTCTTCTCTGGATTCTCTTTTCAGTTTTGCCTGCAGCCTTGCCTTCCATGAAACTCTCTATATCTGAACTCTGTCTGCCTCCCTGCCTTTCTATCAAAGCATTCATAGCATGCTTATCATCTCTGAGGTCAGGTTTCTGCTCTCTGGCTTTACTACTGTTCACTTCACTGATTCTTCCAGAATATTCCTTGTATGTCAGGTCACACAAGAGGAGACAGGAAGGTCAGCACATTTGCATCTCTTTTAAAGGCCCATGGGCAAATATCTTAGTATTATTGTAACAGTTTACTAGATCAGGATCTTACAACATAGATCTCTGAATTGTCACGAACCTGTTTACAGAGCAGTTAACTTTGATTTTACTGTCTGATAAGATACTAAGTTTGATTTCTGATTTTATTCTTTTTTTTTTAGGAAAAGATCATTATAGGTGAAGTGATGCATAACTTTACTGGATTAAATAAAATGCTAATTTGCCATATTCACCTGGATGCAAAATACACCAAGATACTTTTATTGTGGGGTGCCCAAAAAAATATCTGACACTAAAATTCAACTTTGAATGAATTTAAATAATCCAATAAGTCTAGAAGATAGATAGAGGAGATGAGGAAAACTTAGAGAGAGAAAAGAAGCAAATGGAATAAGTTGGTTTTGCAGGACTGATTTTGCTTTAACGTAATGCCCCGAAGACAGCTGTAGGACAACAGTACAGTACAGTTAAATGAACAGATGTGTGCACCAACCATACATTCATAAAATAAGGTGTAGCCTTTTTATATGTATGTCTGTTAAAGGAATAAGAACAGAAAATAACATATTTCTAGTCCAGGAAAGGGTGAAATATTCAACCCATACAGAGTGGCTGGTCTTTAACTCTTCCTCTTTATTAGAGTAGTAGTAGAAATGGAAAAGTTCAATTTATCATCAGCAGTAAGATTACCAGTCTGCTGTGGTTTTTACAGGCTTAATAAGTGATATGCTATTATTGTTAACTTTTGTTAAGATATTGTAAGTTGTGTGTAAGGGGTGTTACAATTTTACCTGATTATCCGTATGATCCCTTAAGAGAAAATTCAGGAGATTTGATAAAAGAAATGCCTATTAAATAAACACAATATCATTCTGTTCTATTTAAATAAATAATAAAACTCACTACCTTTTTAAAAAAAAAGTCTAACTGTATATCTGTCAACCTCTAACCACACTGAAACTGCAAATACAAATGGTATGAATCATGAGACAGAAATGGAAGACGGATGTTACCTTCTGTGTGTTGATAAGATATTATCACCCTTCTATAAGAAGATTGATGGAGCCATCTAATGGGAAACATTGTTTAAAGGAGAGACAATACGGTGACAAAAACCAGTTTCTCAGTTTCCCCACTTCAGAACTGTTCTTTGGGAAAAGTAATATGCAGTCATTCATACCCATAATGTGTGACAGAACTGTAGAAACATTTGGGTACCATTAATATCTTGTGAAGGGGGTTCACTCAATTTACCATGTAGATACATGAGAAGCAGAACATGTTAGCACCATGAACATTTTCCTAGTGAAACGAACACCAGCAACAGGAATTCTTCCATCATCAACAACTTGCAAATCTTTGAAAAGGAATAAAATCTCCAAGCACATGAAAAGAGGTAGACACTTCATAAGTAGTAAGAAGTTTTAAGCCATATTAAGCATGGCAATCTCTGGGTAAGACCTTTTCAGCATAGTCCATGTATGTCAGCAGAGGCTCTAGGTAATATTAATCTTACCTCACATTAGCAATTCGAATGCAAAGTATCTAGTTTGAGTTACTAGTCGATGCTGCCTACGAAGGTACCTCCAAAGTGCAATTTCTTCCATGCTGAAATCATCACTAAAATGACTGCCCTCTTCCTCTTTCTCTCCCTCAGGAGGCTAGCCAACTAATGCATACTAAACATCTAACTTTTTAAAATAAAAGTAGGTGATACTAATTCCAACCATCCTGTGAATTCTGCCAAGTCACCCTAGGTACAAAGAAAATTATAAACAAGTACAGTAAATGTTAGAATCAGTAAGCCAAAGCTCTTCATTTGCTTGGTGTCTGGCATAAATTGGCATCACTCCACTGAAGTTCCTGCAACAGGCTTGATCTCCAAAATGACGATGGATTTTAGATTAAAACTGTCCAAAAATGTACCCTTCCTGTATGCCTCACCGCTGATGGTTACAGCAGAATCCCTTACCAAGAGACACTCTGTTCATCCCGCTGGGTCTGATTCACTGTTCACTTACACCACTGTGAATAAGACAACGAATGACACTGAAATTATTATAGACATGTCAAGATTAATGAAAAAAAGAACCAGAAGCATCAGGGAAATCAGATCAAGCTCAAGATAAGTTTTTGTTTATGTTACAGAATTTCCCCCATTAGTTTCACCAACTTTGTTCCTCATTCTCTTTTTCAGGCAAAGTTAAGCTTATAAGCCTAATTATGGTGAGCATTCTGTGTATGTGTGTGTCTGTGCACATGCTTATGCATCTGTGTATTTCTCTCTCACCAACTCTGGCCATCCTTCAAAGCTTCTGAAGCCATTACACAGTTTAATTAACCAACATGGCAGAGGGGAGTTGCTCTCAGAGATGTTAAGTTTCTATGAGCTTCATGAAAAGAGATAGCCAGAATGAGAAAATAGCTCCTACCAGTGTCCCTGGAAAAGCTGTGGCGTGAGTCTGTATCTTATTAGACACTAGGGAATCTAACTACAAAATACTGCTCTGTAAGAAAGTGTATTTCAGTAGCTTCACTGTTCATAGACCTACTAGGAATAAAGTCTACCACCCGCTGTTAAATTTGTTTCAAACTGCTGTGGAAATGCCCAAGTGGCTACAGATGCACCGTCTCATTTTTGGAGACCTGCCAAATAACCTCACTGTCATCCAGCGAAGCCAGCTTGTTAGAGGATCAGGCTGTCCACTCAGACAGGTCTTCCTGAGCCAGCACCCATCCCAGTAACAGCAGACTGCAAGCTTCGAGTATACATATCCTCATCGTCTGTGTGAAATAAACTTGTTGCCCTATATAGAAAGGTTAGATAATAGCAGCAATGATAATGCCAGTGCCTGTTTTGAAATGAATTCAGATCACCAGATGCACACAGTACAACCCTGACAGATTTGAGAGCAGTTCTGTGCAACCCAGTTGCCTTGCAGTTCAAGACCCTTTTTCTTCTAAATGCACAGGAAAAAACTGCAAGCCAAGGAGAAAAAGAGTAACTTATACTGCCATACTTCAGTGCCACAGGAGAGATTCAAAACATCCCCACCTTGGTCTCTCCCTCTGCATTTGTTCTTCATGCTTCCTACCTCAGGGAAACCAAGTGGCACATGAAGATGAACAGCAGGGAGAAGCAGAGGTGTTAGGAGATATCTGGCCATTCTCCACCCCAGTCACTTTGTCATGACACAGCTTTTGCCAGTGGCATTTCTAAGAGGAGGGATAAAAACTCATAAAACAACAAAAAAAGCAAGAGTACCACCTTGGCCTAGCTAATATTCCCTTTCCTACTTGTTTTATATTACACAACCAAGTGTGCTAACACTAAAAAAACACATTGTCCTTGCAGAAGTATGAGTTAGAACAGCTGTAGCCACAGCATAAGTGCCCTTGAACACGCTGAATTTTTCCAGTGTATCACAATTACAGAAACACCTGTGCCAAACAGCTTTCTTCTGATCCTCTATAAAAGTTCACAAAGCCCTCAAACTTTCTCATTTCATACAGGTCTGTGCTGCCTTGAAGCCAGCTCCATACGTCTCAATATGGGATATCACAGAATTTTTCCTTTTCGTGCCTCAAAACATAAAATAAAGGGTATGTGCAGGTGCAGTAGTCGACATGTGATTCTGTTACTTGACAATAAGGCATAAGACACAACACAACTGTATTCACTTTCTTGATAAATCCTTTTCACACACAAAATGACTCTCAAAAAAAAATTAAAAGCATGAATATTGTGACAACAAAAGTTATCTGTGCTATACAACTTGGGAAACCCTGTATTCTGGATTTCTGCAAGTACAACTATCCCACAAGTACATGATAGCTATTGTTTTGTTATGCATCATACAAGGGGAAGGTTGTTAAATCATATCTGTACGTCATGGCAAAAGCCTCAGGACTGAATGCATTTGGCTTGGTTGTTATTTTACAAACAAGATGCTATGGTTGCATTAGCCTTAGGAACTGCTGGCTAGAGTCTATTAAATTATTTCCATTTAAAGCTTCCCGAAGTGTATGTTTAAAAAGGGTCAGAAGAAAGTCACCCTTAGCACTCACCACAGAAAGTGTGGCTGACTCCTTCAGGCAGAGCTCCAGAAAAGGGAAAGGCAAGTGGCAGAAGTCAGCTACCAAGCCTAAGTGTTTGGCTCGTGCAGAATTGCAGCCTGTAGATAAGCCTGTCTTATGAGAGATGAGGAGTATGTAGTAATTACACAGCCTCCCAAGTCTTGGCTTTCTACAGCCATTCCTAGCTATTGGAAATTTCTCCATGTCCAAAAATTCAGCAAAGAAAACTTTTAATAATATATTCATCAAAAAGGCATGATGTTTGCAGTCTCATGGAGGGGAAGCCTTCCACCATCCCCATTTACAAAGCCTATTGTGAAAAGATTTTTTTTTTTTTTTTTGCAGAGCATGAGCAGATAATAAATAATATTACTACACTAATTCAGGAAGCAATGTACAATGGCAAGCATAATTTGAACCACTTCTGCATTGCTTATACACTCAAGAAAAACAGCTAGATGTCATTGTGTACAGCTCAGGGGAAACATCTGTTCCAACTGCCTTGGTCAGCAAGTAATAAGGAATAATACTGAAAATATCTGAATGTTGTTATGCAAATCAGTGGTATGCCCTCATGTTGAATATTATGTTCTGTTCTGATTACTCCACCTAAGCAAGGATTTAACAGAAATAGAAAGTGACTGGAGACAGCTGATAAGCATGTTACAACCATGAGAAGGATTCCATAGTCTTAAAATGTTAGGACTATTTAGCTTCGAAATAAATAAAACCAGGAGCCACAGTGCAAGCATACACCATAAAATAAAGTGGTATGAAGGATGTAAATTGAATACTCTTATTTTGCTTACATTTTCTGCCACTTTGCTTACCCTTCATCTGTCTGGTCTATTTAGATGTTGAGATATGAGAATTAGGAACTGTCTATTACTCTAAATTTGAACTACGGCTACCACATGAGGCCCACAGATGGTCACTAGGCAATCCCATAACAAACAAAAATAATCTCATTTACCCTTTGCCCTCATAAAACAACAAGGAGACAAATAAATTTAAAAGGCAGCACATTTAAAATATTAAAAAGGAAACACTCCTATAACGTAGCCCCAAGTGTGGCTCATGCACCCCTCGGAAGCATCCTCTGCTCACCCAGGAGGGCAACAGATCTGGGAGCAAGCTGCCCTCCCACGGGTGTGTCACCCAGCCCCTCTGCAGCCCAGCCTCCTGCCACCTTCAGACGCCGCCCTGACATGAACACAGGCTGGCAAGGAGGAGGACAGCATGCTTGTCTTTGAAAAAGACCTTTTTCACTCGCCACTGGAGCGCCTGGGACACTGAAAGGAACTGCTGGTGCAGAAAGTGGGGCTGAAGTTCCCCCGCTCCCTCCCTCCATCACCACTACCCTCCCTTGGCACACAGCCACCCCAGGCAGCTCAGGGTGACAAAAAAGCAGTACTGAAGCATGGAGCTCCAAATGTTTTCAACTAATACTCCAAACGTTTTGTGTCATACATCATGTCTTTCTCAACACTCCTTTCTGGAGCATTCAATGCTGGAAAGCATCAGAGATAAGAATCTAAACGGCTGTGGTCCTGAATTGTGTGTTTCTAATTCACATTTCCATCAAAATAGGAGTTATTTTTAGGAGTGATGAAAAGACCTGCTTATTTAAGTGTTAAACTCATTGCTACAAGACAAAAACCCAGGCAAAGAATTTCGGGGGATTCGAAAGGCTTACACTCCGTGACAGGTAAAAACCACCAGTTACATACAGCAGACAGATCCCCCTCCCTCAGTAAGAGCAAGAGCATCGATGCACATTTCAGACACAGAGCTGACCACTAACTGACTACCACAATGAAGATTCTTCCCTGTGGTCACATTATTCCACATTTGTCTGCCCTGGAGTTCCTCCGCCCTTTTCGGAGGCTTCTGGCAGAGGTGATCTCTGTCAGAGATAGTCGACGGCACTGAGGCACCAGCCCACTCAGCATCATCATTTCTGTGTACCAGATAAAGAACTGACATTTCTTTCCTTTCTTTTACCCTTTATCTTCATATATGTATGAGAGAGGAACAAATAAAAGAGAGGAAAACACCATCTTTCATTTTTGTACATATCAAAACAGAACTATTACAAGCAAAACATCTGAGATGAGAATCTTAATGGTGGCAAAGATCAAAAATAATCTTCCAGCAGTAGCATTTATGAATGTTCCAGTTTTAGTTTCAGTAGATAGGAAATTTGTTCCAGCATCATAAGCTGACTTCCATTTGTTGTCTATTGCAAGCACTGGCACATACTTTTAGTGTGGATATTGTGGATACGGTCTGTGAATATGTGTTGGCATTAGTTCCCCTGCAGCCACGGAAACACCTGCCTCCAAGCTAATTTATAATCTGCACCTATGGCCATGGGCCACTTACAAGTTTGTTGAAAAAGGTCTTGACAAATCGTATAGGAAACTCTGTTCTTTCTCTTCCTGTTCCACATGACATAAGTTTGGCATTAACAAGTGACATTTTTATGTCCAACTTTATAGATTGTTAATAATATGTAAAGATATTTGATATGTAAGATCATGGGTCAAATATTTCTCAGTCTACTTATGTGAGTAGTCCCACAAACTTTATTTATACAACTAGTCTGAAGAGAATCATGCTTTACCTTCTCTGTAAAATTACTCTGCAGCATTATGAGGCAGCTCTCACCATTACTTAGAGTATTCTCATTAACTTTGAAGCACAATGCATGTCCCGCTCTTGAGCTCTTCAGACTAAATCCCGTAAGATGAAGGAGAGTAGTCCACACATAAAAAGAAATCTGATAATGCAATAGGATGCCCTGGTTCTTCTCACATATGATTCAGTATAGTAAAATGTCACATCCCCTTCATGATTTCTGGGTTTAATGTATTCCATGTCGTTCTACCTAGAAAGGATTATGAAAATCCATTCAACCACTATTTCCTTGAAAATGTTTTTTCCTTTTGTTTAGGAATAACTGTGGAGAACAGGTCTGTAAATGAGTCATTGCTTTTTTACTCTAGTGTATTCAGCTGGCATACTGTATCTTGGCCCTGTACTAGACCTAGGTGGTTTGGTTTTGTATAATTATCATGTAAGTAATCAGGAAGTGGAATCTCCTAGGATGTTTATAAATATCTCGAAGAGTCATTATTAAAAGTACGAGGAACAATCCTGTAGGTGATACGTCACATGGTCTGGAAAGCACAGAGGAGAAGTTCAGGTTGTAGTAGTTTTTCTCCACTAACTTGTACAGGAAAGAAAAGCACTCCATAAACTACAGAGCAACATAAACAACTCATTCTGATTCAAATCTGGATCCAAGCTGGAAGCGCCTTAGGTTTAGCATTTAGCACTGAGCCCATTTCAACACAGAACAAACAGCAGAAAGTTTCCACGGCATTTGCAGTTTTATTGGAAATCAGCAGATGGTGCTTCCACAGGGGCCTTTACAAGTTCTGCTTAATGAAATATATAGGTGGCTACGTCGTGCTGAAATGTTAATTTTAACTGTCATGCCTGGCTATGTATTGCACCTATAAAGTCTGTTCATTGACCAAGTTTCTTGCATTTTTTTAATTGCTAACCTACCCATAAAATGGGTGAATTATGTCAGAAGCTTCACTGTTACGCCTCTATGGATGACAGCATGGGTACTCAGTCTGCCATTCTACATCCCTCAAATAATAAGAACAAATTGCATAGATACTTTGCAAGGTTTCCTTAAAATCTAAAAATACCGACTTAAGTTAGACTGAGAGGCAAAGCCTTGCACAATCCTGGAATGAGTATCCCACCTGAAGAGGATAAAGAGCTGTGGGGATCAAACAGAGGCTTGGGACGGATAACAACGGGCACTTGCACTGATCTGTTTAGGAGTGAAGGTACCAATAGCAGAGGTGCAGGCTGTTTACACAGCCACAGTCTATCTTGATTTCAAGGCCAGCAAGGGAAGTTACTCTATGCTTCCACTTACTTGGTTTGTACCCTCACCTGCACAGATACCTGTCCTTCTCCCCTTCCCTTCTGCCCCACAGCTGGCAAGTAGTGGAGGGAAACAGTTAGGAGGCACAAGCTGTTTGTGCCCTCTTTCAGCACATGCCACCAGAACTGCTAGGATGTGACAGCAGAGATGTAACCTGCCAAGGGGCAGCACGTTCCTACCCTCCCCAGCAGCAGGCTCCCTTCCCACCCCCAGTGCAGCGCATGGGTGGGTCCTCCCTCATGCGGGTTATCGGACAGGCAATCCCAGCACCAGTGACTATATTTTCCCTGCAGCTACCTGGTGCACATTCTGTATTTGACTGGAGAGCTTCAAACTAGCCCAGGACCAAATATTTCATTCATAATTGCACTCAGATTACAACATGCAGGTATATCATCATTACCGTAAATTTACAGTGACCTAGGACAAAACAAATGAAATTAGTTTCTCAGAATGACACAAGAAAGAGCAGTAGGGATTTTCCAACTGCTATGTTCTATTTTAACCCCAAATCCATCTTTCTCCTTTGCAAATTAACCTTACATGTACAATGTCAGTCCATTTATATCCAATACCTTATTGCTTATCACTGTATTCCTGAAGGTATTCTTACAAAATGCTTAACTCCCTAAGGCCTGGGAGAAATAAAACCAGTTTCTTTGGTTCCCAGCTATTTCTAATGGGATGAATAATCCATTTAAATCTAGCAGCAGCTAATATACCCAGTCAGCGGTAACAATTATTTCCTGAAAGCAACTGATCTGTGTACATCAAATTCCGTCTTTCCTTAGAGCAGATACCTGGGGAAAGGAAGCAACTCCAGGAACAAAACAAGATGTCATCATAGTGTGAAAAGGTCATCTGGTGAAATTAATGGAAAAGAGAGTCAAAAGAAGTAGCTACTGACAAGCTGAATTTAAAAGGAATCAGTTTCATGATTCTGAAGGTGTCCCTCCACCCATCTCCCTAAAAAAAACCCCTAGAGTTTCCGTTTTTCTTTCATCTTGGGATCTCTGCAGCTGATATTTATTTACTTATTTACAAGGAATTCAGATTAATAACAGTTTGCTATTTTCTGTTTTCTCCACAAAAACAGAATGGTCACTAAAGCTCCCAAACCAACAGCAAAGCAGGTGAGGCTTCATGAGGGAATTCAGAGCAACCATGTGTAATTCTCAATGTGATATGAGTTAACCGGGCAGAGGCAGGACATCTGAGAGGGCAGACTGCATCGTAGACCTCACACTGTCGGGTTCCCATGGACTTGATGAAAACAATCCTCAAGGAGCACAGCAGAAATGCCCCTCCGGACAGCCACTTGCTAAACATCTATCTTTCTACACAGCCTTTCAGGGCGCCAGAGCTCGGATGCGATCCAAGCAGTCTCAGGGTGAGCATCCCTCATAGCACACCGTTTGAAAGACACTGGAGACATTTCCCACATGCGACTGAAATCCCACCCTGTTCCACTAGAGGGTTATGCCTAAAGGACAAGCCTAAGCAGCAGCAGCAACAGGCAGGACGGTGTGCTCTGCCTCAGTGTAGTGCTAATCTTCATTGTCCGAATACAGAGGTACAGGCTCTATTCTACACCACAAGTTTTTCTCGCAGGAGCAATTTATGATGCATAAAACCGCTAAATGTTGTCCTTTTCCCCTGCCTGTGTCTCTGAGCCTTCAAAGCTCCCCTACAAATCTTTCTTAGCCTGAGTTTGCTGCCTATGGAACAAGAAAACTTGTCTGATTGTAAGATATTAAGAAAAAAAAGAAGGTGCTAAATGATGTCTCTTCTCCTTCGACACACAATAGAACTACTTTTTTTAAAGATAAAACATGTTTACAGCATAAAAAAGGGATTTTTTTCAGAAGAGTTTGGCTGAAATAACAGGCCATTCATAACCATGTAACCGAGAAAGTGACAGGTCCTGGTCTAGTAACAGACATCATCTCTACTTGTATATCTTGTCTGAACAGGAAGGCTCAGAAAAGAGGGATCAGATTTGAAGATAATCTTGATTCTGCATCTAAAAGGACATTGCTATAATTGAATCACAAACATCCTATTACTTCCAGTAAAATAATAAAATATTACGGAAAAAAAATTAATTGCAAATAAACCCCTACAATCTACCTCCTTTCCCCACATCCAGACATACTTTTATCTGTGAGCATTCATCTTTGTGTCAAGTTGTTGCTTTTTTTAAGTAACTTTGGAGTTGGAACCTGTCCAGGATTTAACCTCCCTTTTCCATGAAAAGAATATGATTTTATTTCTGAGAAGCTCCAGGAACATTTTGGAGTTTTTCTCTTTTTTTTTTTTCTTTAACTAAATGAATTCAATCAACACCCTCATACTGCAGTCGTATTAGAATATCCTAGAAAATGACAAAAATTGCCTGCATCTGTCCTGCTGCAGGATAACAATGACGAGCATGTGCTAACAAAGTTTTTAGAAAGCTTAGAGAAGATCTTAAAAATTATGTGCATCTTTAAACAAGACAGGGTAAAAATAGTACTTTTATTTCATTTGTAAGTGGTTCCAGACATTGCAAATTATGTTGTTGGTACGTTGTTATTTTCCTCAAAAGAGTCAGTTACTTCATTTGCAGTACTGAATTTTGGGATATTGCCGTTTGAGACAAATAGCACACAGAGTCTGATGCTTAAATGTCTCTCTGACTGTCTAGATTTGTTATGTCTTCATCTTTGAGATACTTCAGAATGAGTTCTTTTAAGAATTTGTGTTTTACTAGTATCAGGTTACTAAATCATGCTTCAAAATTTTGTGGATAAAGCATTCACTTGGCTGTAGATGTACTTTCTTTCCACCTAATGAATATAAAATCAGTTTTGACTTAGGTCTTCTCAGGAATGCTTTCCTTTATTCTGTTTTCCTTTGTTTTACCAATAGATGAGCAAGTTACACATACATCAAAGACATCTAAGAAGACTGGAGCTCATGGAATTCATCCTTAGTCCTCAAGAGGTCTCTCTTATTTTATGAATTCTTTGTAGATATAAGTCAGTTTGGAGCAGTGAACATTGTTTTAAATTGATATATTTTCAGATTTTCAAGTTGTTCCTCAAAACTTCCCTTACTATCTGTTTTCTGCTAAGATCCCTTTTTACATTTTTTTTTCTCTGCCAAAATACTATGAACACCAATGGAAATCTAATAGCACATGTTTGTTTTGACTCTCTACAGTCCTCTCTGGAGGTTCTAGTTATTCCATTATTTACTACTACACTTTCCTTTTCTCTCCGTCTTCTCTGCCCCTACACCAAAAGCTCTTGATTTTCTGTAAATTAATATGAAGAAAGGTATCTTCCTCTGATGATCACATTTCCATAAAGTAGGCCACTGTTGCTATTCTGCTTTCACATCTTTCACGGCCAGCACGGCCCCATACCTTGCAGGCCTAAATTCCCTAGTTGGAAATTCTAGTGTTTCTATCAAGGACATATTTGATGTTCTTCTTAAAACACTAGCTGCTGGAATCCAGACATCACATCAGAATCTCAAATTTCATTTTTTTTTAAATTATTTGCAAAATGTCATTGTTCTGCAGAAAGACCTGAAAACGTGACTGCTGTCTCAGAAACCAGAAAGTAGGAAAGAGAGAGAACTCAATTAAAAACTACTTATTTAAGCTCACTTTTTTGAGTCAAACCTCACAATATGCATACATTCAGGACACTTGACCTTGGCAATACTGCAGCTCACTGAGACAAGCAGCCATTAAAAGCAAAGCCTCATGAGAACCTGTAATGAGAGGAGTGAGACCTAAGGCATACTATAGTTAACCATTACTGCCATTGCTACAGAGAAGCAGGGGCCTGACAATACTTTCTCAGATTTGCTGTTTTTTCTCCTGCATAGCAGATAGTACTATTACAGCATTCAGGTTAGGAGGAATTTGGATGCTCTTACGGATCAATTTTGGAATATACTGTGACTTTTTGCATTTGCAGAGATGGCCTCCTTTATAATACAAAGCTGAAAAGGAGACTACAGCGCCTTCTCACCATCACCACCACAGAATTTCATCTTCTTTTTGAATCCTATGAAGGAAGCTCAAAAATTTCAATTTGCTCAGCAGGATATGGCCAATGAATGTGATGAGGGACTAGAAACAGACTGAGTTTAGACTTGGAAATAGGGACTTTCAAGTTTGTGCAATTAAGGTGGAACTATGAGGCTAGCAATAATGAATACATGGACCCTAGGACAAACCACTGTCACCCTCTACTGCCTGTAATGAAAGAAAGTGGCATAAACTCCACAAGCAAACCTCAGATAATACTTTTGTCTTCAAAAATGTGATTCAACAGGAAATGCAATAGATATAGATAAAAGATAGCCACCTAATACATACCAAATACTGAATGCTAGGATTTTATGATGCATTCATGAAACAATTTTTCTTTTAATAATCAACTTTTCTTTATCATTTCACATTTTAAAGCATGGGGCCAATCCGTGGATTTTTGCATGCATAAATGAGATACAGTAACACAGCAGCAAGAAAGGATGGCCAGTGGAGGCAGATTTAGATGAGATTTGTGGTTTCTCCCTGGTATTCCACAGGCTATCCATATGCCTTTGAGCACATCGTTTTGTGCTTGATTCAGTTGCCTAAACAAAGACATTTAATGTCATTTGCAAAGTCCAAGTGTACCTAAGTTATTCACACAAGGCTAGCAGATGTGATGCCACACACTTCTGGAGCAGTGGCTGGAGTCACACAGGATAGGCACATTGTGTGGGAAAATGGCTAAAGCCCTTTTCCTGCCTGTATCTCAACCCCTGTCATCTGAGATGCAGAGGATCCCCATGTTTACTCTTCCTGCTGTCATAGCAGTCTTGTAAGATGAAATTGTTAAGGATTAGCAGGTTGGAGATCCCACAGGTATCAGCCCCACTCTGATGACAGGATGAAACCAAGGACTTGGTTGATCATTAGAAGATGTAAGGGCCAGGGCAGACACAAGAAAGCAGAAGCTCGAGCCCATGCATTCTGGATTGTCCTGCAAACCCATGACTGAACTTGCTACCCTGTGCACAGAAGATGTACTATCTCCTCTTTTTCCAGACATCCAGGGAAGAAGAGAACTTACCATACCCTAAGGACTGCCAGTCTGGATATCAATCCTTCTATTCAGGACTTCTGGCTCCTCAAGACACCTCTTGATCAAGCATAGAAGAAAGTATATGTGTTAGTGGACAGAACAGGAGCCACAGGGCTCCTCCCAGACCCCCTTCTTGGGGGAGTATTAGGAGGACATAATCCAGTTTTTGTGCTAGTGGAGGGAGACAATTCTTACAGCACATACTGTGGAGCCAACAAACTCTGTGCAGTCCATCCAGGGCCTCCATGTCAAAAAAAAGTGTGCAATAGGTCCCAAAAGAAAGCATAAATTACCCTGGGTTCTTCTTCCTTCCCATACTACTAGCTAATATTTCTAGTCATATTTGTTCCATAAAAGCCTGACTTCAAAATAAGACTTTAGAAGGTCTATAGATTCTACTATTTCGCACTGCAGTAAGATAAGTCTACTGAGTTCCTTGCAGTGCCATTTACTTAATATAGCATAATACCTTCAATTTGTGCTAAAAATGGACCAAAAACTTTGGTGACCTATGAAGAGTTGTCATACATGTGTGATGCTATACCACATCTTCAGACAAAAATGTTCAAGCACTAAGTGTTTTTTAAAGCAGCTCATCACAACTGCGAAAAAAATCTTTTCTTTGCTTCCACCGTAGCCATGACCTTAACTTCTGTAAAATTCTTTGTCACAATTAGTCTCATTTAGATCATTACTTTTGCTGAGGGCTCTGTCTAGTTAATTTCTTTCCTCATGTGCTATATATTCACCAACATGTGCAACACCATACGAGAAGGTGACATTTGGAGTTTATCAACATGTATCATGTAGGACAATTTTGATAATGTCCCAATAAGCTGCCACTGACTAAACAGCAGTCTAAAATCCATTTGGTTCCATTAATCTCTCAAAGTAAACCATTAAAACTGATCCTCTTCCTTGATGGGCATTAAAGTAAATACAATCCTCACAATAAGAAGTTAATGATCTGTCCGTAACAAGGCTGTAACTTTGACGTACTCAAGCACCTACTCTCTCAGTCTAGGAACAAGATCCAGTACGTCACCAGATACATGCACTGAGCTGGAAATTGCCCATTTCACAGAATCACAGAATCAACCAGGTTGGAAGAGACCTCAGGGATCATCGAGTCCAACCATTGCCCTGACACCACCCTGTCAACTAGACCATGGCACTAAGTGCCATGTCCAGTCTTTTCTTAAACACTTCCAGAGATGGTGACTCCACCACCTCCCTGGGCAGCCCATTCCAATGTCTAATAACCCTTTCTGTAAAGAAATTCTTCCTAATGTCCAACCTGAACCTCCCCTGGTGAAGCTTGAGGCTGTGTCCTCTTGTCCTATCTCTAGTTGCCTGGGAGAAGAGGCCAACTCCCACTTCACTACAACCTCCCTTCAGGTAGCTGTAGACTGCAATAAGGTCACCTCTGAGCCTCCTCTTCTCCAGGCTAAACAACCCCAGCTCCCCCAGCCGTTCCTCGTAGGACAGACCCTCCACATCCTTCACCAGCTTGGTCGCCCTCCTCTGGACTCGCTCCAACACCTCAACATCTTTCTTGAAGTGCGGGGCCCAGAACTGGACGCAGTACTCAAGGTGCGGCCTCACCAGTGCCGAGTAGAGAGGGATGATCACTTCCCTAGAACGGATGGCTACACTATTCCTAAGAGAGGCCAGGATGCCATTGACCTTCTTGGCTCATGTTTAGCCAGCTGTCGATCAGCACCCCCAGGTCTCTTTCCACCGGGCCGCTTTCTAAGCACTCTTCCCCCAGCCTGTAGAGCTGCATGGGGTTGTTGTGGCCGAAGTGTAAGACCCGGCACTTGTTCTTGTTAAACCTCATGCCGTTGGTCTCGGCCCATCTGTCTAACCTGTCCAGATCCCTCTGTAGGGCCTTCCTACTCTCCAGCAGATCGACACTCCCACCCAGCTTGGTGTCATCTGCAAATTTGCTGAGGGTGCACTCAATCCCTACATCTAGATCATCTATAAAGATATTGAACAGCACCGGCCCCAAAACTGAGCCCTGGGGGACACTGCTAGTGACTGGTCGCCAGTTGGACTTTGCTGCATTCACCACTACTCTCTGGGCTCAGCCATCCAGCCAGTTTTTAACCCATTTAAGAGTCCACCCATCCAAGCCCCGGGCAGCCAGTTTGTCTAGGAGGATGTTGTGGGAGACAGTGTCAAATGCCTTACTGAAGTCTAGATAGACTACATCCACAGCCCTGCACTCATCTACTAAGCGGGTCACTTGGTCATAGAAGGAGACCAGGTTGGTCGAGCAGGACCTGCCTTTCATGAATCCATGTTGGCTGGCCCCGATGCCCCGATTGTCCTGCATGTGCCGTGTAATGGCACACAGGATGATCTGTTCCATCACCTTGCCTGGCACCGAGGTCAGGCTGACAGGCCTATAGTTCCCTGGATCGTCCTTCCGACCCTTCCTGTAGATGGGCGTTACATTTGCTAATTTCCAGGCAGCTGGAACTTCTCCAGTTAACCAGGACTGCCGGTAGATAATCGAGAGTGGTTTGGCAAGTTCGTTTGCCAGTTCTTTCATTACTTCATTACTTGTTACCCTTTTTGCCATGCTATATTCAGCTTGTCACAGTTGGCTATGCGTATCACTCTTAACAGTGATTTTTATTCCATTTAAGATCCAAGCCAGGATCTACAGTCAAACAAAGCCTTTTTCGGATTAGAAAATGATGTGACTCCACATACCCAATGAATCAGATATGGCCTCCACATTAACTTTAATAGAATCAAACGAACAAGAAGAAAAATAAAGTAAGGGCAAAAATTAATCTAATTTTCACAGCAGTTATTTACAAACTATGTCATCACTTTAATCTTGGGTTTAGTCTCCTATCCTGTTCCAGCTGCAACTGAGTGCCAACAGACATGTCTTTTGAAGTCTACCACACAAAAAGTTCCAGACCTTAAAAGTACAATAACCACACATAACCCCTCCATTCCTAAAGCACCATGCTCCTCACCTATAATTTTAACATAAAAATTTGAAGTTTTATCACCAAGTATGACATAGCTCCTCTTGGCAGAGTTGTAGAAGTAGAAAAGGCAATTTTCCAGTCAGGAAGCTGGGCAAGAGCCATACTGCACTTAGCACATGACTTAAGATAGCCAAAGGTTAGCTTAATGCTGCCCAAGCTGAAATGGCCTTCCAGGGGCTGTTCTATCTGACAGCTTTGCTCTTTCTACACTCCCTCCTGCTACGCCACTTCTTAGCCTTTATGTGGAAATGGTTTGCCTAGCGCTGGTGATGCTGCCTTTCTGGCATTTAGGCATTCCTTGAAAACAGTAGCATCCTAAAGAGCTGTTTGGAGCAGGTTTCCAGCAATAACGACATTTTCTATTTTTTTTTTAATTTTTCAAAATTTCATTTATAATCAGTGTCAGAATTACTGCTGCTATTGACAACAGTGGAGTCCCAACAAGGGGAGAGACTTTTTGTGTCCTAGAAATTCCATGGTCTGTGCGTGTTTCTAGTTGTTTTCTGTTCTCTGAAATTATACAGAAAAGTATCTGATCAACAGATCAGATCAGTAAGCCACAGATCAGTATACTCCTTTATCATTTTTCATTTAACTTCTGCAGATAGTTAATGATTTTAATACTTTCCTTAAAATTTTTTCCACTCCTATTTTCTGCTGGAATTTTGTACTTTTGTCCAAATTTTCAATAACCTGGAAAGCTTTTGTAATTTATTTAGCAACCTGTCTTCATTCCACTCATGCATTAAACCTCATGTTATCACATCCTGTTTGCAATGAGTACTGAATAATAAGGCTTGCTGCACTTCCTCCTTGCTGGTTTGTGGTACTGCCAACACAAGAGAAGAAAATATCTTTGGAGTGTCTAAGACAGCTTGTCATGTTCTGGCCTACAACAAGGAGAAAGTGAAAAAAACTGTGTATGTCTCTGCAAACTGTAGAGGGATACACAATTCTATTACTACTCCCTGGATCACCAATAGAAGGTAGGAAAGGGGTCAGTTTGGCTCATACCAAATACAGGCCAATTCTATCTGACCTAAAAGGTGAATGCCAGCTGTCTACTTGCCCTTTTTACAGTATGAACAACGTCACAAACACACAGAGATGCTAAACCTCCATGGGCTACCAGAAACTTTCCATATTTAAGATCAGAGTACTCACAGTCACACTGTACTCCTGTTCTCCCTGTGAACCACAGTGAAATCAGGCTAAACCTTTGGGGTGCCCTCCAGACAGTCTGAGCATCTGTCATAGGGTGGCAAGTTGCTCACCTACAAGAGGACTTCTTGGTGATGCTCAGTTCCTTCCTTCCACTGAACCACAGGGAGAAGTTTCAGATAGTGTACCCATTTCCAGATGTCTTAGTCAAAAGGGATTACAGCTTTTCAGGTGTGACTTGCCAAATATCTACTGATGGTCAAACTTATGTTCCCTTTGCAATTTTTATCAGTGGTATTTATTAGCTAAGATGCCTACTACTTCTTAACTCAATCCATTGCCCACTACCTGAAAACAGACATCAACTTTTAGGTCAAATTAAAGAAAAAATAACTGTTCAATGTACCTGTATTCATCTAATAAGCACAACACTCATCAATAGCATACAATACAAGTTCTATGTTTAACAGTCTCACTTAGGTGTAGGAATAATTTCAGCGTAATAGGACACGTATCCACTACCTAATATCAAAATTCAGTTCATACATATTCAAGCTTAGTTTTATCAGGAATTGGTTTGCTTGTTTTTTATGGAAAAGTCTTGGCCAAATCAAGAAATGAACTTTTATAATCCAAATTTTTATGCTACTTCATGCTGAGAAGCAGCACATGAAATTTCTACAGAAAAGGCTGTTGAAGGCTTGCATTGCCCTATACTGAAAAGAAAAATAAAAGGGAAGGTTTATAAAATGGAATCATGCAATGGCACTCAGAAAAGTCATTAAATCTGGTATCTGAGATGCAGAAGAAGAAAACCTTTGTAAAAATGCAGTTTTTCAGGAACAGGCCCTTCTTATTGTGATAATCAGGACAATTGGGAATAAAGGAGGCTAACAAGTCTTCTCTCCTACCAGAAGAGGACGTTCTACCTTTATTTGAGTACTTGCTCTGTAGGAAAAGCCAGTTGTGTGAGAAACCACATCGGATGATGCATACATCCAGGACCACAGGAGGGTGTTTGAGTCTTTTTCCTCTTCCTTGAATGTTAGGCTGGGAAATGCCAGGATAGGCCTCGACAATTTCTCTTGCCCAAAATCCAGATCCCTTCCAAAAAATCAGCTTTTGCTTGGAGTCCTATCTACATCCTAAAAAAAACTGTAGGCAGACATGCTTCTTATCAAAGAGAGGGTCCAGAAGTGGTCCATTCTTGATACAGGCAACCACTCCTCTGTTGAGAGGCAGCACGTTGAGAGGAAAAGAGTGAAAGGAAATGCATTATAATAGTACAATGAATACAGACTTATCACTAAATAAAGATTCCCCATATGTATATGTAGGTGTGTGTGTATATATATGTGGATGGATGTTAATAGCACATGTCACACGAGGTTACACTTGGGGATTATTTTTCCTCCTACTCAGTATTCTGCTGCAATTTTTCTCAGAGACCAGCCACTTAATATTTTGGATTATGGAGTCTGTTGTAGCTACAGCTATATTACAGATAGGACAAACACATACATTTTATGTAAATTGAGAGCTAAATCTGAACTTTCCGAAAGTTTGAGATGTTAGTATATACGGGTTTTTTAAAAGGCTTTATTATTCCAAGATCAGGGCCAGCTGCCACGATTGGATTCACATCCAAAAACGTATATTAAAATGCATACACTTCTTGGTAGAAAGAAGTTTTAAAACCCGTCAGGCTGAGAACAACACTCTTTTTGTGTGCTGCCCGACCATGCAGCTACAGATCGACCCTATTGTTTTTTTGGTAATTTAAACGTGATTGTTGGCAAAGCAGACAGGGGTGGGGGAGTCGTACAGGGAGGCACACAGTGAGAAAGAAGAAAGCATTTCTGATTATACAATATATCCCTGACATGTTTTTACACACAAACCCAATATTTAGCATTTAAAAAAAAAAAGAAAAAAAGAAAATAAAAGAAACAGCAGCTGTTTCTATGTGATGTCAGAGAACAGGTGTGATACAAATCTCCATACCAGTGCAATCATATTGATCTCCTGATGATGCACGCATGAAGCACATGTGCAAACGTTATCGACCCAACCGGCACCTCATTTCCAGGAATATGGCCTGAAAATGCCTCTCTATAATTGAAAACACTACCAGGATAAACACCGTGTTGGCCAATTATTAAAAAACACACACACAACGAGTCAGGGAAGGTGAGCCGGCCGCCCCAGCACGCCCCCGCACCGCGGCCGTGCAGTGCCCTCACGCGCTGCCGCCGGGACCCCTCCGCCCCGGGCCGCCCGCGCTGGGGTGAGCGGCGGCTGGGCCCCGGCGCTGCCCCGGGGGCGGCCGTTGAGCCTCCCGAGGTGCGGGACGGTGGTGCCGTGGCCGGGAGCCCGCCGGGGCGAGGCGGCGGACACCGAGGGGGCGGCGGTGGCAGCCGGGCCTGCGGCCCCGCACCTCAGCGGGCTCCGCGCCCTTCCCTGCGCGCCCCGCGACGGGACGGGCCCAGCCCAGCTCGCTGCCCCCGCAGCTGGCAAGGGCTGCCCCGCCGCTGAGCCGTGCTGGGGGGGCTGCGGAACGGGGGGCGGGGGTGACACCGGCCCCGCGGGGCACCTTGCGCCCAAGACCCGTCCCCTGTGGGAGGAGAGGCAGCTTTTGAAACCGGCCCTTCATTGCGGCTCGGGGGCCCGGGGCGGTTTGCTGTTAATTGCTAATGCCATCTGCCATTAGAGGGCACTAAGCAACCCTGCATGAGCGCTGCTCGCCGGGAGGGGAGGGAGAGGAGGGGGGCGGCGGTGTGGAGAGAGAGAGAGAGTGGCACCAATTTGGGAAAAGATTCAAAAGGATGTGGAGTCCCGAAGCTTCTGAAGTGCTCAAAATGCCCGGGCGCTGCTCAGGACGATAATCATAATAATAATAACAAAAAAAAAAAAAATATGCAGCGAGGTCAATCATTTACCAGTCTGCTTCTTAATGCGTGTGACCGCAGGTGGTACCGAGGGACATTGTGATTCATGCCCACTTTCAAAGCAGGACCAGGCCCGGTCTGAGGCACCCAAACAACTGTCTTCTAATATTAGCACGGCTGTATTTCTGGATCTATTATAGTCTGTCCAGACAGATCCCATTGTAATGGGATCTTTTATTAAAAGATTAGCACTATCTCCTGCAGTTGGTGGAAAAAAATCTGTTATCACTGAGTTATTTGCAGTTGTGGGGAGGGGGCGGGCGGTGGGGGGAGCCGGGGGGCGGGAGCGGGGAGGAGGGGTGTGAGGAGGGCCGGGCGGAGGGCGCGGGCGGCCGCGGCGCACCGGCCCCTGACCCGGCACTGTCCGGGCATTCCTGTCTGCATACTTCGCAGTCTGTTGTCCTTTGGTAGCTCAGAAAAGCGAAAGAATCGAAATTAAAAAGGCAGCTTTTGAATAAACAATACCATTTTCCGTTAAGTAATCGTTTTGTATAAAAGGAAATATCGCCTACTCAGTTTCATTCAGCGGTGCCAAAAAATGTTATAAATGAGAGACCGCCAACTTTTCTAAGGGGAGAATAATGCCAGACTGTGCTTAATAAACTAGTGCCCTAGAAGTTCATTATCGATGTTGCAATCTTTTCTGATTCTGAAAGGAGACCGCCTACGTCGCCCCCGTTCCCGTCTCGTCCTCCCGGGCTCCCAGTGAAAAGGCTGTCACTTGGGCGCAGCCCTAGGTATTAAACTTTTATTTGTTTCTTTCTCTCTTTTTTTTTTTTTTAGGTTTGGGGTTGGTCGGTCGGTCGGTTGGTGGTTTTGGGGTTTTTTTGGGCCGATCACCGCCGAGCGAGCTGTGTGCCCGCCAGCCGCCTCCCGCCCGTCGGAGGTGCGGGGAGTGGGAATTAATATGAGCAGCCACTTCGCGCCGGACGGCAGTGCCCCGCGGCCGCGGAGCCCCCCCCCCGCCCCGGGCGGCCGCTCCGCGCCCCGGCAGCCTCCACACCTCCGCGCCCTCGCCCTTCCGCGCCGTCGGGGGGACGAGGGGTGCCCCTGGGGGCGGCCGTGAGACCCCCCGCGGGTCTTCAGCCCCGGCTTGCGCGGGCGCAGGCAGCTCCGCGGGCGCGGAGGCCGGGGCTTGCGCTGCCTCCCGCTGCTGTGCCAACGGCTCCGGCCGCTCCGCCGCGCAGGGCTGGCGTCGGGCTGCGCGGTGCGCGCCTGGGGGTGCGCGCCTGGGGGTGCGCGCCGGTGCGCGCCCGTGTGTGCGTGCACCTAGAGCAGATCATTGGAGAGGGTTTCCAGAAGGTGGAAAATGTCACCTGATTCACACTGAACTTTTTAAATCTCCCCACCCCCGAGCAGACACACACACATTAGGAGACCGCCCACCGCAGACAGCTAAGACCCCCGTATAGATTTAAAGAGAGACTGCATTCAGAGCCTGACGTTCATTCAATAGAGCGATCATAAGCAGGCTGGCTAGTGCTCGCTCCCTCTCCCTACTCCCCCTCACGCTGTTCCTGTGTCTCTCTCACTCCCTGCTACACTGAGGATGTTAAATCAGAGAATCCACCCGGGCATGCTCTTACTCCTGATGTTTCTGTGCCACTTCATGGAAGATCACACAGTGCAGGGTAAGACCAGATTGTTTATTCGCAGATATGTTTCTTTATTATTACTATTGTTTTCTGTCTTTCGGGCACGGTTTAGTTTGCTTGCGGTACTAAACGCCTCTCTCCAAGGTCCAACAGGACAGAAGTTAACTGTGAGCATGGGGTTGCTTTGTACCGAGGTGCAGAGGTGTCATTTAGATTCCTTTTCTATCGGATCTTCGCACTGCTTTGCACAGGCACAGAGGACAGATGAGGATGTTTCTTGGTATTTATTGTTATTATGCAGCATGAATGAAGAGCAGCATCGCGAGGGAACTTTCCCACTCTGGTCTCCCGAATGAGTGCTCAAAGTTTGTTGGTAATTTAGCTCAGGTTTTTATCTCGCCTGCCTGACGGAAGGAGAGGTGCTGATGGGGAGCCCCACGATTACAGCTGACATTTTTAGAAACCAATAAGTGGTCATTTTCCGGACATTCCTTTAATTTTGGGATTTCCTCCCCCCTCTCTTTTTTTTCTTTTTTTGTGAATAAATATTAGTGTTATAAATTCTCCTGCATTGAAGAGTATGCTTAAATAAGTTGGATTTTTTTTTCCCATGCGAACAAAACAAACCCGAACGTGATATTGAGAACTCTTAAGAGCCCTCTTTCGACACAAGGGAATACTGATTTTTAGTTTTGGGGCTTTTTCCCCTTATCTTGATCGTGTTCCAGCCACAACCTGGATGTCTTATCATTGCTTGTTTTATAATTTTTTTCCTTTTTTTTTTTTCTTTTCTCCCCCACTACCGAGCTAGAGCTCGGTTAATGTAATGTAGGCAACTGTAAGACGCAAAACTTTTTTTTTTTTTAAGGGCGTTGTTTGTTAAATGATTTTTACCGGCGGGGGCGGGGGGGGGCAATCTTCCCCCGCGCTCAGCGACATCTCGGCTGGCCGATCCTGACCCCTCGCTGCGGTACATTCCCATCGGAGTAAGGAGGCAGGATCGAGCCCTGGCTGGATTAGCACCAGAATCAATTGGTATTGAGTTGCTGGAGAAGTCACATTGGTTATTCACGAAAGACTCATCCCAACCAAAACTCTCCAGCTAAAAAAAGGGGAGTTGCTTGGACTAATGTTCTTGGCTTGACTCCACAAATAGCAGGGATACTAGTTTAAAAAAAAAAAAAAAAGGGAAAAAAAACCCCAACAAAACCCACTCTATCCAGTTTAAGGACAGTGTACTTTCCTCTGAAATGCTTGCGGGAGAGATGGCACCTATAACTTTTCCAGCTTGATCGATTTTTAAAACTCTGTAGGGACCTCCTACTCTATGTGCCCTTGTATTTTCCGTACTTTGCTCACTTTTTTGGAGCTCTGCTGACTTATTTTAGTGAAGGAAAGACATTTGTTAATAGAAGCAGCAAAATGTGGAGATTTCGAAAGACTTTGCAAAGAGCAAATGTTCCCAATTCGTGCAGATTGCAAAATGGGCTGGGACTGAAACTCTGTGCGGCACTAAAACAATGCTGCTGTGCAGCCGCTGTGGGGAGGAGAGGGCAGGGGGAGGAGGAAGGAATCTGCAAGCGCGATTTTCTTTTTATTCCCTTTTAAATGCACATCCTTTTCAAGCCTTGTCACGTGCCGGCAGTGCTCGTTCTGCTCTACATATGGAATAAATACCTCCGAAAACTGCCTCGTCCTGTTTTGTTCGGGTGTTTTCTTTCTTTCTTTCTGGGTTTGTTTTTTTTTTTTCCGGTTTGTTCTTTTGTGGTTTGGGGCTTTTTGGTTTGGGTTTTTTTTTTCTGTTGTTTTTTTTTTTTTTAAACTGCGCTCCCAAATGGGCCGGAGTAGCTGCGGGTTATAAAACGGGACAAATAAAAAGTAAACAGTCTAGTAAAAGTCATGGCAAGGCACACGTGTTGTGTCTGGGTCACTGGTGACTGCCACTGATCCGGCTGGGTGTCTCCCCCGGCCCCTGTGTCCGTCCCCCCCCCCCCCGCAGCTGGGAACTGCTGGCTCCGGCAGGCGCGGAACGGCCGCTGCCAGGTCCTCTACAAAACCGACCTCAGCAAGGAGGAGTGCTGCAAGAGCGGCCGCCTGACAACTTCGTGGACAGAAGAGGACGTCAACGACAACACGCTTTTTAAGTGGATGATTTTTAATGGGGGAGCCCCAAACTGCATCCCGTGCAAAGGTGAGGCGGGGGGGTGGTGGTGCTGGCGAGCTGCGGAGCGGTGCAGGCAGGGACTGGGCTGCGGGAGGAGGAGCGGGGAAGGAGCTGGAGGGGGGGCAGCGCGGTCCTCCCGCTTCCTTGCTCGGTGGGGCTTTGACGGGCGTCTCGTACCAGACCCGGGATCCGCGGGGGAGACGGGACACGGACACCCCCATTTCTGCTCGGCCGCCGTGCACATCGCGGGGAGGAGGGGAGCGACCTCCTCTGCCCCTTGCCCTCGCTGGCGGGGGGAATTTCCCGCGAGTGGTGTTTCCTGGAGGCGGGGAAAGGTGTTTTCTCTCTGTGCTCTGGGGTCACGGTGTCTTTTTTTTTTTTCTTTAAGCAGTTTTGACACCAGGTCTGTTCTGCCCGCTCGGTACTAAAGTGGTGCCTCTTTCCTTCCATCAGAAACGTGCGAGAACGTGGACTGTGGACCCGGGAAGAAATGTAAAATGAACAAGAAGAACAAACCTCGGTGTGTTTGTGCTCCGGATTGCTCTAAAATCACTTGGAAGGGCCCCGTGTGTGGCTTAGATGGGAAAACCTACAGGAACGAGTGTGCCCTTCTCAAAGCCAGATGTAAAGAACAGCCCGAACTTGAAGTCCAGTATCAGGGCAAATGCAAAAGTAGGTTTGCAAATCTAATCCGATCTCCCTCAAATGCCAAAGGGTGTGTGTCTGAGTGTAGGGAGGAGGAGCTGTTGGACATACTTCCCCACGGGAACCAGAGTGATGTTCCAAATGCTGGGAGACAGTAACTAAACCACACTCAACAGACAAGGACGTAGCTGGACTGAGAGTTCCCCATAGTCTAGCAGCACTTGTGTCCCACCAGCTACTCTGAGATGGGAAGGTCTCCTCCAGCGGCCCTTAAATGAGGAGAGCTGCTGAAGGCTTTTATCTGATCATTTGTTTCATTGTGTCACCCATTCACTCCTTGCTGGTGCTCTGGGATGTCTTACTAATCACTGTGTGTTTCCATCTTTATTTCAGAGACCTGTAGGGATGTTTTATGCCCAGGCAGCTCCACGTGTGTGGTTGACCAAACTAATAACGCCTACTGCGTGACATGTAATCGAATCTGCCCAGAGCCTGCCTCCCCTGAACAGTATCTCTGCGGGAATGACGGCATAACTTACGCCAGCGCCTGCCACCTGAGGAAAGCTACCTGCCTACTGGGCAGATCCATTGGATTAGCCTACGAAGGAAAATGCATCAGTAGGTATCTCGGTCAGAGGGTGAGGGTGGGGGGAGCTTCCTTGATCAGCTGTTTCAGAGTACCGTGTGTGCAATGGGATGGATGTAGTTAGCGCTGGGGAGGAGGAGGAGACTTCCAGCAGCCTGGGTTAGTGCTCCCCTCCAGGAAAAGGAGAGCCAGGGTCAGCTGTGCCCCAGAAAAGACTGCAAAAGGGATGGGGGAGTAGAGTGCCTGATCCTGCTTCTCTTGCCATTGCTGTGGGTGCTGACATTAGTGTCCAAGGGAGAGGTACTTGCCATTAAATAGATGATGACATGGTTACAGTGTAACAAGGTCTCCACGTTCAGTGGATCTGGATTCCTGGAAACAATTGTCTTCAAGTGGTCTTGGCAAAGCTTGTGTTAATTTAATTGGAAACATCTGATCACTTTTTCCTCTTTAGAAGTATTGCAGAGTTTGGAGACTCTGGGTGAAGACAGGAAAATAATCTCTGTGCATCCTGACATTTTGTACTGTGATTTCCAGAAAGGACTGATAGTGAAGCGTGCTACGAGGAAGCAGCTTCAGGGCAGTCTCTGCTCCCCAAAACTGCTGGGGGAATTTGCAGGAGTCTCAGTCTGCTTTTAGTTGGCATAGGTTGAGGTGAATTCCATTTCCAGTCTTGTAGACAGCTACTCCTTGTGGGTTAGTTTAAAAATAATTGATTTAGAAATGCTGAATGTGTTGGCAAATTCTGCACTTACCGCTAATTTGGGGAGCTGAATTTCCACTGATGTTAAATGGAATAGGAAGGTCATGTACAATAGGCAAATGTAATTCTGTATTCCCAGGGCCAAGCTCTGCTGGCACAGCTGTCTTTCCTCCCCCACATATAGACAGGCAATGGTGTCCAAGGGACTACTTGCTTGAGCAAAATCAGCAAGTATCATCACATCTACTGCGTCTGAGCTTTGTCTATGCACAGTTCACAAGGGAAAGGGAGTTTGGGGTTGTTTGTTGTTGCTTGTCTTTTTTGTCTTTTCACTTACCTCTAGTATCCTGTGTATATTTTTAGAAGCCAAATCCTGTGAAGACATTCAGTGCAGCGCTGGGAAGAAATGCTTGTGGGATTTTAAGGTTGGCAGAGGTCGGTGTGCCCTCTGCGATGAGCTATGCCCTGAAAGCAAGTCAGACGAGGCAGTCTGTGCCAGCGACAACACAACTTACCCAAGCGAGTGTGCCATGAAAGAGGCAGCCTGCTCCATGGGTGTGCTTCTAGAAGTAAAGCACTCTGGATCTTGCAACTGTAAGTGAGGTTTTTAGCTCTGCAGACAGTTAAACTGTCTGAAGGCAAACCCTAGGTAATGAAGACTTACATCTTTAAACATAAGAAAGCTTGATTGAGACATTCGAGATATGGTACAGGTGCCATATAAGTATGTATCTTTGGTTACAGATCAAATGCAATAGATCTCCAACAGCCAGTTGGCCTTGAAGTTGGGGTTTTGGGGATATTTTGAGGACAAGTCATTTTGTCAAAAAGGCTTGCCCTAGGACTGTAATTCTAGAGATTTTTTTCCTACCTTGTCTGCTCCTGTGTGCTTCGCTGATTGCTTTATTAACACCTGGATAAACTCGAACTTGGTCCAAAAGAACAAGCTTAATGGTAGAACACGGGCACCTGGTTTAGCACAGTTGCCTCTACTAACTCTGAATGAAGGACACAAAGCAGTTAAACCTAGAACACAAGAGCGCTTTTTGATTTCAGGAATCTGCCAATAAAACCTGAGCCATTGATTCTTCAGAACTTTCTGCAGTTATGACTTCATAGATTATGTATAAAAAACCTTATTGTATAACAGCAGATGCCAAAAAGCATCTCACTACAAGTCGCATAAAATGCAACGCTGTATTATGGCTGTTCAGAGGGCTTTGAAAACATGCACTGAGCTGCTTCTGCGCTGTTGTTGTCCTTATTTAAACAACAGCTCCCCTGTATTCCCCCATTTAGCCATTAATGAAGACCCAGAGGACGAAGAGGAAGATGAAGACCAGGACTACAGCTTTCCTATATCTTCCATTCTAGAGTGGTAAAACCTCCATCACTATTGGAACAGCCATTGGGCACGAAATCAATGTCCATACTGTAAATAAGTGTATGCTTATTTATTTTGGGGAGAAAAAAGTATACATATAGTTGAGTCTCGTAGACATTTATTTATACTGTGTCATGTTTTATAATTTATACATAAAATGTCTGGTTGACTGTACACCTTGTTTTTTGAAGAAATTTATTCGTTACGGGAAGAGCAGTGTTATTTATTGTGAGGTCTCTTGCTTGTAAAGTAAAGCTTTTCTTTTTTCTTGTAAACTATAAAAGTCCATTCCTTAGAGCTTACCCACATGATCTCATTTCTTTGTTTCACTGATGTTAACTCTTTTCCACTTTAACAAACTTGCATGTCGGTTTCTGTTATGTTTATTTATTGGATTTTCTTCTTGCCGGTTCTGTACATAAAAGATCCCTCAGATTTTTGTTTACAAGGAATCTTGACTGACCAAAAGGCATTGTAACTGGCTTAAGTATACTTCCGGGGTGCAGTGAGGCGATCTTTAAGGAAACTTCTTCCGCTTTTCGCTACTTCTGATCACATCATGTACTGAAGTGATCTCAATGTGCTGAGCATATATGCCGTACTATACGAATTCTGGACCCAAAGAAATCGGATTATGAAGGTTGTTAATAGCTACAGGGCTAACGGTAATAAGAATAAAGGTTTTATTTTATTTTTATTATTTTTTGTAACATGCATAAGTGCTTTATCAGGTGTTTCCTTTAAGATGGTCTTGCAGTACCACTTTCAAAGTTTTTCCAATCAGTGTGTCACTAAAAGTTATATGAAAGCTTTATCAGTTCAAGTTTCTTGCTTTTCATAATACTTTTTTTCTGATGCAATTTTATATTTTCAAACATGGCGAGTTAAATATAAATTCATCTAAATATATAGTTTTGTACTTTTCTACCATGTAAATGTGCAATGTATATAAAAGTTATAATGTGTATTTGTAAATAAATGATGAGTGAAAAAATAAAAAATGGAATTTTCCCTAGAGGCAGTCCTCAGTTTTTGATTATAAAGGGTTCTGGCCCTCTGGTGTATAGAAGGCATACTGGTGGTTAGGGTAAAAGAGGCTTGTGCGTGGCATAGCAGCCAAATACACTGGTTAAGGCCAAAGCTTTCAGCTGACACTGGCTGAAGAAACCCTTTTTTCAGACAGGAGCAATGTCTCCAGCTCATTGGTATTAACTAATTTTAAATCCAAGTACAGTGATGGAGGAGAAGAGATTCGGCATTTTTGTTTCCCTCCCCATCCTCTAAATAAAAAGTTTGTAGTTTCTTGGACATCTTTAACTTCCATATTTCTAGGAGGTTTTGAATATGCATTTGAAATTTTGCTAAGCTTCAGATCCATGTTACTGGGATTGCAGTTGTATCACCATTTAGATGGTGACCAATAGAAAAAGCAAAACATGGCCTACTTACCGAAATTCAATATGTGTAACAATTAGCACAAAAGACAAAAAAAACCCTCCCAACAAACCATCAAAGAGCACATTATCACTTGGTAATTCTTTTCTCCCAAAAGGAAGGTTAATTCAGAAGTTATTTTTGGTGAACCAATGTTCAGACTGGACACACTTTTAAGAGTGGATGTTAATACAGTGAACTGAGGAAAGGTAACAGCCGTAAGCGCAGCAGGGACCAAAAGCTTGTTTTATGCTACCTGGGTTATGCTGTTGTCGCAAATCAGGCCCCACTTACCAAAATTTCTCTATCATGCTACATAAAACTTAAAAACATACTGAAGCACCGTATTCAATAGCGTTTTAAGTACTTTGCTGAACTGAGGTCTGAGAGCAGAAGTTGATTTACCCATTTTGTTTAAATACAAATCATATTTGAAGGCTGCCCCTGCTATAGTATTCTGTAATTTTTTTACTATAAACTTGAATGTGTTATGGATTGTTTAGCATTATTTAAAGCAAATATAATTCATTCATCTATGAATACATAAAAACTACAGGCATGCATTTATAATATTGTATTCAAAATAACAGCAAAAAAATTTCTGTCCTTCATCCTCCTGTTGCTTCATTTAGACAAGTAGTCTCTTTGGAAGGAAGTAGATGATGAGAGGAGCAAAGGGAGCAGGATTTTGGTCTCTTAAGGGAACAGAACCCAGAATAAAAGAGAACAGGGGCTGGAAGAACAGAGGGATGGAAAAGGAACCTATTGGAAAATCTCTCGAGGAACTAATAAACACATGACAATGACATAGAGACAAAATGCTTAATAGATGTGGAGAGTATCAGAGGAGATTTTTCTTAAATTCAGATAGGTGCCAGCTACTTCATTTCCAACAAAACGACAACATTAAAAGACTGTTTTTAATTGTAAATATATTTACATGTCTTACAGAGAGACTGTAGCAGAGCAGGATTTCTGGGTTCTAATTTTATGTCCTGCTGCTGATCACAAAATAACTTTGAGAAAGTCGGGGACAGACAAATTCAAAAAAGCAACAAAAATGCCAGGAAGCTATACTTACGCGTGCACATGTGCGCGAAATGGCCACAAAAATCTACTTCAGGTTTTTGGTGATAAAATTATCTAAAAAGTTCTGCTACTGCACTTCCCATTGCTACTGCTGTTTCTGTACAGCCAAAAATCTTGAAACCTACCTTGCACCAAAGCATACCTGTGATGTAGAGGTGAGGCATCTCCTGAGAGGCTTCATGACGTAAGCATCTTCTGAGCATGCCCAACATACACCAGCCTCATCATGAAGCACAACAGCCCCAGAGAGTTTCTCCCAGAAACATGTCCAGAGGTTATGGCAGGACGACTGCCAACATTTTACATAATATCATACTTGTAGATAAGACACTTGTTCATGAAGTGAGAGATGCAGGTCCACTGCCAGTCTCTTCCAGAGATCTTTCCCACATCTCCCATGAGTGCATCCACCACTCAAGGTGAAGCTCAGGCTGGAGAACTGTCTGTCATGCCTGCTGAAGCCATACCTGTACTGGAGAGGAAGCAAGATTCATCGAAAGAGGATAATTTGCAACCCTAATAGTGTTCCTTTGGAAGAGGAAGTCCTGGTTTCTTTCCCCAGGGGCTGCCTACACATTTTGCATTTGTAATTGAGTAACATACATAAATAGTGCTTCAAGCAGGGCCCAGAATCCAGGTTACCTCCCCTTCTCCTTCCCCCACTAGATTAGTGCCTCCATCCTTGAGCTATGAAAACATGTGTAACTCTCTGCTTAAATCAAGATTACAAATCTCACACCTTTTTCTACACTGAGGCATAGTTACAACAGGAGAGGCTTTACTTTTTTCATCCTCTCTTCCAGGCTTGTACCGGGGGAACTTCCTGGGAAGTAGAAATGTGAAGTTAATTCCCCCAGTCTAAGAAAGGTGCTGAATCCATTTTTTTCTACCTCTTGTCTTTTTTTGGTGTGTGTTTCTGGTTTGGTTTGGTTTGGTTTTGCTTCCTCTCTTAATGCACAGGCTATTCCGGATGAAGAAACAGAGATGTCTGGATGTCTAAGTACAAGAAGGTGGTTTCCAGCTCTGAAACCATCTTGCACAAGCTCCTAAAACCAGAAGAGAAATAAATTTTCAGAAATATCTTTCTCTTCAGTGTTTGCTATCGTCTGGCATACATATTCCTATTGCTGTAAATCACATTTCTGAAACTCCTAGTTCACCATGAAGTATTCTTTGGTACTGAATCCCAGGTCTGTGAACTCCATCCACAAATGCAGGCACAGTAACACAGAGTGGAGGGCGTATGTTTGAAAACAGAAACCCGTATTCTGGCACTTAAGTAAAATCAGCTTAATTCTAAGAGAACCAGCTTGAAGCATTTGAATGATAAGAATATTGCCTCTAAAGCCCTGATTCCCAAATGTATTCTTCTGCACAATACATGCAAGTGACCATACACAATTCAGATCACACTTGAACGCATTCCTGATAGCTGTGTTCATATGACAGACCTAAGAACAGTATAATGGACCTCTCTTGCACCTTTTACCTCTTCACTTGCTTTCTGCCTGCGAATACACCTCAACTAAAACTACATTCCAAGCCTCTCAACAAATTTCAAACAGCTGCCATTCCTTTTTTTTAATGACATAAAAATGTTTCCTTCTATGCTCCAAATGGGAATCAGGTGAAATTAAATTTCAGTATGCAGTGCTGTTCTCTAGGCAGTGACATTTTACTATACAATGAATCACCAGCACAGAAACATCTGTATCTTATCCCTTTGAAGAACTAGGATTCCATGCTTTCTGGTGAAGCATAACATTTGTACATAGACCAAGGGGTTCACAAGGTATCAGACTTTAAATTCATAACTCTCTAAAGATAAGGCAATTACATTTTTTGTTTGATATTTCTGTAATTCCAAAGCCTGCCTGACTCATTATGGCAGCAAGAATTTTGCAGGTAGTATATGAAAAATAGTACCTACAAGTTAATTCTTTACCATATTTTTGTTTCTGAAAGACATAAATAGGTAATGGACCTCAGTGGCTGGATTTTGCTGACACTCTTTGGGGATCATCTGTATAATTCACATTCATTCATTACTCTTAAACAACGTGGCCAATGAAATTATCACACAGTGGAGAAATATGACATGAAAACAAGGTGCGAGCCATAATGTTCAGCTCAGAGACTGATTTGGAGTTAAAACCACACGTATGGCTCATATTCCCGTAATTTACAGGTACATTCTTTTGATCTCTTAATCTTCAAACAGATTTGTTCAACTTCACCATGGGATTGAAGAGCTCTAATGTGTCAGAAAACTGAGAAGGAATTCTGGACTTTGATAACAGCTAATCAGACCTACCAGAGTTTACCAAGGTGTTCCAGCATAGACCTGAATGTGTAAAGGCCCCTGAATTTCCACCAGTGCCACTCAGTAATAGCATCTGAACCTCCCAGTGCTTCAGTGAGGTCTACAGATACTCAGGACTCCTCAAAGTGAAACCACAGCGCTCACATTCAAGAACTAAATTTTAGTCACCTGGTTTTAAAGATTTTTAAAGTATTTAAAAGTGAATGTTGGAACTATTTTTCATAGAATGTTAGAGGTTCACAGCAAAAGTGGCATTTTAAAAAAAATCCTTCCTACCCTCTGTAAGCATGGTTGTATGCAAAAATACAGTTTTACGTAATAAGAACAGTTTTACTATATTTTGCAAGATCCCTCAGCAATTTGGAATGCTCTTATTCAGATAACAGTGTTCCTATAGATCTGCTGAGCTTCATGTTATGTACTCTTCATTTTAAGTTTCAATCACTTTGTATTTTAAGAGGCACCTGGAACTACAAGGATGATGTTGGTAGGTGGCCGTTGTTAGAAACACTTTGAAGACACTAAAACATGCTACCATTTGATTTCCGAATTAGAAGCATTGCTAAAATTAGTCACAGGGCAAGACATGTAGATAAACCAGACAGGTAGTTATGCAAGTCATTGGACAATGTAGACAAATGTGGCACTTATGACAAGCGAGCACAGCAGAGGCCCACCAGGGTGCTCTGGGGCTGGAGCACCTGTCCTGCGAGGGGAGCTTGAGGGATGGAGTTGCTTCTGCCTGGAGAAGGGAAGGCTTTGGGGGCACTTCAGAGCGGCCTTTCCCACCTACGAGCAGGTCATTGTGTAGACAGAGCCAGGCTCTTCATAGCAGTGCATGGTAGCAGGACATGAGACAACAGCCATTAAGATGAAACAAGAGAAGTTCACACTGGGTATAAGGGAAACCTTTTTCCCCATGAGGACAATCCAGCAGATGATCTCCTGACATCTCTTCCAAGCTGAATTATCCTATGGTCCTATGAAGAAGTATGTCCACCCACTTTTAAGTCTCACAGACTCCAAAATCAGAAAGGAATGTCCAGTTAAAAAGAAACTATTCCCTGAAGAAATATTCAAGGAACAAATGTATCACCACAGTTGTTGGATGCAATTGTCATCAGGAACATAGAATGTTCTTTCTTTAATATGTCTTTCCCTTACATGACCCCTAAGTGATTCTGAAGTTTCCCATGAATACTAGTTTCCCATTGATTTTAGTGAAACTTTTTGCTGCTCAAGGAACACAGTATCTATTCAATAGAATATTCATTCTGTGCCTACTAGAATGTGTAGTGGAGAAAATGCGAGCAAATGCACAGAAATGTGTGTCTGTATTTTCAAGTGAAAACAAGCAAATAAGATGAAAGAGTGAAGCAGTTAAAATGCAGTTTAAGATTATTGTATTGTTCAAATTTGCAATTTTTTTTTTAGTACTAACAATAATTCTCAAAGAGACAATAACCAGTACCAGCTAGATCGGTCAAGACAGCAAGGGAAGCAAAGAAAACCCCAAGGCAAGACACTTGGAAAAATAATGGATAATGCCCACTGGAGCAACTAAAAAGAGCCCTGCAGGGACGTTTCCCATAATCTTTTCCCACATACAGATGGTTTAGTCTCAGCAATTCAAATCCTTGTTTCAAATGGTGACTCCACCAAAACTGCAAGAAGTCGAAAATGCTTGGCATAAAAGATATACAAATATTGAGTATTTCCACATTTGGATTTCATCTTTAAAGAAGTTAATTTTCATTCATTTTATGAGAAAGAAAAAAGGGACTGAGTCTATCTCTATAAAGATACAGACCCAGCGCTCCAATTTTACACAGCCCACAACTCGAGAGTCGTACTTTGCAACCCAGTATGCCTGGAAGCTGTGACAATTCGTTTATTAATCTCCCCGGCATTCTCCACTTACGGGCTCTGATGGAACTTCAGCCTTAATTGAAAGGCACTTGCCACTGTCAGCAACCTAGCAAGCAACACCACATGTGCTGACGGGGCGAAATCCAGCCAGGGCCCCAAGCAGAAGCCCAAACAAAACCTTCATTTCCTATCTGGAAGAAAGGCCAGAACCTGAAGAGTTCAGCTGCAGCCTGTGTACAGCAAAGGTAGTGTAACATATAGACTTGAGGATATACAGTGTGTTTGGATGTGTTTCACAGATATACGGCAAATTAGTAAATAGTTGTTCAACTCACACTGCAAAAAAAAAAACATGGTGAGGCTTAGGATGGTCTGTTTGTGGTATTGATACCATTTCATCTGTACGTGCAAGTGGGTCATTGCACTGCACTTTTGTAGCCTCACATTCAGATACATACTTAGGACCTTAAGAACATTTGCATGTAAATCTTACTGCTCCTGCTCACCACTCCCCCAGTTCTCCTCAGTAAGGAATGAGCCAGGATCAAGATAACTCTTTTCTGAAAAACAGCATTGAGGGATTTCCACTTTATAAGATTTCTCTTGCTTTTTTTTTCTTTCTTTTTTTTTTCTTTTCTTTCTTTTCAAAATGAGACATAGCATATGGAAAACTGGAGAAGTGGAGAAGCAACAGAAAAGTGTCACAGCAAGGAAAATGAAAAAAAAGAGAAAGGCAGAGAAAAACATCCCAGGAAAAGAGCATGAGACCAAAGAGAAATAAAATTATGCTAAAAGTCATATGTGAAGAACTACACACAAGAAGCCCGTTTTTACCAGCCCCTCAGCTGTACAAGCAGTGCTGTGAACGCTGAAGTGCCATCTACTGGTATGTCTTGTGCTAACTAACCACGTTGCTTGGAGTCCACCATGGGACACATGAAACAGGAGATTCATCTTTGCCACTGACTTTTTGGTGACAGTGAGTAAAAGACTTTGCTAGAACAGTGTTCTAATCTCCCCACTGTAACATGGAGATACTAAGATTTCATAACTTCTGTGCTTTCACAACCTGTGCAAAGCTCTTTGAGATCTAGTGGTAGAACGTTCTGCAAGAGAAGTAGGAACTTTTGCAGCAGCATCTCCATGTCCAAACTTGGCACTTCTGGAGAAGATGTTAAAAAATGAAGTGGGAGACACAGAAGAGAAGGAGAACAGAAGACAGCGGAGGAAGAAGAAGGCAGAAGAGGGTAAAGACTAGTAGGAGTTAAGGAGGAGGAGAGTTAATAGAATACAGTGTAAGTGATTAATTGCTAAGGACAATACAACTTACACTGCAGTTCTAGCAGATGCTTATGTGTTGCTCCAGCTGTGGAACAGCAGACTCTCCAGCTCTTGTTTCTGACACACAATAACTGTGAACTCTATTATGTGCAAATAATAAATCTAAGCAGCACCTCCAACATATGAATGAGCAAGAAAAAGGGGTCATATTTTCAGAAGTGTTAGCACATATTTGTCAACACCAAACTTAGCTAAATAGCACAAAGGAAGACTACAAGACAATGGTAACACATACCCAAAGCAGCACAAGAGCTGGCAAGTAGATACAAGGTTTTGAAAATCTGACCTATGTTTAATAGGTAAGGCCTCTAGGGATGGCAGACTGCACAGGGTCTTGGGTAGACTGGATGGGTTTGTTTTGCTGATGTATTTACTGGCTGGTATGTTAATTTTTTCAATGTGTTATAGAGCAGTTCTCAAGTTAGGGTCATGACCCCACTTGGGGCCTGCAAGCCTGGAAGTGAAAATGAAAGTGGGGTTGTGACCCTGGAAGTAGGGTTGCTAAGGAAAAACTTTGGGAAGCACTGATGTTGTGCTACTAGGTGAGACCCCTATGTGGATGGCGAGTTTAATCACTACCGAGGGGTAGTTTTTAACAGTGCCTATATTTCTCGAAGACTTAACTCTCACTTCTGACTGATTTACTGCCAGATTCAAGTAAAGGTCTCAGGTACATAAAGAGAGATTTGAGAATTAAATTTAGAACTGTGAGTACTACATCTTGAAAAGATCAGGCCCATAATGTAGTGAAGACATATCCACCATTTTCTTTAAAATATCCATGGGCAGCAGCAGTCTACTGATTAGAGCACTTCCCTGACAATCCTTGGCCTGAAGAAATCACACCCACCTCTGCCATTTTTCAGGAGGGTGATCTTACCACCAGGGCATCACTGTGGGATAGAGCCAAGTTTATGGGTTTTGCCCAACTCCACAGTGTTACCAGGGGAGGTAGGGGTTGTCCCTCACCACCTGCACGATCTTCAGGCAAGGAACAATTATGTTTCGTTAAGGAAAGAGTCGGTATGTTGAGCAAGCATACTGAATAAAAGGGGATAGCCACTCTGAAGAAGAGACTGCCTTACTCTATTCTTTAGGAGTGGCACAGGTACCTTCTTCAATAACAGATCCTAAGCTTGAATTGAGCCTGGACTTTGAAGGTTCAAGGGTTCAGTTGCCAGTACCCACTCATCTAGTACCGCTTCAGGCATCCTAGGATATCCTCTTTGGTCTGCAGCTGCTGTTCCCAAAGGAGACTGTTCTTCCATAGCTCCTGTGTCACATCTGACAGCCCCATGAGGAAGCTTGTGATTAATACCCTAATGAGTTGTGAATGGAACAAGATCCCTATGTGTGGACAAGTGAATTGAGCCCTTAGGCTCCTACATCACGTAAGTGAAAAGTAGACAAAAGGAGTTGTATCTCCTTATTTCTCATGCTCTGTGCACGTTTATTCCAATCTCAATTATATTGTGCTATGACTACAGCTTTCACAGTAGAGCTGGAGAATATTCCTGACTTTCACCTAGAGAAGTATTTTGTAGTTAGAACATTTGTGATATGAAGCATGCCATTTCAGTAAGTGAAGAGACATTAACAGCTAATTTTTGGCAGTGACATGTCTCTGTTTCTCATTTATTAGTAACTTGTATTGATTTATACCAGGATTAATTACTGATGCAAATATTTCACCCATATTTTTTCTGTCACAAGCAAGGAAAAAAATGCATGGCTGTGAATAAGCCATACAATGGTTTATGAAGCCCGCATTCCTCAGAGAGTATCCAATATCCACCTGGTGTCCCGGAGTGCTAGATTTCACATTTAGATCTCTGAATTAATAGATGTGTACAGTCACATACAGGCAGAAAGCTCCTTCTTGATGCTACATCTGAGAGGCTCATGGGCACTGTTTATTTTAACAAAATCATGGGATGTCTTGTGCTTGTGAAATTTGTTTCAAATCTACTTGTTTTGGAATGTTAATAACGAGTACTCTGCAGAGAGCTCAACTTCTAAGTTTTAGTTCATAAAGCACATCTAAAAAAGATAAGCATACCTACTGTAATATGTTTTCAAAAAGAAGGCAGCCATGATTTTGAGCAGACCTGAATCTCAAAAACATAATTTTCTAATGTATGCAATCCTATTAAAAAGTACATCTTAGGCATTTTTGTCTGAACATTTTGATACCTGAGATCCAACACATTTCAAATCAACTCAGGCAAATAAAATTTCTAGAAGTCATTATTATCAAAACTATAAAAAGGGGAGATCTCAGAAAGAAGGAATTTGATTTAAAACTTACAATATTTTAAAATACTGAGCAGTTCAGATCCTTCTATTTGCTGTGTTAAAAGTGGGGATTGCAAGAGCATTTTCAAGCTTTTTCTCCACAACTATGAATGCTAGAAAGACAGTCCAACATGAAGCACAGAATTCCATCATTCACGTTATGCAAGAACTTGAGGATTATAAGAAACAAAACAAAAACAAATACTGAAAAACATGATAAAGTCGTGGTTGACTGCCAGCAGAGAGGACTTTATTTATTCAGAACTGTTCTATGTCTATGAAACTGAAGCCTTGTCTGTACTTAAGAACACCTCTTTTTATTTGTCCTGCATAGGGCAACCATTCCTCTCATCTAGAAATGGTAATTCTAGTTTAAACACACTTTAAAGGTATATCGTCTTTCTGGTCAGTGAAGCAAGAGTCATATCTTCAGCAAGAGGTCAGCATACCTACGTCTGCAGTAGGTCAGTGTGAAGCACAACTATGATGATGAAAAAAATTGCACTGCTAGCAAACATAATCATGTCAGTAAAACTTATTAAGTATAGACCAGGCTTGAATACACTGTTTTCTGAAGAACCACAGAAACCAAGTTCACATTTGGGATTTGCTTTTTCTCAGGAGCAAGTAGCCACAGCTTCTTATAAAGTTTTAATAGCTATGTTTTTCACTACAGTAGCAAATCATATAAGAACATATCAAACAAGCTTTTATTATAGTCTTGTAAAATATTCAACAGCATGTATCGAGCCCAGAACCTATGTTTTCACTCTTTGTTCTGATGATGCTAATAAAGAAAAAAACTCGTAATATTTTGACATATCTGATCCACAGAAGAGGAAGAATTGAGTACATCTGTCATTGTGGAATCCTCATCTTTTCTAATGAAAAGCAAAATATTTAAGGTTAATTTTTCAACAACTCATGGGAAAATGCTTGCACACACTATTTGCATATTCAGACCAAATAACTGTCATTACTTGCACACACAATCACTTGATGTGCTGCCTCAGGCAGATTGGCTGCACTGTCATGTGCACAGAATCCTCAAAGCTTCCTTGGGTTTCACAGAAAGCACAGATCATAGATGGTATCTTTGTTGAAAGCCTCTATGGGGGAACGGTGGCTCAACAGAGTAGCTGGAGTGTAACAGCTGTTGCTTGTTTTCTTGAGGGGGGTTAGGCAGTCCCACCGCTACGTGCTTTCTTTCCCCCCTTTCTCCCCAAGTTATGGAGCAGCACTGCTGCCAATAAATAAACCTAGGCTGAGGAAGGAGGTGGAGTTTTTTGCCCTTCCACCCATTCTGTGAAGACAAGTAGCCCTAAGCCACCAGGTTCAGTACAAAGAGCTGGGCTGGGGCTTAGGTTACTGAGCTAGAAAGGGACCCTGAGGCAGGCATGGATACAGCAAAATCTTCTTATAACACTGCACTGATAAGCTCAGCAGGACCACAGCACGGGTGTGAGAGTGCAGCATGAAATTGTTATCAAGATTCCTGGCATAGTTTTGGCTCAGGCCAACTACCTCTCTCCCACAATTCAAAGTTGTATTTCAGGGATTTGCACAGGCCAGGAATCATCCCCAACAAGAAAATGGTTAATTATAGTCAGAGGGCAAACGAGCTAGCCATATGGACATAGGGTTTGCCATTCCAGTTAGCTTCAGGACCAAAGAACAGTTCTTAGTCCATTTTATTCACTAATACAGACACATCCTTCAAGCCAGATTTACATGCTTTATGTGTGAACCTCCTTATTTATATGGAGTAGGAACTGCTTGTGTAACTTGCAAGTGATGGAATGACGTAAGACAAAGCCACAAATGAGCTGTGCATGATACTCATCTTAATTCTCTACCAAAGGCACACATGTATCAACCTGTCTATGTTCCTTACTCCTCTAAATGTACTACAGAGATTTTTCTTGGAGAATCAGGAAAGAGAGACAGCAGGAAGTGAATATACTCAGTATTTTAATATGCAAATAGTGTACAAGTAAAACACTAATAACAAAAAATGTGCTTGTTATTAAAATACTTAGGAAAAAAATTGATTGATTTGAATAACTCAAGTGAACTTCACAATCTGTGTTTCTGAATAGGAGAAATGCCAGATTTGGAATACGTAGTTGCCTGGAATCTTGGCGTTTTCTCCTGCTCAGAAATGCAGACTGTGAAGTTCAACTGAGCTATGCAAATCATCTTGTCTTATGCTTCTCTTATTAGGCAATTCTGTCTTGATATTTTGAGTAATGAACTACATAATACAGTCTCAATGGTACATGGAATCAACATGTTACTTCAAGAGTGGAGATACCCTCAGTAAAAAATTCCTTAGAATAATTTCTTTCATGCTTAAATTAAAGAGCTGCTGTCTGCACAAATATAGCTAGGCAGACTGAAGCAAGGAATGAGAAGGAATAAAGTGCTATTGGACACGCCTCATGGGTTCCTGATATCACTAGGAATATCCCAGGTGCATAGCTCAGTCTGAGATGCTATCTAAACTATGGGATGTGGGCAGATAATTCACACTTCCTTTCTTGTATGTCACTGATCTGTCTGCATAAGAACAAGTTATCTGACCTACTAAACATAAACAAATAATGAAGTTCTGTTTTAGAAAGGTTCACAGGAATTTTTACAAGGTTAAAGCAAATACTAAAATCCGTCAGTAAAACATAGAAAGAAAGGAAGAACACATGACAATATATCATATTAAAATAGCCAGATGGATTACTACTCTTAGTAAGTGAGTAAAAGGAGTTAAATCACAGATGCTTATGTGCCTTTGTTTTTATTCCAGAAAGCTGATTTTACAGCAGGTAATTAAAAGCTACCTGCTTGTAGCATCCTAGTGGAGAGAAAGCATTCTATTTTTCCAGAAGTAACTAAGCAGAGCCAATGCTATTACGTTCATACTTCAGAGCACTAAGATAATTGCCTTGTCTCCATTAGGATCCTGCAGACTTAGTTATCAGGTCCTAGTTGACCCACTGAGGGAAAAACCCAGGCAAAAAAAGAAAGCAATGAAGCCACAGCTTCCAAGGCTTCACTGCAATGCCAGCTGGAGAAATCTGCACCCTATTTGAGCACCCAGGTTAGCCCAGAAGCCCAATGCAGTATTACTCCTCCACTCGTGAGAGCTGTACTCCCTTTTGGTGTTCTTTGGAAGATCCACTTTTTTTTCCCCTTGCAATAAGATGAGCTAATCTCTAAGTCTTCCATTGGAAGAACTTTCTGTCTTGGGTGGAACTGTTTGAAGGTCTCAGATAGCCACCAGCACTTTGGTGATTTTAACTTAATTTTCACTGCAAAGGAAACAGGCAATCAGCCTTGGTAAAAGTGAAATTCAGGCTCTAGCAACATAAAGATAAGCAGTGAGAAAGGTACAAGAAAACTACAAAATAGTGGCTGTTGCATTTCTGAGGCTAATTTAGCAGTGTGATTCGCTACGATTTATTAATTAATCCAGCAGACCTAATTGCAACTAAAGACATCTGTCATAAAATTATCATCTGAAAATAAAGTCTTGATCTAACTTAACTTGGTCCATGCATGGAGGAAGAAAAGACTGTTTTATTTCTCTATTGACATGAGGTTTTGTGAGTCAGTTGCCTTTTTTGACATCATCTCTACTTCCATCGAAGTATCTAGACTGCTTGTACACCCTTAAGAGATACAGTCAAGAAGCCCTTTACCAAGGAAGTCATGTCTATCCCTAGAAATTATGCTCTAAATAAAATAAAATGTCATTTATATTTTAAAAACCTGTACATTTTTTTTCTATATAAAAAAATAAAATGAAAAAGATGTAAATTCTGAAAGATTACTACAACCATCCTGCAAATTAACAGGGTATTTTTTTTCTAGTAGTTTGCAGTCAAGATCCATAAAGCTATGGGGTTTAGCTGCTGGAAAACAAAAGTCATTAAGTCTGCAAGAGGTCTTCAAGTCATCTTTGGACAGGCTACATGGCAATTGTATTCTAATTCTGGAAACCTATTGTCAGGAACTGGTGATAGGGACATCAGGTACCTAGGATACTACAAAGAAATACAACCTTTCTGCAAATATTTAGGTAGAATGATATGGAAATATAAAGGACCTTTTGTGATTTCTTTCTGCTGACTCCTCTCCACCTACTTTTGCTATAAAAAGGAGAATGACCTATGCCAGGAAAAAGCATGACTTGGTGAGTTGTCAAAAAGGGAATGAATAATACAAAAACAAGAATAAAATGGGACTAGGCTAGAATCAACTTCCAATAAAAACATTCCCTAGGAAGTCTGAGTTTGGAGCTTATTTTTGCATGCAAGTATTAAAACTTTCACTGATATTTACAGTTGCAGACATCCCAATGCTGTCTTTTTCCATTAGTAAGCAAAGTTCAGTTTCTGTCTTACATATTTCATCTGGTTGACACAGCAAACAGCAGAAGTGAATGACATTCTGGGAAATCTCTATCTCGTAATTCTTAGTTCTTAACGATCTGGCAGAAAAAGCTTCAGGTTCCATGAGGCTCCCTATAGATAAGATTATTATCTATAATGACACCCTCTGATCAGAGAATATGTAGCATTACATCTATTTTTGAGAAGGGCCAGGAAAGTGATATAAGCAGCTATGGGCTTACTAGAATGACCCTAAGAATGTGCAGAAGTTCATAACAGAAGGCAAGAATAAATAAAAAAAAAAAAAAAAAAAGGAAGCCAAGAAGAGATGAGTAAAATGCTAGACATAAATTTTGTCGTACTGACATTGTGTGGTCAGATGCTGACATTCGTTGATCAGATAACATATTTTCAGACAAAGGAAATGCAAAAGAGATAATCCACTTGGGCATCAGCAAAAATTGTGTTATGACACCATAAAGGAAATTCTTAGTTATGCTAGAAGAAGGTGAGGATTACTAGAAGAATGGTAAGGCAGGTAAAAAAATGGCCGAAAAGACGAAAAAGGAGATGATCACAAGTAGTCCTGAGAAATGAAGCATCAGACCAGAGTCCTCCTTAAACATCTTGTTTAATGTATTTGTTAACTTAACCTTGAGAAAAAATCCAAGCATCCACATGTTGATAACAAACATTAGGATACACGGTCAGTACAGATGAAGACACAGATGCCAACCAGAAAGAACTGGACGGCATTGATCATTGGTTAGTTGCAACAGAAAAAAGAATGAGACTCCAGACTGAGGGACTACTAACAATTATACAAGACAATTGTGTAATATGGACATACTGCAAGTCAAACACAATCCCAAGACAGGATAGAAAAAGCAATGAAGTTCTTCAATGGTCTTCCAGAAGGAGCAATGGGGCAAAATTAGCCCAGATCACCTTAAGATGGAACTTTATCAATTTATTAAAAGGGTTATATGATGTGGTTGCCTGAAACAGGAGGAGACTGGATGAGCCAGAAGATCCCTTTCAGTCCCTATATGTTCTTGCTTAATAAGACCAAAACACCTTGCCACTATTTCTAGAAATGTGATTTACGAGCACAATAACCTACATTCAACCATTTTCTATTAAAATTTATTTTCTTGTTCCAGTTCTTCATGTTGAGAAGCTATCACTGCAAAACCCCTTAAGCATTCAAGAAAAGAATCTGAAAACAGAAATCCAAGTTGTGATGGATAACTTTTAACCTCATGAGACAACACTCAAACCATAATAAATATAGGAAAGAAACAATGGGCTTTGCCTTTGTAGGGAGACCTTTAAGACTGAAAGCTGTAGTGATGGAGAAAGTCATAAAGATGATTATTCAAGACAAAGTTTAAAATAATTTACATAAGTATTCCTGAAATTCCTCTTCATTTGTAGCAAATCAGTAGCAATTAAACAAAGTCTAATATCAATGTTGAAAATTCTGGATTTTTGCTGGATATACAATTTTCCTGCTGGCAAATCAAACACTGCTCATTATTTAACTACAGAAATTGTGAACGTTGTGTATAGACTTCATAACTTGGACATTTTTCATGAAATATCCCTAAAACAATGAAATTCAGAAACACATAAAAACAAGTTTCAACACTGTTGTCTGTGTTCTTAAAGAAAGAAAACTAACAAAAGGGAAAATTCCTTCTCTACATTTAATATACTTTATGATTCCAGTTGTCCTTCCAAAATGCAAGTTCCAAGTTTGTGAACAGAGGGTATTTCAAGTCACTGCAAAATTTTGCATTTGTTTTTATCAGAGAAGAAAAATGTAACAAGCTTTTTTTAAAGCTTCTTCTAAAAGTTGCACTTTTTCTGCAGTTATTTGCTAGTTATTTGTGTGGGGGGGTTCAGTTTATTGGAATTGGAGGCCTCAATTCAGCAAAGTATATTAGCATGTTCCAAATTTTTTAGGGCCATGAATATCTCCATTGAATGCATGAAGGACATTTTTCATTCATTACATGAATGTGAAAAATAGAGCTGGGTTTTAAACACATCTGAGGAGACCCTATCAAGTATTTTAGGTTCAAATGCACTCAAAATACATTTGTTCTTGAATATGCATTTCTAGTCAGGTAATATAAATTACCAATACATCAAGTAGCTAAACATAAGGCTAAAGAGTTCCCTTTAAATTGTCTGAACCTGTCAGGTGCTACTTATATGGTTGTTATGTACCTTAACAAAAAATAATCTTTGTGAATAAATATGAATTATTTTTTCATTTCTAAGATTCATCAGAATTAGAAAGGGACATGAGGCATAAGACAAAATATAAGCTTCCAAAAAATGTTGCTAATTACTTATTTTTTTTCTGAGAGCCTTTGTTCTCGTTCAGAATGCCAGCGATCCTCTCTAGACCACAAACATTCAAAAGAAAACCTTGATCATTATGTCCATTTTGTTCATAAATGTACCCTTTTATTTCATCTTGTGCTCTCTTTTCAGAACAACTATCCCCTTCTGCAAAAAGGAAAACCCTAATAGCACTTTCCTCCAGTGCATTCCCGTAAAAGAGGGCAAACAATAATAGAAGTATGGATTCACGGGCATTAAAATGAAACCATATGGAAACATGGACAGAGGATTTGAGCAGGAAAAGTACTGCTTAAAAATTAATCTTTATGGCTTAATGTGGATTGTTAGGAACACTGCAAAAGTTCTGAAAACTCTTAATTCACTGCTGCTACAAAGCCAATGCTCTGAGAAAGCTAAAATAACATTTATGTTGTCAGACTGGCTCATCTTAGAATGACAGCCTGGGAAATACACTTTGTGACCTAAATCTAAACTAACAAAAGACCCTGAAGAATACTTATTGTATCTGTCATTTTAGTCACAATTTCTGTGACCACTGACATGTACATGTGTACACTGAATTTATTACCCTTTTGTAATATTACTACTTCACCTTCTTATAAGGAAAATAGAAAATGAGAAAGAGGAAGGGTCTCCAAAGTCTCACATGGCAAATAAAGTACAAAGAAAGAAATATGAGAGCTATAGTAGTATTTAGCCTGCTGTTTATGAAATAGGGAAAAAAAACGTAACTTAAGTTACAGTATTAGTTTTCTGGCTGTTTTTCCACTGCACTTCAATAGTATGAAATGGAAAATACATGAGAAAAGTAGTCTCAAAGAACATGTTTTTTTATGATACTTTCCAAATTGACAAGAAGAATACACAGACACAACAGGGATTACAAGTCTCTTTGATGAAGTCTCTCTCATTTAAACTTGTTTCTGCTTTCTTTCTGGAATGAGATAATCTCTCCAAAATGAATATTTTTTTGAAAAGAATGACTCAAAGGAAGGTAATTGCTAATGTAAGGCTTAGAGGTCAGAACAAATGTGGGAAGAGAGGTAAGGAGAGGAATAATAAATATATAGATAAAATTAGAAAAGGACCAAGATGAGGTAATTTCACAATCTAGCAAATGCTTAACTCTTTCACTGAAGCACAGGAAGAGAAAAAGTAATGAACATACAGCCTTTTGTATGAAAGAGCCTTGCTTTCACGACACATGGATGAGTTAGATCCTGCCTGATTTCATCGTGACATGTTAATATCTCAGTCAAAAGGCACAAGTATGAATAACTTTGCTATTTGTATCAGCTAAAATTAAACTCACCAGGAATACTGAACGAGGGGGAAAAGACCTATTTGTGTCTAACAGTTTCTGTTTCAGATGAAATACAAATTTATTTCTGTGGTTTTTTGTTGTGTTGCAATACAACTGCCTTTGGTGAAAACTAAATCTGATACAAAACCAAAACAACAACAATTTAGTCAAGAAAATGTCATAGAAAATGGAATTAAAAGTTACTCCAAATTAAAAAAGGACCGCATGAACTACTTTCTATTATCATTATATTTTAATTATATGTTTAGGGAATTGTTTTAATTTAAATGATTTATTGCAAAATAATTGTTCATTTTATTTGACAGGGAATTAATGTCACTTCTGCTTTGCCACTTTTCTGTTGGGTGTAAGTCATCTGTTCCTCAGTACGATGCTGTCCTGCAGCTGAATGGCTGATAGTGGCAAGCATACTAATATGCTTTTAGTGGGGTAGGGCAGAACCACCCTGTTCTCCCCAGATGCTGAAACAGGCCTACAACTTATCATTTCATTTTAAGACCCTAACATTTGACTTGGTAAGTAGAAATCTTGTGGCATTTGTAGTCCTAATCTTATTCAATTAGACGATGCAAATGGAGTGAAATTACTAATTTGTAGCACTTTCAAAAATCATCAAGACAAATTATGGTATGCAATAGAAATTACATGACTACGAGAATGATAATCTTGTAATTAACTGTGTATGCTAGTAATGATAAAGCAGAGCTCAGGCCTTTAGAACAAAACTATACTGAGAAACACAGGTAAGCAGACAACATTTTTCAGAACTTCAGTTTTGTGATTAGTTTTATACAGGCTATAATATCTTAGCAAGCAGAAAAATAATGTGCATCACTGGTGTCACTGTGATTTAACCAGTAAATAAAGAGTTTATAGCAAGCCATTTAGAGAAGATAAAAGAATTATTGTGAATAAGCAATTGGGTGCCTTAACTCGTAAAACTAACAGCACATTTTGGGAAAGGTGTGGTGGGCAAGATAAAGCTGCCATTGCCAAGCATCTGTATTAAAAAAATGTATTCCTACAGCATGTAACCTGACCGGGGTTATTTTGAGGAGGGCACAGTGTTCCTTCACCAGTGTATTGAGTAAAACCAGCACATTCTTCAACATCTTCTCTTACAAATGACTCAGAACTGTTTTTTCTGGACATTTTCTAAATATTCTAATTAGAAAAAATTCTGCCAATATATATTTTGGTAATTTACTTCCATGGAAACAGAATCATTAATCCTTAAGAATTCCAACAGCTTCTTTACAGAAATAATATTATTTTCCTGGCACTACAATCCTTTTTGCAGAAACTAATTGTGTCACCACGATCAGCATTCCTGATGCAGTTAATACAGTGATGGTCACAATCAAAATTTGAAGTACTACATAGCATGCTGCATTTTAGTAGAAGATTTTGATGTCTTCCATCCAAATACAGAAGGTGCAGAAAGTGGTCTCTTCCAGATCTGGCATGCCAGTGCATAAAATAGACAGATACAGAACTTGTAATTCCTTATCCAAAGTACTCAGAGCCAGAGCAAGCATAACTCAACTGGGTTGTTGCCTTCCTTTTTGCAATCTCTTGATTCCATATTCCAGTTGCTATAGGGACATACATATTTAATTTCTATACGGACAGTCACAGATACTGCAGACTTTTTGGCAGCTCTCGTGAATCTTAGACTCTCAAGCTGTGCACTTAAAAGAAAACTTAATTTTCATCTTACAACAAAGATCCAAAATAATGCTCATAGTTCTGTAGGATAATTTGAATATGCAAACTGAGTAAACCAATAAGGCCCAAATGTCTGGAGGCAACCCATATTTTTATTTTTATTTTTGTTTCTTATAATTTTTTAACAAACTCATGACATTTGGGAACTACTTCTCATTTCTGAACAGACAGGTTTTGAAATGCTAGGTCTGTGACAAACGAATCAATCCTCACACAAGGTATACTATGGTCAGCCTTTTGACCAGATGGAGACCTCAGGATTTCCAAGGCAGGGGAATCCCAAAACTCCACAGCACTGAATATACACTGCCCTTTCCCAGATCACACTAGACAGGAGAGCTGGTTGGGTTGTGCTGCTAGTAAGAGAGCCGGCACACCAGTGTGCTCGGAGCAACACATGAACTCCTGCGAATAGCACAAAGAGATCTAGAAGTAGTGCTTTCTCCAGTCTGGTCAAGAAAACAGGACCACAATGGCAAATTGTATACAGATTGCTGCAGCCAAGAGAAAAGGCAAAAGCACTCCTTAAAACCTCATGCAAATTTTATAGCACAGCAGTTAGATTCCCAATCTTGTCTGTGGCTCTGAACTGCAGAAGTCCAGGGTCCAGTTCTTGCTTCAGTCTGTATGGGGCAGAAACAAGCAGTTGGCCCCGAAAGTCTCGTTTATATGAAAGTGAGGTGCGACTTATTCAAAACTTAGAACAATTATTTTAAAAACCCCATATGATATGTAACCGGCTTGTGGTGTTTACAACCACAGAATACTATGAAGCTCATTAAAACTGCACCTTTAAAAGAACTTTTATGAGTAGGAAAAACCTTAATGTTTAAGGATATTAGGATGAGAACTTCAGTGTGGAAGATTCAGTGTCATCCTTGCCTGCAGTGTCCTCAGAAACATCTTGTAGTGGTAACTACTAGGGGCTACTTTCACGCTAACATGGAAAGACCTCAGTCTGATCTGGTATTGCACTGTTAATATATTTCTGTTCTAGATTTCAGTTCTCATAAGGCTAAAGCAAATTATTTTCTAATGTATTTTACTGGACAGCTCAGTTGCTTCATCAAAATACATTTTTATTACATATTTTCAATAAATTTCTTGCTAATCTCTCAAAAACATTACAAAGACTCTTTCTTCAATGAAACCGGTGCCATTCAGTATCTATCTGTAGTTGATGCCATTCAAAAAATAGGCAAACTGAAGAAGAAGTGAGAGACTATTTTAAGCAATCAAATTCTTCTTAAATAGCAACGGTACCCTGCACAGTACCTCTTGTGAAGTCTGACTCCAAAATTAGTTTATGCATCCAAATGAAGATCAGATCAGTGAGAGAAGAGCTTCAAATTGCACAAAGCAATGAAAATAAAGTCACAAATCAGACAAAAAAATGTTAGTTTCAATGCTATTCTATGCCTTTAAATAAATTAACAATTAACCAAGTAATCTTTATCAAAATTTATGTTCCTAAATTCTCAAATGTATGTATTTATTTTAGCTTACCTATGTTTGCTGTTTTCATAAGGAATTAGAATCCTTTAGATATAAATACTTGAAAAAAATCACTACTTTTCGGTAATTTATCAAGAAACATTTCCTAATTTTGAATGAAAGGGAAATAGAGCTCAGAAAAATGGTACTTCTACTGCACTACATATTATTATGTGATATAATGTTTTCAGCAATATTATAGAATGACAGTTTTAAATCTTTTTATTCCATATTAATAAGCTTAGTTTTTTTTACGCGAAATCCCATGTATTATTTCACAAAGCTCCTAAAATCTCATCATCTGAATTTAGGGTTCAAAAACTATCCAAAATGTCAGGTATAGATTTCTATAATGGTTGGCTAGAGAGGAGCCTTTTAATTTTTGCAGGATGAATTGGAAGACCAAGCACTGGCAAGAGCCATACTCTGTCAAGACTGGAGAGAAACATTTCCTGAAGTCTTAATTTTCCAGGAACCTCAGGAAAAGCTAAGAAGGAGGAATGACTATCATTAGCATTATCAATCAAGTAGCGTCTGACCTGGACAGCTGAAAGGACTAGAATCTCTAAGAATTGCTCTCCTTTTATTATCCTAAGACTCTCCCACCAACAAATACTCAAGTACACCCAGGATCTTTCAAAAATCATATGAGAAAGTAGATGGCTATAAAATTCAGAGACTAAAATCTGCTTTACCTCCAGTTTAAAAAAAAAAAGTAGTAGAAATTACCCTACAGATGTTAATAATTGTCTGGGGTGGGAGTCAGGGAAGGGGGAGGCTGGCTTCTAAGTAAACAATGCAAAAAAAAGACAAAGAGGTCCCTGCTGATGTAAAACAATAAAAGCAGTTTTCTCAGCAGTGTCAGCTTAGCAAGCCTGAGGGTCTGTACTTTAAACCCCAGTGGCCTGACGTCACTCACCCTGATGGTGTGTGTGAAGGAAGCTATCTCTCCGCGATGACCGACCTGAAAAGTGTTTTCAAAGCCCAGTGGGCTAATGTCACTCACACCGACGGTGGATGGTGGGATCTCTCAGGGTGGCAGCCTGGGGGAAGTGAGCTGCAACACCAGCAGCCGACCATCACTCACTCTGATGGCAGGGGGTCAGCTGGGATTCTTTGGTGGCCTCCCGGGCAATAGTTAAAAAGAAGATTTTGGTTCACATGTCAATGTCTAGCTTGAAAGCAGGGAGTATAAAAAGTGATTTTTTTTTTTTAATTGTGGTTCACCAGTGGCAGCAGTGCAGCCAGGAAGGGGAGTTTCCCTGTGAGGCTGTTTGATTGCATGTGAAGCTTACAATGGGGCTGGCTCTGCCTGGTTTTAATTTTTTTCTCCCGTATGAGCTGGGATATTTTATTCCCCCATACCAAAGAGGGGGAAAAATTAAATCCAGACACATCCAACTGCACTTCAAATTTCATACGCAATCAAACAGACTTTGAGAATATTGTCAGCTCCCTTACCAACCTGGCTGCCATAGAGAGAATGTAAATAAATACTAAAATCCCAAAACATCATGTTCTTATGCTAACTCATCTTTTAATGCAGAAATTGACATTTGGGACAAATTCTCCCATTACATTTATCCCGACACCTAAAGCATGGTAAGGTTTGCAAAGGACTGTATAAGAGGAATAGTCTTTGTCCCACTGCAAATACTCAAAAAAACTGTAAGCATAACTGCAGCTGATATTTCATCAGCAAAAGAAATTACTTTGGACAGAATGGAGCCAAAAGAGCCACTACTGACAGAGTAAGCTCTTACAAAGATAAAATTTTCAAACTGAAACTTTCAAAATAAAAATCAGTATTTTAAAAACTAGTTCCAGTCCTATAAAAGTTAATTAATATGAATTACTTAGTGTGTATTAAGCTGTCATGCTTGGATGTCTGAAGGGTCAGAATCTGAGATTTATCCAACACTGAAATCATAGCTTTTGTATGTAAAAGCAATATAACCAACAAACAAAACGGAACTGGGAATACACGCAGCTATAGCCCGTATAATCAGTTTGCTTGTATGCAGTACCTTTTTTCTACCAGTTCTTTGCTGCATTAGACTGTCGATATCTTTGAAACTGATGCTATTGTTTCCTACATAGTTCCTCTACGCCACCCAGAAGAAAACAAACCAATTCAAAGCAACAATACATTAAGGAATAGCTCTAGAATTCTGCTTGTCACTGCTAACTGTGGTTTGTTCGAGACTATGAAATTATTTGTACCAGAATTTATTTGCTTGGGCATGCAGTAAAGCTGTGCAACCTCAGTCTTGCAGGAAAATGTAAAAGGTTAAATTTTCTTCTCCAGTTCTCACAATGTGTGCAGCTCACATATGTGAAGAGAAAGTATGACTCTAACTCTGCATAGTTAAGCTAGTAAGCTTTCTCATAGAGTGAGACAATACAAACTGTGAGCATACTGTACAGCACAATACGTGCTGGCACATGAACTGTTTCAGTCTTGAGGGACAGTGTTTCACAGTATATCAGTGACAGAAGACCAGCTTGCAGCCAGAATTATGAATGAAATGTTTAAGCCTTCATAAAGTACGGGCTTAGAATGATTCTTCTGCAGTCACCTCAAAAATTGATGCATTGAACTATACGGGGGAATACAGCATTTAACACTTTGTTTTCTAAGACTGTTACGCACATAAATCCATTAGTTTAACCTAAGACAGGATGCTTTTTAAAGGTGGTGTATTATACGTGTGAATACATTTACACAAATTTAAGCCAATCAGATAAAACAGTATACATTCAACTTAAACCTATGTTGGAGTATCTTACAGGTCTACTTCTAAAACTGGGGAAATAGTGGGAGACAGAAAAATTCGTATCTCTCCCTTACTCAGGCACCAGACTGCAAGGGACTGTTGGTGCATATTAATTTCACGGTAAACTGTGTACTTGGAATTGCCACACATGCTGTCTCTGGAGAGCTATGGTTATTTGTCTTGAAATAGTCTCTCATGTGTTTGTGACTACTATACAATAATACTTCAGCAACAAATGCTATGGTTACATTTATATTAGTAAATAAACAGTCCAAGGACCCTTTTGTACCCCTGATGCAGCTCAGCTTACGTGGCACAGCTCACATCCACAGAGCTAAACTCTTTTCCCTATTCTACCCTGCTCCGAAAAAACAATCCAAAACCCAGAATGGCCTCATCCACACAGCTTATTAGGAACAGTCCCAGGCCCACGCTAGTTCCCAGACTGTGCTCAGTCATTGTTTGGGACGGTGCTAATTGGCCAGGGCCAAAACGGTTCCAGGGACTGTGTTAGCAATTAGCAGCACGTTCACTTGCACACATGCTCAAGCCCATCAGTTGCTGTGATCTAGCACAAGACAGTCCTGCCTCTGCAGCTGCCAAAGGCAGCTCCTGAATTTGGCACCCGCCTTTGACAGATGCAGTTGATAAGGTGGCAGCTCCAAATTCCAGCTGCCGTGTGCTACCTCTGTCCTTCCCCCAAGTTTAGACTGGCTGAAGTAAACCTGATTTGGTGTGAACGCCTCTTCTAACTTACCATCACTCACGCACTGGAAAAAGATTTTGGAAGAGAGTGAGAAAAAATCATTAATTTCCTGAGATGCAGATATTCTTACTATGTCTATCTGCGTGTGACTGAAAGTTCAGTGTGAGACATAGCATGCATTATTAGGCTGATAACAGATAGAGTTGAAAAAAAAATCACAAAAAACTTTGAGGAACAGTTTTTCAAGTCTTTCTCTCAAAACCCCTGAAGAAAAACTGTTAAGTTAAAAAGTTTGGGCTATTTTCCCACCTGCATTTAACAAAGGATATCACCTCCCCATATAAGCCACTTCAATTCATTGTTGCTACAAAATACTCCTGCTGTCTATCTTACTACATCTGACTTTGAACATATTCAATAATGATTGAAATATTAAATTTAAATACTCTTATTTGTAAATCACTGTCCTTACTGTGTCTCTGTATCATGCTGCCCGGAAAGATTTTTCACTTTTCTTCTTTTTCTGCAGTGTTGTTGCTGTTTTGGAAGGGGAAAACAGTACACATTTTAATTTCCTCACAATTCAGAAATATTTGACAGGAAGAAAGCATAGAAAATTACGTACTTGAGAGTGGAAATTTCTAGCAGGATGATGTACAATAGAAAGTATTTTGCAACCTTTGCCTAATACAGACTATGAAATAATGGCTCTAGGTCTGATGTTTAATTAGGATTATATAATACAGGGTGTTGCTTGTTTGTTCTCATCAGAAATTAATGCTCAGTTGATTTGATAACTGCAGAAGACATTTGTTGAAAGTTTGTTTAACTTTTCATTAGAACTATTCTTCTTCCATCTTCCTTTATTTGAGGCAGGAAAATGCTGAATTTACTTGCTTGTGGAGAATTTTTGTATCTGACCCTGTCAAACTGTGCTGTCAAAATCAAGAACAAGGACAGCTTCTGGAGCAACGCAGAAACAGTTAGTCAAAATGAACATCTCCTCCTGTAGGAATTTTGTCACTTTTTTAACAAACTTCTAAATATTTTTTCAGTAAAAATGAAGCTGAAACTTTAGCTAAGCTTTTTCCAAAATGTCAGCAGATTTTTAATATAAAAATAATTAGAATAATTTTTAAAATATCACCTCCACCCTACCCCGAACGACAAACTTTTCAGTCGTTCACAGTATTACAGATCCTACTATAACACTTTGCACCATGCATTTCTGGAAACTTTATGTCATTTGAGGTTTTGGCACTGAATACTATTGTATTTGACTCTTGATTTATAGCAATCTGTTGTCTTTAACCACAAACACAGCACCATAATGCTTCCAGGGCATAAGTACTGTTATTCCCTTTTACAGTTAAATGTAGTAAAAATATGACTCCATTTGAAGAGAACTGGGGTCTTGCCAGTCTTCCTTGCTTGAATATCGGAAATAAGGCTGGAATTGTTTAACAAGCAAAACTGAGCTCCTAAAAGTACCACAGCATGTTAGAGACTTGCTTATCTTAGTGAACCAAGAATGTGGATCCATTTTAGACAGTGACACTAAGAAATATTTTAAAAAACAGGTGCAAGAAGATACATCAAAGCTTTGATGTCTTTCTACAGAGTGTGCCATTTTGTCTCTGCAACATAATGAGAAAGAACGGGGCCAAAAACATCCTTCCCACAGCTTTTGTGCCCAAGGAGGAGGGGCTCCAGATGCTGGGACGCCAGGGCTTGGAGGCCTCCATTGCCTCCTTGCCTTGCAGGCCTGCCCTGTAGACACCCACAGCAGCCTGCCCAGCCACCCTGCCAGCGGGCTGTGAAGCCGCTGGCCTCAGAGGCCTGCGCCATCATAGAATAGAATGGTTTTGGTCGGAAGGGACCTTAAAGATCATCTAGTTCCAATCCCCCTGCCACAGGCAGGGACACCTTCCACTAGACCAGGTTGCTCAAAGCCCCATCCAACCTGGCCTTAAACACTGCCAGGGAGGGGGCAGCCACAGCTTCTCTGGGTAACCTCTTCCAGTGCCTCACTACCCTCACAGTAAAGAATTTCTTACCAATATCTAATCTAAATCTACCCTATTTCAGTTTAAAACCGTTCCCCCTCATCCTATCACTCCATGCCCTTGTAAAAAGCCCCTCTCCCGCTTTCCTGTAGGCCCCTTTCAGGTACTGGAAGGCTGCTAGAAGGTCTCCCTGGAGCCTTCTCCAGGCTGAAGAGCCCCAACTCAGCCTGTCTTCATAGGAGAGGTGCTCCAGCCTTCTGATCATATTCGTGGCCCTCCTCTGGACTCGTTCCAACATCCCTCCCGGAGGCCCGTCCCCAGCCATCGAGAAGATGGCATCACGCCCAAAGCGCTAGAAAACGTTTCTGGGCCGAACGCATGGCTGGGGGAAAGGGGGCACCTGCGTCCCAAATGCCTGTGTGGCTCCTCCACAGGGCTCTGGGCATCGGGCCTGACCTTCCTCACTGCTGGCGATGGGGTGCCAGCAGCCCCCCACCCTCTCCCCTTCCCCAGCCTTCCTTCCATCGCACCCTAACCCCCTCCCCGCCCGCTCCCGCTCGCTCCCTCTTTCCGCCCTCGCCTTCGCATTTCCTGTCTGGGCGGAGGAGGTTTGGCCCTGCGACGCCGCCGTCTCCCAGCGGCTGCGGCGAGCGTCATGGCGGCGGCTCTCTCAATGTCAGCGGCTCTGAGGCACCTTGTGGCGAGGAGCGGGCTGGCCGCGGCCTGCCTGTCGCCGGCCAGGTAATGGGCACCGCGGGCGCTCCGCCGGCCGGCCGGCCGGCCGGCACTGCTGCAGCCAGGGGCCCGCCGGCGGCGGCCCGCAGAGGCGGCCGCGCTGCCGAGAAGGCTGACCCGGGCCTAGGGCTTCGCGTGGCCGCCTCGGGCGCTAGGCCGGGGGGGGGCCGCGCAGGGCCCCGCCGCGAGCGGGGGGGGCAGCCGCGCTGCCAGCGGGCGCCTGGCAGAGGCCTTCCTCGGGGCTGTGCGTCTCTGTCCATGTCTGTGCTTGCTGCCTTCCTCCCCGTGACCGCCCGCCCGGTGTCCTTGCGGCGCCCGGAGGTCGGGGCTGGTCGAAACGGCAGAGGAGCCCCGCCGTGCCCGGCGTGGCGGGCAGCGTTTGCCCCGCTGCCAGGGAGCCGGAGAGGGCGATGGCTCCTTCCATCGCCAGCACGGTGTTCCCAGAGATTTGCACCCCTTTGCCCTATTCTGTATTCTGTAGCTTTCCTCCTCCGCCCCCTCCCCAAGATCTGTTACTTTTTTCAGCGATAACATAGCTACTCTTTCACTGTTTCCTCGAATTAATGCTGGAGATCACTTTATAATTTTTCGTGGCACTTTGGCGTTTGTTCCTGTAATGCAGAGACCTGTGTTGAAAGTCCAGTGCATGACCCAACCTCTAGTTGAAGATCTGTGCATTTGTTTACTTCTGTGCATGTCCCAGGACTTAGGCTGTTGTAAGACTCCCCTCTAATCAGGAGAAAAAATATAGTTCAATGCCATTAACTGTGATTTGGAGGGTTTGCTTTTCTATGCTACTTAAATCTTTATGTATAAATATACATACAAGATAGTTTCAGTAATTTTTTAAATTCTGTGGGGTCTTTATATATATTTCTCTATATATCTACATAAACGCACACAGAGAGCTATATATACACACATAGAGGGAGAAAGAGGACTATGGCTGTACTGTTTTTTCCACTTCTTATGGTCTGACTGTCCCATCGGTTACTGCTGCTTCCTGTCTCTTAAAATGGCACCTGTTTTACAATGCTGAAGATTAATCCTCAGTCTCATAAAAATGCTTTGGAATCTGTGCGTATGAATTTAGGAATTCCTCTATGCTAATGCAGAAACTTACTGTTCATGTTTGACTGCTTGTTTCTGCCCTTCTTTTAGTCCTCTGTGGTGTTGACACAACTGTTCCCTGTGCCATGTGGTAAATTGGATCAGCCAACTGATTCAGGTTAAAAATAATTTTGTTTGTTTTAAAGTTTTACCACTCTACCTTTTAAGCAGTTATTCCAGAACAAATACTAGGTAGCAGGGGTGGGAATGAACAACATGAAAATGCAAGGTAGGGACTCTTAAGTTGGCATTTCTTCCAGGAAATTTCTTCTTTGAAATAGTTCCCTAGGTTCCTTCCCTGCCACAGAGGGAGACTGAAGAATTAGTGTCCCTTAATATTTTCAGTAAGAGGGAGTTTGAAGATATTTGCCTGAGGGGGACTGGAACTTGCGCTTCGCATTTCGTAGGAGAGTGGTCTGATCATAAATCTGCAGGTTTCTTGGAGAAGAGGCGAGGAAGAGCACTATGAGTCTCTCTGATTTAAAGTTTTACACATCTTTGCAATCATTGCATGTTGGAAGAGTGAGAATAAGATTATCCTTGGAACAAGGAAAAGATGTTTCAAAATAAGATAGTAGTTTTGACAGTATGAAGGAACAGTTAAGGCTGTCATTCATTGCATAATTTTTGTGAAGTAATTATTTTATTGATGAAGTAGGCACTGAAACATATATCTTTCCTCTTCTTAGTTACTGTTTTATGTGAGAAATATTGTTAAGACGCCTCTGCAGTCTCCCTGCTTGGAAGGAAGATTCAAGGTACATAATTTCAGAAAAGGATTCAGGGCTCTAAATTTTCAATTCAAGATGTTTTCCTGTAGCTCATAGCAAGGTAATGAAATTAGATAGAGGTGCATGGGAGAAAGTGTATCTTTTGCTTCTGTACTTTCTATTGCTTCTTGAAAGCAGCTGGTTTATTTTGCTTTGTGGATACCTTTTTTACATATGATATAATCCTTTATATTTTACCAGAAATCTAGATGACTCCAATATCATAAATTTCAGTAGACAGGTAGATGCCTCAAAGCTTGGCAGTATACAAGTACCATTTCTAGCTTTAGTATCTCATCTCATTTTGTAAAAAGGGGTTAAAGGAACTTCCCTACCTCACAAAATTGTGAGTGGTCTTATAATACAAACCACTTAAGCTTATTTTCTAGTTACAATCATCAGCAACTATCCAAAAGTCTGCTTCTTTGAGAAGCCAATGGTTTGCAGCGTATCTTGCGATGGGATATACAGATCCTGGATACTAGTTGTCTCTCAGAAAAGCATTTTGACAGATAGAGTTTGGTGCAAGTAGCTTCTTTATTACAACAAATTTGGAGTATATTTAAAGTCTTTGTCTGTCTAATTTATTATTGGAGTAATCTGTGTATTTGTCAATCTGTAGAAAGAATGTACTATACCAGTATGCTAGGTATGTGTCTTAAAGTAAATACAGGTGTTAGAATTGCTAACAACTAAAGATAACACTGTTCTTAGGAGATGACTGAAGATGATGATGGAATTGTTATCCTTGAGGGCATTTGAATGATACTTCCATCACCTCAGCGCTATGCTTTTGTTTACTCAGATTCAAAGTAAGATTTGGTCAAGTTTGGTACAACTTGATTGAATTGCAGTTTCATGTTATTCGCCTAAATTAGGTTATGAGAGTAATAAAACTTATAGTTTGAGCACTGTAGGATTAAAATTAAAGCCTTCAAGCAGTAGTTTTATTTGCAGTGTTTTTTGCAGATTTTTGCATGTGAAACTTCTGATAGTTCTCCAGTTTTCAGAACTTCAATTACAGAATAATATAGCTGCCTCTGATTTTGAAAACAATTCCCAACATTACTTTTCAGTAGTCACAAGCAAGATTCTGTTCTGATTTATAGAATCATAGAATCATTTAGGTTGGAAAAGACCTTTAAGATCATCGAGTCCAACCGTAAACCTAACACTGTCAAGTCCAACACTAAATCATGTCCGTACGTGCCACATCTACCCATCTTTTAAATACCTCCATTTCCATGAGTTATATTTGTTTCTCACAAATATTATTACATCCTCTAACGCAAAGATTGAATTTATAAGTACATGCTTAAGCACTTCAAAATATGCATGGCCAGTGATGATTCTGATGATTCTGAACTGATTACTGGTAACACAACAAGGAAATAAGTGTTCAGTCCTAAGTTAAGAGAACATGCAGCAACGCTCCTCATATCTTTAGGAAGTTCTGTGTGCCTAGTTTAAATCAGTGAAGCAGTGGTTACTGAGTCCATCATTATTCTGTCTGGTGGTGAGCCTAATAGACCATCAGCAGATGGTTTGAGCTGATACAGAAGGTAGACGTGCCCCCTTTGCTTAGATCGCAGTTTTGGAGCTTTCATGCTGTAACATCTGTCAAGGTTTCAGGAGCTTGAAATTATGTTGAATGTGCTCTTCTGAGTTTGACCTCTTCAGGAAGAAAGATGTACCTTTTTTGTCTGTCTTACCTAATTACTTCAAATTTTCTTCTTAGTTATCTTCAGCCAAAATTTGATTAAAGAGTATAATTTAAATAATACATTTCTTTAAGTTTCATGTGAATTGGAGGAAAGCAGAGGAGGGACTCTTTAAATGTCTTTGTCTTGGGAAAGATTACAGTGTCTCCTTGCATTAGAAAATACGGGTAGGTGGAGCTGGGGAAAGAAAACTTCAAAGAAATTTCTGCTGAACTGGGAATCATCTATTTGTTACAAAACCACTTAGTATCTCAGAGAGTCCCATTATTTCACAAGGTATTGCAGTCAGGATACGAAGATACCAAATTCTGTTGCAGAAGCAGAGTATTTCATGTGTGTGGAGGTCACAGACAGGTAATACCTGGCCACACGGTCCCTGCATTTCACAATAACTGATTGTTCTTGGCACTTTGCAGTGATAGATGATGATTCTTCAAAATGTATTACCTTCCTCTTGTAATTCTGTTGTAAAGACTCTGAGCATGATAGCAAATGTTTTGCTAGTTCATCATAAATGGATACATAAGGTTATGAAAGCAAAGAATTATAGACATTTGTGTGGTAGAAAGCCTGTTATTCAATTCATACTATATGCTCAAGAGAATAAGGAAACTTAGGATGCCATTTAAATCTTATTCTTAAGTTATTGTATACCTAAGAAAGCTTCCCCCTCAGTAAAAAGAGGAGGAAGCTATTTTTGTGGGGAAATAAAGGACTTTTAAAATGCAGAAGAAACCTGTTTCGTTTTCTGTCTTGCTCTTTCATGACTAATAGAGAAAATGTTTATTAACTTTTCAAAAAAAGTGTGTTTTTTCCTCTCAAGATAACTAACTTACTCTTTTCTGTTATTGTTTGTTTTGGGTTTTTTTCCTTTCTTCAAAGTAGTGTTGGCTTTTTTGTTGCATGTTCATACTAAGCCATATGTTGAAATAGGGTTTAGTAAACTTCCCAGATCTAGATCTGGGTAGACTACAGAGCTACACAAAGATGTACACAGCTCTGACTGTGTCTGGTTAATAGAAGCACTATTTAGCCACTATTAGTGCGAGCCAGTGTGGCATTTTTGTTCCACTTGGAATAAGTAGTGTGTTGTAGCAGTTGTATTACTTATTATTTCATCCAGCTGTAATGCATGTCTGCTACTTATTATCATATAATGTGTGACATAATGTACGTGTGGTGGTGTCAGATTCAGACACATCAGAAGCTTTGGTTTTCGTTAATAGAAAAAAATAGTTCTGCAGCATTTAACTTCATCAGAATTAATTCCAATAGTTAACTGCATCTGCAAACAGTACCTGGACTAAAATTTCAAGATAAGACAAGGGGGAAAAGTTCTTTGACGTCTTGCCCTTGCTGTACAAGTGGTGTTTATACATAGTTCCATTTTGTTTATTGATAGGGGAAAAAAGACCTTTTAAAATACACATTTAACTTGAATTTTACAATTTTATCTTGAATGTGTATTTTGTTTTTAATACATATCAGAGAAAGTACAGTGAATCAGACTATCTTACAATATAACAGTAAACTGAAATATGGAATAAAGCTGCCGGAAGTTTTTTGGTCATAAGATTGTGGTGACGTGGAGGTTTGGAGGAGACTCAAGGTGAAAGATGTGGAGAGACAAATGGACATAGCGAGGGAGAAAAAGATGAAACACACTGCAGTTTATACACTTAATGAGCATAAGTTTGAAGACGACTCCAGGCAGCAGTGAGTGTTCGTCTGATCTTGCAGACAGCCTGAAGCAGTAGTTTGGGAGAAGTAGATGTTCCATATATGTAAGTATATAATTCATTTAAAACCCATTTTCTTTGACTCTATCCACTCTGTTGAAATTATGATTCTGTGGATAAGAGAGGGTCTAGCAGCCAAATCTTGCGTATTCACTGTGACTGAAAGCATCATCAGTGGTTATTTTTAATGGTCTTGTGTCCTTTGATGATGATCTGGTGTCTGGCTCTTGTGAAGGAAGGCCGTGTCTCCCCATCAGTTTTGCATGCTTTGAGGGAGGATATTCCTGACAAGTAGGATGACTTGAGTCCCTTTGCAGAACTTTATGTAGGATCTCAAAGCTGCTAATCCATCATTACTTGCTTCTGTCCTGTAAGAGTTGATGGGACAACATACTATCTTATTCATGACTGGTGTGGTGTTCATGGGTATGCACCTTTATTACAAGGTTAGAGTGGCTCTGGTGAACGGGATGGTGTGTTTGATTTCCTGCTTTTGGCTTCTCTGTTTGGCATTATGGGAAGTAGGGTGTAGGACTGCTCCCTGTTTCCTTTAAAGTGGAAAGAAGAAGCTTTGGAAAGCCCCCGTGGAGGAAAGAAGATGTTGGATGTAATGAAACGTTAGAGCAGTAGGATGTTGCTGTCAAAGTGAAGAATTCTGTCATAGACTAGAGAAATGAAAAAGTGAAAAATACCATGTGTCATGTAGTTTAGCCTTCTTCTAATACACAACTTGTCTCCTAGTGAGCTAAGATCAAGATCATTCTTGTTCGTAAAGTTGTGTGGGATTCCCATAAAGTTTCTTAAAGTTCGAGTATTTTCAGTATTGGTCTAGGTGAGGAAGAGGATCGGTAGAAAGACGTGAAAGTAAGAGGGGCAGAAGGGGAAAAAAGGTTGGGAGAGCGCGAGTTTGAGAACGGGGGCCAGGGAGAGATGTGTTGTTCTGGAAATGGCTGTTTTTCTAATGTAATTATGGAGAAGTAAGTAGAGCAGGAGTTACGACAGCAAAATGTTCCTGATGAGGCTTCTTAAATTGCTGTTCATTGCTGGACATATAACTTGGAGTGACTTATTTTAATTACTTTTGGTTCCTTCACTTTTGGAATTAGAAACCTAAAGGGTGAGGAATGACAGCCTTTTCAGCAAGAGAAGATTTAATAGAGGCAAGCAGACAGACGTTTAAAGTATGTTTGTGTGGAAAGATTACTAGTAAATAAATCTTGTGCTTGCTTCTGCACTAGAACAGCTGAAAGCTTTTCTTACCAGCTCTGTGGCAACTAGTTGTTGTGAGCTCAGAACTGCAGGTCACTTGCCTGAAGTTTGGCATATCTTTAAAGAAAAATTACATGCTAGAATAACTTTTTCCCCAAATCTGCTGATCTGAGAACCTAGTCTTCTCTCTACTTTGAAGATTTGAAGAGGAGTGGGTATATGAATGAAACCCCAAAACTTCACCAAAACAAAACAACAAACAAAAAAACCTTGGAGAGTAGAGGTGAAGTTTGTTGGCACTGGTATCCTGAAACAGAAGGACAATAGTTTCCTTCAAGGACCAAACAATTTAAAATATGTTCTGACACTGCGTTTGAAAATGACACTTACTTTGTTTTCAAAACAAAACCTCAAACTCTGTTTATGGAAAGGGTTTCATGTTGATATTTCCTAATACCAAATATTTGGTATCTTGAAGTTTCAGAGAAATTTGTAGAACTTGTTACAATGACTTCAAGCACATTTTTTTTGTCAAATAAATAAATTGATAGAAAGATTGTGAAATGCCATATGGATACATAGAAGAAGGGGAATTCGAATGCCAGCTGTCAATAGACAGAATTTCAAACTTATGTTAACAAAATAATAAAATTTGCTTTAGTGATTGTGGTTTAATATATACTGTTCAGCAGGTTTAACTCATAATGGAAAAATACTACTTTCTGGGTTACAGAAATGACCTTGATGTTGCATTAGTGTAGGTTTGAGCACTATGATTCAATTAACCTTGTTATTCCATTATATATCTCAACTTGATGCAATATTTATATATGATTGCAAAAGCCCAGAAGACAGTTGGGTTGGGTTGTATTTCTGACTGATAGGAACTGTCACTTTCAAAGCTGTTCTTCACAAAACCAGGCACTATCAAAATGTGCAAGTGAGATGCAGAAGTTAAGTTCCAAAACCCAAAGTAACTTGAGACGTTAATTGATACTATCTACCTCAATAACATGCTGCTTTGGCCTTTCACTCACAACGAGACACCAGCAAAATTGGTATTTGATATTTTTTGGGGGGGGGGAGGAAATAACTTCAAATCAAATCAACAGTAGGAATTATTAGACCAATGTATAGCTCTCAGTGTATTAGAGCAATGTAATAGGTCTTCCCTGTGGCACTGCGGGAAATGTCGCCTATTGTTAAGCACATGTTGGTGATTACTGAGGATGGAAATGCTAATTACAGTTAATACGGTTGATATTTTAAAATTTTATCTGCATTCTCAATTTTGAATGTTGCTTTTGCTGACATGTAACTTTTGTTTTTGTATACCTTATTCTATGGACAAATAATCTACTTAGTATGGTAATTTCTCATCATTCCCAACCTTATGGCTGTTTCTGTCAATGTTTTATTTTTTTTTAAAGGAATTTGTGAACTTTAAGCATGCTTGAACAAGTCTGTCTGCCTTTTTTTTTTTTTGTTACCATAGGGCCTGAAATTAAATTTTTAGTATTTTGAGAAAAAATGGAAATTAAAGATATCTCACCCCGCCAGGCAGGTATTGATTTTTCGGTTGGTGGCCGAATTGTCTGGTGGAGATTAAGTTGTCTGTTGTAAGAGATTGAAATGCTGAGGGGCTTACGTGGTTAGAGGGGAAGTCTGAACCTACTCACAAATAGTTTTAAAAAAGCCCAAGTTTAAAAAGTCTTCTTTTATACTAATAGTTTCAGGTAATCCTTAAGGGCGTCTTGTTTTATACATTTTATCCTTGTACATGTTTTCGTTCTCATGACAGTACAGTGAATTTTGATAAGCTTTTTAAATTATTTTGTAAGAATTGATTCTGTGTTACAAAGTATACCTCCAAACTGTCTTAAGATCACATTCTTTATTGTTTCTAATAAATGATATTGTTAAACTAGCAGGAGGCAAGCTGAACACTTAACATTACCTTCTTTATAATGCATATTTCTGTGTTTCCTAAGAAATGAATGGCATATTTCTGTCTGAGTTTCAAAGTGCAGTTGTTCCCTCCCAGCAGTTTAACAGTATGTTTAGGTACCATTTTGTTAACAAGCCAATTTCTAGCTGCAGTAATTTCTGTCTGTCTTAATCTTCTTTTAAGCTGTGACTGATGTTGGTAAAGTAAATTAACTTTTGACTCAACTAGACAGACTGTAGGCAGCTCCAGAATGTGTGTGGGCAAATAGTTCTTGCAGCTGCTTATTCTTGGAGTGTTAACATGGAAGACTTCATAAACAGCTTCTATTCATTATTTTTTAAAAATCAGATTTGATGTATTTTATATAAAATATTTGAAGACCTATCTTTTGTGAATGTATACTCTACATGTAAATGCTACTTCTGATGTCGTCATTTATTATCAGTCTAATGAAGTAATGTTCTACTAAATGTTAGTGATGCCATTTGTATTAAAGTCCAAACCAAAATTTTGTTGCAGAGGATAACTGCTTAATTTTTCATATTTTCTGTATATTTCCAGTAGTTTTAAGTAGAGATTTTTATGGATTTTGCATCTGATGTCAATAATGTTCAGAAGTACCATCTTTCATTACAAAACCAGAGATGTATTTTGTGGATATTTAAAGACCCAAGAATAAACAAGTGGCTTACTACTTTCAGTAGAACCACTGTATTTTAAATGAAGGAAAAAAACGCAGATTGCTTCATGCAGTAGCTTAGGCTGTTCTGTCGTGTATTGAAGGAGTATTTGTACGTGCTTTGTAAGTTATCTGAAGGGAAATTCTGCAGCAGTGATGTTTTGTCATGTCAGTGGTGATTGTGCCTACCAGAGAAAGAAACAAACAATCTGAATGTTGTTGTCTGAACTGGAATTCAAGAATTAAGGTTTGCATTTGAAGCACTAGTTTTGCCTTAAGGGTTTATTCCACTTTAGAGAAGAATGAGCAATAGCAAGGCTAGCAGTCTCCTTTCAGAGAGCTAATAACTGCTCAGATAGTAAGAATATGAAAAGAGACTAGCAAAAGGAAAGAATAGTACCAGTGGGGGAGGAGAGGGTCAGTGTATAAGTAACAGTACAAGAGAATACACAAATAGGGTAGCTGATGAGGTTATTTTTACTCTCGAAGGTGAGTTCTCGAAAAATGTTTGTAAGGTGTGTTTGCATTAATAAATAATGGTAAATGAAAAGAAAATGAAGTAAGATGATTATGGGACAACAGGGCACTCAAGCTTTTTTTTTTAAAGTAGACTTCATTTAAGTAGCTTGGTAGTTGCATTGTATTACTCTTGTAACACGCAATAATTTATCCTTCATCAATTTAATGAATTGTTGTCCCAAAACTGCAGATGCTGATACAGTACTCTCTAGAAGAAAGGACTTGTTTTTTTTCTAAACTAGTGCCATGTAATTGTTGCTTGTATTTGCATGTAGAATAGCAGTTAAAAGTTTTGGTGTGATAATTTTTTTAAAACTTCCACTGGGGACACTTGCATAGGTTGCTTACATGGCAGCCAACCATTTGCTTTAGGTTAAGGGCAGTTCTGTATTGTAGAAGCTAATTAATCACAGTGGTACCCACAACAAAAAACATGTGTGGTTAGTATCTTCTTAAAAAGAGATAAGATTTAAAATTGGTCATTATAGAGAGACTACATAAAAATTAAGTCCTATGCTTTGGTTGCAAAGTGGTGAGGCTGAGTAACAAGTGCAAATATATTGCATACACTGGGAAAAACTGAATTTGGTAGGAATTAATGACTAGCAAAGTGTCAGGGCTCCTGAAGGTAAGGCAAGCTGGAAGCTGAGGGTGATCCCAGCAGGGACAGTACCCTCACAGACCAGGGCACAGTCCCACAGCATCTACACCTAAGGAGAGCTAGGTGCTGTCCATTACAGCCCCAGACACAGCACAGACATGAGCAAGGTCCAGGGTCCATCCAGGGAGTCCAGTCAGGAAATATCATGAGGGTTGTTCCACTCAGAAGTGTGTGAAAAGGAAGTTGGAAATATGTCAACAAAGGAATGATGTGGACAGGCAGAAGAATTAAAAAATCGGCTGTGGTGTGATTAAGGTGTGCTAAGGTACCTGATAAGTAGAATGGCAACAGTTTAAAGAGGAGTTGAGGACAAAAGCTTGATGTCAGGAAGGAAATTGAAGAGTAGTGGCTGAGACAAGGCAAAGTTGACAAAGCAAGGGTGAAATAAAATCATACATGATAATATTAGCTAGATTATCCTATTCTCACCTGGAACAACTGCTGAGAACATACAGTTCTGAAAAGTGACCTGCTTCTGTGTGTTGCATTCCGTTTATGAGGCATTTGGCTGTCTCGAAGGCTTTGAGGAAGTCCTGCAAACATAAATGAATAGATAGCTCTTAAATACATTTTTTCATAGCTGCCCAACAACTGAGGCTTACTAGCCAAATCGCTTCATTGACTTTTATGAACCATTATAAACCAGGATGTAGTTTTCCAGTAACACTTTAAAGGTTTGGTTTTAGTTTAGTAGTTTACAGTTCAAATGTTGGAGGGCATTTAATAAGAAAGAAGTTGTCTTTATTTATATGCCATGTTTTACAGAACTTGCTATTACCTTAGATTATCAGAATAAGTATTACTTAAGCCTGTAAGTGCAGTCAAATAGAAAGGCTAAATCAAGAGGAAAGGATAGGGATAAAGTACAGGACTGTGCTACGCCATAAACCAGTTTACAAATGTAGAGGAATCTTTACTCTTTTTTTGTTTAATTTTACGTGATTCAAAGGCTGTTGTTCAAAATGCATAAACTTCCCTAAGACAGAGGTGGGTTGTGGAATGTTAGTTTCATTCTTCACAGTTTTGGAATTAAACCCTTTGACTGTTGTTGTTCTTACTATAAAGAGAGCACAGTTTTTAGTTATTGTCTAATTGTCTGAATGCCTGAATGTGTATGTGTGGGGAGAAGCTTGACATTTAGAAAGCACAAACAGAGCAAATATGTCACCTGTGTATTTGGTCTTTACCCGCTACATAACTTCTTCCTCTTCCTTTTTAACCTTATTAGGCTTTCTAACTAGATAACGTAAAATACAGTTGATAGTTGATATAGGCTATGCAGCATTTCTAGTATTATTTGTCTTTCGGCTGACTTGCCTACAAGAGATTACCACTGGTCCGTGGGGAACCTGCTGTTCTCAGGTTGTGATCTGAGGTTAATTTCTAAGATGAGGTCTTCTGGTTTGAAGAGTAGTGTGTAATGAAATTGCTGATCAGCAACTGTACAGGTGGCAGCAGTTCAGAGCTCCTGTCACCCGACAGCAGTTGGACCTCTTATAAATTATGTATTCTGCTGCTGTAAAAGTAGTATACAAGGTTTTTCATAATGAGTTTTATGATTTATGCTACAAAAATATTGAAATAATTTTGTGTCATTTTAATCTTAACATGTTAAGCCCCTCTCTCAAAAGTGTTTCTAGTCTGCTGCAGTCTGGGAGAGGCCACTGGCATACTTTGAGTTACAAGAGCATGGGGGTCTAGAAGCACTGGCATGACTTTGTTCAGAAGCTTAGTTGCAAATAATGACTGATTTTATGTCCAGGCAGATCAAGAAACAGTCTGGTATCAGCCTGGGAGTTGCAGAGAACTGTATCAGGATGTGCATGTCTTGCTTGCCAGTGTGCTGACTTGAACTCAGGCTAGCTCTGTGGATTTTTTCCTGAACTGTTCCTCAGCTCAAGCTGTTTTCGTTGTGTGTATGCTTGTGCCATGCATGTACCTGCCTAACTAATGCTCTACAAGGCATACCACTCAAAAGCATGGTGGAGACACCTGTGTAGCTCTGCAGGAGTAGGTTGAGCCTGCCTGTGCTTACTGTTGGGCCATTGCAGAGCCTGCTGAAGGGCTGTGCTGATCCTTGTGTGCCCAGTGGTGTCAGCTCAATTAGCTGCCTAGAGAGCAGCTCGAATGGCCCCTGTTTGAGTCAGGGGCAGTGCAGACTTGGCACTAAGTAAGAGCTAACCTTTCTTATTCCTTGTTGACCCTAGAAAGCTGTTTAAATGAAGGAAACTGATGGTGGGAACTCAAGCTGTGTCTTAAAATAGCTGATTTTTGTCCCGGGGACTTCACTGGAGTGCCAGGAATGGCTATAGTGCTCTGATCTTACAGTAGTTTTGGAAGGACTGCGGCTGTGTTTGCATAGTGCTGATAGGTTCAGCTGATACGCTGATTGTCTGTAGGTAGGTCAAAAGCATTTTCCTATTTTTTGATAATTAAAGTAGAACCTAAAATAACTAAACTTTGATTGTTTTCTTCTTAATAAAGTATTTACTGCTTGAAAATTTAACTCATTTAATATTTCTAAAGGCAGGTGAGCTTAACATTTAGCTTGGAAGATTCATGCTAAGTTACAAGTCACAAGTCAGATGCTTAAAGTTAGTTTCATGTTTATTCAGTGCATCTATATGGCCATTGCTTCTTTTCATAATGCAGATTTGCCTGACAGAAAAGCACAATCAGTTCCTGCCCTGTTTTCCGACACACACCTGGAAAATATATCTTTTGCATATGAACTTTTTAGCAAGTAGAAGCAGTGTTTCTATATTTCTATTTCAATTTTGATCTTTTTCACCACTTAATACAGAAATTTCAGTAGTTTAGATTAAATAAACTGGTATTCCTTTCATCCATTCTGAAACATTTCTCCCTGGATTCAACAATGGTGAGGCAGCACCTTGAATACTGTCTTCGGTTTTGGGCCCCTCAGTACAAGAAAGACATTGAGGTGCTGGAGCGAGCCCAGAGAAGGGCAACGAAGCTGTTGAAGGGTCTGGAGCACAAGTCTGATGAGGAGCTGCTGAGGGAACTGGGGTTGTTTAGTCTAGAGAAAAGGAGGCTCAGGGGAGACCTTATCGCTCTCTACAACTGCCTGAAAGGAGGTTGTGGTGAGGTGGGTGTTGGTCTCTTCTTCCAAGTAAGAGGTGATAGGATGAGAGGAAACGGCCTCAAGTTGTGCCAGGGGAGGTTTAGGTTGGATATTAGGAAAGATTTCTTCACCAAAAGAGTTATCAAACACCAGAACAGGCTGCCCAGGGAAGCGGTGGAGTCACCATCCCTGGAGGTATTTAAAAGACACGTAGATGTTGTGCTTAGGGACATGGTTTAGTGGTGGACTTGGCAGTGCTAAGTTAACGGTTGGACTCGATAATCTCAAAGGTCCTTTCCAACCAAACCTATTCTATGATTCTGTAATTCACTGTGTTTATAATTTAACATCATTTTGTAGGCAGAGGAAAAATTGTGATGTGCCAATATTGTCTGAGAATGTAACTATAAATGGAGAACTTGCTTTTCCTCTAAACCCAAAAGTTACTCAGCAGTGCGTACTACAAAACAGAACTACATGGTCTTCACAGGCAGTATTTCACATTATATTGCATATTTTCTTTATGTTGGGATGTTATAAGAATAGTAAATGTATCCTGGTAAAACTAAAATACCATTGACTTTGTTAAGTCATTGTCACTTTAATTACAATAGTGAATCTACTACAAAGGAAGTATTATCCCACTGTATTTAAGTTCATCTCTCACAATTTCAACTTTACAAGCTGGCTTTATAAAAATGCATTGTATTGGGGCTGAATACTGTGATCTGTACTATATTTGACATCATATAACAGGCAGTCATTAATGTCTGTATTTTATATGAGAGAACATTATACTGATTTGGTTTTAGTCCGCTTAGTTGCGACACATGACTAGGTTGGATGCTATAGAAGTTCTGAGCTGGCAGTGTTTCCATGTTCTTTTTGTTTAGAATTTAATGGCTTTATGGTGGCTGTATGCTGTGAAGCTTATATTATTCCTGATCAATGCCATAATATTAAAAAAGTTTAGAATGATTATCTGTTCAATGTATTGAATGGTTCATTATGGCCTCTGCATATATGCATATGTTGACCTGCTGGTACTCTCGTCATTCAGTATCAGAATACTTAAAACACCATTCAGACTAACTTTTTAATGAGTGCCTTCATTTTTCATGAGGCACATGAGGTTTTCTTCAAGACTTTGTTTCTTCTCTATGTTGTGATCTGATTACCTGTGCTGTGATATCTGCTTTTCTTTAACATATCTCCAACAGTTGACCAAAAGGGGGTGCTAATAGATTAAAGTCAGATGTGTTGCATAAAGAGGTTAAGGAGGTTTTTTTTGTGAAATGAATTAAATCTCAGCTACTGAATTAGATCAGGTAAATACAAGTTTTCGCATCTGGGTGTTGTGTAACATGCTGGTCATAGCATTGCTTTTTGTGGAACACAAATTCATGTCTTGTAAATATGGCTGCTTTTCACCTTCCACTAGGTTTGTGAGGGATTCTTCATGATATTTCCAGAGGCTCTGTGGCAGGCATTCTCTTCTGTAAGGCTTCCATTTATTTTTCTGTTTAGGCAGTTAAAAAAACAAAAGCATATAGGGGTTAAGCATAGGTTATTTAGCAGATAGTTAAGAACTTCAAATTTGTTGAATTTTAGAGATTGAATACAATGTCCAAAACTACCAAGATAAATGTTCAAGTCAAATGCCTTAATATCCTTCATCCTGCTACCACAGAAGACTTTTGCTGTCCATTTTTTTACTGCTTGGTTTCTCCAGTTCAACAGAACTGGTTAATGGCATCAACAGAGCTGGGGTCTGTAATGTAAGAAGGGAAGAGAAGACATGAGTATGTTCCCTGAAACAAGGAACTGTGCTACGTCTTTATCCCACAATGGGATAAGATGGTTGAGAGACATGATTCTGGTGTGAGTATTGTAGTGAAGACTGGAGAATTTCCAATGGCTTCCCAATGGACCTTTTGTGTACCATTTGTGTAGCAGAGATGTGGAACCCAGTTGTGGCTCAGCTGGAATAGCAGATGACGGTGGAAGGGGAGTACACGCTTCTCGTGGAAGACACGTGGTCAGAGGATCACAGCATTTGTTTTTCCAAGATACGTGATACCTATAGAAATTCTTGGACTCTACAAATCCACATTTTCACTAGTAGTCATCATTAATTCATTCTATGTTACTGAGCTAATGTAAGAGTATTTTTACAAGTATTTAAGAAGACCATGTAGTATAGTCTTTGCCAAGTTTCCACTCTTGTCTCTTTACTCAGTATGAAAGAAATTTAGTTTTACTGTGAGGCTCTAAAATAACAAATTGTAGCCATAACCCAGTCTAGATGTGACATTCAGGTCTATAATGCCTCTCTAAAGAACTGTGGAAGAAAAAGTAGCCTTAACGTTTTTTAAATTCGTAACACTGAAACCCAGAAAAATCATTAAAATGTATTGTTTTATAGCAGATGTTAGAGCAGAGTTCAGGCTGAAGCTGGACATGATCAGACTGATGTTAAAGACAAAATTGTATTATACAGTTATATTTTAAGTGAACTGTAGAAATAAGCATAATGAGTTTATAATAAATTACAGGAATTATTAAATGATAATAGTGTAAAATGATGATACAGGAACATATAGATCAAGTCTAAGGAATTTAAATGCCTAACACAATAGCACAGATTGGGGAGAAAATACCATTTTCATATTTGCAAACCAGATGATAAGAGAGAGTGGTGGTCTCTGTAGCCAAAGGCACTGCTGTACGTTCATGCCAAGTTATCCGTGTTTGTGGAAACACAAAGACACCTCCATATTTGTGTGACAGACTAACATGTACGGAAAAAAGAAGGAATCTTCCATTAAGAGAGTGACTAGGAGATTTGAGAGAGGGAATATACTTGAGAGGAGGAATGTGATGCCAGATGCATCTGAAGGAAGAGGCCCAGGAAGACAAACTTCAGCAAGAGAACTCTGCTGTCTGAGTCCTTGGGGGTTAAGTGTGGCAGCTTCACCAGCCATACAGCCAGGCCTCCTTGATGAAAGAAAAACTTTTTATGGACTAGAAGACCTTGTGAAGGGTTGATTATAAACCAAGAAGCTGCAGATTGGATTAGCCACATACTTTCCTACAGTGTCCCACATTTATGTATCTGCAAGATCATGAAGGACATGGGTGACTTTTTTTTAATAAACCTTAATTTTACTTTTGTCTATGTAATTTTGAAGGTTTTTGTTTCAAAAGGCTAACTATTCTAGTAAACCCAGGCTTTTACATTTGAAAGCTTGTTTGTTCGTCACTAGGGAGCTCACTATAAGAAAAATATTTGGGCAGATCCACAACGGAGCTGTGGCCAGCTTGGAGTCTCGTCACTCTTTGTTTATTAGAAAGTAACTGTGAAAGAAGTTTGTCTGATCTGTGTTTTGAATGGGACATTAATGAGCCTAGAAGATAGTAGAGTTTGTTGTTGCTAGCTATTACATGTAAAACTTTCTGAATAGTTTCTGAACTTGTGAATTCTATTACTCATCTATTTATTATTATTTCAAGTATTCTGTGTACAGTAATTTTAAATCAGTTTGATTAGTCTTGGAACAGGGTAAGAAATGGAACTTCCTGCTCTTAAGGCCTCATCCCAAGACGTTTCGACAGGAAAAAAAATGCACAAGCAGTCAAAAAAACAGCAAAATGGGATAATCGCTTACAAAGAGAAAGGAAGAAAGCAAATTACCTTTCCAGAGGTCAGTAGTATAAGAAAGGAGGAGAACCTTGTGAGAATGGAACTGTAAAAACTGTGTTTTATACTTCTGCAAGTTTATCCATCGCAAAAGCTACCTAAAGGTCAGGGTGGATGTGAGCAGAGGCAAGTATTAATTGGGAATTCTGTGAGAATTACTTTACTGTTGAGGACAGAATAAAAGGTTTCAATTCAGTGGTCACTTAAATGATTTAGTTTGCATATTCATTTAATTTGAAGGTAAAATAAATATTGTAAAGTTTATACAATTTCTAAGGGGAAACTTGAGTGATGAAATGATACTTCTTGTTGTGGGAGTTTGAAAAGAGAAGATTGTGTGAAAGAAGTCTGTTTCCTGGTTATCTCCTCAGTTTAGTGGCTGACATTAGGGACAAACTTGAAATGAAACCTGTTGAAAATTAAACAAGTGCTTTGGGAATCAAGTAACACTTTCCATTAACTTTTAAATAGTAGTATTCCAGATCACATGATATTTCAGAGTTGCTGTTATTTCTAAGCTCCAGGTTACTTTCCCGTGAGAGATGCAACAAATGGAAATATCAACAGCCTGTCACCTTTAAAGCAAAACTGGTATTTTTTTTTAATATATTTTTACACAGAGGGACCTCCATGGACTTATGGTTCACATTCCTAGTCTAGTCCAAATGCCATTTTTCAACCAGTTTTCAAATAGTAAGTTCTTAAGGAAAGTATGTTCTTTCCAACTCATTGCAATGCAGGGATGGACAGAAGTCTGGGCATTGAAGAAACATGCAAGGTTGCAAATTCTAGTAACAGTTGGGCTTTTTCCAGAATGGTGTAGAAATGGCTTTGAAAAATGATGAAGAGGAGTGGAAGTTGACTTAGGTTTGTAAACTGTCTGTCTCCTTTTGTAGAAGAAGAGCTGAAACATCATGGAGAGCTGTAAGGTGTGATGCCTTGCAATTTATCCCAGTTGACAGAGACATCTTGTGCAAAAAAAGCAGCTCCCTCTGTATGCAGTGTAGAGGCATCTCAGAGTCTGCCCACCTTTAATCTGGTGGGATTTTTAGCCTGCTCTTCCCTATTAGCTGTAGTGGTATGAAATCTCTTTAAATTTTTGTTTTCTGCAAATACAGAAATTTCCAAAATGAGCAATCTTATGAGTAAAAACGATATCAAGTGACGTAATGCTGAATGGAAATAATTTTGGAAGGGCATGGCAGTTGTACTTTGCAAAGCTGATTAATGCTTTTACAAATTAAAAAAAACCCAACCAAAAGTGAACTGAATTGTACTATATTTTGTTCCAAATTGCATTTATATTACAAGAAAAAGTGTGATTCTGATCAGCCATATTACTTAAATCCTGGCACACTCATATCTTTACATATTCATCAGACCCCTCCACAGAGCAAGATTCAGAGAACTTCTTGGTTCATAGTTTAGATTATTTTCTGTCCAGAAAGGACCAATTTGATTGCATAATCCAATGTCCGTCTGTGGCCGTATATTAAATAGCGTAGTGAACACTGTATCACATGAAGTTCTAGAATACCAGCAGAATACTACTTTGATACTAAAATTCCTGGAATGGGCGAGAAACTAACTTTTCTGTTACAATGTTTTGCCTTGTTAAGGTTGGAAATTGCGTGGCTTCAGCTACTTGTCGCTGGAACTCGAGTGTAATGCTGCTGTTCTGAAGGCTTTTAGGATAACTTCTCTCTTGGCATGTTTTTGAATAAGGACCATCTAAGAGCCATTTCTTGTAGCGCACCATGGTATCTGTCTGTTCTGTTTTTATGATGTATTGTTTTATATGTACAAATTAAAAAGTGACAGCTGTGTGGAGCCAGAAGCTATCTGTGACAGAGATTTTGAGCTAACAGAGTAGTTATAATTTCTATGTTTATGAAATCCTTGTGCTCCCTTGCACTTGAAAACTTCATCTTGTTCTTCAAAGTACCTTTGCAGACAGATTTTGTAATTTTAAATAGGAATAGAAGTGTCTGTCCGTGTCACAAAGGTGGGTAATTCTATAAATTTTGTGCTTTGAGTTTGTTTTTCATGATGTGGAGATTTTTTGCAGTTGTTACTGGCAGATTGAAGGTAATTTAGGAGAGCGTAATCTGTGTTAGAAGTATAGGTTTGTCAGAATCTGCATTTGAAATATTACCGAACTGAACTTTGTTCCAGTTGTTTAGTTTTATAAGATTCTTGTGGCTTGCTTTATAGTCACTAATTTTAAATTCCTTTCTAGTGTAGGTTTTACCTCCTAAAAACTTGACCATGCTAATATTGTCTGAAAATTGAATGCTTGTTTAGTTAATGTGTTAAATCCAGTGCTGCTAGATTAATTAAATGATCAAGTTCATCTTCAAATGCATTCTTACCAGAATTGACAAAAATTAGGGAGGGATTTAAGACTCGAACACATGGTAGATGCATGTGTTATGGGGACTGTTCCTCCAGTTCGGTCTTTAATGTTTCCATGGCTTAGTAAAATGGCGTAGAAGATAACGCTCTTTTAATTCTACAGGTTTTGGATGATTATGTGCAAGTTATCTGGTCCTGAGACACTTTTCACATTATTGGCTATTTAACGGGTAGAGTTTATGTGAGGAGGGGTTAGTTTGGATAGTATTGCAAATTTTCTGGAAGTCTTGGAATTTGGCTTTGAAAGCTGTCGTGTTTTTAAAGGTACTTATGGATGGTTTCCTCAAAAGTCAGGTAAATGTTACCAATAGCGTTAAATTACTGGAAGTGTGGTTGTAAATATCCCATAGGCAATATCTCAAAGTTCATTTGCATCTGCAAGCATGTCTGGCTTTCCAAATTAGGTAATCCTCTGAAGAACAGTTGAAACGAAAGTGGCTTAGTCCCTCTTACTGTTCACTTGTCTGTATTCTTGCATTTTTGTGCCTCATTTGTTTAAAATGACCTTAATTAAATGTGAAGCACACTATTAGCTAAGAGAAGTGGGCTTTTTGGCTTGTTTCACTTGCTGTTGCATTATTTTGCCAAAAGAAGATTTTTACTCAAAGGACCCAATCCTGACATGAGTGACATAATGCAAATTAAGGGCAAATTTTACTTCTTAATTCAGTGATGTGGAATTGGGTTCTGTGTTTCCATCTTTACCTTACAGGTTTAGTAATTATGCAAGAATATTAATAATAAGCTGACCCATACTGATTTAGAAATGAAGCTAAATAGTTGTGAGATTTGCTCACTGAAAACCAGAAAATTGTGTTTGAATTATCAGTTAGGGTTTGCTTTGTTGTTTTTTGTTGTGTTTTGTTGGTGTTGGGCTTTTTTTTTTAAATTTGTTAATATTCTGTTGATAAATTGTAGAAGTAGAACTGGAGCTTTACCATTATGAATAGATTTAGGATTTTTTTCCTCTGATGCCATCATTTTAAGGATCAGAGTTCCAGATTGCTTGCAGCAGCCTTGTATTTTTCTGTCTGTTCGTGACAAACCAGCTACTGTATATTCATATAGAGCAGTACAGTCCTTGCCACTGGCAGTCTCTCTGTGACAGAGAGCCTGTAGGCTGACATAAAGTGCAGCCTGTTGTGAACTGCTAAGTGGGAGTCTGCCAAAAACTCAGCAGACAGAACTAATTGGGGAGAAAAAGGATTTTTGTGCCCTCATCTCTCCCTCTTCAATTTTTTTTACAAGACGGATATTGTTAAAGTAACTTGTTTATGTAAGATTTGTCTGCCTCTATTTTCTCATTGCATGAATCATTTTTTAACTTCAAGTCTTACACCGCAGGTCACTGAGCACTTCCACATGGCGGCTGGCACAGGACCAAACTCGAGACACGCAACTCATCACAGTTGATGAAAAATTGGTAAGGGCTTTCTGCTGCATACTGCTATGATACAGCCTTCAGGGTTATTTCTGCACAATAGGCATTCAGTATGGTATTCTGTGTTCTTCTAGGAAAGCCGTATGAATGTGAACTACAAAGCATTCATTTTTAAAAGGGGAGCATTAGTAAAACATAAGTATGTGAAGGAAATGTGGCATTCAAAGTGTTAAACAGTATAGAATGATGAGTACCTTGTTTATTATTATTATACTGTGGCCAAAGACCAGTATGAGCTGTAATTTTTAACAAGTTTGTTCTTTTTGAAATCTGGGTATATTTTCTGTGTAGTGAAATTATACAGTATTTGCCAGCTTCCTGAAATTATCTTCATTAGGACACATATTACTAAAGAAACTGTGTAAAGAAGCATCATGCAAGCTTATTGTTACTATGTACATATACTCTAGCTTTTGAATATGCATGAAGGTTAGATTACAACTAGGAACAAATGCATAACATTCTTCTGCTAATCAGTAGCAGATCAGAAATTTGGCAATCTTTTCTTCTAAGTTCTTCCATAATGTGTGGTCTGTTACTCTAGATGCAACCTGACATTTATGTTTACATTATTCAATAGTATAATTTCTGTAAGACTTCTGGGGAAAATGCGTCACTGCAGAAGCATGCTTTTCATTGGTTTTCATATTGCTTTTGAATCTTCAGGAAAAAAAATACCCATCATATGTACTAGACAGTTCATATTGTATGTGCTTTGTTGTATTCCTGAAGCTATATTAACTACTTAAGAAATATTTGGAATTTATATTTATAAATTGAACATTTGTAATGATAACTAGAAGTTGAGACAGCTGAAGTTGAGCAGGCTATTGGAACAAAGCACACCTACTTTAAGAATTTTTTAGGGCTTTTTTTTCTCATGCTTTGTAATATATATGTAGCAATAATAATCTACTCACAGATAGAAAATTTTGTAAACTTTTTTCTGAATTTAAAAAGTAATTGTATAATTTTAGATTTAAAAATTAGGGAAAATATAATACTGTATTCTAGCTAATGTGAATTGGTAATCTAATTGCATAACTTGGGATTCAGGAAATTTCATTTAATATACAAGAGTTCATGAGTCACTATGTAAATAAGATTCACCAAGTCAATAGACTTAAATTTCCCTAAACTCGTTGTGAATTGCATTTGATTATTGTAGCACTGTTCTTTAACATTAAAAAAACCCTCTAAATAGAGTTTTTACAATGCCTGAATTTACAGTATCGCATTTCCCTATTGTGACCTTGGTTGATGGATACATAGAACTGAAAGAGACTACAGTGCGAAGACCGACCCACAAAATAAATACTCTTCTATCTTCCATTTTGTATTTAAATGTACATCATCCTGTTAGGATTGTGCATTACCCTGTGTAGCTATGAGAGTTTATCTTCCAGTTGAGTTAAAGTGATACTAATTTGAAATACAACTATTCTGTTCTGTCAGTGTTAGTGTAAATGAGTTGTAAGTGAAGTGGTTATTTCTAATGTATTCACAACAATTTGAAAATGCTCATATCGTAGTTGCTGGGGTTTTTTTAATATCTGATAGTAGCAGCCATTCAATAAGTTTATTTAATTTTGCTACATACACTGTATCTAAATGATTATTTTATCCTCAGTTCTTTAAAGTATTAGGTTAAATGTCAGAATGAATAGTACTTTCCTACAATGTTGTGCATGTAGGTGCACATTCTAGGTGCACAAAGCTTTTTTTTCCAGATTATTGTAGGGCCTGAAACAAAATTATATAAAATTAGAGTAATGTTTTTAAGTTTTCATTTGTAGATTTAGTTACGCTTTTGGAGAAGTTTCCATAATGCCATAAAATACCCAATAATTGTTGTTCTATTAATGGGCAAAAATATGTATCCCATTAGCAAGGAAAATCTTCACAAAGATGTTTGATGTGGTTTTCAACTCTTTCAGGATTAGGAGAAGTTCTCTAGACACCTGTTAAACCTCATGGAAAAGTAGAGTACTGTATTAACTTATTTTAGGTTTTTGGTGTATATTTCCTGATTTTAAGTAAGATTAATTGCAACCCACTGAAACTAATTTAACACATTACATGAATTTTCTGGTTTTAAAATAATGTTACTAAGCATAATAAAACTATTATTTCCATGCAAGTTGTAATTAAACTGTATCTCAGAAGTTGAGGCTTAACTTTTAATTTAAAAAGATCCCTCCCCTTGTGTTATTGCCAGATATGTGCATCCCATTGTTAGAAATTATTAAATCATATTTTGATGGATTTGTTAGCTTTGGCATACTTTTTTTTTTTTTAAAGCCTGGCATCACCTTATGGGTAGTTTTTACATGCGTATCAGAAAGGAGAAGAAAAAACAGACGAAAAATGGAATACAGTTATCCTTGTTTGCCTTATGCCTCTTGTAACTTATTTTGAAACTGAACTCTTCTGAGAGTTGATGTTTACACTGTGGTTATTGAAAACTTTTAACCGCATATAGTAGTTGAATTAATCTATTGCCAGTGCTTTTGTAGACCTTGTATTCCTATGCATACATGCATATGCTAGAACTTGATCAACAGGTATTCCTTTGAATTGTCTAGGGTCCCATATGGTTCTGTAAGTACTAAAATATTCCTTGTCTTGGGAAACACAAATGAAATAGAAGGGGGAATAGCATCCTGACATTGAATTTTTAAGCAGTAGTCAGTCACCCTCTTACTGCAGTCCAGCATGTATCAGATACAACAGAAAAATGAGTTTTAATGAAATAGTAAAAAATACAGTGGTTTAGAACACATTCATTTTTCATATTAGGAAAAAGTGAGACTTTTAAATGTAAAAGGAGTTAAATGCTCAGCTTATATAGAACACATCCAAGAAATTATATCTTTGTCTCAGTTACTACCTGTTTTCAGTGAATATTGAATAAAATAACTTTTAATGAACAGTTAAATCTGAAGAAAATAACATACAAAATGAACAAAGCTAAACTAAAATATAGTTGTTGCATCACATTGTGACTCTCTGGCCACCAATAAGGTCATATTCCAAGAGTCTGGACAAATAGCTGGGTGAAAAGTAGTCTCTCAAGACCCTGCTTGCATTAGGAAATTTGGGCTATAGAGGACAAAGACTGTCGGCAGCAAATCTCCCTCAGGTAACATTCCAAATGATTTAACTGTTTGTGCATGTGCAATAACATAGCTTCCATCATCATTATAAAAAGCTTCGGTAGTTTTGCCTAAAATGGAGGTTTGAACTGTTTTAAATTACTGTGATTTGTTTCAGTCGTTTTAAGTAGAGTGCATCAATACTGGTTGTTGTGGCTAAAAGTCATCCAGTTCGGCATGTGTGCTTTAAGCAGGCTTCCCAGTCAGTGCTGGTAACGCTGCATTGTGGGTGTCTAGCCTGGAGTTTCTACAGGCTAAGCGCTTTTGTGAAAGTTGCTGTCTGCAGCTGGAAGGTACCATACTAAATTACCGCCAAATATTTGCCAATAAAAGGACTTTTGTAGTGGTTAAATCATATCAATATTGCAAGAACATTTCAAAATTAGAACAACTGCCAGAAAATATCCTTTCCATTCTCTAAAGAAGAATATTCCACTGATAATGTATATGCTGTAGCTCAAAGCAAAATTTGTTGCAAGAGCAGTTGTAGAGTTTGGTCACTGGGGAGACACTAGAAACATTGTGGAACTCTGGTTAAGGATCAGCTATTAGTTGCAGCCATCTCACAGATGTTTTTGTTCTGTATCAGGCCAAGATAAAATAGGAAGAGTTGCTACACCGAATTAAGCATTCAGGAGCAGTGCTATCAAGTGCAATTGAAATGGTGCTAAAGTAGTTTTTGCAGTGTTGTGAGAACATGTAGGGACAGACTCTATTACAGGCACGACAGGCTAACTACAATGATGCTATTGACATTTCAACTCCTGTCCTGAAATGTTTTTGTTTTGTCTATCCTGTTAATTAACTTTTTTTTTCAGTAATGGTTCAGAAGTCTCAGTACTCAACCTCAGCAGAGGGCCACTTTTCTTCTGATTGTAGACAAACTACATAACTCCCTAAAGATAACTTGCATAAACCAAATAGGGCGCAGAAAATCTGAACCCCTTTTTGAGGATGAGCAGTTTATACTTTTCAGATGATGTTCAAGAGGAGCAGTAAATGCTGTATACTGCAGCAGCATAGGCCAAAGTGGATTAATAAGTGGACCTTGTGGATGAGGGAAAGGCTGTGGATGTTGTCTACCTAGACTTTAGTAAAGCCTTTGACACAGTCTCTCACACCACTCTCCTGGAGAAACTGACTACTCATGGCTTGGATGGGCTTCTGCTTCGCTAGGTAAAAAACTGGCTGGATGGCCAAGCCAAAAGAGTTGTGGTGAATGGAGTTAAATCCAGTTGGCGGCCAGTCACAAGTGGTGTTCCCCAGGGCTCAGGATAGGGACCAGTTCTGTTCAGTATCTTTATCAATGATCTGGACGAGGGGATCGAGTGCACCTTCAGTAAGTTCACAGACGATACCCAATTAGGTGGGAGTGTTGACCTGCTGGAGGGTAGGAAGGCTCTGCAGAGGGATCTGGGCAGGCTGGATCGATGGGCCAAGGCCAGTTGCATGAGGTTCAACAAGGCCATGTGTTGGGTCCTGCACTTGGGTCACAACAACCCCATGCACCGCTACAAGCTTGGGGAAGAGTGGCTGAAAAGCTGCCTGGCAGAAAAGGACCTGGGGGTGTTGGTCAACAGCTGGCTGAATATGAGCCAGCAGTGTGCCCAGGTGGCCAAGAAGGCCAACAGCATCCTGGCTTGTATCAGAAATAGCGTGGCCAGCAGGACTAGGGAAGTGATCGTCCCCCTGTACTTGGCACTGGTGAGGCTGCATCTCAAATACTGTGTTCGGTGTTGGGCCCCTCAGTACAAGAAAGACATTGAGGTGCTGGAGCGAGCCCAGAGAAGGGCAACGAAGCTGGTGAAGGGTCTAGAGCACAAGTCTGATGAGGAGCAGCTGAGGGAACTGGGGTTGTTTAGACTGGAGAAAAGGAGGCTTAAGGGAGACCTTATTGCTGTCTACAGCTACCTGAAAGCGAGGTGGGTGTTGGTCTCTTCTCCCAAGTAACAAGTGATAGGATGAGAGGAAATGGCCTCAAGTTGCACCACAGGAGGTTTAGATTGGATATCAGGAAAAACTTTTTCACTGAAAGAGTTGTCAAGCCCTGGAACAGGCTGCCCAGGGAACTGGTTGAGTCACCATTCTCGGAGGTGTTTAAAAGACATGTAGATGTGGTGCTTAGGGACATGGTTTAGTGGTGGACTTGGCAGTGTTAGGTTAACGGTTGGACTCAATGATCTTAAGGGTCTTTTCCAACTTAATGATTCTATGATTCTAATAACTGTTGTGAAATTGGTATCAAGAATCTTAGCAGCTTCCTCTTGGCTGTCCAGAGGCAGCAGTTAGTGTCTGTTGTAAGTGTTTACTACTGGATAATCCAGCAGTAGCAATGTATTAATAGGATTCTCAGAACATAAACCTCGTCAGCACAAAAGTTGCAGAAACACTCCATTTTTGTAGAAGACTGCAGTATTAGCAAACATCACACCATGTTTTCAGGATTGAGTCACAGTTTGTTCACCTTCATCCAAATCCCAGCTTTGGCTAGGCTTAGAAATTAGTGAAATTGTATAATCTTTGATTAGAGAAGCATAGACTTTACTATAATAAACTCTAATACTGCAGCTCAAAATAAAATATACAAACAAGTGAGAAGTAGCCTGGAATGATGAAACATCTTCAAATCTCAATCTGATAGTCTGCAGTGCTGTGAAACAAAGGACATAGCAAATCAAGCTTTAATGTGTTTTTCGAAGTGTGATCATTGCCAGCAGCTCTTTCCCAAGAGCTGAGAGTATATAATATACTTCTTTGAAAAACAAAGCAGTAATGTGTCAGAAAATTACTTGAGAGACAGTGTGACATTGCATTTGAAGACTGTGTATAGGAGCTGTTTTTGCTACTTGGTGAAGAGAAACACTTCGCAAAGTATGCATTTATTAAAGACAGGCTTACTAGATTTCCTTTTCTTGAAACTACTATTCAGCCAAAAATTCTCCAAGCATTACCGCAGTGATAGATAATAAGGATATAGTGGATATCCTATGTTTTGGTTTTTCAGAATGCTGTTAACCCCTTGTGGATTATTCCTTGAGGGTGAGTTCAAGATGTTCTTAAAGTAATTTAACAGAATAAAAGAAATTAGAATAATCTTTTCTTCATTTAGTCTACTCTAGCTGTGGTATTTATTCAGCCGGTTACCATAAAGGATCCAGTTCAGGACAGCCTTCCTCTTTAGATGAGAAATGTAACTTACAAATTTTTGTGTGCCTTATATGTATGGCTCTGGGATAAGGAGTTGTCATATTGAAAGGGCACAAGGTACCAGGATGGAAATTTGTGTGGGGGTTCAGAGAGAGTTACCACCACCACCTGTTCCCTCCACCTAACCCCAGTTGTATTCCTTCTATTTATTTTTTCTCTCAATTAGATCAGCAGCTTGCGTTTTGCTTCTGAATAATGAAAAATGAATAAAAATGTACAGTCAAAACTGTTAGGTAAAATGAGGTTAGTGGAAGTGTTTTTTCCACCCTTTACTTTGCAGATATGTTTTGAGAAACAGTTTCTAGTTTTGGCCAAAATAGCCTTGTATATGAAGCCTGTGGTTTGGAGAAGTACTTTCTTCTATCACAGTTGTGTCACGTAAGCAGGTGACCAGCTTATTTGAACTGTTTTACTTGGGTTTCAAGATAAAAAAGAAGTTGTTTGCTGGTGGTTTATAAAATGTTTAATACAATGCGTCTTGTCCTCTCGTTTCACTTCATATGCAATACTTAGTGTTTAGTTTGCGTTCAGTCGTCTGCAGTTGTCATGTTTGACGCCTGAATGATACTGTTTTCCAGTGTAGAAGGTGTTTAAGGTATAAAACCACATTCTAGAATTATTTCAAAATCAAATGCGTTCTTTCAATAAAAGCGGAATTTTCAAAAGAGAACACTTTGCGAGTAAACATATATATGCATCTACTTTAATAAAAGTGTCTAGTTTAAGAGTGAACTTTTATAGACCTAAATACTGAGAGGCCTTTACTCGTTGTGGTCACTGGTAGTTTATTTGTAAATCTGCATTTTTGCTGCAAAACATAATCTATTAAAAAGTTGTGGGGTGTTTTTTTTTTCTTTTCTCCACCCCCCCTGCCCCAAGACTAGGAAATACTGCTCTGGTGGGGAAAAAACTGTCTTGGATAACTTAGCTAATGTGAAATATAATATTTAAAGTTTTTAATGATTTCGGGGATGGTGATAATCGTTCTTCCTTCATCTACACCACACTGGTCTGCCAGAGCATATATTCATTTCTGAACAGTGATTTTTAAAAATTTATTTTTAGTTTAAATAATTTGGCAGTTTCTTTGTTACAGTTTCAGTTCGTAGTTGCATTTGGTCTTAAATACAGTACAAGCTCAGGTGTAGGTGTGTGTGGTGTGTAGTTACCAGATTGTCTAGCTATGTACGCATTTTCAGCACTGCAAATCCACTATATTTTGCTGTTTGGCTGCTAAATCCCTCGAGTTGCAATATCATAGCTCAGTTCAGCCTATACTGCTTGCTGCAGCTTGTTTTAGTAAGCAATTATAGTTTGATGAAGCTTGTGGTTTAGAAAACCTGGTTGGCTGGATACCGATAAAGAGCTTTCTGTAAGAATGTCTGCAGGAAGCAAGTTACTCCCCATGATAAAGAAGCTTTCTATAACTCTGGACAGTCCAAGTAAAGAAATTGCCATCACCTTTGTCTGTCTTTTAAGAGCAATAAATATTACTAAATCTCAGCTTGAGATAATTTTGTTTTTCAGTTTAGAAAACTACACATTTTGCAAGTATCGCAGAACCTTGTATAAAGTGATACGTAGTTGTATCAGTGAGAGCAATTGCACTCTCATCCCTATGTAGGTTTATTTTGGTTTTAGGATAGGATAAAGGATTTTGATTTCTTCCTCTGAGAGCCTTTTCTTTTGGTGCATGGTAGTGCTATCTCTGCTGGGTATTGGAAGGAGGAGTGTCTGAGATTGAGGTTACACAACCTTCTAACATCTCGAGTGTCTGTTTTGTCTGGGCTTCCTTCATGCAGCATTCTTGTGCAAAAATTTCAAGGCTTCAGTCTGGAGCACTGGGTCAAAGAATATGTCTCTTTGAAGGGTATGCAGGCATTTTTTTTGTTTCATTACATAGTACTTAATTTTCTATCAAAGAATACTGGTTTTGAAGAGCTTGCTATGATGGCTGCTCAGAACACATTAAAGGAGTATCATTGTGCCATGTTTAGTTTGTCTGGCTTCCAAAGGGTTATTCAACATGCAAATACTTTTTTGGTGTTGTAAGTCTCAATATGCAAGCAGTGTTTCTAATCTGCTAGAAAGAATAAAAGTAAGCCATTGATACAGCTTAGTAATCAACAGGAGTAAGAAGTAACTTCATTTTTTGAACTGTTTTGTTTAGTAGTTTTGTTTTTTAAAGACTAGATAGTATTTTCATGTTCTCATAAAAAAAAACATTATCTGGACCTTTTCTAGAACACCTAAGTTAGTATCCCCTGTCATGAAATATTTCTGTAGATGACGTGAATCCTTCATGTTCTGTCGGAACCAGTGAATAAACAATTCCTTGTAGAGGGTTTGCTTTTCTGTTCAATCAAATGTGTCTTTCTGCATTGTTGTAGTATATCTAAGTTGTAGATTTAAGACACATATCCTAGCCTAACTAATAAAGTTCTGTGTACAGACTTGAAAGCTGTTTCTAGTCATTAAGTTCTAGCTGGGTAGTTTTATCAAGTCAGAAAGGAAAAGCTTTACTTGTCTGGAAAGCCCAGTAATCCTGTGGGAATCCTTGAACATCTTGGTTATGCGGCAAGAGCTTGGTGCTTCTTCAGTACTACTTCTCCCTACTCAGAAGATCAATGATGAAATGGAACCAGATGCTCTTGCAGTTCTTGATGGCTGGTTTATGAGGTATCTTTGAACTACTTTGATGGCTGCAGTCTCAAATTAGGAACGTTAACTTGTGTTAAGTGGGGACATGGACCATGGAGAGAGCATCTGGTGTTCAGATCCAGAGTTTTAATATGCAACTTAGTTCTTGTGTTGTGAAGCATGCACTGTAGGGAAATTGCTCAATCTCTTATGTGTCTTTTTGGCATACTCATTTCTGTTCACTCCATAAAGCCCATTGGTTTACGTTTAGTGCAAAAGAAAATCTTTGCTTGATGTGGAAATAACTTTTATCCTATTACCTGTTAGCCTGAAAACTGGGTTAACAAGTGAGAAGAAGGTGAGCTATAAGGAATTTCTACAAAGTGCTGATAAGACCAAATACAGTATTTTTTTAAAGATGTTATAATCATGTTGAAAATGTTTTAAAAAAAAAAATTAAGACTATGGTGAGTAATTCTCATTACAAACATCTGAAGAAGTATATAGTTTTTCCTTAGATTAACTTTGCAGATGTGAACATATATTCATGTATAAAAATAAATAAGAATATTTTTTTATATAGGCCAACATCATTATCATAAATCGTATATTTTGAAGTTTTCACTGAGTAGCATGTTAAGCAGGCAGAAGCTTTTTTAAGATTAAAATTGTAGTCTGCACTAGTAACTTACTCTTTATTCTTCTATTTTGTATTTTTTCTTAGGACCACATTTTTGTTGCCATGCCTGCTCCATTTGAAAGCATTCTTGGGTCAGCTAATTCTGATTCTCTGATAAGAAGAATCATATCTTCTTATATTGAATATATATAGAAGTTGAATATTTTCTTCTGTAATGTCTGTTTCCAATACAAATTCTTACTATTTTATCACTGTTTAGTAAACATGATTGTACATTGTACTCTCCTTTGATTTTTTCCCCCACAGTAATGGAAAACTGAAAGGAAAGATGTAGTGTATCAAGTTGAATTACTGAATTTAATTGGTGAAGGTTTCTCTCTATTGTATCAGCAAGTGTAGCACCATGATTTCTGTCCTATAAATAACCTTAAAGGCCAAGCATATAAAGGCCAAAACACAAATTACAGAGACAGATTTCTAGACAGCACAAGCTAAAAACAGTTTGTGGAATAACACTAACACATTCTAGTTATGATTCAGCTTTTTAGAGAGAGCGTAGAAAGCTTGCATTTTAACTAACCATATGGATAAATTTAAAGAAACTGCTTTTGTCCAGTGGTATTAAGCTGTGCACTTTATTGATGATGATGAAGCAGTTGAAGCCCCATCAATGCCTCCCATTGCCACCAGGGAATAATGACTGTGTTACTGTTAGAAAAGAACCTTCTAAAACACATTTTAAGGCTTAAAAGCTGTATGCAGTAATTAACAAAATACAGTGAACATTTAAGCCATTAATAGCCACAAGGTCCCTGATGCGTATACCTTCAGTATGCTAACACTGCATAACAGTTCTCTATTGTGCATCTCTTGAAAGAGGGTAACTGTGTCAGTTCCTTTCTTCACTACCTGCTGTGTATGGAAATTGTGTACACTATTTAGCACTTGCTTTCAACTTTTTAAAGTCCATGCATATTACATAAAAGCATTACATCTTGTGTTAGGGTAAGGGACAGCTTTTAACAGGTCTGGCTTCCTTGTAATTTCTTAAATGCAAGTTTTCTTCTAAAAAGCATGCACCAATAGGGGTTTTGCTCTAATTTGCATTTCTTGATTGGGGATTTGCTTCTGTTTTTCTCCCCTGTGTCTCACACCACTTGTTACTATGTGGCAAGTATCTTACAGAAATCACTTTCTTTATAAAAGAGATGTAAAGAACAGAGAACATGTGTCACAATGAAGACAGGCATTGGTTTACATCAACTCAGATTTCCTCATATTGTTCTTAGTAGCAGATCATGCACTAGTGTGACAGTATTGTCAAATTAAACTTTAAAACACTATTTTTTGCTTTTTTTCACCTCCACCTTTGATGAATGTCTTTTTTTAATAAACAAAAGCATAAACAGTTTGTTAAATTTTAACCCTTAAAGTTGAATGGTGTTGCACAGCTACCATTAAATAGGGAAATAATAGCTGATTGGGAGGTGAAAGGAAAAGAATACCAGAATGCACGATATGAAATAAAAAAAAAATTTAGTATTCTGTGTTCTAGCTGCCAGCCCAGGGAGATTGTTAGCTGGTGAAAGCTGAATCCACAATGTTTCATCTACTGTAATGATACTCTTTCTTACGACTTCATCATAAGAAATCTTACTAGAGTTATCAAGTGTTAGACTTTGCCATTCGTCCAAATTTGAACTCAACAGCTCAGACCTTAGGATATTTGCTGTCCAGATTAGAGTATGAATTGGCCCAGGTGTTCCTGCTTCACAGCACCAGTTGCACTTACTTATGTGTAAGTAGTGTCCAAGTTCACTGCTAGGCTTTGAACATCATGCTCCCTTGGGTCTTTTGCAGCTTGAACTGGTAAGGGAGCTTTCCACAAAACTGAGAAAAGGCACCCCAGCCACACATTTAACACAGATTAGACCCCTTCCTCTCCAACGGCTGAAGATGATGGAACAAGTGGTGCCCATCTTGGGAACTCTACCCAGGCCTTATTTGGAAAATTTCTTACTGGGCACTTAAAGGAAGCTTTGTAAGGTTTTCAAATGGACATAAAGCAGATCAGAGTTGTTAATTTTCTTGTTACTGACAGAATTCCTGGAAACAGTAACTTTATAAAATTCACTTAAGTCATATGCTTATGATTTATTTTGTAAATACAGGTAACTTTTAATGAATGTTAAAAATAAGAACTTTACTAACATGGCATCAGAAACACACAAAAAATAAAGAAACTATTCCCAATGTGCAAAAGTAGCCTGAATTTTGGCTTTCACTTAAAGTATGGAAGACCCTCCCCTCATCTGCTGACTGGGGCTGGGTGTCCATGATCAAAACTATGTTTTATAGACTGTAAGCTCAAGAGTAATCTTTAGTGTATTATTCACCAAGATACTCTTGAAATATTACATATAGCTTTGCAAGCCAGTCTGCTTATTGTGACTTACGCTAGGAGTATAGCATAAATAATCAGAACTGCAAACTGAGTATCACAGAATCACAGAATCACAGAATGTTAGGGATTGGAAGGGACCTTGAAAGATCATCTAGTCCAATCCCCCTGCCGGAGCAGGATTACCTAGACCATCTCACACAGGAACATGTCCAGGCGGGTTTTGAATGTCTCCAGAGAAGGAGATTCCACAACCTCTCTGGGCAGCCTGTTCCAGTGTTCAGTTACCCTCACCGTAAAGAAGTTTTTCCTCATATTTATGTGGAACCTCCTGTGTTCCAGCTTGCACCCATTGCCCCTCGTCCTGTCAAGGGATGTCACTGAGAAGAGCCTGGCTCCATCCTCATGACACTTGCCCTTTACATATTTATAAACATTAATGAGGTCACCCCTCAGTCTCCTCTTCTCTAAGCTAAAGAGACCCAGCTCCCTCAGCCTCTCCTCATAAGAGTAAATTTTTTCTGAAAGAATACACTGTCACTGGACTACAAGTGCACTACAATATACTATTTATTAATCAGGGGAATCAATACAAAGCGGTCTATTCTAGATGGACTCTAGCTGCTAGTACTTCTGTCTTCTTTCCTTTAAAGCTCCTTCCTGCCTGGGTTTTTTGTTTTCAAACTGAGAAATAATATCTGTAAGAACAGTTGCTTATGGTAGTGAAGCAGTAGAGTGTTGCCATAACTGTAAGTTATTCTAAGGGCAATCAGATTATTTCAATTGTTCAGTTATCTTTCTTTTTCTAAATGCAAGTAAACTGAGACTGCCTCTCTTTTTATTTGAAAGTTTACAGTCTAAAGACTTTGCTGTTGTCTTATTCGTAACTGATTTTTTTGCATGTTTTTGATCTGAGGAATGTGAAGTTCTTGTAGAATGCTTGAAAGTTGTGTGCTGTAGTAAACTCTGTATTTTTAAATGCCTTGCAGGTAATAAAAAACCCCAGCCACTTGTGTGTGCGGAAGCAGAAGATTTGCTTACCTATGCTTTGAATGAGTTCTAGAAAGTATGTTCTCTCTGAATCTTGTCATGTTAGAAGAAAAAGTAGTTTTACAAGATCTGGTGTTAAGTTATTCAGACTTTTTTCCCACCCTGTTTGAGATAAGCATGCTGTTTATAATTTTCTCAGTTTGAAGAATGTCATGACCATGCTGGAGTTTCTGATAACTACTAGTAGCAACATCAGTCTATTTTTATGAAATAGGTTCTTCTCCCCTGACTGCCTCTACTTTCCTCCATTTAATAATGATTTTCTTAATTTCAGTCTTATGGAGAAACTGCAAAGTGTAAACCCAGATATTTGATTCCCCTTCTCTTTAATTTCATGATATTTACCCAGACAACATTTACAAAACTAAGACATACTGTTAGAGGAACAAAATACATTCTTAATAATTAAATAATCATTTTGTCTTGCTCTTTGATTCTTTCTTGGCAGAAAAACTATACTGAGTATGAAATATCTGTCTGTCCTGAAAGTGGGATTTACGTGTTTTGAATGCTTCATTTTTAAATTTCTAAAATGTTGTTTACCTGTCCATCAAGAATGCAGGCTGAATGATAGGTATTTTTGCATGTTTGTCAAGAAAAATGCCTCTCTGTTTTGGGGCTTCTCAGGGCACTGAGAGGTGAAAACCTGAGATTTTTGTTTTTATTTTTAGTAGTCTGATTTAAACCAACAAAAGCACAACTCAGCAGCTTTTGCCATTAACTTTCACGATTAATCACTTTTATAAATGCAATCTTTCTATGACTTTTGCAGGAGGCAAACGTGAATACAAAATTTGGGAATGTAATGCAGACTCTTAAGTGCGGTGTTTTAAGATGTGAAAGAAGGGTTGGTGAGGGGGAAGTTTTCTACTTACTAGTGTGAAGTTGTGTTCCAATATGTAGAGAGCACCTGGGATTTTTAGAAGTCAAATCAATTATTCCTGTTTACCCTTTCATCGTGTTCTCTCTGAACAAATGCAAGTGATGTTGGTTTAATGGTATGTGGGATGTGTTGTGCCATTATGTGTGTACTATCTCATGAAAGCAGCATGGAATAATATCAGGCAATGCAAAATATTGGGAAGTGGCAGGAGCCTTCGTGCGGTGGGATGATGGGGAAGTTCACAAGGAGGTTTTGTGACAACAGCGAGTGCTTAGCCATCATGGCTGTTACAGCAGCATCTCCTCAGCTGTGACATACAAAATGATGAGTAGCGTTTGCTGAAGCTAACAGCACTTGCAAATGTTGGACTGTTTTGGATACTGACACCTCCTCTGCATAATGGCAGTCAGTCAACTAAAAAGTATTATAATGGGCTTCTGTTGATTCCAGTAATGTGACAATTCCTACTTCTGCTAGACCCACTTTTCTCCAGATCCAGTTTCTCTTTAGTGTTTTCTGCAAAACTGCCTGTGGAAAGAGATTTTCTTTAAATAGAAGCTTTCATGCAGTCATTATTATTGAATCCCGTTTCCTGTTTACAATGTTTGATTTTCTTTTTCAAAATACGGTTCTTTCACTGCTTTTCACAACTTCTTTATTAATCATTCTGCAGGATGGTTAGATGGGAGAACAGGTTACAGGTAACACCATGTTTTTCACAGATTACTGTGATAATGCAGAATGATTGTGAAGCCTGAAAGAAAACTATTCTGTCTGATACAGAGTTTCCTAAGGGCAAATAGCTTTTTGTCCTCTTGTTATGTCTGTAGCTGTTAGATAAATGTTGCCTGACCACGTTTAGTTCATTCTGCTCCATTTTTTTCACTTGCAATTTGCATAGTAGATTCTGTTCTCTTGCATTTGTTTCAAAAATACCGTATTGAAGTGTAGAAACATAAACGTTCTTATCCTGACTTACAGCCTAAGCAGCTGAGCACACTAAATAAAAAGCTCCTTTCACAGCAGCTATTTACTGAGTATTATGCAACATGTTCTGTGCTTTGATATAACAGCTCCTAAAGAAAGTGTATTGCAACGTGAATTTATAGCAAAACTTTATTCATTTGGTCTGGTAAAACATGTTGGGGGTGGGGAAGAGAGCAAGCTGATAGGAGCAAACTCCTATAAAGTACAGAAAACTTCTACTTTCCCTCCTTTTTAACAAGTGTAAACTATTGAGGTTAAGTAGGTGGGGCAACCGGAAGTAATTACTAAGGCCAGTGGCATTTTTGCGGTTTAATAAAGGCAGAAGCTAATTATTCAGTTTTTATTTAAGTGAAATGATGCCAAAAAGGAGGTTCCTGCAGAGCAGCTGCACTCCTTCAGTGTTACTCTAACTTACCACAGACACAACTGTCACAAACAAAACTTTTAAACTTGATATATGGCCACGAAAGTAAGGAGTCCTTTGTCTGGAGTGCATGCAGAAGAACTCCTTTATACAAATCAACCGGCAGATGACGGACAATGATGAAAATTTGATTCTTTGAAGTCATAATGGTCATTGAAATGTGTGAAATTCTGGTATTGAAAAGAGAGCGGCTAGCAAGACTCCAAATCCTGGGTGGTTGCTGGAAGCTTGCTGGGAGGTTTTTCTGTGTTTTGACATCAACTTCCCATTGCTTGTTCCCTGTTTCCTTTATTTAAAAAAAAAAAAAAGAGAGGGGGTGCTAAATAGTAGATGGTTCATAGTGGTTATGTACAGTTTTTGTCTATGCATGGAAAGAAATGTCATAGGAGAAACATGACACCTTTATGCACACCTGACCCATCTATTCAAAAACACTTGTTTTCAGAGATACTTTCAATCGTTTTGTCTCTTTCCCTTGAATTATAGAGTTCCATTTATTCTCCCCTTTGGAATTTGTGCTATTAGTGAGGTAGTTAAAAGAAGGAAATTCTTGTTTCCTTTAAAAGTCATCTTCATGCCGAATACTGCTTTCATTGACTCTGCCTTTGTAAACCAGCTTTTCTCCCTGCTGTATAGCACATTTATCATTTCTTATTACTCTTTCCAGAACAGCTTTGCCAGGCTTTCCACCATGACTAGTGTTCTTAAATATTCTAAGTTATAATGAAGACAAAACCTCCTCATCATTTGTAAGAAATTTGGTGTGATTTCTGCTGTTTAAAGAAAGTGTTTTGTCCCTCTCAGCTTATGCCAAGAAAAGACAAAATGCCTCTAAATGAGTATTTTAATTTTTTCTAATTACAAAAAAATGTAAAGGTTGCCATTAAAAAAAAAACAAAACCTCTATATATATTAAGAAAAACAGGTCAGAATCCACCTTTTAAATGACAGCCTGTGTTAAAAATGTGAAGCAGGGTTGTTAATTTTTAGTAAAGCAAACCTATGCAGTTCAAATCTCAAGTCTTTTATATTGTCACCTTATTATTTAGAATTTTGAACACTGAACACCTCACTAATATTTTAATATGCTAATATAGCAAAATTCAGTAAGGAACACTTGAAAAAAAATGAGATAGTAATGTGAAACCAGCTGTCAAAAACATCTTTGTTTTGGAAAGCTGTTCACAGGTAGTTTCAATGAGAACTTGAACTCAGAACAAAGCACTGAAGACACAGTAAAGAGTTCAACCCAGTGCAGCATAGTTCTTTTCAAGTATTATATTGTTTTAATGCCATCTTGGAGTGGGAGCTTTAGCCCATTGAAATGTCGCTTAAAGGACAGGTTCTTCTGTCACTAGCTGGAGCTGTGTGGATGAAATGATCACAATAGAGTGTTGTAATGCATTTTAAAAGTGTGAGAAATCAGTTTGTCTAGACTAAGAGTGCGTCTACAGGGAATAGGAATTTTAGAGCTTCTGTGCTCTTTAGGTGTCAAGTATGTGATAGATGCCAAGCCTTTTTATTCCATATCTTTGGCAACAGCTCAGCTATGCTACAGTACCTTACATGTCTACAGCAAGCAAAAACAGTGATTTTATGTCAGGACAACTTGGGCTTCAGAAACCAGAAACTCATTGTCCTAACAACTCTCTGTTCAATTGCCACCTTTAAAATGGGGAAGATATCAATAAACAATTGCTAGATTCCCAGAAGGCATAGAAACTTCAGCTATAATGAATCAAAGTATGAAAAACTAACAACACCATGTAGGTATTTTAGTTTTGGAAAGTAGGCAGGTTTTAGTTTTCACCTTGAAAAGATTTTTATGGGATGAATCCTATATTATTAGTGAAATAACTTTGATTTGGAGTCAACTGAGTGCCCGAAAAAACACAGCTTGAAGGAACTTATGGTTTGTCTCAGGTGTTGGTTTTATTTTCATCCAGATGAACAAGTCTAGGCATTTCTTTACTACAGTTACCTCATAAATATAGCATTTGCTGGGTTTTAATACTCTTTTTAGATTGTGTTCTCTAGGCACTAATGTGTAGTATTTTTATGATTCTCTGGTGTGGAGGCTTCAAAAGACAAAACTGTGTATGTCCATAATGTTATTTAACATAGTATCTTGTTTTAATGATTCCAGGTAATTCTGCAACAATTCAAAACCTCTAAATATGAAGCTTAAAATTCCTAATGGACATACGAGTTGCTGAGAATAATAATAGTAAAAAAAAAACCATAATTTTGAGCTATTTTGAAGTTTGTATCTTTGGCGGTATTTGATGATAACAAACAGAATTTTTGCATGTAGCAGATTATTTCAGAAGGGAAAAAGAAATTTTGTGTGAATGTTCTTACATTTTCTCAATAGACATGTTTGATAAATACAGAAATAAAGGCTAAAGTAGTAGGCTTTTCCTGTAGCAGGCAAGCTAAAACATTGAAGCCCCACCAAACCTTACTGCAGGTAAAAAAACCTTTTTGTTAAACAAAGCACTTTGCCAATTCAAATAAGAAAACTTGAAGCTATTTCCTTCTAAAACTGTGGTTTAAGCTTCAGCAGTCAAAAATGCCAGTCTGTCAGGAGGTGTTTTACATAGGTGTTGCAACATTCCAGTGACTGGTAATGTTTCTTTTTCATATCAGTGCTAGACTCATATTAAAAATAAACATTACTTGGTCCTAATGAAAGCATTTATAATGTAATTGTTAAGATATTTTGACAGTTTCTCTTGGTAGTCTGGGTAGAAATGTCAGAAGTTGGAAAATCAGTGTGCATGCTTGTTTGTTTCCCCTGCTGTTCTAATTGCAAATAAAAGTCAAATGCTTTAAACTTGCTCCCTTGTATAGTTCTGAGGGACTGATCTCCCAAAATGTATTTTTTGAAGTAAAACGAAAAATGAGACTTGCCTCATTTCAAAGGATGATCTGGTGACAGCACTAAGAGCTTTTAAGTTTGCCACAACACAAAATCCCATAAAGTTAGTAGCTACAGACATGTAAAGCCACAGTGTTTTATTTAAACTTGTTTGCCTTTTAATTCAAGTCATGGCAGTACTGGCGAGATGAGTTCAATATGCCCAGAGTTTTGCTGCACTTTTTTTGACTGTTACCAGTTTACCGTTTGTTCGTGGAAAGAGGAGGGGAGGGAGGGAGACCAAGGAGCTCCCACTGGCCTTTTAAGTATGTAAGGAGCAGGAGTAGTTTAGCATCCTTAGAGATGGATTTGATGTTTGATTTCACTCTTTACTTTACTAGGGTGAACTGACAGGTTAATTTTATGTAATTACTGTTTAGTTTTTAGCGAGAAAGTTCACTTTGATTATATCAGATGCTGCTGAGGGTAATTTTTCACAGCAATTTTTGTGAGCTTTTTCCCTATCTTATTCTTTGTTAAAGTCAGTTAATATTTTTAGGCTGTTTTTGTGATCCTTCAGTTTTTATCTTTGTTATGTTTATTTGTTGAGGGCTCACAAGCCAAGCCTTAGTAGAGGAGGGCTTCCTACTACTGACTATATACAAGGTTTCAAACCTTTCTTTTCTTTGAAGGTTGGAATCTCCTGAATCCTTTTGTCCTTTACAAAAATACCAAAGAATGTTACCTGTATCAAATGTTCCTTCTTGATCTTGAACATCAACAGAAGAATTGACTCTCAAAAGCTGATACTCATAGCTTGAAACACGACCAGGGGGTCATTTTTATGTAATAACTAATGGTTAGAGAAATAAGAGAGCTGAATTCTAGTACCTGCTCTGCAGTCTCAAACAATCAATAGATTACTGTGCAAAAGATAACCTCCTGCCTCTTCCTTCATGCTAGACATAGCTTCTTCAGCCAGTGTGGATGTTGGTGCCTCTTAATTATATACAGACTTAAGCCCAAGTAGAAGCACTTATACTGCAGCACATAGTTGGCTGGCTAGGATTTTGGTGAATAATCCTGTTTGTATGAAGTTTAGGCTCCTAATGGTAAAGTAAAAATTTGGGATTTGTCAATCGTTTCAGTCTGTGCTCTAGTATTTTCTTTAAGGGAGGAAGAAGAGTTTACACATTTTCACATTTGCTTTAGCTGGTGCAAGTTGGAGCAGTCCTGACTTTGCAGCTGTGGTCAGACTATGGGAGAGAATGTCCTGTCCCTCCTCTGGCACTAGCTGTTGTGTAGCTGGGAGATGAACAGGTTCAGGTAACTAATCTATGCAAAATCTAATTTCAGCCAGGGGAAGCAGGATGATGGCAGCCCCAGCACGTATTAGCTTTACATTTATACAGCTGGACTTGTAACATACTTTTCTGCATTTTTTTCTTTTCTTGTAACTTAAAAAATAAAAATAAAGCATGAAATTATGTTAAAAGCACAAGCAGTATTAATTTACGGGCTTTTTATGTGAACCCTTTTTTAACAAGTTCCATTGTGTTTCTCGTAGGATATCACTGCTCTAACCGGTGTTCCAGATGAGCACATCAAAACCAGAAAAGTTCACATTTTTGTTCCAGCACGTAATGCAATGCAGGCAGGAGTTAACAATACAAAGAAATGGAAGATGGAATTTGATAACAGGGAGCGCTGGGAGAACCCTTTAATGGGCTGGGCATCTACGTGAGTAGTTACTGAATTTGGAAATACTTTTCTTCTCTATTTGGCTCTTAGTAGTCATGTAAGTTTTAACTTTGAAATGTCCTTTCTACCTGTAAATCTACTTGTGTTTTAACAATACTGCAGTAAGTGGTTGGGTTTGTTAGTCATATGTTTAATGATCTATTATGTTCAAAAGCAGATTTTAGCTCATTTAATGTCACGTGGAAGAGTTTGAAAAAAGCGTTAGCAACCAGAAACTTCAACGATAACATTTGTGGTGATGCTAGTGTATGGCAGCATCAGGGAAGGAAGGTTATTCGTTACCTGAAGCAATAAATCCTTCTCAGCTCTCAGCTGTATCTTTTAAATTTGGTTAAACATGAAATAACAATACTTAGCTTCTGGATTTTTTTTTTTTTACAAAGTTTTATAAATATTCTGAAGATCTGAAATGAGGAGCCATAAATAATTTTTTAAGAAAACAAGCCTATTTAAAATATTACACTCTTTCTTTCAATGCTCCTCATATGAGTAGTAAAAACTCTTAAATATGCCAAAATCCAGCAAAATACTAATCTTATCTAAATATGGTATAATTTGGAGACGTAAATATAACGTGGGCGAAGCTAATTTTTAATTCTTTTTTCGCTATATAAATATACTACCTACATTTTACAGTGTGGTTGGAATTCCTGTAAACTGTAAGGCCTGTGCCAGCAATTCTGACAATATTGTAATTTTGATTTGAAGCTGTCTTGTTTGAGGCATATTCAGAAAAGTTAATTATTCTACATAAACAAAAACCAACCACTAGAGATTGTTCTTCAGACTTCAGAAAGGATACAATGTGTGTTGAAAATGTCCGGCTGCAATCATATTAGCAATTACGATCAAAGAACACAAAATTCTGTGGAAAAAACCTTAAAACCTTAAATATGAAATAATTTGAGGATGCATTTTTGACATTTATTAACATTGTAAATCTGGTCACATAATTATTTTTTTTCTTTTTTTTATTTATTTATAAAATAAATATATCCAGAAATATTAGTTCAAAATAACTCTGTTTTGTTGGTTTCCCATAAAAAATTGAGGAGGCTCACAACCTCTAACATCTCGGTTGTGTTGATATTGCAAAGCATTAGGGAAGCTAAGCTCAACTATCGTAAGATGAGAAAAAATACTGAATATGAATTAAAACATTAATTGTGTTAAAATAGCCTGTTAAAATACCTGTTTTAAAACTTTAAGCCTGTGTATAACAGTGACCTAATCTTAAGCAAGTCCTGGGGTTTTTCACCGTTTCGTCTTAAGCATATTTAATTGCTGTTTCAGAGGATAAGATTTCAACTATTTAATACATGTATGGCTTGGATGACTCGACTACTACAAGTAGCTACAACATTTAGCAAGTAATGACCAGGTTGATTCACGGGGCCTAAATTAGTTGAATGGTAAACTGTTCACCAGCAGTACACCTTTCCCTCCTGTCTCGTGTGCCCCCCAGGAGTCTAGCCACTAAAGCGTGGTCTGTTTATAGCACTGCACAGATTATAATACTGTAGCAGGTGCCAGTAACACCTGCTTTAGTTCAGGTTGAATTTAACTTTTCTTCTAATTCCCCTTTGCTTTCCAGCTGACTTTAACCTCCCCGGACAAATTATTTTCTGGGTGGGATTTTGCATGATCTCAGCCAAAACAACGGCTTTTAGTCTTTCTGACAGTCAACAACTATTTGTGCTAAATAAACCACCTAGAAAAACGTGCCATGGAATTAAGGCATGGTATTAAGATACAGGTATTACCTGTATCTTAAGTTGTCCTGGAGTGAGTTTATTGTGGGAATTTAAACTGGAATGGGTGTTTTGAATGAATCCATCTCTGCATGCGTTTTTATTTTGGGGTAGGGAAAGGGATATTTCCTGTGTAAGCAAGCTGTAGGTAGGCCAAAAGCAAGTGTTGTGTTGAGAATTGACACAGTAGGTCAAGGGTTTTGTAAACTGGTTTGTTCATTTTTTAAGGAACTCTCACAAAAACTATTAGTGGACACGTTCTGGTAATTTCAAATTACCATTCAACACTCAGAAATATCTAAGAATAATTTCTTTTTTTCTGATTGATTTCAGCAGAGAACTGTTCTTAGAAGTTTTCCCATTTACTTTTCAATAATGTAATGGGATTAGTGGATTAGAGCCCTTTAGGGTCTAGGGATTAAAGCCCTTTTCCTCTGAACTCAGTATACTTATTTACCTGTAGATCTTTGCTATATTTCTGTCATTTTACAGTCTTGTTTGCTTTTATGTTGCATTTGTTGTTTCTTGGATGTAGTTATTTTCAGTGAAAATTATCCAGTTGTAAATCCAAATAAAATGGACCCAGGGCATTTTTTTTAATTGTGAGCTTTCATTATGGGAATGCCTATAGATAGTTGTTGAGTACATCTTTTAATATAAAGCTGTAAACAAAGAAACATGGGAAATGCATGGTTTCCATTGTACAGGATCTCATAAGAGAACAAAATTTGGATTCCTAGTTTGTAGTGACTGATAAAACAGCTTAGGGCAGGCATAGGAAATCCTGCAGCACTGCTTTTGCTGACACTATTAGGACATCGTACTGGCCATTCTGAACTCCAGTTTGTTCAGAGATTATCACAAACTAAAAACATGGATAGCTCATTTATGGAAAGAAATCAAAAAGCTGTATTTAGGTTGGGTGAAAGATGATCCCACATGCAAACAGAAGAAATCATTTCTGCACAATCCTCGTTTCCCAACTGCCTCTGTCCTGGAAGGTTTTTGCTGGACTTGCAGTACTGAACAGGCACTGGTCCCTCACTACACTTCAGACTTAAAACTTCTTTGTTTCCCACTTAGTAGCGTTGAGAAGATTTTCCCAACCCCAGTCATGGAGAAGAACGATAAGCAAAAGTTGTCACAATATTGTGCTATATTTAGGTTGCTTGATTCTCCACTGATCATGCCATGGACTAATTCTTAGTTCCTAATTTTCCATACTGCCTTTGTGAGAGAAATCTTTAAATGTCTTTAAGAGACCCCATCTTAGTGGCTTGTGAAAGCGTAATTTCTGCCTTTATCCTGTTCTTTTTTGTGTGGGGAGGAATATATTGGATATATAGTGAACTCCTTTTTTCCATGTGTGCATCAGATAAAATTACATTGTTGTCTTTGCTGGAAGCGAGATTCCCCCTGTTCCCCTCCCCCTCCACCAGTCACAGGCTTTGTCCTTTATTGTAGAGAATTCAATGTATCCTTGGTTGCTTTTTCTCTTCATTTAACCTTCTAGCTTCAAAGAGAGAACAGTTGAGAGGCAGCTCCTTCAATAGCTTCTTGCAAATTGGTCTTGTCTTCCTGATTGTCTCCCAGGCTCATGTGCAGTGTTGTCTCAGGCAAGCATTATCTAATCATTGTGCTGCTACAACTGGTGTCTTATTTCTCCAGAAGTTTTGTAGATTAACTTTTAGAATCCTATTTTTTTATCACCCTTTGTCATTGTTCTTAAATTGAGCTTTTATAGCAACAGATAAGGCAGTTTGTTTTTTTTAACTGAAATTTTAATTTGTTCCAAAAGCTTTTTGCTATTTGATTCTTTTCAGATATGCAGTTGAGGAATAGCTGATCATCTAAAACTAACCACTGTGTATGTAGTTGGCTAGCAGTTTATGTTTCTGAGCTTCTTTTTCAGTGGTGGCCTGTGATCTGCTTGCTGTACTGGAGTAATTGTGGAGGTCATGTGACCTCAGCCAAAGCTGAACTCTTGAGGTTTTTATGTACTTTTCAGTCTCTGATTAATTCATGCTCTGCTCACTTTGATATTCTGCTCTTTTCTATATAAGATTATTCTTCCCCTAGCTGCTCTACAGACTTCTGTAGTACCTCCTTGAAATGTTCAAAATTACCTTAAGCCTCCTCATCTTCCAAAAAGTCTACTAAAGCAGGACTACACAGCTTTACAAATTAAAAAGATTGTTGCAGAGCACTGCTTATAACCTCAGCAGGTGGTTAGACGTGTTTGTCTAATAGAAAACTTAATTTCTGCAAGGAGTTGGGACAGAAGTTTAACAGACTGAGAGAGTGAAACAATACTTTGAAGAAAGTATTAATCCTGGAAATAATTAACAATAAAGGGATTTTGGATGGCTCATACTACAAAAAGTCGTGTAATACAGCATTTGACTAGCATTTGAGATACACATATAATTATTTTGTATTTCGAATTTGCTTAAAATTTGTTGTCCGATTTCTTACAGAGCTGATCCTTTATCCAACATGGTTCTGACTTTCTCTACTAAAGAAGATGCCATTGCCTTTGCTGAAAAGAATGGTACGTATTGTACATATTGGGCATGAGGGATTCAGCTTTCTATAGGCAATCTTGACCTCAAAGTATTAACAACAGAAAAAGTATACGATAAAGTACCTTCCCTCTATTCCACAAAATTGATAGACCATTAGTGCTCTGCTTGAGGACAAGGAAAATGGGAGGGAATATTTCTGAGGGTGCTGAAGGCATTGAGTCTAGGCCTTCAACTTTCTGGAAAAGCGTTCCAGCCTCTTAGCATTACTTTTGCAGTGCTTTTGCAAGTATCTGTGTTTTGAATGAGAACTGAGCCTTGCTTAGGTCCTGGAGGAAAGTTAATGTTAATGCTTTAAGAGTGTCGCAGGCCAGGGGCCCTAGCTTCATGACAGTGGGATTTTTGCCTGAAGGCTTGACATAAGCATCTGAATTCTAGTTAAGGAAAGACTGTCAGAACCGTTGTGAATGTTTGATAATAAGAAAAACTAAAATTAAGTGACTACCAAGTAAGCATGTTGGGCTTCAGTTTTGGCTGTGTTGCAGAATGGATTTATCATAGAAGCACAGAATATCTCAAGTTGGAAGGGACTCAAAAGGATCATCGAGTCCAACTCCCTGCTCCTCGCAGGACTACCTAAAATTAAACCATATGACTAAGAGCGTCATCCAGACGCTCCTTGAACTCTGACAGGCTGTGACCACTGCCCTGGAGAGCCTGTTCCAGTGACCAACCAGCCTCTCGGTGAAGAACCTTTTCCTAATGTCCAGTCTGAACTTCCCCTGACACAGCTTCATTCCATTTCCTCATGTCCTTGTTCGTGGTCACCAGAGAGAGGAGATCAGCACCTCCCCACCTGCTGCCCCCTGTAAGGAAGTTGTAGATTGTGGAGGTTATACCTAACTCTTCCCAAGTACAGTACTGAAGTCTAAACACTTACTAAGTGCTTGATGATTGTTTATATTTGACAAAAAGATAGTAGAAAAGCCAGTATCATTACTTAGTATTTTCAATGCTGATTATGTATCAGAAGGACTGTATCTGTAAACTTATTTGGTTATTTGAGGCTTGTATTTTCTCACAGAATTATGGTACCGAAAGCAGTATCCATAATCTCAGCCTTTTGAATATTCAGCAGTCCTTTTATGTGTTGGTATGAATTTCTTGCTGTATTTTTGGTTTTGGGTTTTTTTTTTTAAATCAGTTTAATTTTCCTTAAAGAGCTAGGCTTGATGCTTAATGCTCATGGATGTGAGGAGGATTAATTGCACCCAGTTAAAGCCAGGAAGAATGCACATGGAGTGTAAGCATCTTCAGAAGGCGTCCCTGTGGTCTATAGCTTTCAACTGTATTTAGTCTGGGTCGTCATATTTGCATTGGATATACCAATTACTGTGCAGTTTTAATAGCATTTTGTAAAGTTTTATGAACAAATATGAAATTTTGGAGAATCTGGTGTTGCTTTACGTATGCTTCTGTATTGTTCATACTATTTCTATTTCTTGAGAAATTCAGCCTATAAGAGAAAAAAACTGAATTGTGGCCTGTATATCACTAAATTAATGAGCTACTTGTGTCATCTCTTTGAACATGTTATATTTTGTCCTTCAGAAATTCACATACAAGTAAAATACTCAATTTGTTCAGTGTAGGAAGTTTACGCCTTCACTGAATTAGTAATGAATCTTCATTGTGCAGGAAAACAACAAAGAAATTCAGCAACTAAACTAAGGATGTGACTTAATATTATCTGTTCAATATTCACTTAGCTAGCACCCTTTATTTTACCATAATTGAGTTGTACCAAACTTTTCTGTGGATACCGGCTTGCCTAAGTTATTATTCTGTTTTTTATTTAAGGTGGCTTAGTTTTATGCATATGATACGTGCACAATATTTTCTGTAGTAATAGCTTCAGTATCAAATGTAGCTGGAAATATAAATTTTACAATATTTAGTTCTTTAGAAAGAAATGAGAAACTTAGGCATACATTTACAGTGGAACTTAGATTCTAAACTGACATGTTATTGAAACATGTCTAAGTCTAGGAACACAAATATTTACCTCTCTCTCCTCCCCGTATGAACCACCCAAGTTTTCCATTACAAAATTCCTTAAGTATCTCAAATTTAATTACTGCAAATTCTAGATATTGCAGATATTCTGATATGATTGGGAAACCTAAGAGTTCTTTCTCACCTAAGAACTTAAGGAACCTGAGGCAAGCTATCTTTCTGCCTGCCCCATCTGATGTGTTTTCTAATGTAGGAATAACAGCACTGAATACAGTAATGGGAGAGATCTCTGCGCAAAATTTGACAGATGAGGATGGTCTGAAGTTGAGGCAAGGAGGAAATACTTGTAACTGGATGAAAATAAAAGTTTACCCTGTCAACCTAAATTCTTTTTGTCCTGTCTGACATCACTGAGGTAGTTGTTTAAAAACATACATCTTTAGTAACAAGGATGGAGAGTTTTTCTACTCCACAATAACCTTCAGTCAGGTGATGAGGGTGTTCATCCAGAGATGATGAAATCTGCTTTCTGTCCACTTGGTGTGTATGGCAGGGTTGTGGGCAAGAATAACCTCCCCCACCATTGTGGTCTTTTTATAAAAGTCACCTCTGCTTTCTTACATGAACAACTGAAGGTGCCTAGCTCGAGACTGTTACAGAGTGTGAAACCTTATCACATATGTCGCCCTGTTGCATTCCAAAGTTAGATGTAACTAACTCAGTGGATTTTGGATAGCTATGGCAGCCCAAGTCATTGTGCTGGCAGATGTGAATCTCTTTTGGAGGCACTCGGCTCCTCTCTATCTAGTGTATGAAACGGTGAAGTAATAACTTGTGGCTGTAGATTCCATTCCAGCAGCCAAGTGCCTCAAAGTTAGGTGTTACAATGCTGAATGTTGCAACACCAAAGTCTGTCTCTGGATCTAGCTCTGGCTGTTTCCTCAAGCTTACATTTTAAATCAGAACAGTAGGCAAAAGCCAGTCCTCTCACAGATGGAAAGAATACTTTAAAACTTCTGTTCCACTATTTCTTACGGAGAATAGTTAACTTGGAAGTTAACATTGGTTCAGCCCAATAAACATGAGAAAATGTTTGTGTGACGTTTGTGAATACAGAAAATTGAGGCACAGTGACGTGACAACTTGTGTATCTTATGAAACATGTCTTGATGTGTAGATGTACCTTGAGTGTTTTCTGTGAACACCTTAAATGTAAAAATTCATGTTATGTTAAACCTTCTAGGAAGCAGCAAGTTTTTGTTTTAAAACTGAGGAAGAAAAGTATCATCTTAATTAGTATCAGTTAAAACTGCATACTTAACCACTTTTAGCTTCAACTCAGGTATCTCAACTTTGAGTGAAATGTTGCAGCTAAAGGGACCAAACTTTGGAATACTGAGTGCTGCCCTGGCAACTTTCCAGGCACCTGGAGGCTGCAACCAATTTGCATTTTGATTTACATAAACACTAATGTCTCCACCTCCTCTTTTCTGACATTTTTTATCATTTCTCTTGCTTAACTATCACATAATTTACTTGTCTTCTATCACTTCATTCCCTTTTCTTTTACTCCTAATTTTTTATGTTCTTTTAAAAATGTTAAGTATTAAACTCCTTTCTAATGATGAAGTTTTTTCCTTGCTCTTCCTTTCTTTGGTCCTCCCACTCTTCTTTTTTCTCTAGCTTTCCAAGGTCTCCATTCTCTCCCAGCCTTTGGGGTTGATCTTCTGTATGCTATTTTTTTCCACATTTTCTTCTTCATTTTCATTGCCTGTCCCAGCATACACTGAGCCTTAGTGCTTCTGTGATGCTATGGAGTTATGGAGCCATGAACAGGACAGTCAGTGTTCCATGTTGAGCTTTTCACTGATGACTGTCAAGTGTTTTGCAGGAGTAAAGAAAATGGAGTTATGTAATATGGTGAAGTCTTACCAAGTGAGAGGATGGGCATAGGTTACATCTATGGCATTTCAGTATTCTCTGCTGCCAGCTACAAAGGAAAAAACTAGTGGATGCCTACATGGAGAAAAAGATATTAAAGTTAAGAGGCATAAGTTGCATTTTCTCTATATTGTATGCTGAGAATATTTAGAATTCTCTTTGTTTCTTGTCTCCCCCCACCATTTCCCCTGTAACCTCCAGGCTGGAGCTATGACGTTGAAGAGGAGAAGATTCTGAAACCTAAATCCAAGTCTTATGGTGCAAACTTTTCTTGGAACAAAAGAACAAGGGTGTCTACAAAATAGGTTGGCATTGTCTGTCTGACTGTGAATAAAGTCAGCTGTGCTATATTTATAGTCCATGTATAATACATCTCTTAATCTCCTAATAAATTTGACCTTTAAACTACAGATGCATCTTGTGATGTCTATTTAAAATGTTTTTGATGTCTCCAGTTGAACCTGTTACAAACTTCCCTATAAATAGAGGAGATTTGGAGTGTTCATACTTCTAAAAAATTGCTGTACTAGGAATCAATCTAAAGGAATGTTTGAAATCAGCTGCAACTTTAAAGATTATGGTTTATCTTTGATGGTAATTTTATATTCACTGTCTTGTTAAAACTTATCAGCTTTGCATATACAAATTCTCTCAATAGAAGATGGGTTTTTTCTTTCTCTTTCTATACAAGAGAAGTTTATCAACTGAAGAGCGAAGTATGATATATAAAACTTAACATTTGAGTATAACTTAGACTGTTCTGTGTAAATGTATATTATATAACCTTCTTTCTGCCCAAATTAATATTGTCGTTATTCCAGAAGCATTCATGACTAGAATAGAAAGCACTGGTTTTTGTGTTGGATATGGGGGAAGTTTAGTCCAAAAGATTGAGATTGCAGTTGTTTCTCTGTGATGTTCTTCAAAAGTGAAACTAAGCCAGTTAAATATTTACGAATTAAGTCAGAAGAGTGTCGGGTGCCTCACACAGTATCAGCATATACTAATTATGTAATTATAGTTCTGGATTTTTATGGCTAGTTACATGTTTATCTGCATTGAGGTTTCCTGTTGCCTAACAGGAGAGTGATAGCATCTCAGCCGTAACATTGAATATATACCCTAAACTCAGTTTGTCTTACATGACATTAAATCATTAATTATAATAATGGACAATATTATGTTTGGAATCCTTGGTTACATATCTATGGGTTTTGATTTATTCACTTTAACTTTTACTTAACAAATTGAGATATCAACACAGTGTCAGTGATATCTACTACAGATTGGGGGAGGGTACACCTTTTTGATATGCAACTGAGAGTTTTATCCCAACTGTCACAAAAGAAACAGTCGAGACAGCTCTCTCCACAAGATCTAAAGAATGGTCTAAGTGCTATGCACTGAATTCTAGCTAAAAGAGGGCATAAAACTACCGTGTGTTACCCAGATTTGATTATATTCTTGTTTCGGTTTTAACCAGCTGCACTATATGCTGGGTAACATTTGTTTAAAGCATTGTTTTTGACGCAGTTTCAGTGTAATCAACCAGTTGGCTGATGTCTGTGGTAGGAAAGTAGTGACAAGAACTGTTATTCCAATTCATCTTCCTATTGAATTTTGAATGCTGCATTGTGCAGTGGAGCCTAGAGTCCTCCAGGAACGCCAAAGCGGAATCTCAACAGTCCAAAATCTACTGCATCTCTTTATATTCCAGCTAAACTTAATATACTGATCTTACTAAGGAGACAGTAATAAGAAAAGCCATTTGTTGGGTTTTTTTCTTCTGTTTTTTTGCAAGTGAAGAGCAGCAAGATCTTAAGTGGTCTCCAAGCTTTGTAAGATAGCTGTCAACATTAAAATTGAAAAGTGCTTGGATATCTAATGCAGCAGATGCACAGCTTGATTTTTGAAATTATGTAGTCCAGGGAAATGACCGATAAATATTAGATACCTAACATTACCTTTGGACACACAATATATGAATTTGGTATATGTTAATCTCTACTTGTCATAACTAGAATCAGTTTCACATAGAGGACATTTTTTGTTTCTCCTGCTAAGTTAATGGATATATTCAAAGGAGAATTTGTTAAATCCTGAGAAAGAAAGATTTTTCTTTTTTTTTTTTTTCTTCTTTTTTCTTTTTTTTCTTCTTTTTTCTTTTTTCTTTCTTCTTTTTTCCTTTTTTCTTTCTTCTTTTTTCCTTTTTTTTCTTCTCTTTTCTTCTCTTTTCTTCTCTTTTCTTCTCTTTTCTTCTCTTTTCTTCTCTTTTCTTCTCTTTTCTTCTCTTTTCTTCTCTTTTCTTCTCTTTTCTTCTCTTTTCTTCTCTTTTCTTCTCTTTTCTTCTCTTTTCTTCTCTTTTCTTCTCTTTTCTTCTCTTTTCTTCTCTTTTCTTCTCTTTTCTTCTCTTTTCTTCTCTTTTCTTCTCTTTTCTTCTCTTTTCTTTTTTTTTTTTTTTTTTAAATGCATATGTTCATTATGATTCTGTAGTGTGCACCCCACCTTGAAGCTTTAAGTCATTTGAGCCCAGACCTTCTTTTCCTCTGATCACTTTCCTAGGACTTGGACTTTTTTTTCTCCTATTGGATGGCTTCTTAAGAATGAGCATGCTGACAGTGGAAGAGAGTTGATTGTCATCACTACAGTCTTCAAACCCTGCAAGTCAAATTGAGTGCAAGAGCTTGCAGAAGACAAAAGATCAGTGCCAAGAGGAATATATTTTAGAAAACAAAAAATCTACAAGAGACTAAACTTCATTCCCCTTTTGTTAGCTTATCAGAATGCTACAGCACTAGGCTTCAAGTGAAATTGTAGAAGATGATCTGGCCATCTTTAGTTAAGTACCTTCAGAAGTGAATGTTTCATTGGTGAACTCCAGCTTCTATTTACTCTGCAGTGTTATGACAGGTAAAATTGCTCCCAAATACAGAATATGTCAAAACAAAAGGCACAACAGGTAAACTACCATAATTAGTGTTTTTAGTAACCATTGATCTGAAAATGGAAATCTAAAGAGATTTTGAGGACTCCAGGCTAATAAAAATGCTGAATGAGATTAGAGATTCATCTTGGTGGTAGATGTTAGCTGTGCTGCATCCAACTAATCAAAGCTTTTCACGGCAGTAGTATTAAAAACCTCTGGAATTATCAAAATCATTAATGGGGAAAGAAAAAGTTTAAAGCTTCCAAACAAATAGAACATTTTCTTTACCAAGTGGGATTTCACAGAATCACAAAATGTTAGGGATTGGAAGGGACCTCGAAAGATCATCTAGTCCAATCCCCCTGCCGGGGCAGGATTGCCTAGACCATATCACACAGGAATGCGTCCAGGCGGGTTTTGAATGTCTCCAGAGAAGGAGACTCCACAACCTCTCTGGGCAGCCTGTTCCAGTGTTCGGTCACCCTCACCATGCATTTGCATGCATCTGAGGTACCTTACTACCTTACATGGCAATAACAACCAAAAGAGTATTAAAGAATTACAAGACAATTGCATGCGAGTATTGTAGAGGAGCTTTACATAGATGTTACATTTACATTGTCTCGAGCTGTGTAGATTTGAGAGGTTTTCTTTACAGTTTTGTAGCTTCCATTATTGTGGAAAGTCTGATGCAAAAAATTAACAGGCTGATCTGAAGTAGTTTACACTTGGACTTGTGTAGATACATTGTGTGAAGTTCTAGAGGCAGAACTCTGCTACTGGTCAAAGTCCCTTCCCGTTTTTAGCAAATTAGTCCATAGTATCACCTGTTTTCTGAAAAAGACTTATTATCTGTCATGGCTGTCTCTGCCAGCGACATGTCACAGTAAGATTTGGATTATTCCGGTCAAGTCTGCTTGAAAGTTCCTTCTTTTAAGGAAGAAGCAACATCATCATCTTTTTCCTCCCATATGCTACTGCTTTTGCTCCCATCAGCTCTACCAGGTATGTGGCACATATCTTTATTTTTTTTTAAATGTCTCTTGACCACATTAAAATTTGATATATGAGTTTTGAAAGGTTGGCCACTCCAGTACTATACTTTCTGTTTACAGCCAGGAATGTTTTGGTGAAATTTTAGCTCTACTAATAATCCCTTTTTTTTTTTCTTTTATCCCTCATTTGCATTTCCCACTTCCTGCCATTTTTTCTCCAAGTTCCTTGCGATGTTAAATGTATGCCTGTTTACATCAATTCAGTGGTGAGCCACAGAAAAGCAAAACCCAAACCAACCCTGTTGAGCTGTCTTCTGAATGCTCAGAGGGGCCTAATCTTTATATTTCATGGCATTTCTCTTACCTAAGCCAAATTCAAATGCCAGAAGTAAATGCTCCGCATTCTGTTGCTAACTACAGAGAACAGTATCTACTTTGCAGTATAGGACTCCCTACAAAATGTGGGTGCAGACTTTCCACAATAATGCAAATACTTTGATATATTTTGCATAGTTCTGTTGTGATAAAATTGCATTTGCAGGATACCAAGTTATTTTGAAGATTAGCAGCATTCATATTTCCAACAAACAGGTTTTTTTATTATAACAAAGGCCCTGCAACTCTTAAAATCATGGTGTTGTAATGAAACCTAAAGACAGTCAGGAAACTAAAAGCACAGTTTCAGATTTCTAGCAGTGTATTCCTTAACTGTGCAGTTTGATGGATAATTTAAAACAAATCAGACTATTAGGTGATACTGTGAAATGGAAAATTTAATTACCCTTATCTGCAAAGTTTTGTCATGTGGTAGAAAGGGAGAAGCTAATTTGGACTAATTTTAGCTTTTGCCTGTAATTTCACACCAGGAACTTGGCATAGTTCACTTTTGCCAGAGATATAGTTATCTGACCTTGTGTTTGGTTACTGGGCATGCTAACATATTTTGTAATTCCAAAAAAGAAAAAAGTACAAATAAAGAAACCTGAAACAACCTAAAAAAAAATAATTGTAGACAGTTGTATGGTAAGTTATAGTATGTCTGGAAAGACAGCTTGCTTTGATAAGTCCCTGTTCTTATTCCTACATTTTGAGGGGGATTTATCTTTAATTGGTATTTGATTACTGCTGGAGTGTATCACCAACATCACAATATTTCTGAAATAAATATGCCTACAGAACAAAAAAAAAGGCAAATTATTTTGAACTTGTATTAAAATGTGGATTTCAGTTGGATTTAAAATATTAATTGTTCACATCCACATTCACCATGAGGGAAATAGAACAGTCCCTGTCTTGAACCCTTCCTGCACAGAAAATGTGAGTGAAAACCTTTTTGGACAAGTTGATTAGAATAAATACAAAGGTCAGACAGTTGTATTGGGAAAGTCCTGAAGGAATTCAAATTTCAAACTTTGCTACTATTATCTGTGGGTTAAACGTTTTGCTTAAAACTCCATATACCTGAATAACAGGTGACAAGTTTTGGTTTATTGAGTTTTTTGGGAGTTCCCCTTCCCCCCAAAAGAAGTCTTTATAATAAATAGTGCTGTGAACAGATATGATATAAAAAGTTGCATCGATTTGGCTATTTAAGACATAATTCACTTTCATGTTCTACCCAGGAGCTGGTGAATATAGGGACAAGGTGATTCAAGTAGTCCGTTTGGATGTACAGAGGGCTTTCAAAAGGGTCCTTATCAAGTTACAGTGAGAGGCAACAGCATATTTATAGACATAACTATCTTTTGTTTCAGGGCCAAATATGTAGGGTAGAATTAGCTCTTCAGTCTACAGGAGAGAGAAAGGAGGGTGAGTATGCTAGTGGCCTCTAAAATCACAAGTGGTGCAGAGAATAGTGTATAATTACTTACCGTTTTCATGCAGAGGCAGATCAACAAACTCATGCAGATGCAGCTTAAAAATAAGCGAGTATATTTTCATGTAGCAGATTTTGAAATTCATTGGCAACATTTTTTAGCTACCAAAACGATCTAGCTCAAAATCAACACAAGAAATGCATCAATAAAAGTTTGCATTAAACATAAAATAGTTTCCTGTTTAGAAATATCCCTGAGCTGAAGGGTGCTGACAGCTGGGAAAGGATATCCTTGGAGTAGCCCAGTTTTTATGTTCTTTCTTTGGCAGTCAGTATTAGCCACTGCCAAAGCTGGGATTTTTCCAGGTAGTTATCCTGATCTGGCATAGAATGGTGGTTCTTAGTACGATTTGCCAGTATGGCGTTCAAACATTTCATGCTACTGTGTTTGTCAATGTTTTGTGATTAATTACATACATTCTTCAGAGTGCAGAAATGACAGCAAACCATTTCCACTTCGAAGCTGATGGAGCTTCTGGCCATATAGTACTAACCATCACGATCTTCAGTGATCATCAGATTTTTTAGAACAGGTTATGTTATTCAGATACCTATGTGTTGCTAAATTCTACAGATTCAAAATTATTGTCCGAGATTGCAGAAGTATTTAAATGAAGATTAAATATTTTCATGTATGTACAGTTTACCCTCTTAAAACATCCCAGTAAAACAATGGCTTAATTTGATAAATAAGTACAATTATTCTTAAAAAGGTATTGCTAAGTCAGAAGAAGTGAAGAAAACTTTATTCTGGTATTGTGCCTATAAATACTGGAAGATATTTTAATTTCTCTGTATTGGGTAGAGAAGATGAGGAAGTTCTTAGCATGTCTATCAAGTAAAGCAGTTTGTCTTTTAGCATGCCTTGTTGTCTGTTACAGGAATATGTATGCAAAGTTGTAGTCAGTCTACTGAGATGATTTTTCTAATCGAATGCAAGCTTGTCGTTGCTGCCTTCTGCCTTACCAGATCAGGGAAGTAAAACATCAAACTGAGAAATACTGTAAATTTAAAACCAGAACATACTGCTTATTACAAGCAGTGCCTAATACATTTTCTGTTTATTACAGCACCATTTCTGATCAGTTTGTTCATATGTAAACCAAAATGTTTCACTCTTTTGGTTTACATATGATCTGATGTTGTTGCCAAATAGGTGTTTTGTCAAAATTACAAAGCTGGTGAGAAATGAAATCTATTTTTGCTTTCTTTCCCTTTCCCCTACCTGACCACTTTTATTGCTTCACTTGGAATGTCTGCACTGTGCTTAAGAAAATATTGTTGAGTGCTACACATGGCTGGGGAAATGCTGCAGTTACGGTGCCCTTTACATTGCAGACTGTCTTATTCATTCATCTGTTGCGTGGGTCATTCAAGTTTTAGCTTTCTAATGGTGCATTTTTTCTCTCTCTCTGGCAAGACAGATTTCCAGTTTATTGTTGGGGTACTGGTAGAAAAGTTCCTTTACTAGTCAACATCCTAAAATGTAGCCTTCAAATATATAAAATAGCCAATAACTGGAACAGACATAAAATCCCATTTATAACAAACGAGGAGCTTCACTGAGACACTGCAAAAGAAAGTACTAAATATTTTACCACTTCAGCTAAATAAGTTTTCTTTAATTCCCACTTCCACGATCTTTAGTTTGCAACTGCTCTTTGCAGCTATACATAAAACAGAACTTGGGAGCAAAAGGTACATTTGTCTCAACAGGGAGTACTGAACCCAGCACTGAGAATATGCAGTAACTAGATTCCACAAGCTGCACTTGCACATGTATAATAACTATGTAAGTAAAACGATTTAAACAAAATTACTTTAAATAACTAGGCTATAAAAAAGCAAAGTCTGCCACTGTGAATATAATCCAAATTTTAAAATAACAGTAAATTGGAAACAACTTTGCTGCAGCCCATCACCATAACTTGGTGTAGAACTGCAAATGCCAACATCTTATAGTATCTGCTTTAAAGTGAGGTGATGTGAGAACTACCCACCTGTCCACAACGTGGATATCCACACTGAAACTGGATTCCTTTAATAGCTGGTGGATTTTGATTCATTTAGCTAGTGTAGAAGTCTGATGAGGTAAGATGCACTGAGACTTAGGAAGTACCTTTTTGTCTGTTGCCATGGGTGTGATGTGAATGCTAAATGTTCATGTCTCAAAAGAGAGACTAAACAGGTTTTTGGGGAAAAAATATATCATTAAGCGTTATCAAACACATAGAAGCCACCTCCAGCGCAGGAGTCACTACAGCACAAATGGCTGGAGGCTGTGAGAACACTCAAAGGTATGTGATGCACCAGGCATCCCTGCAGAGCTAGACGACTGTGTACATTCGCTCCCCATCAGAGACAGGACTTGGGCTAGATGGAGCCACTATAACCACCTTTATGTTCTTATAACCACTTACGTGACTATAAACAGGGACTAGTTAAGCTACTGCCATCTCCACTGTAAACACCTGAAGTTCAATCATCAATACCACTCTTCATGTCTGAGAGAGAATTCATTTCTGGTCAGTAAAATATGTAACTGAGGGATGTTGAAACTGTTGAATTTTTATTTCTAGATCTGAATCTTCTTGCTTTGCAAACCTTAAGACTGAATTATGTACATATTTTTATTTTGTCCAATTATCTCAAGTTCCTTCAGGGTTTTTTTTTCTGCCTCCTTTAAATTGATGGCTGAAGCATCCAGCTCTGCTACGAAGAATGGCTAAGAAATGCCTTTTTTACTTCCCCGCCCCCCCCCCCTCCAGACTAGTAGTTTAGTTCAGTATCGAAGTCCTGCCTATGTCTCAAGATTCCATATGCTTTCCGGAGGAGGCATAGATGCTACCAATGAGTGCAACAGAGGAGTGGGGAGAGTTAGGTATACTCACTTCTCTTGATGTGACCTCAAAAATAGCATCCTCACTTCCCATCAGTGCCTACCTTCGTATTTCAGACTTACTAAGAAGCACAGGAGAGAGAATTGCAGAGCCCATGTTTGAAGTTAAGCCTTTATCTTCCTGAAGAGAGCCAGGAAAAGACCATGGAACACAATACAGGAATCCCGTTTCAGGAAGGGCAGATGACTTACTACCTGAAATGTTTTGAAAGAAAGAGCTGAGATCATTTTCAGTTCCTCCCCTGCCTGCTTTCTATCCACTGGAAAGCAGGTTATGAGGAAAAGCAGGTAACAAATACAATTAGCACTTCTTCTGCTGACTTCTACATGTTAGAACAGGGTAGAAAATAATCAGCACCTGGCTCCCCCACTCACCAATCACAGAGTGCACCTTAGGAAACTGTCCCAATACCAGGTTTCGCTTCTTGCCTCCTTTTCCCACACTACGTGATGGCTTATCTTCAAAGCATTCCCATTTCACTATCTTCAGACAATTCTGTTTTGCAGGTGGAAGGCAGCTTTTTGTTTTTCCTCAACTTTGATCATTACCGTATGGTCTTTCATACATGCTCAGGGTCTCTTTCCAGGATTGCAATTCATTTTTCTCTTCCCGGACAATTTTTCTGACCAGGTCTCTATACAAAAAAAAACAATTTGAACACAAACTGATGTGGTTCTTGGGAGTATTTTTGATTCCAGACAGAAATAGTTGTATGGTGCCAGGGACATAGATGCGTGGCCTGGCCTGGGGATGAATGTTATCAGCTATGAGGTCTTATCTCAGAGGAATGTTAACCTAAGACGCAAATATCCATAATAGAAAACAAATGGTGTCACAGAAACAAAAATCCAGTTCTTACTGGTGCCTGTTGGGCCTTTTATTCTTTTCCATAAGCATTGCCTTAAAGACTCGCAGTCAGCCTTTGAGTGATGTGGTTATGTGTTCTCCATCCCGGTGCTACGTTTTCTGGAGTTTGGATTGTCTTTTTTTGGCCAGTAGGCTCAGCGCCCCACATCTGTGCACTTAAATGACCTTCACCACCTCCTGAGGGCATAAAATGGCAGAGCGTAGCCAAGTGTCTCATCTGTGATTAGAATTGCTAGTCGTGTCTAGGTGCTTGACTCTTTTTATCTGTGGCATATCATTAATCTAGTACTAGACTAGCTCCAAAAGGTTTTATTTTTAGGCTTCATTTGGAATTGTTTTAACCTATTAGAGTCCTGCTGCTTGAGTTGTCAGCAACATAAAAAGTTCTCTGAATCTTGGCAGCTTGGAAATATTCTGTAAAAAATTAAGTAATATTGGGAAATGTTGAGTTGTTGAAGTCATTGTGATTTGTGGGAAAATTCTGGCTTAAGTAAACATTAGTTTTGAAATATTTTGCATCCAGGCTTAACTTCAGATCAAAACCACTGAACTTGCATGAGAGCAGCCAATAGCAGGAAGCCTATTGGCACAGTAGAGGGACTGGCACCTGCTGCTGCTACATCCCAGGTAAATTCTGTAACTGTTGGGCTAAGGAATTTCTCTCCTTTTTTGCTGATCCAACTAATACCCAGTTATCTGCACAAAATAGGACTGCTCCAAAGAAGTGACTGAAGCAAGGACTCCATATACTGTTAGGGTACTCCTCTCGTATGTGAATGACCCAGGCCCTAATGTCTGATTTGGAACCAGAACTTCAGTCTGGGTCTTATGTCTCCTAGGTAGCTGCTGTGACTTATTTGCTCTAGTTTATGTCTCTGTTGCTCTTTTCTGTTTTTCTTTGCAAGGAACTTCAAAAGATCCAGGTTTTATTTCCAGGCAAGATCCTCAGGGATAATATTTCCCCACCCACTTCTAGTTAATTTAGAGTGTCTTCTTTGCCAGATCACAGGCAGAATATGCTGCCTCTCAAATCTCTGCCAGATTTTGGCTTAGAATGAAAAAGAAATATAATTTCTAATGCCATCTTGCAGAATAGAATTTGCAAACTTTGGATTTCAGAGCATCAACAGGAATCAGTAAAACTCACTTCAATTTGAGAGAAATCCCTGGGCAGTAATAAGCCTGAATGTGAAAATACTTAAGTCATGTGCCATTGGGCACGTCCATTTCTCTTGAAGCCAGATTTTGCCTTTGTTATATGCAGGAATTTCTGGCCTGGCATCCTGGTTCAGAGACTAAAACCTTCTAGCATGTCTGGTGGAAGGATCCTGTTACAGTATATGTAAGGCTGTTCTCACAACTTTCACCTGCAGTGATGCTGATAAAAAAATTTGCAATCTTGTGTTTATCCAAATAAGCTCTCCTTCTGTTTCCCTGAGACCTGGGGAGTCTGATCAAGTAGCTAGGTTTCTTTGTACTTAACTTAGCGGCAATCCATCCAGCTTGTTATAGTCTGAAAAAAAAAAAAAAAATTGCTGTGTGGGTACTCTGCAGTTACTGAGCCCTTTCTAGCATCACAGGTGAAATGAACAGGAACTGTTTTTTGACTCATTAGTTTTGTTTCTTAAGTTATCTTTGTGTGAATACAGGGCCTTTTCTGAGCATTTTAATTCTGCTTCTTGAGAACCAATAGAAGTCCACCTTACCCTAATCCCCAAGCAAAATTTCTCCTTAAAATAGTTGACAGCTTTCCATGTCAATAACTGAATTACTATAAAGTCATCATATACTGTATATGTTAGAACAATTTTCAATGACTCACATCTTACAAAAACATTCACAACCTAATTGAGGTGACTGGTTTTGTTGAAAGAGTAAAAGGACAAAGCATTTTCCAAGCCGTGCTGCAGATTTTCTCCCAAAACAAATCCATATCGATTGCTAACTCAAATACTCTACATTAACAGATAGCTAAATGAGAACCTTCTCCCCAGTCAGATAAAGATTTACTCCAAAAAAGCTTCTGCAACTTCTTTCAGAAATATTCCCATCTTTGGAGTATGCACTATGCCACCTGTTTGTGCATTTATGAAACGCTGCTCCCTGAGGGACAAGTCTGGGTTGTATGCTTATTTTGATAAAGTGGTACTTTAATCTTCAGTCAGACACTAAGCAATTACCTCCTGCCACTGAAGTAGTGTCCAAGAGTAAAATATGTGATACCTTTTCTCTCTCCTTTGAATTATTTCCACAAATTAAGTGTTCATTGTGTTGTACGCATGTATTCAGTACTCTGCTATTGTAAAGATTTTAACAGATTTATAAGGAAAGGAAATATCTGGGACTCCACTGTATCTAACAGCTCAGGATTAAGTATTCTGACTTACATACATATGCATGTATGGCATATGTACAACAGGTGAAGATTTATTGCACAAATAGATTATATAAGTCAGCAACCACAGGAGAAGCAACAGTTTGGTCTCCTTTGAGTAACTGTTTATGTATTTCGCTGTTGGTACTTTGCAAATGCTAATCCAGTGATAGGAAGAAATGTTTACCATCTAGCTAAATAAAGATTGAAATGCTGCTTAATCAAATAAGCTTATGTTCAAATGTTTCCCTAAGGGCATCCAACTGGTCTGATGTCTGCATACTGTTAGCCAGCGCTGGGTATTCTATATCCCATCCCATTTTATCCACAGCTGAGCTGTAATTCCAAATAGGTGCTACTCACTCAATAACAAATGAGGATACATAGATGCTTTTTCTTTTAAGGGATCTTCACAATTCTGTTCAGTGAATGGATATCATATTGGCTCCAGCAAGGTGGTTCAGGGTGGTTTTCCAAGACTGATCCTTTCTTGCATAACCTATCTGCTCTGGTCAGTCAGTGTGTTTAACAGAGAATTCATAATACATTGGAAAAGCATTTTTAGCCCTATCTGGAATTTCTTATGTTCTAGAAAGGAGCGTTTCCTGTTGCTGTGTGCATGGCAGCACCATCAAAGTGCAGATGAACACATAGAATGAGCTGGCTTAGTAGGAGTTACTGCTCTTCCTCCAAAAAAATAGCTCACTCATCATAAATCCACTTGTAGAACTAGAGGCTGACTTCCACATACGGAATCAATAAACCAAGTGGCCTATAGTCTCCAAGTGTCAAGACTGAGGATAGGAGGCGGCGAGTGACATCTTATAAAGCTGGGCAAGGTCCATACTGTAGGTTGTCCAATCTTCTATGCTGCTTTCAGAATGGTACCAAAAATAATGATAAGTAAGTTGCAGAGATGTTTTTTATGCCACCCGGCATAGAAGGCTATGATTCTAACATCACATCTTCAGCATCACTATCCAAAGACCAAATCCTGCTATGTTGCCAACCTGCCTACATGATGCAATTAGAATGGAAACCTAGATGAAGTGGCTATTATATTCCTGCATCCCCAGAAGCCTGAGCTTACTCTTCTAGCTGACAAACCAGTGAAACAGAGCCTAGCAGGTTTTACTACAAGAGCATAGGAGTGCCTACATTTAAAAAAAAAAAAAAATCACGTCTCCAGTGTAAACTGCATGTTCTCAGTATGTTCAGGTGAAGGACATATGGAGCAGTTCCCTATGTTTAATGTTCTCTAGGGCACCAAACATATTCCAACTAGTCATAGTCACAGAGACTTGACAACTGTTTGGTGAACTTAAATACTAAGAAACATAGGTCTTTGGGGGGACCTGGAATCAATCACAGCCAACCATGAATAGATATTCCACAGCCATCTACAAAAATCTCTCTCTGACTGCCCTAAGTGTGCAACCATACCCATGAAACCTCAAAACCTTGTGTAAAAGTTTCTGTCACTCTATAACTAACCCAAAACATTCAGTATAAAGACAAAAAAATCACCATAGAGGATAAGATGCAAGAGTAAAATAGGAAAAATGAAACATGTCACTGATGTCCCAACCATGGCCTTAGCAATAGCAGGGCATTTGTGAAGAGAAAATGCCCAGGGGATCCTAGAAAGTAAGCACTGCCTAATACCATGTAGAAAGGCAGAAAACGGAGAAGACTATCAAAAGACTGTCAACACACTGAATTTGGGGAGAGGAATCTGTGTGACTCCAAACCTAACAATCAAGGTCTTCCTAAACAATTGAACAGACGCAGGAAATTTTTTTCAGTATCACAAAAATACCAGTAAATTCTACCCCAATATCCCATCACTTTCTGTGGCCGTTGTCTGATGCTTCAAAAGAAAATAACCCTGCCTACCTTCATTCCCCAAAAGCCAAATTATGTACCAAGGGCAAATGTAAATCTCTCTGGCCCCTGCAGGTAAACAGCTGGCAGGATTAAAGTATTTAAAATATGGTGCAAAAAATATATATGGAAATGCAGTCTCCTTTCAAGCCTCTGTTACAGATACAAGAAGTTAACCACCCAAAGATACAAATCACAAGTTTTAATTTTCAACAGCAGGATCACATCTAGCCTGTCATCAAATCCCACTTACACACTTGTGAGTTGCTAGCATGAAACATTGTATTCCTTGTGGTCCTTATTGCATTTCAAAGACCCATCCAGAATGGCTCATCTCTGAAATACTGATTTTTCTATTCTTATTTCCAGATTAGTGTTATTTATAACCGGTTTATACACCTTTCCACTTATTTAGCTAATATTCCCTCTCTGGTAAGTGCTTTCTGAATTAAAATACCTAATCAGATTCCTTTTTAGCCTTTGATTTAGCCTTACTGAACTAAACACATCAAACTCTGTCTTTAATCTCCTCTCATGCCAATGCCTTGCCATTTCCCAAATAATTTTAGTAGCTATTGCTGTGTTAAATTGTTATTTTTGTAAAATAAGTGGTAAGAGCTTTGGATGCAGTTCACTTTCAGAGCACTATTAATCTCATAGCAAGTATGGTTGTCTTCAATATTATTAAGACCAGCTAGTTTACTAGACAGCAAGACAAGCACCTCCAAGTTGAGCATATACAATTTTAGACACTGTCACTTCTTTTTTTTGGCAAGAGTTTTCTCTACAGCTTTGTCTCCAGGCAATGTTAGAAGATAAATGTATCTATAAAACATTTTTTGTGTTGCAGGGCCATACATAAAGAATGAGCCTCTTCCTATACTCAAAGTACGTTTCAGCATGAAGACAAAAGGGAAGGCTTACATGAAGGCTGCTGTTGAGCCAGCTTCCTTTCATCCATAAATCATGCCCAATGCGAAGCCAAAATGTTATTCAGAATGGGAATAGAAATTGATTTGTTGTCGTTAGAGCTGATGATGCTCTGGAAATGGAAGAAACATATTTCTGCCACAAAGTGCAGTTAACCCAAACTAGCATTTGATAATGTAAGTATGAAACATCACAGCCTACGAATTTTCTCAGAAACAGAAAATGTCTGAAAGTTGTCACAGACTTGCAAATCAGATTCTAAACTTGGGTTGTAAGGAGTCCAGAATACCAGTCTGGTCAATGTATTGAATGGAGACACTGAAAATTTTCAGATAAGCACTGAGAAAAAGAAATTACTGTTCTGGTTTTTGTTGTTGTTTTCAAGGAAATAACTTCTAACTCATTAGCAAGTTGCAATCAAACATGGACTTGATTAAGTCTGTAGTTTTTAACTGCCTTCTGATGGCACTGAAATACTTTGCGTTTAGCAGTTTTATTTCAATATGGAAGACATTTCCCTGGACCTAGATTAGACTAAATATAAAAATAAGAAATTTATCTTAAAACAGAGAGAAATTTAGAGCATTAAGAGTACTGAGGATAGATCTCCATTCTCACTTTCTTTGTTGATTTGGTATTTTTTTCAAAGAAACCTCTATCATCGTTTGGCCTGAAAATGTTATCATCTCTCTCTACAAACTTTGTCTTATAAACTTCAAAACAACAAGGAAAAAGTCAGCAGAATATAGTCAACAAATAACAAATGGGAGTTGTTTTCTTACTAGAATGACAGTGCCCATGGTGGTGATTGGACTACTAGTATTTACCTTCCATTTGCAACACAGCTTGCTAATCTAATGATTATTTGTCTGTAGTCACAAATAAGATAGATGATGGAGAAAGGGAAGTTATTCATCAAGACTGCAGACTGCAATGTGACAGTGGTCAATGTATATCAGGATTGCAACTGTTGAAACGCTGATTTGGTAAGGTCAAATTGCTTAGGAAAGGTAATGTATTAAGATATTCCTTTGATAGCTTTACTATTCTGTTCCTTATTTAATGACTGAAGAAAGAAGTGTTTGTTATAAAAATTGTAAAATTTCATTGAAAGCATATTCCCTTAATCATGCAGCTAAACAAACTATAACTTAATCTTAGAGCTAAGACGAACACCATAACTAAATTTGTAGGTTTGGATTAAATTAATACTAGCAACTCTGTTAAATCATCAAATTGCCTGTTTCCAGCAGATCAAGACTTTAGCTCCCTCCACAACAGTAATAACAGTTTATTCTAAAAGACACAAAGAATGTAAGCAAAGTCAATTTTAATCAAATTTTCATCCGAATCCAAGAAAAGTTCACTTTTGTCAGGCTGCCAAACAGAATATGTGCTTTAACATGAAATTCCAAAGTTCTGTGGCAAAATTTATCCTTCGAACTTTCTGGTTCTCAAAAACTGACAACAACTGATATACTGAATAGGTTACTATGTAACACATAGCTATTTTAATTGGACAGTTGCTTTACTGAAACAGCTTTCTGGAACAAGTCCTTTAAATACATTGCAGTGTAATGACTAGAGGTAGTTTTTTACAGAGGGAGATGCCAGGTGAGATATACATACATACATACTAGTTTGGATGAGGGAAGGGGAGAGGGAAGTGTGTGAAGAGCTGAAACTTGGCTATGACCATAAAAAGTTCCATTCTGTTCTGGCATTAAAGTGGTTTTGGAAACTACGGGTTGATCAGATGGTATTAGCAACACTTTTGTCTTGTGTGTCCATGTTCTCAAAAAATTGTGTCAAGCAATTAAGTCGTTGCTTATCACAGATGTAAGGTAGTAAACTTCATTTCATGATACAGGCACGGAACACGTTGAAAAACAGTGAAAAATAAATGCATGATAAAGTATATATACACACAAATCTGGGTTTTTTTTAAAACTGAAATGCAGTGGCTTTTTTTTTTTTTTTTTTGCCACAACATGCTGTTTCTTAGGGTGTTCCAGTGAAGAGGAAACTACTGATCTTTGCCAAGGAAGAGCTGTTGGAGGGAGATTAATATTCTGAGTTGTCAGTAGTAACAACCCTTGACTGTCATATAAAATAGTAGCATGTAAACAATGGAAATAAAAAGACAAGAATAAAATATACTGTGTAAGCTAAACAATCCTCAAGTATCTGCCGAAGTCACCTTTGTCATTAAGAACAAGCTGAAGGATTCCAGAAGTGAGACAAAGTTTGTACAGATGAAATCACCAAAACAGACTGTGACTGACTGTTCATTGTTGAACGATGAAGTCGCTGCTGTGTTTTTTGAACATGGTATCTTGAAGACCATCCAGAACTGGTGGATTAGAAGAAGCAAGTGTATCCTGTTGCTCTTACATCACCTGCCCAGAAAGCATCTGGCCTAAGCTGCCAAGACAGTGTTGCCCTTCAAAACAGTGTACCAGCAAGCATTTCTTCTCTTTATGCATTTCACATATGGTTAAAAATGTAGTTGTTGGTACTATGAGCCATGATAACTTCTCAGGAAGCCCAGACCAGAAAAAATAGAACAATGCTGTAATAAGAAACACACCCTGTGAGTGTCTTCTCCATGTCAGCGAGCAAGGCACGTCCTTTCAATCCAGCATGGTAAGCCAGTAAGGTTCTCACTCCGTGACTTCACTGCCTGAATCCTCTTGTTGCAGTGGATGTTGTGTTTCAAGTAAGATCTAGAATTAAAAGCTTTATGGCTAATTTAGAAAACTAAACAAATCCTGAAACACCACCTTTTAATAAAAAAAGGGATGCTAACTCAGCTGAGCATTGCCTGTCCCTTGTGTTCTTTTCCACTTGGTGTCCTTTATTGCCAGGTGTATCTGACGCCTTTTTGCCGAGGCATGGCAGAAGCTCATGACAGATGGAGTGATCATAAATCAACCAGGCAATGATCAATCTGAATGTGTTTTGTTCTTAATGCGAAAGAAGCTACATGCCAGTCAGCATTATTGTTGTGAAGTACCTGACCAGTGCACAATATCAAAAAAAGGTCTGTGCCAAAGATAATTCCCACCAAGAGGAGGAGTTAATCAATGGCTGTGGGCTCAGCAAACTTTCTGTAGTAAAACAGAACCAAGGGTGCCTCTTACCTGGAGGGCAGGAGGGCAGTGAGGTCTGTTCCCACCAGAGCTTTATAAACCTTGCTAAATCTTTGTTGCTGTGTCTTAATAGGGAGGGTGCAACATGACGGAGGTCTGCAAGGACTGAGGCAACATGAAACACATTTCCATAGATGCAGCTTTTCAAGGCGTAAATGTTTTATCCAGTTGTTGTGCATTGGTATACCTGTGCAATAGCCCTCTACAGGGATTTCAGTGGCTGTCCCAGAGCTTACGGAGATGAGCATGCGGCAACATGCACTGCACATAAGAAAGTTACAATGTAATGGACATTTTTCATGGATTCCTATGTATAACAACAAATTATTCTCATCCTGATAATATTATCTGTATAATGAATAATATATACTATTCTTGTTTTGTACAATATTGTTCTTTAAAACCTCCATTGCCTCTCATACATAAACACACACTCTCTCTCTCGCAAGTCTACTGTAAGATTCTCTGTTGAACGTTCTACTGCTGCACAGCACCATTACAAGGATGATCTTGTCACAGTTTCTGGTATTAAAATCCACTTTCTCAGAAATTAATCAACTTGCTGCTAAAAAATTCTCCACGAATGCTCTTATTCTTTGGACTGACTATATGTGAGTAACAATTAAAGCAGGCATGTGTACTGATGAGGAAGAAGGACAATGCCCAGGACACAAAATACCTTTGGGAAGGGAGAGAGGTGCATTTCTTTGTCACACTCTGAAAAAAGTAACATAATTCAGGTCTATCATTTAGCTACTATACTACTATGTTACTGCTGTACTGTAGATAAGTTATGATTTCTAACTCAGTCAGTCACTGAAACTTTTGCTACATGTGTAGAATATGAATCCTGTGTGGATTCTTGAAAACATGACATGTCCCCTCTACACAGGGATATGGAGAATTCCACTTTACCAAGAGAGTAATGTCAATATAACATCCAACATGAAAACTGAGGTTATATGTCATAGCTTCTGGCTCCTCTAATGCAATATATAGCAGTTGCTCTGAAACCCCAGAGGCTGTAGCTTTGAGTTGTCTTTCTTTTATTACTTTGCACGAGCTCTCTTTTAGAACTGGGAGGGGAGGAGGGGCCAGAAAGGAGTGGTCAGAAATGTAAACATAAAACCAAGTGGTCAATGATACCTATATGGAAACATCCATTTTCAAACCCAGACTTCAGTTTTGTCTCCCACTGTTAGACAGCTGCCAGACTCTGCTGGGTTTTGTACATTCTGTGGTCCATAGCTCCTGTTTACATCACTGTTATAGTGAAATAACAGAAAATGTAACCATTTCTATATTGGCTAAGAAAGGCTATTTTAAAAACTCTAACATATAATTAAAAAAAAAAAAACAATTACCAGCAATAAGTAGACTGGAGCTAAGAACTCCAAACAGGCCATAGAATAAAACAGTTCATGAAAAATCACAAATATTTTTTAAATCTGATAATAAAAGGATGTTAAAGTCCAGCTGAGTATATGGTTGAAGAGATTTAGAAGTCTATTTAGAAATTCTGCTGAACTTCCTTACCTCTTTTGGCTGCTTGTCTTCCTGGCCTTGAAACAACAGTCTTAATTGACTTTATAAGCATCTGTGTGAATCACAGGAAAGCCATGAGGTTCATAAAGATAAAATAAACCACCCCACCCTATTCCCCCCTCCCCAAAAAGCCTCACTGCAGATCAAAATGGTCTAATATTAATACTTCAAAATGCTGACTCAGTTTTCAAGTCGATCTAGATTTTTCCAGCAAAATTACACTCACTTTCCCAGAGTTCTTTTCTGATTTACTACCCAAGCAGAGATAAAAGCTCCTCTAGAGTAGTTATTTAGTATGTTACCTTATGCCATACAGACAAAAAAGTATCCTAATTTTTTTTAACCTTTAAGCATTACAGGTGAGCCTTTCAGAGAAACACACAGCACCTGAATAATTTTATTTCTTGCTTAGGCAGACTCATGACTTCCATTTTTCGGTTTGACTTTGAGGTTGTAAAGTACATTCAGATTACCTTTATTTATATTGTATGTGTATGAAAGTCAGGAATCAAACTTCCTTTGAGCTTTTCCACAAGAAATGAAATGTTCTTGCAACATGTTGCCCTAAGAATCATTGCAAGAACATGATGATCCCCAATAGAAATAAGTATTAATGGTGTCACAGTATTCCCAAATATTTTCTTCTGCCAAAAGTTTACTTATATTTTCCTGACATTGACAAGAGAAACATCACTGTTGAATTCAATAAATAGCTAGATTAGATGTTAACCTTACCATCATTTTCACTTATATTTATCTGTAGAGCCAGTCTGGTCGAAGACTGATTGCTTGCAATTATTTAGAACATGTTATTTTAGCCATATGCATTAGATAAACACTTCACCTTTATCAGGAAAACACATTTCTGAAGCTGTTGATCCAGTGAAGGCTCTTGATCAGAATCTCTTTTAGGAAACAGTCGAAGAAGACGGACAATAAAGTAGTAATCAAGTTCTTTCCAGGTCATATTTGTGCTTCTGGAAAAAATAGCGCAGGTTTCAAAAGACTGTTTTGGTAAAAGCAACATCTTTTTGTTCACAGATTGTAGCTTTATATCAGTTTTCTTTTTTAACCTATGTGTGTCTGAACTGTGCTGTAAATAGATTAAAGAAGAAGGAAGTGAAACAGAGGAGGAAGAAAGTAAAACACAGGCAGGAATGTAATGAACTTTTTTTCATGACCTTTGGAATTTCTAGTTCTTTTTCATTACGCAACACTGAGCCCTATCCAGGAAGATAAACTGGTGGAAATGGAACATATTACACTCGAGGGAAAGGAGCTATTTCAAAGACAGCAACCGTATCTAGCACTAACACTTATGTGAAGATGATGTCAAAGGCTCCCCCCCCCCCCGCCTTTTTTTTTTAAGGTGGGATTTTGCATAGAAATTTGGAGAAAAACTTGGTTCCAAAATTAATTATATACTGCTATCCAATAGGATTACCCAGAAGTACCACTGAGACTGCGATTCAGGAAGGTCCTGTGGCCTTAACTAGCATGGCCTAGCAGGCACAAACAAAATGTCCCAAACCCTGTGTTTAACTTATGCCTATAAAAAAGATTAAGATGTGGAGAAATACAACTCAAATGACTGAAAGGAAAGGCACTGGAGCTTAAACCTCGTTGTAGATGATGAAAGGTCTGAATGGAAATGTAAATGAGAGGAGACTAGAGCAATTAGCAGTACAAAAGTAGTTATGACTATAGAGAGGTGTGGCATAATGTGAGTATAGATGCCATAAGGGCTATAGAACAGATCAGTTATCTTTAACTGGGAACACAGAACCAGACAGGCAAAACAAGAAATAAATAGATACAGCAACAGGAGGCAAAAAAGAGCAAGAAAAGGACACAGGTGATAGAGGTAGGTAATGGAGAGAAAGGGAAAGGTGGGAGGACAATTTTGGTTTAGAAGGAGGAAATTGATACCAGTTTATTTTTTCAGTCTGAGGTGGGGAGGCAGTTTGAAAGGGGGGGAGTGTGGTGGAGACTGTGCATAGGAGAAGAAACTGTGGAGAGATATTTAGGGAGACACTTTTAAGGTCATGCATTTCTGTATATTGACAGTAATCCGTTATGGAGAACAGACAGCTACTGTAGTTGTTAGTAAAGATAAATGCCATTGAATTATAGATGAACATAATGGAAAAACTTCATGTCTAGCCATTGTGTAAAATTAGGAGTGGGACATACTGGCTGTGTGGGCTTGGTGAATGCCAGGTGCGTGGGTGAGTAGTGAGCATTGGGAAAGGGTGTCCTATTCAAGTGGTCTATTCAGCTCTTACACCAGCACTGTAATGTCATTATTTTCTCCTGCTCTGGCTTCTGAGTACAAACCAAAGAATAGTAAACACTAACTACATTGGTGACTATCTCAGCACATCCATGTTTCTGCTTGCCTGTTCAACGCAATGGCAGAGGAGAAAGGGCTCACCTTTAATGTGATGATTGTTTATAAAGGCCTGTGTGATCACACCTTCTAATGACACCACATCACACCTGTTCACAATGCACAGCAGGATCTCCAGCCCAAACCCATCAGTCAGAGATTAAACCTGGTTAGATATTAAAGTCTTTATCTCTTCTGACATACAAAATTTTCATTACCTAAAATTCATTATTTTAATGGGTGAAAATTTACTTGCCAGGTTATCACCCTGGAAGACTTCAGCCTTCCAGTAGGAAGTCTTAAGTGTCTAAGCCTGTTGATGCTCTTAGATGCACAGACATCTCCATGTCTGCTTCTTTCCTTAGAATGACAGGTCTCACTTTTGCTGTCATACTGAACAGGGGCATTTGGCTCTTGCAGCCAGCGCAGGGATGTTTTATTGTTTTGTGAAGCATGTTTTTCCTTTACTCAGTGTAGTCTGAACAAAGTCACAGTGATGGTGTTTCTCCCACTATTCCTGTGTATACAGCTATTACTTTGTAGGTATCCATTTTCTGCCTTTTCTCACCTTTGGCTGTTTTCCCCCCCCACTATTCTGTACCTCACACACTATTTGTCCTTCTGCATTCACATTTGATAACAACACAACTGCTTTTCCAATAACCTGCTTCTTCTGCCACAACCATTAAATGTGTTAATAGCCCATTTGCTGGATATTGCACTGTCTGAATACAAAATTGACTGAGTTTACATAGACTAGGATGCAGGCAGTGTTGTACTGTATTGGAAGAAAGGCCAATTACAACTACTGGCCTACTCAGCCTGTAGACTGATAAAGAGCAGGAACAGAATGAACTACACACAGCTAGCCATTAAATGCAGCATCCTAGAAAAATTATGAAGGCCTGTTATCTACAAGTATAGCCTAAGAAACCATATGTGTTGAAACAGATTCACTAGTGGCATACTTCAGTAGAAACTGAAGAATGTATTTTATAATGCAGCTTCTGCATGTTTAAATAAAATACATCTGGTATAACAGTAACTAGTAGGGAGAAACTAGGAGTGACCTAGATTGTATTAGTAAAACACTACTCTTAAATTCCTTTAAAAAAACCAAACCCTTCAAACTAAAGCATATTCCTTTCCTTTTTCCTGGAGCTGCACAGAGACAGAATAACAAAAGGTATTTGGGAGGTGGACAGCTTACAAGTGAATCACTACGAAATTGTCCCCTCTCTAACTTTCAAAGTAAAATCTGGTGGGCACTCTCAGAGCACATCTATCAGGTTAGGATACAAGGAAACATTCCTGGAGCTTGACCATTGCCACCCTCTCCTACTACTCAGTCACTCTAGGACTAGAACAGTCACCTCAGGTGTTGGAGACTTGAGATCATTTTACTTTGCAGCCTCTGACCATTTCTGCTTGGTTTTGATACTGCTTGAAAATGAGGAAGGGAATACTGTTATGTGAACTGTGTCAGGGCACACTTCCTTCATAATTCTCACTCTGTTTTATGGTAGTAACAAATCCACTGTCCTTACATCTGCAATCACCAGAAATTCAAATATCTCTTGTAGAAAGAGGAATATAAGAGATTTCTTAAGTGAGAAGAATAAAGAAAACACCACAACTATATTATTACAGGAAAAAAAGGGGTTGACAGAGATGCCACCTCAGTATAGGGAAATTCCTTATCTACAAGCCAGTCGAGCACTGGAACCAGCTCCCCAGGGAAGCAGTCATGGTGCGAAGCCTGACAGCATTCAAGAAGCATTTCGACAATGCCCTCAGGCACATGATGTGAATTCTGGGGTTGTCCTATGCTGGGACAGGAGTTGGACTCGATGATCCTTGTGGGTCCCTTCCAATTCAGGACATTCTATGATTCTATTCTACAAGTTACTGCAAACTAGAAGACTATCCAAGGAGCTATCACTATATGATGCCTATATGTTTCCTGTAACATTCCCAAGACACTTGCTATCAGAGACAGTCTAGATGGATCATTGGCTTTACGTGCTGCAGCCATTCTTATGCTCATAGATTTAGTTTCTCAGAGTTGGATTTCACCTCCACCATGATTTTCTCCCTCTCAAAACCACACCTTCCCTAATATCACCTTCAGGATGCAATCCCTAGGAACTGAAGGAAAGAGGCCTCTTTCTTTTCAGTCAGACCCATCCCCTCATATCAGAGGAACACAGTCACTTGGCTCCAGTTCCAACATGTATTATCACTTATCCCTGCCATGTGCACTTCCCAATCTGTGCCACTTTCCGGCCACTCAGCCACCCTCTGCTTCTATGATTCAACTTCTGAAGATTGCCGCCAGCCTGAACACCTCCTCTGTGACAGCTACACGATGTGTCCCACATGCTGGTGGAATTACCCAGGGCAAGAATGAGGTATGTATCTGTGCCATGGTCAAATCCTGGATCTCGCCTGATGCAGCCAACTCAACTATGAATGGCAAAAATTTACCCCTAAATGAAGGAAAGGGTAAACGCCTCCCTCTTCTAATCTGATTATGGAAAACACAGCTCACCCTCAAACCAGACCAACCTGGGAGAAAGCACCTCATTATATAGCCTGTCTGTAGAAGACAAACGCACCTGCTATTTCCTTCCTTCTTGCACAAGCATTCAAAACAGTTCCCTCTTGGAAGAAATCCCTGCCACACTCTTCTCCAACCACGTAAACATCAGCCTGCTACTAAAACAAGGTCCACACTGGGCTCCATCCAGCCCTACATGCTGCCCCACCTACTGGGGATAATACAAGAACTGCTTCCAAAACAGAACCTAGCATGGCAGGGGTTAATGGGGGGCGATGAGGAGGGGAGGGTGAGACGAAAGAAAATAGCCCCACACTCTTCCCAGCTTGTTTGATGGAGATGCGACCTGGCAGCATTGAAAAGCTTCAAGATTAATGGAGAAAAGGCGGAATCTGACAGCTTTTCCGCTGGCTTCACTCCTCCTGGGTGGGCCGATTGCTCTTGAATGTCACTTGCTACTTAATCTTGTTTATCTGAAACAGACTGACGTGTTTGGGGAGCCCCGCTTGCTCTGTATAGACATCAATTGGCAAGGCAGATAAAAGGAAACTGCATTGAATTACCCTCTTATGCCTTTTATAGAGCACTTTGACTACAAAATAATTAGTAGCCCCATCCAACGAAACCCATCGTGGTTATGGTACTCTATATAAACACCAAAAGTGAGTAGGAACAAGTATCCCTTACTCTCTTTCAGCTGCTTCCCAGAGCTACCATGAAACCAAGACGTATTTATACTCAAATGGAAACATCTCTAGATAATATTCTCATTTAATATCACCTCACTATCTGTGAGACACTTGCATTGATTTTTTTTCAGAATGATTGATTTCTGTTTGCAAGTTGAAGATTTGATGCAGAGTTAACAATTTTTGTGTTATATACTTTCCCTGCTGAGCAGAAAAACCCCCTTATGTACTCTTTAAAAATGCAATACATCTCCCACTCAGTGAACATGATGCATTCTCCCTTGTAGTATATGAAGAGGGGGCATGGGAGACTAAAACTTAAGGGTTTTTCTTCTCCATCTGCAGTGAAATCAGATGGTGACTGTCTTGCAAAAGAGATCTGATTCTTTTTTTAATCCTAGAATTTCAAGTCGAGTTCTTCCTTGTCTTTCACCCATGTCATACCATTTACGGCAACCTGGAAATAGTAGCAAATGAAAATAGCAGTCCCCAATAGTTCATAAAATTTTCTTCATATTCCAAATATGTGCTATAAATTCTGTGTTTCCCCCTTGTTAATAAAAATTAATTTGGAGATATACTATTGGAATAGCACAAAACTGACAGATCTGCTCAGTCTACAATCAGCAACATAAGCAAAATTCTGATAGTCTGTGAACTGAAAATTAACATTTGAACTTTTGAAGCATCTGAAAATTTAGGCATGCTTTGTTGCCACACAGATTAGCTTCTGCCTTGTGTTAGACAATTGTCTAAAACAGATTGCACTGAGCCAGTTTGGCACAGGATCTATCTATCATAAAGTCTTCTATTTTTTTCTTTTCCAAACAACAACAAAAAATAATCACAGTCAAGTTTGAAAAGTTTAAACTGTGTCACAGCACCTTCTAAGCGAGGAAAATTATCCCAGATTAAACATCAACACCACCATTGTATTTCAACTGGCACCTAAAAACCAGCTAGTGGGAGATGACTGCGCCTTCACCAATTAAGTAGACCTATTCAGTCGGGGGAAAAAATTTGCTCTGTTCTGTGCAGTTTTTTATGGCGTTTTTCCTCAGATCTAAGTAAGTGGCACTTTATAGGAAGAAAATGTGATTTTTCACAAAGACTTGTAACAAGCTAGGGGAATAGCAGCCACTTCACTAGGTTTTTTTTCAGCCGACTAATTTCTATGCCCTTTGGAGGAAGACAGAAGATATAAATTGAATGATGAATCACTTCAGTGAAAGGGTCACAAAACTCTGCTATTTTATTTATTTTTTACTATTTTTAACAAGGAAATTCTCAGAAACCTTACTGGTTTTAAATGAGCAGCTGTTATTTTCTGATTTTTTTTTTTTCAGCAAAGCTGCAGGGAAGTGCTAACATCTTAATCTCACTGTATGTACAATTTCTGCCAATGTTTTAAAAATAATTTAAAGAATTCTTTAAAATTTAAAAATATGTTTAAAAAAATTAAAGTAGTAAAAACTTCATAAAGTCTAACTGTTTAATTTTTTTTCTGTTGGGCTAATGACTGTGTTTTAATACACAAAGCATAATTACACGTGTAGATAACAAAATATATCAATATGAGTTTCTTAAAGTTCTGATTAATTCTCCACTTTAAGATTGTTTTATATACTTCTCATCATTAATCCTTTAACAAACTGCAGAGAAAGGTAAAGAGATCAACCAAGCCTGGTTATGATGATTTATGGGAAAAGGATTCCTTTATCAAGTATATGTTCAGTTTATATGGATTCAGGAATGAACAAAGAAACACTAATGAAAAAGAGGCTGTTAAGACATTTTTGCAATATTATGTATTATGAAAAGCAAGCAGCATGACATCCTAGAAACTAAAGGGTCTTCACATCATGTCCCTTCCCACTCCCCCCAGAAGGATGACATTTGCATTGTTAAAAAACACATAGGGCTTTAAAGACATTTACTAAATTTTGTTGAAGGCTCTTAAACAAAATTCTTTCTGTTGATGCAGTCCAGCCAAATTTATATTGCACTTGTCAGAATAAATCTTAATCTTTCTATATTTGGCTTTGTTTGCTAAACTTGCTTGAGGTTTTTAAGAGCAGTGGTCAAATTCTACACACACATTTAACTTCATCCGTTAAGTTCCTGAGACTTGGCAGAAATGAAGGTGAGCGTGCACACAAGTTCTTATAGGACCCAGATCTCACAAGTAAAATATCCTGAAACGTGCTAGAGCTTCTATTCTTTTTATGGATTAGGACTAGGCAATCTCTGTTAATTAAGTGCATACCCTTTCCTTGGGAAATTTATCATTTGTTAACATCATACCAGTGTTTTATCAAAGTAAGAGTAGGAGATGCAGCCAAACCTTAGGTAATTTATACAAAACAGCTCTAGTTTGTTGTCACATTTGGCCACAAAAGGGAATTTCTTATCTGGGGATTCTTAGTGCAGCACATTGCAACAACTCTTTGATTTGCAGCCTAGTTCAAAGTACTTGAAATCATGGGTCACCAGCACAATACTGTAGCACAATAGCAAAATGCTGTGTTCCCTGTTCCTCTCTCCTGCTATTTAGGTGCAGTGTTTGCGCCTATTTCCTAGCACAATCCAGGCGCAGTGTCTTGTAGGTCAATACCCTGCTAATAGCCACTGGTGTGTGCAAACATACACACAAACACGTGCATAAAACAAAAAACAGAGAGAGTTCTGTTTTCCTTCTACAAGCAGGAAAGCTGCTATTCCATATGAAGATACAATCACAAATCAAGAATGCTTAGATGAACAACACCGGTGGTAAGTTTTAAGGGCAGACAAACAAAGGCTGATCTGTTTAGACTTTTATACCACTACAGAAAAACAAGTGACTTTCAAGGTTGAGTTGGACTTCACAGCTACACAGCCAAAGGCAACAGAGTTGTTGGCTGGAATTGTATTGTGAAAGGGGAAGGAGCCTCCATGTACACCTCCTGCCCCTGTACAACCTCAGCCCACCGCCCAGCAGAGACACATCATCCTGACAAGAGGGGTTTACTTACTTACTGTAATAAAATAAAAATAATTTTTTTTCAGCCCCACAGTTCTATTTTGAAACCCATCTGTTAAAAGTTGATTTCAAACTCTTAAAGGTTGATAAATCTAAAGGTAAAACTTGCACTGTTGCAAACACCTTCTGCTATTGTTCTGAGCTTGAAGCAGTGGAACTGAGATGACCCTCAGGATCCTATCCTGTCCCTTCTGTTCCAATTTCATTATGTCATAGTGAAATGAGAAGGGGAGAAAGTTATTGTGGTGCAAGAACTACTTTTTTTTTTTCTAATATGACTGTGCAGTTATGAGGATAAAGGGCCTATTCATAGCATGGTGCTTCACAAAGCTAAGATAATGTAGTAGTCAATAATAATTTCTTTCTCAGAATTGCTTCATTGCAAGAATTCCACAAGAAAAAGCCTTCCATTGGCATAATGGGACTAAATTCCATTTTACCAATCTGTAGACATTTTTCATGACCCTGAAGAATTCTTTTGCCTTGTGCTCCAGCCTCACAAAAAAGTCACTAATATTTATTTCAGCTAAATAGTTTAAAATGTGTTAGCTGTTTTCAGGATTTCCAAAGCAAAGTGCTGTTCCTTAATATAAAAAATGAAAGCTAACATTACAAGACCAGGAGGAATGAAGAAGCCATGGCTGAGGGTGCATGTTGCAGCCAAGACCAAAATGCATCACATAGACCCAGGTGGGCAACAGGGTCTCAGAGGAGAGCTGAAGCTGAGGAAACCCCAAGTGGTGTCCTCTAGGTCTCCTCAGGTTCCCTGCGTGAGTCAAGGCAGCACATTGCAAATGCTGGAAGGGAACTAGGGGCTGTCAGAAAGTTTTTGGCACATTTGGCCCCTGTTCAGCAGGAGAGAAGGTGACACTAATGCAACAACTCACGTCTCCCAAGCAAGGAACCGACAGTCCTAGTGGGAGATCCAGCTTGCAGGAGTGGAGCAGTCACACTGGAGGTGCTGGGGTGGGGGGACAACAATTGCTGTGGCCCATTTGTGTAATTGCTAAAATGGAGGATTGGCAAGTGTGGGCATGTCAGAGGAAAGAGTAAAAACTTGGGGTGGAGGGGGCTTAGGCAAAACTGGAGGCTGTGCATTACCAGGCAGCCCTTAAGTTTTTTGTGACGCAAGCCAAAATATCACTTGGCTCCATACATGTGGGAGAGCTCTAAGACAATGAACAGGTTGCCCCACACACAAACATCTATGTAGATATTAAAAAAATAAAAAAAACAAAGTAATTGTCCTAAAACACAAAATTTTGTGTCAAGATTTGGGAGAAGAAGGAAGATGACTAGTGCTAGTTTTAGGACTTGGCAACATTTGATTTTTTACAAAACCACCCTCCTGTCCCCATTACTCCCAAGAGTGGGATTTTTTCTATGGTTCTTTCAAAGGGCCCTACTCTATAGCCCAGGTCTCAGCTCCCGTGATATTGTCTTGGAAACTTAAAGCTCTATTCTCATGTGTGCCAGGGAAACAGAGCTTTCACAGCCAGTTTCAGGAGCCCTTGTCCAGCTCCACGCGGCTGCTCTGCTCCCAGCGAGGCCCAGAATGTCATCCAATATGCTTGGCTCTCCGCTCCCTGGCCGCAGGCTGGACTCGGATGGTTGCTTTCCAGCCCCCTGCTGCCTGACTCCATGAAGCAGCAGAGGGAGCATGCGTTGTAATCCAATTACCTCCTCCCCATGGGGAAAGGAGAGGAGGCAAGAGGCAAGTCAGAAGACAGAAAACAAAAAGGTTGAGCAACCGCCTGCAGCAAAATAGGGAATTCCACAAGGGAATGCTGAATTTGGTGGCATGCTGATGAAATGCCAAATTACGTAGCCGTTGCCTCGCTGAGCATATCGGCCCTGAGCCTGGGGGACCAGGATTAAGATTAATTGGATCAGTTTACACAAATTAGAGGTAGTGTTTTAGATTCTCATTGGAGTCAAGCACGTGACAGTGCAATGTATTACAGCGTATATTTTTAAAGTTATACTTCAAAACTAAAAGGGTTGCTTGTTTGTTTTCCCCTCTGAACAAAATTGTAAATTCCATTGCTATGAAATACATGGAGCTCTTTTAGTAAATTGTTGCTGCATATAAACTATTGCCACTCTTCTAATGGATTATTGATGATACGGTATAACACGCTTAATTAGGCTGGCCACTGTACTGAGGCCATCTGCCAGCGAGTTATATCTTGTCTAATTTTAAAATCCTTAACTCATTAACCTCATTCTCCTCCCCCCCCTCCACCCCCCGCCTCTGCATATACATTTTATAGTATACATTGACTAAGCCTGTGTATCTCTTCAGCATTAGATGACCTTTACTGCCAGATCAGACCATGGTCCAGCTAGAGCCAGCTGCAATGATACTGGACCAGAAATGCCACACACTGCAAAGCTGTGATGCAGTGGAAACTCACACTGCTAGATCCAGTTTGTCTGAAGAGTGTTACTGTGTTAATGCTCTAACCACAGGTTTTGTGGTCCATGAGGTATAGTCCCTTCTGCAGCTAGTGTGAAGCCACCATGAATTTCAAATTGTGTGGCATGACTAATGTGACAGAAATATTCTGATTCACATCGAATAAGGTGGATGAGTCAGGGATGACCCTGTTCTTCCTTTAATGGCTACTAAGACAAACTGCTGCAGGTTCTCAGGTGCTCTGTGAGAAGAAGTCACTTGCCTGTATTATCCAGTGGAAAAAAAGCTTCCCACTGCTCAAGATTACCTTCCCCAAAGTAGGAGGCAGTGCCGTGTCAGAGGATGCACTTTTGCATCAGGTTGCAACTGAGGATCTTTTCAGTACTGTGAAAGTGTGTGCGCTGCAGCCCTATTTGAGGGGAGATGTAGGGCAGCATGAACTATATGAGTTTTATGCTTACTACCTGCTATATTTGACACATCTGTAAGGATCAGTTCCCTAGTTTCACTTACAAACCTTGGTGGAAGAATCCTTAAGCTGAGTCAGGGAGAAGCCAATTGCTCAACCCTTTGCTATAGTAGTTCTGTAGTGTAATAAAAGGTATTGATTATTTTTTTCTCAGTCCCTAAGTAATCCTAGAGCTACCTACCTGACAGAGGGCCTCTTTCCCTTTATCTCATTGCGCAGTTTCTAGAATCTGCTGCATTCATTTTTCTTCATGGTTCATGGTGTTTTATCTTCCAGGAGCAGAAGCAAGGCAGTTCTGGGATCCCCACTGATGAGACTGGTTCTTCTGGTAACCTGCCAAAGCCTGTGGTTATTAGGTTTCAGAAGACAGTGAAAATCATAGTTGTTTATACCAGCCTTTAATTAAATCCTACAACAACCTCTAGAGTTTATTAATTTAAGGTAGTTGCCTAAGTTTGAGCCCTACTTTTATCTCTGTTCTAATTGCTATTCAATATCTCAAAGGAGTTGTGAGAAGACGCTATTCCTCCTCCCATACGTTCCCATCTTCCCCCACTGATGCTTACGTTTTGTCTGTCCCAGCTTCCATTTTTTCAACAGCCCAACAATTACTTTTCATTTTATAACTAGAGAAAATCTGTTACTCCTAGAACATATGATTACAGCCAAGTCCTAAGTGCCTGAAAAGGTGGTCTGTAATGGCTTTGCTGGCAAAGGCATGACTTTAATTAAAGCTGACAAGATATTAAATCCCTATTACACTTACCTATTTTCTGGCTCAAGTACTTGGAACAATATCAGGTCTTGCAGAATGCAATTTCTTTTCTTTCCCCTTTTCCCAAGTTTCCAGCACAGCCTGGAAGGGCAGCTGCAACTGCCTTGGTGTATTACAAGCATGGCGTATGCTCAGCTGGCTGTTCAGCAGGATTTGCTGAGCAAAGGCACATAGAAGCAGCAGCGTGGCATAGAAAGCATGGATGAGCACTGTGATAAAATGAGAGAGAGACACACAGAGAGTATCTTATATGCCTGAAGTGTGTTGTTGGTCTAAAGTATTCCTTCCTTTGTCCACTTGTCTCCCATTTCCTTGATGATATGATTCCCCTGCTCCTACCACCCTCCCATCTTTCCTCTGCTGTCTCCTTCCTCCTTGTCTCACCATTCCCTTTTCCTCTCTTTTCCACACTCTGTCACCCCACCTGCATCCTCAGAGGATGTCTCAGACCCTGTGTCCCTTTTCCACATCTCCTAGAATTACCATGTGTGGGGAGCAGCAAATACTTGGGATTTCACATGCAGCCCCTCACCCCAAGCATCTGGTGCCAAAGCAAATGTCTGGTTAAAGAGCTGGGCTGGCTTTGGAGTGGTGAATGCTAACAGACTACACCATGGGTTAACAGCTGCTGGATGTTTGATTGGGGCTTGTCAGCAGCACTTAGGACACCTCTGCCCTCCCCAGTTCACCATGCCTTCAACCTTTATTACTCATGTCACATGGAGAGAGCAGGTTCTTACCTTCCAGCCTGGGGACAGGGAGAGGTGCCAGCTTCTCTTCCTGTGGTCTGGGCTTTTACAGGGCACCTTTGATTAATTGTTTGAAAAAAAGCTATTTTGTCCAGATATTGCTGCCAATGTTTTTCTGGGTATTTTCCTGCCTAGTAGAAAAACTGGTCAGAAGGGAGAATAATAACATTTTACATACACTCTTCACTCCTTTTGTCAGACATACTCAGTTTTCAGACCAGTTCTATTATCAAGATTATTACTGAAAACAGATGAATTATTTGATAATCACAGCAGGGTTTCTAGGATTTTTAACTATACAAAACATCCCTCAATTTCCCCCTACAGGGCTATTTCACAGGCTGATCAGAAAGCAGGGTCTGCTCTTCAGACTGTTTTTTCTTAATTAGCCTGAGATTCAGACAAATAAAATCAATGAGCTGAAGTCTGACACACTGATTTATCTTCAGGGCAAGGTCTCACTTTGTAATATTGTTTGAGGAGATTGTGTATTCCTCCTTAGTTTTATTTGCTGAGTTCCAGACAGAGGTCATATAAAAACAGTCACATATATAAAAAGTTGTTTTGTCTTCAACCCATTATTCTTCATCACATACAACCTTGAACCATCCTTTTTCTCCATATTTACACCAGTCTAATGTTTGTGCATCGTTATAATCTCTTCTAAGAGTCTCGTAGCCCAGCTCCACATGACTAACTCCCCTAATCTTTGTGGCAGGGAGGATAGGTGGAGATTGTAATTGTTGTGTATTCACTGGCAGCCTGACAGATGAAACAATCCCCAACAAGACTCCGCTATCAGCTGGCTCCTCACATTACCTCGCAGCAAACTGGCCAGCTCTGAGAGGTTGCTCAGTGTATGAGAAACTCTGCTGTGGCAGCCCCAGATGGTCCCAGGCCGGATTCCTCTGCCCCCACCTTCCCTCATGCTCCCAGTTCAGCAGTTTTACAGCTAACTAATTTTACAACTGTCTTGCACCGATAGCATGCATGCAATTGCATACTGAGATGGGTCAGGGAAATAATCTGGCTGAAAACTAATGTGGAAAAAGGACACTGGTGCAAAGGTGAGGTAGGAAAGCAAAGTGGCCAGCAGCATAAGCTGGGGAGGAATGTGTGCTGGCCAGAGGGGCTTGGCCTCTGCTTAAAGCCACCTGACAGCAGTTGCCCTCCTCCTTCTGTGAGAAATCTTCCGCAGTACCAGCCCATGTGGATGGGGCAGACTTCCCCATCCATTCACCGACTTTTATGGTGGAAGGAGAATGGTGCTTCCACAGTAGGATATGTAATTACTTTTTAATTTCATGATAGACGTAGCTCAGGTAAACACTGACTGCTTACACTACAGGAACAGTTCTTTGAGACAAGGTCCACCCAGAGGCCAAATACACAAGATCTCAGCTGCACCATTGGTGCCAAATGCCTGGCAGGGCTGAACTTCTTCCACTGATCCATTTTTGCCACACTCCCAAGTCCAATTGTACTGTGAAGAAAGGAAGGTTCAGCAGCCCTTACACAAGAAGTAGTTCTTTTTCCAGGGAGCCACTGTTCTGCGTGGATCTTGGTCTATAGAAAGCAGTAATCTACCTGTTTAGAGAAGGGATATTTAGGAGTTTCCATTCACTTATGGCAGGATAGCCCTAGCAATAGTGCATCTGACCTGGATGATCCTATCAAAAATTGTCTTAGATACTGCACCACTGCTATCCACATCTCAAGAGAAGGGGGACTTTCTTCAAACAGTGAATGAGATCTGTCTCAGTTTTGCCAGAATGGGTCTTTTGTGGCTAAGGAAAGAGGTCAGGTCCCCAAAAGTCCCTGTTTCTCCAGCTTATATAACAACTACTAAAAACACTAGTTAAATTGCTAATGGCTCAAAGTGAGCACATATCGAGCCCATTAATAATACAAGGATGTCCAAGAAAAACTGGGAGAAAAGCATTACGAAAAAAACCCCTACAACCTCCCAAGGAATCTAATCATGATAGGGTGAGAAAAGAATGTGGCCATGGATTGATGGATGATGTGTAGATATTTTTTGTTAGAGACTTATGAAACAAGTAGAAAGTCCAGATGTTTCGGAGACACTAAATAGTTCAGTATTTCTGAAATGGGTGTTGTCAAGGGAGATAGTTAACACTGAGATGCGCAAATAGGTTATGTCTTCCACTTGGCTTTATTAGTTGGTCTAGCTGAGGTTTTCTTCTATAAAGAAAAGCATTTTGAGCTTCAACAGAACAACTCTCTTCAGTTTATTTGAACTAACCAGATGAGGCTGCCAGTTGTAACATAACTGAATCTGACTGTAGGACCTGATTGCTGTTCCACATGACTGAGGGAGCAGTGCAAACAGAGTGACTGCGGGCTGGCATAATCATCCGTCCCATTTTATCCATAATGCAGAAAACCGGAGACTGGACATTTCACTCAAAGACATCGAAATTGCTCTACACTCATACATTTCTAACTTAAAAGATAACTTTTTTTTTTTTCCCTTAGCTCTTTAGAGATTTGCACCTAGTCAATTCAGCTTGGAAGCTACAGATGTTGTTCTGCACTTTTGTTTTCTATTGTCAATAGCTCTGTTGCTCTTTCTGTTGTTACACATCTTCAGCCTAGAAGAAGCTCTAGAAGATCATTCACCCAGTGTCTGCTTTAAGTACATTAGTGAGCTGCTTAAAAGACAAACTTAAAAAAATATCCTCTAATTTGCGATTTGCTGTGCTATCTCTTAAATCAGTAACAGTTCTTCAACACTGTGACAACACCTAAGTCACCCACAGCTTTGCAATAGATTTGCCTTGACATTTTATTTTGGTGAATTTTCAAAGGAAGATCAAATCTTGCTTCCATGCTTTGCTCCAGTGAACCCAGTGGCTTCCCTAGTAGCAGCACACCTGGCAGAGTTCTTCTGTAGTCTGCAGAAAGTTTTCTCCATCACCGCTGGGGCTTGGCTGCTGGTTCACTGTTCCTCTCGGCAGGCTCTCCTTGAGCAATGGTCTTACCGCTTGGTGCCAGGATTTTCATCTGCAGTCTCTGGGCTGTCCTTCCACCAGCTCCGCAGGGATGGAGAAATAACTCTGCCTTCCAGAAAGTACTCTGTGTCCTTCACAGATGTTCATAAGGATCTTTTTAAAGCTTTCTACCACTTAATCTCTGGTAACTTCTGTTATTCTTGACCTGATGGACATTGGGTATTTTCACCTTTTGTCCTTTCTGGAAAAAAGGTTTTCTGACTCAACAATTATTACAAACTTTCATAACCTTCCTTCATAACTACAATAGTGAAAGCTCTTGCAGTGGCTTGGACAATGCGTATATACTCCTTCCCTTGAAAAAATACGTGAGCTATTCTCATTCCTTCCTCCACCACTTTGCAGACTTTGTGCTCTTACGTCTGGTGATTTACCAGCACCCACCTCTACAGGCTGTTCCCCCAGTTTACTACAGCATTTTTCCTACCCACATTCACATCCCTAGGAATCAGAATTGCTTAAGGTAAAGACATTGTATACTGCAAGTCTGATGAGATAATACTTTCTCACAGTAATTGCCTTTCTCCAAATAATCTTACCTCATTTATGAACACAAAATAACCCATTTTCACACCAGCTGAGGTAGACTGGCAGGTTTTGTTGCTTCTTGTCCTCTCTACAGGGAAAATACATTCAGAAATAGAATTTCATTTAAATTTCAGGATTTCTACCTATTCTACAAAATCTTATACTATTTCCTGATGGAAATTCTGAAAAAAAAAAAAGTCATATATAATATTTTCCTTGGACCCAAGGGGTGGTGTATGCATATGAATAGGTGTGCGTGCATAAAGACAGACACACACCTCTTTGTATACAGAAAATGTTATTCCTTAGCATCTGAGAGCACCCAGAGCATTAGTAATATAGAGAATAGAACAAAGAAAAATACGTAGTTCCTAAGTGTGACCAGTGTATGCAAGATGTAATCATTATTGGGACCACTAAAAATTGCACGACCAGCAATGATTTATTAGTCCTGCAGAATCCAGGGAAATACTCCCCTCTAAATTATTGTTTCTCTGGCTCTAAGCATTCAATAAATTCCCAGCTTGAGCCAGGGAATTTATTTTCTCCTCTTCTCTATATTTGTCTGTGGTTTGCATTATCATTCACTAAATATATATGGACATAGCATTACTTTTCTTGATCTACAGATTCGAAAGCTTTTGTGGCTCCCCCTTTGACCCTCCTCCCTTTTAGGAATTTCACAAATAAATCAGTAACTAGCACTCACATAATGAATTGTGCTCTTTTTTTGGTGTTATATAATAGTTATATACTTTTTAAATAAGAAGGGCATAATAACACAAATGATCTAACAGCTCACTAGGTTGAAAGGCTTGAAATGTGTCATTTTCATGTTTACACTGCACAATTTCTCCCTTTCTTTTAGAAAATATGTAAAAGTATAATGGGTAATTTGCCATTGTGGTAGCTTAATGGTAGATCAGAAAAATATCTTAAAAAAGAAATCTCTATTATTTTGTCTGAAAAACCACCACACTCCTGCCACTAATTATTTTTATTAACAACTTAAATGCTTTATGGAAGTATCTTTTTTTTACTAATTTCTGCAATCTTCAGGAAAAGGGAGGAGGAAGTATTTGCCATCAAGTGCCAAAAAGAACAAGTAAAGTTACTTGGGTCTGAAATAAGCCAGACCAAAAAGTATTTCATGTTGCCTAAGCAATAACTACATGCTCAAGTTGATAAACCATTGGTGCCATGGTTGGTCCAAATCAATTTTGTCTTGGCTGTGAATTTGCTGAAGATGTTACTAAATACAGTGGGGGGCTCGGGAATCTATCGATTGCCACTTTGAGAAGAAAAGGGGGCAGATTCAGCTCTCAGAGACTCAATCCACACAGGTAACCACTGGTGTTTCATGGTGGCTATTGTGGAGTTCCTGCTAATTGAGAGAAAAAGAGATATGCCCCACTATTGCTGAAACATCAATTAAGGAAAAGAAACATCACACAAGGTGAAATTTCCAAAACTCAGTAAATTTGTGTTTCACTGCTAAAGACAAAGAAGAAAGAGATGCCATTGTATCCTGGGTCTAGAAATGGGTAGTTTTTGCTACCAAAGGAGGAGGAAGAAGCAGAAAAGCTCTGCCAGATCATCGGTGGAATGGGCCATCTAAAACAACAGACAAAGATATATCATTTGAGCCAAGAAATCATTAATTCGACCTTCTGATTTTGTTTTTACTTTTCAGCCACGCTGGTTTGGGCATTTGTAGCCATGACAAGGCTGGTGCTTGACTCTTACTCTTTTTTCTGCTAAGATGCTAGACAAGTTCATCTTTTGAAAATTAGAACAAGTGACTAAATACACAATGCTAAAAGCACTTATATTATTTCCATAAATTCCTCTGACAGCCATTTGAATGCAAATTGAGCAGAAAGAAATCCTGTTTAAATGAATTAACAAGGAAAGGCAGCAGGAGGATGTGGGGGGAGAAATGGGACTGAATACAGACAGAGTAGATACAACCTCTTAAAAATAGAGTTGGTTCGTATTCAGTATAATTGAAGAAGGCATTTTTAACACCATTAATTAGGGCCAGAGGCCTCTTCAGTTTGTTTATCCAGCTTGAGTGCACTGATACAGTCAAGATAGTGAAACATGCTTCATCTATTTCAATACGGCAAACCAGGGACTGCCTGTTACATGTTGGCTTTCTTTCCTTTTGTCTCTATGAACAAAAGAAACAGCAATCTCTTAATTGAAATTATACCAGTACAAAACTGAAATAATACAGCACAAAAATTGTGTCATATGTTTAATATCTGCAGCAAACATATCTCCGCTCAGTGAGGCTCTGTGATTGTGCTTGCTGCCCTGGTGTGTGCAGGCTGTAGAAGATAGATGACTGTTAGAAGATTTACAATAAAGCTACACTTAATCAGTCAACCAGTTTATTTTAGCTTGAAAACGATGAAGTAAAACAAAAGTTTATAAAACTTGAGAGTGTGGTAGATTATTTAGATTGGCTTTCTCTGAGAAAGGGATACACTGCTTAGTGCAAACTTTGCTTCCCAGTACTGTTCCTCTACATTGCTGTAGTGGAAATTGAGGCTACAGCACTGGTGCTAACTCCAGGGTCTGAAGATGAAGAGCAAGGGAGAAGGGTAAGGCAGAAATACCCTTCTCCCCATAAACCCACTACCAAAGTAACCAGAGGGAGCCTGAAATTTCACCTGGGTATTAGTCATCCCAAAGCATTGTATTGGAAAGGATTAGGACAGGGAAAATAAGATGGATGGAAATTAATCTTGTATGAAGTAGTATGGAGAAAACAACTCCAGAAGGAAACCAGAAAGAAACTAGGCATATAATCTTACCACATGTTCCTAAATCAAGCATGTGCTGCAATATATCTGTATGCAGTCCTTTCAGATCAGTAGGCAGATACAGACCTAATGAAAAACCAAGTATGGGTTGTAAGAAATGGCATTGGTGATTCACTGTGTGGTATTACAACTGCTCAATTGCCATTCAGCTCTGGTGAGTCAGGGATAACTATACAGATGGATATACCATGTTCAGAAGAGATATAAAATTATGGCAGATCTTATTTGCAAGTATATTTTCATTTAAAAATAAGTTACTTAATCTTAAATAACTTACTTTTTAAGAAAATTTTAATCTCTGTCACTATTTTTCCACTAAAACTGTAAATAAATTTAACATACTTCAAAATATTTGAAGCTGAAATAGCCACATGAACCCATTTGGTTTAAACAGAATCAGTTTGAGCTTTCAGAACCACAGTACACAGTTCCATAATTCAGCTGATATGCAAAAAAAAAAAAAAAAAAAGATATTATAGGCCCATCGGTCTTACTTCTGTCCCTGGGAAAGTTATGGAATGAATCCTCCAGGGGGCTATCACAAGTCAAATGAAGCACGTGTTTGGGAAAAGCCAGCATGGATTCACCAAGGGCAAATCGTGCTTGACAGACCTGATGGCCTTTTACAACAAAGTGACCAGCTGAGTTGATCTGGGGCGAGCAGTGCACATTGTCTACCTGGATTTCTCCAAGGCTTTCAGTACAGTTCCCCACAGCCTCCGCTTAAAGAAACTGATGCATTACAGTCTAGACAAATGATCTGTGCAGTGGGTGGGGAACTAGCTGACAGGTCGCACCCAGCAGGTCGTGGTAAATAGCTCCTTTTCAAACTGGCAACATGTCAAGTGGGTTCCCCCAGGGATCAATATTAGGCCCAATGCTGTTTAATATCTTTGTAAGTGATCTGGATGATGTGATCAAATGTACCCTGATGAAGTTTGCTGATGATACCAAACTGAGCGGGGAAGTGGACACTTCAGAAGGGAGAGCCACCCTGCAGGAAGACCTGGATAGGCTGGAAGAGTGGGCTAACAAGAACCTTATGAAGTTCAACATGGGCAAGTGTAAGGTCTTGCACCTGGGAAAACATAATCCAGGAGTGCAGCACAGGCTGGGATCTACCCGGCTGGGGAGCAGCTCTGTGGAAAGGGACCTGGGGGTCCTGGTGGACAACAAGATCCATATGAGTGAACAGTGTGCTACTGCAGCAAAAAAAAAGCCAGCAAGATGATGGGTTGCATCAAAAAGGCATCACCAGCAGAGATAAAGTCATTATCCCACTCTATTCAGTGCTTGTCAGGCCACACCTGGAATACTGCGTTCAGTTTTGGTCCCTCTATACAAAAAAGATGTGGACAGGCTGGAGAGGGTTGAGAGAAGGGCCACAAAGATGATCCAAGGACTGGGAAGCCTGACATATGAGGAAAGGCTGAGAGAACTGGGTTTGTTCAGCCTTGAGAAAAGAAGGCTTAGGGGAGACCTTATCACTATGTTCCAGTACTTAAAGGGAGGAGACCTTATCACTATGTTCCAGTACTTAAAGGGGGGAGACCTTATCACTATGTTCCAGTACTTAAAGGGTTGCTTCAAAGAAGATGAAGACTCCCTTTTTATAAGGAGTCACATGGAAAAGACAAGGAATAATGGGTACAAGTCACTCCCGGGGAGATTCTGATTCGACACAAGAGGAAAATTTTTCACAATGCAAACAATCAGCCACTGGAATAATCTCCCCAGGGAAGTGGTGGATTCCCCAACATTGGACACTTTTAAGATTCAGCTGGACAGGGTGCTGGGCCATCTTGTCTAGACTGTGCTTTTGCCAAGAAAGATTGGACCAGATGATCCTTGAGGTCCCTTCCAACCTGGTATGCTATGATTCCATGATTCTATGAAATCCGAATTTCTTATTGCCTGAAAATTAGAAACTAATTGATTTGAATTATAGTAAAGAAATGAATAATACATTTAAATAACAACATGAACTGTCCATAAATCTGAGATAGTTGGTAGTGTAATTTAATCCAATAGAGAGGGTTTGAAATATGTAATAGAACAGATTCTAAATTGTGAACAGATATGCTTTCTTTGTGGCTTACTGGGTTTCAGTTCACATTGTTCAAAAAATACATGTGAATGTTTAGCTGCAGCTGAAAGAAATGAACTACATCCAATAGATCCCTTCTTGTATAGAACACATCAAAAAGACAAAGCCAAAATCTATGAACTGCTTAGACAAAACACTCTTTAAAATTAGTCTTTCATGAAAGCCACCATTCAATCATCATCTTAATATGAGCCAAGATGTAAGCATACAATTCCTGTATCAGGTGAAATTACACTATTGTACACACATTGCCTCCATAAAAACCATAGTACTGCAATGCAAAACAGCTTTTATCTCAAAGGAGTCTCTGAAAAAACTAAAATCCAAGCCATGCTGGGACACCACCTTGTCTCCTCTGAAACAGAGAGTCACAACTGTTCGCAAGGTACATCAGGACTACATGCTAATTGTGATTAATGAAATCAAGCCCCTTGTTACCAGACAAATTTGGTTGGGTTACGAAAGTCAAAGTGCCTTGGGAAGCTTAACGTGAAAGGATTACAGCCTTGCTTTGCTGGTCTCATCTTTGGAAAGCCTTAGTTGCATAGGGAAAGCACTACAGTGAGTCTATGTTCAAACAGCAGCTTTGCTCCAGTGTCCAGATGATCTTCAGGTCAAAATCACTCTGCATTTGATCTCCCTTTCTGCAAAATGGAAGAAAAAAGTCCTCCCTTTTGTAGGGGATGTTGTGAGGCTTAATTCTGTGGGCTTTTAAAGCTATTTGGATAACAAAGGAGAAAGAGCCATAGGAGAATAACGATGATAAGTCAGGATGTTCCAACAACACCAAACTACGGCATTGATTAGATATTGATGTGAGGATGAGAAGTGATAGAAATAGATTAACCACCATTATATCAGACAAAACACGTTCCCTAGAGAGCTAACAGATAGTACTGCCCAGACAGACATTCAAGGGCGCTCCATAAAACCTAGATAAAAATGGGGAAATATTGACACAGTTTCATCTATTTTAACTGTTTTTCTGTCTGGATGGCAAGATAGTTTAGCTACAGGTCGTGTAGCAGTCAGCGTCTAAAAGCATGCATAATTCAAACTGTTACATACGCTTGTGTACATGTGATGATTACCTGAATGTCAGCAGCATGATGGGTTTCGGCTCCCATCAGATAGGCAATGGAGATTCTGTGGAAGACTCCAGACATAACTGGCAGCTTTGAAAGACAACATTACTTCCTTAATACTCCCAACACTAAGTTGTATGTCAAATTCTAAAACCTGCCCTTTTTCCCAGCAAGATTTCAATTGCTTGAAAGGGTGAGAGGGAATCTGAGATAAATAGCCAATTAAGAAAACATTTCCCAGAACGATTTTTAGACATTGTCTAGCAACAGTCTGATCAGAGCTACTGGCATTGTGCCATGTTGTTGAGGAGCTAAGCTGTGATGTTAGTCTTTGTGCTGAACTGTGCCACAGACATCACTTTCCGTTGAGAAGATGTCTGCAGCCACCCAGAGGTCACTGCTCAAGGTATTCCCAGGCCTCATAGCTACTAGGGCTGTACAACAAGGAGGCATGGTCCTTTGGATGATAGGGCCTTTTTAGGGTCTTGAAGATCAAGAAGTGAAGCAGGAATTTAATGACAGGTTACTGGGTTTCTATGGTTTTAGCTGAATAGGTAAGATGAGGATCAATGTTCTGAACTAGTCAAAGTTTCTGGGTAGGCACTAGACCTGCCTATCCAGAGACCTGCACAATGGCCTTGAGATATAAAAAAAAAAAGTAAACCTGCCTGCTCTGGGGAAAGGAGGCAAGCAGAGTGATCTGGCCAGCCAGAGAGAAGAAATTCACCTGTTCTACCTGAGTTCAAGTCCAAGCCCAGGATACCATGACCAAGGATCAGGGGGTTGTTTTGCAAATGCTGGAACAAGAAACTAATTCTCTGTGTCTGAAACACATTTGTTCTAAGTGAGGGAAGGTGATACCCGTCATCCTCTCTAGACAGTTTGTACAGATTTGCCAAGTTCACCCTGCACTCTGTCATTGCTGTGGAAGTGCTCCCTTGCTCCAAATGTTTCTGCTCTGTCTTTTCATCCATTGAAGACTTCGTCCACTGGAGACTCATTCCATGCTGTGTAAATGCTGCAGACATGAAGAGAATTCACAGATGGAGGGAAAAAGATATAATCCCAATGTTTTGTGAGACCATCAGCACCATGGTCCCCATAGCTCTGAAAAACAAGAGCTGTAAGTCCCTGTAACAGGGTTGATCAGCTGCTTTAGCATGAATGTGGGCCAGTTATGCCCTAATTTTGACACTGGGGATAACTGCAGCAGGACAAGGAATTTTACTGAGAATGAAATCCAGACCATGTGCTGTTTGGAAAGATGCATTAGAAAGGCAGATAGTGACGTGAGGATAGATGACAAAGTTTCAAAATAAAGTCAATTATAGGTAATTATATCTGACACTAAAGTGATTCTGGTAACAGAATCTCACATTTACATCCTCTGAAACACCGATGTAATATTTTTTATTGTTTTTCAACACAACATTTTCTCCGAGGGCCATTTTGAGCATGCACATCAATCTTCCCTACAGCACTCTTTAATCAAATTACTTTGGTAATATTTTGCTTTCTGAATTTCCTATACTTTTTAGTTCAAGAAACTGAATCTGCTAACTGTGGTGTTACTGTGGTGTTAAAGTAACCACAGAATACGGACATGTAGATCAGACACTGCTCAGCAAGAGCAAGCCATTTCCACAGATGAGGAAAAACCCCAGCAATTTTGAAGGAGAAATAAGTATTGTAACGTTTTATGTACTCCAGCTATAATGTCCCATAAATGATTAAATGAAAGAGCTATTTTATAAAATGCAAATAAAGAAGATTTTTTTCCTTTGTTCTGTAATGACAGATAGGGCTAAACTTCCCTCACAGCAAACTTTAAAATGGAGAAAAAATGATGGCATTTACCTTACCATATGGAGGCCTACATATCTCCGTACAGTGGTGGTATCCAACATGCTTATCTGCACTCCCACTTGACTCTACATCTGTCTAGCTACCCAGGAGAACAATGCATCTGGAAAGGTTGAATAGGCCAAGGGAGCTTATATGTATTTTGCAATGTTCTTGAGAAAACTTACTGGAGAGAGGTCAACATGTTTTTTTCTTGCATCTCTTCGCATTAAATAAAAACATATTGTATGTTATTTGAACATCCTGAGATCTGTTTTGTTCACTAGGAATGCAGAAACATATTTGAAAGTGTTTGCTTTTGAGAACCTTGTATGCAAGGGGAATGCTTGAAAGGGCGTAGTATGAGGTTTAGTACTGAGCAACAGATGTAGACGAAAAGAAAAAACAGGTTTCTGATGGAACAGATTACAGCAGAAAATGCTTTCTGAACAAGTTTGTACAGTTGCAATCCAAAAAATTAGCATCTTCACTATTTATGGGAGTGATGCGTGGTATCCTGTGACAGGACGCATGAGAATGGTTCAAAGCTACATGAGGGGAGGTTCAGACTGGATAATAGGAAACATTTTGTTATGAAGAGGGTAATCAAACACTCGGAACAGGTTTCCTAGAGATGTGGTCAATGCCCCACACCTGTCAGTTTTTAAGAGGCGTTTGGATAATGCCCTTAATAATATTCTTTAACTTTTGGTCAGCCCTGATGTGGTCAAGCAGTTGGACTGGATGGTCGTCGTAAGTTCCTTCCAACTGAACTATACTATTCTATTCTATCTATGAAAAAACCCTCATTAGGGCAAAATTAGCAATGAATACAGCAAGTAAAAATTTTTAAAATATTGATTTAAAAAAAGAGAGAAAAATATTTCTGTATTCTTTAAAGATCAAATACTATAAGGAAAAATATATTCACAAACATCACTGAATTTCAGAAGCCTGAGCTATTTTCTTTGTTGTTAGGTTACTAACCCATGGAGCGGTCAGAAGTAAAGGTTTGATTATTTGTTTTTAAAAGTCAGCAAAAAATATGACATTAGAGACATTTGATTACTTGCACTGTGACTAAGACCAGTTGGTGATGTCCTCCAAATCTTAATACCACTAGTTAATAACTGTGACAACTGAATGGATCTTTGTAAATCAATGAGTCCACAAGGATTTTTAGAGCAGGATGTTTTACCTGCCAAGTGGTTTCTCTTCATTGCCTGGAAGAGGAGAGTTAGCTTTCCTGCCTCATTATCCTTTCAATTGTTTTCTCAAATTTAAATAGCATGGTGCAAAAAGGGAAATTACTTCTTCTGCAGCTATGGAGGACGATACCCAAGTAAAAACCTGGTAATCCTTTATTTGAATGCCCAGACAGTAACTTCTGTATCATTGATTTAACTATGCAAATAAATGAATATTTCTGGATCAGTCTCGAACCACGACTGAAAGGCAGAACAGTTGTCATTGTTAAGCAGTAGATGACAACTACTGCAACAGACACGACTCTGGTAACTCATACTCTAACCAGTTACTCTTTTACAGTTGAAACAGGTCTGACATTGAAACACAGAGAACTCTTCAAAACAGTTAAGGAGATGATCTGACATTACCCGCATGTTCTAATTGAGGATGTCTGCTACACTTGTTACTGTTAAAGACTTTTTAAAAAGTAATGTGTATCTTCAAGCAGACAGGCTTGCCATTTTAATTTTAATGAACAATGCAACGTACCTTCATAGTTTTTGATATCTTAGAGTTGTATATGTTAAGTCAGGAAAGCAACTTGGTTCTCACCCTATAATATAGGTGAAAATGCTGACCCATGAAGTTACACCTCCTGAGAACATTCTTCCACTTACAAAAACAACTGCAAAACCATTTTTTTTTTTTCCTAAAAAAGAGAAACAGGCTGCTATTTTTTACACCTATAGGAATTCAAAGCATCTCATTTAGCATCAAATGACATTACTTTACATAAAGTATAACAGCATCCTTCCTTATTTAAACAGTGTGTTCCAGGGCTGTCAGTGAGGACAACCTAATGATCCAAAGGTTCATTTGCAAGTAATGTATTTTGCAGATACCCTATACCTAGCGATATCAGAAAATTAATTTACACATCAATTACTCACTACCACATTTGCTGGGCTGAAATTAGTCCAAACCTAACAAAGGAATCCATTCTCAACATTTAAACCAGATCATAAACTTTCCCAAATTTGATTGCTTGAAGTGGCAAAACTTCTAGTTTCCATATTACCCAGCAGTTTCTCTTTTAAAGAGGCAGCTGTGGAATACCCAAAGTACTTAGAAACTTCTCCCTACATCTCTGGGTGCAAGGTGGCTATCACAGAGGTTATAGGCTAAATCTTTACAAACCAGTAAAGGCATGAGCCCCATAGCCACCAGAAAATCCCACATTCTGGTGTACTTGAGCACTTCACAGAAGTTAATGCACCCTCAAAGCCCTGTATCTATGTTCAAAGCAGCAGCAAAAAAGTATCACATCCATGAAGAGGCTCAGAGAGTCATGGAAGCAAGGTCAGAGATAGGACTAAAACTTAAGAATTCATTGTTCTCGTCTGTGTTTCCCCCCTTTACCAATGCTCACTTTTAAAGTCAAAGGGCCATATTGCTTCAGGTGAGCAGGGACTTTCTGGCAAACGTAATGCTGTAGGTGACAATGTGCACGCTCTGAGCTCATCGAGTCCCTGGAGAGGGCCATGCGCTCATGTTTCCTTTACGTCACTGATCTTCATGGGGGCATGCTTTGTTTAGCAGTGAGTTGGGGCATAAAATGCAGTCACGGGGAAAAAATCAATATATTTTCTAAGTTTTCGATAGCATTTTTGTGAGCAAGAAACACCCTCCCCCTGTCCCTAGAAACACAAGGGGAACTTTGTGTAAAGAAACACAACCAGGGCGGGAAGCCTAGACATTGCAAATGGCTTCCCATGCCCAAAAGCCAACTCTGTTGCCACTTAAACCAGCTTTGAAACCTACTGTCCGCCTCGCCTTGCTCTTCTGAACTACAAACACCTGCATGGCGACCTGACGCCCCTCCTGGGACACGACACATGGCACAGCCCCACTATAGCCACCCGGAAGCCCAGCTCGCCGGCTCCAAGGTGACCACCGCCATGCTCCTGCTACCGAGGCAAGCTGATATGCCCAAAAGCACAGGGTGGGACAGTTGCCGTTACACAGGGGTGCTTCTCTGAGAGAAGCAGTAGGGAGGTCGGAGCGGCGCTGGGGGAAAGGCCTTGCTGGGGGAGGGGAAGCCTTCCACATGTCTCCTCCAGCCGACAGAGGAGTGGGCTTTGATCTGCCCGGGATGACAGCGCGCCAAACTGTCTCTCATTCAAATGAATCTGCCAGACAGTTGGGAGACATTCCTCAAAGGGTCACCACCAAAGGGCTGCAAAGGAGGGTGGCTCCAGCCCGTGATCCTTTGTAATGTCTCCTCACCACCTCATCTGTCTGCCGAGCAGACCTGCTGTGATTTCCCCCCACATCCAGGCTCAATTTGTATGCAAATCCTCCCTCATTTGTTCTTGCTCCCTTCAGAAAGGACAAATTTAGTATAATAACTCTAATTGCTTTAATAACATGAAAAAACTGACACCTTTATGGGACCAACAATCAAAGACTGAAACTGTAACACAGCATGACAGGTGTGGAGGCATGCCACCATTACCGATTTTCCCATTTCAGTGTTTCTTTCATTGTCTTGAAAAGTGCTTATCTCAGAAAGCCAGGCATGGCTGGCTTGTGGCTCTTGAACTCCATGCAGCTCATAACAACTTAGGCAGGGCTCCCGTGGCAGAGGCATGTTGCTGGTGAGCAGCGGGGTCTGCCTGGACAGCGGCCGCTGGGCATTTGATCCCTCCTCTGGAAGGAGATGTAGGTCTGCATGACCTGGCAAGGTAGAGCCACTACCAGTATCTCCTCAAACTGGTGTCTCCCCTCAGCTCTGTGGTGGACGTATTAAATATCTTATGGTCTACAGGTCACAGGTTCAGGCAAATGGCTGTCCCTGCTTCCCAGCAAAGAGACAGAGGTCTCAGTGTCATTCGCAATGGTGGCCCATATCTCCAATTACACTGGGCTAACCTTCTGCACCCCTCTTGCTGAACTGGACAATGTCTATTCTTGGCAACTTTTCCTGCTTTAATTCCAAGATTAGCAAATGAGAATCCATTTTCAGCATCAGTCAGCTGGACCAGGTCATGCTTGATCTTGGCTTTTAGTCATACTCAAACCCATTGACTAACAGTTACATTTTCTAGTTACTATTTGCATTGTAACCTGTAATTTTAATCATAAAACAGAACCTCAGAGCTAGTCCTCCTGTAATAGCCCCTGCTTTACTAAAAGATAAACCCATCATGAAAGATCAGTTATTGCATGAACCAGACTTTCCATCCAAAATATGCAAAGATGGAAATGCAAAAGGTGGTGAGAAATGGGTCTTCATGCACACTCTCATGAAGAGAGTCCACAATACTGTGTCTCAACTGGAGACAACTGAGAATGAACTGATCCTTTTGAGGGCAAGGGGAACTCCAGACCTGCCTCAGCAACCACTCTGAGGGCACACTTCCACGATGCAGGAGAGAGATGTGTGAACATGTGTGAACACCGAGGGTTTTTTTAAACTTTACATGCAGGCAGGAATTAAAAGGATCAAATCAGTGACTCGAAACATTGATTAGTAGTGACCACCTCCTGCAGACCCTAATCACGTTAGACATGAAGTGGTTCTCACAGATGAAGTGCTTGAGAACATGCTAATCACCAGTATCCACGTAGTATAAAATGCCAAACTTAAAAGCAGGCACAGTTTCTCCTCCATTTGATTTTGCCCAAACCTAAAGGCAAAACTGCCTGCTGAATCTCTCACAAGCAACCAGAACAAGATCCACCATCCCAAAGCATTTTTATGGGAGATTTCTCCTCAGCATTAAGAATGAAAAAAACAAGAGATTTCTTCCCTACAAACACTGTATGCATTTTCTTTAATGTCTAGGTCACCAATACATCTACATATGAAACCACCGGACCTTGATAGTAAAATTCTTCAGAGATCAAAAGCAAGTGCTAAAAATAGGCAAGATATTTATATAGCCCATAATACCAGACTCCTATATTACTGGCACCTCTCAGTAGAGACAGGCCTGAACCGAAACCTCAGGTCTGCACATCATACCAAGAAAAGAAAACAAATAAACAAAAAGCTAAAGTTCTATCTCAGATCTCAGAGAGTTACCAGGAATGTTCCTGGTTCTGCTAAAGACTTTGGTGCTTGAGTGTTTGGTACTCTTCATGCTACAGAAAAAAAAAAGAAAAAAAGCTCTCTTTAGTCTGAAAGTGAGCACTAAAGTTAGCTTGCCATGTGAATGAAATGAGAGAGTCCCGAGGAACGAACTCTCAGCAACATACTGCTATCTTCGGGTAAACATTTGTTTGCAATATCTTTTTAAAATAATACTGTCAACTTCAGTGATTGACGATTTCACCCCATTTATCACTGACAACTAGAATTATTTTTTCAGCTGTGGATCATGTTAATTGTGGAAGCTAATAGGGAGGAATGTGAGGTAAATGGTCTCAATACCTTTAGTATATGTGATGACTTTACCAGACTTGCAGTACTGTATTTACTGTAACCAAAAGGTCATGCTCTATATTTTAAAGGTAAACAGTGAACTTTTCTGCATCAGTCACACTCCTGCAAATCATGTACATAAGTATTTTTAGAAAAGGCAATTAGCATTTTTTTTTTTTTAAATTAACCTTAGTTTCAGATACTTGAAGGAAGGCTTTCAACTTTAACTGACGCACATGTGTAAACTAGAGAGGATTAAAACTACCTCATTGGCAAACAAAGCAATTTAGTAAAGATGGACTAAGGCCGTTATAATTTACATTACTGACAATGAGTGCTCATTTCTTCTCTATAGCAAGGTAAATATTGAGGCAATGATGAGATTGCATTGTTCATTCTACTGTTAAATAAAAAAAGCAATTTCCCCGATATTGTAGTTTAATCGGTGTTAATTTTAAATGGTACAATCCCATTCACATCTTGAATCTCTAGGTCTTACAAAAACACCATACATGGGAACACTATAATAAAAGAATTCTGATGTAGTTTTGCAAATAGACATTTGGTGTTATGAGCATTAAAAATACACACATTTAGTATGCTGCAATAGGGTCTCTGAAAGGTATACAGTAATTCTGTAATTTGGGTGTACAAGCTTCTCTGAGGATATGCTATTCAATACAGTAGCACAAAAAGCCTGCTATGAGATGTACACGAAGCTTTTGTTTCAAGAAATAGCAAGATGTGTATTAGGGGAAAACGGGTATGTGCTTTCAAGTAAAGGAGATAAGGGGACACAGGACAGAAAATTCTATTTCAGCATGTGCTAACAGAATGCGGAATGGATTAATTTCTATAGAAGACATTTTTAGAGTGTCAGCCTTAACACACAGCAGGAATTGTTGCTTGTTGCTTTAAAGGGACTGTGTCAAAGTTGACAGGCCCAAAATGTAACCAACCATAAAATTAAACTTTTTACAAAATGCCCTTTTGATCCTGAAAAATCTATCAACCTTCCAAATCCAAGACTGCCACATTGTTAAAATACCAAATACTTTGCTGTGTGATTGGCCACTAAACTTGGTTTGGTTTTGCAGCATGTATATGCAAGTCATGATTTTGCTCTCTCCTCCACACTCTTTGGGACTATGCATTTAAACAGTACCAGATCTTTTGTTTGGGATTTCCATGATTTATTACAAAGCTATAATATGAGGCTTCTGTACTCCAACCGTAAATGTCTTCTTAGAAGGAGGGCAGTTCTACATACATGGAATTTGCCAAACCACAAACGGATTTATTTTTGTCTTGTTTTACTTAATACATGCAAATACTTTCCAGTGCACACTGAAATGCAATAAATTATAGTTACATGGCATAGTAATAAAAATGAACAACAGCATTTCACTATTTCAAGGTGACAGGTAGAGAAGAAACGTAGTGATTGCTGGCTTTATTTTTTGTCAGTTTTAGCTCACAATCTAATAGTGAGAATTGAGAAAATTAATTGTGAATGGCTTTCCTGATATTGCACACAAGCATAATAGGTACAATTCATATCTCTTATTTATTAGCATGTGGGCAGATTCTTAAAAACATGTATAGAATTTTCATGTGTGAGGAAATGTTTCTGTGCTTAGAAATCAACTATACAACAGCTTTTCATTACAAATACGGCCTTTACCAAAACCAGGCTATTTTCAGGCAATGAGTCCCTCTGTTCCCATAATAGTAATTTGGCTGGGCATGGATTATGTCATTCCTCCTCTTCACACCCTCAACTCTTAATTTTCCATAATCATCCCAAACTAGCACAGGACCTTTTGCTAAACACTTTGCTGGGTTTACTGTAAACCTGACAACCAGATGATCAAAATATCTCTCTTCTGTTCTCCCCACCTTACTGCCACAGATAACTGGAGCTGCACAGACTAGTGTTAGCACCAATATTCACATTTGAATATCTGCCTTTTCTAGACAGTTTCAGTGATTAAAAAATTAAGGCATATTTAAGACATCATAAATGGAAGTGCTTAACATGCTTGATGCACAAACATACATGTCCTGAATATATTCCATCAAAACCCACCAGAATACCACATATTACATTTTCCTATGAAATCTAGTGAATGAACAAGAAATATATACAGCATACTTTGGCTTCTCTAAATATAGCTGTGATAAAAGCTAAAATACATTATAAGCAGCTAGCATTAAGCATAAATGTCTCAGAACTAGTTAAATTAGACCTGATCTTCAGTCCAGCCCACACAATGAAGTTAGTTCACTCATGACGGCTGAGGATTGAGAAGGGTAATGATCTTTTTCAGTCTCTTCATCTAACAGAATTCAGCAGCCCTCCTTGATTTCAGGGGTCCCTTTCAACTGCAGATACTGAAAAAGATACTGTTTTCACGTAGGATATGGGACTCTCTCATCCTGGTGTTAACCTAGGCCCTACAGCTCACACAAACAGATGTTTTTATTTGTTTGAACTATTAGGTCAAAGGGCTAATGAGCTAATGAAAATTCTTTCAAGAGCTATCAAATTAGGCATGATTAGCAGATTTTCAGTTCCTATATATATGAAACAAAAGAATTTAAAAAATATTCCAAGTTTACAAATCTTTCATTTACATCCTCGTCTTGGTAAAAGGCAGATTTAAAAATAATAAAATGAAAAAACATACCTCAGTAGCTGAATCAGCAACTCCAGTCTGGCTCAGCAGAGCTGTACTTCCATCAGCTGTTGCAACTTGCATTGTGAGAGTCTCTTCTACTCAAACAGTGCTTGATAGGATAACATTCAGTTGTCTCAGCACGCCTTTATTTTTCCCACAGTATTTTCCTTTGCTCAACTTCTGTAGCTTTTTTTTTTGGTATAGGTACTTTGCCATGTCACTATTTAAAAATATTTTCTAGCCATATAAACTTGTCCCTCAGTTTAACATTATGGAATAATTGTAAAAAGATCATTCCAATCTCTGTTGCACCAACAAAACTGCAGTATCTTTCAGATATATTTCCAGAGTAACAGCATCTTGCCGTGGAAATAAATCAGCCAATTTCTGGAAGTTTCTGTTTTATACATGTATGTGTGTAAATGTGTAACTATGTATAATTTAGCAATGACTACACAGTAATACTTGTTTTCATCTAGGAGTAAATAATTTATCTTGAAGAGTCCGAATCAAGGTGATGTGCCATACTCCCGAACTGGCTACTACTCAAGAAATCCAAACTTAGCAACTCAACTCTACACAGTGTTTATTTTCTTTTTTTTTTCTTTTTTTTTGGATAGTGGAAATCAAGTATAAATCACAAACAGTACAAGTTCCTCACGTCAGCAGTTGTCCACTTGAATGGGTCAACTTCTGTTTATAGACACTGTACTTTTAGTATAAAGTCAAGATAATATGGCAGTTAACTAATACTTTTGACTACAGTAAAGATACAAATTTTTGTAATATAAATTAATTGCCATTACAAAAAGGCAACTGTATTAACTAATACGGTACAAAAATCTGCAAGTTCTATAAATATAATGAAATGCAAGAAGTTAAATGAAATAATACATCACAGATTTTTGTATAGCGCATTTGAAGAGGCAAGCTAAGATACACATGGAGCATTATACAGCAAGGAAGAATGTCAAAACCCACTAAGATTTAACTTTTTTTTCCATACAAATGCTAGAAGTACAAGTACAGGACACAACATGGAAGCAGTAAGATTAACCAGCTTAGAGCCGGTAGACAAAGAGGTCTTACTGACAAGTTGTAAAGCATCAGGCAGCAGACAGAAGCTTGTCAAAACCAGCTGTTGTAGGATACTGATTGATAATGTTTTCATTCTGACAGCTGAGACACTGCAGACAGCCACAGGTCTGAGAAGAAGCCCAATGTGGGCACATACACATACACACACATACACACACAAAGTAATTTAACAGATGGCTAAAGAACATTAAAGCACAATATCTTTTTTAAAAAGACAATGTTCACTCCTTAATGAACTTGCATGGAAAGTAGAGCCTAGTGCCCAGGTTTATTTCACCTAAATGATGAACACATGTGAAAAGATTTAAAAAAAAAAAAAAAAGAAACAATTAAGATTGGTCATCTGTGTAAAAATTGCATGGTGCTTACATATTCTACCATATCCAGAGCATTCAACAACACTTTAGGAAGCGTGATGTGAGCTGCTACGAACACTTTTAATTCCCCATAAAAAGGTGAAGGTGTTTATAGACATAAAAAGATACACATCCATTAAGTTCATCCACAACACAAAACCACAGAAGAACTACATTCAAAGCAAAGTTAAGTGTTGGTCTTAGCCTTAAGCAGTTATGAGGTATTGTTTGAGCCTGTGGTGAGGAATGATCACTGTACTAGTAAGAAAAGCATATTCAAAATCATTCTGAAAAAAAAATCACTGGTCCTGTCCAGTTGCCATTTTTGTAAAGAAAAAGCATTAAGCATCAAAAGGTCCTAGTCTAGGTGGCCACTGGCATATGCCAAAGCCATATTCTCATCAACTGCTTGGGTCTTTCACATGTTAGTCATGTAGCACCTTCCAACAGTGCATAGTTGGGAAATCATGACCCAAATGTAACTCGGAAACTAAAGTTTTTGGACCAGACTTACTGGTCTTAAAACCATAAGTATGGTTTTAAGAATGTAATACAGTTGGGCATATTTTCATTTGCTGTACCTTTTGATCCATAACTTTTCTATGGGAAAGAATGAGAAAAACAGTAAAAAAATTTTATCTCTCATCTTCTAACTAATGCTCAGTGAAAAACCAGTAAAAGCTCTGAATCCCTCCTTTTGCCTTCCCAAACTGCCTGCCTTCTCTGGGAAATAATTCTCTCACTCCTCCCCACCACTTCTTATTTGTCATTGTCCCTAAGCAGGACAGAAATATGGGGACCTTGTGGAAATCTGGGGACTCTGCAGTCCCTAAGATCACATCAGCTAAGAGGGAGTTTGGAACTGTAAATTAGACCCAGTTCCTCTTTAAATCCAAGGAAAGAAGCCTCCTTAACCCACACAAGAGAAACTGATGGGCAGCTGGGTCCTATCTAAACTGTGCATAGAGAACCGAACCAACACAGGGCTCCTCTCTGTTTTCTAAAATGTACAATTCCAGTTCTTGGGTATTTCCAAGAGTATCAGGAGTGAGGCGATTGACCTGGCAGGAAAGAGAAGAAAAACAAAGCAAGAGATGCCCTTCAGGCTTTCTGCCTATTCTATCACAAAATTAAACAAGGAGCTTACCAGTTTTCCCAGCTTCTCTCTAATAACAGGAAGCAAGTTAAAACAGTGATCATCAGGCCATGCATTTGGTCAGAAATAATTCTGAGGGAGCAATGCAAGAAATCCGTCGAAATTTAAAAGTAAACAAAAAACCTATTAAAAACATTTTTTTTAAACAAAGAGTATAACTGCAAGTAATAGAGAACTGGCTTTTATAAGCCTTTAAAAGCTGATCCTTGCTATTTTCTTATCCCCATATAAACTAGTGCGAAACTACAATAAACTTCAAACTTAAAAAATAAATGCTCAGAGTGGAAAGATATATTGCTCAAAGCCCTGAAAAAAGGAGTTACGAGTTTCAAAACACAAGCAGAATCGATGAGGAACCACTGACACATCACTAGAGTTTCTGTTTGCAGACACTCATGCACAAGGGTAGCTGAATCCACAAGGCACAACACTCAAGGTGTGCACCAGTCCAGTGACTGATCTGCACATACCCTGTTGTGACTGACTTAATGGTGAATCAGTGACCTGGCATGTTTCTTTAATGGACAAAATAGGCTTATAAGGTTTTAGAAAATCAACAGAAGGCAGCCAAAAACTGCAAACCTACAATGGGGAAAACTTGGAAAGAGGAAATATGCACTGTGTTACTGGAACCAAATGGGATTTTTCCAAATGTATTACAAATGTTGTTTCCATTGAATACTTTTTTGTCTTCTAAGTAACATTTTAGCCCAGAAGAAGTTTGAAAGAACAAGTTATAATCCCTTGAAAAGAGAAGCTTATAGTACAAACACTGGAAGGCCCTTAGTTATGGTATAGATGCCTTGGCAATGTTACAATAACAGTAGTACTCTATGAGTGAGTGATAAAGGAAGCAATCCTTATTTAAAATCAGTCACACTTCTAACTAGTAATAAAACCTCCACAGCTGAATTAACAGACATTTGTTTTGCTTCTCTTATCGAAAACTACCTTCAATGAAAATTATTAATTTATCCAACTTCTGTATATTTTCTAAAAATATTGTTACTTAGACCACCTGTTTATGTCACCTATTTTTCCCCAATACTGTTACCTGCACACATCTGTTTGATAATTTACCTTTCAGGAAACTTCCAGCAAAATAATGGTTCTACCTTTGACAATGTTATGCTGTGATTTAGAAGAGGAATCAACTAACTAACTTGTCAACTGTGTTTTCACTTAGTAAAACTTCAGGACTAACCTTTGCATTAACACAAAACTGCTTGCCTTTAAGGTATCCTATTAAGGTTCTCAGTGGCTGTGCTTTCCATACTGAAGGGTCAGTAAACAAGCTAATACAAATTAGTCTCCCAAATCCTTAAGACATTAGTTATTTTTTAAAAAACAAGGTAGCAGGTAGAATTCCTCCTTAACAGACTATGTTATTTTTGTGCGTGTAAAATTTCCTATCAAGGATGATCGCAATGCAAGAAAGCAACATACAGTGTGCAGAAATAGTGGTAAACAAAGAGGAACTCCCTATTTCAGTAGTGTAGACAACTTTACTGGAAATAGTAGTGTACCTGATTCACAGAATATTTATTTTAACAAAAGGACATTCTGCACTAACTGTGTATGAACAACATATTACAGCACAGTCTTGATACCATGCCATAATTAAGCTGTTAGCAGAATGGGCAGGTACAGTGATGTCTGGAGAACCACTCTTCTCTCTTGCGTTTCACATTCTCGCAGGTTCGAAGTCTCTCTCTTCTAACAAGTTTATTAGAAGGGAGAAGCTGTCTTTTACTGCCTGCGTATCATCCAAGGAGCAGGGTTTAAGAATCCAGCGCTTTCCACGTGCAAGTGGCTCAAGTTCAAAATATTTTTTTATCTAGTAAGAAAAAAAAAGAAGAGACAAATATATTAATATTATAATGACAACTCTCTTGTCTCTCATCTAAAAAACCAAACAAAACCAAAACATCGAAAAACCCCATGTAAAAAGATCAGGATACTCATTTTTAGAATCTTACCCACAGCTGTTCTTATAATACAGGTTATACGATGTGACCTGAAAGTGTTTTCGTTAGGGGTGAGTGACCTGCTTGGAAGCTACCATTCTACCCATACATTTAACAGCATGGGAGGTCTGGGGAAGAACTATATGGACTTAAGACAAAGAGTAAAGCACACGAAACAAGTGTTCAAAACCAGCAAAACCAGCAAAAGTAACTAAGAAATCTTAGGTTATGTTTGTATTTTAATGTTAAAGCTGTATGTTTCATAATACTCTTCTTGGTAAACACTTAAGATGCAGAATTTGTCACCAGACTATACACAAATGAACTGTCAAAAATGTACAAATCCTGAACATTCCAGTCAAAGGTGAGGTATAGCAGCTGCTTACTAACAATACCTAATAATGTCTATAAAGAAGGAAACCTTTTAATTAAACTAATTCCATTTTTACTTCTGCAGCAACCATGCAGCAAGGAGGCATAGGAATATGACGGCATGTAGAATTGCAAGTTTTAAGGTGTTTATAAGCCTTGACAAAATAACTGTGGAAGATGCAGCTTCTTGGAAAGACCAATCATCATTGATGCTAATTACACCAGCTGTCAAGGCAGAAACACAGACCCACAGAAGACTGAGAAAGAAAAGATTTTCATTTAGTAGTATACTCCAATCACTTTTCAAAATAGCAAGTACAATATCAAAACATATGTTTCATGTCTCTTAGCAGAAGACAGCAGCCTGCAGGTTATTTTGGTCTACAGATTACTGTTTTCATCAAAATTTTAGTCTTTGATAGTATTTGATCCAATACTATTTGATCCAAAAGTCCACTCATGTTTGACTTGTCAAAATAGACATTTAGTTTTTATATCCAAAATTATACCCATCAATACTTGCTATTGTCAACATACCAACAGAAGTATTTAGTCCTGACTTAGTACATTCTTGTTCCTTGTAATTATTGCCAAATATTATTAATTTTCTTTTATCACAGACTGCGCCACAAATATGCCTAACAGGAACAGTTACTCGTGCTGTGGTAGGCAGTAGAGGACCTAGACAGGCAACTGCAGCCACACTGTGTAAGGCTCCATGTGCAGGGGGAATAAAGAAAGGAAGAAAAAAAAAAAGGCTTCCAAAGCCCAAACAAGCTGCAACATCTCTATGCAGTACTTATAGTGTCTATACAACAGTTTTGGTAATGTATTCTAATAGAAGAAACCAACTGTAGCTGTATCAACTCACACAAATCAGAATTCAACCGTGACAATGTGTCAGGAAGGGTTCCTTATTCTTTAGAAGGGAATTTCGAGCAGAGTGTTTAGTAATAAATGTCAGGGAAAAAAAGGGTGGTTTTGAGATGGGAACTTCTGCTTCCCCAGCTAAGATACAGGTGAAGCCTTTTAAAATCTATTTCCAACAAAGCAGAATTATATCAATAACAACCTGCAAACATGTGAAAATGAAGCGCAGTACTTGACATTCACCTCCCCCCAAACAAACTTCAGAAAACATACGAGTTGAAATAAACGGGACTTCAACAAGCAGTATTTTAATATCTGCATACCTACATTTTAGCATTGCTATCTCAGTGCCGTATCTGATATGTTAGCACAGTTATATGTGATCAGAACCTAAATACTAACCTCTATAAGGGATACATTGCAATGTCTCCAGCAGCCAAAGTGACAACAAATTGAATTTACCACCATTAATACATTGAATTAATGGCATCTATCATAGCACTGGAGAAGCAGGGTACGAAAGCTCTCTTGCCTGTATCAGCAACAGCCTCCTTGATTGCTAAATAAGGGGAGGAAGTAAAAGCTGCACAAAAGCATAACAAAGAAAGGTGTCAGTGCAGCTAGCTGACAGAGCAGCCTGCTGGTGTTAAGCTGACAACATGGCTGAGTAATTTGAGATGTTTCAAACTCACAACCCAGAGGATGTCCACCACACCCCCTCTACTGGAAGACTATTGCCATCAGCCCCTTGAGCTCACTGAAGTCTGTCCGCAATCTTATTTACATAGCCTCTGGAATCAAGGCTATACCGTATGAAGAAATTATGAGGAAAAGGCCACTACATTGTAAGGAGAGTGCTTGTGTTTAAAAGCATTAAATATCTAGAAACACATACATATGGAAATGATGACAGTAAGCAGAATAGCACTGAGTCTTGTGCGTTTGTGGGCAAATACAACGTTTCTCACCAAGATAGCCTCTAGCCAAGAAAAACACAATGACTTTAAGCTATATTTCAGTGACTGCAGATGCCAGGATAGAATTTCTGTTTCAGCAGTAAGAACAGCATCAATTGATTTAGTGAAATAAATTTTGCAGATAAATTATTTATTTGGATGCCCAATGTTGATTAAAGTTTATTTTTTTCTATTTCTAGGTGTGTAATCAAAATGTAACAAGATCAGCAATGTGCTGTCATCATTTTCCACACCTAAGAAACAGTTCAGAATATCTGCATTAATAGGCCCTAGATGAATGCTGAAATTAAAGTGATCGTTAAGCAGTGGCTTTTGAAATGGGAAGTTTTGATAATGGCATGAAAGCACAGCTGCTTATATTCACGTAACTAATAGCTATTTTGTTCATACCTACAGAGAAAAAAAGATTTGCTAGATGGCTTGTCTCTAATCCAAATATAGAAAACTAACACTAATTGGCTTACAAATAATAAATAACTAAACCAGAAGTAGCACAGAAGTGATTTTCCACAACTCAAGGGACACTCTGTTGTATGTTACTACATTTCCTCATTTAAACTGCACACCACAATGGAGTTTGCTAAAGCCCAGAGCTTTGCAAGTGGGCTCCATGACTTTGAAACTTCCAGAAAGACCTTTGCAGACACAAATATTTTCCAATTTACTATAACTTCTCCCCCCTTTAACTCAGAAGATGTCACTCAGTTCTAAAAACAAGTAAGCTTTTTTAGACTTAAAAAGGAACCCTTTTTTACATGCAAGAGACGAAACAACTACACAAAACCAGACCAACACAATCAGATGCCCAACACTGTTTATACAGTTGAGTTTTCCACTGGAATGCTCTCAGCTCTCCATGCGCTTTAGTTTCTCTAGTTGCTTTCTGCCCTGATGACCATCATTCACACTCATTCCCTACCAGATTACCTAGGAGGATACACACTCATCACTGAAATATCCAAAGGAAGCTGAAATTCTCTGAATACTCACTCACCTAGGTAGTTCTTGCATAATCAGATAATCAGCAGTAACCATTTTACAGCTCCCTTCAATCGCACTAGCACAAAAGGAGTGAGTTCCTAAGAGAAGCTCTTTTGTCTTCCCCTCTTGCATAAATGGTGAAAAGCTTTCTGCGTGTTCATGGATGCCAAAGCAAAATATAAAGACTCAAACATGATTCAGATGTCTGACTCATTAGACGTGCATTTACACACCGACTTTGCATTTTTAAGTGTTTACTTTAGGATTGCTAAATTTTTAAGATACAACCTTAGAAGAAAATACAAGCAACTAAATCCACATAATTTTAAGACTTTACTATTTTACACGATCTCACTGTATGTCTTGACTCCACATGGGGGCCTTGTTTTATAGAGAAGCTGACATTGTATTTATGCCACATTCTGAAGTCAATAAAATCTAACAATACACGTTTGCAATTATTCCCACTCTTCCCACACACCACCTTCTAAGTCCTATTCTATTGGCACAATACACTAAGCATATGGTTATCAAATGTTGCTTAACCTACGTGCTAGAAAAGTCAAGACACAATATAAGGATTGGTGCCCAGAATCTCAGCTGGCGTAAATTAGCATAGCAGTGTGGAACCGATGTTACTAAATTGATATACATAAGCTGAGTAACCAGGCCCTGCTGAAAGCTTTTTTATGTTCTATTACTGAACCTCATCTAGCCAGTTCACAACGCACATGAACATAAGACGTATAGGAAAACTTAGATACTGTAATATACGAATACAGTAATTTCTATCTATTACTCAACATGAAAAAAGCTGACTGAAAGTATTAATTTTCATTCGAATACAAAATTTTAATACCAAATTTCACCAACACAAAAAGGCTTCCAACCCACTCTGATTAATCTGTTGTAAATAAATACAAAATTCAGGTAGTCACTTATATTGCCAGGCTGTATTTGGAGAATTAATGGATAAAATATTTTTTCATCCATTGCTGTTTTACTAAACAATTTTACTGGGGAAAGAAATTGTAACAACATATGTGTATTATATCTAATCAAAGGCTGCACAGTCACGTCAGTGTCCCCACTAGCCTAAATTTTTCAAAGACTTTTTTAGGATCAAGCAAGTACTACTGCAAGAGGGTGACTGGTGGAGGTATGAATTAAACTAAAATTACCTAATTTGCTGAATCTGTGTATTAACCACAATAAATGGTTCATTTATCTATCCCAGATCTGCATGGACAAGAAATGCAGTAATAATGGGAGACTGGGGTTCCCCATATTCACATTGTGAAAGTTTCATTGAGCTGTGATGCTGAGTTTACTTTTTCAGACATCATAAAAATCTGCCTTTTGGAGCAACTGTTTAGCAGATGCAGGAGAGAGAGGCAATTTTGATTGTCGAGTCCATGAACAACAGGCAAGATGCCTGTAACAGTGACCAAAGCGTGCACAAACTCAGTATCTTTGGAGAAGAGAAAAAGCCAAAAGTCCATCACATAGCATTAAGTTTTAAAAAGGGAAATGACATAAAATGAGTAACTTAAAGAAAATTAACTGCAGCTAAAAAGGTAAAATGCTTGCAGGTGGCATAGAAAAAAAACACCATAATTAGAGGCTCAGAGTATATTTATACTGCTACAGAAGACTTTAAAAGAAACAAAAAAAGCTTTCAACAGTTGCAGTAAGGAAAAGGATGGTATTAGAGGTAAAAGAAGTTGAGTCTAAAAAAGGAAAACAGAAAGCAAAAGAAAGGAAATTCTGGCAAATAAATAGAAACCACAAATGTTGACCTACTAACCATAGAGTGGAACCCATTGCTTAAATCACCACTGATGCTAAAAAGTAAACTGAAATTCACTCTAGTTTATGTTAGTGTGCTGGACTGCAAACTGCACAGCCTCTTGAGCTGCTACACGTCCTTTTCTGCTAGTCCTGTTCTGAGTATAGTGATTTACAAGAGTGGATGGAATGGATCGGTAGCCACTTCATCTTAAATCAGCTCGCTCAATCCACTGTTGTACAGGAGTTAACACTTTCATGCTTTTCCCTAAAAATCTGCTAGGAATCTCTTTATCTGACACCCCACTTGGCTAAAAAGGACCTTTTGTCTGACCAGAACAGCTGCTCTAACGTGCAAAACTGTCAGCAGAAGTTTCATAACATTTATTCTTCCTACAGAGACACTTCATATCCTCCTGAAAAGATACTTCATGTGTGCCTGCTCGTACGCTTCTTCATAACAGTGATCTCATCCATGTCTAGAGGGATCCTTGTAATGCACCTATGTCTCATAAGCACTCCTCCTAAAACACCTAAACTTCATATTTATTGACTCCATATGGGATACCTCTTACGCAACAGGGAGGGGAATGAAAGTACCTCAGCTGATGGGAAACAACAGTGATATGTGGTCTGGCGCAACTTATGCACAGGGCTATTCCCAGGAATGCCAGTTGAGGTTAAACAACACTATGAGCCATAGAAACGCTCTTAAATTCTAATTCTTTGAAGCTAAATATTTCACTGCCAGCTGACTTTTATGTGCCACTGAATACAAAGTCTGTATGTGCAATGTTAAAAACTTGCAATGAAGTAATGAAGCACATATTATGATAATCAGAATTATGGAACTGAGCTGCTTTTTTTTTTTGTTTTTAAAATATGACCTGCTGAAGTAAAAACAAAGAAAACCCAACACTGTTGTCTTCAGCATTTCTGTGTGATGGCACAGTAAGCAATTTCGCTAGATAAGATTTCAAAACCATCTGAAGCCTTTTGGTACAACTCCCATAGGTAGTGGTGAATACTTCACAAATTAGCATTTCTAGTTTGTACAGCTTTCCAATCTTTTTTTTTTTTTTAATTTTGCTTTTCACAAAAGATTACTTGAAACACTTCCAACTGAGCTTTGTACTTAGCTTAGTAACAGACCTGGCTGATATTTTTGGCTAAGTCTTTACAAAGAGGAATAGAGTCACTTATACACATACTCCACAAAATAATTTACACAGTGCTTTGTGGAACAGATGCACTTTTCCATCCTTGTTATCTCCAGTGGCCACAAGACACTACACTTTTCAGATTGCAAGTGACTGGTGAAAAAAATGTATTTTAAAGAAGATACCTAACTGTTCTGAATGAAGAAATAGGATGCCTGGCAAATCAGCATAGACATGCTATTCCAAACAGAGAGCACACAGTACTGGCAAACGCAAGTATGAGACAAGAAAAAGGGGAGTGAGCTAGAGAGCTGGAAGATGAATACAGAAGGGTGCTTACTGTAAAATATAAAATATTGCATCATCTATCAGGATGGAGGGAGTGGAAGATTTTTTAAATGGATAAGTATTTTTTATATAGATACATATGGTCATATTACAATGGGACTGGGACAAATAAGAGAGATGAGAGTGAGGACAGAAAACTGCTGAGGGTGCAAAAGTACTACTGAGATTTGCATGTACATGGATGGAAGCAAAGAAGAAGCAAAGACCTACTAGCACCTATCAGCTCTTTTCATGCAAGTCTTTACCACACAACAATGTACTACAGCATATTAGATTTCTTTGTTTACAATCTGTTAATTTGTTCAAAAGAAACAGTAAGAATCAGGTAGCTGCCAAAATACATACACCTATACTTTGCCTTCCATGGCTCATTCACCCAATATATTCTCTATATAAGCGTGTGCTTTTCCTACAACTGGAAGACATAGAGATAACATGAGAACAGCAGCAGTGTATCTGTATAGAGAAAACCAGTCTTCCAGATGAAGATTCATACAACCAGTGCTGCGCTGGAAAAACAATACAAGGGCTCACAATACCCAACCCCTGAGTGAGCAAAACAGCATCCCTCCTTGAGTGACAAGTGAAACAACGAGAACAGAGAAGGAGGCATCATAAAAAAATGCATGCAATGAAAGCACAGTAAAATATTCTCCTCTAATATCTACAGCTTTAATTCTTTAACTTATTCCAAAGAATTAATTAGAAATGGAAATCAGACATCATATTTAATACAACAAGACTACAACTAACCCTTTAAGTTACTGCTCCTATTGCATCCTCTCTTATCCACTGTGTTTTCTGAAGTACTTTGGGTTGCAACAGACACTGTCTGGCAGCTACATACTTACAGTTAAAGTGTTAGAATATAAAATCCTAGAAAGTAATGCTGAAAATTAGCCTTAGTTAAAGTCAGCTATTTGGAGGACATCTAAAAATCACATTTTCCCTCCCACACACTACACAGACACAAAAATGCCAATTTACTGCATATAAAGACAATTTTCTATATAACTGTATTCTTAGCATATCCAAATATATTCTTAAGATACACCAAAAATAACTGATTGAATTTAAGATCAATTTAAACTTAGGATAATTTGTTTAAATTACTATCATTGCCCTAATCTGTTAAAAAAAAAATGGAGCATATCCAAAGATAATTTTACAAGAAATCTATTAAAAGCTTTTACTATACCACCACTCATCTCCTCCCTACCTTCTCACACTAAGGTTTGTTTTTTTGTTACATCTTCAGTTAAATAACTTAAGGAATACAAATAACTAGTAGAAACTCAACACTCAAGACCTTTAAGCAGATATCTTTCAGACCCTTGTGGAGTTTTCATAGCATTTTTTTTTAAATAGACTGCAGATATTCATGGTTTACTTCAGAATATAATACTAAGAACAGACCACGCTGATTTCAGCAGCAAAATATGGTAGCTTTAACTACAGATTGTGGTTTCAACTATAACAAAACCTGAGACACAGGTACACAAGTGCTGACTTTCTACCCCCCCAAAAAAAAGTTTACCTGTGATGTTGAATGTCAAAATAACCTTTAGAATGATGAGAAGTCCAAAGATCAATCCTTATTATGACATCCCTTCTGCAAATGCCATGTTTTCTGTTCAGATAACAGTTAAACAGTATTTTCTGGAGAGGTGCATATGTGATGATTCATCTGCATTTGCCTGAACATGTATATAAATCTGGCACTTGAATAAATAACATCTGTATACCGTGCCCACGTCTGCAAAGCACCAAAACACTGTATGGACATGTATTCTTGTATCAACAGCAAAGAACAGGATTTCTAAGGGCTTTGTGGTTTGTTCCCCACATTTACTCTGCTGAAACCATTCCAAGCCAACAGCCTGTATGAACACAAACGAAAAGCCATTTATTCAGCAGTAGCTGTGGTTCTACGAGATGTGTGCTCTCATGCACAGAAGATCAGACAGCGGTCGTACCTATTTCACTTGTTCCATACCAGGTACAGAGCAGAGTTTATAAATGCAGAATGGTTTCAACCTCCCCTCAGGTCCTTTGCTGGTGGGAGTATTATTAGTTATGCGAAGTCCACACAGAGGCAATGGAAGCCCAGAACTAACTGCAATTAACCATTTCTGTTTCGAAAGCAGAAACTGTGAAATAAATCCGTTTTAGAAGAAGTTAACATACCATATTTCTGAAGCAAAAAGTGGTCGCAGAGACCCTGCCACCACCTGCTTCAGTTCCTGGCTGCCAGAACGCCATGGGCTCTGCGACCCTCCAGTTCCTCCAGTGCCAGGGACTTCTGCAGAAGCTGTTTCTGAGGATTTCCTCCTCGCCTTGCGGTGAGAGGAGGCAAATCTGTGCTTTGGGTTTTCTAGGTCCAGGCCTCTGGAAGCACCAATGCTTCCAAACTCACAGAAAGCCACCGCTTTAAACTAGTATTCCAGGCAGCTCCGGACTAATCTCCATTTCTTGATATTTAATAATTCTTCATCTAGAAATATGGCAGAACCCCTTCATTCCCTGTGACTAGGACCTTGCTGGAGTAAGGCCCTTCAGAGCTTCCAGATTCCTTCATAAAGCACAAGGATACCAAGAGGAAAATTACACAGCTCTCAAATCAGACACAGTCCTGTACACAGGGGTATACAGAACACGCATGTGCCAAACCAATTTGCCATTACCTCTAAAATGATAGGAAATGTATGAACAATCACAGATACGGAAAAAAGGGAGCACTTTACACTGAAAGAGGATGTTTTAAGCCAGGTAACTGAACTATTTCCAGTACTGTGAACCAATATTAGTGAACTAATGAAGAGATTTGCAGCAATGATGCTGGAAACGCCAGGGATGACCACAAGGATTTTGAGAAGATGAGTGAATACAACGAGATGCTGAAGAAGCATATGGTTCTTTTGACTCTTGAACTTAAAGGTAATAGGCTAGAATCTCTCTTTTTCCAAGCTCCAGTGTTATTCCTTCCATCACTGCAGGTTGCAGCAGGGAGACCTGTTTGAGAAGTCTATTAGTAAAAAGGTCCCATGCGAAGGGACAAGCAAAAGGGTAATGAATATTCTTCACTTATGCATCAAGATACCTTACATTATACTTGCCTTACATTATGCTGACCCACAATTCCAGGAAAAAGATGAAATAATAGGCAGTAGATCAAGAGTTGCGTATACATAAAAGAAGAAAGATCCACTGATATCTCAGGCAGGATATCAACCTTTACACAAAAAAACCCCCATACCCAAAGAAACCATTCTCCTCTCCAAAGAATGCCCAAACTCTAGGGCAGACAGGCACCATCTATAAAATTTACGGCCTCCTTAAAGGAGGGCTACTGATAATAATATTGAAGATGCTTAAAACAGGATCTGTAATAAAGTTATTGTTACTTGGATTAAGTGAATTAAGGCTTGCCCTCGTACACCTAGGACTATGGAGTGCCTTTACAGTGTCATTGAAAAGCCAGATTATTTCTGAAGAAGCACCTGAAGGCATGAAGATTATGTCCTGGTGATGTCTCAATTCTCGTGATCGTATCAATGAAAAACAAAAGCAGGTATTTGTCAAGTAATTACAGCAGAAAGGGAAACCCGACTTCTGTAAGCTGACAGGCAGCTCCTTCCCTCTTTCTCTGAATTTGACTCGCAGTCTTACCAACAAGTCCTAGCGTTACACCTGGGGTAAGCTTCTCACTGGAAATGAAATCGTATATAGCAAATATATAGCTGACATTAATTTTTTAAGAGGATGAGAAGATTAACATCAGTTGACTAAAATATCTTAATGCAACAGATTTTTCTAAGCACTTTCCACTCACCTTACAGCGTAACCTACTTATTCAGAATTGTGATCTAATGAAGGTATAATCACCTCTTAAAATTTTGGGGTTCTGGTGCTCAAGATAAGTCTTAATTCTGCACATCTGCAATTACTAATTGAGTTTACTTTACATTAGAAATCACCATATGGTAAGTTTGCTGACCACTAGTGACAAGCTAAAAGGTTATAGTGTATATCACTAGCTTTTTGAGAACATACTTGGAATTTGTACCATTTTACCACTTCTTGGTAATGAACTATTAAATATGACTACAGCTAAAAAGACCTTAACTAAGTACTTCATGCCAGGCCAGGAAAGGTTCTGTATATTGAAGTTAACGAGTTTAAGTCCCAAACTCACATATAAGAAACAACCAATTATCCTGTCTGAAACACAGGCTTGTAAAACTCTCAGTTTCTTGTAAAACGGTCTGCTACACACGAGTAAGATGTTCTTTAAATGGCTTGTTTGACTAGATGCATTCACCATGAAATTGATTCTTTTAAAGCATTATTTTTAAACTTGATACAAGTTAACTGCGTAAACCGAAAATGGGAAAAAAATCTGGCTTATAAAGCGTAGGTTTCAGTATCAGTTTAGTATTTTATGAGGTCGAGGGTTACTTGAATGAGAAACTCATCAAGAACAAATAGTCATTTGTAGGGCAGTAATTGAAAGGTTTAATACGACTAAACTATTTTGCCATTTCTATGCCAAGATGTATTGCATAGGATCTAGTGTTATTCCACCACAGCCGGTGCAGCTCCAAAGTAGTACAAAGACAATAAAACAACAAATAGAACATCTTTCAGCCACAGGCATCAAAAATAAATCTGAGTTGCTATTTTTCTGTAGTCTGAAAGTAGCACTATATTGTTGTTTTACACCTGACACTTCCAGTTAGATTCACTATTATTATTTTATTATGCCTTTTAGGCAGTGAGTAGCATGAGAAGGTGATAACGAGCAACAAGCTACTGAATATTCCTCTATCTCCAGCTCAGGGACTCAGTTTTCAACTTTACAGTGCTTCAGATTTCAAAGAAAAAGAAGAAATCATTGCAAGGAGATCATGGAGTTGAATATATTAAAAAAAGAAAAGCGAAAAAAACGTTTGTCGATAACATTTTAAATTTGAATGTTTAGCATGGTCCTAAAAATATGGACAGATAGACCATGCTAGGGTTGCTGAACAGACTAAAATTTGCAAAGTAATATTTTATAGAATCATAGAATCATTTAGGTTGGAAAAGACCTTTAAGATCATCAAGTCCAACTGTAAACCTAACACTGTATGTTTGCTTGCATAACTGGAAAATGGTTCTGTTGGTTTATATGAATCAGTGTACTAACAGTAATATTTTAATGCTAATAATTTACAGATGCTTTAGTTTAGACTTAAACCAGAAAAAGTCTACTTGGTAACAGCTAAAATTTGAAGTCTTACTAATGGAACATTTCCAATTGTCCTCTCAAAAAAGAAAAGACCTCATTACAAGATGAAGCACTAATAATAGTCTTTTTTAAAAATCAATACAACAAATAAAGTGTTTCATACATTGCTCCAGAAAAGCTGGAAAAGGTACTATGTGGCATACTGCAAAACTGTTTTGGAGAAGAATCAAATTCTCAGACTTCGAATGAAGACATATTTGCACATTATACAGCAGTTTACTCAACATCCAGTGAAGAGTGCCACTAGCCATGCTGTTTTATAAGCCCAGCTGTAGACAGATTAATAGAAAGGACAGTGTCATCATCATGTCAGTCAGACCACAGGCAGTGCAGCAGGAATTGGAGAGGGCAAACAGAGAAAGGTGTGAAGAAATCAACCACATATAATGGCTTTAGATGACTTACAAGCAATAAAATGTCCTGCTTCTAAAGATGTCTAATCCATCGCAGCAGAAATTACATCATACTAAAAGAAAAAAATTCCAGCTCAGCTGGTAGTCACAAATCTGCAAATGGACTTGACAGCACTTGAAGCAGAATATACTGAAAAGTGGACAATGCTCAGAAAAATCAAGGTGAAACAGTGACACTTGTCTCACGAAACAAAAAAATGGATCATTTGTTCCCTTGCTAAGAGTTAAAATGTATTAACAGGATCTATCAGCAAAAATAAGGTACAAATGCAATCAAATGGGTTTAGATTAAAGACAAATGCAGGACAAACAAGTACAACTGGATCCTATAAAAAATCCACTGGATGGTGGTCCGATTGGATCTTCAGCTATTCTTGGGGGAGGGAAGAGAACAGTTCTGCTTCTTTTATACAAAACACGTACAACACCATAACGCTTCTAGTAGGATTTGTACATTCTATTTTTTATTAAAGGTTAACATATGTGAATTTTGTGAATTTTATTGTAAGTGTTAGTTAAAACACTAAGTTCCTTCCCTTTTAGCCTTGTCTGTATTTATGGATATAGTATATAAAGATAAAAAGTCAATGAAACTATATTTGAAGTTATATTGCTCTAGTAATACAGCCTGTGTAAGTCATATATAAACAAATCCTTATTTCTGCGAACACACTCAGGCATTTAATTTGCACAATGAATTTTCTAACCTAAAGGGTAAACATGAACAGTTCAATTATTTGCTTTTCATTATCCACAGTATATGATTGATCAGCTAAATCGTTTGGTTTTCGTTCTTCACTGGGCGACATTTCAAAGCACGGCAGTCACAAACAGATAACCCAATAAACAACATCACTTGTGTTTGTGCAGAAACACCCTGGATGACATGCAGCTTCTCATTCTTTATCTTTCTTTCACTACTAACATTCAGAGATGACAGTAAGTTTATTATCAGTTATGTAATCTACTCACGCTTGATACAACAGTGTAAGAAAGACACAGGATTGCACTTTAGCTATCAGCTACACATTAGTCTACACGCAAGAAGAACATCTCAGTTTGTATCATATAAAAAGGTAAAGTGACATTATCATTAAAACGGCTGCACAAAAATGCCCAGCTGAAGGAAGAGGAGAAATACAACGTCTTGTCAATGTCATATCCAATACTGTTTTGCCTCATTAAGCACACCCAACATCTTGATGGGCTATAAAGAAGTAAAAACACTTGGTCAAGTAATTTTTTTTCACAAACAGTTCATCTACCTATTACAAGTCCCAGTCTGTGGAGATAAGTACACATCCAGTGCAACAGAAAACCATTTAACAGGAAGAAAAAAACATCTATGGTCTTATACTTTGATATGGGCACATACTTGTGCATAGTACATTTTTACCACTGCAAGTTAGACCCAAGTTCATTTGTAATCACACACCTGTGCAAACAACAATATATACAAGTGAACAATTGACTGGATGGAAAAATGAGGAGAAGGGAAAGAGAGTAAAACAGGAGTTGTATGTTGGCTATAACTACATAACAGACCCAATTCAAAAAGCTTTTAGATTCCTTCTTATAAGTATTCTTTGTGAGGGAACAGTGCTATTTTATTTAATTACTCATTGCCCATTCAAACATATTTTAAAGCTATTTCTTTATACTGGTAGAAACACCTACTGTTCAGACCTCTTCATAGTGCATTGGGCTTCGCTACATGCTACTCACCTGACCTCAAAATTAGAGGGGAGAATAGAGGGCAACACCACCTCTCCCAGCTAACAGTGGTTTGTGGAATTTTGTACTTTTTTAAAAAAACACTACAGATTGCAAGATACTGTGATATCACCGTGATACAGACCATGCCTCTACCTGATAGAGATAAGTCTGGAACATTTTGATCCTAGTTTGTACTTAAAGCTGAGGATATTCAGAAGCGGAAAACTGAGAGGAGAAAAATTAGTAGAGGGACATCAAACAGAAGAAAAAAATTCCCTTTCCATACAATTTTTAGCATTAATATATTTTAGGACCATGACTTAAGCCACCTTCCTGCAGAAGGAAGTTTGTGCAAAGAAGTGGAGGTCAAGCCTAGAGTGACACAGTTCACTGAATGACCAAATAGAGGTTTACATATTTCCTTTATGGCTGCTGGCACTGGTTTTGGCCTAGAAGCCTCTAATGAACAAAGAGAGCTCTGATCCCTTCTGGAGCCATTCATATGTGATTAAGATCCAACAATACAGCGCTTTGATCCACTGAGCTACAGAAGGATTGCATGTTTCCTGAAGGAGTCATTTCAGGTGAAAGGGGAGGAGAAGAAAAGAAGAAGGGAATTTTCCCGATCAGGTCAATCTTACTGAGACAGCACTCTTCTCACATCTGACATGCATTGTACTCTCTTGAGAGTTTTGAAGCTTTGGAAAAATGACAGATGACTGAGGTATGGAAAAGAGGAGTGAACTGTGGTATCAGTGTCTCAAGTACAAAGAATAAATTTATATTTTCAAAGATGGAATAAGATTCATTTTCAAGATAAGGAAATTGAATTAGGTGTTACAAGCCATATTGCAACAAAGAAGGACACACAAATGGACAATCGTTACAGAAAATTGGATAGCATCCTTCACATATACGTTTGAAAAGCTTGCAGTACCATAGTCAAAAATACATGCTTCCTCACTGTGATGTAGCTGAAAACAGCAGGAGATCTATGGGTAGGTCTACAAAAAAAAAATCTCAAAGAATGAACACCTGGTTCCTTGAAAGTAATCTTTCTATCTTGACACCAATATATTTCACATAACCCAAGAGAATTAAAGGCCTGTTTGAAGTTAGAAGAGCATGTACATGACACACCATTTGGAGGAGTATTTACTTTTTTCAACAGACATAAGTATTAAGCACAGGTGATGGATTCAGATCCGCAGGAATGAACGGAGGCTGGAATGTCTAGACGACCAGGAAAGCATAACACAGGTGTGACAATTCTGCTCGACTATCACATTCCAACATTTTCATTATAAACTAAGTAACTTCCATCATCTGTTGATATAAAAGCAGAAGAGGGAAAACATATTTGGCTTTGTCTACTACAAATGTCTACTCTTAATAATTTATTTTGGAAGCTCACTCTCCTTTTTATATTTGGGTTGGATGCTTCCAAGTCCACCTGGGGATGGTTCAGCTCTCTGACTATCCAGTACAACAGTTTTCAGTTCAGAAAACACTTTAAATTCTCTGTCACTGGTTTAGCCGGATTGCTCATACTTTAATGCTTTTTATGTAGCTGTCCTACTGGACAGCAGGTGAGTTTTTGCTCAAGAGAAAACCTTCATATTTGACATTTACACTCCAACTTTTTGAATCCCTTGCCAATATATGTGTACTTTGACTCCTCATGTGCAAATCAAGCAAAACACACTATCTTTCATCAAATGTTTTTTGAAAACCAACAACAATGTAGAGCTGCACTGACAGCCAACTACCAACAGCAGGAAAGTCGAGGTGAAAGCAAAGGGAATCAACAAGGCAGTAACCCCAAAACTAAAATCTATTGTCAGTATTTGCAATAAAAGGGGGTTTGCCAGCAATCTTGTACCATAAAAGACTACCACCCTCTATAAACTAATCAAATTTATAGAGCTGTAATGTCAGACGTATATTAGATAAATCTTGAACTACCGTGTTTCTGTACACACAAGTAAGGCAATTAAAAGGTGTCTACTCCTTAAAGCGGTACCATAGAAAAAAATATATGGAACAAGCATTTTGCATATCTGCGTTAATTCAATGTCAATAAGAAGGTTTCCTCCAATACTAAAAAACATAGTTCATAGGCAAAAGATGAGATGTGCTTTGGAAAGCTCACCTGCAGCTTACACTTGAGGACTATATGGCAAGGGATTTAGGTACAGTTACCTGTTTCGGAGTTGAAGTTATAGAAAGGGAAGTTTTATTTTCCCTAACACACATCTGCAGTATAACATGTTCATCAGACAGCTTATCAGTAAAATGTTCTTCAATAACTAATGTTTGATTATTCCTGTTCTAATTTCATCTGCTTTGCAAAAGATAATCTCAAATTAATCATTTAATTTCAACAACTAATTAAAAATGTATTAGAGCACATTTGCTATTACAAACCCATGAAATGGAGACAATTTAACAAATCCACTAGATTAGTACAAATACAATTTTTGAAACTATAGAACTGTAGACAAGAAATTGGTCCCTTCAGAAAACTAACAGTGCGTCGTTCCCTAGGACAGACCTGCGAGTTAGAAGAGGGACAGGAGTCTGGACAGCAGCACTCTCCCACGACATTTACAAAGCTGCAGTTCATTAATATTACTATTAGGAGCAGAACTTGGTCTGACAGACCAAAACAACTTATTGACCCTATTCAAAATAAATGACAAAGGCATACATTTTAATGGCAAGTAAGCAGTTAGGCCAGCTGCTAATTACAGCTAACCCGCAACTGGATGTAGTGACACCTGTACTTTTGAAACTCGCCCTACAGCCATACACAGCTGAGATGTTTGACAGCACTAGTGTGACTGCTCTTCTTCACCTTTAGGAGTGCTCCACTTCTCAGAGTTGTCTGTACTGCAAAAGTACCCCACATGTAATTCTGTGACAATTAATTTTCAATAATTTCATTATATTCTGGGTTTTGGAAAGTCTGTTTTTCTGTTCCGGTGACCAAGAAACTGATTTTTTGACATTAACTTTCAAACAAAAAAATGCACTATCTTAAAGGTTGTTGCTACAGATGATGATAATTAAATCATATGCAGAGCACTGGCATATTGCAGCTGTATGCTTATGCCCAGCTTCTTGATCAGGTGTTCCCAGAAAGCCCTGTCATTTCCTTCCTGATTTAAGTTCAAAGTCATAGCTAACTTTTGACTGAACTTGTCTAAAACACATGTGCAGGGCACAGTTTTCACTTGGGTAGCTGGCAGCCCACCTTTGGCTCCCAGTGACAACTGAATATTCAGCTGCAGCTAGGATGAAGGATGAGAATTTGGCATATCTGCAGCAGTCAAACAGGAAGAAGTTTACTCCAGACTGCAGGGGTAAAGGATCACCTTCTTTGCTTTGACTGGCCAGATGGAACAAGGGGGAGGGAAATTTTCTTTGTGTTCACTGGCCATGAGCTCAGTCTGCTTCATTTGTTATTCAAACTTCACTGTAGCAGTAGAATTGCCCATGTGGCTCAGGGAAAAAGGTGAACGCTGCAGGACTGAAGCCCTCCACAAATACGTGGTGACTGGAGCTCCAGTTGGTGGGCGTACGTCAAAATTAAGTCAAATTTGGCCATCAGAAATGGAAGTAAAAAGAGCTAAGGGGTTATACAGTTGGGTTATTTTTAACGTTTTCTCTCTTCCCTAATTCAGCCCAAAAGAGAGCCCAGGAAGGTAGGAACAGGTGAAGAAATGGTGGAGGACAGAGGCAACAGGCAGCAAAAGAAAGACATGCTCCATTAGGAACACATCAAGGCAAAGGGAATGATGTAGAACTCAAAGCGGAGAGTTCAGATCATGATTAATTTCAGATTAGTTTTGTTTATTGGAAGTTGCAAGAGGATGATATGAGGCATTATTTTATGAGAACTTCACCTTCCATTACAGCTACTTGTTTATCTCCAGTGTTTCCCATTCATTTCAGAAGTCAGCTGAAAGCTCTCATTCCATAAAGTCCATATTTTGGGATACAATCCAGAGGTTAAAAAAAATTGTATTTTTCAAATGGTACTGAGGTGTTAAAAGAAGACCACACTACTCCCTGCCTTTCAGACCCACCTTAATCTGCAAAAGCTTCAATGTAAGCAGAATTTTTATGATTCTTGCTCATTCAAGAATGCCACGACCAACTGCAAATCACTCTATTGTTCATGCTAGTTCAACAATACCACTACCAATTGCAAATCATCATTATGACATTCCCTGAAAGCACGGCTAATAAAACAATATGGAAACATTTACCATCCTCATACCCAGTTACAGGATCTACTATTCAACTAACAGAATATCTACAATCATATACCATAATTAGAGAGAAGGTAAAACATTCAAAGCATGTCTTCAATAAAATTAAAATTCAAATCTTGGAATTTTTTTCTTTTTTGTAAACGCATAACCCATGAGCATTATGAGTTCAGCAAATTTGGTTTATTTACTGCTATATTGCTTTCTTTCATTTTAAGGGCACATCTACTTTAGGCATTACTTATGCAGGCATAAATAAGCTCTAGATTGATACATATTACAACAGGGACACCAGATCTCTTTCTCAAAAATAATTGTTGGATTCTAGAAGGCTTTTGTGCAAGAATACCATCTGACATTAGAGATAATTAATGAAGGAAATGTCATATATCCCTGTGAGCTCAATTATTATTTTCCCAGTTTTACAGATGGAAAGCTGAAAGTACAGATTAAAATCCTCAAACTGGCAAGTTATTTCATCAAGTGCTTGGTTACCAGTTGTGAGCAGTCCCACTCAGGTGAGTAAATACTTCACTCTCACCTGTAAGCAATTTTTTCCAATTCTTCCCACCCACCCCCATCCCAAGTATGCTGGAATAAGCTCAGCTAGGTAATGGTTAGCCAGAAGAAAAACAACACTTTTTAGGAACTGACACCACCTCAGACTTGCTCTTTTCTGAGTCTGCGCCTTGGAGAAGTTCAGGAAACTTGTCATTTCTACACAGAAACTGTCTCCTAAAATAGATTCAGTTACAAATGGGCTCTGGTAGCACCTGGAACTAGCAAATCTTGTGACCCCAGAAAGGCAATGAGACAGGTGAGGTGGTGAGGAGCTGTGACATGTTTCTGGGTTTTCATTAGGTCCTTGTCTTTTTGGAAAACACAGGGAATAATTAGTGCTTATCAACGACCTATTCAGTAAATTCCTTATAAATGAGTGAATACATCCAGGCTCTCAGTCAGTTAACTAGACAAAAGTTAGGCTGCCAGGCAGGTAACAGAAAAAAAGGTGTAGAGGGCTGCTTTGCTCTGAAGATGAAGATAACCTGTCTCTCTTTAGATCAAATACTGGGAAGTAGTAAATTACAATAATTTGGAATAATGAAAAATTTAGAATTTTTGACTAATTCTTTCCCAGTATCTATCAGTGTAATTAATTACACGTTGTAAATACAGTAATCTTTCTTATCCTCATCTTTCAACTTTTTCACATCACTGTGATTTGACCATATAAAGTGCTAATTTTCTTTTCCCTTCCAGGTAAGTTTGAATACACAAATTCAAGGGTTTTAAAATAGAGCAGGACCAAGTTTATACAAATTATGTTTTGTTGGCAAATATATCTCTTATTCTTATGGGTATATTTACGTATAAAGAACTGCAATATGTCGAATAATTTTTGTCCCATTTCCCCACATTTACAGCTCTATTAGGAGTCCCAGTGCTATGTATTTGCCACACGTATAGCAGGTCAAAAGATAGCTGAGACTTCTGCTTGGCATGAAGCCAAGACAAGATACTAAAGCCTATTAACAGTGCATCATGACTGTGAATTAAAGCATCCTGTGGAACCATAAACTGTCTAGAAAGAAAATGAGAAAAATAATAAAATTTGATCAGAGGGTTAATATATTTTTATTAGTGCCTGGCAGCAGACTAGTAATAGACCATTTAAGCGTGTACAGCAATATAACTGACTTGTGTCAGATGCATAGTGGTGAAAAAGTATGCAGACAGTACAGTATTTATAGCTAATTAAAAAAAAAAAAAAAGAACCTGACTAGACTTAGCATAGATTTTGTCTGTATTTCTCAAGCTGATATTCTCTGGAACGTGGAGATTCTCTAAAGGAATTAAAACATTACTGAATGCTTCCAAGCTATCAATGACAGTAATTACATAGCAAGTACTGCTGGGAAACTAGAATTCCCACTTTAAAATCCTAAACTATCTAAAAAGCTCAAAACACGCCCCCCACCCGCCAAACTCTGTCTAAACAAGGTAAAAATAGCTGTTCCACGCACAGAAAATTTGCCCAGTCCAGAAGATGAATGCTGCAAGCTAGAGCTATATCTCTGTCAGTGGCTACAAAAAGTAATATTTTGAAGTATGTCTGGCCATTAGTCAAGAATTTTATATAGCAAGTCTCAGAAATAAAATTACTATTTTTTTCATAATAGATTATAAAATGAGTATAAAGTATTTTGTAAGTTAGATCTTATATTTCCTCAAACACTTAAGTCCTGAGAAGCCAGATTTTATGGTTGTAGAAAGTCTTGTATTTAAATACCGAAAAGACTATATTTATAAAAACAAGGATGTTTAAGAAGTTCCAGGCTCTTTTTTTGGCTTTCTCATTTGTTTTCTGTGTCACTACAAAGCTAATATTAATTCATTTTAGCCACTAAGGCATTTGAGAAGTTTGTGGACAAAGAGTTTACGAACACAACTGAAGATTCTCCAAGTAAATACAAACAGAAAGTCAGAAGATTAGTTGAGTATGGAAACATTAACGGTAGTTTTTTGTTGTCCTCCTCCCCCGCCAAAATGGTCTTACTGTTTACTTGTTAAGATATTTATATATATTTATACAGAATTTAAAGATAGAAAGGAAAAACATCAAAGAAAAAGGAGAAAATAAACATGGCCTGTTTATCCCTCTTCATTCCTTCCCCTCTTCGCCTCAATCAAGTGCCTTTCCTGTGCTTACCTTGCTCTGATCTTTCAAATCCACCCAACTGGACAAGAACCATCTGCTGCAGCACCACAGCCCACAAGGCCAGGAACAGCATGGAGAACCATTGCATCACTTAGCCCACAGGCTGTTTTCTCACGACTGCAGAAAACGTGTCCAAGAGCCAGGTCATACTGCCTTCCATCTCCCACAGAACAGATTGTGGTGACTCAGGATCCTTCTGGGTCAGAAGAAGTCTGCTGGGCCAACCTGCCGCTGCTGTACACAGAACTAATTCACCCCTCTTACGGCCACTCACCAAGCCTATTATCAAATAATTCAAATGTGTTCTAGCAGACAGCTATGACAAATAAGTGCCTTTTAGAAGCAGACTGAAGTGAAACTTTGCGACATTGAACGAGAACAGATGTGCAATTCAGTTTAACACTGGACAACTTGGGTTTGTTGATGTGTTTTTTTTAAACGATGCTTCATCAAACTACGTCAAACACTATAGTAGTATCACATAAATACATTTTCTTTGCATTTCTTGAGGACCTCTTAGAACAAAACCTGGAGTCCTAACACCTTGCTGTGCTAAAGCAATGGTTATTTTAGTGATTTGATTAATCCATCAGTCAGTAAAGCATGCACAGATTCATGTGAGTCGACTTCACAAATAGATTTTTATGATACAGAGAAGGGGAGAGGTTATTGCCAGAGAGAGAACATCTTTAAATAATAAAAATTAATAAACGCCACAGCAGAAGAACTCAGATGGAATTATAACACATGCTTCCTTATTCCTTCCTGCCTACTATGTAGTAGAACTTATTTTGGTAATTAAATCATAGTAAGAAAGATGTTTATATACTGAGCTTCCCTTATGTTCTCCTCATCCTCTCCCTAAACGCACAAAGAAGACACAAAAATCAACTAAACTGCAAAAATGCCCAAACAACTCCTCAAATATTTTCAGAACCATTTTCTTGAAAAAGATCCAGGTATCACCTGAAGTCAATAGAAGGACTTTCCTATTGGTACTTTATATGGAAACAACGGAGAGATGAAATCTTCATACAGAAAGACAGCTATAATAAGCAAGTTAAATAGCATTGCCTTTCTTTGGTGTTATTCTTCATGTTCTTTACGTAAGAGGTTCACCACAGTCTCCCTCTGATATTCTAATGATGGCAGTATCATAACTGCATTGAGAGCACCTGATACAAAGCAATACCATGACTACCTAATTAGTATCATAAACATTGCCTATTTTTCCAATTAAAAATATGACCAGTAGTTCCATTAAAACTTTTGTATTATACTAAGTGGTGGGTGTCGGTCTCTTCTCCCAGGTAACACGCGATAGCACAAGAGGAAACAGCCTCAAGTTGCTCCAGGGGAGGTTTAGATTGGATATCAGGAAAAATGTCTTCACTGAAAGGTTTATCAAACACTGGAACAGGCTGCCCAGGGAAGTGGTGGAGTCTTCATCCCTGGAGGGGATTTAAAAGATGAGTAGATGTGGTGCTGAGGGACACGATTTAGTGGTGGACTTGGCAGTGATAGGTTAACGGTTGGACTCCATGATCTTAAAGGTCTTTTCCAACCAAAATGATTCTATGATTCTATAAAACAAGTTGGAGATACATGAACTGAAGTACAGGAACAGCAAAATGCCTTGTTTCACTAATTTAAAAAATATTTCAAAAGCCAGTATAAAATTCTGGAACATGACAGCAAGGCAGCACAACCAAGCGTATTTCAATAAAATATCACCATTAATGATAGTTCAAGAACCAGAAAAAGGAGGCAAGGAAAAAAACAAGGAAGCAATTTCCTCAAGCATTTCTGATGTCTGCTAGAAGACAGAAGGAAGGTGACTGGTAGCATCAAGACAGGCAATAAATAAGAGTCTGCAAAGTCATCGTGCTCTGTTCACTTTCATTGCAAATTGCAAATTTCTTTCCATGGTGCTTTTTCACTCTTGAAAAGGGTTCCAGCAGTACCAAACACAGAGGTACTTATAAAAACCACTCACAACTTTGCTGGCTGCTAGGCAGAGTCTTTTGCTGTTGACAGGTGTTTTCTTAATAGCTATAAGCAATTCAGCAACATTGGTTTGTAGACTAAAAAAAAGAAGAAGTCTTGAAGCATTGCTAGCTGACCTGAACACAAATGTCAGGAAATATGGCAAAAGCTCTTCACCTGGGACAAGTGAGGAGAAAAGCACAGTGGAGGTCATACCTCGGACAACAATGTTCTTGTTCCAACCCAGAGATCTGTGGTGCTTTAACACTACAAGGTACCTGGCTCTTTAATGAGAACAGCCTTCTCCCTTCTAAGGTAAAAATAATTTGGTGCTAATGACAACAGAAGTTTAATGTCTGTGCTTACAAACCAACCAAATACCATGGGTCACAAAATAAGAAACTCTTCGGCAACAGGCTTCAAGCCAGAAGGAAGCACCTCTGATCTGTTTGCTGCAGCTGGTGGCTCTTCCAGCTTCCCCCACTGGAGAATCAGGATGAGACCTTGTCTCCCCCAGGACTACTGAGGGATGCAGAAAGAAAGAGGCAACACAGCCATCAGACCGAAAGCAGACAGCTAATGTGCTACTCAAGCAATTATTCCTGCGTATTGGCTTTCTGTATCTATAGGCAGGTATCTCAAGCTCAGAGGAGCTTATTTTCTGTTTTGAAGGCCCTGATGCTCCAAAGCAAATGACTGTGAAGTTTCAGTAACTACCATAAATGCTGTGACAATGGAGGAATGGAGGTTCACAGAGACCATGTCCTTCCCTGCTCCCTTTGAGGGCAACTACAAGTTCAACTGCAACCATTCACATGGGAAGCTCTGCCAGGTTATGCTTGCTTACAAACTGCTCATGCAACAGCAATACGACTGAGTGCAAAAGCCCCAAACTGAGAATAAAGAGCCCTTAGATGAAAAGAGGGAAATGTCAACCTGAAGAGACTGGGCTTTTTCTGATGGGAATAACCCCATGGAAACTCTCCCAAATCTTACATGTGAGACCACATCTTTTTTAACTAAGTTCAGGAGGCTCAGGTAAATCATTTGCACAGAAAAAAAACCAGATAAACATACACAGAAACTGCATGAAAAGAATACCAGCTGCAAATGAACAAATCAATTACCTTAAAAAACTGAGGTACAGAAATAAAGGTCAACATTTTTTACTTATTCCGAGTTCTAGACATTCATTGTCTGATTTGTCAAAGTTCTTAGCATTTTATAGAGCTTTCCAGATTCAAAAAAGGTGCCTACTGAGTCTTTGATTGACAGTATTTAACACAGAAACGTTCTCTCAAGTTGGGTATCAAGAAAAGAGAACTGGGAGAACACACCATAAGGAACCACTCAAAAATGCTAAGTTCCACTGGTTTATTGGGCATTAGACAAAAATTCTGTAACAAAGGCATTCAGATAGAGAAGCATTCAATCACTTCAACCATCACTTCAACTTTGTGCATTGCCTTGCATATCCTCCCAAACTGATCCTATTCCTTGCTCCAAGGAATCCAGCAGAGACCAGGATTAAGTAAAACACTAAGCAAAATTCCCATATTCAGTAAGGCTTTTAAGCACATGCTGAACTTCAAGTATTTAAACTGTCCCATTAGTAGTTAAAAAGACACTGAAGAGCTTCAAGGACCAGAGATGGGACCCTTATCATCTCTAAAAATAAGTCCTTGTTTAAGAGCTTTGCTGAATCAAGGCTTAAACACTAAGAAGTATTACTAACGGCTGATCCCCAGAAGAATCCTTGCTGAATCTTACTCTTTTCCGTTACCACAGAAGTATCTGCATGTACTTCAGCCTGCCTGGTGGCCTTTTTTTGGCTCTCCAGACTTGGTACTAAGCTCTGTGAAGAATACTTTTCACAAAGACACTGCAGAGGAAGCTGCAGAAGGAAGGTGACATCCAGGAATGTCAAGAGCACAACATCGCATGACTGATACTAATGTTTCACCAATATGGAATGTCAAAAAAAATCAGGAATGAATTTAGGCCAGATTTTTCAAATGAGATGCCTACAGTTAAGATTCCTAACCCAGATCTGAATGCTGACCTGAGCACTGGCCACTTTTCAGAGGCATTGAGAACTTGCAAAGCTCAGAGTTTCAGAAATTCAACATCACTGAAACATCAAACCCTTGGTTGAAGTACCTAAATATGAATTATGTAACATAAGTTTAGGCTGGACTGACTTGTTTTAAAATTTTGTTGATGAGAAAATTAAAATTAGTCACTACTTTATTCCAATGAAACGACCAATAGAAGCACCCAAAACCATATGGTGACTTTCTGTTTTATAGCAGTATGCAGTTCCAGCATTGTAGCTACCTGAACCCAAATTTCAGTAGCTAGAAAGCTACCTTTAAAAGTATTCTCCACAGCTAGTTTTTAACATGGAAACAGAAAAAAAAGTACTGACATTCTTTGTTGTACACAATTTTGAATCATTTTTTCCTCTCTCAATTGAGTTTTTTTGGGAATATGATTGTAAATCATTCAGACAAAGAAAACTTTTCCATAGATGGCCAAATCACCCCACAGCTGAAATGCATCCACACAAAAACTAAAAATAAAACAGAATTATGCATCCAACTAACGTAAGTGTTATCTATTACAAAGAGCAAAAAGAATGCAGCTCACACCGAACACAAACAATAGCATGCTTAAAAGGGAGACCACACCATCCTACATGCTACCAACCGATAACATAAGACCAACAATTACAACTGAAAAAAAAAGACTATACAAAACCTGCTCAGACACTGGTCCATGCAGGACTTGAGTATAACTGGTCACTGCCATTTGCTGTTGATGCAAAAGATTAGCAGAGAAACAGAAACCTATAGAGAGAAATGTGCCCGAAGCGCAAGCCCTCTCTCCCACATACCACCAAGATCCTATCTCGCGTACTCCTGGAAGCGACACACATAGGGCAGAACCTTAGTACAGGTTCCAAAAAAGCAAATGAACTGTTTCTCAAAATAATTCATTGAACAATCAGAAGCCAGAAAAGTCATTTCTATGGAAGAGAAAAACTCTTCTCAGTGTGGCAATACTGACCACCAAGATCAATTCACCAACAATCATCTATGCCCGACACAATATCAGGATGATTCTGTAATCAGATGAAATTGCAGCGGGATGAAAGGGTATATAGAGGTGAGAACGTTTCTCCCTTAAAAACAATATTAATGTAGCTATAGTATGCATGTTTTCAGATATTTTTCTATACGTTTATCTATATATTAAAAAAGCAACCTTATTCCTTTTGGAAGGAGAGCACTTTTCTCCTTCATACACAAACGCACATCTATCATCTTCATAAAAACAGCTTCTCATGGAGCTAAAAGGGAAAATTCTCTTCCTCCTACAATTCCCTTTTTCACACCCAAATGTCATATTATACGTATAGAGCAATAAATGACTTCATATACTGTTGTACCAGAAGACACCTGGAATGTTTGTAATATTCCTAATAAATTGCCAGTTTTAGGACAGCCCACATACTTGAGCATTTGCTTCAGTTCCATCTGCCAAAAAATGTAATATGATGAGTGTTTGGTGCCTAGCATTATTTCTTGATTCTTATTTGCAACTTGAATTACTGAACACTTTATTAGGAGAAAATGCACTTTAAAACATAACTTATGGAGAGAAGCAACTTCTTCAGTGTTTTTCACAACATCTGTTTCCTCTTACACAAGCCGTATACTATATGTCACAAACAGACAAAACTCACTGAAGGAAAATTAGACACCTAAAACCAAATACAACCACATCAGACTGATCTAGTTAAATAAGACTGCATGTTGTAATTTTTTTCCCCAGCTAATATTGTCAGCATCTGTATTTCCCTCATTGAAACTGTCTACCTACTTATGAATATCAGTCCTTCAAAGGGAGTATATTTCCCGCACACAAAGTACAACCAAACTGTGAAACTCACTGCCACAGAACGCTATGGATGCCAGAAGTATAAATACATTCACCAATTAATTTGAAAAATTCACGGAGGAAGCATTCTTTTAGGTAGAAAGGTGTGAACGCAATCTGCACAGTAAGGAAATACCTAAAGAGTACTGTAAACTGCGAGAGGATAATGGGTGAAGCATCGCTGTATACCTCACATGTACAATGGGAGTCTGAGCCAACCACAGTCAGAAAGGGGCAGTGGGAAAAATGAGCCTTTGGTGTGAATAAGTGCAGCAGCTCTTACACTCTTCACGTGAGCAGCATTTCTAGTTTTGCAGTTCTAAATTAAAGCTTTTATCTGAAACACAATCTGCCTTATGCCATTTTAACTTCTGCATCATACATATGTCTTTTATATATTAACTGAAATGTAATGCTAATCAGAGCCACAAACCAGCTAGTGAAGCCAATGTACAGATGACTATGTCAACCTCACCACCACTCTGTATATTTGTGCTTCACCACTAGCAACTCTGCATACCTGTGCTGCTCACCTATGGACAATACCTATATTAACATAGTATAGGATTACCAACAAGGTGTGGGGAAAACAAAACGAGGATTAATGCAAATTAGTAGGAATGTTACAAAATTAAGAAAGTTGCTCTAAATTTTGATCGATAAAAAAGACTTAAAACACACCCCCCCTAATGAAATGTAAAATGCATTACATTGTCTTGCAAACCAAACCACCCATATTGTACCTATAATCATAAAATATGAGTGTTAATCATCTTCCAAAACAAATAATTATTTAGAATTATTTAAAAAATCCTTTCAATAATCAGACGTAATCTTTGCCACAATGCAAGTCCATGATGAGATGTTTCTATAAATACAAAAAAATCCCCTCACTTTCCAAATACAGGAAGTGATGCTAAAGTATCTGAGAAGATCATAGGAACTCTTAGGATGTGTCCGAGAGTAAAACACCCTGGAATATGGGCAATTCCTGCTACTCAGCTGCATCAGACATCAGCTCCCATAAACAAGAAAATACAACTAAAATTTCCTATGTAGTATTTGAATACATATTAAAAGTAACCCTTGTAAAATCAGATTCAAAAAATGAAACTATTTCTGAACAAGACGACTATGGTAGATGGTAGGAGGGGAGTAGTTTTGATTAACAATAAAACGTAATTCTTTTAAAAGAGTGAAAACTTAACCAAAGTAACACCACATAGCAAATGTTCTGTGGGGCTGCACTCCTCTCATGCTCTAATGTAAATAATGACAAACATCAGTATAATGAAACAGAGCTCGGAATCAGAATCAGTGAATTTGGGTTTCAATTTAAGAGGAAAAACAAGGTTAAACCCAAAAGAATGGAAATGTAATGGCATTAAAGGCCTGTCTTTTTCTTTTTAAACAAGGGAGCAAACCAACTACATGATGTAATGAAATAAAAATTAAAGAGAGATTAAAAACCAGTAGTGAAAATATTAATCCATGGAAGCCAGTTGTAGATTTCCACCAACACAAATTAATTGTAAAAATTCCAAAAGGACTGGGAGGCTAAGACATCAAGAAGTATAAAAATCCCTGTGCTTCAGGGGAAGATTGCAAGGTTGAGCCAAAAGAAGTGATATTGTGATAGGATGCAGTTCATTTATGAGTGCTTTTGCAGGGAAGAAGGAAATATTCCTTAGGTATAAAACACTAGTAATTAGGCTGCTACATGACTGGCGTGGCAGCTTCTAGGTTTCTATCACATACCATTCTGCCTTATATTATTAATGTTACTTTAGTTAAAAACAATAGTAGTATGTGCTTTAACCTTGTACTCTGGATAGTTGCCTGTTGGACTTGACTTTCGGAGGCTTTCTGAGCACGGGATATTCAGCATAGTGTGAAAGGCCATAAATAGTTTAAACATCACTCAAAGCTACCAAAAGATATCCACAGCTGAGCTACAAACCAAAGTGGAGGACCTCATGCATACAACACACCCTCCCAGACTTCCTGGTTGTTTTTCCTCTGGCTTTGGGTATATAAAAAAGGAAAACAAAACAAAATGTTTTAAAGTTACAGATTGCTGTTGGATTTCTTAGCAGTCAGCCCTGGGTCAGTTATGGGAAGAATATTTTCACATGATGGATAACAGAAGTAAACGGAATTTATGTAAAGTATTATGTAAGAATCCAGACTAAATCTTACCTTGTTTTCACCAACAACATGCTGGGGAATCAATCATATTATAAACATTAAGATATTAAAAAAAAAGCCATGTGATTTTACTCAGGATCTCAGTGAGGAGCAAGTGTGGGCCAAAAGGCTCACTTTGCAGGAGGTATCGCAAGACCGAAGCACAGGATTGCTCACCACGTTCCTTAACTTATGTCCCCTAGGTTCTAATTTTTTTCTATTTTTGGTTGGTGCATAGGCATAAAAACTTAAGGAGACTGAAAATCTGTGGCTGATAGAGATGTTCAGGGAAAGTGAGGGTGGCATGGGGGCAAGTATGGATGGATCCCTGCTATTACTGATTTTTTTGTACATTAATCTTATGCATTGACAGAAGGAAACAAAAAGTGCCATTAACATTCCAAAAGTAAGAGCAGCCAGGAATGTATGTCCCTTCTATTGCACAGAAGTGTTTCTGTATCAGGAGATTTAACTCAAAACAAAATACACACGGACCAAAATATTAGCTCCAGTGGACACAAGTGGTTGAACAAAACTCCTGTTCTTATCATACGGTTTTAAAACTGTGTTAAGAATCCATATCTTTTCCCTCACGTATTTCCAGGCTTTTTAACCTGTTCCCATAATTTCCATAAGGCTTTTTCAGCTGTTTCACATCACAGATTTTGTGAATTACAAGCATTTTTTCCCTCCAGAATGACTTTTCCAAACCACACTATGAAGAGATGCCTGCACAAAACAAGGTCCTATTATACTACAAAATACATTTTTTAATTAAAAAGCTTAGTTAGGAATCCTTAGAAATTACTACCTTGATTTTTCAGGAACACCCTTCAGGATATGGAATTAGTGAGTACTCCGTATTTTAAAAGACTGGTTATTAGTTCTGTAGATCTAACCTTTTTGCACCACTGTGAAGTGTTTTGGATGACTTAATTTTGCTTGGTTATCCTATTCCCAGCAAAGGCAACTAGAAACTGTATTTTCCTGTTTGTAACATGTAGATAACACTTACTTTGACCTACCTTTCAGAAGCAGGAATGAATTACATTCATCAAATTATCTGAAAACTGAAAGACTTATACACAAACTTGTTACTAGAACTTGTGAAGAACACACCTTTGCTGAAAATGGTATAGTATAATAACAACCTAAATGTATAATCTCCAGCTAAACAGAATAGCTTTTCATGTACTGAGACAGTGGCATATATCAGCAATGTTCTTTCTCAAGCCTTTCTGTCACCATGAAGCATATGGCTAAGAATCAACGCAATGAGATCAGACTGAAGTTCATTGAGTTATACAGTGATCTCATTTATCTTTGTTTTTGGAAGGCAAGGTTAGGTAGGCTATATTTTCACATTAACATCTGCAGAGCATTCCAAAATCTTGGCATGCCCAATGACATGTAAGTTCCAGGTCCTGTGATTTATCTTCCTCCAGCACACATAAATTAGTGTGTGTAGATGGAATCCTTTCACTTCAACTAAAGTATATAATGTAAAATAATTTTAGCTGACAGATTTTTTTCTTCACCTGTTTTTTAAAATTAATTTACAAGTCATTATGATTTTATTCAGCATTAAACCCATCTCTCTCTCTCTCTCTCTATATATATATCTCTATATCCATAGACATTCTCCACTCATCTGTTTGGCAGAAATTAAGACAGGAAACAGCTGAATAGGAACTATAGTGCATTTGCTTGTTACATCTCTGTGTTAAACAGGGTTCAATACCTAACAATAAGTACTGAATGAGAACAGAATGAATGCATGTGTAGATGGTGGGTTTGATCACAAATCACACAGGCTTTACTGAAGCCCACAAACATGTGCTTTCATTCCTCAGTTCCTTCTATATATGGGTAGGATCTGACCTTCCCTTCAGACTGGTCAGCACTGTTAACGTTTGTCTGGTCAAATATAATTTCACTACAGCCTTCTGAATAGTTGAAACTATAGTTGAAACTATTCATAAGTATAGGTAACTTGCAATGACTTTTGTTCAATTATATTTTAAATGCAATGGGTTTAATATTCAAATTGGAAAGCAATTTCAAAAAAAGTTTGGAAAAACACATTTGTCAAAAACTAAACTTTACCATGGTGTTTCATGCAGTCCAGGGAAATAAGAGACATTATAGTATTCCACCATATTTCGTAGCACAGTTAAACATAAAAATACCTTCCCCTGTAGTTTATACAAAGGCCAGACACAGAGGCAAATGCACAAAGCATGACATTAGCCATACTGGAGCTATTAACGGAATAAATGCAGCAGTCAAAGACCCTCTGAAGATAAAAGCATCACTCTCTCCCATCTCTGGAACTTTGCCCAAATCACAGTCATATTTTCATATTTGTCAGCTTTTTTTTCCTGTAATCAAAGGGTTTCCTTCATAATAGTAAATAAAAATTAAGTGTTCCTTCTGTGCTTCAAAGTAAAACAGTTTCAGTAATGATGTATACAGTACAGTGTGCGTCTTTCTAAGGAAAGATTTACTGCTTCAATTTCAATTTAAAAATTTGTCTGCTTCAGCGTTAAAAACACTGGGACATGTAATCATGCAGAAATCAATTTTTTACAAGTGAATTGGTTGCTTTGTCTAGTGTCTAGCTCTATGAGAAAGGTCATATTTACTAATTAATACTCAGAGGAAGACATTTTATTATGTAACCATATGTGGAGTAAATCTAAGTCTTGCATAGTCGACAGTAAAATAATGTTAGAAACTTCAGCTTAGAGTGTTAACTAGACTTGGCCTTAAATTCCTTTCTGCAGGAAAAGTAATTGAGCTAGAAAGGACAGTTATGTCAATCATTGATTTGACAGACTGACAGTTACGTCAGTTATGAGAATTTCGGGTCTTACAGACAATCCACAGAGCTTCTGTACAAATCTCAGCTAGTATTGTTTGAACTAGAACCAAACTTTAAGCAAGATATCTGGTCTAGTTTTAAAAATTGCAAAAGCTTCAACATAGGAACAAGCCACTGTGGAACAAAGAGTTACTATACACCACAGCATCATGCCAACGGTTCCTGTATTTACCCTGGCCCATTACAAATTCAAGATAGTTTACATCCTCTGAGAACTAAGCTCATTCAAATTGCTTTGTGTTTGCTGAAGTCTAAGTGGGCATGGACTATGACCATGAATGAGTTGACATGTAGTAAGATTGTATTCCATTGCAACTGTTTTTTTTTTCCCAAGCACTTACTGGAATATGGGAAATTATTTCTGTATTTAACTCCCTCACCATCACACTGAAGATCACCTTCTATTCAAAATCTTCCATGCATTTACTTACAGGTGACAGTACAGTAATTTCTGAATGTTTTATTTGATTAAATAAGAGACACAGCTTCTTATGTTAACCAATAGCAAGGGATTTTTCTCTATCTCAAATCAGATACTCTTAACACTTCAACTCTAAAAAGCTGGCTCTAGATCTGTCAGAAATGGGGACAAAAACCACTAGAAAGTGTTTAGACCGATTAAACCAATGCTTTCTTTAGCTGAATTAGGAATGGCAGTTACACTCTTTGGTATTCAAAGTAAGCTTTGCTGTCATCATTGCCCAAGGAAGTCTATTCTCTTAAGGCAAAGCTGAAGCATCAGAGAGAAGACAGAAATGACAATGTTACAAACCTCATTTCACTTTGTCTGTGCCATGTTTCATCTAACCGTGATTGCACATCAAGTGAAATAATATGCTTAAGTGGTATTCTTCATTCTCTAACTAACCTCTCTGTTAAAAGAAAAAAAAAAAGTGTTGCTGGCATATAGTAGACCTTCAAATCTCCTTTGGATTCCTTTTCCACATACTGCAACAGCGAGCTATTTTCCGTCCTCCCACTCTCACCCAGAAGCAATGTCTGCTTGTCACTTAGATAGCTGCTCATGAGAGATATAAGTAGTAACAAGTTGTTGATTTCAATATTTAATTTATTGCCAAGAGTAGAAGCAATAAGCAAAATTCTATTTGACTATGAGCAGTCAGCAGATTAAATACCACCACAAACAAGCCTGTACCCTTTAAGTGTAACTTAACCACACCTTATAGCTCTTCTGCTTTATGCTGCAAGCCTTTACATAATGAATGTCTAATGAAGCTGCCATTTCTCTACACTGGCCTGGATATCTAGATCACTTGACACAATACAGTTGAACTGTTTCTTGTTTGCTACATCTACAATTCTTTTTATTATTAGCAGATTTGGAGTATACTTGGTGACACACTGTGACTGAGGCTGTTCAAGTCAGAACACAGGCATGCTTGTCTCTAGCACACACCTTTTTGGGGCCTGCAGTCTGACTCTCAGCTACAAGGGTGAAAGGACTTTCCAGATCTCAGAAGACTTGCAGAACATACCCAGGTGTGTGGATACAGGACTTGGAGGACACGTATTATGGATTTTGAAAGGACGTATCCACTGTTGTGCACCTCTTTCAATGCCAGAGCTCCTGTCAGGGAGGCGCAATGCCAACTACCCTCATAAGCTGTGACTATTTAAGCTACAAGTAATTATTTCTTTATAATTTCTTGCAAAGTTAAGTGTGTCTCAGCTCTAACACGGCAAAAGATTACACTTTTAAACTGTTAGTTAACTTTTTCATGTTTTCCAAAAGTTGTATCAGGCAATACATGTTATTTTTGATTTGAACTCAAGTGGCATTTATTTAAATATTCCAACACTTCTTGTTAGGTGTGTGTTGCAACACTAATTGCACATTTTAGTAATAAGCATGAACCTTCTGAGTTGACATTCCACTCAACCACAGTGCTCTCTCTGCAGTTCACAACAATGCATTAAATAAAAACTGTTTTTACAGCCACGTGGACTTAAGCTAAGATCTTTAACTTTATTTGCAAAATAAATATATGACAAACCAGGAATATGAGCAAATATGTATAGAAAGTTTTTAATCTGTAGAAATTTTCTGCAGATCCAGTATGAAGGCAGATTCAGCATTGCTAATGGCATACAACTCTCATTGTGGTTGTTGGGAAAAAAACCCTACAAAATCTCTGCAAGCTCTTCTAATTCCAGCAATAAACTAGTAAGGTAAAAATAGGGGCAATGAGAAAACTGAAGTGCAATATTGATGGAACATTGCCAGTCACAGCTCTCCTTTAAATGGAGATCTTTTGTTCGAGCTCCCCTGTTGCTCACTACTAGAATAAACTGCCTAGACAAGTTCCAAGCCTTCAGGTGTTCCATAGGCCAAAGTCAATATTTTAAATACCACTCCAAGAACACCAACAGCATTATTAACTTAGGATTTTACCGTGAGTCTCAGGATATTTGTTGATTTTTTTTCACACCTCAGTTTCCAGAGTCATGCAATGACAAGAACTCACCTGTTGTATTAAATAAAAAGGGTTGTTGGGAAGAGAGCCACTTAAATAAGCAGGCTACCACGTTCCTTACCAGCTTTGGGTTATGAAGGCAGGTTAAAATACAGTTCAATACAATAATGTTGCAAACATCTAATCACAAGCAGACAAAAGAAGTCTGCACTAAACAGTGCTCTACTCTCAGTCTCCTACAAAAATACAGATGGAAACATGTTTTTTGGCCATTGATGCTACTTAAGCATTGCCAACAGCTAGGAATTTAGCAGGATCTGTAGCTCATGAATACTTCACCAAATTTTCTGGTAGTTTTCCTTAAACTAGAACCAGTATTTTCTTTCTTTTCTTTTGATTGAGCTTCTGCCAGCCAATTTACTTTTGTGCATCAACCAAAATACAGTGACAGACTGCTCAGACAATCTTGAAAGAAAAAAGCTCCTGTTGATAGGATTATGACAGCAACAGGCCTGCAGCTCTCTATTCCTGTTGGATTTTGATGCCAGGAGAGTTCCCCTAAGAGAAAAGAAAAGAACTTCTTCAAACTCCCTGGGGGAATGTTTTGCAGGAAAGGAACATTTGAAATCAGATTTGTCCACTGAATCAACAGTACTAAAAGTCTGTTTGAGCACTATAACAAACACATGAAGTACAACACAGCCAAGTAACTTTACTTTATAAATCATATCATTTTCATTTCCTGAATTCATAACCACAGTGATGCAACAATGGAAACTTTTGTATGTTTATAAGTTAAATGACCCACAATCGTTCCCTACGGTAAGCACTAGTAATTTCTGACTATTAAAATAATTGTTATATTCTATTGCTATGGTTTGCTTAATGTTGTAAGCCAGTTTTCTATTTAACAAATCGTATTATATTGGCAACAAGATTTCTTACGTTAGCCAACGGTATTGGATATGATTAATTTCTAACATTCTTTTTGGAAGTCAAAATAAACATCCACTCAGTTTTCTTTGTTTGCCATCTCAACATCCTAAGCAGGCTGGCCTTCTCACAAATTCACGTTGGTTGTCCCTAATTAACTTTTTTCTTTTTAAAATGTTTGAATTACATCCAGTTAGATTATTTGCCCTTAAACTCCCTTTCATCTAACATTAATCCCCAATTGTTATTATTTCATTAAATGACAATCCCACATTATATTTTAAATTACACTTTCAATTAAAATAGACTGTTCAGATTTACAACAAAATTCATTGATGTGGCAAATATGATGGGAAAAATGAAGACACCCTTCACAAAACTCTATAAACAAAGTACTGTATGATAGGATCAGATCTTAAGATACTGCTACATCTGATCAAGAAAGCTAGTATGTAAGATTCTAGAATATTTAGAAGGATTGCTTTAGGATATTATTTTGTAATCCCTTGCTTCTTCTTAAGTACCCTCATCTCAGCATTCATAGAACCATAGAATGGATTGGGTTGGAAGGGACCTTAAAGATCATCTAGTTCCAACCCCCCTGCCACAGGCAGGGACACCTTCCACTAGACCAGGTTGCTCAAAGCCCCATCCAACCTGGCCTTGAACACTGCCAGGGATGGGGCATCTACCACTTCTCTGGGCAACCTGTTCCACTGTCTCACTACTAATCTGGAAGAAAATATGATGGGCTTTCTAGGACATGTAACGATGGATTTTAAATCTGGTAAATATACTTGTGGAGTATGAAAATGTAGATAAAACAGAACTCCTAACTTGGGGGGAGCTAAGGGAAAAGGGATATAAAGAGCTCTGGCAGATAGCATAGAAAGGAAAAAAAGCAAGCAGAAGGAAAAAACATAATCATCTCTCTCCAGTCTTTACAGGGGACTGTTTTGCCAAGTCTCTTTCTATGGCTCTAAAGCGGACATGAAAAGTAGAGAATAACCCTTTATCTGCTAATACCATATCTTGATTGAAAAATATGCATGTCACAATAACTCGTGGTGGTGGGTGTAGATTTTTTTCTACAGACAGATAATGCCTATGGCCATCATGAGAAGCTGGCATTTAGATCTAAATTCTAAATTCTATGACATATGTTTTTATTTTGAGTTTCCCCCCCTCCCTGATTCAAAGCACTGGCAACAAAAATTGCATCAACAGATTTTTGGCATAGCCATGACAGATCCCACATCATTACAACGAGAAAAAAAAATCCCTCAAAAACTGTGTGTGACATTTCCTCTTTGAGACCAGTGAAAGTCCACTGTATCAAAACATGACATGTCAGACTTTCAATATTACTGAATTGAATACGTAAAACCCTCAAAGTGTTGACATGCCGACTAAGACTGCAGTCCATGGATTTAAGGTTCAGAGAGATCATTAGATCACCTGATTTAACAATCCGCATAACACACATGAGACATTTCATGCGGCATTTCATGTAATCACTACAATGACTGGTAACTGGTAACTCATGGACCCCATTCACTGAGGATTCAAAAAACTGGAGCTGAAGGATACATGCAACACTCCTGATTCTCAGAGGTACAATCACATACTATCCCAAAGTAAGTGTTAGGCATGGGAAGGCTGGAAGGAAACTGCAGGGAGGATGGAAGCAAAGTAATTCAACATACTTTCACTAACATTAGCATCCTAAGTCAGCTTATAGTACAAACACACACAAAGCCATATTTTAGGTTGCCATGGTAACAAGCACCAGATTAGAAAATTTTCACCAGATTTAGTTTGTTGTTTGATAGTAAAAAAATCATGACTGCCACAAATTCCCTCATGTACTCTCTACATCACATAAACAGAAAGCCAGGTCAGAAAACACATTCAAGGTATGGGCTGTGTATATGAATAACTCATATTATGCAAGATGCAAGAGCATCCCAGGAAGAGGATGGCGGGCAGTGCTGTTCCCTGCCTGTCCTGGGGAAAACGGACGGGCCTAATGCTCCCCGGGTAGTGGAGGATCCTCTTCCTCCTCCTTCAGAAGGAGCAGGAGGAGACCTAGGGGATGGGGGGGAATGGAGGCAGGTCCCTGCTCGGGGTGGCAGGCGAATCCCATCCTGACCTTCCTCCCCTCCCCATGTCCCCCTGCAGAATAGGTATGAGGCGCTGGAGCCTGAGCATCTTCCTGAGTGTCAGGAAGATACAAATCTAGGTGAAAGATCCTCTACGGGGCTACGTCAACAGAAGCAACCAAGTAAGAGGGTTGCAACCAGCTCCAAAAAGGAGAAAAGAAAAGTAATTGTTATAGGCGACTCCCTGCTAAGGGGAACGGACGGCCCCATATGCAGGCCAGACCCGACTCACAGGGAAGTCTGCTGCCTCCCAGGGGCACGGGTAAGGGATGTTGCCAGGAGGATTCCTCAACTGGTGAGGCCCCTCTGACTACTACCCACTATTAGTATTCCAGGTGGGTAGGGATGAGACTGAAGAGAGAAGTCCCAGGGCAATCAAAAGGGACTTCAGGGCCCTGGGGCATTTGGTAAAGGGGGTAGGTGCGCAGGTGATATACTCTTCAATTCCTTTGGTATTTGGTGAAAATAGGGAAAAGACTATGAAAGTACAACAGATTAATATGTGGCTAAGAGACTGGTGCTGGAGGTGGGATTTTGGGTTTGTTGACCACGGGGCGGCTTTCATGACACCAGGCCTGCTTATGCCGGATGGGGAACAGCTGAATCAGAAGGGGAAAAGGGTTATGGCCCAGAAGTTGGCAGGGCTGATCAAGAGGTCTTTAAACTAGGTTCGATGGGGGAGGGGGATAAGACCAGGGCAGCCACAAATAAACCTAGGGGTGACAGGCCTGTGTCGGGGGCAAGGCCGCTAGCCCAGCTGAAGTGCGTTTACACCAATGCACGCAGTATGGGCAACAAACAGGAAGAGCTAGAGGCCACTGTACAGCAGGAAGGTTATGATGTGGTTGCCATCACAGAAACGTGGTGGGATGACTCTCATGACTGGAGTGCAACTATGGATGGCTATAAGCTCTTTAAGAGGGACAGGCGAAGCAGGAGAGGCGATGGGGTAGCGCTATATGTTAGGGAGTGCTTGGACTGTGTTGAAATTGAGGAAGATGGTGAGGATGACAAGGTTGAATGTTTATGGGTGAAGATCAGGGGGAAGGTCGGCAGGGCAGACATTACGGTGGGAGTCTGTTATAGACCACCCAACCAGGATGAGCAGGCGGATGAGGCGTTTTACAAGCAGCTGTCAGAAGCCGCCCGGTCGCTGGCCCTTGTACTCATGGGCGACTTCAACTTGCCGGATGTCTGCTGGAAATACAACATGGCAGGGAGGAAGCAATCTAGGAGGTTCCTAGAATGTGTGGAGGACAACTTCCTCATGCAAGTGGTAAATGAGCCCACTAGAGGAGGGGCCCTGCTTGACCTGTTGTTTGTGAACAGAGAAGGACTAGTGGGAGATGTGAGGGTCGGTGGCCGTCTTGGGAGTAGCGACCATGAAATGTTAGAGTTTTCGATAGTGGGGGAAGTAAGGAGGGGCAAGAGTAGAACTTCTGCCTTAGATTTCCGGCGGGCTGACTTTAGCCTGTTTAAGAGGTTGGTGGACCGAGTCCCTTGGGAATCGGTCCTGGAGGGCAAAGGAGTCCAGGAAGGCTGGACATGCTTCAAAAGGGAATTGTTAAATATTCAGGAGCAGGCTGTCCCAGTCTGTAGGAAGGCAAGCCGTCAGGGAAAAAGACCGGCCTGGTTAAACAGGGAACTTAGACTAGAACTTAAGGAAAAAAAGAGAGCCTACTTGCTCTGGAAGAAGGGTCGGGTAACTTGGGAGGTCTATAGGGACGTGGCCAGGTTGTGTAGGGAGAAGATTAGAAGGGCCAAAGCTCAATCAGAGCTCCATTTGGCTGCTACAGCCAAAGACAACAAAAAAAGCTTTTACAAATACATCAACAGCAAAAGGAGGGTCAAGGAGAGCCTCCACCACTTGCTGAATGAGGAGGGTAGTGTAGTGTCAGGGGATGAGGAAAAGGCAGAGGTGCTCAATGCCTTCTTTGCCTCGGTCTTTAATGTCAAGATCGGTTGTCCTCTGGAGACTCGGCCCCCAGAGCCTGAAGTTAGGGACGGCGGGCTGTGTGAACCTCCCATGATCCAGGAGGAGACGGTTAGTGACCTGCTGTGCCAGTTGGACACCCACAAGGCTATGGGCCCAGATGGGATTCACCCCAGAGTAATGAAGGAACTGGCAGATGAACTTGCCAAACCACTCTCGATTATCTACCGGCAGTGCTGGTTAACTGGAGAAGTTCCAGCTGACTGGAAATTAGCAAATGTAACGCCCATCTACAAGAAGGGTCGGAAGGACGATCCAGGGAACTATAGGCCTGTCAGCCTGACCTCGGTGCCAGGCAAGGTGATGGAACAGATCATCCTGAGTGCCATTACACGGCACATGCAGGACAATCGGGGCATCGGGGCCAGCCAACATGGATTCATGAAAGGCAGGTCCTGCTCGACCGACCTGGTCTCCTTCTATGACAAAGTGACCCGCTTAGTAGATGAGTGCAGGGCTGTGGATGTAGTCTATCTAGACTTCAGTAAGGCATTCGAGACTGTCTCCCACAGCATCCTCCTGGACAAACTGGCTGCCCGGGGCTTGGATGGGTGGACTCTTACATGGGTTAAAAACTGGCTGGATGGCTGAGCCCAGAGAGTGGTGGTGAATGGGGCAAAGTCCAGCTGGCGGCCGGTCACTAGCGGTGTTCCACAGGGTTCAGTTCTGGGGCCGGTGCTGTTCAATATCTTTATAGATGATCTAGACATAGGGATTGAGTGCACCCTCAGCAAATTTGCAGATGACACCAAGCTGGGTGGCAGTGTTGATCTGCTGGAGAGTAGGAAGGCCCTACAGAGGGATCTGGACAGGTTAGATACATGGGCCGAGACCAACAGCAGGAGGTTTAACAAGAACAAGTGCCGGGTCTTACACTTCGGCCACAACAACCCCATGCAGCTCTACAGGCTGGGGGAAGAGTGCTTAGAAAGCGGCCCGGCGGAAAGAGACCTGGGGGTGCTGATCAACAGCTGGCTAAACATGAGCCAGCTGTGTGCCCAGGTGGCCAAGAAGGCCAATGGCATCCTGGCCTCTCTTAGGAATAGTGTAGCTAGCCGGTCTAGGGAAGTGATCGTCCCTCTGTACTCAGCACTGGTGAGGCCGCACCTTGAATCCTGTGTTCAGTTCTGGGCCCCGCACTTCAAGAAAGATGTTGAGGTGTTGGAGCGAGTCCAGAGGAGGACGACCAAGCTGGTGAAGAGTCTGGAGGGTCTGACCTACGAGGAATGGCTGAGGGAGCTGGGGTTGTTTAGCCTGGAGAAGAGGAGGCTCAGAGGTGACCTTATTGCAGTCTACAACTACCTGAAGGGAGGTTGTAGTGAAGTGGGAGTTGGCCTCTTCTCCCGGCCAACTAGCGATAGGACAAGAGGGCACAGCCTCAAGCTTCAGTAGGGGAGGTTCAGGTTAGACATTAGGAAGACTTTCTTCACAGAAAGGGTCATTAGACATTGGAATGGGCTGCCCAGTGAGGTGGTGGAGTCACCATCTCTGGATGTGTTTAAGAAAAGACTGGACATGGCACTTAGTGCCATGGTCTAGTTGACAGGGTGGTGTAGGGGCAGCGGTTGGACTCGATGATCCCTGAGGTCTCTTCCAACCTGGTTGATTCTGTGATTCTGTGTGAACTCGTACCTTTATCCCAAAGTACTTAGCCTGACCTGTAAAAAAAGAGCTGTTTAGCATCACAAGTGTAGAAAAGGGAGATACGAGCATGTAGGGGCCTCTTTCAGTGCACACACATCAACTATAAAACCTTTTTAGAGCTGTAAGGAAAACGGACTAGGATAAAACACATATCCAAGAAAAGTGTTTTGCATGTAGATGGCTCCTTCCACTAGCTGAAATGACAGCTTTGATCAGCAGCAAATTGCTGACTATGAGCATCTCACCAAAAGAATTAAAAAAAAGGTGCTAAGGCAAAGTCCTCTGCTGAGTATACAGTTGCTTCACTGTCGCGTTTCTCAAGCTTGATGGCAGTGCATGGCTTTTTAGCACATCTGACCATACGATCACCCCAGGAGCCAAATACTAGGTAGGGTTCCAGGTTCACAACACTAAAAACAGAAAGATGTGAAGAACAGTATTTGTCATACCACCCCAACTTACAGATTTACAATGCCAAGAAAAATCAATAGTCATCCTGATTAAGTTTTAGCTTTTTTAGAATATCATCGAATAAATTCTTAAGCCTTTCTAACATTCTCCAGGCAATTTTGAACCTTTTTGTGATCCCATCAGGAGCTGTGATGTCACCTAAGAGTGTTTGCACTGCGCCAGCCGATATGTCAATGCCCACAGAATCTGAAACCATTCAGAAAATTTTCTTTGTGAAAAAATACCCAAAACAAAAGCCTCTAATTCACCTATCTTCACCTTTTTTATTCACATCAAGCAAGTCAAAATTCTTGGAACATCCCATTTCCTAATCAGGATTGAAAACAGCAATGTTGATACTCATGCAGTATTTTAACCTCAAGTTTTAAGCTTGGAGCTTATCGAAGTGCTATAGTAACACTTTTGTCAGTCGTCCAGCTTGAAATTCCGCATGTCTCTGTCAGTTCTGGACATGTTTTGGTCTTCTTTCGCATAGCTTAGAAGGGAAACACTACCATACAAGAACAGAGAAAAGAAATAAAAGCAAAAAAAACACAGGTTGACTGGAGGACAGGCAATTATATTTACAAGTAACACTGATAATTAGATTTTAAGAGTGCTGATTAACACATAGTTAGATACCTCTCATTTATTTGCATGTTTCAGTGCTACTTTACATCTAGTAAGGGTAAGAAACTTAAGTAAGCACATAGACAAGTTAAGTAGATACACAAATGAATACCTGCACCATGGCAAGATCAATTCAGGGGTGTAAGAAGTAGGTGATCAAGCATAATTATATTTTCAGCATGCCTAATGAAGCGTCTATCATGATAAAAGGATACAAAAAAACCCTTATCTTGGCAAAATGAATCCTGCAAAATAATAATTAGCAATAAAAAACTATTCTGAGCAATTTTACACTTAAGGCAAAAGGACATGACTGAAAAGTCCCTTTCAGTATCACATTATTAAACCTTTAAAAAACCCCAGTAATTAAATAATATAAGCAATATTTGTACCAGTTGTACTTGCAGTATTTTTCTTCTGTAGAAAGTAATTCTACAAATAGCTAAAGTGGTTCCTTCTTCCTATGCTCTTCTAGAAATAGCTAGAGTGGTTCCTTCTTCCCATGCTCTTCAGATCAGCTTTACTCCATTTGCAATCATGGACTTAAATTACAAGATATCATTTTCTATGCTCTGTCATGAAATACTAGCCTACTGAAGCTAAAACTTCGGTCTGAGCATTACTACCAAAGGAACTGGGATAACTTATATTCAAAAAGGTAAAAGAGGAGATGTGAAGTTTAAGGTAGCAGGCTGGAATTTGACAGCTTAAGTATGATCTTTTCTTGCTGTCCATCCATCAGAGAACCTGCACCTAAGATCCTTTGCAAACTGTGCTGAGCGACTGACCTTTGGTAGCAAAAATGTCAAAATGCAAGCCAGGTTTGTGTCGATACTGTAGAGTTAACAGGAAAAGCGATCAAAGAAAAAAATACGTATTTTATTACAAGGGCAAGCAGATGCAACACTGAGCACACACAAGGAATAGATCTGTTGAGTAAGGTGACATTTTTACATAGTCACTTTTCAAAGTAGAACTACATTTTAAGGGTTTTTGCATATGTTTTACCTAGAGACCTCTGTGATGAAGTGCCAATATCAACTTCCTTTTCTCTTTAGTTGCCAGTTTTATTTGATTTCTTTCTTCAGATATGTGCCAACCAGTTTCAACTTGTTTAACAACATTTTTTTTAAATCAGCTGCCTTGCTGGAATGTTGAACTGATGCCTGTGTGGGTGTGTTTATAATACATGCAAAAAATACATTAAAGCAATATAAAGGGTCTGGTTTAAGCCCATAAAAGCAAAGAAATTAAGCATTAAGGGAAAATACTGGAGCAGACACCTCTTTACATATCATAATACCTTACAAAAACAACGGCCTAGCTTGCATAGAAAGTGTTAAGTGGAAATGCTCTGTTCATTTAATACAGCTGTGGTTTATATGGTTGAACTGCAAAACTAATGGAATATCACAAGCCATATTATTCTTTAATAGAAGAAGTTATATTTGCAAAATATTTCATCCTCAAATATCATAATATGTAATAAAATTATGCAATGCAATATATTTGATTATTATATATATTTGATTGTGTACTAAAGTGAAGTTCTTTCCAGCCAAATTATCCTATAAAATGTTGATGACATGAGCATAATCAAGCAAAACAATAACACCAGGATGTCAGATTTGGATACACTATTAAAGGAACCAAAGCAGCATCCTTATCTGGAGAAGCATTAACATTTCCTAATGAAGTCAGCTACAGGCACAACAGCTTGCCTGTTTCAGGCCCAGACCTCTAAGTTGTCCTAAGAAGCAATTAGAAATCTCTTATGAAATTTCAGTTGTGTTATCTGACCTTTATGTTACATTGTGACTAAAAAAACCCCTATAGGATGAGAACAGACCCTCACATAGACCTAATGATAGAGACAGTTCCCCAACAGCACACACCTCCACCTAACACTGGTGATCACACTAATTGTAAATCCTTGTACTTATGATATTCACTACTCTGTAGCTCCCACGGAGACAAACGATGGAGTTTGATACAACATTAAACAACAAATATTAAGGTGTCCCTTCTGAAAGCCTTTCGTGCTTAATTGGATTTATTTTTGACAACTGATAACATACGAAATTCTCGTTGTTGTTATCAGGAGAGATTGAGAGAGAAGAGTTAATGGGAAGATTTTGGGAAAACTCATAAGATGTTACAGCTCTAACAGTCACTTTAGGATAACTGATTGATCAGCATCAGTCTGATAAAGAGCAGCTACTTGTGTAAGGTCTATCTTGTGTTTGGGTGTGACTTCTAATCCGCTAGCACAGTAACAAGCTGGTTTGCAAAAAGAAGTGGAAACACACAGAGGGGATTTTTTCCTCTCATATAAAGACAACTGTTCAAAAGAAACTTATTCGTCTCTTCCAGGTCTCTTTGTGCCACATCTCTGCCCTCTGAATATTTTCACCACCTCTGAAGCACGGTCAGATGCTTGTGATCTTCTCTAATGCCTCTGATTTCAACACTTTTCTCTAATACATCTTCTGCAGCAGCTGTCTGAAAGAATCAGCGCAAATTCTTTTGCTGCTTTAAGCAAACTGCCCTAGTTTTCACAGAAAAAGTGAAGAAAAAAGCCACCCACAGCACCTGCCTGGTCTTGACTTTTGGACAATCATCACTGATTTCACCTGCCTGAACTGTTTAATGATTTTCTCAGGGTGGGGAGAGCAGGAGGGTCCTATTTTTTTAATCACTGCTTGATTCTTCCATTATGTGAAAGGAATTAATTTGTTTAATTTAAACTCTTTCAGTAAGTTGAATGTATCTTGCATCAAAGACATTTTGAGAGTTCTCCAGCTCTAATTCTGCTTGCCTCTGCCTGCCTCACTAAAAGAGTGAATTTGAGGGGAAATAAATGATGTTTAAGCTTGTCTAAACCTGAATGAAGACACATGGACAAAAGAAAATGGTAGTCTGTGGAATTTTTTTTTACTTTTCTCCTTTTGGCATTGTTTGCCTTTTCCTGTCAGTCACTCAACGGTGGATCCAAAAAGTAGTAACTTGAGATTTTACTCATGCACTACTTCAGCAGTAGTTCCTGCCACATGGAGTTCATAGGAAGGTCTCAGGGGATGCAAACCAACTAGCAGTTGGTCCAGATTGGCCCTTCGTGTTTACATACCTTCCTTTTCATAAAAAATAGAAAGTTTCTTCATACAGTCCTTAGCGATTGCATACACTGACCTAGCAAGTTGAAAAGATAATGTGCCAACAAATGAAGTGTTAGTCATAAAAAGCTGTCTGTGCTCATCCGTTAAAAATAGTACAGCTCTATGGACTGTTATTTTTAAATACCTGGATACTCAAAAAGTCATAGCATAGCTTGAAAATAAGAGGAATTCCTGCAATATTATACACCCATTCAGATTCCATGTATTCTTTGACACCGCTTGTCTTTATCAATCCAGGGTTGATCTTTTACGGGTCTGTTTATATGCCTTTGGCAAACTTTGGCAGTATTTGATGACTGTGGCTGCATAAGCCCTTGCTTTGGCACGGTGGATCTTGTACCCACTTGCAGGAACAACCAACCCATCGGGCACTTGCCCACCAGCACGTGAGGGATCCCAAAGAGGATTCGCAGGTGCTCATGAACCACCGAACAAACACCAAACCCCCGATTTCAGCTTTGTACTCTGATGGCAGCTAACTCCTGCCCCGACTTTTGCCTAATATTGAAATTTTCATGCCAATTTGACCGCTTGAATCTCAGTTACTTGAGCACAATGCTTTCTGCATCCTTCCAGCGTGCAAGGGCACATATCCATCTGACCTAAAAGCACTCAAGAAAAGCACTTTGTCATCACAGTTATAATTTAATTTAAATCAATTGCAAAGCTTCACAGAGAAACACACTCTCTTCTAATAAAGACAGCAGACTAAAATTGTTTTAGTTCAGTCAGACGTATTGGCACAGGTATTAGAGGATGGCACTGCTATTTCACAAAACTGTGATTTGTTTACTGTTTACTGTGATTTGATAAAAAATAATTCACCATCCCAATTTAAGGTTTCCTCTGATAATTATGCTTCTTTGACCAGCAATGTGACCATTCACCAGTGCTAAGAGGAACTGAAGCCATGATTAGCCTCTGTGCTGTGGAAATACAATGTCACGCACATCTTGTAAAGCATTTCTAGCAATATCCATATCTAATCCTCATCCAAATCAATACTTAGTTATGACTATTTTACTAACACTCCCATAAAGGATACAGCTACAACAAAAAAAGAGACCCCAGATGTAGGAATTAAAAAGCACATTTGATATAACAGGGAGGAAGGTTTAATATACATTCCACTCATGCTAATATCAGAGTTAAATTTATGTCAGAGCTATCAATATGTGAAGATCTTAATCAAAAACCACTTTTGGTTTTTGTGTTTTTGTGTTTCAATGCAATGAATTGCAATGAACGAACTGACATTAAAATGGTTAGCTTAGTTTTTGTAACTACAGATTTTTTCTCAAATTTACATTTTTCATTTGCAATAGTGTGAAATACTTATGTCAATCTATGCTTAATACTATGCCACATAAAAATATACCTATTTAAACGACAGAATGGAAAAAGGAGGGAAATAAAAATCTCAAATGATTTCATGCCATGCAGACCACTTACTTTTTCTAATTTATATGTCTGCCTTCAAAACATGTAGCTTATGTTCTAAGTTAAATAAGCGAAGCTAGATGTATTAAGACCTTATTTTACATTTAGTTCTGTGGAACTCAGAAATGAGTTCAGGGATCAGTAAGTTGCCTTTCACTAATGAATACACAACACTTCCCACTTTCTTCCAAGGACTTCTTATTTTGATTCTTGAAAAACAGAAACACGTTCAGTTTCAGCAGAAGATACTAGGCACTCAGAATGTATTGGTCAGGTGTCTAAAGCAATATACTTATTTTTTAAAACTCTAGTCATTGTTATTCAAACATTTTTTATCTAAGTGACCAATACACTGAACAACAGACTGGATTCTTCAGGGTCACACAAAAAAAAGAGCTGCACGAGTTATTTGCTAAAAAAGGAAATATTTGGGAGCGTTGGAGGGGAAGAACCTCCAGAAAGAATAAGAGTCAACAACAGATGGTAGATAAAGGACGAAATAATCCATAAAACCTATCTGCATAAACAAAATAAGACATACTTTTCCATGCAGAAGCTCATAGCACTTTTACTACTAGACAAAACATTGGCATTTTAGCTGTGGTGGAAAATGAACAAACCCAAACCAAACAGAACAAGCCTGAGACTGAGGCACTAAGCACAGCCTGGATTCAGAGCCTGGCCTGCAAGCAGCATACATTTAAAGGAGCAAGCCTGCTTTCTGCTGAACAACAGTATCTTGGAAACACACCCTCAAAGTTAGAGTCAAACAATAAAATTTTATTAGAAAGCCTTTACCAATCTCCTTATGAAAGTGACTGATAACTCAAAAGGTTGTGGAAATACGTGTCAGATGATTACAAACAAAATGAACAGAAACAAAGGTGGTGTGCCTGGGGACACCAGGACCTGATGAGCCCCTTGCTGCACTGCAGATGTGAGTAGTAAGAAAAAAATGTTCCCTAAACTCTCCTCACAGATACTACCAGTTACCAGTCTATGCTATTTCAATTTAAGAAATTAAAATAAATGATTGAACACCTACTATTTGATAATTCAGTGAATAAATGTGTCAGGACAGGACTAAATGCAGTCTGAAAGTCCTACTCCTATTTTTCACTGACAGTGTAGCAAAGTATAAAGCTATATATTTTTAATTAAAGAAATATTCTTTGGTTTTCAAAGACAGACAATTTATTTTTGGGAAGGCTAGAAAGCTAACTCCAAACGATCGTTCCTTTATATTTTAAGCAGCAGATTAAAATAGCATGCACATAATGATATGAGCGCTTCCTTTTTAAGGAAAGTCCATCGGCTGCGGCAAAGACAGGCGACAAAATACAGGTTAGGAGGAGGAGCGTGGGAGAGGGGAGCACGTTGCAGCCTGCCTGGCTGCCGCTGCAGAGCCTCCCGAGGAAGGCAGGAGCACACAGGAAATATTACCCTTGTCGAGGTGGAAGACCAGGACGTCTGGGGTAAAGCTGTTACAAAAAAGAGACAACACCAGTAAGTAACAATTAGGTAGGATAACTGGAGAGTGGCAGAGCTCCTTTAGCTTCCCCAAGACTGATGCGGGGGATATGCTGAACTGAAAAGGGGAAGGTAAACATAGTTCAAAGGAGAAATGTGTCTCTCCTCTGTTCAGCTTTCAGTTGAAGCTTGGAGGCAGGTATGGCTGGACAACCAGGCTTGCAAGGATGGAAATGTCAGTGGCTTGCCAGTCGTGCTGGAGACAACAGAGAATCATGCTCTCAATATCAACTAACACACCCCAAAACAGATTACAGAAAATCCAAAATACCTCTTTGAAATCAAAAGAACCAAAGAACAGGTGATACGGTCACTAACTTCAGGCAAGTGTCCACACTTTCAAGCCACATAATACAGGAAAACTAGGAATAGTGATCACACAAAATCTGCATAAAAACAGGGCCAGATCTTCTGGCTTGCACACCTGTATGAGAACTAAATCCGTCATCTCACAACTCCCCATCAAAACAATCCAGCCTGGACCAAGACAAAAGTCATGCAAGAATCAGTTTAAAAAGAACAATCTTTCCCAGCTTGGAAAAGCAGCAAATTAAACTTGTACATTACATAAGACACAAGTGATTCCATAAGCAGCTGAACGAGTAAAACTTGGTGTTCTGTACAGCACATATTTGTGCCCTGCACTGATTCTTTGGTATCCAGCATGGAGTGAACTTGTTTTTCAGGAGAGCACCCAGAGATGTTGAAGTTGGACAACAGTCAAAAGTTATTTCTAGTAGGGCACACAGGCAGGCACACACACGCAGAAAGGACCATCACATGAGCTCTGTTTTCTTAGGAAACCACGTTCAAAAACAATTCCTCAAAGGATATTTATTTTAAAGCAAAACCTCACTTGTGACATGACAGCAAAAAAGAAGGAAATATCATGTATTTTAATAATGAGAGTTCTCACCACATTCCTGGGGCAAAAATCTAAAAGGCTGCTCTAGGGATTAGGAAATTTGAAGTAGAAAACCCTTTCTGTGATTTTCTAAGGCCTGAAGAATTAAATATGAGGAATAGAGGAAGCATTGAAATTCATAACTGTTTTGGTACCCCAGAACCCAACTCTCTTAAATTATTTATCTGAAACTCATCATCTCCTTCCGGTACTAAGTTAAAAAGGATCGTACATGAAAAAAAAAATTCAACAATAAATGGTTCTTCCGTGCTCTCAGTTCATCAACTGATTGCAATGAGCTTCTCTACAGAACCTGAGAACTTCATTATCATACTTCCTGTAATTAAATCTTCAGTCACATTAGGACATTTGGGTTCAGAGAGGAAAGCAAAATTATATCTATCACTGAATATATTTTACTTCATAATGATCATGTCTTACTTAGTGTACAACTGTAGGAAAATCATAAAGCTCACAACAGTATTGTCAAAAGCTAGAATTTCTTTTTTTTTTCTAGTTAGTTCCAATATTTGGAAATTTTATAACAGTTAATTTGAAAACTGAGATTGTGGGAGTCTTGGCTACAAAATTACCGTTCCCAGCTGGTTTGAAAAAGTTGCCAGTTTTAGTTTTTTAGATTTCAAAATGCAACAATTTCATCTATTATTTTAATACCTTTGTTTCATCCTCAATACTACCTTGCTGCAGAGAACACTATAACAATCTTGTCAATATAAAATAAAGCAAAATACTGAGCTGTACCATCAAAACTGACAGGTTCCCACAACATATTTCAGATTCCACAAAAGTTTTTTTCTTCATTTTTTAAACAAAGAACTATTTCAACATAATAATTTGGGAGGCTTTTTCAACTTTATCCAAGACCAAAGCAACCCAAGTTTCTTGACCACCATACCGCAACATGGCAGTCAAGATGGAAGAAGAAATTGTTTGTATGCAGTAGGTGCTATGTCCCAACCGAAAAGACATCTGCCAGCAGCATGTTTAGAGCTACAATCAATCCAGAAGCTGCACACACACCATTCTTAGAGCACATAGTGACATGGTTAGGCAAGGTTCACTAGTTGCCCAATTAATATATTAAAGTCTCATCAACAAAACAGTTGACACAAAAAAAGTATTATGTTAAGACTGGTAAAATACAGATTGCCATTGATTTTAATTATTAATAATCTGAGAAATATTTAATATTATTTAAGGTTTAATCCATTTCTTTCCAGCTCATAAGACTCAAAAGAAGTTTGTACTAGAAACATAGACTTATTGCTTTTTTGTCTCAAAAATCAGTCAGATGCTATTGGCAAAGATAAAAGCCATTAGCCAAGAGGATGTGCCTACATAAACACGGGCAAGCTCAAGACCCTACTATAGCAATAAGAAACTCCAAAAACCAGAAACAAAGATAAGGAACTATGCAGTAGTTACAATCTGAAGAAGTTCCAGGGGTAGGGGAGAACAAAGACCTATATTGATTCTCACACAGCATCACCATCCTCCTAACAGCAGGAAAGGAAATCACTCATTAATAAGAGCTAGAGTAACACCAACAATTTTGGTGGAAGTTTGGCCCTATGGTCGTAGCTTCATTTTTTCCTGCTCCTCATGGCAAGTGCCATTATACCAGCAATTTCTTTCAGAATGTGCTTCACACATACGCTCCCTACAAGCGAGGACCACACAGTGAAAATGAGAGAATTCAGGTTCTTTATAAGATGTCATAAGAAATGTGCCACCTCAAGCGTTTAGTATCTTGATCAGTGCTCACCTAGCATTATTGTTCTGCACTTGAAAAGAGATTCAGTTATGCTAAGAAAAGTTTATGGGCTGATTTTCTAAAGCAAGCAGCTTGAAACTTGAGACACAGCTCAGAAACATATACGCAAGACAAAAAAGGCTTAACAAAGGTCAAAGATTCGGATAAATTCTGCACTTTTGGCATAAGCATTAGGTGCATTAGAAAGTATTCAAAAGGACTTCAGTCATTTTTATGCTCAAATAAGATCAATTTATAGTATTAAACACATCTGTCCTAGTATCTTTAGTAACTATGTTTACATAACAAGCATGCTCTGTCTGTCACAGAATATTATAAAACTACTATTACTTATTCAAGGATCTGAATTCCCCAGGAAATTATATGGGGCCAAACAGTATTATACAGTTTTTCATAAGCGTTTATGGCAGAACTTCAGCTACTTCCCTGTTAATGAAGTGTCCAGAGTTTTTTCTTTCCGTGTTTATCTTAAAAACATTAATTTTCAGAAATTAGAAACATGTGACAATAATGACTTCTGCATACTGCCAGAAGCTAAATGCAGTCTTTATAATGAGAAAGATTAATATTAACTGATGTCCCAGTAAATCAGCTACATTCACAAAACAAGAAAGTTTCCTCAATCAGAGTTGCTAAAGCCTTTATCAAATAGCTATTCACAGCCCTAAGAGACAGAGAATACCTATTCTACAAAACATTCAACACGGTATTTTTTTGGAGTTCAAAGTCTGATCAAATAGCAAGTGCTCGCTTTCTTACAAACAGGTCAATACTACGACCTCTTCAGCTCAACCAAATAGTTTCCCCACTGCAGGATGCTGGGCTCTGTGGGTTTTCATACTTCTTTGAAACACCACCAAGGTATGGCTATTTTTAAAGAATATCATAAATAATAGTTAAGCCTTAATCCCCACATGAGTAGCACTAAATAAAATTTTATTAGACCTCCTAAATTCACAGAGTAGTAACTGGAGTAATTTAGGGTGTTTAGGTTGACGAGGAGATTCAAATTTTCACTGCATGCAAAACCCATTACATTTTAGAAACACACACGCACTATATCAGCTCCACACATAGTTTTACGTACACTCAAATAGTGTTACGAGGATATCTGCACATAACATTTTAGCAGAAGTATTAAGAAGTTCATTGTGTTCAGGCCTGCTGACTGTGCTCACCTCAGGCTCCCTAGCAATGCAAAAAAGCTCTCACCAGAACACCTTTTCTTTTGGCAAATGATATTTTCTTTCATGTCTTCAACTCAAACTACACACACAGACAAAGTTCAACATGCAGCACATTTGAAATTTGGTATATAGGACAACTCAGAGAACACGGGCACTATGGAAAGTCATCTGGGTCGTTCTTAGACTCATTCCCAAGTTTTGCTGAGTTGCCTACAGATGATGCAAAAGCAAGCATGTGTGATTACATGTAGACAAGGGAGGCGAGGGAAAGGATCCATTACAGTTTGTCAGATTTTCTTCTGTAGAAGTTTTTTTGTTGTTTTTTTGAGGTACGTTGGTTGGTTTGTTTTGGAGGCAAGTGCACAGGTGCCAACCCTTTAAACACCTCTGAAAGACAACGGTCAAAAACTGGAAGCTGCTGAACATCCAACTGTGGTGAACTGCAGCTGAACGCGGCAGTGCGCAGCTACAGAGCATCCTCCCCAGCCCATGAGCACGCTGTGGGGCTGGGGCTACAGAAGGTAGCATGGTGCCATGCGTGGGGTGGTGTCCGCACCACTGGTGTTGCCTGCAGCTGAGCTCTGTGAGAGGATGAGATTCCTTAACCCGGCTGTCATTGCCACATGTCAGCTTCTTCCCAGAATCAACAGAATCAACAGGATCAACCAACCAGGTTGGAAGAGACCTCAGGGATCATCGAGTCCAACCGTTGCCCTGACACCACCATGTCAACTAGAACACGGCACTAAGTGCCATGTCCAGTCTTTTCTTAAACACATCCAGAGATGGTGACTCCACCACCTCACTGGGCAGCCCATTCCAATGTCTAATGACCCTTTCTGTGAAGAAATTCTTCCTAATGTCTAACCTGAACCTCCCCTAGTGAAGCCTGAGGCTATATCCTCTTGTCCTATCACTAGTTGCCCGGGAGAAAAGGCCGACTCCCACTCCGCTACAACCTCCCTTCAGGTAGTTGTAGACTGCAATAAGGTCACCTCTGAGCCTCCAGGCTAAACAACCCCAGCTCCCTCAGCCGTTCCTCGTAGGTCAGACCCTCCAGACCCTTCACCAGCTTGGTCACCCTCCTCTGGACTCGCTCCAACACCTCAACATCTTTCTTGAAGTGCGGGGCCCAGAACTGGACACAGGATTCAAGGTGCGGCCTCACCAGTGCTGAGTACAGAGGGACGATCACTTCCCTAGACCGGCTGGCTACACTATTCCTAAGAGAGGCCAGGATGCCATTGGCCTTCTTGGCCACCTGGGCACACTGCTGGCTCATGTTTAGCCGGCTGTCGATCAGCACCCCCAGGTCTCTTTCCGCCGGGCCGCTCTCTAACCACTCTCTCTGAAGCCTGTAGCGCTGCATGGGGTTGTTGTGGCTGAAGTGTAAGACCCGGCACTTGTTTTTGTTGAACCTCATGCTGTTGGTCTCGGCCCATCTATCTAACCTGTCCAGATCCCTCTGTAGGGCCTTCCTACCCCCCAGCAGATCAACACTCCCACCCAGCTTGGTGTCATCTGCAAATTTGCTGAGGGTGCACTCAATCCCTACGTCTAGATCATCTATAAAGATATTGAACAGCACCAGCCCCAGAACTGAGCCCTGTGGAACATCGCTAGTGACCGGCTGCCAGTTGGACTTTGCTGCATTCACCACCACTCTCTGGGCTCGGCCATCCAGCCAGTTTTTAACCCATGTAAGAGTCCACCCATCCAAGCCCCGGGCAGCTAGTTTGTCTAGGAGGATGCTGTGGGAGACAGTGTCGAATGCCTTACTGAAGTCTAGATAGACTACATCCACAGCCCTGCCCTCATCTACTACTCATCACCTTGCCTGGCACCGAGGTCAGGCTGACAGGCCTATAGTTCCCTGGATCGTCCTTCCGACCCTTCTTGTAGATGGGCGTTACATTTGCTAATTTCCAGTCAGCTGGAACTTCTCCAGTTAACCAGCACTGCCGGTAGATAATAGAGAGTGGTTTGGCAACTTCATCTGCCAGTTCCTTCATTACTCTGGGGTGAATCCCATCTGGGCCCATAGCCTTGTGGGTGTCCAACTGGCACAGCAGGTCACTAACCGTCTCCTCCTGGATTACGGGAGGTTCACACAGCCCGCCATCCCTAACTTCAGGCTCTGGGGGCCGAGTCTCCTGAGGACAACCGGTCCTGACATTAAAGACTGAGGCAAAGAAGGCATTGAGCACCTCTGCCTTTTCCTCATCCCCTGACATTACACTACCCTCCTCATTCAGCAAGTGGTGGAGGCTCTCCTTGACCCTCCTTTTGCTGTTGATGTATTTGTAAAAGCTTTTTTTGTTATCTTTGACCATAGCAGCCAGATCAAGTTCTAATTGAGCTTTGGCCCTTCTAATCTTCTCCCTACACAACCTGGCCACGTCCCTATAGACCTCCCAAGTTACCTGACACTTCTTCCAGAGCAAGTAGGCTCTCTTTTTTTCCTTAAGTTCTAGTCTAAGTTCCCTGTTTAACCAAGCCGGTCTTTTTCCCCGACGGCTTGTCTTCCTACACACCAGGACAGCCTGCTCCTGAATATTTAGCAATTCCGTTTTGAAGCATGTCCAGTCTTCCTGGACTCCTTTGCCCTTCAGGACCGACTCCCAAGGGACTCGGTCCACCAACCTCTTAAACAGGCTAAAGTCTGCCCGCTGGAAATCTAAGGCAGAAGTTCTGCTCTTGCCCCTCCTTACTTCACCCACTATCGAAAACTCTAACATTTCATGCTCACTAAAACCCCGGCATGCCAGAGGTTTCCTCTCCCCACAATCTGCTGGCATCACTGCTTGAGTAATTATTTGCTTACTTAGTTCAGTTACAATGATCTGGGCTAGCTTCAACATCAGTAGTATAATTTATTTTTTTTTTTACATTTTTTTAAGCTTACAGATGGAATGAGGCTGGTGAGCAACCATATGGGTTATGTCATGGGTGGTAACTTGCAGCAGGGGCAGTGGTGGGGAAGTTTGGGGCAGGGAGGCACGCAGGGTGAGCAGAGGGAGCTAGGGGTGAGGGACAAGCTCCCCCTGCTCAGCTGCAGGAGAAGAGGACTAGCAGTCAGAGACAAGGAAGAGGAGGAGGGAAAGGAAAGGCTGAAGCCCACTAGCATGTACCCACAGTGACCCAGCACCAGCAGGATGGCTCAGGGTCTTCAGAGTCAGGCCAGGCATAAGACTGGGATCCTCAGCAGGGCTGCCAGTGGAGCAGCACCATGTCCTACAGGGACAAGCCAGCCCCCGGCTTGCTGAATGCCAGAGCCGTTTGTGGCTGGTAATGTCAAAAAGCCGTTATTGTGTTAGTCCCCATCTTCAGGAGGAACTAGCAGCTAACGTCCATCATCAAGCACAAAAACACACAATTAGTGCCTCGTTGAGAGAGACCTGGGCAACTCAAGTGACAAACACTTTCCTGATCGCTGGCTATCGTATTTAATAAAGCACTTTAAAAGTATGATCTAATACATTGTGAGATTTGGGACATAGTGTTACTATGGTTATAACCTCCTTTGCTTTCTTCCCCTTGCAGGCAACAAATGAAAAATAGAGCAGGAGACTGTACTGTTCACAGATATTAACTGGTCCAGCTCTGAATTCTCTTAACATAATTCTCTTTCTCCATAGTCAATGAAGGCTTATTAAATGTTTGAAGAAAATAAATGGTCCTGGGTAGATAGGCTTGGGGATAAGCTTATTTTTACTAATTGAGATGGAAAACTTTTGAGGCCCAATTCCCACCTTAGGCTGCTTACTAGGTAACTTGCCAATCTTCAAAGCTGTTACAGCTAGACTTATACTACCTTGCCAGACAAAATACACAAGGAATTAACTGGAATGATCACAAATGCATTCTTTTTTTTTGTTCTTGTTTTAAAAAAAAAGCAGCTTATCCAGTTGCCAGAACTATATTTAAAATAGAAAATCTACCAAGAGCTTTATATGGCCGCCATAACTGCTGTGCACCTATCTGAAATCAATCAAAACAAGTAGAGGTCTATTTAGGAATATGGTTGGGAGATATTTTAATCCATAAATAATATATGAAACTGCCTACGGAAGATTTTAAAAGGGGGTTTGTTGACATGGGTAAGAAATTTTGCACTAGTGAATAGAAACAGTTGAAAACAATGCAATCTTCTTTGGATAATAGATCATTTTATTGTCCAGTGTAAGTATTGTAAAGAAAACCAAAGAGATTGAAATTATTGGCTCAGTTCAGAAATTATAACATTGAACAAATCAAAGTCAAAAAATAAAAGCCCAAAACAATACTGGGAGATGAGAGGTCTGGTCAGGTTTTAGACAGACTATCCAAACAGCTGGAAAAGATGTTGATTCTCTGAGGGAAATTTGTAATGTATTTGACTCATGTTTTTGTGAAGCTGTGGATTATCCTGAGGGGTTTGAAAGAAGGAAAATATGCCAAGAAGTTAAGAACATTATCTGGAAAATGATAGTATTTTAGTAGTTTTCCAATATAGCCAGCAAAAGTTAAAAAAAATGAAAGTAAAACAAGAACTGGTGGGGTGGTCAAAATGAGAGATTACCTATTGATGAAGGGGATTCTTCTACTTTGTTTTCACAAAATACAAGTAGGCTCATGTTTTCAAAAACTAGGTTTTCATTTCAAAAAAATGTCTTTAGGATTAAATTAAATTTTTAAAAATATTATCAATTCCTTCCTAATTTTCACAATTTTATATCAATTAAAATGACAGAACAGAAATAAAATTCATCATTAATACAGCTCTTACTGGCTTGTTTTTTCAAGTCACATATGTACTACACATCGTAAGTGACAGACTACACTTAACATGTGTAATACTGTCTTCACAAGTAAATCTGTTTTATAATGATTATGACTTTACAAACTGTTTATTTTTAGAGATTTGCAATATGCTCCCTCTCACCATTTTCAAGTACTTTATGAAACTAGTAATTAGGGAGATATTTTGTGTCTTTCTGCAATTACGGCTTCTTGTCTTAGAAGCCAGCTTTATGTAATTAAAGATGAGGCTGGAATGGGTCACAATGTCACTTTTCCAGACAAAGGTTGTTGTCTTCCCTTAAAAACAGTGGCTGAAATTTGTGAGGTGTCAAACCATGACGACTAGTGTGAGTCATATTACTAATTACTAATTATTTACTAATTACTAAATTAGTGATACAGGTAAATACTTAGAAACTAGTCCAAGTTACTGCTTCTTGTCCCAGTGATAAGGTTTGTGGGTTTTTACCTCTATTTCAGTAATGCAGCATTTAATATGGGCGGGGACACACATGACCTATCAGGTACTTGTGGAAGGATCATGCAGAATTTGCAAATACCCCTTTATTGACAGGTGCCAGTGACAGACAAGCCTCTGTGAGACAGGATTTGCCTGGTGTACCTGACCGACCATGAGGCAGGGACGGATGCGACGGGTGCTCAGGGCTTGGCTTGGCGTAGGGCACCGTGCCCCAGCAGGGTCCCCAAACACAGGGCCCTGGGGGTCACACACACTTCCCCCAGCTGCACAGGTATCACAGCCTCCCGCGTTAACGCGGCTCACAAGGAAATAAAACCATTGCCCAAACAACCGTGTCCAGCCTGATGGGACATACAGGGAGCAAGTGAGACCGTGACGTTGGGATGGCAAGCAGCACCAAAATCAAAGGCATTAGGAGTGATTAATATGCAAGGACTCACAATTTCACGATTCTTAGAGCAAGAAACTTGACAAATCTCAATGTGCCGGAGTAGGATGCACATTCTTTCTGAGTCGGGCAAGTAATCGGAGTTCATCAAGTAACCAATCAAGCTGAAGCCAGCTTTGTACACAAGAAATTTTGATCCCCTTCTAGCATGGGAAGCCACCATCTGAACCTCCTGAGCTGGGCTGCCAGGAGGGGCTCCTGGCACAGCTGGGGTCCTCACGGGTAGGTGGCTAAACCTGCTCTTCAGTCGTAGAGCCATACTGGTGGACTAACCAGCCATGCAGACCAAAGGCTGAAGCATCATTGCAAATACACTGGTAATACCAATTCTGAGACAATTTTGGAAAGGTAAGCACATTGAATGAGGTTCTAAGAGCCTGATTCTATTTCCAGAAAAATCCAAAAGTATTTTTGCCATTAATTTTGTTTGGAAGACACAGCTCTGCAGAAGAGTAATCAAGTTCAAATTGTTTGCAAGCTTAACAGTTTTAAGGCTGAATGATGAACACATCCAAACCTTTGGGGAAACATTCTGCTTGCTCTTTTAGTCCAAAAATGACAATCAGAGTTTAAGCGGCACAGTTGAACAGATCCAAACACCAGTTCAAAATTCTGTCCAGAATGCAGAACATAGCAGCCAACTGAGAAGTATCTAGGGACATCCAGATCAGTCCAAAGAATTTATAACACACAAAACCAGCATTTACTTAATAATCATAATAAATGTACATAAGCATGTTAATATAAAGGCCAAAAAAGTCATTGTACTTAGCAGGAAACAAAATTCTGACCAAATTCTGCAGCATACCAGTTAAATTTGAGAAAGTCTGGCATCGGGTTTTCACTTCACCTTGAAAAATTACCGAGCAGCAGAATTTTAATTTTGAGTAGAAATCGAGTAACAAACATGTAATGAGAAGGCTTCTGTTAGAGTGGAAGGCCTCAATCTATTTGAAAGTCACAGTCTGTTTTTTTTTCCACACCATAATAAAGGAATGCAGACTCACAAACAAAATCTTTAAAACAGAAATGTTTTTCCTATGTTCTTAATTTGAACCATCTCTCAGTTTTGGATCTGTTACAGAAGTGGAGGCAGTCTTTTTAAGATGAGTTTAAACCCTTATGCACAAATATTTCTCCATTTCAGTAATCAGAGGAGTCTGTTTTAAGACAATAAGACGTGACAGGTAGCACATTTGTGGGAGATCAGTGAGTCCCTTGGTTGCTCTGCAAGATGCAGGTCTAAAGGCAGAGTGACATCAACCAGCCGAGAAGTGCAGTAATCCCCTGAGACTAGCTGTCATGTTTCATTGTCGTTATGAAAGAAAAATGGTAAACAAGGAAGCCAGTCTGCAATTATGAATTTATGGATGTTTGCTAGTAAGTATCTTAGACCTAGTCAGACAGCTCCTTTTGGAATATTTTTCATATTTCCCAGACTGTTTGAGAATGGTCCTTCAAAACTGATTAAAAATCACAAGATTATATGAGAAAAAATACATTAGTATGTTAACATAAATACAGTCTGAAAACCTGGGGAACACACACCCCCTGTAAGTTTCAGGCATCAGCTCTTTCCAGTGGACAAATAATCCAGAGATGAAAAAAAAGAGGAGAGGGAGAAAGGGATTTAATTCGTAAAGACACAAGAAAAGAATGACCCAAGAGGATGCTAAGAACCAAATTTAATATATTTCTGGTTTAAGCCACACAGACAAAAATGAGGTATCAGAAATCATACATTGTGATTTATGCTAAAGGAATCCTTCAGAAAAATCCCCAGACAATTACACAAAAAGATAATGAGGATAAGATGATACAATTTAAATGCAGATCACCCAGACAGACACCCTCTTGGTCATTTAGTAAGTCCAGACAGATGGTTCCTGTAGCAGTTCTCTTACCCTGACTATCCTTAAAATCAGGGTAATCACTTGGACAAAGAATAACCTAAAGGCAAAACCCAGCAAAAAAAAAAAGTCTTTAACAAAAATCTTTTTCTTAATATTAATTTAAGGATTACAAAAAATTAGAATGCAACTAGAGCATGAAGATATTAAGAGAAAGAGAGAAACACTGATGATTTATAATGAGTGCTGGTACCAGACAGGGGAGTAGGGTTGGGATGGCAGCGGATAAGCAGTTCATAAAAGTGTCTTGGGCTACAGGTCATATACAATATAACACAATATCTTTTTTATGGGAGAGATTTACGTGCATGTCTGTTTAATCCTTTGCTGCATGCCTTGGTATACGTACGATCCTTAAGAGAGACAATACAGTGCTGTTTCATATATGGTGTTTAACAGTATCCAGGCACTAGTCCACAGTTGGAGTTTTATAGTTGATCAGAACATATTTCCCCCAAATAAAACTAATTTTTCCACAGTTTTTTGAACAACAAAGGCAAACATCCACCGAACTAGCTGAAAAAGCCTTAAGAGCAGTCTGTCCGTGAAACAAAGAGGAGCAGGTCACAGAGCAGCGCTTACCGCCATCAGCTGAGACCCAACTAAGTAAACAAGTTTTGTCTGAACCGCTTTTCATTTTCCCGTATTGGGGAAACCTGTTACTACTCGCCCGTTCGATACATTTGCCTCCTTGCAGATTAACCAAGGTGCTGCATGTTGCATGACTCAAAGCAATTTCAGAGCAGCGTGCCAGTGAGCTTGTAGACGTGAAGCTATTCTGGTCTAAGGGCATGACAGGCCCAGTCTCCTCCTCTCTGTTCACTATTTCACTTTGAAAAGTCGTTAAGAGGGAGGGAGACCACGACATCGCAGCTGCAATATATTTCTAGTCACCAGTGAACCCCTTGCCCCCATCAGCATCTCTGCAGACCCTCCATCTAACAGACGCCCTCACTGTACTCACACATCGGCCCGCTGAGGAGAGCTCAGCTGGAGGGCTGTTGCCGTGGCTCAAGCGATTGAAGCAACTCTGGCAGACCCAAAGAAGCATCGAATGAAAATGAGAGATCGAACTTCAGGTAGCAGCGCTGCAAGTCTCTGCTAGGCATCATTTTACACGCTCAGGTCACCAAAGCGGCTATTGCTCCAGCTCAGCATGCCTCAAAACCTTCCCACTGTCTGCTTAGGAAGCAATACTGCCCATACAGTTCAAAGACATGGGGCACAGCCACATCTACTCACATTTAGACATTTCTGTGGTGACATGAAAATCATCTGATCCAAATATAAATATTTCTATGAAGTACTAACACAAGTGACCCAAAGAGGAGACTGATTAAGTTTCAAAAATCATCTTAATTATATAATCACAGCAAACCCTAGTGCACAGCAACAACAAAATATATATTTGGAGCATTCCAGGAGTAATTACATGAATTATGATTAAAACATACGAAGGAATTCAAACATACTAAAAATAGTAACAACATTGCTTTTAGAATTAAAAAAAGAAAATTATTACGAGTGATTCAAAACAGGGCCAGGGATCTTATATTTGTATAAGTTATTTTATTTTATCTAGACCCAAGATATCACAGCAAGATTAACAAAACATTTGAAGGATGTAAGGTTGTAATGCTTGAATGTGGCATATCCCACCGCTTACACAGCACTTGATGTAGGTACAAATGCCTTCCTTTCTCAAATCTCAGATACAAATGGATCCAAGGGGAACCAGATATCTTCTTAACATCTGTAGTACTATATAAAAAGTTACCGTTCTGCAGATGTTTCTACTGCCATTCCCCCCACACACACTCACTTGAGCAAGATAAAGTAGTTAATTGTATAAGCTCCAGTACATTTCAGCTCAAAGAAAAGATTAGTTTAAGCTGTCTTCATCAGTAGATTACACCAGCCCATTTTACTTTGCTCAGAGACCAGAGAGGAGCTCTCACACTGCTGGGTATGTCACTGCAGTTCAGGGCCAGTAATCAATGTTTTGTGGGGTAACTTCTGCAACAGCTTGTGACTGCTCCACACAAAACTAGACTTGGCTCCATTTTCATTTTGGTTGTTGCAATTACATTTTCAAGTTGAAGACAGTGAGAAAGATGACCCATTTTTGCTACAACAAGCCTACTCTCTTTGCTTGGTACCAGGAAACAAAGCTGTGAAGATATATCTGCAATTGTCAAAAATTTAACTTTTAAAGGAAAATTAATAGTGCCATTCCTAAAGAAAGTTATAATCAGCATCCATACCAGGAGTCCTAGAAGTCCAGGATTTTAGGAAAATGAAATTAAGAGTCTGCAGTGGCTAAAGCAAAAACTTTGTTTCACAAGGCATCAATATTTCTCCATTTTCTCCTATCTCAGATACAGAACTATATTTTCTTGAACTGTTGGTATTTACTTTATTATCAGCTTTCAGAGATATCTGCCAAAAATCATTCATATTGTGTGGGGTTTTTTGGAAGGGGGGTTGTTTTTTTTTTGTGGGAGTTTGTGGGTTTTTTTTAAATAGTTATCATAAATCAGGCTTTACAATGGTAAATGTATATATAGAGGACACAGTGAAGTTCTACTGGCTTGAGAAATAATACAGTTAAAAAGCTTCCAGCACTGGCAATTTCCCCCCTCAGAACAGGCAAAATTATTGCGAACGGTACGAGCTGTGCACTGTCTGATCTTCCTATTTAAATCAAAACCTTTATTCCTAACTTCAAGAATGATAAACAACTTGCTGAAGGCATATGACTAATGACTCGAGACAAATCTCATAGGGAAAACCTGCCTCTACAGTTTTTGATCACTTTGACTTAATCAAGCCACAGAGAATGTTCTTGTCAGAGACGAGCATGGTCTTTGCAGACACAGAGCATCATAACAAACAAAAGCAGAGTTACCGAATGGAAACTATCTAGACAGTCAGCAGAAACTTGAGCATTAGCAGGAGGCATCAGCATGCCTGTGAGCCATGACAACAGAGGATTTTGCTCTTTCCCTAGAGAGACTCCTCTCTTGAGCAGAGTTCCCACCTGTGAACAAAAAGCATAATCACCCCACAGCTTTCTAAGAGCTCTTGCCAGGTCGTACCTACTGTGTAGGCTCAGAACTCGTGTGTGAGCAATCAAATCCCCGTTTTGAGGATGCAGTCAGAGCATTTAGCTACTCATGCCACATAGCTCGGCTGCTGCTACAGCAGCATGCACAGAGTAAAAGAGAGGGAAGCAAAGGGCTCTAGTTTCACATCCCACCTTTGCTCTTGTTTGGAACAAGGGGATGATAGCACAATGATTCCTGAATGTCCTAAAGAAAGAAATCTACCAGTGTCCTAAATTCCTTAATAACTCAAGCATCAGATTACTTCAACTCCAATTGTCATTTTTGTTTTATAACAAAACATGTAACTTAATAGCAGTGGAACCACATGGAAAATAAACTGAGAAGAATGCTGATCTTTAAAATCTTTAAGCAAGAAAGTATAATTTGATTGTGGTTTTATTTTTGTTTCTTTTTTTAAATATGTATTTTTTAAAAAGGCCAGTTGAGTTTCCATGAGTATGCTTCTTTTGCAAAAATTGATTCTACAGATGTTTATGAATTTAGAAAAGTAAAGCAACAGCGTTGCAAATCAGGAAAAATCATCATAGACCGTTTTCACCAACTGCATCACAGAAACATTTTAATATCGACCTTTCACCAACTATAAACTATAGGAAGTATCGAGTGCATTAGCTGTTCCCTCCTGGTACCTGAAGTTTAAACATTTGTGCACAGAATGAGTAACCTGACAGTCAGCTGAGTCTACAAAAATTCGTTTGGGGTAGATTGCTTTGGTTACAGGAATGTTATCCAATTTATTAGTGTTTATGTACATTAGCATAATATTTAAATATATTCAAGCTGGTTTTCTTTTAATCTGAAAAACTCAGCAGCTCATTACCACTGGCAGTTAAAATGATGCTAGACTCTGTGGCAGCATGCCTAACCTCAAATCATTGAGGTTCATTGCAGCAAGCAAGCCTCTAAATCTCCAGTGTCCAGTGGGGACAATCAGAATTGTGCTGATTGAGAGGAAACTAGAACAAGGATACAAAAGGGTTGCCACACCTAAACAAACATTGCGGCTGAAGGCAATTTCAAACTTTCTATGTTTTGTAAACTACAGAGATTTCTTTTTCCAAGGAAAAGCAAAATGACATTCAAGTCTTTCCATTTATTTTCTCTTAAATCATCTGGTTTTCTAGCATTTATTCTTTATGCTCTGCCAAGCAATATTATAATTTACAGAAGTTTTTGCTGATAGAAAAAAACCTGTAAGCCCTCTCCAATGCCAAGCGACAGCAGTTTAGAGAGTTTAACTGGTGAGTAATGCACTGATGAAATACCGCAATGCAAATTTTTTTCAAAATATTTAGGACTTAGAGGTTCCTTGCGGAAATGGTAATGTTTCCTAACAAATCAAGTGTTTCAAGAACAGACCACCCAAATGTATTATAAAAAGATGTCAGTTACTTAATTACATGATAGAACAACACATTTCTACTTTACTTCTCTTTTAAACTTTTTTTTTTTTTAACAAAATGTATCCTCTCTAGAGAGTAAAAGGTTTACAGCAGGAGGTGGGTTGAATTAACTTTGCTAGTTATCAACTTCCTCATGTTCCAATTATTTTGGAAATAGTTTAACTTGAACCATGATAATGTACATATAACACAAGGGAATGAAAACACTACCCCTTTTCCGCATCTGAAATGGCTTTACTGAGACCACCTACAGTGGCTTAAACTGTACATACTTCCAACTAAATTTAAAAATACTTGTATTTGTTCAATGTCTTTTATATCATTTCAACTTTCCCACACAGACTGGTCAAGAACTACTGTATTTCTGCTGTCTGTGCAAAAATGAGACATTTCTTGAGCTACTTCAAAGATTTTACAACTGACCGTCTACATATCAAGATTTCTCAGATTCTCAACCAGTCTACTTTGAGAAAACATAGAACCGAACATTATTTAACCAATAAAATGTGAACTAGAAATAATTTACTTAAAAATTACTCTCCATGATGATGTGCTATCCTTTATTTACGCCCGTCTACTGACTCCCAGCAGTCAGCCATTCAGGCCAGGTCTCCTACATTTTAATGCAAATAAACACAGTTCTTATTAAGACTTCATAAGGCCTTCACAAATACTGCCTTAATTTATACATATATTACTAAACGTCTCCTCCATATCTTAATTGTCTTTTAAAATGAGTAAAAATATTTTTGTAAAATGTATGCGGTAATAATATGCCTGAATGTTCAGAGAGGTATCTACCAGCAACATGCCTTAAACACGGGGACAGCGTAGTGAATATTAAACAGACATGGACTGTATTTTTCTATTCGAGAGCAAAGTGCTGAAACAAGTACTTTGTACTTCACTACCTGTAAGCCATATTGTGTGGTCATCACCATTTTACAGAATAGTAAAGTCTACTAAAGGGACTATGAGCATCTGATGAGAAAGCAGTATGTACTGGCAATACATTAGAAAAGGGTAACAAAAGGACAAAGTATTTAAACAATTGAATTTCACAGCAGATAACTTTAGTGGGTGTCATAAAACATGCTATATCTGTAAAAACATGCACATACTGAAGACGAATACGGAATAAAACAGGATCAGAGGTGCTTTGGCAAAGAAAGCAGGGAACGAATAGGGATTTTGTAAAAGAATTCAGCACTGGTCCTTCTCCTTTTCTGGGCAATTACCCTACATTTCCTTCTGGGGCTACGACAAGATCTTTGGTGGTTTCTTTCTTATTTTATTGCAGTGCAGGTCTACCATTTATTTTCACATATTCAATGGATAACTATGCACTTTTCTTGGGTGGCTGTCCCATTGGTGCACTTCTTATGTGAACCTGAATTCAAGGGGATCCCATACCTCATCTGAAACTAATCTACTGTGCAAAGAAACTTCTACTTATCTCGTCGCTGCACTAAAACTGTTTAAACCAGATGCGTCAAAGTTATTCTGCAAAAAGGGGCTGAATTCCATGTTTAATTATGCCCCATGGAGCAGGTCATAAACCTTGTGCTATCACTGACAAACTGGTTTTGATCCCTCTTGAAGAGAAGCTGCTTTGTCCTAATGACTAAACATAGAAAACAGACCTATACAAATGAAAAATATAATGTTTTAGCCTTGCTTTGTAAACACAAGGAAAATAATCGGACGAGAAAATGGTATTACATGTTAACATAGTATTGACTGGCAAACAGTTGGGTAGTATAATGGGACAGAAAACAGCTAGCAAGGTGGAAGCAGAACTAGCTCAAGTTCACACTTCTCAGGAAGTATCCCACTTGCCCATTTCTTCAACAGAGTGACTAGAAGAAGTTCCCACCCTACCTGTGTGGCAGCGCAGTGTGGCTGCACGGTAAAAAGGATCATGGAGCCACCCTAGAACAAACATCTCTCTCCGAAAAGAGAGGAAGCTGCATCAAAGGATGCAGAATTTTAGCGATTCTGTTTACAGCAAAGACATCTCCACCCTCCGCCTCCAACAGCAGTGTTAGTACAGCTATCAGGAATGCAAATTTGCAGCTTGGGAATCAGGAAAAAGTGGCCAAGGACAGGGCTAGAGGAAAAAATGAAAATAAAAAAACTAAAAAAACAAAACACCCAGGCTGGCTTGTTAAATCCAGTATGTAACTGAAACTTTCTCCATCAACCTTTTCAACCCATGCACCACTGGAATTGTTTGAGAATTTTTCATACCTCACTGTAGTACATAGCTCCCAGCTGATCAGCACTGCCTTCATACCTTACTTGCTGTTGACAGCCTCCCCTAAAATGTGCTTATTCTTAAATTATTGGCTGGTTGACAAAAATAAAAAATTTCTGCAGTGAATACGACCATCTATTATCTGTACTGCAGTATCAGATGAATGTACGAACAAAACACAGTCAATAAGGTTGAATAAATTGGACTAAGTTTATACTGTTAAGATATAAAGTTTAGTAACTCAAATGCTGCCTATTCTGGTCATGAGGTCTACTTGCAACACATCTTCAGGTAACAATTCCACTCAACTAGTATTAAATACTTCAAACTGACGTACGTAAAAGCAGAGGTGGCACATAGCATTAGATTTAACAGCATCCATTCATGAGATGTTAGTCTCTAACATCAGATGTCTTAAAGAACAAGAGTTAAAAGGAGGAAAGACGGCTGTCCAAATGCAATGATTAGATAAGCTTCTGGGCTGAGGTCTCTTTGAAGGAACTAGTTTGTATTGTAAAACAGACCAAGGTCACTGTATCAGTCCTTTTTCTACAAGTTGCTTGGGAGAACATCATTGTTTTTGCTAACACTGGTGGTTTGTGTAATCAAAATACTGCTTTTTGAGAACTTTCTACTACAAATCCTGTGACTTGAGCTGGTACAATTTAAACACCTCCTATGTTTTGAAAGCTTTCTATAGACTTTTCAGAGGCAATGCTAGCTAACTCCTTATTAGGCACATAAATAAAAGAGCTTTGCTTTTCACTGATGGGGACACAGTCATACTGTCCCATTTTTTCTCCAGTTTCAGTGTTTTATCCACAAGTTATCCCCTGAGACATTCTGCTAATGGCAAAAAGCTATATCTTACAACACAGAGACAGAAAACACTATGTGAAAATGACCTTAGAAACGGCAGAAAGAACAGAGAAAGAAGGACAAAGTATTGCCAGGGGTTTACCCTATTACTTCATGTAAGCACTACTGCCTAATCTACACCTGTGGAACAGAACCTTTCACCCAAGCTCAGAAGACCCTTGAACTTGAACCCATCTTGATAGCTTCAGCTAGGCTTCCCTCAGGCGGCGTACCTCTTGGCCTGCAATTTGTCACAGCTAAACTGTACCACTCAGGTATCTGCTACATACTATAGTGAGGCATGTAAAATCCTCTATTTAAGTGATGCATGGGTTGAAAAGGTTGGGGGAGAAAGTTTCAGTTACGTTACCAAAGCTGAAACCTGTGGCCTCGCAGAGCACCTGCCTTTAGCAGAAAATTTTGCCTATAATTCACTGGTAGGAATCTCAGATCCCACCCACGTTCTGCTCACCGGCACCAGGGAATGCCAGTAAAGGGAAACAGGACCTCTGGAGCTTACTTAGCGTAACTTCAGGCAGGAGCCTGTACTAACACCATCACCAGGCAGGCCAGCTGTGGTTTATCTCTGCAAGTCTTGAATACCCCTGAAGAGAGACTCCGCAACTCCTCTGTCCCGGTAAAGCCATGCTCTCCTGGGAGAGATTTCCTTCCTGATGTCTAGCCTGAGCCACCCAAGCCACAACTTCTGCCTGTTACTCCTTACATCACATCACCTGGCTCTACCAAGAAGAGTGTGATTTCATTTTCTTTCTAACTGCTTCTCAAGTAAGCAACTATTCTGATTGCATTTTAGCATTCTCTTTGCCAGGCTAGAGAAGCCTAGCTCCCTTGTAGCCTCTCTTGGTAAGAAGGTGGTCTCTGGCCACCCTGGCAGCTTGCCACTGGACCCTCCCCACTTTCTCCACATCCCTGTTGACCTGGGACCCCCCAGCTGAAATGCAGTATCTACAGAAGAAGACTAAGTGCATAGCTACTTGCGTGTGGCCCTGAAGAGCTGCTGCTAACACCCAAAACAAAATTTGGACAAGCCGCTCATGGTGCTAATCACTTGTGTGCAATCTGTGCAATGAAAATGCAACCAGAGATAGATCCAGATGGCAATGGCTAGAATGCGAATGTAATTAGTTCAGTCAATACAGTAGTGTATTTTTAGATCTTCCACTAGTCAAAACAAAGAGATGTTGCTCAAGCAAATTTAACATTGCTTAGAAAAAAAAGGAAAGGAAAAGGAAAAGGAAAAAGGAAAAGAAAAAAGAAAAAGAAAAAGAAAAAGAAAAAGAAAAAGAAAAGAAAAAGGAAAAGGAAAAGGAAAAAAGAAAAAGAAGAAAAAGAAAAAGAAAAAGAAAAAGAAAAAGAAAAAGAAAAAGAAAAAGAAAAAGAAAAAGAAAAAGAAAAAGAAAAAGAAAAAGAAAAAGAAAAAGAAAAAGAAAAAAGAAAAAAGAAAAAAGAAAAAAAGAAAAAGAAAAAGAAAAAGAAAAAGAAAAAGAAAAAGAAAAAGAAAAAGAAAAAGAAGAAGAAGAAGAAGAAGAAGAAGAAAAAGAAAAAGAAAAAGAAAAAGAAAAAGAAAAAGAGAAAAAGAAAAAGAAAAAGAAAAAGAAAAAGAAAAAGAAAAAGAAAAAGAAAAAGAAAAAGAAAAAGAAAAAGGAAAAGGAAAAGAAAAAGAAAAAGAAAAAGGAAAAGAAAAAGAAAAAGAAAAAGAAAAAGAAAAAGAAAAAGAAAAAGAAAAAGAAAAAGAAAAAGAAAAAGAAAAAGAAAAAGAAGAAGAAAAAAAGGGAAAGGGAAAGGGAAAGGGAAAGGGAAAGGGAAAGGGAAAGGGAAAGGAAAAGGAAAAGGAAAAGGAAAAGGAAAAGGAAAAGGAAAAGGAAAAGGAAAAGGAAAAGGAAAAGGAAAAGGAAAAGGAAAAGGAAAAGGAAAAGGAAAAGGAAAAGGAAAAAAGAAGAAAAAGATTGCAAAAACTTTATGCATGTTAATTCTATAGAGACTTTTTTCTGACAACTTAGGCAAGAGCTGGAAAGCATATTTTAATTCATACAATGACTAAAGGTAAGAGCACTGCCAGCAAATTTAATTTGGAACAATTCTTGGAATACAGAGGTTCATCTGTTTTGCAAAAGAAAGAATCAGAAGCACATAAGTATAAGCAGTTATTTTAAACTTGACTATTAAGCAAGGACACCAATAGCTAACAGATGTGGTTATTTGCAAATGATTTCAGGAAAACATACACACTACATGCTACAAGACTTCCCCTCCTCCGCGCCCGCCCCCCCCCCCCCCCCCCCCCCGCCTTAAACCCTGATTGAAACCCATGTCCTGGTAGAGACATGACAATAATACAAACTTGCCTACAAAACTCAGCATTTGCCTGAGGACTATTATACTACATATTTAATTAGTGTTGCGGTAACAGCATCTTTCAGATGATTTCACAGTAAAGTTGGAATATAGAAAAATTAATCTAGATTGTAATTTCCTAGAACTATTTAAACCACTCAATAGAAAACTTGCTTCTGTTGTAATTTTTCAATCCAGAATAAGAAAAACTGTTCAGACTCTGAAGGATGTCTTTCCTAAAAAGAGACCTAATTGTTTCCAAATACACCTCAGAATACTGAGGAAACCCAAACCTTTGCTAAGCGGTTTAAATACCATGGCTTTGATTATCATTGACACATAACACCCATTACACTGTTTGGATCTGTTCTGATAAGTGTTACACAAACACATTAAGAGTGAAAACACAAGAGGAGAACATATAATCTAGGAGGAAAAAGAATAAGGAGACACCAGCCAAGTGACAAATGGCTACTTCGTGTCTCTAGCTGCGTAACTGGCAAATTTCAGGAAGTTTCAAGAAGCAGCAGGCAGGGAGCAGGGTACGAACTTCCAGAAGGAGGACAGCTAAACTGAATGTCCCTATGAGCAGGCCATCCCAACGAAAAGGTACTGTAAGGAGAGGCAGTAAGGCTCATACAGGAGAGCAAGCAACCTAGTGAAAAACTAGGTGAGTGCTTCCTAATTATAAACCCATACAGTTCTTAAGTTTAAAATAAAGACCTTGACTTTTCTAGTTAACAAAAATAAGTGCAGGGTCTGGTTTTTTTTTGGGGGGGGGAGGGGGTGTTGTTTGTTTTTTACTTTGCTGTATTTAGGGTGCCATAGGACCAACACCAGGAGAAAAAAAAAAAACAACACAAAACCAAACAAACAAAGAAAAAAGCACCCCATGGCCCTAGAAAATCAGACGAGACAGTGAGGAACTGGGTTCTCAATTTCAATAAGTACGTAGGGTAAGCTATGGATGTTTGGTTAGGTTTTGTGTTACGTTGCATTTCAGTGGTTAGAAAATTTCAGTGGAGTGGTAGAGAGTCCCACTGGCTCAACACAGAATAGTGGTGGTAGCCAAGATAACAGTGATAAACCACTTTAAAATGTCCGGCACACCACAGGAGAGTTGTGTTTCAACGCCATCAAAAATACATGGCAAACAGACCACTAAAATCATTCATTCAAAACACATTTGACATTTTTCATGGGGCTGGTCTTAAGACCACAGCTTTTTATTTTTTTATTTAAACATTTTTGAGAAGTTACAAGCCCTTTTGTACATAGGCTGAACTACAATTGCTTTCTAAATTACTGCAAACACGGTTCAACTTTCGGGTTTTTTTTCATCTTTCGCTTTCACTTTTTGCCTAAACAATTTCATGAAACCTTCTTAGTTTCTGTCACCTCCTACCCACATTGAGCAATCTAGGATTGTAAACCAGGGTAGAGTTTTCAGGCTGAACACAGCGTATTCTCCTCTCCTCTAATCCTGCAGAACCTCCTCCGCCTCACATCTGCAGGGCTGGAGCGTTGCCAGTGGCAGGTCTGTTCTTCACAGCACCATTCCTTCGACGTCTGTAGGGATTTCACTGCAGAAGATAATACTGCATATCTTACTAAAAAGCTGATGCCATTTGATGATAGTTTGATAGCCTGCACAAATACAATAGAGGGTCTTGCTTGATTTCTGGAATAGCTGGTATTCTCAGTAATGAACAAACCCCCTGATTCACACTACCATGATTACTAGCAATTTTGGCAGCTTTGCAGTTCAGACCCAAGGCTGAAGTGGCATAGGAGTAAAACCACTGTTTCCCTCTCCTGCAAACTGGCTTTTGAAGTCACGGCTGTAACACACCGGGCACCCAGCTTCTGGGCATAAACACAGGACAGTTTTTAGGACTAACCACCATGCACTCTCCACAGACTCTGAACTAAGTTTAAAATAATATTTGCATCAAGAGAAACTATAGCTGTAAAGAGAGCTAATTTTATGCTGGTATGGTTGGAATATTGTACCTGAACTTGCTCAGAAAGTATGTGTTTTCCTTTAATACAAAATTAGCTTTGGGTGTAACTATTATTTGTTTTTCAGCAGAACCTACAAACTATTTCTATTTGCTAGTACCTAAATGTAACAAAAAGATGTTCTCCACACCCATGAAATTTAATTTTAGGCACCAGAGGCTCCTGAAAAACCCAGGTGAGCCAACACTTGGCTCTCATCCTGCTCCAACCACAAATGGAAAGGTACAATGTCCTGAAGAAGGAACAACCCTAATCCTGTTACTCCTTCTCTGCATCCCTTTCCCTTTCTTCCACTCCATGCCAACCAACCACCTCAAACTCAGTTAGATTCACTGTCTCCCTCTCTAGGGATTAGTGGCCCTTGATGCTGTGAGAAGGTATTTTTCATCATCAGGAGACTTCCTTCACTGTACCTAGTCTCAGGTCTGTCTGAGATTACCGATTTTTGCTTGTTTGTTTTTGCTTTCTGGCAGAATTATACAAGAAGAGAGCCTACATTTTAAAACTTAAAATTCACTTGCTAAATACTGTTTGTGGTTACTTATTTCTTCTGCAAGATTATCATATTCCAGGCTTTTGCTGCTGCTGCTCCAATTCTACCAGATGCTGCAAATCACTCGGGAATATTCTGATTAATATTTTTTGTCATATGAATAAGGGAAACAATTTTTTTTTTTAAAATCAGTTCCTATATTTCATCTTTGCTTTTCACTTTTTGTAAATTAAATTTGGAGTATTTTTCTCAATTTGCATATTTCCTCTATTTCAAATGAGGAATTAATGGTTCCATAGGTATTAAAACAAAAATTTTGGCTGAACTGCTAATAATTAAATAGCTGAGTGTCTGTGTCTCTGTATGTGTGTGTATATATATGTGGACCAAAAGGCAACACCCTGAGGCTAAATTATCTTTTCAAGAAGATTCTCCTTTATTATTTTTATCATGGTAGAATTTACAAACCCCACTAGAGACTGAGGCCCCACTGTATGATATGCTGTACAGACATCTATTACAACTCGGCTCCAGCTCATGAGAGTTCACAAATCTGTATTTCTCCTATGATGCACATAAATACAGTGTGGCTGTTCAGTTCTTCAAAACTAGCCTGGATAACACCCTCGAGAGCACAGACCATCAAGCAATGACTATACTTTCGAGTTTGACTATCCACATATTTTTTAAAAAGACTAGGTAGCATTTTGGCTTAAAATCATTTTGAGGAGCACTGCAGTAGAAGATGAACATCAAATGGACTTTGACACTTTATAAAAGCAAGCCCAACTAAAAAAAATCAAGCAAGTTTCTAACTGCTGAAGCAATCAAAAAGCAGTGCTTTTGCAATGGCAAACTTTTTTCCATATGGGAAGAGGTGGGGTAAGTGTTTCAGTCCAGCTTTAAACCAAAGAACTAAAATTGTCCTCTCGTATTATCAAGAACAATGCCAAATACAATAACTTGGTGGGTCTCCTCTATTTCACTCATCCCACGATGTTTATCAGTGCTGCACATTCACAGTGATAGCAGCTCATCTGACACACGCACTCGTTCATTATTTTGTTTTACTGCATCGCCCGATGCGCAGCTGTTGACTTGTACCCATTGCAATAGATGCTGCACATGCAAAACAGAAGCTCAGCCCCAGAGCTTACAATGCACGTTTAACAACACAAACAACAGATGGATGCAGACAATATCTAAGATGGAGATAAAGCTGGTCAGAATATTCACAGCACACTGGCAGATGACTGGTTTTTTTTATATATATATTAAACATATATATATATAAAAAGTTTCTTTTGAGGAGAGAAGCATACACAGAGGATGAAGATGCTTGTTTGAATGTTAGATGAGCAATGGAATTTATCATCACAAATGGAGTTAGACGAATACTACACTTCACATGGGCTGGCAAATGTTCCTATTTAAACATTTTTTTTCATGAGAAGTGGAGTAATGAATAAAGAGCTCTCTCTCTCTTAACATGCAATTTAATTCCACTAGGAATCCCCAAGCAATCATTCCTCTTTTTTCCAAAGCATAAAAAAATCCAAAAACCCAATACATCAACAGCATTTATGAATCAAATGGGTCCTGTGTATTTCTAAATATTGCAGTGGCAGTGACAGGAATATAAAAAGTAATTTTAGGAGCATATGAATAAAAAGATTCACCACAGTCCTATCATGATGACTGTTTACGGTGAATTTACTGACAGATTTCCTCTGATCTGATTTTAGACTTGTATCAGTAAGCTACTGAGTAGGTAACCCTTTAAGTACGAATCCTTAAGGTAAACTGGGAACAGTACCTAATGTAAATGCAACACAACTGTTCTCAAAAACACCAGTTGAACCATTGTTCACATTCTTGCCGTCTCCCAACTAGGAGCAGCACCTCCTGCTAAGTTACTAAGTGCTACAGCCCAAAATTAAGTTCATGGCATCAAGGATACTAAAACATAAAATGTTTACCATCAAAGAATGTTAATATTAAAACGATTAAATAAATTAGGGGATCAAGGCCACTGGGATTGGAGAGGAAAGGTCTGCCACCTTGCTTTTTCATCTGTATACTTCCCCCCTCCCTTCTCTTTTTCACTCATCTCACTCCTCTTCCACCATCTCTCTACAACTCAACAGGAGATCAAAGGATGCTCCACCCATTGTAAATCAAGCCAGAGGCTGCCAGGCTGGAGCACACAGCCAGGGCACAACTGCAGGGAAAGAGAACGCAACTGCACTTGCATAAGCAACAGAAGTTAATAATTTTTAAAGGGTAGAAGTCACACGTTCACTGGTTTCACAATTACCAAAATGGAGTCTGCGGTTTAGTCACCAATAACAACAAGGTTAAAACATACCAAAGTACTCACTTTTTTTTTTTTTAAGTCAGAAGCCTGTTTTCATTGTTCTAGGAAATTACTATGTTTTGAAACCCGTTAGTTCTTTTTAAATGCTTAAGTTCATATTCAGCATGATGCAGTCTAATTTCTATTAACATGTCTGCAAGTGTAACAATACCCTTATCCTTTTCAAGCTGCTTGAATGTGGGATTTTTTTCAGCTTTTTCTTTAAAAGTTTAGCTGGCTGTTTTATAATTTGTCACCTTTTGTCTTCTTTCAGCAGTATGTCATTAAGTCTTTAATTTGGCGTTTCCTGTTGTCTGCAGAGGGATATATGCTGTTTTAAATCCAAAGGACTGCAGACGTAGATGGTGGGTAAAATCTGTGAACCATAAGTAAATTCTTATAAGGAACATACAAAAAAGATTGTTCTTCAGTCAGACTTAAGCCATTACTTTCTTCAAAAGAAGAAAAGACACAAGTTAAGAAAAAGGCACCGCCAAAGACCTTCTGCCCAAATGTGCATCTCCATGAAGTTTCCTGCTGAGTGCATATGAATGCACTGCGATCTGGGAAAAGGATCCAAATAGGATTTCAAACATCCAAAAATTTTAACTCAAACATTTAGGTATTTCACCATGCTGCTATTCATTCATTCACTGATTTTTTTGTCTTAGTTTAAAGAGATGCTAAACAAAAGGAGAAGAGCTCTACATGTATTTACATTCCAAAACTAAGCTCCCCTTACCACCCCCCTAGTCTGTCATCCCTTCATAGCTAAACAAACCGTAAAGTCTAGCCCTATGTTCTTGAAGCAAAGTCACAAACACAGTAAGAGAAAAGTTTGGTCTTTCAAGAAGAAAAAGTCGAAAAGCAGTTTTAATCTGTTATAGCTGCCCATGTTGTTTTGACTATGAACGGCATCACATTCAGATAATACGTGCAGACTAAACTGGCGGAGGAGTGGGATCAATTTCTTTACTATTTTGCCTCTACTAAGCTTTGCTCTTTGACAATTTCCCAGTCATTAATAGCCTTTCCTGTCCTACCACTAAGACTGGCTCTTATATACAAGCCATACATTTTCCAGAACTATTTTGCAAACAAAACCGGAGGATAAATATTTTACCATGTAAAAAGCAGACATGAACAACTGTCGGGTCTCTGCAGAAGAGGGGTTTCCATGGGGGGAAACCTGACAGAACCCGCTGCCTGCGTGGCATTTGGCACGCTGCAGGGCCCTCTTGGGAGCTGCTGGGTGCTTTGGCCAGGGCAGGTCACATGCTACAAACACTAAAACCTTCAGGTTTTCCCCATTTCTTACACACCAATACTCTTCACACAGTATACAACATATGGGTTAGGGTCTGTACCTTTCCCATGGAGCTGAGAATCTAAATAACATTAAAAAGGCACATCGTCCTATTGGGAAACTCCACAATACTTTCTGTTTGTGCTGAACACTTCCTGGCACATGAGTTCTCTGCTGCGGAAGAGGTGGAAATACCCCGTTTGAAGCAGGGAAAAGCATGAGAAAAGTGTGAGAATGCACTACTGGATTAACAAGGAAGTTCCTTCACGCAGAGAAGAATGCATTTAACCCACTTTTAAAAAAGGATTCATAATGAATTATGTTATCTTTTGTTTGTGAATCACATTTTAAACCTTAGTATAGTATGTACAGATGAAAGCTTTTTAACATGGGAGTTTTACTATAAAGCAATTTAATCTTCTTGTGAACATGCAAAATGATACATTAGAACAATATATCTACCTAACAAGGCCCCTTTGATGACAGTGGTAAACGTTATTTTTGAAGCACTTACAAAATTACATTTTTTAATACTAGAAGGACCTGTTGAGATCATAGCAACAAGGATGATAACTTGAATTGCATCCTGTTCACAGTTTCAGTTCTTCTGGTGAGACACTGCTGAGCAGCACCTTCTTTTTGAGCATTAAACATGCAACAACACTTTTCTTAAGCTGGTGCTAAAATATATTAGACTACTGTTTCTGACCATGCTCACAGTATGTATTTCGCTTTCTTATTCAGATTCAGCCTTAAAGGCTGAAGGATTCCAGAACCTGACTTCCTACCTGGCTTATTTGAAAAAGTTTTGGCCTCCTCTGTACCAAAAATACAGGAGTTTTATGATCTTAGAAGTTGTACAGATTGAATTTATTTCCCTGTATTCTGCTATCAAATAGGAGGTAGAAATTAATAATCAATGTTTGTATAGCATATTTAACTGTTCACGCCCAGTATTTAAGTTACATTCATATCATTTTTGAAAGCCTTAATTTCTCTCTTTATTACTTCATAAATACAGTTAAAAGGTTTTTGGAAGCTGTATGCTGTCACAAACTCAAAAGGAAAATTCTCTTAGAAATGGTCAAAACTGTCGTAGAGGCTTGTCTATGTGGGGAAGCAATTGTGAAAACGTGGAAGTACTACAGCTATTCCACCCAAACTTCTCCACAGACACTCTTACTAAAAGCTTTTCTGTGGTTTAGCTTAATCCACTTTCAAAGTGGACTAAAAAAGGCACTCTTAACATCCTCTCAGAGAGCTACTGTAGAAGAGCTATTCCTTGACAGACATTTTGGGTTATTTCTCCATGTAGACAAGCCTTAAGGGATACCTTTCTTGGCATACTTCCTAATGTTACATCATCCACCACAATGCTTCAGTCTTTTGGAAACAACTTTGTGGGTAGATCCAGGTATTCTGCATTCCAATTCCTCTAAACTCTTCAATACTTCTCATTATAGAAGGCCTGGTCTACATAAACAAGTTTTCATCAAGTATTTGTATAGAAACTGTGAAGTCTGAATATTCTTCTGTCCTGTTCTGAAGGTTTTCACTATTATCTTTCCTTCGTACAAGGAAATTTTCCTTCCAAATTAAAAAGAAAGTTCCCTAGCATTTTCTGTATTTTTTGAAACAACAAACATTAAAAAACTTGCTGTTTCAGTCTAGGATATGATGTGTTTAGAATTCCAGAAACACTTACATAAACTTTAGGTCTCAGCTTGAAATTGTTCTTTTTCTTCATCTTCGAAAGAGGAAATTACTGATATAGTAGTTACGTTGCTAATTCAAAACTTAACACTGTGCATTAAATGTTCTATGATGATAGAAAACATGTGCAACTATGCAGATACATCCATCAGGAGAGAGGCATCCAATAATTTAAAGATAGAAAACAGCAAACTCCAAACTCCCAGGAGTTACATACAAAACAAAACGTAATTTCATACTTTATCAAATGAAGAACTAGAGAATAGGTAAGCAAGATGTCTCTCCCTTTTCAAAAGCAGAAGAAATTCTGCCAGGCAGCCAACTCCAGCCAAAGTAACAGAATATATCACTAAATAGCCCTCATTTGTCATGCAATACCCGGTCTTATACTTATCTGTCTTATCAGCATTATCAACATTGCACAAAAATGAGTTTATTTCACTTAATTACAAGTTTTAAACTCTTTAACATGGAATTGAAATGGTTACTTGTGTTTCACATATATCATTGAATATATTGCCACATACACTTAAAAAAGCAACACAATGAGTGCTTCGCTTTCTCCGTAAACAAATTCGAGAGACATTGGCACATCATTGTTATTTTGGCACATGCTTACCTAAGTTTGAGCACACAAAAAGCAGGTCTGCTGGAAATCAATTATTCAGTCTCAGAGGATGGTAAGGCCAAAAAATGTAAAACCATTTATTAGAAAAATGTTCTCAACATGACAACAAATGGGGCACTGCAGAAAACAAAAGTGTTCTGGACATCATCACAAGTCCCTTCATGACCTGGTTAGAGAAGATGCTCAAAGGCATGATGTGGGGAGTCTTGAAAAAAAAATACATGGGAGTCATACTCAATGACAAAGTGATTATTTTTCTGGCCTGCTCCAGTCTGCATGGTTTCCATCTGCTGTTTATTCATTCTCTTCACCTTCATCCACTCATCTACATTTTGTGAGAAATAGACACATTTCATGTCTAGCTATTTTACAGTCCAGCTTCAGTCTCTTGCTTCCCTCATTCCACCTTGAACTCTTAAAGGCTTCTGAATTTTTCTAATAGCTGTTTTCTACATGATACAACCTGGTTGCTAAAGTGCAGAAGACTATCATAGCAGTCCTAACTCTCAGACCTGATCATTGAAGCTGTCTCTTCTGAAGGGGGTATGTCAAGCATCCAGCCTGCCAGCTACATTTCATCTGGCCTATAGGATTTTCATGACATTGTGATGTAAGAAAACATAAAGCACAATTCAAGAAGGCGCACCCAAACTAGCCAAATGGCATGTGCTCTGTGAATGAAAACACTCATATCAGAGTCAGAAGCGGCACTGCCAGGCTTACTCTTCCTCTAACCTAAAAAACCTTTCCAAGAGCCCATTGCTGCTTCTGGGTCCAAGCTGGCTTGAACATTACTCCTTTGCTGCCCATATCTATTCATTGTGCATCAAACCAGCTGCCAGAATCGTTTATGTGTCTCACCATTTGAAACAAATTTAAAGCTGCTTCTCTAAAAGCAAGTCCACAGCCATTAGCATGAAGTCCCTCTATATGTTAGCCTGACAATTCCACACCAATCATCCTCTGCTCCTGAAATTTCAATAAGGTTGTAAAAGCAAGCACTCAGAAATGAAGAAAATGTGAGGTAAGACTGCACATGCAGTCTGCATTTTGCCCTCTTAATTGCCATTAAGATATCAAAATAATTATACACATCACATACTGTTTTCTGTAAAGATGCCTTCTTGATTCCATGCAAGTGGGGAGTCTCTGGAGAATGAGTTCTCCATCTCTACGTGCAGGTTAGACCAAGCGAAGAAAGCACAACCATGCAATTTGCCTGACACTCTGCAGCTAACCAGCAGAGATCTACTTTTTTATTGTACAGTTAGAAAGCCAGAAGCTCTTAATTTTAGTTTAATTTTCCTACACTGAAATCCACAATTACCAAAAGGCAGTTGATTTCTGTGGGAGCAATGAACAGTGCAAAATAGGGTGAGAAACGCCTGTTTTGGGGCTTTATTCCTGGTTTAAGGGCCAGGCTTCAAAAGGTGGTTAGGCATCTTCAGAAGAAGAAGGCCGCCAGAGAGGATTCACAGCCGAGTAGCCTTGGGTAGGTCAGAATTCCTTCCTCGAGAGCGAGCGATTATGAAAGCACAGATTATTAACATCAGTCAGCAGACATGACACCTGATCTCATGCTTTTCTGATTACCTGCCCCAGGACACCTTTGTCTGGGCGAAAGGGTATTTAGAGGGAGGAAAGCAGCTGCAGCCGTAGCCACCACTATTTTATCTGCATCCTGTCTGGAGTTTAAATTGTGTGTGTCATACTGACGCAAGACACTAAGATGGTTCAAGTGTTATGCTAATAATGCTTAGTGATTTTGGCAGGAACCCAGGAACACATTGTACAAAGGAAAAGCTAGACAGACTATGATAATTTTCAACGGCTTATAACTTGCTCAAGTCTCCAAAACTTTTCAAGGAGCTAGCAAAAGACTCCCTCCTACTTTCTACCTTTCTTTTGCAGGAGGGGAAGTAAATAAAAATAGCTGGAAGTAAGAGCTTTTCAAACAGGGAAACATTAATATTGAAAGAACTACCAAAAGTACAGCAAATTTGTACTTCCCCTGAAAAATTCAGACATTATCTCCATGGTAAAACAACAGTAAAACTCCCTTACAATAGTCAGTTATCTGCCTGTAAAAACCTCATGAGTCTTCATCTTGTAAAATCCCAGTTCCACAGTTCTGATAAGACATTTGTAAAAACACCAGAAGTTGTTTAAACCTGAAGGACTTCTAATGTGAATTTGTTTTACTGGTAAAAATCTATCTATCGAGATAACAACTTATAACAACTAATTGTATAGAGTTCCTCATAACTCTGAAAAATCCTATACAGTACTAGACATAAACAGGGCTCACCTGAGTCTTCAGGAGACTATCTCACTATATACAATAGTGACTATCTCACTTTATACAATAGAGCTCTTAATTACATAAGCTTTCATTACTTGCCACATATACTTTTGCAAGGTATTTTAAGTAAGAGGGAGAAAAAAAGTCTATTTAGTTACAGAAGCAATCAGCTTAGTGACAGGAAATTCATTATTGCATGACAGTCTGGAACTGCTGGCCAAGCCAGCAGAAAGCTAAGATTTTCAAAAAATGTTTTCTCTATATAAGCCTTGAACTGACCTAGTTAGAACCTTAAACAGACCTGGAATCCTTCTGTAAACTTAAAGGTCTTGCCTTCAGGAATACATTTGCACAACTGATACCGTCATACCAGAGTTGTGTCTAGTCCAAGCTATAACACTGACAAACACTGGGAGTAAGTGTTCCCAGAAAAGAAACTTGTTTAGAAGTTTCAAATCCAGGTACTTTAATGCCCGGTGAGTGAGCTTAAGCAGTTTCGGAACTCAATCCTCAAGAGGAAACTGTGACAAAGACAAAAGTTGGTTTATACTGTGCAGAAATGGTTTGTGAGAAAGGAAGCACCAAGGTAATTCAAGCTTTGGACTGATCTCCAACAGACTCATCTATTGGTCTTCAACAGCTCTCCAAATTTAAAACGTAAAATCCCAGGACAGAGATTGTATACAGCACAAAGCAAAAATGCAGCACTTAAGATTAATAAGAAATACTTCAAAATCTGTGTCAAGCATTTAGTTTCAGGTAAGACAAAAATTTCCTCTCATGTTTCTACTCTGGCAGGACATTAAGCACAGGCAATACTCTTAACACCTTTCGTACATAACTCAGTTCTTTAAGCGGGCTCTGTTGTGCACAGCAGCAGGTAAATTAGTTTTTCCTTTTCACCTAAGACGACCATGACTCTTTCCCCCTAAATAAAAAAAAAAGCAAAACAAAACGTAGACTAGAAGCCTTAAGCATTTTCACATCTTTCTGCTATCAATTTTTCTACACAGAAACAGATGATGAAAGAAGCAGGGACGTATCCTGTGGAAAAACAGATAGTAAACAAATAATCTGTGGGGAAGAGCCTATAGTATCAAAGTTCTTTGGCAGATGAATGGACCATAATATGATCACTGAATAAATCCTGTGAATTTTCAGTCACCTAAGCACACTAAGCTTTAACTGGTGTTCTTACAATTAATCTATTTCCCAACATCCTGTATTGTACACCAACTCTTTGTATTGATTTAAAATCTGACAATTTTATTTAAAAAAAAAAGCTTATAAACATACTGTGCCTTGAAAATGTGACTCCAGCACAATAGATCTGTCTTCAGTCTCTGAATTATTCACAGACAATATCCTGTTAATCTCAATACAATTTTATTCTTACAAAAAGCAAACAATACAACTGGTTCGAGGCAGGCGGGAGGGCGGGGAGGGCGAGGGAGCTGCATCCCATCTTGTCCTAACCAGTCCGAAGCAATTCTACATGGGAGATTCCTCTGGATATTACTTAGACTTCCTTAATGAAATTCAGGTGTAATCCCTAAGGCTCTATAGCAAAGAGTATCTTTAGCTCAACTACAGAATACGGTATTTGCCAAAAGGAGATTAATTATGTTTAGATGTGTCTACTATGAATACCAACAAGTCTAGAGCCACTATTTAAAATACATTTCAAAATTCACTCAACTTAAAATTCCGTAAGGAACAAAATATAACTAGTTTATAAAATACACTGGGAAATACTCGTTAAGATTAGAAAGATTTTATTTTCATTAGCTTTAATTTTATTAAAGTCAATTACAATACGAACTCCTGCTTTTGCCCTCTTCCAACACTAATGAAACAGAAGTTTTCTAAAATGATCTATAGCAAATGCCAAGCATAAATCTCTATGATCAACTCATGAACACAGAAACAGATTCTAAGCTTAAATAGCAAAATGCTTTCATGAATCATAGAAAATACTTACGGGAGCAAAATGTTTGATTCTACTCCCAGACTGCCACAATGCAGTCTGTCGCATGACCCACAGAGGTTTTCCACCAGCACGCAATGGGGCCCAATAAATATTTGTCTCTTAATTTGCTCCCCCTCATGCTTTTCCTGAAGAGAAAGCTTTACCCACTGATACTATTTTGGTAAGGTTTTATCTTTCTTCAATAGTTTTCATGCAGTCTAGATTAGGTGCAAAGCAGAGACAGTGAAGCCCTACATCTCTTTTAAGCAAACATATTTCCCAGTAGCTTCAGTCTTCTGATTTTTAAAAAAAATATTTTATTTTTTAAAAAATATTTTATTTTTTTAATACTTTCAGCCTGTCAATCCATCCTCTCCCACCTGGGACCATAATGTGCTCAGTACTCAGAGCATTCCAGTAGTCCATGGGGTCCGAGACTGCTATTTGTTGCCAGACAGAGCATGTGTGTAAGAAAAGTAGAAATACTGACTAAAGGAAAACAGATGAATAGCTCTAAATGTAGAACTGTGAATGGACATCATCCTAAACAGCAGCCCTTCCCTTCTTTTGTTTCAGGAAGATAAGGAAGATGTTACATCTGTGCTGCACATTTCAGACAGATATCCCCAAAACCAGCTGATATTTCACTTTCAGATTTCTGAAATCATGAAGATACTGCGATATTGCAATTTGGAACTATAACAGTCATTCTTCAGAGAGAAAGTTATCAAGCTACTGACAAAACGTGCAAATGAGACACCTATGGAATCAGTTAATGCACTTGTTTTCACATGGAAACTTAGTGCCAAGAAAAAAGGTACACCACCTCAAAACACCAGCAACCTAGAGCTTTTCCAAGGCTGCTAAACCAACTTGCTGGTTTTTTGCACAGGCACTGTAAAAGCTAACGCAAGTGTCCAAGCCAAATAACCAGCGATATGCTGCCTGAGATCCTAACGCTGGCTGTAGTCCCATGCTGTATACCTATCTGTGTCCTGATTTTAAAAGGTTTAAAATCACATGAGAAAAAAAAAAACACAGAAGAATCAGTATCGACAGTCCCTGATTATCTTAGCACAAACTATACATTCTTAAACTCTTTATTTACTGACAAAATGAAAATGACTCCTTTCATCACCTTAGTATGTTTGTTATTCTTTTGTAAACACTTCAGATTCAATCCTCTTACCTGATTATATGATGCACCCCTGTGAATGGGGTGGTAGTGGGGAGGGCTCTCTTAAACCAATAAAGCAGAAAAAGCCTCAAATTAATAGAGCAGATCAAATACTTGTCTAGACACAGAAAATCTAATTTAACATTGAAATGTAATTTAAACAAGCTTTGGACACAACTCCTTCAGGTAAAGCTAAGCTGCAAGTTATATGTTGCATCTACATTTACAATCGTATTGCAAGTCCATATTTTGAATATTTTCTGTTACACAGGCTACTAATGTAGGGAAGTCTGACTGAAGTGGTAATTGATGTATTTAAAAATTTACAATATTGTTAACATGGAGAAAAGCCTCTGTATTCCTGGCCCACGTAATTTTTCAGCTTTAACAGTTGATCTCTCACCATAAACCTTTTCTTGCTATAGATGTTTGTGAAGACACACAATGACCTGTCCTAGTAATGGCTTTTGTGTATAATGGAGCAGCTGATCAATTCAGAATTGAATTTGCTTTTAAAATCAAGAGTAATAATACAATTCTGGTTCTTTCACCTAACTAGCAGGATAATGTACTCCCAGGCTCCCTGTGATACAAACCCACACAAAAGCAAATAGGTAAGTAGTCAGCAGGAAAACAAGAAAAATACAGTAGCAGCTATTACCTGTGGAGTTCTCTTGCCTCTCACATATATGAATAAACAAACTGCATTCTGTTAAGCGCAGAATTTTTCCCAGCTCTTGTGTTAATTTTATAGCCTAACGGTCAAGTTCTAGGAGGAGAGCCTTAATATAGATCAAAAAGCAAGACCCTGCTCACTGTTTACTCAAACTGGAAAAGGAACTGCAAGGGTGAGCAAAAGGGTAAGACTGTTCTCCAGCACTCTAACTACAGAGAGAGGACCTGTAATGACCAATGAGGTGACCAGGGGAAGAAAATAACCCCATTCCTGTTCCTCTCCAACTGAAGGTCCAGAAATAGTTAACCTAATTCATGCACATGGTTGAATGTCAAATTCTTCAGGCTAACGTAACACAAAAAATATACATATGTTGTTCCAATCGCCAAATCCTTTTCAAACTAATAAACTGGTAATAAATCAAATTGTCAAAAGACTATTAGAACATACCACTTTTCATTTTTAAGTATGCACAAAGGAAACTTCTGTCACCCAAGTCTTGTATCAAATACGATTTAATTTTGCATTTATTCTCACTCTGACAGCTATAGTATGTCCCAGCTTGCTGTAAAAAAACCCTCACAAACATTGTAGCAAAAAGGGGTGGAGGTATTTCCAAACTGGAAGCAACAGACAGCAACTAACCAACCCAGTCCAAGCAGTACAGCCAGTAAAAGTAATTACACAATAATGTAATATGTTAAATCCAAAATCAACCGGTTTTCACTGGATGACCTTCAAACTTCTAAAAGCAACCTGCAACGGAAGAAAGATTGTACACAGAGTCTTATATAAAGACGAAAAGAGTAAAAACATTGTTCCCTTACTATTATTACTCCTTATTTATTTAAAGGAGTAATGTACTTACTCTATTACTATTTATACTTCAAGTCTGGGAAGTTTAAATAGACTCTTTGCATCCTTTACCCAGTTCATTTTAATTACAGTATTCAAGTTTTCATTTTTGTTTTTGCTGAAGAAACCTCCCCACATTTGCTTGGATTTTCACAAGTGTTTTTGATACACGCTTGTACAGAAATAAACAAGGAGTATTTGGGATGAATTCCTGTAGCATGCCACAGTTTACTAAAACTGTGAAGTCAACGGGAGCAAGAGACTTTTGAAAAAGGTAGGCAAACCTGAAAATGTGAGGGAGAGATGAGTCAGGCAGCTGACCTGACCTCCCCTCACCCAAATGGTGCATCTGGGGAATGCGGTGTCCTCCTCCTGTTACGGAGATTGTCACCTTGTCTTCTTTCCTACCTCCCTAGGACCTGGTACCTCATGGGCTGTGTCTGGAAACACATGTAGTGAGTAAAAAAAGGTTAACAAAAAAAAATCCTTCTCTTACTAAGTTTCAAAGCATCTTCTTTTTGCCAAGGCCAGTAAGAGCAACACTCCATGCTTTAAAAGAGACTACCCTATTTTTCACGTTTTTTAACTAAAAGCATAGGCCAAATATGTTTGATGGGAGAACAAAGGCAGGAAAACAAGTTGTACAAGCTACTTTTTAGAGGATGACTGGGGGCGGAGGGGGGGGGGAGGAGGAGGAGCAGAAAGAAGAAAAGTTTCAAACCATCCTTAAACAAACATGCCAATAGGATATTTTTGTGCAAGTTATTTAAGAAAAAAAAACAACCAAGAAAACCTAACTCAAGCTGGTTCTAGTTACACTTACAAGGTGAGTCTCCCATGTGCACAGAGCGAGGCTTTCCGTACAGCTCTGACCATTGGCATCTCATGCTGCAGCCCTCTCCTGTGGTATTGACTCGTCTCCACCCAGCTGCCTATTTCCACAACATGTGCAGGACCTTAATTGCCTCTGAGGTATTGACATTAAGATCTTCAGCATAAACCAGCCAAACAATTTTAAAAGCCCAGTTTCAAATGAAAGCTCAAACTAACCACAGGTAAGGACGCATATTCACAAGTGATTGCGCCCCATGGCAACAGTAGCCTGTGCACAGACTGCACAAACCTCTCATCAATCCATTTGCTCTTACCTGGACAACTACAGCATTGTACTGTCTTTATCTGCCCATCCTGACACTACAGTCTTCTCATGCAAACATCCTGCAGCAAAAATCCTACTCCCAGACCAAACAAAGGCATAAAAATCTAAGATCCATTATCTCCAGTTTTCTACAATTTTGCCACTTCTTATCAATTTGCAGTTATCTTAGAATAGGACAGCTCTTAAAAGATGCTAGCTGTCATCTAGCATACCTTCCACAAAAACAAAACAGAAAAAAGCAGGGGGCAGGGGGGCTGCATGTTCTTCCAGCAGTTTTTCCTGTAAGGATGATTGAAAATGATGGAGAAGTGTGGTAGCTCCCTCTGGAAACTCCAGATATGATCCCAGAATACTGCTGCTGGGTATTTCTGTGGAAGAGCTAAAAAGCTAAATGTCATCACGGTTATACTTCTTCAAAAGCTACTGTTTGTCTGCATATTCAGAAAGGCCTCGCTCCCACTGTGCCATGTGTGGGGCACGGCAGAGCCCCAGCCAGGCTGTCACACCTTTGGTTCTGCACACATAAAAAGAAACAAACCACACTAGGACAACACAACAGGAAAAACCTGAAATCCTCTCAACCAGTAATGAAAAATAGTGAAATAACAAACTGTCACAGATATTTCAGTACTGTTCAGAAGCTTGTATTTTAACAGCACCCAGAAACACCGCATATGCTGTGAAGATGAATCTTCAGACACACTGAAAGTTCTCTTTCCAAGCTGTATGGGCCAGAAATACAGGTATTTGCCTGTGTTTTGCAGACACCTTCTAGAGTTTCTCAAGATACTGTGAATGTGTCATATGGTCAATTATTCTCCTTAAGTGTGATAACTACAGAACACAGATTCAGAAGTAAATATACTTCCCATCTTGGGACCCTGAAATGTATAAACTCCAGCATTTCATATAAGAGCTACTCCAGAAGAATAGCTGTATGGACTTTTAAACTGAAATGCTTCATTCTCAGAGGGACTGAGTCCTGAACATGGACTGTTCTAGTTCAATTTGTCCTGGAATTTATTTAAATCAGCATGTTCTTATTCAAAGCTTTTTTTGTTTTTTTTTTTCTACTGACAATTTTGCTGAAGTGTGGAGGACTTTTAATTTTACACTAAGCATTTTTAAAATGCACTTTACAATTTATTTTTAGAATGAACTTTACAGGTTTTATAATGTATACAAATACATCTTAATAACTAAAATTGAGAACTGAGACCTCACCTCAATGCCACAAAAGAAATAGTTTCAGTCATTATATAGGTTGTTCTGTTTCTGGATGCTGAAACAGACTTGATCACTAAATTCCCAAAACAACAGCTGAATGCATTCATCATGATTTTAAAAGGACTCCACCCTCATAATTATGCCAAGTGAAAAATACTTTCAAGTTGCCTGTAAAATTGGCGGGGGGGGGGAAGGCTTGAGATTTTTGTAGCAGATTCTCCACAAACTGAGGAATTTCCCAAATGTTATTGCATACTATTATATAGTAAGAACTTATTTTTTGTAATAACACTAGAACTGCTTTTCTTATTTAGACGGTAGCCTGAAACAGTAAATATGTTGGAAAAAAGGTCAGCAACCAAGATGTTATCTCAGCAACTCTGTTGATGCCCTGGTTTCTCAGCCTAAAACAGGATAGCTACTGGACGAAACTTAAGCACCACAAAAAGAGAGTATCACCATTTGTGAGGAAACAAGAGTATTAAAACAGGTATCCATGCAATTGTAGATGTACTTTTCTTGTTTGGAAAGACACTGGACTATCCAACCTACTTCATAAAGCTTGGCATAACCCAAATATACCATAACACTATGTGCCTATTTATTTAGCCATTACAAAACCTGTCTACCATCTTCTCTTTGCTTTCCTTTTTTAAGCAGAACTGAATGCAGCTCAGTGATGCTTTGATAATCTTTAGTAAGAAACACATAATTTGATACTGAAGTATTCATTAATCTTTGCTTTAAGCTAAAGCTCGAAGTCTGGATTTTTTAGCACAAAGTTGCATATGAAATGCTGACTTCATTTAAATGACAGAATAATGATGGAAAGTAAAGAAAAAGCATAAAAAGCATAAAAAGCATAAAAAGCATTAGCCGGGATACATCACCAGCATCTTGAAAATTATAATATATTAAATGATTATGAAGTACAGTGCTTGACAAGGCTAATAGCTAGAGTGATGTAATTCGTTTCATTGCAAGTTCATGCTGATGGCCCTAGAGCTATGATTTTTTTTTTAAACTCATTTATATACATATTATTGTATGTATATATAATATATATACAAACATTTTTTCCAACTGAGTCAATACATATTTAAGAGTTCATTTTCTATGACAGAAATATACAACCTCATTAGAAAACTTGGCTAAATAGAAATAATATCTACACAGAAATGAGTCATTTCTAAGTAGGTATTAGGAAACTAGCATTCAGACACTGGAGAAGAAACTGTTATCCAGTACAATGTTCACTTCTTTACGAAGTTGCGGTCAAACTGCAGATAAAATTATTCTCCCAGTTCATGAGACAGCATGAAATGCAAAAGTGAAACATAAAAGGATGGTCCAAATCTGACAAGGTGAGGAAGCCATCCTCTGTTTTTCCTCCTTCCAGAGAGCTGAGGTGTCAGAGAAAATGCTAGCATGACTGGAAGATGTAACCCGTTCTTTTTACTGCAACATATCTTCTGAGCCACAGTGAAAGAATTTAGCAACCTTTGTAAAACTGTTAGAATGATACAATGTGGCTGCCATTAAAAAAACCGAGAATAGCAAGCAGTGAAATCTTTACGGCATTTCAAAATAGTATGAGATTTAAAGTAAAAACATGAAACATACTTTAAAAAGTATGATCCCTGAGAAAAAAAATCAGAATGAGATTCATTCACATTGACGAAACTTTTCTGATTATATGGGATATCTGGCTATTATACTTAAGAGAGAAATTATGAAAAAAGGTGATGACCAAGTATCATTACATAGTAATTAGCGGTAACAATTTATAAGGGAGAATTGGTGAACAGGGATATCTCTTAATATTCCCTGCAACTAACTGTTCCCAGCAACTGAGGAGAAAATTTAAGCCTCCACACAAAAGATAGTTCCTTTTTTCCCAACCATTTTGACTGATGGAAATCTGAGTATATACTAAGATGACCAACAAATATATCCAAAACTGAAGTACAGGGATTAACTTGCTAATTCAGCGAAAAAACATTTAGATATATATTCTATGGTACTCAACACATTCCTTGTCATAAAGTAACATTCTTCTCCCTGTCATAATTTTGAAAGACTTCAAAATGCACACCCAATGATTTCCTGTGTTACAAAAGATGTAATTCTATATGATAATACAATTACAACTGAAAAGTGTTTGGCAGAGATGCTGATAGGTATATTTATCTAATTAGCTATTTTTGTTCATGAAAGATTTTCCTTTTGCTCTAGTTTTAACACCAGTTCCCCAAACAGAATGAATCTGGTCCCTTCAATTGGTTCCCTTAAATTCAACAAAATATCCTGTTAAAAAAAAAGTACTTCTATCTGCCCAAAGAATTCAGAGCCAAAAATTTACTTTTTAAGAAAATATTCTCATTGGTGATAATACGCTTTTCTGGTAACACAAAACCCAAGCACTTTAGGGTGGCGGAATAAACTATGGTAATCTACGTATTTACCTCCCTATATTGCTCTTAATGAAAGGAGCAGAGGATTTTCCAGTGTGATTTTACTACAGCTACCTGGGTAGATCCGGAACAACTTTTCTTCAGGAAAGCCCATAAGTTTGTCATCACACCTCTTCTTCCCCGTACCCCAGCCAGCTTCTTGGCTTTCCACACCAGTTTGAAGGGAAGAGTTTTCAGCTTCCTCACAGAACTACTGGGATTAATTTCTTTCTGTATTTTGGAAACACTGAAGAAAAGGCAATGAAAATGTGTCCAAACAGCTATAGCAAAGCATCCTGAAGAACACATTTTTTGGTGTCACCTTCCCAATACAAGACAACTTCTTACAATAAGATTCTAGTATTTGTCCTGCTCTAATTTTAAAGGTTGTAATTCTTGAGCTTTATACCATTTCTCTTCCAATGCCTTCAGTATCATTGGAGAGGACAATCCCACAAAATGATAGTATTCCATACACAAGTTTCTTCTCATTGTTTAATGTCATCAATATGAATTTCAATCACTACAGGTCAGAACAATCCCTTCCCTTCCTTAATATTCTTCAAAAATTTACAGGCAGCTATTTCCTACTTAACCTACATGTACCTAAACTGTATATATTAAGCCCTGCTACTGATTCCTCACAAATCGGTCCCAGCATCCTCTCTAATGTGGAGTCAATTTGTATGCAAGAATGCTGGTGGTTATTGTCCTGGCACTGAGATGTTTGAAAGTGTCTGGGCAAGATATGCAAGGTGATTGCATGCAATACCATTGCGTACGATTATACTTCATTCTTGAGAAGATCAGAGATGTTTCACTTCTCTAGTGAGATTTATTGGCAGCTATTACCAGGATTTTTTAGTACTTTCTGAAGGCTTCAATTACGTATGCCTTGTGTTAATACCTCCCAGGTTTTTTTGAACTTGTTATGGATATGTTCCCAGAAGTTCGTTAGCCATTTGCTCATTCATTAGCAGTAGCAGCACCGTATTTAAAAGAACCTGTTAATAAATTGCTTATCTCCAACTTACAAATTAGGACTAAAAAGCACTGACTTTTTTGGAGAAACACACAATGACACAGGTGATGTCTACATTTTTTCGTATGCTGTTACAAACAAGCCTTTTTCCAACACTGGATACTTCCAGGAATTTTCTTCGAAACTTGAGACAACTATTGTTGTATATTAAAAGCCATAGCTATTACTAAAATGTACGTTTTTAACAAGGTGAAGCTCACTTCCATCAGTCAGATGATAACCACCTCCATGACTGATTTCTAAAACATTTCATCAGCGTTTAACCCTTTAAGTCTTTGATAATTGCCAATTTTGGAAGCATTTTATTCTTGGGAGCCAATACTTTCACTAAAAATGAACCAATACACAGAAGCAAGCTGCAAGTACTACAAACAACTCTTAAGTATATATGCTGTTCCTCACTCCTATATCCTCCATAAGCTGGTCATTTTCTTCCCTTGTCAGTTCATACTTCTTCCTCTTCTGGATAGCTTTCAACTATGTGACAATGAAGAAATCAAACACCAAAATAGCAGCAGCTACATATCCTCTGCATGACAGCGTAATTTCTTATGCCTTAAGGCAGTGTCTAGCACTGAAATCATAGCCTGTTTACTTCCAACTCGTGCTATATTACACCAAAGACTTAATGCTTGCTTATATAAAACTTGCACAAAGACCAATTTACTCACAATGGTCCTATTTAGAGTCTAGAGTCCAAGCCAGCAGTTCCTTTTACAGCCAAGGCAGTGACAGTAGTTGGACAGAACCCTCATCCTCATGCAAAAGTACGGAAGAGCTCAAGCCCTACCGCTACTTGTATTCCTGTAAATAAGAAACAAGAAAGCAAATGTCTATGCACATTCACTCTCTTTGGTTTAGAAGCTGTTTAGAATGGTCACAAGTTTAATATTTTAGAAGAAATTATCTTCAAGAGTTTTAAAAATAGTTTTTATACCTAATGCCCAATGTATTTGAAACAGATCATTCATAACTTAATTATAAAGTAAGTATTTGTATGAAGGGGTCTCAGAAATCGGTATTTCTATGCTAATCTGAATTGGGATGCATGAATTCTGATAACCGTATAAGAACCAAAGGCGGAAAACCTGAACTAAAATGAGAAAAGGAAAATGCAGCAATAGATACTGTGACTTCAAAAAGAGGAAGAAAATAAAATGATTAGCTACATACATTTTATGAGCATCTGCAGAATCGCAAGGTATTAGCAGACAGAATCAGAGTTGAGAGGACAACAGCATTCATGCAAGAGTCATGTAGGTTAGAAGAGCAGCACCCTATACGCACTGCTGCCTATATAATTCAGCACACATGAGCAGTTTCACCCATGCCCACAGAGCTGTCGCAAAACCAGATGAAGTTGCTAGTGACTACCTGTTCACTGTCACCAAGCATGGAAGAATTTCACATAGTAGTTAGCCTTTATAACAAACTTTTCAGATACATCTGCAACAGTAAATTAAACATGTCCATGAGTATATTCCAGGGAACTGAGGCCAACTGGTACAAAATGACATGTGTCTAGGGTGGTAAACTCCCATAGTCTGCAAAACAGAGTGGCCTCATAGAAACTGCCTTTGTCCCTGGAACACCGACTACCAAACAGTGTCCAGGAATTAGCTCACTGGTTTTGGCATCAAGTTAATCAGGATATTTTTCTGTAAAACTTAGTTTGGACATAGCTAAAGAAATTCAAAATGTTCCCAGGTCCAGCCTGCATCTACACAGAGAGAAACCAACCCATCAAATCATCTTCAGCTGGTACAGGGGAAATAGTTCAACATCATGTTAAATAAAACCAGGCAAAATTGGAGCCCAAAGCTGAGGAAGCAGATACTAGTTTGTTACTGCAGTAAGAAGGCAGGTAAGGAACAGCATATTAAAACTGTTTGTATCTCTGAGGAGAGAGTCTGGTTAAAAACTTAGTTTTCCATCCATACAATGCAGAGAGGCAGAGAACCAACCCTATCCCTGTGTTGATAACCTACATGGTTATTCTACTTAACATAGTTACTCTACTCTCCCACATCAGGTGACATGGTTATCCTGTTTTGGGGGAGTCGTCCTACCCTACCCTGTTTCCTCAGCCTGGCAAACAGGTCTCAGGAACAAGCTGGGGACAAACGATGCCCAAGTCACCAGCAGGGAACAATTAGGAAATAATCATGACCTTGACACTGCGAGCTCCTAGATCTGATGAAGCCACAGCCTCAGTGAAGGGTGCATCTCTCATCACGGAACAAAAGGAAACACAGCCATTCCTGACTCACATAAAGCACGCATTTCACAAAACCCTGTTTTTGCTGGGTGCATTTCTTGGTCCTTCCGCATACAGTTCAGGCAGGTAACTTGGGCCACATTCGATGACATTCCTTTAGGCTGCACTATTTTCACATATAATCCAGTTTGTGACAAAGCAGAATAAAGCAGGAGTTTCCGCATCTCCGCACTATACAAGATTGTCCACTATACTAGGAAACTCCACTGCCGTATTTTGGCGGATCTCTGTTTTTGTCATTGGTTATAATCTATGCCACACAAACTAGCTTAATTAACTTATGTAAACTCAATTTTCTGTTGCAAATTTTGCATGCTTGGAAGGCAAATTTCTCTAGCATTTCTTAACATCTAAAATCTCCTACAGTGATGCCCTTTATCTGTAATAATTGATGGAAATTATAAATAGTGTGAGAAAAATCATTCTAATTACCAACGTTATATCCAATTATTCTATGCAAGTGTTTTGCTACTGCTAGCCACCTTAATGAGCACTGCCTCCTAGTATTAACGAACATAAATATTATATTTTTTAGCTATTAAAATAATGATTATTTTTATATAATTATTTTGAAAATAAACCCCTCATCTTCTATAGCTGTAAGATGAATAAACAACTCCTGTGTATTAAAGTTATGTTGAAGAAAGCACTGACTTTATGGCATATTTCCAATTCCCAGACTAACAAAATACACAGTTTATCTTTTCTTATATCTGAAAATTAGGACCAATTCCATAGCTAGCAACTGGGTCCTTTAGCCCACCTTCTATCAATGAGTGTTGAGAACTTAGGTTCAAAGGTAATTTCTACACAGCAATGCAATTTCATAAATTACATCATGACACTACTCTAAATAGATTTAAAAATAAATGCTTTCAAAAATCAGAGTCCATTAAAATTGTTCTTACTTTCTAACTCTTCTGAAACAACTTTCTCCTTTGACATCTGCAGTGAATATAAAATCCTGAAAAAAATCTGAAACTCCAAGAGTATCTCACATGGCCATCTCTAATTTAACAAAGTCAGTCTGCTTTAGTGAAAGAATGCAACAAGCCTGATCAGACAGCCACTATCAAAAAGTGTTTAACTTCAGAGCTGCAAGCCTAATCTTTTGCTGTCTACCGTGCACCAATTAAGCCCCTATAAAGAAGACACAACTAGTTTCACAAAAAATTTCTGTTTCAAATTACTAGGTCACAGAGAGCAAACACCACATATCATCAGGAGTTTCCAGTAAAGATGACTTACAATCTTTCCCATTCATAATAGAACACTCAGTCTTTCTCGTCCTTATTGGTTTGTATTTCTGGGAACTATTTATACTCTTTAAATTCGTCAAAGCCTATAAATGTTTTCAATCCCAATGTCTATTTGGGATTGAGAGTGTTTCAGTTTTCATTTTAGTCCTTCTGATCATTGAAGTCTGATACTTGAAGAACAGTTCATAGCAATTTTTTAACATTGTTACTCATTTATAAAACTTGTAATGCATATTTTTATAAAATAAACAAATTATACAGCATAAAAAAATAACAATTAACTGAGACCTTAGCTTACAAAGTATTACTCCCTACACCTAGAAGGTTAGGCTGATAAAATGGAAATATGATCAGTCTACTGCCTGACATTGTTAGAGATTAATCTCAGATTTCAGGAGGGAAAAAAAAATGTCAAGGGCTTTTTTAGTAACACAAGATTAATTTATGTGTTCCAAAAATGCTATTTTAATATAAATACACTATTCTATGATTTTAATTTTTCTTTATATTAGAAAACTAACTTCTGTATTTAAACTGTGTCTGGAGCATAATGCAGGGGTGCCATTCCTCAGGTTTTGGTCTAATTATTTTATGTTATGTGCTGAAGTACTGCAATAGTGAAACAGAGGTGGTGATACAATTCATGCAAATTGTCAAATACTACAACAACAGAAGTTCCTATGTTAAGACCACCTTATCAGTGAGTCTTCCTTTTGCTGGGTCACAGGACTAAATAATTAACATCAAGGCCCTGACACTGAGTAAAGCCTCAGCTTTCATCTACTTCAGATGATCTCTTCAAAGCTTCATTATAAGATTTACTTCCACTAATTAACAGAGATCAGAGTCAATTAGTTATTTGCAGGCTGCCCATCACATCACAAGGCATCTATGTTTGCAGTGATGCTGCATGACAGCAAACTAGATCAATTAAGGTAACACAACACTTGTTTTCTTCCCTAAATGTGCATCTCCAGATTTTGGTCACCTCTGTGCAATTAAAAACAGGAATTACTGTTTTTTCTAACCGTAACGACAATTTCCAAAAAGCACCAAGAAAAATAGTAATAAAAAAAACTTATCAGTGTTCCTTTAACATCGCAAAATGAAGGATCAAGCTTCCTGCACAGCTACTTTTTTAATTCCAGAAGGCATTTAGGAGAAGTAAATAATAAAATAATTAACATTTTCACACTGTAGTCACCCTGCAATCTCTCTGTAAAATGCATCTTCATCTTGAAGCTAGGCTGGACAGCAGTAGCAAGCACGGTACCAAGCCCTGCATTCAGACCACAGAACAGTTTGACTTCGCAAGTAACTGCACTGTGAGTGCTAAGGCAGCACTGTCATTCATCTGCCAGTTCTGTACTTCGCCGAACATTTGTTTCCTTGAATACAGCGTAATCTTCTGTTCTCTGTTAATTACAGTCTCAGCGACCAGTAGTAGAAAAAGTCTCTACATAGTATGTATAAAGCTAACAGCATTAATTAATACAGTGGCTCCATCTTTCAGTTCAGCCAGGACATGCCTAAATTAATGTGATCTTAATTCTGCACCATAAGAATATGCACAGAAATATAATCCCAAAGTATAATACATATTTTGTGCTAGTACATCACAATGACCATTATATAGGTATCTCCAAAATCTGTCTTGAAGGCAGACCTGAGCTTCCTTTGCCTGGGCTTCAACCATGTAGAGCAAAGTCATGACTTCAGTCCAAAGGGAGAGTACCTGCAGTGGTGTGCAGAGGGCCAGGACATTCTGAGCTCAGTGCCACACTAATACGACCGCATGACTCCTGGTCTGCTCACAGTATACTCACAGTCTTCCTGCAGCTGCCTGGAAAATAGTGTGCAGACATACTTTTCATCTTGGGCTGATTTTACACATTATTTCTTATTTGATCTTGTAAGATATCTGTCTTCATAACTTTTCTTTGGCAGGATACTGAAAACTGGTTGCTGCATGAGACTTCTGAGTGCTTTTTATTTTCTTAGCTTTACATCATACAGAAATGAAGTTAACTCACATTCTGCATTTTAAACGCCATCTCAAGTTCTATTCTAAGTGGGGCACACTGAAATTTTCAAACACCAGAAAAACTTTGAGATGTCACAAAACCACCACCTTAAACAATGAGACTGAGTTTACAGAACTGTAACTCAACATGCCATGGATGTAAAAATCACTTGGTTTTTTTTATCAATAGGTTACAGTAAATAAAAAATATTTTTCTGCTGATATTAATGTACATGCATATCTGAATAATTATGATATTATTATTGCATTAATACATGTACACATATAGAAAAATTATAAATGAAGCAATATTAATCATGACGCAGATTATGTAAGGAATCAAAGGGACTTAGCCAAAGAAAATGAAGGGCTACATGAGGTGAGATGTCTCCAGTCACAGTAATTGCACGTGAATGGCTTCTGAAAGGAGTGAGATGAATTACACAAACACCTTACTGAGCTCTAAGCTGCCCACCAGCTTCACAACTAGAGTAGGGGCAGATGACCACGTGGAGTCTGCCAGGCTGACCAAGTGCATTTCTCCTCTCCTGCAGGCAATGGCAATCCCTCTTTCAGCTCAGACAACTGATGAAACTACATCTTTAAAAGCAGTTTGCTCACTTGACCTGATTATGATTGTACATTTATTAGTCCAAGACACTTGGGAAACATGACATTCATAGACAAACTTTTCCATTTTTGCCTTACTAACCAAGTCTTGTTCCAAGGTTGGATCATATGTTTTTTCTCACTAATCTAGAACTGACAGTAATGCAGATCATGCTTACACTTCTGTCCCTCCATTTCTTAGAATTCAGCTCAAAACAAGTGGACAGCTCAATGAAGATTTCTGTCCTAGGAAGCAAAACAGAAGACATCCTAACTGAGCGAGACGAATAAATTAGAGGTAAACATATTTTTAAGAGAAAAAAGATTGAAGCTGGAAAGTTCAAGACCATCCTAAAAAAGGGAAATATTTTATTTTTTTAAAAAGAATCTAAATCCATAAAAAATAAAGCTTTTCCGCTCCTCAGCTTATTAAGGATTTCAAAAACTTTAAAATATCTTATTAATTGCCTCTAAAACTGGTCAAGTCCTTTTCTTCAGAGAAATGAAATCTCAAAACCCATCTTGCACAGAAGATTCTGGGCTAGGGGCTATTTCTTAAATATTTGTATTTGGATTACCTGTTTGGCTTGGTCATGCATGCACTTGTGCACCATCTCCCTTTTCATGTTTACAGAAAAGCCAAGAACCCAAGAAATGACCCCCTGAACAAGCCCAGGCTGTGTGAAGACCACCACGGTGCAGCAGAAGGAACAGCCAAAATACTTCTGTTTCCAAGGCTTCGCAACTCTCCTGGATAGCAAACAACTACACTGCTTTGTCTTGCACTTTCTATTTTAATAAACAGCTTCACATTTAGCTTTAAGTATATTTTATCTTGTTTAATGGAAGTAACTGCGATGCCAGGTACTGGCTATAAAACTAGACTACTTAATAGTCTCAATAAAGGTTAGTAACTTTCAGTAGTGTTTTCTTCACAGACCACTTTTACACCTTACTTTTCACAGTGATACAGCTGAATCAAGAAAATGCCAATTACAAACCCTTGCTTTTTACAATGCTGAAGATAAAGCATTAGGTTTGCAAAGTTCCTTAGAAATCTGAAGAATTTGTAAAACATTCTCTAAAAGATTTTGTGTTTAGAGCCCAAAAAGCCTGCTCTCTGAACCTCAGGAACATCTGCCCACTCCCCACCTTGACACACTGCATCTCCAAAACATCAGCCAAAGCAGCAGCACTGTAGCAGACTCTCATACAAAGGAGACAGCCAGAAGAAAACAGCCAAGCAACTAAGTGGAACTTCTCCTTGGGAAAGTGGTACTACTTTGGTGTTGATACTGACCTTCACTGAGCACAGAATACTCCTGCAAATAAAGAATATTCAGTAAAAAACGATGAGATTAGAGTATGATAATAAGGATGATGGAAAGAAGAAAGGACATAGGAACCCAGGGAAAGAACCACAGGGTCAGAAACACCACCAGAAAAATCCTGCCTCCTGTCTATTTACCATCACACATATAAAACCAAATCAAAGCCAGAAAAACAGAGACAAACTATTTTAAAAGTTGGGTTTTGGTGGGGGGTGTGCGTGTGTATGTGTGTGTCCCCCAGTTCAGCCGCACTGGTAAAGAAGTCAAAGATAAGACAGCAATTAAGCTAACTATCGTTTCTTGAAACATTTACTCCGGGCTTTGATCACTGGACCCAAATCCCTCAGTCCAGTTCTGTATCCCATCCTTATTCTTGCAAGGGAACCTAAGCAGAGATGCTTTCTCACACCCAGTCAGCTGCTGCTTCTCTTCTCCTCATCAGAGCTGGGCAGAGCAGAGGAGCCAAGCAGCTGCACAACTGTAGCAAATGCAATTGACTGATACCTTCAGAAAACTTTTTTCCCCATCACTTTCTAAAACCTGAGACAAAGACTTGCGTATTTGACTTCCTTTTCAGAATCCTTAAAAATGGACCTGAGAACCTTTCTTAGAAGAGCAGATTTCCATTATAAGTAATGTTAAGAAAAGCTAATACTATTGAAATTCAGGGGAAAATCATACTGAAAGATATATTTAATCTTACTCTAAAAAACTTTTTGAATGGACTGTATTACATTCACAAGTCTGGAATTTATGATTCAGCTTCCACCATTCATGTCTGTCATTTCTGCTTTAGTGCAAAATCTTGCTCAATTATCCCAAACAAAGTCTGCAGTACTCTACATTTTACTGAGAGGAAGAGGACTGAGGTTTTGGGGTTAGAGAGATGGAAGAATATGAGGCCTGTTAACTGGTCTTTCTTTTCCTGGATATTTGTGTAACATCAATTTCTTCTAGGTGATCAAAGGGAAACAGGTAGTGGAATATTTTTTTTACTGTATTAAAAAAAAAATTACTATAGATGGCCAAATCATTAGAAATCTCTGAGAGGAGACACATGAATGGTTTTTCCCTTAATTGCAATTGCTACAGATTAGTACTCCTGCTCAGTCTCCTCTTCCTCCTGTTTTCCCTTTTATATTATCTGGGATGAGCAGATTAGATGATCACTCCTCAAGCATTCTCTTAATCCTCTAAAATCTCCTGTGCTTCTCAAGTTCCTCTCTCCTTTCCCAGCTGTCTTGTCCCCCCTCTATGTTAAGCTGCAAAGTAGCTTCCTTCAGGATGCCATAATGTTAAACAGTCATTACTGGCATGACAATGTGATTTTTCCTGTCACTAGCTGAGTTTTCAGTGGCTTTAAAAAATTAAAAACAAACATAAAACCCACAACTAACCCCCCAAACACCCAAACACCCAACAACACTGAAAACAACAACAACAAAAACCCATAAAAAACTTTCTTGGAAGCATTAAGGGGATACTGCTTGGTTGAAAGCAATAGGATTTGAAAACATTGGGAAAATTAAGATTGTTAAATCTACTGTAAGCAATAACCACTACAAATAAAAAAAATTAAAAAGACTACTTCTCAGAGATAAAGAAGGTCTGGGATTTTTCTGATGACTTCTGAGCTATCTCCTCCTTAATGACCTCTCCCTCTCTCACAGAGGAAAGGAGAGAAGATTAAAAACAAGATCGATCACACAGCTAGAGTGAAGTGATTCTGCCCCAAAAGATTTTTGCTCAACTATACAACCCTGCACTGCAACCATTAAATGGTTGGCCTGTATGCAAGAAAGAAGCATGAACATAGGATTTCTTCTCACACTAAATTTGTGCCCAACCACTTAAAGCATCTCTATCTGTCATCCACTTCCTGCCACATCTTGAATAAGACAAAGATGCTTTCAGAAAAGCATATCCTTTTCAGTACAGCAATAGAGTCAAAGTGTCAATAGTGTCAAAGGTGAGCAAGGTCTCCATGTATTGAACCACAGATTTCCTTGTGTAAAGAGTTTCGTAAAACCAGCATAAATATCAGACCTGAAGACCAACACGAACGTGTACATCACAGTGAGCCACTCATTCTTTACAAAAGCACAGACCTTTCCGGCACACGAAAATTCATGCTGGACATAACAAGCTTAGGCCTCTATTACACTCTCAATCTCCTTTACCTCTAGGTATACGAGGTCAGATTTTTCATTCGATGTTATCTGTATATATTTCAATCCCCCTGACACTTTTTTACTTCTCTAGAAGGATGTTATTATCCAAACGTCTGGATCTGTTCTTTTCTCTATAATCTAATGAGCAATATTTTATGGGCTGTATATTCATCTAGAAATATTGTATACGTCTGCAGTTACATACACTGTATTGAAGGTAAGAGAGAAAAGGATACTGCTTATGTTCTTTATTACATACACTGTATTGAAGGTAAGAGAGAAAAGGATACTGCTTATGTTCTTTATACCTGATTGTGTTTTATGTTTCTCGTGATGAAGAACAGGACCAGCAAAGTCTACACACATTGTAAAGGCCTGTTTAAAAACTACTCACCTCATGATCTAAACTACTTGCAATAACAGATTATCTGATTAAAGGCTTCTCTAACATAAGTAGATAAATTTATCTTGCCTACAGGCATAAATGAGAGTGCATCTGCAAACTTAAAATAATGTTTATCTATTGGTCTCTTTCACAGCTCAATAACATACACTAAAGAAGTATTTTAATAAATTCATCTGCCTTTTGTACTTCAGGGGAGGGGGGGGAGAGAAGGAGAAAACGCAGACATCTCCAGTTTTCATGTAAGCCAACAATTTAAAAGGAGTCTATTACAGTACACTTGGCTCCTGACGGAACTACTCGAGAACCTGTCATATGGCATGCCAAGTTCTTTTAAACTCTCTGAACAGGTTTATTATTACTGCTCTACAAAGTCTGCAACACGTCTTGGCAGACCTACCACTCAACAAGAGGAACACTAGACCAGATGTGTTTAGAATTCAAAAGCACAAAGTTGCCATTTTCCATTTACAAGTCACCTTTAATCTTTTCAAGTAACCTTTCAAACTATAGTCAATTCAGGGTCTTGTCTACTTTAGCAAGACAGATAGATGGAAATGTAATGAGGGAGTTCAGTTGCCAGGCTAGGTCTTCGTTGGCCAAAACCACTCTTCTAGTACGTTAATTAGTCTTTTGGTAATTGTAACTGAAGACAAACTAAACTGACTAAATGCTGCTGGGCTGTTAAAGTACAGCACGCAAATACACAATATTTCAGTTGACATTCACTGCAGCACTGTCTGGAGCACGAATGTAAACATACACACACACATCCAGGTTAATTCTGAATGAACTTTCCTCTCCTCCCCACTCCCCCTTTTCATCTGCCATTCCAGAAAACATCTGTAATGACAACACTACCATGTTAGAAGTGCCCAAGATGCCACTGATACTGACTACTTGATAAGTAATAAGAATTTCAAAATGCCACCATCATTAATTTTCAGATGATCATGTAATACAATAATGTAGTAGCATTTATTAAACCCTGTACTACTTTTAAAAAGAGTTTCTGGCTCCCAGAATTGAGAAGGAAACAGTTTAGGTAAGAAAGTTAAAAACTTTCTGGATTCTGGAGCATAATTCTGCAGCAAACAATGACAGCTCTAGCAAATTCAGGACATAAGTAATCAGAGCATAAAAGTTTTTTTCATAAAATCCATGTATGTCACTGGCTTGCGAAGGCTGAAGGCTTCTCAGAGGTTTATAAAACTAGTTAAGATACGAGCAATGGAAAATATCACAGTATTTCACAAAGTGCAAGAATCAATATATATTTTAAGATTTACGTTAGCATTTCCTAAAGAGAAAACACGTACGTTCTTACTTCGAGTTCTTTACAAAGATACTGTTCTCTCAGAAACTGAAGTGATCAAATAACAAAGCATACATTTTAGTAAATTATTATAAAGCTGAGGTAAAGTACTATGCTGAATTCAGATTAATAAAGGAGTGAATTAATCCCTGAAATACATTGCTTGAAGGAATATCATGGATGACAATGGATTTTGGTGATGTGTTTTTTTAAAATAAGGGGTGAGGGGAGGGGGGATTCACACCTACCATTTTACTAAAGATTAGAACAAAGAGCAAAACACCAACAATCAATGAGAAAAAAATGCACTGAAAATTCTAACAGCATTTCCTAATCCCAAAGTATCTACATTTCCAAAAATGTCAATTTACACTATTGAAGAAAACTTACATTACAAGGAATAACGGTTGAAATAAGTCTGGGTTTCCTTTCAGGGTACAGAGAGCCAACCATGGTGCAAATCTCTGGTTGGTTATGGAATACTGTGATTCCACAGTGCTTCTCAAGTGCAAGAAGCTACACCTTCACCAAGAACAAAGATAATATCTTCAGAAAATGTGCTTCCCGGTATTTTGCATGCTACCAGTTTTCCGTTAGATGCGTAAACATTAAGTAACTTTAAAATTTAGACAAAAATTCTATACTTTAGGCAACAGCTCAATATGATGATCAGTTTCCAGAAGCAGCTAAGAACACACCAGAGACCTTTGATTTTGGTGTTTGGTTTGTTTGTTTTGAAAGGGCAGAGATACTAGTAGAGTAGCTGTATCATGGTTTAGTGAGTACAGAAGTTCAAGCAGCATGGATCAATGTTAATCCACGATCAACAAGCATTTTTAACTAAGACCCTAACAACTTCACAAGATTTTGAACTGTTCACTAACACCCAACAAACCTTCCTGAAGAAGCCCACCAACTTTCCTGCTTACCGCCAGCATTTGCACAAGGGTACTCTGCCATACCATATCCACATGGCCTGTATCTTTGATAACTACAGCACTGTAACATCTCAAAACACTGAATTAGTATCTCCGTTCATATTACATGCATTGGTCAGAGAGGTAAGTTGAAATGTTATAGTTTAAACAGCAAAGTTTACAAACTAGGAGCATGCTCCTACAAACTAAGGAGCATCTTTTGACCGTTTCAGCAAAGATGGTTTCTAACAGGATGGTAGCAAGAACTGTTTGCCGCTTTACTGTGCCTAGCATAGTAATCCAATTTCAGGACATTACGTAGGCATTCTACTTCTTCCCTTGTACAAACCAAGATGAGTTGCTCAAATCTGGATGACCTTATGGAAATAAGCATGATACAGTTGGTGCTCTCGTCAGCTTATGTACACCTATTCTCATCTTAATGACAAAGATCAGCAGTTGGAAAGGTCATGACTGAGACCTCCCAGGATGATGAAGAAGAGCTGCTAATCATGCCACAAGTTATGCAACTGCTAGGGGGGAGTTCAAAAACCAAAGCAGATAGCTACAAACACAGGCTTATGTACAACAGATAGGTATCTATATAACTGTAGGGATAAATACTTACCTGTATGCACAGGAACATCAGACAGAGCCAGACACCCTTTTCCTCAGGGGAAACTCAGAACCATGAGACACTACGCGCATTTGCTCTACATGACCACCACACACCTTCCTATATACCTCCAAGGTGAACACTGGGATCTGACTCAGAGACTGATGAAAGCCAGATTATCCATGTTAATATTCTGGTAACATGTCAATGGGGTGAAAGGATAAGCATACAGGAAACAAAAAGGGAATATTTCTATGGATTAGTGCTTTCTTTGCAAACAAAATTTTGGATTAGCGAACTCCTTGGACAGAAACTCTTTCTGGATACGAATTTTTCCATTCAGGTGATGTAATACCACTAATCAATAAATAACTTTCCCAGGACAGTTGAAGAACAAACATCCAGTGCAAAACATGCCATAAAATAGGAGTTGTTTCTTCCGATAATATGACGAAATATTCCAAACGACACAAATGTCCTCCTACAACTCCTTCTGAATTTAATGCCAGGACATGTTTGGTTACTGCTTGTCAAGTTAAGTCCATTTTCTCCTTTCAACAAGCACCTCATACAAAAAATATCCTTATTAATTAATGTTATTATTCCATAGCAACTTCCTTTACACTGTCACAACAAAGATCTGTCCCATCATAACGAGATTACGTGAAATATGCATCTTCCTGAGTTGTATAACACCTCCTAAAATGGTCTTTACATAACCTACTTTTACCAATGAATTTTTTCTGACCATGCATGCCTTTTGGACAATCAAAAATCTGAAGTTGCTTTCTTCTGTTTAAGAAAGCTGGTTTTTATGGTCTTGCTGCTCCTTAACTCCTTAAAGGACTTATTAGCGTTATTCAAAAAGATAGTTGATAAAGAATGTTTAACTGTTTAACAATACTCAACAGACAGTTGATTATAGAAAGACATGTCAGTGCACATATGGCAGGCGGATAAATTATGCACATCTGGATTACTTTTGGCAAGTAACACAGCTAAGTGTCTAACGCCAAGTTTAGCAATCTGTCACTATCAATATGTGCATTTATTTAAAAGATGTCAAGGATTCAAAGTCATATTTTCTATTTCTTCATAAATGTTCCAGCGCTTCATGAGACGGCAAAGCAGGTGACAAAATACATTGCTCAAACTGCCAAAGGCTGTATAAACAGGGATAATTTTGAACTCGCCATGCATACAGGAGTAGCCAAATTTTCAAGTCAACTCTATTCTTCATTAGTTTATACTAATATCTAGTATATAGAGAAGGCATATAATGAAATTCTGAATATTCAGCCTCAAAACTTAGCTGAAAATGGTTAAAACAATTTGCTAAGTTCAAAGAAAATTAAACAAAATGAAATTATCAGAAAATTTGCAATTACAACTTCATTTATAACAGTAATTGCTTATTTTTATCGATAGTTTAATGAGAAAATATGCCACTCCAAATCTAACTGTATTGGCCAAAACAAAATAAAAGATTAGTAGTAAACAGAGGCTATACCATGTTGAAAGGCAAGCATAAAACCGAAGGTTGAGAAGTCATGCTTGTTCTTAATTTAAATCCAACACAAGTAAACAAAACAGAAAAACTCCAACAGATACAAATATCTGCCACAGACACAGTTATATAAAAACAAATTAGGTGATTAAAAAGCCAGAGCTATTTTTCTCAAAAAAACAGAGAGTATGACCAACAAGGCCTTTATAAATCCAGCAGTATTTAAAAAATGTGAAAATCAAAATCAGATTTTGTGGCAAAAAGCCTACTTGCTTTCTTAGGCATTAAAATAATTCAATTCATACTAAACACAGGGGTGAAGGGGAAGAAGGGGGACAATATTAACATTGTCTATCATTTTTCATGTAAAAAAAAGGTACAAAAACATGTTGCAAGAACTCCAAGACTGCCCATTGCTTAAGGGAAGGTTAAAACCCCTTTGGCTGATGGTGCTGTTTCTTGCTATTAGAAATTCCATTCAGCCTTAGCTGAATGATCATATTAGACTCATCCATAGTCCCCTTATGATTTATATTTCTGAGAGGAACAAAACATCATTCTGTCTCATTTACACTGGCTAGATGTACAGAGAGACAACATTAAGCTAGCATAACCAAATTTAACTCTTATATTCAAATGTTTGACTTCATTTAAAAAAGTTAATTTCTGTGTATTTTCTATGCAAGAGAGTAATTTTCACACTTCTGCTAGTATATGCATACATGAACTACAGAAAGGTTTTGATTTACAGTTGTAATAGAGTCTTAATTACATTCATAAGAAATGGGAGTTTCTTGAGATATATAATAATATTTATTCCAATTACTTAATCAAAGTTACATTAATATGTGCCATACCAAAGTAAAACAATTTTGGAATATATTTCAGAATCTAAAACCTTGGCATGTTTTATATAAAAATAGTCACCATCCACATTTTATTTCACACACCCCCCTGATACATACACACAGAGGTAAATAACCAGCCATAATATTTTACATTTTAAAATAAGGAATTCATTCACAATCTTGACACCATCTAAGGAACCTGAAGGTGCACAAGTCCACAGGACCTGATGAGGTGCATCCACAGGACCTGATGAGATGCATCCACAGGTCCTGAGGGAACTGGCAGATGAAGTTGCTAAGACGCTATCCATCATTTTTGAGAAGTCGTGGCAGTCCAGTGAAGTTCCCACTGACTGGAAAAGGGGAAACATAACCCCCATCTTCAAGAAAAGAAAAAAGGAAGACCCGGGGAACTACAGGCCAGTCAGTCTCACCTCTGTGCCTGGCAAGATCATGGAGCAGATCCTCCTGGAAACTATACTGAGGCACACGGAAATCAAGGAGGTGATTGGTGACAGCCAACACGGCTTCACTAAGGGCAAATCATGTCTGACAAATTTGGTGGCCTTCTACAACAGATGTACAGCGCTGGTGGATAGGGGAAGAGCGACTGATGTCATCTACCTGGACTTATGCAAAGCATTTGACACTGTCCCGCACAACATCCTTGTCTCTAAATTGGAGAGACATGGACTTGACGGATGGACCACTCGGTGGATAAGGAATTGGCTGGATGGTCACACTCAATGAGTTATGGTCAACGGCTCGATGTCCAAGTGGACACCAGTGACGAGCGGCGTTCCTCAGGTGTCGGTATTGGGACCAGCGCTGTTTAACATCTTTGTTGGTGACATGGACAGTGGGATTGAGTGCACCCTCAGCAAGTTTGCCAATGACACCAAGCTGTGTGGTGCTGTCGACACGCTGGAGGGAAGGGATGCCATCCAGAGGGATCTTGACAGGCTTGAGAGCTGGGCCTGTGTGAACTGCATGAAGTTCAACAAGACCAAGTGCAAGGTCCTGCATGTAGGTCAGGGCAATCCCAAGCACAAATACAGGCTGGGCGCAGAATGGATTGAGAGCAGCCCTGAGGAGAAGGGCTTGGGGGTGATGGTTGATGAGAAGCTCAACATGAGCTGGCAATGTGCACTTGCAGCCCAGAAGAGCAATTGTATCCTGGGCTGCATCAAAAGCAGCGTGGCCAGCAGGTCGAGGGAGGTGATTCTGCCCCTTTACTCCATTCTCGTGAGACCCCACCTGGAGTACTGCGTTCAGCTCTGGGGCCTCCAGCAGAAGAAGGACATGGAGCTGTTGGAACGAGTCTAGAGGAGGGCCACAAAGATGATCAGAGGGCTGGAGCACCTTTCCTATGAAGACAGGCGGAGAGAGTTGGGGCTGTTCAGCCTGGAGAACAGATGGCTCTGGGGAGACCTTCTAGCAGCCTTCCAGTACCTGAAGGGGGACTACAGGAAAGCTGGAGAGGGACTTTTTACAAGGGCATGGAGTGATAGGATGAGGTAGAACAGTTTTAAGCTAAAAAAGGGTGGATTTAGATTAGATATTAGGAAGAAATTCTTTACTGTGAGGGTAGTGAGACAGTGGAACAGGTTGCCCAGAGAAGTGGTAGATGCCCCATCCCTGGCAGTGTTCAAGGCCAGATTGGATGGGGCTCTGAGCAACCTGGTCTAGTGGAAGGTGTCCCTGCCTGTGGCACGGGGGTTGGAACTAGATGATCTTTAAGGTCCCTTCCAACCGAAACCATTCTATGACTCTATGATCTTACGTAACACGAAATCTGAAGCTAAAAGTGAGTTTTAACCTAGCCAAAGATGAAAAAGAGCAGCCGGAAGAAACCAGCAAAGAGACGGTACAATTATTTCCCTTCCTAATGGGCAATCGCTCCTCTAGTAGAGGAAAAAGTATCACACTGCTGGAGCTGTTGGTAAAACAGATTTCATATTGGTCTCAGGACAAACACACTAGACAGCAGGAATTCACGCAGGTCTTTGAGAGGTTCACTTAAGATAGTTTTTTTGTTTGTTGTTCATCTGTAATTTCCTGCTGGTTCACTTCTTCATGGATCATGGTACCTGTTTCTCACCATGAATAGCCTACTTCTCTTGTCTCCAGTACCCCTAAAATTTACACTCTTCTTCACGAGTACTCAAACATGCAAAATTTGGTACAATTTGGACTTGAGAAATTCTGACAAGCACACGTACAACAATATTTTAAGCAGATTATTAATTAAACTGAATTGAAAATCTTTTAACAGGGATAAGTGCAAAGGTTGATTCCTAGGACAAAATTCTTAAACAGCACTGAAATGGGTAAACAACAAGCTGAAGAGTGACACAGGTTAGGTATAATACAAATTGACAATACAGTGTACACTCTCTGTTGGGCACTTGACATGAATTACTTATGTGCCAGCTAAAATGAATAGATGGGGAACTTGATAACTTCAGTTGTACTGTATTTCACTTTAAAATGCTTTTAGTAGATTTAGAATAGTTCACACTGTGTAACAGTGGCTTTTTTATTGTGTGAACACGTTCAGACTCAATCGACTTTACCTCAGTGTCTAGATACACTGCACTGTCTTGAACTTTGAACTCTCTACCAGCAGAGGGGGACCTCTATTGTGATTTCTTTCTTTCAATGCACTCCAAAGGCAGTATTCTAAATCCATTATTTAGCTTTCAATGCATCCTTTTTATAAACCTCATATATAGGACTAGGCAAATACTCCTATTTCCCATGGACATTCAAGACAGAAAACTTAAACTGGCTGATTGCTCTTGTTGCTTTGATCAAACCACGAGACAGCATTTCTAAAGCTACTTCTAAAATTTCAACATATACCAGCATGACTGTACGTTAAGGGAACTGTATACACTCAGATTTTTCTTGACCTTTGTTTTAAATGACCTCTCATCAGTTTACATAACTCATTTCACCATCACAATCTGTGGAGCTTTGTTCTTCTTACCACAGAAATCAACGTTTCTTCCACCTGTACTTGGGTCTCTGAGTTATTCGAAACTACAGATTGCCATTACCATTCTAGAGCATTTATAAGACTTTTCTATATGGACATAAACTGGGGTGCAGAAAAAACCTGTTTCCACAACTGTAGACTTGGGCAGCAAGTCTACAGCAAAGACAAGAAATGAACCTGCAGTTCCTAACATCTCAATAATTGTAATGACTTCTGCCACTGTAAGTAACAGTTATTTCTCATCTTAATTTCTCTCCTGCAAAAGCCCCCCTCGGATTAAAGCAAACTGCATGTGTTATCAAATGAAACAACTGGTAATTAGCTTGCAAGATGAAAAAGAATTATATTACGGTATATTAGTTGTCAAAAATATAACTTCTTTTTGCTGATAGCAACTGAAAAATTGGACAGTGGGCATTCAGTGACTTGCTGGAGAGTCATCAAGTTGGAAACTTTATAAATAGAAGCATCTTATAATTAAAAATATTTTAAATATACACAGTTTATATATATATATACAAAAGATGCTCTAGATTGGAGTTTATGATGAAATAGTACTAGCAGATATAAAACAAGAAACAGATCTAATGTAACTAGAAAAATATCATAAACAGATTCTTCCACTTTTTCTTTTTAATGGAGCTATGATTAAAAGTAGCCTTAAAAACCCACCCCAAGTAAAGTTCTATATTAAAGGGTAAACATTTTAAGGTGTAAAACGCTTTTCTCGCTACAGGATGAGTGCCACGTGGTTAAAAAAAAAAAAAAAAAAGACCCATATCCTGGCTAACTTTGCCGAAATCTAATCCGAGTGCTTAACTGTGCCATTACGTTGTGCTCACACAAAACTTTGATCATAAATTCCTTTTCAGAGACCAAATTGAATGACAATAGGAAAGAAGGTTTCTATGGCAGGGCAGCTATGTTAAAGCTTTCAATAACCATGTCAGCTCCCAGGGGCTTTAATTTGCTTCTGTGGTGGCCTTTGTTTTTGTCTTTAAAGAATTCAGTAACTACATGACACACACGTACCTAATTTTTTTTCAGTATTCTTTGGTAAAATTCTAATTGCTCTCAGACACACATTTGTGAAGTGCAATGGTCACCAGAGCAGATTTGCAGAGCACCACAGACAGGTGAGGCTCTGAGCTTCTGACAAGGAATTTCAAACACTGACAATTTCAGTTCTTTCAGGGAGGCAAACAGGCAAGTACAGCTGTCATTTTCTGCTTTTTACCATTCTTCTTTCCACTGAATGCTTGGTGACATTAGCTGGCAGACCCAGTCTGTAAATATTCTTTTCCCTGCAGAACTAGTTTCATGGGAGGAAAAAAAAAAAGAAAGAAAATGAATTTTCTAGGACTCTAGTTTGCTTTTCTCCTCTCCATCTCTTCTCCCTTGCTGTTTGCCTGTCAAATTTAAGATGAAATACTCAGGTCTGCAAAGACAAGCAAGAGATTATTACTGCATGACAAAAACAAACCTTTTCTTTTCTAACAATAGCCTGACAGCCCCAGAGACAGACTGCAAGAGACACGTGGCTTGGCCCTTACAAGGCTAAACTTTAGATACTACATGTAAATAATAACGTTTCCCTAGTGCTATAAAATACAAAATAGCTGATATGGCCCTAAAATATAGTACCGTAGCACAGTAAAACCTTGCAGGACCCAGTACCCAGCACACAATTTGAAGGAATAGTAGTACAGGGTTGTTGGAAGGTTTCTGGTATTGATCCATGCTTGGCATAGAAAATTATGAAGTTTTATTTTGGAAATTATCCTCAGTGCCTCAAAGCTCATGAACAGAAAGGTTATGATGGTGGTATCCATAACTCTTCCTCTGTAGGAACAGGAAGTATTCTACTAAAGGGTAGATACATAGAAATCCAATTTAAAATCAGAGAGGTTTTAAATAATAAGGTGACAAACAGAAACTCTTTTTGAAACACAACTATTTTCAATAGCCATGAAGCAGAAATTTGCTCAACAAGAACAGACTGCAATTTTCTCCTCTTATCACCAGAAATTAAGACTTTCAGAGTGCTTTCAAGTAAGATAATTATAAACATCATGGTGATGAATAATAGTTCACATCAGTCCCAAAAACAAAAGCTGCAGATAAGAAAACATTTCTCTATTTCCGAGCACGGCATAGAGCAGCCATCTAAGCAAAGTGTGGAGCTACAACAGACGGAACTTTGATAGATGTTGTGAAACTGATGGTCCTGATCAGATCTATTGCTGTTGTAGAGGGAGGGCAGTTGTCCCGAGTGCAGTCAGCTGAAAAATGCTAAATTTGTGGAATCCTGTGGTGTTTTGCAGGATTTCTGGTAGAGTTTTCCTGCATTTCTATAGAACTACATCGGTTTCTTGCTGAGTCTTTTGTGGAGCTCAAGCTGCAAATTCCTTTAATAGGTACAGGACTGCCACACTTAGCAGCAGCAAAACTTTATACCAATCTTCACAAAACTCCCACAAACTTGATTCCTGAAGAGCCTCATCATTCTAAACTAAGAACAAAGTAACTGACGAAGCAACAAATAAGGTCCAAAAAAAGAGAACTGGGAATCAGATTTAAAACTTTCTTTTTCATCTCTGGAAAAATTCAGAATTTTATCAAAGCTTGCAAAAACTCCCCTACACAAACTAACTGAGACTACTTTTTGCCTATGAACACAAAATTAAGGAGTTGTTATGTATTAGCACTTACATTCTGTATAGTAACACTTATATTCTGAATATTAGCACCTACGTTCTGACTTATTAATTCTGAAACACTTCTAAATAGGAACAATTCTTTCTGGCACAGAAGATTAATTAAAACTCCATTAAGAACATACAGTCAAGGAAAATAAATGGAAACAACTGAAATAATCTAAACAGTAACAGAGATTTTTAAATCTACAAGACAGAGAAAATTATGGTCTTAAATGGGTCCAGCAAAACCACTGCTTCAGTATGGATGTTCCACATATCTAAAAATATTTTATAGAAATACTATTTCTGCATTAACACCTTAGCTCAATTAACAAGGAGGAAAATGATCACACAAACAGAGAATATTAAATCACTATAGATCTCACAAAACATTCAACTCCTAGAACAACACAACTGTTTCTACATCAGACATCCTTAATAAGAAGGCAGTGAAACTGACTGGACATACTAAAACGAATGTAGTATGCAGAATAATTTCTTCATAACAGATAACTATTAGGAGATACTGTATATTATCCATGTATTGGGTAACTCAGGAATGCCACTTCAAAACTTGACAGTGCTCTATTTATTTCCAATTATTACAATAAAAGAGAATCCAGACTGATATCAAACAAATAAAAATCTTTTTCAAAGGGTCAAAAAAGGTTTTGAATGACACTACGCTCAAGTGTCAGAGCAACATCACTATCTCTTTCAGTTAATTTGCAGCTATTGCTGTCAAACAGGTTACAAACTGACAGGTTATGTAAGCACACTAAAAATTGTATTTTGAATTTAAATTCAAAGTTTAAATCCAATCTTAATTCAAAAAAACAAAATTAATTTTCAGTTGCACTAAAATAACCTAATGAGCTTTGGCACATTTTTCCAGACGTATATTAGTCAAATGACTATTATGAGTCCCTGACTCATAATTCTGAGCAGGGCAAGTCAACCCTTCCTTCATTGCCTGATCACAATACTCAGACAATATATACTGTATTCTCTAGCATTTTCAGTTGCTCACTGCAGGTTCTCACAATACTTAAAATTGTAGTTTAAACACAGAAGTTTAAATAATTGTAAAGCCCCAGGACCAGAAAACTGTCACACTAGTTTATTGCTTAAATGATTTGCGTAACTTCGCCAGTCAGAGAAGACAATGCCGTGACCATAACAGTAACATGCCCAGGGAGGTGGTGGAGTCACCATCTCTGGATGTGTTTAAGAAAAGACTGGACATGGCACTTAGTGCCATGGTCTAGTTGACATGGTGGTGTAGGGGCAGCGGTTGGACTCAATGATCCCTGAGGTCTCTTCCAACCTGGTTGATTCTGTGATTCTGTGATATGTAAAGTGCAGGACTCCTTATGACCACAATTCTTATGACTGATACCACAGTTCTTTAATTTGCATATATCAGTGTCTATGCATATAAAAACACTGTGATGTTGGCTGAATCAGAAGCATCTTGGAAAAGGAGGAAAATGGAAATATTCAATGATTAGAGTGAAAGCACCAGTTGGGACCATAGTTTTGTTTTCCGTTTTGTTTGTCCTAACTTTTGCATTAAGCCCTTAATTCTTGCTTTAGATTCAAACTCTCAGTTGAACCACCAATAATTAGATGGCCATTAGCTTTGTGGTTGTAGCTGACAGTCTACCAGTGCTTAAATTCCTGTAAAATGAATAGCTGGCTGTTTCCTTATGTCAAAGATCACAAGCAAATACATTAAAAAACTGACACGGTCCGATACTACACTACTATTTCAGTTAAAGACCTAAGTATGGGGAGCAAGATGCATGGAAAGATCTAGACAGCCTTCTGCCTAAAAACCACGAAGGAAGGGGCAGTGCAGTCCCAGATGTAGCTCCAGTTGTCTCTGGTACGACAATTTGTAACTGAGGTCTCTCTTTAATCCAGTTTTTGTGTTTCTGAGAACAAAACTGAGTGACAATTTATAACTGAGGCCTCTCTTTAATCCAGTTTTTGTGTTTCTGAGAACAAAATTGAGTGGAAAGAACAGAAATATAGTTATGAATCTGAACCTTCCTAAGAAGGACAGTGTTGCAAAATATTATGCATCCAAGCAGCTAGATTTCTAATCTCTGGTCAGCCATGGTTCTACCTAGGACATCAGTCAAGTTCCTCCTCTTTCATTATCTCTGTTTCCTTCCTCCAACCCCTCTCTACCTGACTGGCTTCTACATCAGCGTTTTAGGGCATAGTCCTTAGGTATTAGGTCTCCCCCCAGCAGAGTGTTGGTTACAGCTGCAGACTCTAAATGACATTTTTATTGAGTGATACTTAACACACACTACTCGTTTCATCTTCAAATGCCTTATGGAGATTCAGATCCATGCACATCCTGATCAACAATACACAGAAGAGGATTCACACACCAGACCATGACTGAATCAAACTAACAGAAGGAGGCTTCACGAGCCCCACTGCCAGACATAGTAGATTTTTAAATTCTCTCTCAGCCAAGTTCTACCAAAAATGGAGATGCCACTTTGCTGACCTACCCTTTGAACACAGCTCACTTCTGAAATATCCATCCACCTGCACAGGGGCCAGGGACTTGACGATCTGCTGCCTTCTAAATGTACAAAAAACATCAGCCAAATCCTAGGCCTTACTACCCACAAGTACAGACCCTTTAGGCTTTGACCCAGGTTGGCCACCAAAAGCCATCTTCCTAACTCAACCATGCTGTCAAGTAAGTGTCAACAAACTAATGTGTAACAAAACAAAAACTTAATTCAATGTTCCTGATTTCAAAACGGGCAGTTCTTCAGTCAATAAACATTCCTTCTACACTACAAGTAAGTGAAAGGTGACTAACATGCGAAAGACTTTTTAAATGCCTGGAGAGTTTGGAGAGGGTTTGGAAAGAATAAGCTTGCCAGAAACTGCTGGCAAGCACATTTTCTACAACAGCCGGCAATGGGATATATGCATTTTTGTTTCCTTTCCCAGACCATAGTAATACCACCCCCACCTTCTTATTTATGCAGGGGAAGGGTGGCATTATTGAATTAATTTTCTTACTTAAGCAAGATTTTTTCCTATTGCAGAGAGGAATGACTTGCAAAAGGAGAGGTAGCCAAATACATCTGGGGAGCGTTTTAAGCTCTTTTTACAGTTACTGAAATCTGAACTGTCAGAGTCCATTGGTATAGCATAACACTTCATTTTTATGCAACATATTAGCTATTGCATTCCCAGTTTAGAACATTTCTAGAGGTATAGTTCTCAAATATAGCCTGGAGACACAAATAATGACTTAAGAGGGCGCATCCATTTTCTTTAGTAAAAGAGCACCTGCAACTACTTCTGTATTTTGTTTCTCCTGTTTTGCTAAACCTTAGTGGTTGCATCCATCCACGACATGGACTAAATCGTAACCACTTCACACCATTAAGGATTTTACAGTGGATAACCTACAGGAACTGTAGCTTAACTTGCAGGAAGGTGCCATGTTTTGCTGCAGGTTATATATCGCGATATATAGATAAACAGAAAAAACTTCTATGTTGCATTTTAGCACCTACATCAAAAGTTAATATCTCTGTCTCACAAGAAATGTTTTCTTAAAAGGCAATTATGAACTGGAAGGAAAGTTTTCCAAAAGGCTTCATTTGGCCATATCCTCTCTCCTTTTGTGAGCAATCTTCCTGAACCAAGCAACAATATTACCATCAAAAAAAGACCTTAATCTTTTCAGATAATACCTGGAAAGTTTATTTGAAAACAATTTATATGGTGGCAAACTTTTTGTGTTTTTTAAAATAATTTCCAGACACCAAGCTGCAAAAACTATTCAAGTCTTTAAGAAAGTCAACAAGAATATATGAAAATTTACCATGTTCTTCAGATGGGTAACTAATATTTACTCTTCCACTGCCTGCAACTGGCAGTATCAGTACATTAATCTACTCCTGGACTGATTTTCGTTTATAATCCAATTTTGAAATGCTGCTCCAGTGTCTTGATCCCTAAACAAACACCCTCAAAAACTAGTCCAGTGAGATGACATTAGTCTCTTCTCACTGACCAAATGCTTTGTAATAAGCAGATTGGCAGAGATGACTTAATTCAAATGCACTGAGTAACTGAATAATTAAATCAAATAGAAGAGCTAATAAAGAGTGCATAGACACTGCACGGACAACATTATTTAGGGAATGGAGAAAGTCAGTGGAAAGAGAATAGTAGTAAAGCTTAAGTGTGTTTTGATTCAGCATTCTGATTTGTTAAACATTTTCCCATCATTTTATGCCCTAATAAGTTTCCATTGACTAACATGACCTAAAGCTACAGAGAAAGCTAGTCAAGTGCAAAGCTTCCTAGAATTTATCTCCACCAAGTTGCTGCAACTAAACATCAGTTAAAATAATCAAGAAAATGGAATGTACCCTGGTAAAATCCTTTGAGACTAGCCTTTGAGTCTAGTAACCACTAAGCTACTTCAGACACTATGCTGTTTCAAATTAAATTAATTCTATATCAAAATTCTAATAAGAAGGTAATTTTACAATGTGGTACAAACAGGAGTGACACACTGGGAAAGTCATTAAGAAATGCAGCACTGTATACAGAAAATGTACTTTGTTTCCCACATTCAACTGTCATGTAAACTTCAGTTTATAGTGTAGTTTTGCCTCCTGATATGTTCACTGCAAACAAAAGAGAATCGAGACAAACCAATAGTAATCTGGAACCACATATTAATAATCTTAATTAATATTAATACATAATCCAATGCAAGTAAAAACCAAAAGTTAATGCTCAACATGATTAGCCTGACATCCTATTGTCTTCTCCTTTTAAACAAGAACAGACACTCCCTTAATGTCAATGAAATTATTTTAATGATCAAGGGGAGCACAGTTCCTGAAAGCAGGTTAGAAAAATTGTCTTAATTACAGTCAGCTGTTCTCAGATGTTCAATTTTGTATATTTACTAGTCATAATGAGACACACAAAGATCAAGACAACGAACTCTGTCTGCACAGTACAACCTAAAAGTTAACACAGTTGTATGCCAGTTGTGGAAAACTGATTTTTGACAGCCAGCAGGAGTAAGAATCAATTAGTGAAACTTCTGGTAGCAGACAGAAAAAAGTACCTTACTGCTAAGACCACCCATTTGTTTTATTACCTACTGCTTCAATGCACAATGATAATATAGCTAAAAGGCTGCACTTCAATTTTTACTAAAGCCAGCCAGATCAGAAATAGCAATGACAAGAGTTTGCTATGAGTTAAAAGCTATCAATGCAGCAGCTTAAAAGGATATTCTGCATGGTAGTTGTACTCTTCAAATAATGGAGATTCAGGCCACTGCCAAGTCAGTGATGAAACACAAGAGAAAATGTAAATTCAGAAACAGGTCGCTCCAACTTTTTCTTTTTGCAATTGTGAAGCAGCAATAAAAAACTTGCAAGTATTAACCAAATATGACAAAGTATATTGGCCTATCTTAAAAACGGGCTGGCAAGTCCAATTAAAGTGTTAGGAAGCAACATTTACTATTAGAAAAAATAATTCTTCAGAACATAAAGACACTGGTTTTTTTGGTCTCTGCATCTGTAAATGTAAATTTAAGATAAATCTGTGTTCATTTCATGATCAAATGGCATGAAGATTAGTGTTTAATGTTAACTCCAAGATAAACAATAAAGGATATGAGGGGAAGAAACCCCATAATATGCTGCAGAAGACTTGAAATCTACATTTCTGGGCAACTGGTGCTAGAATTTTATTTTTACATATATATTCATATGTCTATATATATGTGTGTGTATTTAATAAATACAAATAAAAATTATATATTATACGAACACGTGCACACATACACTCTACAGATCTCAAAATAAGCAGCACGGGCACATAATTAAGGGGTCCCCAGGGCTCATAAAGAAAGTGCAACGACCTTGTTAGTGTTTGGCCTTTCTTTCGCACCCAGTCTCATTGTAAAACAGTCAACCATGAAAGCACTTTAAAAAGCTGGTTTTCTTTTTATATTTACAGCATGATTCTATAATGTACCTTTCATGTTTTAGAGAAGCTGGTACTTCTGTACATCTTCCCGGCAAATTCAACATGAACCACAAACTTTGTAATTTACAACTTTCAGAAATCTGAATGCTTTCGAATACCAGGATTTTCAACTTTGCAATTTAATGACAACCCTGCCTTTGGCCTTTCCTGACCTGTTGTGAAGTAAATCAGGCACACTAATGTGGGCTAACAAGTCTTTTTCACACTGTTCGATCACCCTGCATCTTTTTTCTCCACAGACACCGCCTCTCTCCCACTCTCTGTCTAGCCATCCTCCCTCAAAGCAAACAAAATGGTCACTGTAACCCTGCATTACTGCTCATTAGATCACAGGTTAGTCAAGTGGAACTGCCCGAGGTTCCCAAAGGAGAGCTATACTTCAAAAATCTGTCTATGTCAAATGAAGAAAAAACCCCTGAGCGTGGGGTCACCCAGATCAATGATCAAAAGAGACTGAGAATAGTGGAAGGAAAAAAGAAAAAAAAGTCCCTTTTTGTTAAAAAACAGCCTTCTGTATAATAAATCAGAATACAAAGATACTAAGCTTTTTCTCCCCCTTAACACTCCATTTTGGCTTTAAAAAGGAATACCTTGTTTTTCAGAAGGTTTTCTAAGAGTAAGATTATTCTTTAAGTGCTAAGAGTGAGATTTCAATAAACCTCAGAATTACCTTAGGAAAATTAGAAGAGAAATAATAATGGAAAATATTGGGGATTTTCTCTCAATCACATAAATATTTAAATTATTCAAAAAAGTAGTTAAAATCTATTTTCTTTCAATTATTACTTTAATTTAAACAAATTATGCGTTCTGAACTTCATGAGAAATGATACAGGTAGTACGTCCACAGAAAAACTAGCCAACCAAAATTACATAGTTTGAACTCTTCTGGTACATGACAGACGTGCAGGCACATGCAATACTTGACGAATGTGTAGCACCATTTCTGTAGCCTCTTTTAAGAACATATAGCAAATTATTAAAGACAACTAAGAAAACCACAGAAAAATCCAAAACAAAACAAAAAAATCTTAAAATAAAATAACAACTTTATGTGTAAGTAATGAATTTTGACACACAGAACAGACCAAATTACTCAATGAAGAGTACTGGCTGTTTAACAAAGTTCTGTGCACACATGTGCTTTTGAAATCAACATTGGATAGTCTCTACTTACCCAGAATGAATGAAATATGACAAGATGAACCTACATAATGCATTTTAAAAATCACATAGATAACTCTGCTTATTCAAAATGAGTTATGTATTTTCAAAACAACAAACAGACATTGTGCCACCAATGAAGACACTGCTGCAGCTAAGGGGACCCCAATGTCTCCTGCAATATTGGTGACAGAGTATCTTTTCACTTACAACTCTGAAGAGCTTTATTTTTCTGCCTTAGAGAGTAACTCAAATTTCACTCTTTTATTTCCTTTGTTCTCAGCCATTAGTAAAGGTGAGGAACAAAGATATCTAAATTGGAACAGAATATTTGGTAGTAGAATTGTACTTAATATGTGGTCTGTTGCAAGGTATTATTGCAACAGAACAAGCTATAGGAAATCAAAGGAAAGAAATCCTTAAAATACTCAAATGTTTCATACAATTTCAGTAAATAATTTCTTAGCATTTAGTATCACAGTAACATAAAAACCAAAATGAGAATGGCAAATGGTGTGATAATACATTATGAAAAAACATTGGAAATAGTTTACAGAACAAACCTGTATTGACAGAGATAGATGGGACAACTTAATTTTAAATAAATAATGTAATTGTAGCAAATATATAACAATATATACAGTAACTCAAATTATCCTCTATATATACGTGTGGATAAGATGAACAGCCTTTTAAGAAAAGCTCATTCACTAACGGAAGTTGAGGTGTTTGTTGTTGATTTTTTAACAGTTTGCTAGATGTCTTGCAGTGTGTATTACTTCAGCCTGCATTAACTTTAAAAAGGCCTACATACAAATACCAAGTCTTTAGTTTTAAGACAGTATTTCTGACCCTTGCAACTCTGCATCTGAGCAGAATCTGAACAACCAAAGGTAACAGAGAAGATCAGAAAAGTAAAGATACTGAGAAATGTTGTGTATGCATCACCATGGATTATTCAATGAACTGTTAATACTGTATTCTTGTAAACAGTAGGAAAAAAAAAATAAGAATGACCTGTGTAAATCTGAATAGTATATTACCACATTTTCAAGGAAAAAAAATTTCAAGTTTTGTCTTTTTTTTTTTTTAATTATGTTTCCTATATTATCTGCATAATCCCTCACTAATAATTCTTTTCCAGACTAACTCAAAAATTCAGGCTGTCCAGATTCCAGCAGAACAAGTTACTGTTTCATGTCAGACTGCTGTAATAGATTTTCTAAACATTTAAATTATTTTGAGAAAACATTTACACTTATAAAGATTCCAGCATGACTAATGATATGCTACAGTATCAACAAATCATCATTAGAATAATGTCATTATACTCAAAACTCTGCTTCTAGTCTTATGAAGACAATTGTTCCCAGATGCTAGAAAGTGGATAATTCATGTTTCTTCAGGGGTATGTCTGCATCTGCTGCCGAATCACTGCAAGAAGGGGATGGAAGAAGGGTTTCCTCTTTTTGAACCAAATGTCATTATGCACTGGACAGAAGATATTTCTGAAAAACTAATGGACACTGTTCTCAGCATACATCCCTACAGAAGGCCACCAATGGACTGCTTTAAGCAAAAACTCAGAAGTACTCCATCCTCATTCTCCCTGTGCTGTGGGACACTTTACCACTTCTGAACTTGCTGAACTCCCTTCCATCCTTCATTTCTGTTTCAACCCCCATTACTCTCTACTTATCTCTTCTGCTTTACTGAGAGTAGTCTTTGGAAGTGGCAGGGAAAGACATGCTCGAGATTTGTCACCAGTCCCCTTCCATTCCTCCTGTTACTCCTTATCTCTGGATTATTCCAGTTTCAAAAACTACAGTGTCCTGTCCAATACTCAAGCTCATAACCTGGGAACAATCTTTGATTGTCAGCTTCCCTCACACCCACACAACATCCCAGATTTTTCCAGAATAACAGAAGGGTTTGGCTTATTGTGAACAAAGATGCCAAGCATAATGGCTTGAAGGAATCCCAGGGGAAAAAAAACCAGTTCAGAACCGAGAATGGATAGGAAAGGATTTAATCTCACCTTATAATAGTAGGTCTTTCCTTCATGGTCTTTGATAACTGCAGTGTTGTCCCAGTAACATGCATCCAGAATGCTGATGCAAAGATGATCCTTTCCCTATCCTGTCACTTGGAAACATATCATTGGTTGGTGAAGTCTCACTTGTACACCATTACACATGTACACGTCCAGAGCTGCATGGCTCGTTCCCTCTCACAGGAACTTTATGTTCACCCACCTAAAGCAGTTTCAGCCTCTGATGGGCCAATGATGCATCAATTTTCAGTTTTGTTTTCCCTCATACTACAACTCATACTCAAGAGAAATTCCCCTCAAGCACCTTCAGAAATGCTGAGTTTTAATAAGCACCAAAAGCATCCCATACCAAGGCTGAACTCTGAGCACCTTCTATTTGATGCCGGTTTAAAGAAACTCTGCATACACATGCTCCCAGCAAGCTCTTCAAGATGTTGGGAATTACAATGTTAATCTATGTTACTTCACAGTGCAGGTAGTGCTGACGCAGCTGAAAATTTTCCGCTTTGAGGCACATAATTAAATTCCAACTTTAAATACCTACACGGATATGAAATTGATAGATGTTCTCCTGTTCAGTTATTCTTGAACCTCCCTGGCATGACCAACAAAGATGCTCATCATGATCTTCCATGCAGTGTATCTAATTCCCGCAGAATTGACTGAGACCAGAGATTCATTTCATACACTGCAAGCCTACCCTAATGTAATGAAGATTGTGTGATCATAATCAACTTGAAAAAAAATTTTTTAAATTTACTTCTGTTACATTGAGTACCAAATATAAGTGATATAGAAAAAAGTTCAACTACTCAAAATAATCAGAGAGCCTCTTGCTTGGTAAATAGAAGGTTCACAATATAGTTAACTTCCCTTCAATCAGTAAACTTATTTTAGCACTGAAGACATTCTGATACTTCCTCTTTAAAAAAAAAAAAAAAGAAAAAAGAGAAGGATCTGTCATCTTTTACAAAGCAGCAGCTTGTATTCTTGCACTCGAGAATTCATTCTAACAAATATAAGAAGGATGTCTGAAAGGAATACATATCTGAATCACTTGTACAATAGCAGAGTTTTCACAGACTTGATCCCATGCATTACTAAATACTTTTCCATTCTTTTTCATCTGATCCTGAGACCGTTTTTGTACAAATTGTAGAGTTGTATTTGGAAAGCACTCATATAGCTACTATTTTGTTCCATTTGAAATATTTATTCTGAAAGAAATACATCTTCTCTTGCTCATACAAAATGTCTCAAATACTAATTAAATTTTTGAGCACTCAGGAATTCCTCTGAACAACAGTTTCACAGACACAGAAACCCAAAAGGATCATAATGATCATGTAGTCAGATTTGTATCCAACAGGCCTCAGGATTTCATTTAATTATCTACTAAAGCCCAGCAACTTTTGACCAAGTCAAAAAGGTTTCAGAGGGAACTCTAAAAGCTGTGTTGTTCTCAGCTCCAGCAATCTTTAGTGAATACTATGTAAGCATTCATAAGTATACAAATATTTATGAAAAGATGAATAGAGATTTTTGTATCTGAAAGCATTTGTAAGTTTCTCTAATCACTTTTTATTTATACAGACTATGCTCTACCTTCACAGTCACTCTGTTTAGTTCTGCAAGTGCAACCAACTCCTTCTCTTTGAATGGCATTTTCTTTTTTCTTCCTTAGCTAGGAAGACAGGACGTTTACTTTTCCAAGCACATAGTGAAAACAAATGCTTCTTTAATACCTCTCTCTCAACCCCAGTAAAAGTACTTGCACACCTACTCCAGAACTTTCATTGTTAAGTAACAGGGAAAAATTATTTCCCAGAGTTTCCTGTACAGCCTTCCTTTACTGAGGTTCACTGTAGTGGGATAAGCAAAAAAAGGCAAGTGAGAAAAGTGGCCAAGTCTCACTGGGTTTTAGAGTTCCACACTACCATTTTTCTGCACCAGTACCATTTCCACTCTCACCTTCCTCCCACCTCTTGTTTATGCCTGTTCACTAACTTATCCAATTGTCTTGTGAGCTGAGTCTGTTTGAAAATAAGACCAGGAGAAAGGAGGGGTGTAGTTAAGTAATTTTTATGCCCAAAGCAGTTCATCACATGGTCACACAAACAGTTAGACTGTCAGACTTTAAGGATGGGATAGGCAAAGAGGCCAGCGTGCAAGCCAATACTGCTGATAAAAGAAGTACACCCATTTATATACATATAAAACAACGATTTGCAGACACAAAAAGTGTTTTAAAAATCAGGTTACTGATGTTGAAACTATACACAGCAATACTCTTCAAAATCTACTCGAAAACATTCAGCTTTTTTGCAGACCTGTACTTGGCACCATTAGCTGCAAGGGCCATTCAAATGACTGACTTCTCAAAGAGCAGTTTGATGTTGTGAAACTGGTGTAGACGGACAGTACTTCCACTTGTGTCTCAGCTCTCTAACCCTGTTCTTCAACTCCCTGTACATTGTGCAATATGTGCACATTCACAGGTGTGCTCAAGCATTTTTGTCATCTTCAGAAGAGTCATTCCAGTTCAAAGTTTCTAGGGGCACTCTTTCAACTCAGTTCCTTGCAGACTTATTTGTCAAGAGCAGGCTAGGAATTTACTATTCAGAGATATACTTTTCTTTGTTAAGTGGGCCACATACATTGGTACAGAACGGTTATTTGTAAGATGTATTATTCACCTAAAAATTATCAATAATTCCAATTCATCTTTCAATCTAATGAAAATATATTGGGGATTTTATCTGCCATGGCTTTGTTTATTGTAAAACAGAATTGAAACAGAAATCCATGCAAAGAAAAAGTATGCTTACTGTTTGGATTCTTCATGTCACCTTTTTATAAAGGGTGTTCCACAAAAAGTAGAGCCATTCTAGATAGATTTCTTTACACAAATTCTTAAAAAGATTGTACAATTCCTTTTCAGATCATCTTAATTTCTTCTTTGCTCACCATTATTTCCCCTCATGCCAGTGACTCTAAGAGAACAGACAAACTCGGCTTCTTCCAAGATTTTCCGTTTCTTATTTTAATTTCTTTTTATGGTCACTTGCATTTTACAATAATAAATATTTACTACCCAACTTGCTACTAGTATGATCATTCTAACTACGCAATGATTAAAGCAAACACTACCTGCTAAATATTTACACTGAACACAGTCTTGCAACTGTAGGAAATTGTTTTGCTGTTCACATCTATCTAGGATGTGTATCTGCTCACAGATTATTTTTATTAAATTGTTTATCTTTTTATATTGTATTTTATTTAGATTATTTTATTTTAGGATATTTTTATATCTAAATGATCTTCCTAACAGGTCTGAAGAAATTCTTTTATCAGAACAGGAGTTCCTACTAGATACGTAAATAGGAGTTATTTCTGCACTGTTCTAAACATGGCAAAACTCATATTTCCTAAACATCAGTTTAATAATGTCCTCCTCTCCTGCAAATGTGTTCATAACTGAAGCCTGACAAATAACTCCTCTGTTCCCGAAAAGGCCACAGTTGTGAAAGAAGCAGCCAATACTCAAAATAGCGGAGTCCAGCTCCAAAACAATCTTCAAATATCAGGGGATACACCTTGGAAGACAAGAAGTATTTGCAGTGAGGGGATTGCAAATATTAAGGTCATTAAGGTCACTATGATCTCAAAACAGGGTAGGAATCCATATTTTGCTATTTGCTGCAGTAATCTGAAGATAAATCATTTCAGAAACAGTTTCTTGAGGAACCAAAAATCTGGCCGTGATTTAACTTTGCTATGGATGTCCCTGTCACAACGTACACAGATTTGCAACAGCTGGTCTTTAGGAATCCAGATAGGTGAACTAATTTGAGAGGCCTGACCAGGGTGACGACGGGACAGACTGAAGAGAGCAGTTCTATTTTCACTCTTGGTTTCGGGCTCAGTTTTTGTAGTACCTGCTGCTGGATGGAGGTATTATCTGCTCAAAACTGTTAGCTGAGATACTCATACTCTCTGAAACTAAACCTCTTCACATGTCACTGTTCAACACAGTTTTTCAGATCGTTAGTAATGATGTCTGTAACTGGTACGTTGAAAGGGTTTCCAAAAGAAACCATTTTCCCATAACTACCAGTAACTACAAAAGGCATGAAGTATGGCAAAATGGTATGAAGACGCCACAATAAAAAGAAGTAATTACATCCTGGAATTAAGCCTGTCATACGCAGCCAACTCATACCGTAAAGCATCAGCAGGCCGAGAAAGTGCAGTCTCTAGAGTGCTCCAGCTCCCCGGCACCACTAAGAGCCTCAACAGATGCTGACAAACCTGGACATTCTCCTGCAATAGCTACTTAACTTTAAGACGTTTAAGGCATCAAGAAGACATTGTTTATCTACAAAATTATTTCCAGATGTAAACAACAGAGAAGAAACTGGCAGAGTAACAGGTATTAGTCCTTATATCCCTAAGGTGGCTCTTTTCATAGGGAGAGCCACTCTCCACTTTTCTGCTAGCAGAAAACCAAATAAACGCTGTGTGCAATTCAAAACCCAAATGCCTTAAAATATTCTCAAATAGATAAATACATCACAATCTATGTAAACATGGAATCAACCTTTCACACTTGCTTTTGAAAATACTGTTTGTAATTCAAAGATATTTTTAATCTTGCTCTATTGAAGAAGAAAGGAAAATGGGAAAGACTTTCCTCTGGAGTTTCACACGCCCATCAGTATCGCAACTTTAAAGTAAGATCTTGTTTGCAATACAAAAAAAAAGCACTTGTGATCCACACATTACATAACCTTTTCACCTGACAAAAATGTTTAAAAAGATAATATATTCTTAAAATAGTCTGAGAAGACTTTTGATTCACTGTCTACTAGTAAGTCTACATTACAAAGTTCCAGCATTTTTTAAAATGGGAGTTTAGAACATATCTTCAATTATCTCCCCTGGTACTAGTGATCAGCAACTCTTATATATGAAAGAAATGTATTAATTCCCTGCACTTTTGGATAACTAAAAGAAAATCCACCAAAAGGTTATACTCCATGAATGTCTTCACATATGTGATCTTAGAATAGAATAGTTCAGCTGGAAGGGACCTACAATGATCATCTAGTCCAACTGCAATCTTGAAAACAGTCTTAAATATAAAAAAAAAAAAACAAACTCCCCAAAACATGCTGCCAAACACGTAGCTGCTTCACCACTTCACCACTGAAGTGGCAAAGCTTCATGGTTCAATTTGGTTTCTTCTTTGGCCAGTCCTACATGGCTTCCAGAAGTCCTCAACAGAGTCGGATGAGTGTTTGCTCAGCATAGCCTGTTCTTAAAATACAGTGGCTACAGACAACTTCCAACACATCCTATCTGCGACGCCTAAATATTGCTCTGACCTGGGAGGAAAGTGACTCTCAGTTTGCATACTGGTTCAAACCACAGGAATCCAATGCAATATCCAGCTTCCAATATTATTACACAAACTAGCATACATTCCAAAGTAAAAACCAACAAATTGGTAATCATAGTAATGCTGCTGTTCCCTTGCAAAACAATTTACAGTGCTTTTATCACCATAAATCTCCTGTCATATTTTAAGCCTGTAAAACAGAAATCTGACTAATCAAAAACATTTGTTATAATCAAAAGCACTTTCGTATGGAAAACCAAAAGCACACTCTGTCAACAAGATACTTATTAAAAAAATATATAATTAGGTACACTGTTTTAGAATTGCACCCTGTATTTTGGAAACAGTGGCCAAACTGATACGCGACCATCTTCCCATCCGCTGAGTAACTAAATTTATTTTTCACTTGTAACTATTTTTATTTACTTATTCAGGAGGTTTCCAAAACAGCAGTTTGAACTGACTTACTTATGATTAATTCTTCATTATTGCGATTTTAATCTAAAGTAAGGTTATTTCGCAGCATACCTATTGACTCAAATACGATTGTCTGAGTTTTAGTCTGGTTAATAGACGCAGTCTTTATTTCAGCATGGCTCAGTTGAAATCACTTAGCAGCTATTTGAAAACACTTAAATATGTGCTCCTGTCACAGGAACAACAAAACAACTTGCAAATATCTTTGACATGGGAAGGTGGAATAAACACCACAGAAGCTGAAATAAGAGGCACAATATTTAAAATTACATCTTCATTTATAGTTTCTAGAATGAAATGTCAAATTTACTTTCTTGGTCTCATTTTAAAAATCAAAAAAACTAGGAAAGAGCCAAACAGCAACTGAACACATGAAAAAAGGATTACATTTACTGATTAGCATTTCAACTTAGCTTCTCCTGTAATTTTTCCTTATCATTTCTATAATATGAGGTCTATTCTCCAATCATGCCTGCAAAATGAATCAGGTCAAATTACATGTCATAAATTACACAAGTTATTTGGATATTTTTACAAACAGTAATTACAGTTTTGAATTGAACTATTCACGACATTGCTTAATACTTACAGCATGCAGCTTCTACAGTATCATTTCTACCTATGCAATGCGTGGAGAAAACACATTAAAATAAAATATAAAAATTTGAAAAACTGAAGCAACTGCACTTTCCAACAATAAATATAACTACCATCTGTTGCAGAAACTGCTTGGCACTTGTACAGTTTTGTGAAGGAATTTTGTTGTAGACAAATATTTTTCTACAATTCCTATTACGCACCACTCAATGCAGACATTTTCTTTAATTATACTCCAAAGAGTCCCCTTTCATATCCATTAAAGAAAGGCAATTTGTTGCCTAAAAGAATGCATACATACGTCTAAATTTCCACTGAGATTCATGTGTCTTCTGACACATAAAAAAGCAAGGAAATACCTATAATTAATTGACTTAGTTCTGCAAAAATGTCTAATAAAACTCTCAATGCTTAACACATTATTTTTGTTAAATCCTTAAATATTCTCTTTTTGAAATAAGCAACGGTCTTATGATTCAGCATTTTACTTTCATTTCACATCTCAATAATGAGGGCAACAGCACAGCAAAGCTTTTAGAAAAGCAAGAAATTTCCATTTTAACATTGGCAAAATTGACCAAATAAGGCTCCCACTTTGCAGCAAGCAGAGGACATCATTTTTTCAGGGACAAAGTAACAACTTTGTGACATTCTCCATTTTTTTTTGTAAATTTGTTTTCCACTATTCTTAAGTAAAGAATTTCAAAGGTGTACACTGACCTCTTGATACAGGGGTTTTTTTCTGATAACATGCATAAGCTGTGCACATTTAACAAAATTCTTGTATTGAGCATTTCAGACTCAAAGTAGCAATCAAGACTTGTCTGCTATGAAAATACACTGGAAGATTTTTTTTTTTAAAAAAAAAGTATGCAGTAGAAACATATTTAAATGCTACTGTAAGCATATAAAGATCTACTTCTCTACTGAGATATCAAGCAATTGGTAATGACAAATCAGGAGAAAATGAGAGTACTGCCAATAAAAGAGAAGAAATGCTAAGTCTAAATACACGAAAGATTCAGTTCAGGCCCAAAAGTCTATCCACATGGGCTCACCTGCAAAATGGAGTTACATGTATGATTTCCTGTAAAGCAAACTAACTGGCACTGTATTCACTATTCTTACGAAACCTGACAAGGAACATTTCTTAAATGATATTTATAATCAAAATCCTCAATTAACTTTAGACCAAATTTGCCCATTTTAAAAAGGAAAAGGTAGTGAAATAAAAAATACTTAAATCATGTGAAAAAGGCATTTCCGTTGATGGAAATTGTAATCTGTATTGTCCTATGAAAAAATTAAAAATCAAAACACCTTGGGTATATTTGGATGAATAAAATGAAATCAGTTGTGTCTCAGGATATTGTCCTTTTTTAAGTGGAAGGTTTAGGATTATATGCTTTGCTTTTACCTTGCACAATAAAGTAGAAGAAATTGATAAACTGATATATAAAAGTCCATATTACATTTCCTTTAAATATTCGTTACTTCTTCCTAAATTTTTACATGAACAAGACCTAGAACTGGTAGATTTATTCCTGCATCATTTCAGTTCACCTTTTTATGTAACTTGATATACTAAATCCAAATTCCCTTCCCCTCCCCCCACCCCAAACATGGATTCTTGGAGTAAAGCACCAACAATTTAATAAAACATTTTACAGTTCTCACTTATTCTTTTCCTCTCACATTAAAAACATCACTATACTCCAGTCACATTTACACTTCTCCTTCTTAACACATAATAAGCTTAACTTTTTATCCTCTATTTCTTTCAGCTAAGAAAGGAGGCATACACAGCAATAAAGCAGTACAGGAAGTACGTACAACTATACTGTACAAATAGCAGTTATCCTACAGATCAGAAAGTTTTGCATTGAATTGAGTTGGCATTCTTCAGAAAGATCATATTTTAGACAAAGAAGTGCATCTAAGAAAGCAGCAAGTTTAAATACAAAGCAGCAACACAATAAGGTGCTGAAACAGTTTTCACTCTGCTGTAATAAAACACACCACTCACAGAACAAACAGGAGATTTCACATCTTTAATAGGAAGAGTCCTTTAAATGACATTTATGAACAGAATGACATAACCAAATTTTAACTTCTTACTACGACTTCAGAAGAGTAAGTAGAGCTTCTCATGAAGAAGTACTAACTTTCAGCATTTCCTCAAAGGTACGTGACATGACAGGAATGAAGGTAAGACAAATTTTTCAGAAACTTGAGCAAAAAGTACACTGAATAGAACAATTATATAATCTACTATGTGATAGCTACAAATTAGACAAAGACATAACTCCTTAAAAGAAGAAAATCAGAACAAGTTAAGGACTTCAGAACAGGAATTGCAACTGCCCTCACATCAGTAGATAGCAGTTCAGAGAAAAAGCTTTTACATAAAAGACAATCTATGGCTGCAATCTATTGCTTTAAGCAGTTGCAAGAAAGGAGTAATGGGGCACTGCAAGATTAAAACTAATAGCAAATAAAAAAAAGCTAAAATAAAAAATCACTGTCCCAGCAGCTTTTGATAAGAGCAGTTTAAAAACATCTTTTCTCCCTTGAGCAAAATATGGTGAAAGCAGGAGAACTGTTTGTATCCAAGTATTACTTGTCTGTTTTCCAGAACAACTAAGCCTGTATAGAGTGCATTGGACTAAGTTCTTAGGGGCTGGGACTGTTCTTGGTCTGCATACTTACAGCAAAGAGTAACTGAGGCCAGGCCTTAACTAGGATGTCAGAGTAATAAGTAATACTGGGTCAGTGGTGTGCAGATAGCAAATACAAACAGGCAAGATGCTGCCGTGTTAACATACCTCTTGTACGGAGCGAGCTGCTGGCTTGTCTTGATGATTGGCCAGTATTAAAAACGGCAAAGTACATAACTGTGGGTGCTGGAGAGCAGAATGCAGTTCATTTCTAGCTGTTTCTAGATCATCTTCAGAGGAGGCACTGTCTAACACAAATATTACCCCTTGGGATCCTTGGTAGTAACGACTCCAGTATTTCCTGATATTGTCAGCCCCTTTCAAGACAATAAGAAGAACTAATTAAAACAAGAGTATTTAAACAGATTTAACACTTGTATTTGAAAATAACCCGTCTACTTAGAACAATCAAAGCAATGGACTACATTTTCTCTCCTAAATAATCATCATCGAATGAATAAAAAGGAAAAAAGCAACCATTAATCCAACACACACACAAACGTCAAATGAACATTGTTCAAATAAGGAAGGAATTTGACTCAATGCAGTTTTCATCCCTGAAAGTTTCTGCTCCATTAATGAGTACTGGCAGAACTACCATGCTTTCAGTGCCACATAGCCTAATCCTACACCTCCTCACTGAAATACCCTGGTACTAATATCTAAACCTTTGCCCGTTCTTTTTTCTTAGCCCTGTGGCTCCTTGCCATAACCTGTAGCTTCTGTCATGGCAGTAGCTCATTTCTGAGCATGATAAGGTCTTTCAGTTCATCTCCAAACCATCAGGCAAACACTTCATAATTGGGGAAAAAAAGGTGTCAGGAAAGCCTATTAAAGTAATTAGACACTTAATGAGGAGAATGGTGATACAATAGTGAGTTGAACAGTGAATGAGGAGCTATGATGACAACATGCAAAGGCATTCATTTCAACTGCTTTCACTCTGTCAACCACACTAAGGATTCTGGAAGAGCCCAAACAGCAGACATGAATGACTGTACAGGCATATGCGCCACAGTAATTTTTAGGACACAGTTCAGCAGCACTCAGCCATCTCAACAGAAGCCAAGCAATAAGGTTACCTACAGAAAGCTTTTGTCTCCCCTGGAGAGCAGCATATGTTGTAACATTAAGGTAGGAAAAAAAATTGTATTTGACAGCTGTCAAACTATCTAAACTATGATTTGGATATGGGCTATTCCTCGTATGTCTGAATCTGGCACTACACTCATGGGGACTAACATCAAAAAGTGAACAGCAGCAGCAATACTCTAGTAGAAAACTTGACATGTCTGCAAGACAGCGATTTGCAGAAATGTGCTGAAGGTATCCTTTACAGATACTTTTCTTACTTTTAGATGAAGTGAACTTTAATGTAGACACAGATATCAAATGCTGATAATAATAAACCTCCATTTTTAGTGAAACAAAACTACACAAAAGTTCTGAGCAACACGTAGGCACAAAATGAGAATTTAAAGCAACACGATTACTAAAACATTGTTATGATACTTAAAATATTCACTTAATTTATACATTGTCCAACAGAAAAAACAGTCACTAAACAAAGGTGAAGGAATAAATATCTAAAAAGGAATTTACACCATATACTTTAGGCATCCAACTCTATTAAAATCTTGCCCCATGGAGTTACTGTCTTCTCTGTACTGGCCACACTGGAACCTTAAGCACTGCGTTTCTGTTTTGTGCACCTACCACAATTTAGGTGGCTAACTAACGTCATGAACACACACTTTTTCCTACAGAGAATAGTGAAGTCATACCTGAATAGTTTTTTTCTGCAAGAATTCTAAAGAGTTGATTACTTAAAGGTAAATGGTCATACGATTTAGTCAATACCTTGCTTAATTCCTCTACTAATTTAACCAGACTCAAAGTAACAATGCACAAATAGGACAGCTGTTTCATTTATTTTATCATCAACTTCTGAAGACTAACATTACTTACACAGAAGAGGGATTGCATTGAAAGCTAATTCTATGTTTCTGTATCACCAGAATATCTACCAATTACACTTGTAAAGAATTTCATAGCATCTGTTAGACGTCCCAGTCTTTCCAAACAGCTGTCTATGTCAGAACTAAGTAGAGCAAGTTGCCAGAGGGACACTATTTACATAGCCACACACAGCAGTGTCGCAGGCATCTGAAGTATCACATTACTTTAAAAACTGGTAGAGAATCCTTTTCAATGAACTGAAAGGCCAACAACATGATCAGTTCTTTGAAGGTCTTTTTTTTTTCCTAGCAACATCTGTCTTATTTACCCCAAGCTTCAGTCAGCTACTTTTCAATGACATCACTGCCAGACCCTGAGTCTTATCTTCGTAACTGTACTATTTCTAAAGAGAAAAATTGTGTGGTGAACTGCAGAGCATTTGACCTCTTGTATCCAGACACATGGAAAAAAGCAGCTCATAGATCCCTACATGGGACACTGGAGCCAGAAAACCAGTATGCTGATTTGTTGACCTTATGGTTCTGTCTTTTTGGTTCAGGTTCTTTAGCTGCCCAACTTTGTTTCTCCACATCAATTGTCCCAAAAGAGACACTACCAAATCATAGTAGCTCTTTTCTCTCCAGCCCTGGCCAGTCATCATGGCATAGTTGTGAGAACCAACTAATAATGTCCAACAAAACTTGGTATTTCCTTCGGGATCTTCCATTAGAATAATGACCTGCTCTGAACTTGCTTACACTTCAGTTGTGAGGAAACCACAGCCTGAGGTTTAAGAATAAAAAAAATTTGCACTAAGCAGACAAGAAAAAAAGACTCAGAAAGTCTGTACCTTGGGGTGCCATTTTAACTCATTTTTCTGGCAAATGCACTTGAAAATAATTCTTGGCATCAATAAGCTATTAGCAACTGGAAATCACAATTTCTACAAGACAAATAAGCTTATATTCTTTTGCCTTTAATCTTCATATCCAGGGAGCATAACCTGCTCTCAACTTCTTTCTCCAGAACATTAGGTAGTATGTTGCGGAGTTATTGGGCAGGAAATGCTGGCCTCTGAATAGTGATCCAGCCATCACGCTTTACAGCATGACAAATTCAGTCTTATAGCACAAGCAATTGTTTTTTAAGGTGCAGTTTAGCACAAACTATCCCATGAATTAATCTTTTAATCTATTCCAAAGGTTTCTAAGACATGGAAATTCAAAGCCTGAGTTCTTCGGCAATCCAGAATTTAACTTGCATCCATTAAATATCCCCAGTCTCTCAGAGAGTGCTGAGATAAAACCAGAAACTTAACTGGTACCCAAAATGTCCTATCAAACATTGATAAAATGCCACAGACAAGATAAGCATTTAGATTTGTGAGCCTAATATCATGTGTTTCTCTAACAGCTTTGCAGACATGTGGCTGTTTCTTCAACCACTTTTTTCCTAAACTAAGATAAAAAAATAAAAAGAAAAAGTAACTCAGGTAAAAATCTCCAAAACATCAGAAAAAGGTAACAACAATTCACATTAGACGTAGGGAACATGCTATGCAAAAGGTTCACTAAAATGTGACATTCAGTGTAGTATTTTCCTCAGACACAGTCAAGAGCCACAACTCATGCCTAGGCGTATGATTTGTTTCCCTCAGTGATGAACCCATGGGAGTGGGTTGAGTCCTGTGATGTGACTAAAACATCCCATTTACAAATAAACTGGGGGAGGACACTACACTACAACAGAATCACACTACTTATTAGAAAAGCAAAGATAGTACTCTGTCAAACATAGGCTTGAATTACTTTATAAAAGGGAAAAAAAACCCCATTCAGCATTACTACAGGGCAAGTCCATTCAACAAACTGTTCAAAACTTTAGAAAGTTTTCATTTACAATTTTTTAAATATCAAATAAATAAATTCTTTTTTATTAGCAGCCAAGGGTATAGCGTGTCCATATTAACACCATTTCTGATTTGTATCAGTGCCAACTGTACCCTCTCAAATGCCCCTTGGAAGCTGAAGGGGAAGAGTTTGAGTTATGTGCAGTTTAATACACATCCAAAACAGCTTGCACAATCATGCGTTCCTGTAAATACTACGCAAAAAGCAGAACTGCAAATCTTCCTTTCAACTATGAATACTTCTGTCCACATCTTCATTCATAGCAGTTTGAGGCTACCATCAAATCCCTCCTTTTCAGTACTTTCAGGAGAACGGAACACAGCATTACAGAAAAAAATCACTGAAAGCAATTTAAAGCTGTCAAATTTGTTACTTGTCAAACTTGCAGCAAGTCTCCATCGAGAGCACAATGAATGTCACGCAGCCGCTGCTTCAAGATCATCTAGTCTGTGCATGAAAGCTCTTGTTAACCTCAAAATACATCACAGCTCCAGAGAAGTTACAGTCTCAAAGCCAGGGAAGAACTGTTTTTCCTTCCATTCAAAAATAGTTAACTTGGGGCCATGAAAGAACGTAGGCTGCCACCAGTTTTTCTACCACTTCAAACATAACATCCACTCACCTGAAACAAAGGCACCCATCTATTGTGAAGGTTTTATAGTTGATTAATAAATTATATATATAATTCCTCTGCTAATATTAAACAGGCCATTTCTAATTAGCAAAAAGGTGAAAAGATGCCAAGAAACACATCAACTGCACCACAAAACCTTTTTGCATGAAAGACTGGCCCATGGGTGGGGGAGTAAAAAGGAACAGAAGGGAAAAAGAAATCTCTTCTCTGTTCTTGCAAAATCTTTAAATACACCCTACCCTCCTGCCCTTAGAAAACCTTATGAAAAGAATTTTGAAATAAGTGTTTCTAAATACATGTAAGGTTTGTAACTTCACTTCCCATCATTACCTCACAAGGAAAACTGACATGTTTTCTTAGGCAATCAGGAAGATGCCTGAAATCTTAGAAATCTTAATACATTTTTAAGAGATGTGGCGGCTGCTTATCTATCTCGGGCACACTCTCTGTTTAGGTCTCCCAGTACTCCCCTTGAAGAAATACAGCATACAGATTTTTTGTTGTTGTTTAACACTAGCTGTTAGCTCCTTTTTTATTACAAATAAAAGTTATAAATCCTTTCCAAGACACCTGCTTTGTATGTATGTGCAATTTGTCCACAGACACACACATCCACACACACATGATACAGAAGTTTCTCGCGGGTGTAATGTCAGTCACCATTCCATGGCTATTTTGCATTGCTACAGCTTATCACTAAGCAGCAATACAGGTGCTAAACCAAAACCTTCCTCAAGGTTCACAAGTCCCAGGACTTTTGTTTCCCAGGGTTTAAGACCAAGTGATCACAGCCCGCCTTCTCTAGCCTTTCAGGCAGTGCACTCCTGCAATCACACAAAAAGCATGGCAGCAGGAAATTGGCAAGCTTTTTTCCTGAAAGAGGAACATTTTGAGAATGCTAGATCAGCTATATTCACTGCAGCAATTCAACAACAATCTGAACAAACGGCATAAAAGAAAAAAAAAACAAAAATGCTGAGGAATAAATTTTCTGCCTTTATATTCAATTTGTACAAAAACCAGAAAAACACGTAAGTTTATTGTGCTTATTTTTATTTTTCTTATCAAACTGAAGCTTATGGAAACGATCTCTGTCATCTCTTGTCTGCCTTCCAGGCTTCTCTAGTGACATTAATCTAGAAGTCAAGCCTTCAGTATTCTCCCTATTAGCTAACTTAGGTGCTGTCTCCAACTGAATCTCCACCTACTCTGATATTTAAAACTGTTAGAATAACATTTAGGTTGCAAGCACTTGGAAGTTTTAAAAACACCATATTTACACTTGCCTGCAGAAAGTCAGTTTGATCTACTTAGGTGTGTGTATTTTACTACCATCTTAAAATAAAACACGCAATTAGAAACAAAAATGTCCTGTTCTAGTGAGGAACATGAAGTTCATTTTAAAAGTTGATTTTAAAACCTTACAGACTATTTCCAAAGGAAGATAAGAAAACACGTGCCCTGAAATATGCTCTAACATCACCCCTGCTTTTTTTTTTTTAAAAAAAAAGGCACAAACACACTGTAAGTCCTCTAGGGCTAGCAAAGAATGATTTGCAACAGGAAAATAAGCTGCCAGTTTCCTCTCTACCCATTACCCCATCTCTGCCCTTTTTTCGCCTCTGCTGGAGCACTTAATAACAGCCAGGATCTCAGAAACAGCAGCACAACTCCCCAGGCTGATGATTGCTGCCAGCACCCAGCAAGGCTCAGATGTACCCACCTCCGAGCTGCAGTCACACCTTTGGAAACAGTGCAGGTAATCTCAAATAAAGCTCAAAACGCATCTTTCTCTATGGCACTTCAGACCAGCAGGCATGTAAAGAACACAGCAAGTCCACAGCTGTGTATTTCTGTCTGTCTAGCCCTTCTGCTGAAGGGCACACAAAAGTTTGAATCTGCTTTAGCCTTTGAAAGGATCAAGGCCTTTTCTGTCTAGAATCAAAAACTTTTTTTTTGTTTGGGGGGGAGTTCATAAAATGTGGGTATAATTTCTGAGGCTAAACTAGGCTGCTATACTCTATCCTTTGATTCAGCCCGAAGAAAATGGAGTTGGAAGTCCAACAGAGGCTTTTTAGCAAACCAAAGGTTCTACTTTTCTCTCCACAAAACACCCCATCAACAAAAACAACCAGTCCCCCATCCCACAAAAAATGTAACTAGGAGATTTTGTGGTTTGCTTATCATATTGTACATAGCTTTGATAGGCGTTGCTTGCATGGCTCCTACTTGTTTTGAATAAGATAGGCAGCAGGTTGTCTATTCACACTGTAAAAAGCTAATTGTAGAAAAAGAACAATATTTCCGAAGAACAGTGGAAAAATCGTTCATTCTGAATCCTTATGAGAGCTTCCTCAGGACTCATGTTAATGAGATCCATAAGCAGGTGTAAATGATCTCTCTTATCTATGAAACGACGAAACTATGTGACAGAGCCTGGGCTTAGGCACCATTTGAACAGCAGGCTGAGTATGATTGATAGCAAACAGATCTGACTTTAATGTTTTCAGAAGCCGAATGTCTCTGTGAGACTCACAGCTTGGACAGCTCATCAGGGTCATCTAAAAATTTCATCTGCTAAGATGTTCTGTAAACTGTTAGACGCAGCTACGTCGCAGATGGCATTGCATGCACTCCACAACCAGATTTTGTAGAGGTGTCAACTGCCTTTTAGTCAAATACAGTATGGAGATTTTATTGCTTTGTGTTAGTTCATCCCTGTGAAGATGACTTAGGCTGGCATTTAGTTGTGGGATCGGTTTTCTGATGACTAACTAGATGAAATTTTAGCTGCTCTGCCAGGCTATGTTGCTAGAAGGGTGTTCAGTACTCTCCCCTACCTCCACAAAGCGGAGAAGAAGAATCATTTCCCATACCTATTCAAATTTTAAATTCTAATTAATAGCTCAACACTATTTTCTCCCTCCTCCCTCATTTTTTCACAAGGCAGATGCTACCTAACAACTGTGGCCATCTTCTCCAGGGGTTTATATTTTCCATTCAACTTGGATTGCACGACAGTGTGACTCCCCCTCCCACTCTCTCTTCTTCTCTTACTTCCAAATTAAGGCAAAATACGCACGCTTGTTTACCCAATCCTATTTGAAGTTATTTGTTCTCAAGCTCTCACTTAGACAATTAATTTAGCTGGCCTAAGAGCACGAATTTATGACTTTGGTCATGAAGCTTAAGAAGGAACAACAGTGGGGAGGACAGTTCTCATCTCTCTTTTCCTGGGCATGCTCAACCAACTGGAGACACAAGCATCCCTGATATTAACCACTCCACTCTTGCTAAGCACTTAACACATTTTGTCTTACATGAAGTTTCAAAGATGACTACACAACATGTTGATTCTCTACTCTTGTGAAAAAGGCCTTTGGGTGGACTACAAAAGCATAACACAAACATATGACAATGTATTTTAGTACGTAAAGCAGAGAATGTTACCAAACCCTATAACATGTTGTTAGTATTTTTAAACTTGATATGAAGAAAAAGAGCTGTTCACATCCAGAATAACACTTTTAAATTTGACCAGGCTCAGTATTTGGCATCTCACCAGCAGTTTCTAAGCCTGGATTTACAAGATAGCAAACTAAATTATAAAATAGACTTATTCTAAAAAAACAACTGTAAATTATGAGCTTACCTCCAGAATGGACCTATAATCTTGATTTAGGCCTGAATAAGTATCTACATCACAACAGACACCACAACTTCACATTCTGTTTTGACAGCATTACAACAGCAAATGACTGAATAAGCACACTGAAAAAATGATGGTTTCAGGCACTGTATCTCCAGGCTGGAATTTGTTAGAATCAAAGAAAAAGCTTCCTATTGCCTTTGCACCTTCATTATCTGTCTTGAGAATAAACCTCAGTGCTCAGCATCTCAAACTTCTTTCAGCAAAACACAGTTAGAACCTTCTGAACAACAAATGTTATAATCTGCCTTATTTTTCCAGTCTTTCCCCCTTCTCAGAATCACAGAATCACAGAATCAACCAGGTTGGAAGAGACCTCTGGGATCAGAGTCCAACCGTTGCCCTGACACCACCCTGTCAACTAGACCATGGCACTAAGTGCCATGTCCAGTCTTTTCTTAAACACATCCAGAGATGGTGGCTCCACCACCCCACTGGGCAGCCCATTCCAATGTCTAATAACCCTTTCTGAAAAGAAATTCTTCCTTATGTCCAACCTGAACCTCCCCTGGCAAAGCTTGAGGCTGTGTCCTCTTGTCCTATCGCTAGTTGCCCGGGAGAAGAGGACGACTCCCACTTCACTACAACCTCCCTTCAGGTAGTTGTAGACTGCAATAAGGTCACCTCTGAGCCTCCTCTTCTCCAGGCTAAACAACCCCAGCTCCCTCAGCCGTTCCTCGTAGGTCAGACCCTCCAGACCCTTCACCGGCTTGGTCGCCCTCCTCTGGACTCGCTCCAACACCTCAACATCTTTCTTCAAGTGCGGGGCCCAGAACTGGACACAGGATTCAAGATGCGGCCTCACCAGTGCCGAGTACAGAGGGACGATCACTTCCCTAGACCGGCTGGCTACACTATTCCTAAGAGAGACCACGATGCCATTGGCCTTCTTGGCCACCTGGGCACACTGCCGGCTCATGTTTAGCCGGCTGTCGATCAGCACCCCCAGGTCTCTTTCCACCGGGCCGCTCTCTAACCACTCTTCCTCCAGCCTGTAGCGCTGCATGGGGTTGTTGTGGCCGAAGTGTAAGACCCAGCACTTGTTCTTGTTGAACCTCATGCCGTTGGTCTCGGCCCATCTATCTGACCTGTCCAGATCCCTCTTTAGGGCCTTCCTACCCTCCAGCAGATCAACACTCCCACCCAGCTTGGTGTCATCTGCAAATTTGCTGAGGGTGCACTCAATCCCTACGTCTAGATCATCTATAAAGATATTGAACAGCACCGGCCACAGAACTGAACCCTGGGGAACACCGCTAGTGACCGGCTGCCAGTTGGACTTTGCCCCATTCACCACCACTCTCTGGGCTCAGCCATCCAGCCAGTTTTTAACCCATCAAAGTGTCCACCCATCTAAGCCCCAGGCAGCCAGTTTGTCTAGGAGGATGCTGTGGGAGACAGTCTCGAATGCCTTACTGAAGTCGAGATAGACTACATCCACAGCCCTGCCCTCATCTCCTGTGTGTTCATCATACACAATTTCGTCCTTAGTTCCCACCAGAGATTGCTGCACTGTAACAGGAAATCATCAAATCTGTAATTTCCTTCTATACCATTACTCAGTGAGTTGCATAATATAGAGAGATACTTTCAGTTATCCTGGTAAGAGTACATTCTGAAAGAATGTGGACTAGGGCACGGCACATATTCACAGTAATCTAAATTACACACATTATTTTATGGACTAAATTTTTGGAAAGAAAATGGTATTTTTTTTAATTTCTCAGGGAGCAGGAATGGATAACTGGTATATCACAACAGAAACTTAAGAGAACGGGCAGTTCAACTTGATCAGTAAATAAAGAAAGACCTCCTTTTCAAGTAATTCAAGCAGACCTATGTTTGATTTGAAAGCTATATATATTCGTACTTATTTGGGATCAAATTCAGTGTTTTGAAACAAAATGTTTAACATTTATGAAATTGAATAAAACCCTTCTTTTCTGGTAGGAATGCAGCCTGGCTTAGGAAACAAACACAATTAAAAAAAAAATCAAGAAATGGGATTTTTTTTTTTAAATATTCTAGTATCATGTACTTCAGAGAAAAATTTCTGCAAAAACAGCATAGCAAACTGCTCTATGTCCCTAATCCTAAAGGCTGATGAAGAACAATCAGATCAGGAAGAGATAAAAGGAAGAAAAAAAAAAATCAGACCAGGAAGGATACTGCTTCAACCAAACAAAAAGGATACTACACAGTCAGCATCTGTTTCACATGCTCAATGTAAGAACCTTAAACAGTATGACTTCTGCTGTAGTTTTTTTAAATATTGGCTGTTAATACACTGCTGTATGAAGTCATAAGAAGCTTTCAATTACCTAAACCTAAAAGATAATTTTAAAACAGAGTATCAAAAAATTAAAACTATATAGAACTTCACCTTCTGAATAACACGCAATAATGGACAGTGATTGTTAAAAACATATGCCTTTCTACCTTCCTCCAGGTTTCCAAGATCAAATGTCTGGACAAGACCTTCCTATAACAGTAAAGAGAACTTAGATAATAATACCGTAACAACTGAAGGCAAAAACCATGAATAAGAACAAAAACATAGGCTTCTCTTCAACACCAGAAGCAGAAATTCCCAAATAAAATTTAGCAGTGATTAAATATGTAAGATGCTTTTCTTTATTTTCACACAGCAGCAAAACAGAAACCATGCATACTCCAGAAAGCTCAGGCTTCACCTTCATCAAATAGGAACACATTAAACGCTGACCACGAACTTCTGGAAGAAAAACAAACTTTGGGAAGCTTACCTTATCTCCCTTCTAGGCAATGAAAAGCTAGCAGAATTAGCATTTTTCTCCAATATCTCACATAAAAAACAGACTATACCATTTCTAAGTACAGACATGTAAGCACCCATAGTTAAAGGGAAAAGAAATTAAAAGGTGGAGTAAAAAAATTCTGACAATCCTTCTGCCTTTGGGAAGAAATAAATGGGTGAAAAAAACAAATCGAATATTCTGGATTACTTCAGGACATCCTGTCATGAGATATGAAAGCACTCCCCTGAGATAAGGTTTCTCATAACACACATAGCTGCATAAAATAGAAGTTGCATGATCAGAAAAGTTTAAGGAAGATACTTTAACAAGGATCTGCTACAGAATACTCAGATTCAATTCTTGATGCAAAAACTGCATTTACCTATACGAAAGATACATTTCATAGAGATTAGGCAGTAGAATGTATAAATTGGGCTGCAAATGACTCACTGTATTTCAAAAAAAATCCAAAAAAGTTACCTAAGTCATGCAGATAACACACTCAAGCAGAAACAAGACTATCCCTGTGGACTGGTCCCTTCATCAAAGAAAACTTCTGCTTCTTTTATAGGATACATGCTCAAACAAGAACATGTACGTTTAAACCCATGGGCCAATGGTAGCAAAGAGGAAACGCTATCCTTTAATGTGTGCTTATTCAAAGCCTTCCTGAAACAGTTTCAGATAAGACAACCATCATGAAACTTGATTTGATCTCATGAAACTTCCTTCAAGAACCAAGTTAACTTCTACTCCAGAGTGTTTGAGAGGTTTCATCCTTGCTGAAAATCTAATTAACATCTTCAAGATTCATTCTACCATATTTACACAAATAATAAAGAAGATCTACAGAAATTCTAGAATATAGAGAAGATCTTTTTAAATATAAGAACATTAGATAAAGATAGACTCCAAAAGAACTCTAATTAGGAGAGTGTTTTCTTCCTTTCAACAGTTACTGCTTGATCACTTAAGACTCAGGGTCAGAACTGGGCAGTCAAACAGCTTACCTGTATAAAGACAATTAAAAAAACACAACCATAAAACAAGCACCCCTCCAAAACCCAACAAATCCAACAAGAGAATAGATCTCAAAAAAATATAACTCATTGGAAGCTGGCTGCCTTTGCAACACTTCCAGTGGTGCAGCAAATATACTGGGTTTGCCAAATGTTCACCTAATTACCTGAGCCAGTGCTCATAAGTAAAAGCTTATACGTACAATAAAAACAGGGAATGCACTTCCTTGAGCTGCCATGTAAGCCATACTACAATTACAGTCCAGTTTGTATTTCTGTATAACTTATCCACTGCAATCCAAGAAATTACATTGAGATACACCACACTTATCCATCTTCTGCTCCTCCTGCTTTTTACTTTTTGTTCTTTGTAGTCAGCATTTGTACAATTTTTCTCAACTTTACCTGCTGTGGTGAAACACAGATTTTAACTTCCAGCCTCACTGATTTCTCATTTTTAAATTTAAAACAATTAACAGTTTGGTATGATGAGATTTAGACACTGTATGTTTTTACAATGAAATTAATAAATGCTATACCTCCAAGTTCTTTTACGTTCAAGATGGCATTCTGGAATGGCACCGCTTTTATACTAAAACCTAAGAACACAAATAAAGAGTATCAGTAAGTTATTTGTTAAAGAGGTCATTTGAAATCAATTGCATACATTCAGAAAAGACTGTTTTCATCAAGAACCAGGATTTTGCATGTGAAATTCCGTTTCAATATGATGTTAAAAAATATCAGTTATAAGGGGAGGGGGGAATAAATCAGTATGAGCAATGAAATTTGCAATGATACTATTAAAGAGCTGACACACATAAAATTCAGCACAAAACTTCCATGCAGGCCATCCCATTTGGCAAGGAGCTAGTACGGAATACACCTTTACAAAACCATCTTTTAATGCATGCAGAACTAAAGTTTAGATTTCAGACTACCAGTGAAGTGATCCTTCTGCAATTTTTAGGAGACATGGAAGAAAATGTGCAATTCAAATCACTGTTGTCTTCCATTTAAACTTCACAGGTTTTGGTGATACCTAGAGTATTAATCCTGTCTACAAATGTTGTTAACACAAAGGTCATTTTACAGACCTAACTGTTATGTATCAAAATGGTTATAAGCACACTAAAAGCTCTATGAATCCTCTATTAGCCTGTTATATGCTTAAAACTAAAAAATTTCTGAAAAGTGTGATGTTTTCCTTTAACTGAAAATTCAGACAGCCAAGAGATAGGGAATGTGAAAGTCTCCCAGCAATCCATCAATATATTATGTACTAAATTCTGCATGTTTAACGCATACATGCATGTAAGTGTATCTAATACTTCATATAGGAAAAATTATGTCTGCTCTCCCAGGATAAAATGTCTAGATAGACATTAAATTTATTTCCATCTAGCACAAGTAGTTTCAACATGATTACATACCTGCGAACTGCATAAAGAAGTTTTGAAAAAATGTGTTTCGCTCAAAGTTCCTTAGCTATAATTTAACAGAAACAATATTTTTTCTCCCAAATCAGACCAATAAGATACTCCAGCACTCCAACCACAGTCAGTGCTAGATGTAGTAGAGGAAAGTGCAAGAAAATCTGAAGGGAAAAATTATGAAATACTTTTGTAGATGTTGTCTTAAAAGAAATCCTAAACTCTTTTGAGAAAGGAGGAAAAACTGAAATGAACTTGAGTAGCATTGATGAGAAAAGCAAAAATACAGGTTATAGTTTGAAAAATGAGTGCAGAAGATGTCACATTGTATTCTTGGATTCTCAACAATATTTCTAATATAGCACAGATATGGTACATATGGGTAGATTTATTATAAGCTGAATAGCCTAGATACGCATCATTTTGGTTTGCATGCTGCCTAGTGTTCTCTAGAGTCTGTTTTCATTCCTCAAATTGCCTAACTAAATAATAGTATTTTGTTGCAACTATCTAGAAACATGTAAGAAATTTAATTTTAAAATTAATCATATTTTCATTATTTCCTTTGATAGATCTGTACTGCTATTTACATTGCTGTTACTTTTTCTTTCAGGGTCTAAAATGTTAAAGTATAATTTGCCCTAATTCCAGGTGAACTCTAAAGATAAAGCTCAGGAGAGGGGAAAAAAAGGAAAAAAAAAAAAAGGCTGAATTACTCTATAATTTCCTTCTAACTTTTTGAGTTAGGCATTGACATCTTCTCCACACAATGAAGTATCAGATCTCTCTAACATTCCCAATAACACGACTGTGAAGGCAATGGGTTAAATACTAATCACAGAGAAAAAACAGTATTTTCTTGTACCTGTTTTACTTTTTTTACTTACAGTTGTATTAAATAACCTTATGGTCTTGTAATTTAAACAAAGATACACCGAAAACCAGTTAGGGTTGCTAAGAGACAATCATAAAACCCAAGCCTATGAACCACAGCTACAATATAGAACTATGTAACTATGAACGCAAGTTACTCGCACAACACTCACTATCTGTTCCCTCAGCAAATCAACCTTAGTAAATTGCTGTGGCCACAGAACCAGATTTCTTCCACCTCTATGACCTAATCTGTCCTCTTTCTGAACTTTGCAGCCAGGTATTCCTTTTTCTCATTCCGCATGTTTGGTTCTGGTTTTTCTGGTGCTCTTTTGTTTTTTGTTTTTTTGATTTTGGGGGTTTTTTAATCAAAATATCCTTTTCACTATTAGGCATTATGGTTCATCTATATCAGCATGCATATTCAAATTTTTTGGACTTAAGACACCTTTCAGCTGTGGTTGTTGTGTCTGGTTTTATGTATCTTCTCAATGCCACTGAAACTTTGTAAACTGATTCTCTGATCTCAATCTGCCCTTACTTCATAAACAAGCCTCTTTGCTGATCTAAAAAGAAAGGATTATCAACAGAAATAAACATTTCCATTACATTTATTCTTTTGGTTCCTAGCACATACCACAAAGCAGTACTGACCAAGTTTGAGAAGAAATAAATTCCATTGTAAGTTTCAGAGCATCACTGTCCCATTCTGGTTTATAGTACATTTTCCTCTTTTCTGTCCGTATAACAAGACTGCTTAAAAATCGAAAGTAAAAAGAGAAGAAAGAGACCTTTTAATGTGTGTCTATACTACACTGCTACTGTATGTTTCCAGTGGTTCTACTTTATTACACCACAATGTATTTTTTTACTTTCAACAGATTCCAAATTGTATGTTTTCATAGATATTGCCCAATGAATGACCAAACACTGAAAGAGTAAGTAGTGGTACCTTCAAAGCAATCCATTAGGTACTTTCAAAAGCAAGATAACCAGGCTGAAGTTCTCTACCACCTCTGCTATATACGTTTCTAAAGTTACCTTTGCACAACGTTATAGCACAGCGCGGAATAAAGGCAGCATCCTACCTGTGGTAGACACTATATTCTCCAGGCTTTCACTGCAAAGCTGTGACAGAAGACTTGTCTTGCCAGAACCAGTGAGGCCTATGCAAACCAAGTCATATTCAGGTCGTGGTGGTGGTGGTCCCTTGCAGCAAAGTGCTCTAAAACACTGCCAGGGTAGGGAAAAACAAACAAAAAACAAACAAACAAACAAAAAACACACACCAAAAAAAACAAACAAAACAAAACAAAACAAAAAGAAGTCACTTTTTTTTGCAAATGTTCATTCAACAAGGCTCTAAAAATCAAGTTTAGAAATTTAAAGGCATTGAGAGGAGTAAATTATTATTCCAACTTACTATTTTGACAAAATCAACAATTAATAGACTGACACCACCTCAACTAAAATCTGGAATAGCTTTATAAGAAAACATAAATATACCTGTTAACTTTTCACTTAAACCTCATAGACATGGATTGAGGAAAGTGACATCCACTTCCCCAATAGCACAAACAGTGCACATACAGTAAGATAGGCAAGGGCCCTACTCAGCTCTGCGGTTGGGTGTGCAAGAGTTTTGCTTCCTGTGCTAATTTCATGCAATACCTGGTGTGAACATCACAGCAGCTCCTGAGCAGCTGCTGGCCAGGCTCTACCTGTTGTCACAGGAAAGAATCAGAGAACTTTGCTCCATTGATGCCCTTCCTGGGCTTGCTTTGTCACGTGTTTTACCTTACAGTATCAGCTGTTAAAGAGTACAGTTTGTAAAGAAATAAATTTTGCTGGATATAGCTCTAGTCATAAATACGCAGATCTCTCACTTTCCCTGGTGAAGTATAAATTAATCACAATATAAAGAATAAAAATCTCTTATACAAAGCCTACTTTAAGAGTTCTGCTTTTAAACAGTATTGCCAAAGTAGGTGAAGCTCATCCAAAAGGTCCTTTATGCCCTTAGTAAGGTTTGTCAGACCTACCTTTATATGTAAAATGGAAAACGTTTACGTAAAAATCTAAAATGTACCATTCTGGGAAAGCTAGGAAGTTTATATTTAAAGTATGGGGTATAATTACCTGCTGCTGTCCAAAATGGACCTTCACCACCCCAATATATAAAAATACCTTTTCCCCCACTATCTGCCACCTTCATATCAGAGGAATACATCTGCTACAACAAGCAAGGGAAAAGATGTTTGTGCAATCACTCCTCTCTCACGCATTCTGTCTTTACACAGTCCCAGCTCTTTTCTTCCATCTTAACCACAAGACAATCACAGCACTGGCTAAAGAAATACAGTCTTTACAACCGTCTCTACGTGACTACCCAGGATCTCTCATTGAGGACTACTGCAGGAGTAGAGAAACTGAACAGACATCAGTAAGGCACTGTTGCAAACAGTGGGCTCTGGCTCTGTGAGCAAGTCATCCAAAAAGAACATGATTATAAAAAGACAGCTCACTGAATGCAGAACTTTTGTTGGATTCTTTTTGTATAGATGGTAAGTCATTATACATGCTGCCAAAACAGTCTTCATTGGTTTAGAGAAGCAAAAGATAAGTTCAGGGAAAGTTACAAAATTCCTTCACCATCTTTTAAAAATGTGAAAGGAAATATTTTAGGAGTAAAAACATTTACATCAGTAGTTAAGCTGAACAAAGGCAACAGATTTTAAAAATAAAAGCTTTGCCTCCAGTAAAACTTGACTCAAAAATTATTCTTTTCAAGAAGGTTTGCTCTTATACGTGTGTCCGTAGCTAAACGGAGCAAACATGCCTTCTAGCTTTATTCACTGATGTTAGTTTATACTCATCTCACAGATTCTATAAAGCCACAGCAAATATTCTACTCCAGTACTTAAGTGAGAAAGGCCAATTGAGTTCATTGCACAACATAATCTCCTTCAAACAGAGTTTCCACTTAATGGGTATCAGGCTGAAGGCCACATAAAATTCTTCGAAGCTTGCCAGAGCTCCCAAGGTTGTGCGTCAGGCCCTTTGCAGCCAGTCTTTAAAAAGGATTCACTTATTCCCCATCAGCATGACATCTTTGCGACAACTTCGTGATGTCATGTTGAAAAACATGAAGGAATAGATGAGCTGATGAAAGTCTGTGCTCCTCTCCATCCAGACACTGTGCCAGTTCTTATGCCAACAGATACGACTCTTGCAGCCCTGACAACGTTTAATAACCTGAAGTTCTGTCAAAGACAATTACTGCTATGGAGGCTCTGTGGGTGACAGAGGGGCTCCACAGGCTGGTTTTGTGAAGTTCAGTATCTCTTTACTGCAGATTCCTTAAGTCTAACTTAGTCTGGAGAATCTTTACCTGCTGTTGGTTAAACACATAGTCAAAAATCCAGGTTAAATTACATGTCCAAAGCAGCATACAAAGACCTGCTACCCACTCACTCATCCTTCACCAGTAAGCACAGTAAGGTATGAAAGTTCCCGAGATACAGCGGACACAGAACCCAGAGGACAGGGAAATGGCTCCCTCCAGACCACTCTCATATTTTTTTCATATGATTCCCCTATCTTTTTTATGTTCATGCCTCTGTCCTTCTGCAAGGCTATTTTCCTTCAGTAGATAGTTTTGTTTGGTTGGAATGAAAACAAGACTTTAAATAGTCTAGCTGCAAAAAGCTGCTGACATTTAAGCTGCTGTGTATAGCACTTGCCACTGGCTGACATGAGAAATTCTACGGCACATTTTAGGGGATACTTGTAATAACATATTTAAATTTTATAAACTTGTTTCGCAGTCCTCCTTACTCAAGCTCAATGAACATGTCTTCCATTGGAAATATCATTATACAAACAGTTCGACCACTGCCTCCCTGTTCTCTCAGCAGCTTAAAGTTACCTGGCCCCTAACAAAGTCAGGGCTATTTAAGCATCCATTATAGAGACTAAACCTCTATGTCACAACTTTGGCAGCTGCATCTAGTAGCTGCACAAGATCTGTGGAGAGTAGAAAATTCAGAGGTCATTGATCATGCAAATAAAATCACATCCTATATTCTGCTTTTGATTATGGACAGGAAACACGTCCTGAAATATTTTACAAAGCATGGACTAGAGCTACACCATTATTTAAGATGTTGTCACATATTACAGTGCAGTCTGAACTGCACAGAACTGCAAGAAATGTGTATTAGTAACTAAAGAAGCTGTTCGTGAAATCCAAAACAGAAATATCTCAAAAACATTGAGAGAGTTGTTCAATTCACAACTAGCACTCAGTCCTTTCCAAAACTGGCATACTTTGCACTCCATTTGGACAACTCAAAGGGCATAAGAGAAACGTGAATTAACAGCCTGACTGGTCTTGAAACACCTGTCAGATATGGACCTGGAAGACTCTTTCACTGATTCCCAAACCTGATGCGCTCAATGAGTGACTGTCCAATAAAAGGCTGTCTTTTAGGTATTACAAAACAAACTCTGAACCCAAAGGAGGCCACTCAGAGGGAGTGCTGGAGAGGACAGAAAGAAAACATTTGACTACCGTAAATATAGGGCCAAGCTGAGGTAGCTGGCATAGTCAATGAAATGTTGTTTGGGTGTGGTCATGCATTTCAGCCCCACTGCTAGCAACAAAAAAAGGAACAGTATATTTTGGACCCCTTTCATCCTATCAGGGTTTTTTTTTTTGAATTATTCATTATAGCCATCGGATGGGGAGAAGAAGCAGGCTAAGAGGCAGGCAGGGAGACTCTGGAGTTAATTTTTTTTTTTTTTTAAATGAATGAGCAGATTTTAAAGTACTGAAAATAAAACAATACAGCATCTTGAAAAAATGTATGCATTTAGCCAGTTTTGGAAAAAAGGATGTATTTATCCAGGAAACTGGGAATAATTAGGTGCTGCAGTCTGCAGAAAACCGTGCAATATTCAGCACCACTGTTAGTTTCATTTTACTTATATGCGTGCATGCATGCTGCCATGTGCATGGATAATCTTGTGCCATTTGCACAAGAGCAAAGGGAAGAAGTTAGCCAGTCCTATGCCTGCTTAGGGATTTCTATCGCAACCAGATGATTCCAGTTTTAGGCGGATCCGTATTTGAGCTGACAATCCTAGACAGTGTCCCTTTAAAGCCCTACAGAGATTTCTTCCAGGAAAAGCATTAAATATTGTGCCTATAGCAGGGGTGGCCGAACACTTCTGATATATGTGCCGCTCACAGATCACAGATTGAAGCTCTGGGCAGAAAACGTCCCAGAATTACTACTCTCTCCAACACATTACACTGCCTCCGGCCGTCAAGTCTGTCTTTGCGTATTCATTGTACTTCTCGTTTCACTCTCCTTTTTGGGGTGAAATACTCCATTATTTCTGCTTTCTTCTGGACCCATCTCCTGTCTGTTTCTTTTGTTGCCACTATTTAATAGGAACAAACAGAAGCAAGAGATTTCATGCTTAGTTGATTAAACACACACACTCTCATGCAAAATACTCTAAGTTAGTGCAACATTAATGCTAACAAACCAAGCATTCAGAGGCTGAATTAAGCCTGAAATTAGGCTTAATTAAGGCTGAAAGCTCAACCATAACTCTGCTCCTCTCCCCCTCTTGCTTATAGTTATGGATATGGTCTCCCTTCACATTTTATTTTTCAGTTAAGGTACCTTCAAACAAACAAACTTCTAGTACCTAGCACACACTTATATCCAGAGGACTGGTTAACCATCTGAAGCTGCTGATGGAAACTCAAGGAGATTATTTTAAAAAGTCAAATTTACACACAGCAGGCTCCATACTTCTGATGTTGTAAGAGATCACACAAGCACAAAGAAATCTCAAACCTTGAAGAGATAATGTGAAAGGGGAGGGGGGGCGGGGGGGACAAAGCAGGCAGTTATAATACTAAGGATAGGAAATAACTGGGGACAGCAGTGGAATAATTGAATGCCAATAATAAAATACTCAAGGCACCTGAATGAAATTACACAGAGCTAGGAGAGAGGGGGGGGAAAGGGACATATAAATAAACTAAATTTTAACTGTATTAATACCTTAATGTTAAACTAGTACAATAAAATCTATGCATTTGACCATGTGAGCTAAAGCTGCAGACTCTTCAGTTTCCATACTGACACACAGCTGGTTTTACCACTACAAAAAAAAAGAGAGGAAGAGGAAAAAACTACCCATTTTAAGACACACAACCAGTGACACTGCTTTCATGTTTTCAAAACCTCAGATTGATAACGTTCATCTTTGTCTGTACGACAACAGTAATGAGGACAAACCCTAACAGGTTGCTGTTCATTCGGTGGCTACCAACAGAGATGAATTAATACTCACATAGCCACTGTGACCCTGAAATGATGTTCAGCACAGATGAAAATACTAAAATCATGACCAGTCACCTTCGACAACTCACAACCTCATTAAACAGTGGCCGCTATGCTCAAGCTCCTCCATCCCAGTACAGACTGATGATTCGAACTCCCATAGAGGGACACCAGCCCAAGGCCTGCTAACCTCCTGCACCACTACTCCACAGGACAAAGTAATCCTCTCGTTTAACCTGGCTAATCTTCATGAGCACACGGTCAGCCCACTGGTTGAACCCAAATGCACTCTTCCTCTACATGCACCTACATACAGCAGAAAATAAATTCTCAAAGAAGTGAGGCAGTTTTACAGAGCAGAGTCCTGGTGATGTCCTACCTTACAGAAATGCTACATGACACTAAAATAGCAAGCAACATACTGTTTGGAGCAGGAATCTCAGATTCTCCCTTCAGACCACCAAGAAAAGAAATACATTTGGATTCACTGGTTGAAATTATTCACCAACCCCTGTAAAAAATTTCTTGGTATTTCAGATGAGACACACTTCTGAAGTCTCAAAAGGAGCAATCCCACCTCAAATGACTTTCAACATCCCTATGTAGTCACCATCTGAACGAGACATAAGACAGAGGCTCAAGTACCAAAACCAGACAAATGACACAGCGCTATTCATTCTTCAACATGTTTGACAACTCCGCTACCAGCTGAGAAGGCTTGGAGGAAATAAGGTCACAGAGGAAGAACTGGCTGACTTCTGACAAGCCAGATATGACACTGCTGTTCAGAGCAATATCACTTCAAAACACTTCACGGTCACAGTGCATTCTTCCTTTGAGTGACGATAATACAATCACAGTGGGTTGAATACTGTCCAAAATCCAGAATAACTTTTGGATTTCTCAAGAAAATAAAGTCTTCACTATCTCAAGGATAAAATAAAGGTTTCAACTCAGTTTTTGATGGTCAGGCTGCTGGCTGCCACACTGCACAAGGATGAAGGACAGTATCTTTGTTTGTATAGTAACTGGTCAGAAGGCAGGAGATCATTTGTTTTAGCTGATATCAGAGGGACTGCTCTGGGGTGAAGGCTTCACCCAGAAGTTCAGGGCTTTGGGAACCACAAAAATTCGATAAATGCAGTCAAAAACATAACTTCCATGAAAGAAGCTGTAAGGCAACAGAAGTCCTTTCCCTACTGTCAGCCAAAACAAATCACAAAACTTCATGCCCAAAATGGAAAATGAGCCTCTCTGACCTTAATCTCTTGCACACTCCCTATAAATGAAAGAAGAGCAAAATCAAGTTAGGACTTTCAACTCCACTCACACTATGCTTGAAGAAAGCATGAAGGAAAACAATATCAAGTTCTGCATGTACTCAGCTATTCAGTGCAGTAGTATGATTTAAAAGCCTACATAAAATAAAATCGCACACGATATATGCTATGATAAACCAATGCTGAGTCAGCAAAACAGTTAAACATATGCACAGGTGCTACTCTGAACAGAAAACGACAATCACTCACTTCACTGCAGTGTCAAATCAAGCTCCAGGGTGTTTGTCGGACACTTCCAGGTTTCATCAAGTATAGAATTATTACTCAAGCTTTTTATCTCTGACAGTTTGCTTTCCACCTGTTTTGCTGCACAAGAGCAACTCATCTCTTTCAACACTTCAGTCCATTCACATTTAACAGCAAGAGACAAAGGCAACAAAAAAGATGAACAAAAGCCTTTGCAAACAGTTTGTTTCACAACCTAAGGAAACACAACCATAGTAAAAAAGCCCAAAGAATCATTGAAAATACCAGCAAAAAAGGCAGTAGTAGCACCACCAAAATGTGCAGAAGTTAAGGATGTGGCATCTCCTGTCACTTCTAGTTTCTAGTAAGGATGAGAGATATATTGAGATTTTATTTTTCAATACCTCCCCCCCCCCCAAAAAAAAAAAAGCTGAGAGCTTTCAGGCTTGCTAAAAGTCAACCCTTTACAGTTTCTGAGTCAAATTATAAAAAGCTTTTCCATGATTCATGTGTGTTTCAAGGTAGGTTACAGAATACTTTTCATTTGTTCAGCATAGCATGAATAATTACTTGTGTTCTGTAAGCTCACATGGGATCACAAAACCAGAAAGAAGCATATAGACCACTTGGTATTCTTTGATATTTCTAATTGAAGCTGACTACATGTCACCTAAATGCAATGGCACAGTTAAGTTTTCGGGGAGAATGAAGAAACAATCTGATACACAAGACCCTGGACATCCATATTTGATATTCATGGCACACATAGTATTACTTTTGTAATAATATATAAAAGAGGATTTATGGAAACAGTACAGTGACATATCCAAATCTCATGCCCAAATGGGTTACAGAACCTCAAAGAAACAAAATTAGAGAAACCCTTCCAGAAATCCAGATTTCTGGATTTCTCTCTCACTAGGTGAAGAGGAAGGTAAATGAAGACTTGCATTGTATTCCATACATTAAAAAAGAAAAGAAAAAGGAAGGCTACTGCTGTCCTACTCTGAAATTGCTAGGTAAAATCCAAAGTACACTAGGAAAGTAAAACTCATCACTAAGTGTGTAGTGAGACTTCTGCAAGTTACAATAGGATTTATGTAGCAAAAAGGGTCTCAAAAAATTTCAGTTAAGTTAAAATAAATACAAACAAATTCATTTGAAACATAGTTGGAAAAAGCACAAGGAATGGTCAAGTATGACGAACAAGAGAAGTGTGCCCTCCTGCACTGATAGCCAGAAGATCTCAAGGGGGATTCAGGTTACACTAGTCAATATATCCCTGAGAAAAGTAAGAAGATCTGAATTCTTCCACCCACTGTATCAGTAACATTACAGAAACAGACAAACTCCAGAGAATTTTTTCCACCCAGCTTCAGCCCACGCTTTCAGAGTTGTTGGGCATCATCATCGTAACTAAAAGAAAACAGCTCCTGGGCTGCATGCGTGTCTCTGAGTATCAAAAAGCAAAGGAACCTACAGAAACTCCAAGTGTGTTTTGAGAGAAAAAGAAGAAATGTCTAATGTTTACTTAAGGCAATGCCTCCTCTGAGATTAAGCCCCAGGATACATCTTGTTCTTTCTTATGAAAGATTTCAAAACTAACCATCAAATCTAAGAGAAAAGAGGAGAAATCTCTAAGGACAGTAGACTAAGGACCAGACTATTTTCTATTAAGTCCAGTCTTACTGAACATGTTCATAGCTGAGGTAGAATAGTAAGTATAAAGAGATTGAGGGTATCAGTCAAAGTAAGAAAATCTGTACAAAAAACAGAACAGGAGCGAAGAACCCATTGGTAAAGGAAAGAGTATCCTTTTGAGTTTTTTATTTTGCAAAATACCATAAAGCAAAATTAAACAAAATTATGCTAGTGTGACGGTACATGAAAAAGGAAAGTACAGTTTCAACTGTCACTTTTAAACCTACTTGCTCAGGGGTCCCAGCTAATAACTCTCTCTTTGCTCATACAGCACAAGAATCATACCATAGCAAACTTATGCATTACCCAACCAAGAAGTTAGTAAACCAATGAAAGTTTGGTGGCTCTAAAATTATTGGGAGGCACAGGAAAGAAGATACCAGTAGAGACTGAATCAAAAAAAGTTACTAAAACAGAAACAGTCTATGCAGTTAACATTTAAATACAAGGGTGAAAAGCATTACTAGTGTACATGCAGTCTAACAAGAAGTAATGGATTTAGATAAAAAGAGGAGGTGGACAGAAGAACAAGGATAGCTGGATTTTGCAGGCAGTGCAAGTCTTCTGGCCAAAGAATTCTTCTGCTTGGAACACTAAAGACTAGACTGCCTTCCAGCACTAGAAAATGGAGTAAGAACTACACTAGCGTTGGCAGAGACACAAATGGGAGATCTAACAGGTGTGCTCTATTACCATTTCATGGTGTAATCAACCTCCAGGGTTGAATTTGAAGCATTATATAGTTGCAGGCTATGGACATCTCTTATTCATTAGGCTCCCTATGAATGATTTCACTCTTACGTGCCCTTCTCATTTTACTTTCCCAGTATGCTGTATTTACAAAAATAAGAACCTCTAAGAGGAGATCTATTTTGACCAAAAGATCTAAGGAATATGAAAGATGTAGTAACATATACAGGAACCTCTCTTTCCCCTTTATATAGCATAAGAGTTTTACTTGGCTAGCACAGCACATTACTACTGTGGGAGGAAACAGAAGACTGACTCACATAAAAACATTAATCCAAAATACACAATTAGAGGAAGGCACATGAATCTGAAGTATCATTAAAAATTCTTCAAATTTTAAGCAATGCGAGCCTTTTTGAATGTAAAACAGTTTTTACATCAGTTTTTTGCTGCAGTTAAACTCTTAATGAGTTAGGTTTGAGAAACTTCAGCCATTGAAAATATTTCATGCTCCAATACAAGCATTTTGCATCTCTCCTCTCTCCAGTGCAAGTTTGGCTTTTTTTTTTCTGGCTATGTATCTACATCTACCACCAACTTTCTCAACTGTCACCGATCTGTTTGCTGATGAAGACTCTACTGGCTATTTTGTTCATCTAGCACTGTAAAATCAGAACTGTCAAACTTGTCACTGCTGAGCATGCATGGATCAAGGACTGCACAGCCTTTAAACTGTCTCGAAGAGAAACCCAACAGGTGCTCTGCTTCTAGTGCTTGAATGTTTGGGGAACACAACACAATTTGAGATGGGGATTCTCAGCTGACAGGGAAGGAAATGGAACATACAGAGCAACTGGTCAACTACAGATACAGGCTGTTTTCATATGCTTGCACTCTTAAAAAATGTAAGCCAACAAAACCAAACAAAATAGAACACAAAACCCCACACAACCAACACACTGATCTGTTCAAACAAGATTTTTTTTAATAAATATTGATCAATACCTATTCATCTACTTGAGTTAGGTGGGAAAAGAAAAGAGAAAAGGTAAAGAATATTTTGCAGATAAATTCTGGACATCCTTAGAGGTTAAGCTGCCTTTGAAAAGCCACAGCTGAATTTTAACTTTTTTTGGGGAAAGTGGGAGCTGGCAAGAATCAGCTTTATTTTTTTGTGGAAACAGAGATTATTGTGGCCTTGCTCACAAAACAGCCTGCCATATAGCTATGCCTACTCACGGCTATGTCAGCGTGCCGTCTGTGCAGTGCAAGCAGCCCAAACCAACAAAAGTTTCTGCTGGTGAAATTACAACCACTTTTTATCAGTTAAGGGGCATGAAATACTTCAAACCACAGGAAGTATCATATGCCGTATTTTTTTTTTGTGGGAAAGTTCCACTTTTCGTTTCAGAGCTGCTGAGAACATTTTAAGGGGATTAAAATTTCTCTACTTTGCGTAGGTGCAGCATCCAGGCAGCTCTAGCAAACGCACGCTTTTAAAGGAAGTAAAAGCGCTCAGCCTGAAACCTTCCTGTGCCATCCCTTTCCCAATGCTTTCACTGACAGTGTGCTGAGTGTCTGTTTTTTTCAGACAATTATTACACAATAGTTTCATAAAAATTCTCTTACGCTAAAAAAGCAACAGGTTGTTACTTAAGAATATACCTTATGTTGATAAAAGATGACCATAAATCCAAGCAGAAATAAACTCAACATGCAATTCAGATAACTGAGCACAGGTCTGGGGTGCCCAGTCTCTCACCTGCTTTAATGCACAGCTGTGAGAGATTTAATACCAGTTCTAAGGAGGCTGCAGACACCTCAGTAAGAACTGACTCACTGCTTCTTATTGGAACAAAAATTTTACCATTTATTCTAGATTAGCATAAATCTTGCCAAGCTGGGAAACTCCTTCTTTTGCTGGCCAGAGAGAGAATTTCACTGAGGACCAAGGAGAATTGCCACAATGATAAGAGTCTACCAGAGAAACACAACCAGTCTGGAGCTGGTGGCATAATTCAGAGTGAAACAATTAATAAAAACAGGCTTAAGAAATGGAAGATAGTTGTCTTTCAGAGACTAAGACATATGATTAGCTGTAAAAGCAGAACACTGGCTTTAACTCAACCTTTTTGTTTAAAGTATTTTTAATTTTTTACATTCACTTCCCTAAGGACTGACAGGTTATTAAAGAATTGTAATAAAGAACTGGAAGCTAGGGTTTTGTAATATAAGGAAACAACTTTCACAGTGAAACTTCAGTAACTGCCAGTTACCGACACATCATTAGATCAGTATTTTTGAAGCACAAGGAACATATAGAGTATGAGAAGATATGCACACAGTTGTGTTCATGCCACAGGGATTTTCTTCACTGAAGAGGAAGCATTCACAGCTCACAAGTATTTCTCCAAAGCAATTTATAACAATTAAAAGATACAGTAAGGCACAGGATGTATCATATCATTTCATACAAAAAGATTAAGGAGTGCAGCACAGTTTAATTGTGTTATTGGGTAATAAAATTATGAAGTGTAGGATTTAAGAAAAAACTAACTGCACTAAAACGTGTCAATAAAGATCACAGTGACTGAAAAAGCACCAGAAGTATTTTACTTTCCTACATAATAACAACACATCCTTCTTTATTTGAAGAAATGTGTAAATGATCACGTTTCCTCATCCTTGTAAGAAATTCTTAAGCTCATGTTATCAAGTTTCTTGATACAAAAGCATACTACCACAAATTACGCCTTAAAGAGATCAATGCTTAATTGGGAAGAAATGGCAATCTATAAAAGCAGAGGAAGAGAGACATTTGAAGAAAAAAAGTACTTCAGAACAAATGTCTTATCATAAACATTCATTAAATTAAGACACGTTAAACCTTGGTTTCCTAGTGGGCTGCACAAGATCCTCATCTCATACCTAGGTGGAATCATCATGCACATAAATGAACCTTCACTTGGTAGACTTGCAGAGAAGAGACAAGAACAAGGTGCTGGTGTACTACTATCAATGAACACACTACTGTAGAGCAGCAGGAAGCAAAAACTGCCCCAAACCCCACAGCCCAACAGAAAAAGAGCTGGTAGTGGGGCATCAGTGGGGCATACAACCTCCTTGGACTTGCACAGGTGAGCAGGAAGTAGAGGGGACTTTCTGGATAGATACTGAACCAAAGGAATTAAAAAAGAGGAGATCCTCTAAGACTCCAGTCACTTCCAGATCTGCAGGTCGAGAGCAGAAAGATTAGAATTTGAAGTAGTTACTGCAAAAGAATGTTTTCTACTCATTTTCATACAAGCTGTTTATAAAGCCTTTATAAATGAGAAAAACATGCTGTTTGCAGTTCCCTGGCAAGAGGCAAAATTTCTGGTGCCCAATGTAAAGTATAAGCCTGGAGCCCCTGTGTCTCCTGCAAGAGAAGGAGCTGAAGTACCTGCAAATTGTGTCAGGTCACTATCCTCAACTAATGAATGCCAAGAAAATCAAACTAAAAAATATGGAGCAACGTATAAAAAAAGCATAAGCCTGACCACTCCTCAAGCCTCATCCAGTTAGGTAGAATGCTGAAGCAGAAATTCTCCTGCCACTATTAACTACAGTGCTCAAATCTGAAAATTTGTTAACAGCTACTGTTTTCCTATTGAATTTTCCAAGTTCCTTACCACAGGAAACTAAAAAACTTAAGATCTTTAAAGCAACCAAATGCACTCTCTAAACCTGGAGCTATTTTGATGGAAAAGGACAGAATTAGCGAGGCAGACAGTGCAAGATGAAGCAAAACGTAAGAAATTCTAGTGAACATATGATGTCTCAAGTTCACAAATCTAAAGGCATTTTCCTAAAAAACAGTGAAAGGCCTTTGATTATTATGAGGCAAACTGTGATTTCCAAAACTAATGTGCCATCACCTAAATTTTTAAACTGACAAACTAGCAGCATGTTGGGTTATTTTTTAACTTTATTCTTAGAAACAACTCGGCAAATTTTATTAAACCTATTTTTAAACGTAGCTAACCTCACAAATCTGAGGATCGTATCAGCCTGAACAGTAAAATTCAGCCAAAGAGCTGGAAAAAAGATCCAAGAATACTATCCGGAAGGGGAAAAACTATGTTGTTACACTATTACTTCCACTGAAATACCACTGAAGTCCTATGTGATGCAAACCACAGTGCAATGTGTGTCAAGCAGCAAAGACTGTAAAAGTTCCGTACGCTAATGAGAAGTAATAATTATATGGCTTTTTTTTATTATTTTGTTCAGACTTGGAATTTGGTTTTGGGATTGATTCAACCTATATACAGTTCAAAGGAAAAGAGTCCTTCAGCATAGAAACATGGTCTAAAAAAATTACTAGATGCAAATTTCAGTGCTAGTTTTCTTCTTAAAGGCAACAAAAAAATATAAGCACATAATTGCAATGTCCATCTAACACAAGGAAGCTAGAGTAATTCAAAGTAGTTTATTGTAAGAGGACACAACTGAGCTTAGAAGTCTCACATTTGACTCTTGTCCAGAAACAGGAATCAAAACTATTAAGCTGTAGTACAAATGTTTGAAGATTTTTCAGCTGGGGACATTATGCAGCCTTAAATGGTAAAAACAGTTAAGTCCTAGCCCAATAAAAATCCAAGGAAAAATAATCTTCTACAAATAAGTTGAAGTTTCAACAGACCATAAATTGATTTGGAAATGTTCACATGAGCAAAATCACACTGACAGCAATAAGCACAGTGTTGAATAGTATGAAACCAGGTAAATATTTTTGCAGTAAGTGTACATACAAAGTCCATTGTAAAAACATTAAAACCTACTTGGACTTCCAGGCACACTGAAGTATTTTAATGACAAATGTATCATAATTTTTCTTCCTGCTGTCTACCGCTTTTCTCTTCTGCTAAGCCTTACATTCCAGCCTAATAGCAACATATTTTCTGCTCCAATCAACCATACTATTCAGTGGTATTTCCTAGAAAATTTTTTCTTGTGTGTCAGATAAACACAGAATAAAATCCTTCAGGGACAGCTTGATATACCACAGATTCCAGTTGAAGTAATATTGAGGCAAGAAATTAAGAATTTCCTTACTGAACCTACCAGTATAAAAAATGGAGTAGTTCTATAGACATTTTAGCAAAATTTAACTGTATCAAGCATGTGACTTGGACTTCACTCCATAATTGTAAAGCTATGTGGATTCAGAAGGATCAGAAAAGTGGACGCTGTGAAAGACTGACTGCAGTAAAAATAAACTGAAAAAGTCTACACAAGCAGCATTATCGTATTGCACCACTACATGATCATGCATATTTCATTTGGAAAACCAAAGCAGCTTGTATGTGGAAATTTAGAATAGCAAAGTCCTTTTCATAATTCTCTGGTTAAAAATAATTTGGTGGTACCTGACTAGACAAAAATAGTGACAAAAAAAGTTACCTTGCAGGTGCCACATACAAGCTCATTAAGGGTAAACAAAAACATATTCTTTCCTTGAGGAATTGCTGAACTTCTATCAACAATTACACACTCCATTAAATCAAACTGCACATAACGAAGAACTGTGTGAATTTGCAGTGCCACTCATTTATCAGTGTTATCATACAATTCTGTGCTGCCCACATTTTCAGGAATTAGACCTGCAAATTTCCCCATTTTTACACATGTTCAAAGAATTTAACCTTATTAGACTGTCATAAATGACTTAAGATTTTTGGCAGGCCATTTGCTGTAATAGCTTTGAATTTCCCTTAAGTGCTTATTGTGGATGACTTATTTTAACAAGAATTAACACTACCTTGTGGCTCAGACAAAATCTAAACTCTTAACTCCTTTGCCTCACTAACATGCCAGGTGAAGGACAATGTTATATAGGTATTTGCTTAAGATAAATTAAGATGCATCATGTGTTACCTATATTGGACATTCTTCTGATCTTAACATGAAACTATTAATCCTTCTAAAGCAGAGTAAGACCATCTCCATATGCTTGGTCTGTGTATCTCTGGTCAGCAGAGTAAGAACTCCAGAAAATTTTAAAATAAATACTTTGCTAGTCACAGCAGGGTTAAAAAACAAGCAAGACTGCTAACGCTTACCATTCCACAAATTCCAACTATATTTGAAAAGTCATACCAGTCCTCTTCTGCATTCCGAATTTCTGAAATACTCATTAGTTTCAGCCTAAGAACCATCATGAGTGGAAGACTGATTGGCTCATAATATTTCCTGTGTTGGTTGCACTCTAGATCTACTTTGTTACTGGAGTATATAGAAGAATTTAATCAATCTTCCCAGAAAGAAACTCAGCAACTAGAGCTATTTCAGTGGCTCGTTAGCTACTTATTAAAAACAGACTTCATCACTGATATCTTAGGACAGTGAAAACAAAAACCAGATTGCATGGATTTGTTTTTAAAGATATTGATGTCATCGTTTTTGCCGTTATAAATTGATACTGAAAACAAATACTGGCAAAGAAAGCATACATTCTATACTTTCTTGATTCCTCCATTGCCCATGCATAGGAAAAAATACTGTTCTAATGCTGCAGAATCCTCCCCTTCCAATACAGACAAGAGATGAGAAGACTTCAAAAATGAATGAGCAAAATCTTTTATTTTCTGTTCTGTCGCAGGGAGCAATCTCAGCTTACAGCTTTCAAACCATGTTTTCCCCTCAAAAAATACTGACATCATGATCCTGCAGTTTTCAACCACTTTACACTGTTTATCACGTGGCAGAAATGTCAGCCATACCCTTTAGTATATCGTACTCAGTGGCTTGGGTATTGTCCACATGGTGAACGAATGAGCAGTCAACTTTGACCACTGTCAACACATGGAACCTGGGACTTGCAGCAGGGTGGAAAGTTTCACTCAGAAACCCGAGCATCTAAAAGTTTTAGAGGCATTCAACATCATGACGGTAAAGTCTCCTACAGTATTTCAGTGGCTCTTCACACATTATCTAGTAATTATACTTTTCTCTTTACCAGCTGAGCCAATATTCAAAATATTTATTATTACAGAATTTTTAATTCATAAGTCTGTAGGAAGAGGTTTTAGAACACTGCAGCAAGTTACAAATGTTTTTTCTGTACTTTTGTAAGGCCTAGTAACACAGGAAATTGTGCTTAATTCACTTCAGTCAATGCTTCCATCCAAACACCCATAGAGAAGTGTTTCAATACTGAAAAGCCGCTATTCCCCTGTTGTGCTTATCCTACAGTCACATCATGCCATGTTAAGCTGTACTGCATGGTGAAGGCCAAGTTTTCATTTTCAGTATCAACACATGCTACACATACGTGGGGCCCATCAAAACCAACGTATGAAGAAGAGAACCTTACCTACAGTGTAGCCTCATTCCTTCAGGGGGGTTTGCTTGTTTGTTGTTTGGGGGGGAATATAGTTTTTATTTTTTTCCTTTTGCTGTTGCCAATTTTAGACACTGGTACGCTACAGCTTCCAAATCAGACTGAAAGAACTGCCACACCCCAAAAAGCAGAGGAGGGATTTGGTTTGTTTTGTTTTTTTTTTTTTAATTGGGAACTATTTGTAGTACTCCTGGATGCTTACATAGTAACAGTAGCTAAAAACTCTTGCCATCTTTGGCTGTCCAGGACACTGCACCCTTTCTCCAGGAATGTGGATTCAAGGATAGTTATCCGTGTAGTCATCGCCCCTAGGCTGAGTATCGCCAAGCGCTACACCCCAGGGATGAGGCGTTTCAACTGAATCAACGGGCAGCCTGCCCTGCGTAGAGGCGCGGGGGGATTGCTCACCGCGCCGGGGTGCCTGCTGGTCTGTTACCAGATTCTTTCCAAGATCTGGTGCTTGATTTCATGCTAATGAGTGGGAGTGGATCCGTTTCCCCATGAATTTCTGTGATGACGGCAGTTGAGAGATCACCGGTATGGGACAAATCAGGGGAGGGAGGCTCATTTCCACAGCAGCTGACTTCAGCAGCGAAATACTTGTGGTGGTGTCTCAACCGCAAAACAATTATTAGTTCAGCAAAGTTTCCTTTGCGATAGCATTGCGATTATAGGAACAGTTTCAATGCCTGTAAAGTGAAAAATGGAAAGCACCATCTCAGAGCACTCTATTGAGTTTCAGTAGGCACTCCTATCGTATTACCATGTATTTTGAGCATGTACGCCTGCCACATTTTTGTCTGAACAAAAAAATGGTATTTAAGAAGTCGCATGAAAAACGTGACAAATGCTGCTTTACATAGAAGTAAGAGTAGGAATGGGCCAAAAAAAAAAAAAAACGTGACAGATTTCTTTTACCCAATTCTGTTGTTTGCCAGTTGGAAACTAGTTAATGCAACAGAAGTAAAATAAGTAAGTAGATAAATCAAGGCAGAGACCATTCCACAGTTTAGATTCCCCATGTCTCCCCTGTTCCAGCTACTCCTAGTTTTCTGCTCTATTAAAGAAGCTACTCACTTCAGTAAACAGTACATTTTGTTAGTCAAGTCTTGTACTAGAAAATATTTTGCAGCCTTGATGCTAGATTTTTAATACTGGCTATTCATATGTGGCTCTGAACATCAAGAATGCTATTGTACCACTGCAGAAAAATAAATACCTAAGGCACAGGCTTTAGAAAGCAATCATTCTAGATCCTGAGAAATACAGCAAAAGCTCCAGTGCATCCAGACCAGGCAGACAAGAACATAACATTGTCCCTTTTCAAAAGTGGGGTTTTACTGATTTAAAAATAAAACAAGTGATGTATCTTACACAGTCATAATAGGCCCTAGACAGCTCAAGTGACAATGTGGAGTTACACACAAACAAGTGATAGTTAAGCCCTTTCAGATAATGCACAAACAGAAAGCAAATATGAATTAAGTGGATTCTTATTACTCCCGTACATTACATACACGCATGATGCAAGTTAGCCTAACTTAACTCAGTGAATCTTCACACACAGGTTAGTGTTTACGTACCTAAACTGTTTTTAAATCAATTTTAATTAAGCTGCAACTTGTGCATAGACTAGACTGTAGCTCAGCATGTACTTAGTATCAAAAAGGCATAAGGAAACAAAAGAGAAATCTATGAACAGTGCTTGAAAACACCACTTACCTACTTGATAGACATTAAAGAAAAATCTACCTGGAAAGCAGAAAGAATTAAGACATCTATTTTCATAGAGTTGATTATGTTAACATGAATTTCAGGCTGCCCTGCTATGTGAAGATAGTAGCATATTTAACATGTTGCTGTCTTCTGGTTGTGTTGGCTTTTTAGTCTTTGTCAATGCCCTAAGTTTCCTGTGTGAAACTCAAATCACCCAGTCTCTCAACTCCAAGCCCTAAATGCAGCAGCATATTAAAATAAATAAATCCATTTCCCTTTGTTACTTACAAAGCTACTCTGATTTCCCGCTTTCAGAACAGGCATTTGTTAATGCAAATGCATCATGCGTCACATTTTTTCCTTATGTTTCAGACGACAATACTGCCAAAAGTACAAATTTCTATTTGTTCAAATTTATTTTGTACTTATACTACATGTAGCATACTGAATGTGCCAACTTTTAAAAATCACACTGCAGTCTGAGTTGCACCCTCTGCTAAAAGAAATCTCACTTATAAAATCTGCACAGCAGTACAAACACAGAATAATCTTTGAGACAATCTAAAGCAAAAAATTGAGATACCCAGATAAATGTCCTGGGAACCTTCTGAAGGGATACTCGCAGCTGTAAACAGAGTGAGGACAAGAAACAATGGACAAACAGAAGCCCGAGAGATTCAGACTGGATATAAGAAAATACTTTTTCCCCACGGGAACAGTCCAGCAGTGCCCAGAGAGGCTCTGCAGTCCTTATCTTTGATGGTTTCTTCCATTTGGTTTTTAACACCGTAACTAAGCTGAACAAAGCCTTGAGCAACCTAGTCAGACCTCAAGCTGACCCTGCTTTGACCACAAGGCTGGGCTACAGACCTTCCAAGATGCCTTCCAACCTCAATTGTCCTGTGAAAGCAACACAAAGTCTACAGAGCTCTTCTGTGATCTTTCATCTACTCAAGTCTTAGGTGACTTTTTCCAACAAATACAGTTTGTAAGTTCACAGCACCCTTACAAAGCTACCATCACTGGGGAGGGCCTCAAAAAAATCTTGAACAGCTTATTAGTTTGAATAGACTTCCACAGACTGCTCGCTCCAATGCAGGCATGCTGGTTCACTGCCACTTTTACCCAGGTGCTCAAACCCAAGCACCCGCATCAGCTTAGTCACAGGGTGAGTAGCCGCTGCCCAAGTTACTGTTTCTTTACCAGCGAAAACATTTCCAGAGGTGTATCACAACAGTGGGTTGTTTTTTTTTTTGCTTTGTTTTTACATCAAGCATCTGCCTGTGCTTCTGGGAGAGCTGTAAGACAGCTCTGAAGGACTGCCAGATGTATTCAGAATCCTCATTTGCACGGTGGGCAGGTTGCCAGACTGAGTTTAAACAATACCTGAGGTCTAGTTTATATTCCCAGCTGGGCCAGCTAGCTGGGATTTAAAACACTCGTAAATTTGGGTGTGAGGGCGGCGTGCGCTGACAAGGGAATTAAGCCACAGCTCTAAAGGACGTCTCTTCTGATGCCAGGTCAGCTCAAGCAGCTCCTCTCTCCCCCTCACCCTGTCTTCCTCAAGGTCTGAACAGCGCAGTCAGCGAGGGGCAGGGGCAGGGACCCGAGGCTGCGCTGCAGCTGGGGTGTGGGTGACGGACCCGGCGCCTCAGGAGGGGTGGCCCAGCCAGTGCCCAGCGGCAGAGCGCCCTGGCTCTGCCATCAGGGCAGGCAAGCTGCAGGTACCACCAGCGCCTTTGGGCTGGCAGGGACAGGCTGGCCTCAATTTATTCTTAAAAATCGGGCCCCTCTCTCAGCTGCTCACCCGCTTTTCACTACTTACTCCACTCCTCTGCCTCCATGCCTCACACACCAGTTACCACAGTCTGTTTCCTCCCCGCTCCCACTTCTCTCTCCTCACTTTCAGAGGAAAGGGGAGATGGCAGCACTTTCTTCCCTAGTTAATCACCTGTCAATAAAATCTCCTTAAAAAAAAAAAAAAAAATGACAGTGACTCCCTCAAGCACAAAACCCTACAAAAGTCCTAAGTCCCGCTGCTTGCGCATCTCCAGAGTTAGGTCACGCCCGTGGGCCACCTCTTTCCAGAAGGACATACTGGGAGGGAGCATCTCTGGCCATTCCAATGGCAGTACCCGGCACTGATAACCAGAAGCTCCTAAACTCTCCTTCTCTGCTCCAGCCACATGCTCACGGAGCAGACTGTCCTTCGCCATGGCAGCAGGGGTCTTTGCCTCTCAGCACTGACAATGGTTTGTAATACACCACCGTCAGGCACCCGTGTGAGCTTGGGCAGCGCAACACGCCATCCTGCTGGGAACCTGTCCAGGCCAAATATTTTTTTATCAGGCCCTCTGTTACTGTTTGTAAGCTCAGGCTTCCCCAAAAGTGAAACTTTTGGGGTGGGGGAGGGAACCAAACATACACACAAAAAAAACCACCCAAAAAAACAACATGCACCTTTTAGCCCACCTCTGATGAATTCACTTCCAATAAGCAACAAAGTTATGTTCAAATCAGTAAGCCATGTTCATTAAAGTGAGGAATGCTTATATAATACTCTGTTGTCTTGCTGTAGAAGTAATGATTCTTGAAAATTTAAACTGTCCGTATAAAATCTTTTACTTGATTAAGACAAGTTAAGCATGAAGTAAGGTTTCACCCCAAGTTTTCACCATATCAAAATAAAATCAGAAGTACACTGAAAGAAAAATCTCAATTCTTAAACTTTAAAGAAAAATATCCCATCTAAAGCCTGGAAGGCTGTGTAAGGTTTTCTAATGCACCTTGAGCAAGGAATAAAAAGTAACCAAGTGTAACTTAAGAGTCTTGAAAAAAAAATACCACCTGTATTTATGGTATGTAAGTATATTTTACAACACCCAGTTAAAACTAGGATAAAACTATAGTGAATTTTAAATGCTTACTCAATTGTTTAAATGCTGTATTAATATTAGTTAATTTTAAGTTTATATAGAAAATTAACTGGTTAATTACAATATCTCAATGCAACATATGCTTATTTTGATAAAACTGGAGCACAGGAAAAAAATCAAAACCAGGAATGTTTCTCTTGTTGTACTTAAAGACAGTCAGAAAATTATGTTGCCATGGAAAGATACATTAGGGAGACAAAGTTCAACAAACTGTTAGTCCCAGTAGCCACAGATAATATGACGAAGAAAGAAAAAAAAGGGGGAGGAGGGGGGATAGAAAAAAGAACAGCTCTATGCCTTCCCTGCATAATGGAAATGAATTCTTATTCTGCTGTTAAAGATTTGTTTCTCTGATATCTTCTATTCTTGTCACTAAAGAACTTGCACAGAGGAAAGTTGTGTAACAGTCAAACATGTTCAGAACACATAAATCACAGAAATCTACCCAATAAACAAAGATTACACCATCACAATCTCTGACCGTGGATTTGCAAAGAATAAACTAGCTGCTTTTTCCAAGATTCAGTGGTACACCACTGCTGCGTAGCAGAGAGGTTGTGAGCCCCCAAAACAGTGCACAGGGAGCACACGCATATTTTTCAGGAATACTGAACTGCCTTCTGGGGAACCAGCTCTGATTTCCTTGAGCTGATTCTTGTCAGTTAATATTTACATATTTACTTTTTATTTACATATTTACTGGATATATTTACTTTCTTCCAATGTCACAAAGCTCCTTCAAGCAAGACAAATAGCAAGAGCAGAGGATAAAACTGTCTATAAAATAACTTTGTATTTAATCCAGTTCTTGTTCTTATTCATGATCAGTAACAATTATTCCTAGCAAACAGGGGAGACACTTTCCAAAGCACATACCACAGACAGACTTGCAAATTAATTCAAGTATTTTGTAAAATTGTTTCTTCATTAAGTGGTAGCATTCCCCAAATATAGAGTTTACTATAACATCTGGATCCTTTCATCATCCCATTACTCCCTTTGCTATTCTTGAAATATCCTTACAACAGGAAAACATTTTCAAAACATGCTCCAGCATGTTCAAGCCCAAAGCTCGCCACTGCAATTCAGCTATTTGAAATTTACACCACCTCTTGTTTCCACCATTGAATGTAGCAGCATGTCCAGCTTAATATAAAATTTCCCCAACTCTCCTGCTTAGCATTCCCGCTTGCAACACAAATTACTGATGCCCTAAAAAAATAAAAACAAAAAGATACCTCAAACCCCACAACATTTGGCTTATTTTAAATATGCTGTCCTCAAAATCATCTCTCCCCTGGTCAACCATCAGTGGTTCTCACATCGCATAGTAGCTATGACCCCTACATTTGAGGTGGCACGATCAAAGGAGCCCTGGCCAGACTTGGAAAAACATTTCTACTGAGAATGGACATACTGCCTGTCAAAAGGTTATTCCCACTGCGTACAGGGAGCAGCTCATATTACTCCAGTGTAACATGAAAGTGCAAAATCTAGCCGTAGTAATCCACATACATGTTTTTCTTTCCAAAAAGGGCATATGGGAGACACTGACTGGAACAGAACATCCGTATTATCGTTTGAAGGGAGGGGATAGACAGGCAAGGGAAAGCTTCCCTAATCAATCCATCTGTAGGAATCAGCCTCTTAAGAAAATACTTTAAAAATTCTGCCTCTTACCATAGCAATTACTTCTCTTCAGTTGCTTTCCTCCCCTTTAGTTAAAAATTTATATATGCAAATATACACCTACATATATAGATAATCGCACACATACACACGATCAGACTTTACACTCTGCGGAAGACAAAATAACTTTGGAGGCGTAAATCTTAATGTCAATGACAGGAAGGCTTTGGTGAACCATTACCATAAATCTGACAAACGCTAATTTGATGGGTGGCTGTATCTGTCTGCTGCAAGACCAGTCTAGACAGTCTATTGAGAAATCCTAAAACACAACTGTTTGTTCCCTGTAACACCATCTGGATATGGCAATAAGAGCCGACCCAGTGCCATTCACACATGGATCAAAGCACATGCTAATGCCATCATGAAGTCATACACATAAAAAATTCAATCTGAGAACTCTATGCAATTTTCCTAAGTCCTCAGTGAAGAAACCTCAGACTTAGAGCAACTCAAGCTAAGTGCATGAAGAGGGGGAGAGAGTGGAAAAAAAAGAAGAGAATATTTAATGAGCTTGGCCTTCTCGAGGAATGTTAGGCCACCCATTGTATTGGAAAAGGCTCATGTCACACTTCAGTCATGGCACCCATCAGGGTGCCCCTTTACAAAAATTGATCCGGAGGTTTTTGTAATTACCTGTTTCAAACAGAAAGAGTAACCAGAAATACGAGGAGGTTTCCGAGGTGTAAATCCTGCGTTTTATTTAAGACAGAGCTGGTAGAATTTGCAATATTGCAGACAATATTGAAAATCCCTCTCTCATTAAACTGCACCATGGCACTACATCAAAGCACCAAGGGCCCCCTATTGAACTCCTCTAAATATTACAAACATAAGAGCAAGTCTGGCTATGCAGAAACTAAAAGTGAAGCCCATTTTTTTTCTGCTTCCAAAAAACAAAACATGTCTTCCCATTATACAGCTTAAAAAGGTACCAAAACTACTATATGGCCATACAGTAAACTTTAAATTGATAAAGCTTCATCCACTTAAAAAAAAAAAAATCAAACATTACGGAGGTTTTTTCCACATAGCTCACTTCCAACAGTTTCTGGGGTGCTTTTCAAACTACTCCCATTCAAGAGGTCTTCTAATTTGTATTTAATGTAATGCATTATGTAACAAATTCAACAACCTGCACAAGACATTTAGCTTTGTCATAAAATCCACCTATTTTTTTTCTGTGAAGTATCTGCTAATACTAAGCTTCCAGTAATTATATTGTTCCCAGCCTTTTGACCATTTAGACTGTACTTCCCATTTAACTCTGTTTTCTATTTATGATGTCGGAGTTTACAACAAGCAGTCTTTAGTCTTTCTGGAAAAACTGTAGTATGAAGCCAGTTTGCTGATACTGAAGATTCATCGAGACAAAAAAGCAAAGTCAGGTTTCAACAACCATTTTGATCCAAGCTCCATCTTTAAAAATTGACATCTTATCATTTAAGTCTTTTCCTCCAATCTCTTGAAAGCAATCTAAATACGCATATAGAGGTATTTCATATAGAAAACTTTTGGGCAAGACCACAACCCTAGCTCTTTAAATACTTTTCTTTGTAAATAAAAAAATGACAAAATGGCAAAATTTATTTCTGCCATCACAAGCAGCTCAATGCAAGTTAAATAACTACTAAAATGCATTTTAAACTTTTATAGTCTGATGTTAGTAATTTCCTTATTCCCCAAAAATGGAACTAGCATGTTAACAAGAATGGGCTGTCATAAAATACTGCATCCCTACCACAATGTTTCATAAAATTACTGTAGAAAAATAAACTCCTTAGCTCCTTTACAGAACCTGCAAAAATCCTGTAAATCTGCATAGAAACATATAAAAATCACTCGAACTAAACTTCCAAACAGAAATAATCTAATAAAACTCTCAGTCTAACTTGAAAAAATACATACTTTTAAGAGTACAGTTATGAAGTTACCACTGCTCTACTGTAGTGCACCACTGAAATACAACTGTAAAAAAAAAAGTGCACTCTACAGTCCTCATGGTCCTCTAACTCAGTACTTGTATGGAAATTTACAATTGTCTTAAAATTGAAATATCTAAGTTCTACACATGGCTTTTAATAAAAATTTCAGAAGAGAAACAAGTTCAGACTGTTATGGAGATGAAATACTCTGAGGAATCAGAAGGGCCAATTCTAATAACCTTTTTTATAAGTGATATAGAATAAATACAATTCCATCTTTTTTTTCTAGAAGATTAACATTCCAACCAAAAAAAAAAAAAAGCAGGGCAGGGGGATGGGACAGGACAAAGGGGACAGACAGAACTTATTTTTGCAATCAGATGACTCTTTAGGACAAAAAAAAAAAGTAATTAATAAGTCTTTACGTTCAAAGTGTGCTCATGGATAAACAGAAAAAAATCTCCACAAAGATTTCCAGTACTAGAAAAGCCACGAGAGCCTGGCCCTGACTTAAGACTCAAAAGACTGACAAACTATGAGTCATCAAGTTTTCGGACTGTAGAGATGTTTCAGTATGGGGAAGTGGGAGATTTACAGGAATGAACTGTGCATCACGAACCAACAGTTGTTTCTGCAGAAAGCAACTCCCCGTGAGGAAAAAAAGTTAGGTGCGTACATATCGCAGTGATTTCTCATTACATTTGCAATGGCATTAAACAGCACCATAGTAGCATTAGGCTCCTCTATGGCTGAATCACATACAAAACAGATAACCGAAGAATACGTATGCACTGAGTATCTACTTATAAATAAATACCTATAACCTCCTGTCCCCTCCAAATCTCTACATGGACAACTGCCTTCAGAGAACTAACCTCATTCTAGATAGAACAATATTTAACCTAAATATCAGCGTTTCAGCAGCAGGCACGTAGTGAAGGGCACGTTGCGCAGGGTCTGGAATTGCTGATGACGCCTCTCCCAGCACTGCCACAGGACAGCACTGCCATCTACTGTTCTCTGCCGCAGCAGAAGCCTTTCGCACACCTCCGAAAACCCACCTCCGGCTTAAAACCACCTCCTCTCCTGAGCACCAGACAGAGCAGAATCAAAGGTTGAACCCTGAGAAGCCAGGCTCAGAGAAGACACCTGCACCAGTAAGCTCCTCTAGTAATTCTATAATTCTACATAAAATAAAACAAAACAAAAGGCTTTTTTTTTTAATTAAATGTCTAAGCAGCACAGAATTGCAGTGCAGAGCAGGGAGAGCTACAGCTGCTCCCCAGAGTGGCACTGGCACTCAGGGTCACCAGGCAGCTGTGCGGTGCACTCTTCTGCTTTCCCACCAACGCAGCTGTACCCTCCGTGAACACTGACACTCCCTTTTCCTTTTTTCAGTCCTCTTCAGAGAACAGACATAAATAAATCTATTTGTATCCTGAGAAGCTGTCAAATTTTCTCACATACACAAACATCACAAGGCTACACAAATTATATACCTAGTGTTGTAAGCATGACAATCATTAATTTTTCAAATTTTAGCATAGCAAAATTATTTCTACCAAATGCTATGGACTCAAATCACACCTCCATTTAAAATAAAGCTTGAAGATAAACCATGCACTACCTAATGAAAAGATATTTCATTTAGCTGCTTAAAAGAGTTGCCAGGAAGTTACTGACATCCCCAATTCATGTCAATCACAATCTTGATATGATGAAAAATTAAGTAAAAGAGAAGCACAATGATCTATTTGTGCCACTGACTTTCTTACTAAAAGAAAATAAATTTGTCTGTTAAGCTTTAAGGGTTACGTTTGAGAATTCCACTCCAAATGTGCCCTTCCAACTAACAACAAATTTGGATCCCCTAGAAACTGACACACATAATTTAAAGAAAAGAGATGACGGATTTTGTTAATGGAGACAGCTCACATAGTGTAATCATAATGATGAAACTACTGAAACTTAATCTGTAAATACACTGAAGAGAAACTGAACAATTCCCATTATGAAAAAAAAAAAGTTATCACTGTTTTGCAGGGTACAAATAGCCATGCAATCACTTCAATCATAAGGCAAGTGCCATGTAATTACAGTACATAGTTATTCGTGTCTCACAGATTACACGGCAATAAAAGCAGGTTACCTGTTACCATATGTAGCAATTTGGAGTGGATGGTGACAGTTGGCAGATGTTGAAGATAACTTTAAAAAGGTGAGAGTAATTGTGAAATCTGTATTTACAACATTGTCAAGTTACACACTCAGAGAGTTTTGGTTTGCTGTTGTTGTGTGGTATTTTGGGTTTTTGTTTTTATTAGACAGATTGTATCAAAATGTGAATGACCTTTCAGAAACCACAGATGCAGTCTGCCCCTAACATCCGCAGAGATTTTATAGGTATGGTGGTCTTGGAACTTCTTAAACAAAACGATCTGTTATCAAAACATAACCAAGATATCAACATTTAATTTTGCATTGTTTCACAGAGCCAAAGATCATCCAAAGATTTTGCCCCCTAGCTTTACTCTATTTTTGCTGTGTAGCTTCTCCTGCATATTTCTCTTTCAATACTATCTTTAAGATGTAAAAAGCTCACCCAAAAGACCTGTGCAGTCACTCCATCTCTCTTTCTCGTTAAAACAGTTCTTCAGAGAATGTTTAAATATACTTATTCTGCAGAACCCACAAAAGCAAGTCACAGCTTTCTCTCTATTTTCTATACCCGATAGACAAAAAGAAATACAGATGAACTGAAAAGCTAAAAAGACTCAATTTTCATACAGTTCTGACCAGAAAGTGCTGACCACATTAATTGTTCTCTCTCTCCAACAGATCTGGGAACAGATTTTAATCTGCAAGCTGCTAGACTATCAAATTCAACATGGAGAATCCATTGGGAACATAAAGAAATTAACTTTCAGATGTCAGATGTGATATATACAAATTGTTACCTTTTTCTTACAAGCTACATTCACTTTTTTACTTGGAGTCACCAGTGAACAAGAGACAAAGGCAAACACTACCTGTAAACAGCCACTTTTTAAACCTTGATTTGAGAAAAGCAAAATTTGGGAACTGAAATCTACATGATGCTTCTCTTGCTAGTTCCCCCTTTTTATATGTGAAGAAAGATGATCAGCTTTGCACCCAATCTGTCACCTACAAATCAGAAACCTAAGAATGAATTATTTCTTTACAGCCCTTTACAGACAGTAAAAGGAAACAGGCACCTCCAAAAGCAAGACTTTTCTCATTCTAAAATGAATGTCTGAATTCACAGGTCTACTTGTTCTATGTTTAGATTTAGGAGACATAAATCCCACCTGTAGTAAAGAAATAGTTATCAACAGGATGCTCATATTGAAAATGAGTTAGGCTATTTCATTGCTCTTAGGCAAAAGATACTAAATTCATCTGTGGCAGCCTGATTAAAATCTTTTCTTCATTAATAGGGTATCAGTTTTGCCCTCAGCACAAGACGATTTCTGACTGGGAATTAACACTGAAAGAAAATCATGTAAGTTGCAAAAGATCAGAAAGAGAAATGAGTAGCTAGAATTGTTAAACAAAATTTTTGAAGTGTCCTCTTCTGGTGAAAAAAAAAAATCCATTATTAGATGGAAATTGTAGGATTGCTGACAGTAACAAAGAAAGCAGGAGATACACACATCTGTCTGAGAAAATGCAAACAACATTCTTATGATGATGATGAAATAGTTTCCATTCCAACAGTAATTCAAGATGATGTTAAAAGGCAGCTATTAATTGGACACTTCTACATCAGCAAAGCTGGATAACTTGGATACAAGCGTGCTGAAAGAGATGGCATAGGTACCGGCTGGACTAGTAATGCTTACTGTCATTAAGGTTTGAAAAACTGGAACTGGAAAAATTCACAAGAAAGAACAGAAGTGCTATATCAATATTTACAAAAGACAAACTGGATGCCTTAAATAATTACAGGCCTGTCTGCCTGAAGCAGATTTTGTGAAGAAAAATAATTTTTATACAGTGAAATAGCTGATGAGAGATTTGATTATGAACAATTAAATTAAATTACACAATGAATGCCAATCAACAGGTCTACAGACAACAGACTTACTGTTTTTAAACTGGGTTTTAAAAAGTATGTCTTTATGTAATAGTCTTAGTCTTCTGGAATACATTCAGTTTGGCACTGCAAGACATTTTGCTTAATCCATTAGAACAATCCAATATCAACAAAGCACTTTTAAAATTGTATAAGTTTATTTGATTTATGGGCTCCAGGATATACCTGTAAACAAGGAGTTTTCATCGAGTGATGCATTTCTAGTGTGATCCCATGGGACCTGCCCATGTTGTCTGACATTTAACAGCACCCATCCCAAAAAAGCCCAAGATCATCAACAACATAGACAGAATACTGATAAATAATGAAAAAGACAGCTTGCCAATACATTACTAGGTGTCTAGTAGCACAGCAATATAATTTGGAAGAGATGCTCCTTGAACAAATCTACAGGAGATAATCCTGTTTCAAGTGACCGCATGTGCACTGGGTTTCTTGGAGAGAAAGTCGCAGAAAGCAAATCACAGGCCACGTTGACTATTCTGAGCACAGGTAACGGTAGGTATAACAAGAAACCCAAGGGTGCACACATCTGCATCTAGAAACAAAAAAAAAAGATGATGGTACTTTCTGCCCTGGAAAATAATGCCTCTGAAAATGCTTTTGGGCATGGTAGCTAAATTTTCATGGGGCATCTGTAAGGACCAGTCACAGCCCCAAAGGACAGATGTCTGCTTTGGAGATTAGGGTATTACCAAGTTGGAAAAGAAAGGTTTTATGATCTCTGTAGTTGACACAACAATAATTCCCATTGCACTGATGTTGTCTGTCCTGATGTCCCCGAAGAAGAGTGTTCAAATGTCCAGAAAAATAGAATCAAAGAGGTCAGGGAAGAGTCATTAGAGTGAGTGAAAGACTAGAAAAAATTCTGTGGTAATTCAGGGTTTGATAATTTGACCCTCACCCCAAAAAGATGTTTTAGTTTAGAGGATATGTGTAGACTTTATTATGAATAAAGACAAGGTAATGAAAACAATACCTTCTGGATTTACATCTATTCATTTACACTAGATAACCAACAACAGTGGCCTTCCTAAAACAAAGAGAAAGCGGTGTCCTCAAGATAAGTATTTCCGTGCTTGGTTCCACAAGTACCATCGTGTACTGTTCAACATCTTGCAGTGCTGGTAGAAGCCTGTATTATGCTGAAGCATCCCAGACATGGAGATCACCTCACATTCAGAGCAGAAGTAACTCTAACGCAGACAATACACAGTTCACTAAGTTACAACTGCTAGAGGCTGAATTTTGCCTTATTGTGCTTAAGACGGCTCAGACAAAGCAAACAGCACAAAGTAAACACAATCCCCCATTTATAACACAGCAGCCCAGCCTTTTCAATGCTGAGAAAGACCTCTTTCAGGACACCAGTGCACGTCAGGCCCAAGAGGAAAAGCAAACCTTTCCATGGAGGTGATGGGATCTCCTCTGGGTCAGAGCAGCAGAAAAAGCTTCCTGCTTACCTGGCCTGTCACAGGGACTGCAAAACATGCACAGGCAGAAATGACTTCTGCAAGAGAAAGAAGAAAAGAAAGGAGGCAGAGGGGGAACAGGAACACCCTCTTGTCATTTTTGCTTTCCCTTCCTGCTCCAGCCATGAAGCTAGCAGCAGGAGCTGGTTAAGGAACGACAGGAAACCTGCAGGTGTTTAAGTGGCATGGTTGCTACTCCTGCTATCCCTTAGAGGCCACAGCACGTTCCTTTGTCCCTGCAGCTGAATACAAGCGAGGAAGCATTTTGCTCGTCCACTCCCATGTGCCAAATGGAGTAAGACTGGAGAACAGAAAATGACTGCCTACCAAAAGATGGACCGTATTGGCTTCAGTGTACTTTATCTGGCTGTCCACTCAGAAAGCCTTTTATAAACATGAAATTCTTGTTCCATGTTTGGTGCAACTCACCAAATTCCACAGAAATGCATCCAGATTTTTGTAGAAGAAATTCAGCTTTGCTTGCAGGCATCACTCCAGAGAAATTCAGATCCAAGAGTTAAGATGTGCTGTGTGCCTCTCTTACGTCAAATAGCAAAAGGTTCTCCCGCTTAATATATGCTGCTGGTGACATGTATGCAATCCCTGCGATTTTAATAGATGTGCCCAACTGTGACTGGAGTTCAGTGAACTGTTCTGGGAGTGCCCAGGAAGGCTCAGAAACACAGCAGTATTTTAGTCAGCAAAGCAAGTAGAACCAGCTCCTAACACACGGGGAGCAGACAGTTCTTAAACAGTAATAGCTTTTATCTGCTCCATTTTGAGAAGAGAAGTAATAAACTACACATTTTTCATTTAGATCCAAAAATAGTCTATGTGTGCGTGCAAACACGTCTGCAAAGTCTGCACTAACTCAAGAATTGAAATGGTGTCTGTAGATGACCATTGCCTGGTAGCAGTTTAGACAGTTTTTATTCAAACCAATGCAGTAGAGAAAATTCACCTTAAGTGCAGTAAGCTTCGAAGGAAGGACACTCACCAAATTGCCTTTCAGAAATAAGACAAGATTAGTTCCTGCTGAAACCACACTTCCTTTTCCCAGCTGGGAACTTGTAGGGAAACCTCACGACTGAGAAGACATTTCAGAGGAGTGCGTCTACACACCCACATTGGAACAGATTGCCAATTGTTAGGCTAGTAAAGGCAAGCGTGTTTCTCTAAAGCAATCTCTTCGCCTCTCAGGAGATAAATCTTATGCAAACAATACTTGCTAGCAACGAAAACATAAGATGTCAACAGCTTTCTAGTTTGTTATGCTATTTAATAACAAGTTTGTACCATGCACAGCGTGGGAATCAAAAAAAAACCTGAAAAATGCACAAAGTCATTTGTAATGTTATTCAGGTCAAATTCAGAACAGTTTAGTTAGAAAAGCCTGGAATGATTCTGATCTACAGGAGGTCTTTAAGAGTGTTGGAGATGTTCTCATGAGCCAAACAGGCATAAACAAAAGAGAGTCTTAAATATGAGCTAAATCTGAGGTTAAATTAAACCAATGTGGATAAAAACAGAACAAACAAACAAAAAAACCCAACAAAAATATACTCTACCTGGCATGAAGCTCTCAGCAAGCCACAACACAAATGTCGTCAGTCCTCTCCGTGAAGCAAAATGAAGAAGATGGGGCTAAATAGACAACACAGTATTCTAAGAAAATCTCCCCTGAAAATTCAGTTTACATTTAATAACTTGCATACAAAAATTGTATAAACCACACTTTTTCCATAACAAAGCTTAAGTGTGTTACCTGAAGCAATTTATCATCAAGTTGAAATCAAGTTATCATATTTTGCAGATAGCAGTTTGCAAATAGAATGCACGCTCCTACCTGGCACTGTTTTATTTCACTATTTAGGAATTACAGAATCGTAGAATCATAGAATCATAGAATGGTTTGGGTTGGAAGGGACCTTAAAGATCATCTAGTTCCAACCCCCCTGCCACCTTTCCTCTACATCAGGTTGCTCAAAGCCCCATCCAACCCGGCATTAAACACTGCCAGGGAGGGGACAGCCACAACTTCTCTGGGCAACCTGTTCCAGTGTCTCACCACCCTCACAGTAAAGAATTTCTTCCTAATATCTAATTATGCCACACTAATGCCACAGAACACTCTTCAGTCCCCATGTGTAGCAAACAATTCCTATCTGGAGTATGGCATTTCTCACTTACTAATCTGAAAAGATCAGGACTAATTCTGGAAATTATCATCAAGACTAATGATCTGGAAAAACCCAAATAGCAATGCCCAGAAGTATTATAAAGGACATCTGAGAACACAATTTGGCACATATGCCTACAAAATTAATGCCTTGATGACTGATTATAAAGGTCTCCTAGACACAACAGCCCAGTTCAAAATAAGGTTTTCCTCCTTTGAGTGTGAAACCAAAATGAAAGAAAGAAAAGCTTATGAGAATTTCTCAGCAAATTATACCGAACCAGGTGATGCAAAGTTGGCACTGGGATGCTGCCTTCATTAACATCCTGATTTGGACCTGATGCTTCTGAGTCTAATATCAACAGTGCATCAATTTCACATGAACAAGGAAAAAGCCTTTAACACGCAGGCAAGACTTACTATCCATTATTGGATACCATGATTTTTCAGGTAGGCAGTGATGAAGTCGCAACAAGAAGTCCAAGGGCAATCAAGGGACACTTCAGGGCCTTGAGTCAACAGGTTAAGACATCAGGAGCACAAGTAGTGTTCTCCTCTATCCCTCCAGTTGCAGTGAATGATGAGGGAAGAAACAGGGAGACACTGATCATAAATATCTGTCTCCAAGCCTGGTGTCACTGGCAGAATTTTGGGTTTTTTGATCATGGGTCAGTCTACATGACACTAGGCCTGCTGGTGACAGACAGGGTACACCTGTCTCAAAGGAGGAAAGGGATCTTTGCACAGGAGTTAGCAGGGCTCATTGAAAGAGCTTTAAACGAGATTTGAAGGGGGAGAAGGGATAAAACCAGGCTCGCCAGAGATAAGCCTGGGGGCAGCACGCCAGTGTTTGTGGGACAGTGGGCTAGTGAGGTCCTTCGGTCTGCTGCCTGACTGGAGGCAGGGGATGGAGAGCCATGCGACAGCAAAGACACAAGGGTTATTGATGGGTTAGAAACCACAGAAGCACCTGAGAATGGTCACGTAGGAATTAGGGCTTCTCCCCCCAAAAAGGTGACAGGATCAATAGCCCAACTGAAGTGCATCACAACGTGGGCAACAAACAAAAGGAGCTGGAAGCCATTGTGCAGCAGGAAAACTGTGACATAGTTGCTCTCACAGAAACATGGTGGGATGACTCGCACAACTGGAGTGCTGCACTGGATGGCTATAGACACTTCAGAAGGGATAGGCAACGTAGGAGAGGCGGTGGGGTGGCCTGTATGTTAGGGAGAGTTTCGACTGTCTAGTGCTTGAGGATGGTGACAATAGGGTCGAGTGTTCCTGGGTAAGAATCAGGAGGAAGGCCAACAGGGCAAATGTCATGGTGGGAGTCTGCTATAGACCACCCAACCAGAATGAAGAGGCAGATGAAATATTCTATAAGCAGCGGGGAGAAGTCTCGCTATCAGTAGCCCTTGTTCTTGTGGAGGACTTCAACTTACCAGGTGTCTGCTGGAAATACAATACAGCAGAGATGAAACAGTCTAGGAGGTTCCTGGAGGGTGTGGGAGATAACTTCCTGACACAGCTGGTGAGGGAGCCAACTAGGGAAGGCGCCCTGCTGGACCTGTTCTTTGCGAACTGAGAAGGACTTGTGGGTAATGCGATGTGGGTAGTGCGTCTTGGGCATAGCAATCATGAAATGATAGACCTTACAATTCTTGGAGAAGTAAGGAAGGGGGTCAGCAGAACTGCTACCTTGGTCTTCCGGAGGGCAGACTTTGGCCTGTTTAGGAGCCTGGTTGGCAGAGTCCCTTGGGAGGCAGTCCTGAAGGGCAAAGGGGTCCAGGAAAGCTGGACGTTCTTCAAGAAGGAAATCTTAAAGGCTTAGGAGCAGGCCGTCCCCAGGTGCTAAAAGACGAGCCAGCGGGGAAGAAGGCCAGCCTGGCTGAACAGAGAGCTTTGGCTGGAACTCAGGAAAGAAAGGAGAGTTTACAAGCTTTGGAAGAAGGGGCAGGCAACTCGGGAGGACTACAAAGATGTCGTGAGGCTACGCAGGGAGAAACTTAGAAGGACCAAAGCCCAACTAGAAGTTAAACTGGACACTGCCATAAAAGACAATAAAAATGTCTGTATAAATACATTAGCAACAAAAGGAGGGCTAAGGAGAATCTCCATCCTTTATTGGGTGCAGGGGGAAACATAGTGACAAAGGCTGAGGAAAAGACTGAGGTGCTTAATGCATTCTTTGCCTCAGTCTTCAGTAGTAGGACGAGTTGCTCTCTGGATACCCAGTCCCCTGAGCTGGAAGACAGGGATGGGGAGCAGAATGAAGCCCCCATTATCCAAGGGGAAATGGTTAGCGACCTGCTAACACCACTTAGACACACACAAGTCTGTGGAGCCAGATGGGATCCACCCAAGGGTACTGAAGGAGCTGGCAGAAGTGCTCACCAAGCCACTTTCCATCATTTATCATCAGCCCTGGCTAACCAGGGAGGTCCCAGTTGACTGGAGGTTAGCAAATGTGACACCTCTCTACACGAAGGGCTGGAAGGAGGATCTGGGGAACTACAGGCCTGCCAGTCTGATCTCAGTGCTGGGGAAGGTTATGGAGAAGATCATCTTGAGTGCCATCACACAGCATGTACAGGACAACCAGGCAATCAGGCCCAGTCAGCATGGGTTTACGAAAGGCAGGTCCTGCTTGACTAACCCGATCTCATTCTACGACAAGGTGACCCGCTTCCTGGATGAACAAAAGGCTGTGGATGTTGTCTCCCTAGACATCAGTAAAGCCTTTGACACCATCTCCCACAGCATTCTCCTGAAGAAACTCGCTGCTCATGGCTTGGACGGGCGTACACTTTGCTGGGTAAAAAACTGGCTGGATGGCCGGGCCCAAAGAGTTGTGGTGAATGGAGTTAAATCCAGTTGGCGGCTGGTCACAAGCGGTGTTCCCCAGGGCTCAGTACTGGGGCCAGTTCTCTTTAATATCAACAATCTGCACCAGGGGATCGAGTGCACCCTCAGTGAGTTTGCAGGTGACAACAAGTTGGGTGGGCGTGTTGATCTGCTTGAGGGTAGGACGGCTCTACAGAGGGATCTGGACAGGCTGAGCCCAATTGTATGAGGTTCAAATGGCTAAGTGCCAGGTCCTGCACTTGGGGCACAACAATCCCACGCAGCGCTACAGGCTTGGGGAAGAGTGGCTGGAAAGCTGCCTGGTGGAAAAGGACCTGGGGGTGTTGGTTGACAGCTGGCTGAATATGAGCCAGCAGTGTGCCCAGGTGGCCAAGAAGGCCAACAGCATCCTGGCTTGTATCAGAAATAGTGTGGCCAGCAGGAGTAGGGAAGGGATTGTCCCCCTGTACTCGGCACTGGTAAGGCCGCACCTTGAATACTGTGTTCGGTGTTCGGCCCCTCAGTACAAGAAAGACATTGAAGTGCTGGAGCGAGTCCAAAGAAGGGCAACGAAGCTGGTGAAGGGTCCGGAGAACAAGTCTTATGAGGAGCGGCTGAGGGAACTGGGGTTGTTTAGTCTGGAGAACAGGAGGCTGAGGAGAGACCTTATTGCTCTCTACAATGACTTGAAAGGAGGTTGCAGCAAGGCCGGTGTTAAGTCTCTTCTCCCAAGTAACAAGTGATAGGACGAGAGGAAACGGCCTCAAGCTGTGCCAGGGGAGGTTTAGATTGGTTATCAGGAAAAATTTCTTCACCAAAAGGGTTGTCAAGCACTGGAACAGGCTGCCCAGGGAAGTGGTGGAGTCACCATCCCTCGAGGTATTTAAAAGACGAGTAGATGTGGTGCTTAGGGACGTGGTTTAGTGGTGGACTTGGCAGTGCTAGGTTAACGGTTGGACTTGATGATCTTAAAGGTCCTTTCCAACTAAACCAATTCTATGATTTGGAAAATGCCAGAAGTACAAGAGCATTCACGGAAGCCTCATGAAGACTGACCCACTTTCATACAAGAGTAACAATACAGTTTTAAGATAATTTTCTGAATATTTAATATAATCTTATGAGGAAAGGCTTCTGTTGTTAGGAGCTATAGCAGTTAAATAATAGCAACTAAATAAAGGTTATCAGAAAAACACAGGGCCAGGATTGATACAGAAGAGATTACTTAGTCAGCCAACAAGGTATGAAAGAACAGCAAGATCTGAAGCATCACAAACCTGTAAGAGAAGCAAAACCAATGCTTCCCTTTTGCCTGCACTACAGCTTACATAAGCAATACAGGAATCATGTGAGCAGAAAAATAATTCTGTTAACAAAACTGATCAGTTTCCTGGGCTTAAGTCTTTAGATCAATTTAGTTCTAGCATCAAAACTTCACTGAGTCACAGTATTCCACCTTTGACATTTTACTTTTCCTCTGTTTCTGGGACAATCAGCAACTAAAAGACTACAAGAAACAGATGAAAAAGCAACAAGTGGGAACAATCCAGAAGATCTAGAAGGTACAAAGGAATAAGGTTTGTGGAAACTCAACTTGATGTTGGTAAGTCAACTCTTCACTGAGCAGCTGAATGAATTCTTTAAGGCCTCCACTGGAGATTTTATAATGTCTCAGAATAAGTCTCAAGACTTTACTATTTTTTTTCATAGAAACTGAAGGATTTGTATCAATAAACATTGTTTCAGTACATTGTCCATTAGGAACAGGACAATATGAACAGAATCCCCTTGATCACCTTCCTTTGTATTAGCTGTCTTTTCACGATTTTCTGCAAAAACCTGAGAACTAGCCTTACCATGCATTACCTTCTATAAATCTTGAGAACAATACCAACTCAAACTTCAGTACCATACTGCAAGTAAGCTGAATGCAGGACTTACAGTGCTGCTACAAACATGCTGTGTTGGTTCATCAAATGATCTAACAGGTGCTGTATGGAGCATTTACAGTGAAATGCTTCAGCATTTCATTTACAGTGAAAATAAAAGTTGATGACCTTTTCCTTCATGGTACAACACAAGGGCGTGCATGAAGTGGACATTTTTCAGTCTATATTAACTCAAAGGAATTCAGCAAAAGGTTTCATGAGACAACAGCTCACTGCTGTCAAAAGGGTAGGCTCACCCCTTTCTGTATCCCTTCCCAGCTGCATATTCCTGCCCCGTACATGCCACCAGCCCTTGGTGCAAATCTGATCCCTCATATGAGACCATTCAGTTCACTGAACTGTCAGAAAACTAACATAAGGGTGAAAAAAAAAAAAATCCAGTTTGCTAAACTGGCAGAAAACTAAACAGGTCTTGGAGAGTACGAGCACCACGTACACACATTTTATCCCCCATGCCAAAGCAAAGGGAAAGGTGGGGTCATAAACCTCAGCGCAAGGCTCCCCGTTCAGCAGCCAGCTGCTTCTGGCAGCTCAGCTGTCCCATGAAGCCTCATTCTAACCATTATCTCATTTTACAGGTTTGAACATTTATCTAGAAAAGAATTTGAAAATATCATGTGACAGCTATCCATAACATTATGAAATAGGTAGGTGTTTCAGTGAATCAACAGGGTGTCCACATGCTAGCTCAGAACTGTCCAAATATTTTTTTCCTAATTCTCGATCCCACCTGTTTGTTCTCAAATATATCTTGGATTCTTCTTCTCTGTAGTCCTTGGCACTCATCAGCACTACATGTTCACGAGCTTTGCAATATAAGACTTAAGGTGAGACAATTCAGAATCTGCCCCTCGCCAAGGACACAACTGTCTAACCAGAAGGGATTTACATTGGTTCTCTTTTCAAACCAGACAAATCTATCTTCCTGGCATGTCTTTTTCCAGAGTGCCTAATAGCTTAGTCAAGATAATGGAAATGGCAGAAAGGCAAACAGAGCAGTAAAGGGGTCATAGCCAGCTTCTCCTCGCCTCAAAAATCCTGCACCTATTTCAAAGAATCAGCTCTGTAAAAACAATGCTGCCTTGAAAAGTCACAGTGACCACTTTGGTATTTCTCTTCTGTAAATACTCTATAATCAGAAAACAAAAGACGGATAAGGTTCCTTCTCCAAGGAAAATCGCACAATGACCCAGAGATGAAAAAGGTGTAAAAGCAGTAAGAAACATCAACTACTTCAGTAAGCTAAAAAAGTGGCTACTTCAAAACAAACCAAAAAAGAAGAATAAAAAGGTTTTTTTCCCTACACACAAAATATAATTAGACAGTAAAAACCCACTGCTGTAAGATGCTACAGAATCCAGTAACTGACAAGAAACAACGAGGTTCTAGCCATTTACACAGCAGCAAGCACACAGAGCTGCAATGCTAGGAAAAAAACAGACAGATTGTAAGAAAACCAAAATGCTTAAAACCAACTTTTAATCACTAGGCATTGCATAAAATCCTCATAAACATGCAGATTATTCCACGTGTTCACTACAGGAGTTTTTTGTGTTTTCACTGAATGTTGAAGACTATGCTCCCAGCTGGATCATAGGCACAAAGTATGACAGTTTTTATGTTCTTATCTCCCACACAATTGCTACAGAGAGTAAAAGTTCTACGATGCATTACTCACATGCCACAGGTGGTTTACTTCTATAAAAATCAAATTTAAAAAACCCAAACACAGCAAAACTAAGGCAAACAAAACAGAGTCTAACAGCTGTACAGATTTGCAAGGCAACTGCAAACAAACAAACCACTGTGGACAATCCCTAGCATCCTCCCTCCCCGTTTTTCTCCCATTTAGGCAAGGGGGAAGATTGCTGTGGGTTGTCACCCTCCCTGAAGAGCAGCAGCACTGCAGAAGGTGGTTCTCTCTTGGCTTCCCACAGGACAAAAATCTTCTGGGCTGCAGGTAGAAAGGTTGCCTTTCTGTTCCTAGATTCTACATCCCTCTGCCATGACACTAACGCACTGTTAATTTCTCGCTACCACCATGCCTCTCAGATGTCAGGCTGAGGCACTCACACGCCCAAAACTTCCACTGTGCAGAAAGTGCATAGTTTCCATGAGGTGCTACACTGAACCACTTCACATGCCCCGAATGAACCGCTCCAAACTAGCTCTCACTTTCTGCAATGTTCACTGCCACCGGCAAGCTACTCCCAGCCTCGCAAGCTCTCTGTGCTCTTCTACAGCTTAAGGCCATCCCTCTTCTCCTTAACTTACAGGTGCACTTGCTTCCAAGCTTTATTCCTCACTCCCTCCAGCCTCCTGTACCTCAGACCACACAGTCTCCCAGTAATTGCTCTAGATGCTCACAAGTTGCTTGGCTACCAGTTGCCTGGTATTGTACTAAAGGCACGATAACACTACGGAAAAAAGGTGGGGAAAAATCCCAAACAAAAGCAGCTTCCTCTCCCCACCCACTCCCCCCCCCCCGCCTCCAGAATCAGAATTCACCTTCCTAAACTTGTCCTAGTCTCATCTTTCTCCTCATACCAAAACTTCTTCCTCACACCTTCCCCACTGGCAGCGATCTAAAATCAGTTCATCCCCCGTAGGAATGAGGGCTCCATGTCTTAAACCACAGCTTAAAACTAGAGTTTGTCTGCAAGCTGTGTTTTCATAACGACACGGCATGCCAGGTCCCCACTGAAACGCAGATCCTCACCCAGCTGCCCCCCCGACTGCTCCCCAGCAGCAACACAGCTGCACCCGGGCTGCACATACACCGTCACACGTTTGACAGGCACAGAAAGCAGCCTCGTGCTAAAGAGACACACAGGGACCGACCCGAAGGCGCTTGGGTAAGACGCTGGACTGTTCCCCTGACGGAAGGAGCAGAGGGGTTCCGCGCTCTCCCCGGGCCGCCGCACGCCTCAGGCAGCGGCCGGGCCGCACCGCCTGCCGGCACCACAGCGCCCTCGCGTGGGCCGCTGCGGAACGCCGCCCTCGCCGGCTCGGCCCCGCCCCGGGAACGGCTCCGCCCCCGCTGCGCGCTGCCGGCGGCCGGCCGCGCTCCCTGCGTACCGCAACGCGCTTCCCCGCAAAGGCGGGGGGGCTGAACGAGGCAATCGCCGGTGCACGGGTACCCCTCTGCCCTTCGTCTTTCAGCCTCCCTTCTGCTTTGCCCAAGCGGGCTGAGCCTCCGGGAGAAGCCGGCACACGGTGATGCGTAAGGCGCGGGGAAGGGATGGGTCTGGGGGAGATCGGGGAGGCGGGGGGGCGGGCGACAGGCAACACACACCGCAGGAATTTAGGTTCAAAAGAAAAATCCTTTGGTTTTGTTTTTGGGGGGTTTGGGGATGGGGTTTTTTTGGTGTTTATTTTTTGCCTGTCTGTTGGGGTTTTTTTTTACCCCCCGACTTTAAAAAAACCTCTCTGAAAATACATTAAACTGATAAGACTTGTGAACTGCAGTCTCAGTGGTTCATTACCAAAACGCGGCTGACTTTCTGGAAGGCCGTGAGCTGGTATTTAGACAAAGGCTGCTTAGGAGCCTCACCTGCTAAATTCCCTCTGTACCTTTGCTGGAGGGCGTTTGTCAGTGTACAACTTTTTAATCTGCAAAATAACAGTTTGCTAAATAAATTCTTAAGTAATTTGCTAATGCCATTGTGTCCTAGCTCTTCCTAACAGAACAAATCCGTAACCCGAAGCCACATCCATAACACAGGGAATTCTAGAGCCGACTACAGAAATTCAGTTTAACCCAGTGGGATGTTTAGGGGATTCAAGACAACCATACAAACCTACATACTGTATATACCAGAGGAGCACTTCACACTCTGTTAACACAAAAGGAGAGTGGGAATGTTTTACTAACATCTTCTAAAAAATCTGACCTTGAGTCTTACCTTCAGTATCAGAAAACAGTAAAAGTAAAGACACAAATTAAAGATTTCCTCCCAAGAAATGAAAGAAGTCTGAATGATCCAACTGGCTACTACCTTGGCTTTCACTTATTTAAACCCAACAATGAGGTATCCTAAGTATCTGGACCAGCTACACACCTTAGTCATGTTCAGGTATGTTCTTTAAATTGAAGATTATAACAATGATGAGGAAATATAAGAAGTGGTCAGAAAATAAACCAAAAACATTGATGTTTTAGAAGACCTTACTTGAAGTTTGCCTCTTTGCTGTGCCTCAGCTGCTGCTGCTGCATTACAAGTTTAAGACATTCAATCCCCTTCCCCTTCAGAAAAACTGCTGTCCTCACTACTGTGCCAAAAAGATCACCCATACACTTTCCACGAGGAGAATTTCCAGCAGTGTGTGAGAACAGAGTCAGGGGTTACGTGAGAGACTGTGACCCACAGAACGGCTGCATCCAAAGATGATGCTGGCTGACTGCAATGGTGACCAAGATGGAGGCGGTCCCAAAAAAGTGCAAAAATGCAAATATCATGCCATCTTCCAAAAAAAGCCGGAAGAACTGTCCAGTAAACTACAGGCTGATCAGTCTAATTTTGGTCCCTGGGAAAGTCACAAAGCAAGACCTCCATAAGAGGAAAAACATTACAGTCTGCTTAGGTGGGCAACTTAGATGGGTAGAAATTGGTTGGATGATTAGCTTAGAGGTAGCAGTTAACAGCTCATACTTTACCTGGACCACAGTAACAAAGTGGAGAACCACAGGGGCCCAACCTGTGACCTGTCCTGCTTAACAACTTTATCAGTGACCTGGTAAGAGTCACTCTTGTCAGGTTTGCAGATGACACCAAACTGGGGGGAACAGCCAATGCACTGGAGAGCAAGGCTGCCATCCAGAGGAACGGCTCTTTGTGCAGTTCAGCACAGAGAAATGCCAAGCCCTGCACCTGGGAAGTCAGAGCCCCAGGCAGTGGTCCAGGCTAGACACTGCTTGCCTGGGCAGCAGCTCTGCAGAAAAGTCCTTGGGGCCCTGGGGGATAGAGAGCTGCAAAGGAGCCACCCTGGGGCTGGCAGCAGCGAAGGCCATCAGCATCCAGCACTATAGTAGCAGGGGCACAACCAGGAGATGGAGGGAAGTAATACCTAGATAAGATACTGAGTCCGCTGGTTTGGACTCCCCAGTCCAGGACATTGCCAAAACGGAGCGAGCCCAGCGGAAGCCCACCAGCTCAGGGGCTGGAGTACTTCCCCTGTGAGGGGACCCTGAGGGATGGGGCTGCTTCTGCCTGGAGAAGGGGAGGCTTTGGGGGCACCTCAGCACAGCCTTCTCCTGCCTACAGGCAGCTCACTAACAAGATAAGCCAGGCTCTGTCATGGTGGCTGGATGAGAGACAACAGGTACAAGCTGAAACAAGACAAGTTCAGACTGGAGATAAAGTGAAACCTTTCTCCCCATGGGGACAGTGCAGCAGCAGTGCAGGTTGCCCAGAAGCATTGTGTGGTCTCTGTCCTTGGAGGTTGTCAAGACAGATTGCATAAAGCCCTCCCACATGGTTTGACGTCCTCACTGACGCTGCTTTGAGCAGGAAGTCAGACTAGAGACCCTCAAGATTTCCTCCGACCTTAACGGTGGCATGACACTGTCTACAGTGCTGTCAAGCTTTAATGCAAAACTGAAAGTCTAACGAGCTCTTTAACCTTTCATTTACATTAATCTTACCTGTTAATTTAATAGGTAACCAGAATCCTACAACAAATCAAATCTGTAAGCTGACAGCGTCTTTGCAAAGCCACTGTCATGGAAGAAAAACACAGAAAAGTCTGAAAAACCTACTAGTTTCGACCCACAAGCCTGCATGGTATAATCTCCCACTCTTTTGGAGACTGTGGAGGAGAGGCCTTCGTAAGTACCATCACACTGCCTGTTACGTATGCTCATCAGAAGTAAGAAGAGAATTGCATGACTCTTCAAGCAGGTAATACAGTAACAACAAAGTCACATGTACCAGAGCTCAGTACTGCTCCACCTGAAGTCAGTATAAAACACAAATTCAAGAAAATCAGTACCAGACACAAAACATACAGTTTTGTTTGATCTGAACCTAAATTCATTCTTTTAAATATATTGCCAAAAAAAAAAGAAAAAATCAGTTCCATAGATCACAGAACTTATCACAGGCAGAGTATAAATGAGAAGACCTGATTGACCTACATCAGGGAAAACAGGAAGCAGATGTGCTGCTGGCATGCAGAGTGATAACAGAGCCCCTGTGCTAGCAAACAAAATTGCCAAAGCAGTAGCAAGTGGTACATCACAACGCTTAAACAACACAGGACATGTGAGAGTTTCGTCAAACCACCCAACTCATTAGTAGAACCCCGATGTTTGCTTTTAAAAAGGTTTGCTGTCTGTAGTCCTCAAGCCAGGGATTACTGAACTTCAGTAACAGAGGACTTGATTCTCATATAAGTAAACTGATTAAAATTTAGTAGCGTGTATGAAGTTCTTTGGATGCGAAGTGGCGTATGAAACAGCTGTTAATCCTCCAGTCTCCTTTAGGAGGGAGGGAAGGTTCAGAGGGAGTGCAGTCAGCTAATGAGCATGTTCTACAGCAGTCAGACAAGGGGATGTGAGAAACCCGTTAATAGTTTCTGAGATGGCTGTAAGTTACAGGAGTCTCAGATTTTGAAGAACAAGTAGAAGGGACTGCATAAATACCAACCTTTGAGAGCAACTTTGAAAACCCCAACCTAGCATTTCCATAACAGACAAATCCTCAACAGTTTGAGAAAGGCTCACAAAGAGGAATGAATACCACATAACCAGTTTAATGACTGATAACTAAAAGAAGCTTTTTTTTAGATTTACCAGTTATTGGGCATTATACTCTCAACCCACACTACAAACTCTTATACAGATTCCCAATGTTTGGAATAATCACCACCTCATCTGGTTATTGACCTCAAGACTCTGCAGTGTCCAACATCCAGAAGCAGAGTAATAGTAACACATCATTGTCGCTTGTGAGTCATCATCTTGAGCTCCATCCACGCTAAGGTACAGTATCTAACCTACATCCATCACAGCCTCAGTGAAAACAGATGTTACTGGGAAAATGAGAACTACTAGGGGAGGAAATGAGAAATAAAATTTAGCATTTGACCTTCCTGTTCTTCACTTAGACAGAATCCATCTACATATGAATTTAAAATTCTGCTCAACTAATTAGTAACATATAAAAACACTGCAAGAAATCAACATGTTAAGACTCAGCAGAAAGACTCTCTTCTTCCATAGTTGCACAACGTCTACACACTTCCCTGTTTTTCCTGTTGTACTGTCAGCTATGCGGCCTATACTAAAAGATCCTAAAAGCCACCCTCTGTAGAAAATTCTCTTTTGCCACAGGAAAAATTGTCCCAGATATTCAAGCAACTGGGGCGGGGGGGAGGAGGGCAAGGAAGAGGTTTGTACAAATATGTACATGCATGTACATGATCATTCCTACAAATTAGTCTATACCATACGCTCTCTAGATCTACTGATCTATTTTTCCCCTTCCCTTACTCTATTTTTCTTCCTTTTCTGTTTTCTTTACTAGTCACAGAAAGTTTTCAGGTACTCTAACTACACCAATGAAGAACTCCATCTGTGCATGTGGTAAAACAGCTTTACATATGGCAATACTGGAACAGTACAAGTTTTAACATACTCTACAATGTTAATAAAAATCCTAAAAATCTTTTTAGATTCCCCCTGGGGAAATGCCAAGATGAACAGAAGCATGAGAGGATGGCTACTGGTTGAAGGAAACCTCCATTTCCCTGCTTCCTTCCTCCTACCCATTCCCTTTCCCTCACTCTGTGACTCCTCCCTCCTTCAGCACAGAAGCAGTAGATCAGACAACTATCTACAGTACTTTATTATCTACTGACAATTATATACTGTATGTTCAGTCGTAATTTATCGCTCTCCTGCAGCTCCAAGATCGCATCAGGCAAAAACCTTTTGACTGTCTGGGCTACCACAACCTTCCGGGCACACCCCAGCATGTGTTGACTACCAGCAAATACGGGGGACCATAAGACCTCACTTTAGGATGCCAGGACACTGTGATCAAATTCAGTTCTACTCCGGATATGAATAAAAATCCATGTGCATAACCCACCTCTTTCCAAGCCCAGCTTTTCCACTACAATAAAACAGTCGGAAAATGAGAATTTTCCACGCTCTTTCCTGTTATACATTCTATTTTACTTTCTGTTCTCCAGAAATTTCAACATAACACTTTTTTTTAAATTCAGAAGATGGGTATGTTCCACAGCAGTTCAAAATGCAAGCGCACAAATCATTTACACAGTAATAACATTTGCACACAAATCCTGGGCAGAGTAAATGAGCACTGTCAGTGAACAAGATTTAAAAATGGTTTGCTGTCACACTGCTGCATTTTGGCAATACGTCATTATTTGGATCAATGTGTGTATTTCTGGCCTACTATGTTGGATGGTGCCAGAGGACCAGCTGGTGTCAGAAACACTAACTTCAGATTTGAAGTGACAAAGAAACGACAAAGAAACATCTCTGGTAATGATGTTAACTTGTCCTCCTTAAGTCTTTTGACAGTGAAGACAACGGCAGTGCAACGATCCTTGACTCACACAGGACAAATCACAGCAAATTCATCTGTCATACAAGTATGTAGGCTCTGCAACATCATTTGTTACAGAAATTTGAACAAGGCAAGGGATTTTCTCATGCAAGCAGAAAACTGCCAGCTTGGTAAACGTAATTCTACAGCTGTTTCTGCCACAGAGTGGCTCTGTTAGAATACTTACGCATTTCAAAGATAGACATATTTTAGATAGCCAACATGAGATGCTGAAGTGTGATTTAGAGAAGCACTAGTTGCTGTTACAGTCAGCGTTATGGATCCATACAGGGAATGGATGGCATGTTCTAGGAGGCTGAGAATTCTGGAGGAAAAAAATGAGTATGAGTCTGAAACTGGACATTAAGTTATTACACAGCTTAGACTTCAGCTACTCTATGCTTTGTTCCAAAACTGAAGAAATTTTACAACCTCACAGACATATGATTAAATAAAATTCAGTATTTGTGAAGTACCCAGACATAGTAGCCATGACTGCCACAGAAAGACCCAGAAAAGCATAGTCAAATTTCAGAAAGCTTTCTAGAAAATTCTTCAAACACTTACAAAAACCAAGTGGTCATGACACAAAAAGAAAAGCCTTGTATGGACAAGTAATTGGTTAAGTGACAAGAAACAGTGGGTAAGAGTAAATGGTCAATTCCTGCAATGGAGGAAGGCCACTTGCGAAGTTTCTCAAGGATCTGTGATGGATCTTCTGTGGCAAAGGTGAGCAGTGAGCAACATCCAGTTATTCAAAATAGTAAAGACTAAAGAGTCAAGGAGGGACACTGTCAGACTGACTGGACAGCAGAATGACAGGTGACATTCAACAAATAAAGTGATCTACATGGAGGGAGAAAAAATGCAGTCCTAATAAGCTGATGGGATCTAAGATGACCATTGTATTACTCAGGAATGAGATTTTGGGTTACGACAGTTCCATGAAAACAGCAGTTTGGTCCTTGGTAGTTGTCAAAAAATAAATCAAGTGTTAGAAATAAGGACAGGAACATCATTGAGCCATTGTATAAATCTGTGTTTCCATCTAACCATGTTTATACCTAACACTGTATTTTTTTTATACCCCTTATCTCAAAAAAGGATTACAGAACCAGAAGAGATTCCTAAAGGATGATAAAAATATAGAATGGCTTTTCCTTCAAGAAGCAGTCTAAGGAATCTTAGATTTTTCATTCTGGAAGAGAGAATTTTGGAGACATCTGACAAATTTATGAAGCTTTAAGTAGGTTCTAGAGGGTGGTGGTACCATGTAACTGCACACTGTCTCTTCCAATACTAGGATTAAGATCTGGTGAATAAAGCTCATCAGAGATAGCTACAAAAGGATGAGAGGTGGTTCATTATATAACTTGTAGTTCACCTGAAGAACCTCCAGCTCATTGCCAAAGGAGGCTGTGACTTCACAAAGAAACTGGACATACTCAGAGATGAAAATCTACTGATGTTAATTAGGACATAAACCACAACTAACTCCAACATCGCCTACACTTAAGAGGTGCAAACTTGTAAGATATCAGGTAATAGTAGCATATGCACTTTTCCTGCTCTTACTCCTCCACAGGCATTTGTTTCTGGCTATTGTAAAACACGTTGCTGGTCAAGAGAGGTATTTGGTCTGACCCAATATGGCCATTTTTGTGTTCTAATTCTACCTTCATAAAAGTGTTCAAATAGCAGAAAAGAACATAAGGCAACAACACCTAACTCTGTTTTTCTCCACAATTGTTCACAGCACCTAATTAAATTACCACCACCCATCCTGTGCAATGAATGACTCATGGGTCCTATGGGGAAAGGAACAGGGAAAAAAAAGCAATGTAAGTAATTAAAGACTACACCAAAACATGCATGAAACACAGAAGGCAAATTAGGCAGGATTCACTTTCTTGTCCATTTCCCAATCTAAGATAGCTTGGCTTTGCCACCAGACAGTTCTAACATCTCCCGTGTACAGCTCCTGTTTCTAAAACGGCATAGGTAAGTTTCCAATGGTCTGGAAGAGTTTGATATATGGGTCTTCTGATGGAGAATGCCACTCACACATCAGAATTATGGAATGGAATATGTGAAGAATCTCCCCTGCATCCTGGAAAGAGACAACTGCGTAAGCTATCAAAGATGGTTCTTTGAGCTAAACCGGCTGACCTTGTACTCCAGCAGATACGGGAGCACTCAAAACTATATTCTAGCAGCTAAGCTGGGCAGCCATACCGCTCTCCATCCATTCCAGGCAGATCAAAGGTGCATATGACCATAGCTATAGATGTTATTGAACAAGAAGAAATCAGATGTCAGCACACTGACACAGAAGTGTTTTGTCATCAGGACTGGAACATTCCACACATCTCTGCCAGTTACAAAGATACTGCTGTAAAAGTTATTTTTTATCTTCTGCACTGGATCATAACCAGAAGGCGATGGCTGATGATGTTATAAAACTGGGCTGACTTTTCTAATAGATGCATCTGTCAAAGGGGAAGAGAGATTTTTATTCTTTTTTTTTAATCCTGGGTTCTTTTCGAGGACATAACCTTCAGAAGAGAGTCGAAATGCTGAACAGGGCTGACTAAGTATACATAGACTGCAACTTCACAAAAGCTGATTGTTTTTACAGGCAGACATTTAGGGATTCTGCTTTAGCAGGAAGAGCAAAACACTAATTTCCAGCTAAGTTTCTATGCCTGATAGTGGCTGCTAAGAGAAAATATACAAAGGAGAGTTGAAGTATATGTGTATAGGACTACGAAATACCGTTCGTAGGTTATATTGTGAAAACATGAGGTTTAATGTCTTCTCTAAAAATGTTTGTTCTTTAGTGCAAATATGACTTAAATACCCATATAAACATTTAATCCTTAAAATGCTATTAAATTCTTAACTCCAGAACTATCTTGTAGCATAATGTTCCACTACATACTATGAAAAAAATGTGCAACATTTATTAAAAGGAAACAAAATAAGAAATTTAATGCCTCACTTGTTTTTGAAAAAGATAATCCAGGAGCATCTGATTTATCACCTCTACAAAAATTATTCATTTTCCTCTTTAATGTCACTATTCTAAGAAAATAGTCCCGAATTCTGCATTGGCCTTTTTGATATCAGATTGTCAGAGAGATTTAAAAATTACCAGGTTTTTTGTTTTTAAAGAAAGCTGGAGGTATTTTATTTCCATAGCATTTTTTAGAGGAGAGATGTGACAAAACCTCTGTCATGCTTTAGGTAAACAACAGTTATTTATCTAACTGCATCACTACCATATTTTTGGTATCGATGTTTGCTTTTTTCTAAAGAAAAGAAAGGGCTAGTAAGCTTTACCCAGTGACAGCAGTCTGCTGTCCTGAATCGTCATAGCTTTGTCACTTCTCAGCTTGCGTGTCAAGCTAATACCCATGAAATATTTTGCCGAGTTACACACACACATACACACACAAACCCACTGCTCTGGCCTTCACACGTAGTTATTTCATTCATCATGCATTCGTGCTGCACAGGTCATTTATCTCAAATTCACTAAAACACGAAGCATGTAATTTCTGAGTGGGTACAGATTTCTCCTTTAGAACCCAGCTAATCTGTTCTCTTTCTAATTGCAACATACCCAATTTCTGGTTTTCATTAACTTCATGCATTGAACTGGTTATCTAGAAATCTCTTTGTGTACAGTTTAGACAACTAAATTGATTTACAACTAAATTGGTTTACATACCAAGACTATGTCAGACCATGTTTTTATAACGCTCAATTCAATGTCATCTACAAGAGCCCACTTCCTGCACTGAATTACAGCTTTCAAATGGTATATTGATATCATAACTTACGCCACAGTCCGTTCAACGTCTGTGTACCTATTCATTTAGCGTCTGATGAAAGACAAAATAGAATTTTAATATTGCTTTTTTATGCCCAAAGTCCATCAGTCAACAGATTCAACAATATCAAGCCAGCTTTAAAACACACATAATTCACAATAGCTACTGAAGTACTTCTATTATCCAGGGAACAATTATCTATCTTTTGCTGGCAATAGCTCAGCCACTTCAGGACAAGGGAGTGAACTTTTACACCTCCATCCAGAAATTGCAGCTGTTTCTCACTCCCCTGACCCGGAAGAAACAAGCTGCTACTAGCAGTTAAAGATAAACTAACCATTGGTAATGTAAGCTCTCGCTAGACAGTGATGGGGAACACAGAGGACTATTTGAAGACAGACACATACAAAAGACCAACTGAAACTGCAAATTTTTTTGAGAAACACTAGTATAACTTTAAGGAGAACAGGTAATCTTTGCTTCTTTTAAATTCTCCATGAATGTCTGGAAAAGGCTTGGAGATACCAGGAAAGAGAAACTACGAACACGTTTGATAGCTGAATGCCCACCTGAAAACTAAGGGCAGAGAAGGACCACACAGTCCCTCAGTATTCAAACCCACACTCCTGGAAGGGAGAGGGCAGTCGAGCATTTCTCACATAGGAAATCAGTGATTTACAATCACTCTCCCAAACTTAGTAGGATTCTTCTCAGTAATTTTACATGAAAACACACACACTGTGAGTAGCAATCTCTTCTGAGTTTTAATAAGCAAAGACCGCTTTACAACCATAGTGTGTCAAGACATCAGTCAATATCTGCGTGGTATAGAAGCATGCAGTCTTCCTGGAATAGCTCTGTAGAATGTGCTTTTTGTGAGCAGTCATGCAGCACACACAGTGAGCAGTAAGACAACTGAAGCAGACAGCAATTTAACAATACATGGTATGAAACAGTCAAATTAGCAACGCACAAGCATTAGCCAAAATAATGACTAGAGCTCAGGCAGTAAAACGGATCATGTTCAGCTGAGTAATTTGCTTACGAGTATCATCACTGCTTCTAGTATTAATTTTACAAAGTGCAATTATGCCATAGCTAAAAGATCGATCATCAGGGTATTCAGTGCATTAACCTGTATGCCATTAATTTTACTCAAATATTACTACAAAACAGACGTCAGGACTTCAATTACACTAAATTACTTCAGCCCCCAGGAGACTCGATCAAATGCCACAGAGAATTATCAGTATGAGGGTATTATCAACGCCCAAGCTCCACATCTAGGGCACGGAGCTGGTAAAATATGCTGCCCAGTGGGCAAACTGCCTCCCAACATACTGGAAATGAAAGAAGCAACACACCCCAGACAGACAGAAAAAATACCTTCTTGATCTCAGATCTACCAGTCAAGTTGACTCTGTTCATGTGAACCAGAGACCAGGCAAGCATCAAAGAACACCAAGACCACTGTCCACCATTCTCCACATTCCTTCCAATGCTTCAGAAAAGGCTACGATAAAATTAACCAATTGCTCAGCACAATATTCAACTTCCCCAAATCTTACAGATGACCAGATAAACTGCTGAAACACAAATTTTCTCCCCCCTCTCCCTCCTTTTTTTTTAAAAAAAATAACAAAGCTACAATCATGATCATATTTCATGGAAATTTTCTCTGAGGATACATGTTATCAGCCTCTGAGAACCACAGCCCTTAATTTAGGGGAAGTTTTCACTCACTATAGATTGAAGAAAATATAACAACAGTGCACATTTAAAAAGCTGTGAATAAGGGCTCACAAAACTTCAGAGAGGCATGAGAGATATTCAGCACAATTTAAGTATAAGGTAGAAAACACTGTTGGTAAACTCAAGATTAAGCATTGTGGTGACTCCACTTTCAGTAGGAACACAGGACTAGATAGGATCAATGCTGAGTCACTAATTTCCACCTTCCACAAAAGCAGATATCCACATAAATAGCTGAGATGGACTATCTCGAACAATCTCAAACATTCACTTTGTCCTGTTCTCCCACCTCCTGCACACATCGTGAGCTGCAGATCATCTCCCAGCTCCCCACAGTAGATTAAAGATTGCCAAAATAAAATTCCAAAGCCAGAAAACCAACATTTCTTCAGAAAACAAAAAAGAAGAAATTACCAATGTTTTGAGCTTGACAACACCAGAACAAGTCTTTGAGGAACAACTTCCTTCTCAGTCAAGAAATGCGGCAGAAAAAAACCCAGATAATAACTAAAGAGCCACAGAGAACATTTAGCAGTCCATAACTTACAGAAGACAGAGCCTCGTGACTCAGGGCTTAGACAAACAATTGGCTTAAAAGGTGGACCATTAAAAAAATAAAAGAAAAAAAAAAGGAGAGGGGAGAACAGAAGGAACTTTCATAGAAATTGCTGATAACATCTTGCAGACCCTGCACTTGAGGCAGTAAGCACTAAATTTGTTACAATTAAAAGAAAAAGAATCCATCATAGAAAAGGCAAAGCAATGAGTGCACATTGCATGCATACACCTCTTGGGTGTCAGAACCCCCTCCCCCAAAACCCCCTGTATATACACAACAGAGGTACAGTAATGCAGAGTGATTTTGGCCAACAGACAAAACCACTCAGCTTGAGTGTCACAAGAGACCTTCCATTTAGTCACAGTTCAAGAAGTAGAAGGCTGAAATTTATGTCATCAAAGCATGAGTGAAGCAGAAGCTGAGCCACGGACATGCAAAATTAAATACATAAATCCCTAACACCAAGTGAAGCAAACGTAGAAGGCAAAGCACACAGCCCTCACCAGCACTGACAGAAAAGGTGATCCTAGCTCCCCTCAACAATTCAGATATTCATATGAAAGAGGTAAGTGTTATAAACTAGTCCTGACAAGATGGAGAAACCACTTCTACTGAGACAAGATGGTCCATGGGAGAATGAATTAGACAGCAAGTCAGCAAACCTACACAGTTAGACAAGCGTAGTATTACTGTGAGAATGATCTCAAATTTAACCAGAAGAGGTAAATGGGTGGAAAAAGAAACATTTCAGAGAAAAGCTAGTTAACTTTACAGAATAAAAGAATATAAAGCTTATAGGAAAATACAAAAGAATAAAAATATACAAAGGCTGATGCATGGTAACACCACTCAAAGTGAGAAACAACTTGATACAAACTATTCTGCTGACAGAAAGGGGGAAAAAGAGATTTACAGAGGCTCACACTTCAAACTGATTGAATAAAATAGCTGAATGGGACAACCAGTTGTCAAAGAAGTTTCCATACCAATGTGGCTAAACCAAAGGTGTTAACTAGAAAGGCTATTTAAAATAATAGTTAAAAAAAACCCACCAAAACAAAAAACAACCAAGCTCAAATTCAATCCTAGTGTGTTTCAAGACTGAAGAGACTCCAGTGATTCAAAACTAGCCTGTCTGAACATGAGGTAACATAGTATCAACAAGATTGACAAGCATTTCTTTCCTGCCTTCATACAAAGGTATTTCCCAACTCTCCTATGACAGCCAATCGTGGCTTTCACTATTTCCTGCAGGTTACATCAACCATGATTTGCCCTCAAGGTAGGACAGTCTCTCCAAGATACAGACTAAACAGATTCAAGTATATAGCCAGAATTAGAAGTGGTTTCACATTCTGCCACTGCCCTTAAACCTCTGTCTATGGTACCTTCAAAAAGTATTTCCCTGTTGCTATGTAGAATGTGCGTGTCAGCAAGAGAGACTGGCTCTACAGAACAGACCACAGAAAAGCTACTGAGCAGGTACATTTAAACAAAACAAAAATAAATAGTTTTAAAGTGCTAAAGTGGTATTTGTTACAAAAGACGGCCATGCAATTTTGTGGGGACAATGTTCTGTAGATTTATGTTCACCTCCAGAAGAGGACTACTCTAAAGACAGAATCTGTACAGTTGTTTTATTAACATAGTATGCATGAGAAGCCTCTACTCCAGTACCTGATCACCTTCTTGCTCAACCATTCTGAATATTTTGTGAAGAGTTAAGAAAAATCTTAACAATTTTTGATTAAAAACAATGCATTTCAAAACCACCAAATTAAAAAAAAAAAAAACAAACCACATTACTGTTAACACAGAGAAATTACATCACCTTGGAAAAAGAGTGGGTTTTTGTTTGGTTTTTTTTTTTTTTTTTTTAAATGGTATGAATTCATCTTAAGCACTGTCCGGAAACTAATGAGAGCGCTCTTTCTAAAAGGAAACTACATTTCTCAACATACAAGAAGTTGTGTGTGAGAAAGCTCCATCAAAATAAGTTTGTATTGAATTATTATTTATATCTACATCCTGTTTTTTAGTCATTTAGGAAAAAAAGTTTAGTTCATGTTTTGTAGACTCCTTTGTGTAAAGCTTTAAAAAGGCTTCTGCCAAAAGAGGGAGGGCCCCAGTACTTATATCCTCCAATTCACACTGTGTGGCAACTCAGAAACTTAAACCTCGATTTCCCCAACAAAAATAAAGCCATCGTTATCACTTCCTCGTGAAGCAGTTGGTTTTAAGCTTTGAACAAAGAAATATAAAGGGGATGCTGAACTATAGAAAAAAAAAATAGTCATGTTATTGTTTATAGGTCTATGTAACTCCATCAAAATATTCTGACTAAGCCAAAAACAAGCTTTGCCAGAGAAGGCTATATTCATCAAGCGACAGCTCTGCACAAGTGTTTTTCTATAGCCTTCTGCATGTTCCTAAGACTCATGACCTTTGAAAGAGGGAGGACTGGGCACAGAGACCACCTAAGGACCCTTTTCTGGCTTAATTACAGCAGCACTGCACTGAAATATAACTGAGGTTTGCTTGCACTTTGGACAGGCAGGCTACCTCAAGAAGTTGTGGCTTACGATCAAGTGCTCCTCATCTTCAAGCTAGTTGTGCACCCTCTCACGCTATCTTACAAGGATGTTCCAGCATACACACGCACGGTCTCTCATGACTAGGCATTAGTCTTTTAAAGCTTGAGGCAAACTTAATTACTCAAGTTATTCTTCATTGAAAATACATGCTTCTCCTTTACACGCACATTTCTGAGAGCAGGTGCAGTTGGGTTCCTGTCAAAGACAAAATACAGAAAGTCCAGCCAAAGCACAGCAGGAGGTGAAAAGCATTAAGTGGAACTCCCCCATCCACAGGGAGGGAGCGAAGAAGGTGACAGCCAGCATTGAAATAAAGTAACCAGCACAGAAATTAACCCTCAGTAGTGTGAATCTACTTGTATTTCCTGAAGCTTGAGGACGTAAACTATTAAAGCTGACTACTTTTATTTCATACCACGTTCTGAGAACCCTGGATAAGAAGCCAAAATGAGTCTGAAGCATTTTTACAGCACAAAAGGTACTCTAGATACAGACACTCATCAGACACAAGCTAGCCTAGGACCTCTCTGGCCCCATACGTAATTGCTTTCAATTTCATTTATTAGTATTGTTGGCTGACCAAGAAGAAAGTCATATACTGGAATAATCCTATATTTCATTAAAAGAAATATGATTTGAAGTACAACTCGTATACTATGTTTCTGTAACAGGAGACCGAAACAATCCTTATCTGCCAGGGCAGAGGGGAGGAAAAAAAAAGCGTCAGTTCCAAAAAACACATCAAGCTCAACCAACCCTCGAAAATACAGAATCATTTTTTCTTTAAATGATCTTTTAATTAAGATCATTTCTTTAATGATTTTTCATTAAATTTCTTTAAATTATCTCAATATCATGATCACTGTAAAATGTAAGTCATTTCTTAAATCACCATTCTGAAGTACACATTCTGCTTTCAGGCTTTTGGAAAAAAAAAAAAGTGTATCATAGAATCATAGAATGGTTTGGGTTGGAAGGGACCTTAAAGATCACCTAGTTCCAACCCCCCTGCCACAGGCAGGGACACCTTCCACTAGACCAGGTTGCTCAAAGCCCCATCCAACCTGGCCTTGAACACTGCCAGGGAGGGGGCAGCCACGACTTCTCTGGGCAACCTGTTCCACTGTCTCACTACCCTCACAGTAAAGAATTTCTTCCTAATATCTAATCTAAATCTACCCTCAGTTTAAAACCCTTCCCCCTCATCCTGTCACTACATGCCCTTGTAAAATGTCCCTCTCCCACTTTCCTGTAGGCCTCCTTCAGGTACTGGAAGGCTGCTAGAAGGTCTCCCTGGAGCCTTCTCTTCTCCAGGCTGAAGAGCCCCAACTCTCTCAGTCTGTCTTCATAGGAGGGGTGCTACAGCCCTCTGATCATCTTCGTGGCCCTCCTCTAGACCCACTCCAATAGGTCCACATCCTTCTTTTGTTGGGGACCCCAGAGCTGGACACATGATGATGACTTCTAAAAATATAACTTTTTCTTTCTCATTTACAGAGGTACTTCTAAGACAAAAAACTATTTACAGCCATCTGCTCAAATTATTAGATAATTGTCTCACGTGACACCACACAAAACCAGCTGACTCTTGCATACTTGGGTTTTATTTCCAATAAAGATGTCATTCAAAATTAAATATTATAATAATATATATAATAATAAACATATAACAATACAATATACCTCTGTTTTAATTCTACTGTACAGGAACTAGCCAAAACCCAAGTTATTTACAAATATTGCCCAAAAAAATGCCAATAGAAACTTATTGTTTGAAAATTAGTTTTCATGCACGTGGTTTTCATTTTTCTGGGTTTGGTTTTACCCTATTTTGAGCATTCATTCCATACTTCCACCATGGAGGCGGGGGGGAAGTGGTATTTTTTTTTCTCCCTAAGCAATTTGCTGTTTCTTCTCTTTGCTCTTGAACTTCATTCCACTTCTGGTTGTTTGCTGGGATCTGTTTTAAACAAGGGAATTAACATTAACTGTCCTGCAAAATGCAGCACTCAAACATTAATTCCACCACATAAAACAGTTTGGAACTGCTGCTCAGAGACTGTATAGAGGCATTTCAAAGTCAGGAGATTGTAAAACCAGCTGCACAGTCTCTTTACTCTTAAATGTACTGAACCAGCTGGATTTGTCATAGCTCAGCTTTGCCATTTTGATAGTTAATCATGTTCTTTATCTTAATCATGATAGAAAATCATGTTCTTTCATGAGTATTGCTATTTGCCCCTTCAGCTCACAAGGACAATCCAAAATTGCTGAGGGAAATCAAGAAACTGTCCTCAAAGAAAAATTAATAAACTTCTAATAGCTTTTTAAACTGCTAATTCAAATGCAGTTGATAAGTAGGACCATGTCATTAAACTACAAATTAAGAATAAACCTTGAAAATTTATTACAATGTTGTAATCTAATGTTACGTTAATGTAACATTAAGTTTTGAAAGACAGCAAGAACTGTCTGAAGATCAAGTAACATCTGAAGCATGACTTCTAAAATTAAAGCAAGATTTTCCATTCGAAAACCACTTACATTTGCATATATGCATGACGTGTAGCTGGGAATTTTCCTGTCACAGTAAGAACCTGCATATGACATCAACTTCATAGTTTCCAATAAGATCAATAAAAAGACGCTTAACTTGTAAGTATCCCAGAGCTACCTGTTTCACACATGTTAAATTACTCATTTAATTCACTGGTTTATCTAACTCACTGGTTTATCTAACAGCCTTTTTGACTGCCACCTCTCATATTAGAGAACACCACAGTGTTACTGAAAGCTGAAGCCAAGCATAATTTGGAATTTTGAGGGCGACATAACTCAACTTATCCTTCAAAATATGCAGCTACTCGTTCTTCAAGAAAAATCTATCTCTTGGAAATATTCATGTTTTCACAGTACTTTTTGGCATTCTGATGGTGATATCTGTTTCTTGGTGCACATTCTATGGTTACTGAAAGCATCTGAAAATTTAAAATAGACATTATACTTCATATATTATGTGAACAATAAACAGACAAGATACAGAATTTATTACAAATTATGTACCTAAAATAATATAAACAAATTAATTTTTTTTCAACTGGGATGTGGATTTCTAAAAGCTAGGAGAAAATACTTAAGCAAGTGCCTTTTGGATAAACTCCAAAGCAAACAAACACGACAGAAAAGAAACTTTCTAGACTGCAGATTAGTCTAAACAGAAACTTGTAAATAACGGTAAGTAGAAAAGTGGTCCTTAATTGGTTTGAAATCTGTACTTTGTTTACTCCTTCAAATGCAGCAAGGCAATAAACCATTTAATCCATTTTATATGAAGCAACAAATATCTGAAGGAACACCAACCATTTAGTTTTACAATTTAATCACCAAAACCATATTAATGCTTATGCATAAAAAGTGATTTAACCTCACCCTCTCTAATTTAAGCAACAAAACCTACTCTCATTGAAAGTCCTACATATCTTGCCTCTTCCTAAAATCTTAACCAAGCAGGAAATAGTTCTACTAGACTATAAATCCCATCAGGTAGATTGTCCTAAATAAATTGACAAGTGCCCTAGTGCTAACAGCCAGTTGTTGACTTTTGGTGGCATGCAATCAGAACATGAATCAAACTTAAAATTTGTTCAAATTTACCAGTTTTTAGCTGTAGACAGAAACAGCATTACATTCTATAAAAATCACATATATTGACTCAACTCTATAAACAGATTTCCAGGTTTTTAAAAAGCAACTTTCTTATCATTAAATCAGAAATAGAATGAGTTCTCTCTGTAAAAGATCATAGCAAACAGCTGCACTGAAGTTAATTGATTTATAACAAATACAAGAATTTAAGGCCTGAAGTCTAATTTCATAGTGATTCAAGTTCCCCATTAACCAAATTACATTCAATGATGGAAGCATTTGCAATGCTCTTTTGTTCAGAGTATACTATTCTTCAAAGGAGAAAATCTTGTCACTGTAAAAACCCTATCTTCCCAACTGCTACAGAAGAGGTGCTGAGTCACAATAGGTAGGTCTCTTAAGAAAAAGGAAAGAAAAAACATTGAATCTGTTTCACGGTTTCACCAACTGTTCTAGGAACATCCAGGTATATTTATGTTGTTTCGATTGTCCAATAAAATCAAGTGCTAACATTGGTGAAGCTTATCTTCTAAGAGTCCTTCCAGGTACCCCTGACTGACGAGTGCCTACCCAGTAAATTATCTTCATCAAGCAATTTAATACATTCAGCATGAAAATAATAAGCTGCTTCTAACTCCTGTTTTATTGAAGTAAATAAGGGAAAAGAACAAAGGGGAGCTACATAGCAGCGCCTCTGAATTGTAACCTGCCACACAAATAACTCCTCACTCTGATTGTAAATTTGGGAGTCTGTACAGAATGACTCATTTACAGAAAAAGTATGTGACAACCAATTTTCAAAGAACAAAGGAACAGAGTTTTCTCCCTATTTGCTATGTCTAAGACAAAGAAGATCTTAAACTGTAACAAGGGAGATTAACAGGAGATTTAGGTTAGATCTTAGAAAAACAGTGTGTAGAAGAGTATGACTAGTGGAGCTCAGGAAGAGATTGCCAGAGGAGATTACGGAATCTGCTAGGGTTTTTTAAAGAACCAGTCTGGTCAGAGCTGGTTTGGCCATAGCTCATCCTGCTTCTGAGCCAGGGATGAATTAGATGACTGTCACTCCTTTCAGCCCTGCTTGTTATGATTTATCATGTGAACATGAAAAACAGAATCATTTGTGCATAAAACTGTCTGTTTCTGAGGCTTCTTACACTTTACCAATCCATGCCATGAAATCTTGCATCAGGAACACATCAATCCATTAATTCATCTGTCTGTAAAGCACTTTTCTTGATTAAGCCCTTCTTTAAGAAGGAGGCATTTCAACCTTGACAAACCCAAAACAGCCACTGAAAAGACCTTTACAGAAAGACCTTCTTTGGTATCCCAAATAACTCTTGCAAAGCTCCACCAAGAATCAAAGCTTGCTCTTCAAATAAGGAATCCGTTTTCAGTAAAAAACACAGACATAATCATCAGAAAGCAACTGAAGTCAGTTTAAGAGCTAAGGAATACAGCAGTGCCCGGTGCCTAAACAGCAACACAAAGACCTGCAATAGTTCAACTTATTGAGCATATAATAGTAAAAATTTATATATGACTTTTACAAATAAACAAAAATTTTGGCACCACATTTGCTATGCACTCTTTTCAGTTCTCCACTGAATACTTTTTCTTATTAAGAGCAGAAGACCTTCCTTGCAGCAGTTGTTGCGGTAAGCAGGCAATACACACACTGAAACATAACACAAGTTTTTTTATCAAAAATATTCTAGCAATGAAGGGAACAGGGGATCAAAAATAGAAAATCCTGAACCCTGGTCACATACAATACCACAGTTAGCATCTATGGGAAAAAATGGTTACTTAATTAGAACCAGATGCTAAAAGATGTCAGCTTACCTGGCACACTTATCTCACCTAAAGAAATCCTAAAAAAGAAGCTTGAAAGAGGTCAGAAAGGGGCCAGGGTAGTGACAAGAGGAAACCAAATGGTATTCTTCGCAGTATTATTCAAGAAACAGAGCAAATTACTAACTTCTTCAGGAAAAAGCTTCCTACGCTACAGAACTTTAAAAGGGGAAATCCCTAACTCACACAAAACAAGCCTATCTTTTCTCAATCACCTGCTAAAATTCACAAGCAAATTTGCAATCGCAACATATTTTTTCTAATTGCATTCTAATTCCAACAGTAAAAAGAGCAGAAAGCTAATATCAGAATTCAAATACCCAGACGTCAATCATGCAAGGCATCATGATTCAGAACCACAAGATCCTGTCTAGAACTTGCTGTGGAGTATCAGTAAATTGTTCACATTTTACACCTCAGTTTACCCTGCTGAAAAAAATAATTAGCTTGTGTCTCATCAGGAAGTTTGGAAAGTTGAACCACTAGCTGCAAGATTCGGGAATACAAGCAGATAGAATAATAAAACCATCATGAAGGAGCTCCACAGGCATTTCCAAATACATCCTGACTTCATACTTACTGAGAGGTTTATTCATGTTCTCCATCTGAAGCTGATTTATCATCCACTAGATTATTACTAGAGTGTGATAGCTTATATAAAAACCTTATATACCTAAAACCTCCATTTCTTTTATTGTAGTTTTCTTGCTCATTATCTCATAGTCCTAGAGCCTCACATTTCCACTGGTTCAGCATAGCTCATTCCACAGAAACTTTTTTTATATATATACATTATGTATATACATACATTATTTATGGGGTATTTGGGTTTAGAACTCACTTTCATGACCCCCATGTTATTCTTGCCTGCAAGGCTGAGGTCGGGTATTTGGGATTTTCGTGCTACTGGAGCTTCTGCTTTTTAATCTGCTATGGCAAGGTGTGCATTTCCACACTTGATCCCTTTCAGAGTTACCTCCTTGTTCAAAGTCAAGTGAGATGTTACAGTGAACAGCATTTCAGGACCCTTGAAACCAGAGTTACTACCCTCTAACATCCCACAACGTGACCTAACATGCTCTTGTAAGCCTTTCTCTTAGTAGATTCATTCTCTTCCATAGCTAATAAATTAAATCAGAGAAAATAACCAGGAAACAAACACACACAATTCTTATAAAGAGCAAGGCACAAGCACCCAAAACACAAACCTTGATGTCAATAACTAAAAGCCCTTGTCAAGTTTTACTCTACAGGCTCGGCCGTCTTTCCCTTTATCATTCCAGGCTCTTTTGTCTGCACGGGTTCAATTTCACAACAGATCATTGTGAATGTATCTTCACAAAGATACATTCCCTATCTGCCTGTAGTCTGCATGTCACAGCGGAGACTACACTAGGAATCGAACAGAGTATCAACCTCTGACGGGCCCCTAGGTATGATCATAAACAGAGGGGTTATTAATTAAGGGTATATAATCCAGATAGATCCACTGGTATGTCTTCCATGTAATTCAAGATGACAACAAAATGAAGTAAGCAGATCTTCAAGAGAACACTAACACAACACAGGCCTGGCTAAGAAACAAAACCTCCTACGTTTTGGAAATGCATGCAGTTTTAGAACTAGGGAACAACAAATCATCTTCCATAAGTTGAAGTATATGTTGTCTGACTGCATTACAGTGTGAACAGTGCTTTAAAAAGCCATTATCAATGGAATTTGAGGGAAAGAGATTCTAGCGTACAATTTACCTCAGAATGTTTCATCTGCACATGCACCTTCCCACCACCACCACTCACCCCAACAAAAAACTAGAAATGATAAAGCACTCTGTGCTAAAACTAGAGGAAATGAATAAAGCACCACTAAGAAACAAGTCTGAGGTACAAGGAGTTGTACAGAATAAAAAGCATTATTTTTGTCAGTGGCAAGAAGTCTGATCTAACAGAGAGGGCCAGGATGAAGTAGAACGACATCAGAGAGGTGAAGAAAACAAACATGATGCTTAAGGGACCATTGAGCAGGATGGGAGTGTAGAAAATAGATAAAATAATGAATAACTGAACTGTGGTATGAAAGACAAAAGACAGTGACAAACATTAGCAGATTACATTGAGGTAATTCCATAAGCAGCTGAACCAAAAAAAAGAACCACTTAAACATGCAGAACCATACGACCTGGCTGATGTTCAGGTGTTTTGAGGAGGCAAAGAAGGAGTTATGGATGTTTCCCAGACCAGGTAACCAACACACTGCCACAGAATGGCCAGAGATTAAAAGTATTTGGCTTCAACCTTGTGCTAGCTAGAACTCCTGCAAATGAGATGACCTCTGTGCAGTCTTGCAGCTCCTCTGCCATGTCTATTTATATCAAACAGGACATACAGATGTATTTCATATGACTTGGACTGAGGAAGGCCCCTGCATTGCGCAACGTGTTTCTCTTCAACAAGAAGCAAGCATACAGAAAGCACACAGGAGTACTGCTCCTCAAAGAGCAAGAAGACAAGACAAGCAAAAAGGGTAGGTCATGTTTTGGCCTGAGATGCAACATGTAATAAAATAACTGCACAACAAATAATTTGTGTTCATGTGCTCTTAAGGAGGACATCAAAAGGATTGGGTGAAACAACATGAGTCTAGCGCTTTAACTGATAGTATTAAATAAAGCTAAGAAATTGAAGTTGCCTGTCTGGGAAGCCTTGGAACAAATACAGCTGCAAAGGGAGGTACAAGAGATTTGCCTACGTTCACAGAGGCAATTGTGACAATTCCAGAAACAGAATAGTAAAGTCTTGGTTACAACACGCCATGTGACAGCTGCAAGTAACCTCTGCTTTCCAGGAAACAAGACATCCTTGACATCACTTCTCACATTCTTACCAATTCCTAGAAGTCTATTGCCCAGAATGGCATTCTGCAGATGCTAATGGAAGATACTAATACACTTAATTACTCAAAACCTACATTTTGAAATATAAGTATGTATATTTATAAACATCCAAACCAGTGAAACTATTGTATGAAGTTACAGTATCTATTAAACACTCTAGTTTTCTACTCTTCAACAACATAATACCCAGCAACATAAACCCATTAAAAACTCAACACAATTTTGTACTATAGAAATCCTTGCCAATAAAATGAAGGGGCACTCTTCAAAGGTCTTCACACTACAGAATATAAATAGGTTTAAGATTTGTGTGAAATATAATCAAACTAATCAAAATGCAAACTTGCAATAGAAGGCTGATCTAAAAAGGGCTAGTTACTTTAGAAGGATCTAAAGGATGCCGGAGAACAGTCTTTCCAAAAGCATTTATGGCTTTAATTACACGTGGACACAATCTCAAAGCATTTTGAAGACAGCAGACTGTAATTATGAAGAAGCTGTAGCAGCAAGAAATTCAGTAGACCACTTTAACGTAAACACACGACCAAACATTTTCAACTTTATGGTGAGGAGGAACATTAAAAACACCAAGGACAGGCACATACTAATGGAGAGAACTAGAAGGGTCTTTTCCCCAAAAAAAGCTAACTCATAACAGATTAAATTTTGTGGCACTTGATGCACTTCCTTTAATTTTTTTTATCTACTATCTACTTGTACGACCTCTTCCCTTAAATGATACCTATTCTTGAACAAATGCAGGATGTCTTCACAAAACAAGAGTTGAACTATTTACAGTAGTTATCATAATGGTAACACTTATATCATTGATGCCCTCAAGACACATTGCAAGCATGTTCATAGGTTAAAGCACTCTTTTATCAGTCTAAGGAAAACGGACAAGCTTTTGAGCTCACAGTATCAAAACAAGTCTAAGACTTCATGAATAGACTGATCCCACTTCTGCTAACAGGTCATCTTGTGAAAAAGGTCGTTATCCTGCAAGAAATACTATTTCTAATACATTGTGGTTGTCCAGCTGCTGTTAAAGGCAAATACAGACAAACCAGAAACAATCTACAATTCATTACTCCAAAGCAACACCACTTTTGGGAAGAGTGTAACAACAGAACAATAAATGCAACTAAAAAGCTGTATGCAAATACTATGAATGGTATATATTACCAATACTCACTATTTCCACTTTCAAATCACCTGTTAGATTCTGATTTATGCAACTGTACCAAATAGCAGATGTGATTGCACACCCACGCACACAGAGCACCGCATGCAACTTTCACAGAATCACAGAATCACAGAATCAATCATGTTGGAAGAGACTGCTGGGATCATCGAGTCCAACCATTGCCCTGACACCACCATGTCGGCTAGACCATGGCACTAAGTGCCATGTTCAGTGTTTTTTTAAACACATCCAGAGATGGTGACTACACCACCTCCCTGGGCAGCCCATTCCAATGTCTAATGACCCTTTCTGAAAAGAAATGCTTCCTAATGTCCAACCTGAACCTCCCCTGACAAAGCTTGAGGCTATGTCCTCTTGTCCTGTTTGCTAGTTGCCTGGGAGAAGAGGCCAACTCCCACTTCACTACAACCTCCCTTCAGGTAGTTGTAGACTGCAATAAGGTCACCTCGGAGCCTCCTCTTCTCCAGGCTAAACAACCCCAGCTCCCTCAGCCGTTCCTCATAGGTCAGACCCTCCAGACCCTTCACCAGCTTGGTCGCCCTCCTCTGGACTCGCTCCAACACCTCAACATCTTTCTTCAAGTGCGGGGCCCAGAACTGGACACAGTACTCAAGATGCGGCCTCACCAGTGCCGAGTACAGAGGGACGATCACTTCCCTAGACCGGCTGGCTACACTATTCTTAATAGAGGCCAGGATGCCATTGGCCTTCTTGGCCACCTGGGCACACTGCTGGCTCATGTTTAGCTGGCTGTCGATCAGCACCCCCAGGTCTCTTTCCACCGGGCTGCTTTCTAAGCACTCTTCCCCCAGCCTGTAGCGCTGCATGGGGTTGTTGTGACCGAAGTGTAAGACCCGGCACTTGTTCTTGTTGAACCTTATGCCATTGGTCTCGGCCCATCTAACCTGTCCAGATCCCTCTTTAGGGCCTTCCTACCCTCCAGCAGATTGACACTCCCACCCAGCTTGGTGTCATCTGCAAATTTACTGAGGGTGCACTCAGTCCCTACGTCTAGATCATCTATAAAAATATTGAAGAGCACTGGCCCCAGAAATGAGCCCTGGGGAACACCACTAGTGACCGGCCGCCAGTTGGACTTTGCCGCATTCACCACCACTCTCTGGGCTCGGCCAGCCAGCCAGTTTTTAACCCATTTAAGAGTCCACCCATCTAAGTCCCAGGCAGCCAGTTTATCCAAGAGGATGCTGTGGGAGACAGTGTTGAATGCCTTACTAAAGTCTAGATAGACTACATCCACAGCCCTGCCCTCATCTACTAAGCAGGTCACTTTGTCATAGAATGAGATCAGGTTGGTCAAGCAGGACCTGCTTTCAGCATAATCATAGGGCAATCTTTCACCACAATTTAGAATTGCCCAGCCAGACTCCAGGAATCCTTGCAAATTAACTTGTGTTTTTTTTTTCCAAACCTCATGGCTATGCACAGTCCCAACCTCTGGACTACAGAATGGGAAAGAATAATTTCACTTTCACTGAAAAGCCATTTCTAGCCTTTTTGCCCCTTCAGTAATTCAAATGACATAGCTAACTGCTGGATTTGTACACTTGCCACTTAGTAATTCAACATACCCGACTGCTCTTTCTGAGTCCACAGTCACAGGGTAGCTCAAATTTCAGGCATGGATCAGTATCAATGCTTACAAATACCTTA